>NC_088379.1:42555000-43875000 GCF_037993035.2 Macaca fascicularis
GTCTGCAAAATTAACCTGACAACATCATGATGACAGGATCAAATTTGCAAATAACAATATTAACCTTAAATGTAAATGAGCTAAATGTCCCAATGAAAAGACATAGAATGGCAAGCTGGATAACAAGACCAAGACCCATTGGTGTGCTGTATTCAAGAGACACATCTCACATGCAGAGACACACATAGGCTCAAAATACAGCAATGGAAAAAAAATTTGGAAGCAAATGGAAAACAGAAAAAAGCAGGGGTTGCAATTCTAGTTTCTGACAAAATAAACCAACAAAGGTCAAAAAAGACAAAGAAGAGCATTACATATGGTAAACTGTTCAATTCAACAAGAAGAGTTAACTACCCTAAATATATATGCACCCAATCAGGAGCACCCAGATTCGTAAAACAAGTTCTTAAAGACCTACAAAGAGACTTGGACCTCCAAACAATAATAGTGGGGGACATGATTATGTCAATATTCATAGAAAAGGCCTTCAATAAAATTCAACATCCCTTTATGTTAAAAATTCTCAATAAACAAGATATTGAAGAACCATACCTCAAAATAATAACAACCATTTATTACAAATTGACAGCCAATATCATACTGAATGGACAATACCTGGAAACATTCCCCTTGAAAATTGGCACAAGACAAGGATGCCCTTTCTTGCCACTCTTATTCAATATAGTATTGGAAGTTCTCGCCAAGGCAAGCAGTCAAGAGAAAGAAATAACGTGTGTTCAGGTAGGAAGAGAGGAAGTCAAATTGTCTTTGTTTGCAGATGACTTGATCCTATATCTAGAAAATCTCACGAACTCAGCCCAAAAACTTCTTAAGCTGATAAGTAACTTCAGCAAAGTCTCAGGATGCAAAATCAATATGTAGAAATCACAAGAATTCCTATACACCAACAACAGACAAGCAGAGAGCCAAATCATGAATGAACTCCCATTCACAGTTGCCACAAAGAGAATAAAATACCTAGGAATACAGCCAACAAGAGAAGTGAAGAACCTCTTCAAGGAGAACTACAAACCACTGCTCAGGGAAATCAGAGAGGACACAGTGGATGAAAAAACATTCCATGTTCATGGATATGAAGAATCAATATTGTGAAAATGGCCATACTGCTCTAAGCAATTCTTAGATTCAGTGGTATTCCCATTAAACTAACATTCTCCACAGAATTAGAAAAAAACTATTTTAAAATTCATATGGAACCAAAAAAGAGCTTGTGTAGCCAGGACATTCTTAAGCAAAAAGAACAAAGCTGGAGGCATCACGCTACCCAACTTCAAACTATACTACGAGGCTACAGTAATCAAAACAGCATGGTACTGGTAAAAGACAGACACATAGACCAATGAAACAGAAAAAAGAACCCAGAAATAAGGCCACTCATCTACAACCATCTGATCTTCAACAAACTTGACAAAAACAAGCAATAAGGAAAGAATTTCCTGTTCAACAAATGGTGCTGGGAGAACTGACTAGCAATATGAGGAAAATTGAAACTGATCCTTTGCTTACACCTTTTATAAAAATTAACTGAAGATGGATTGAATACTTAAATGTAAAACCCCAAATCATAAAAACCCTAGATGAAAATCTAGACAAAACCATTCAGAACATAGGCATGGGCAAAGATTTTGTGATGAAATCAACAAAAGCAGTTATGACAAAAACAAAAATTGACAAATGGAACCTAATTAAACTAAAGAATTTCTGTGTAGCAAAAGAAACTGTCATCAGAGCAAACAGGTAAGCTACAGAATGGGACAAAATGTTTGCAATCTATCCATCTGACAAAGGTCTAATATCCAGAATCTACAAGGAACTTAAGAAAATTTATGAGAAAAAACAACCGCATTAAAAAGTGGACAAAGACTATGAACAGACATTTCTCAAAAAAAGACATATGTGTGGCCAAGAAACATGAGAAAAAGCTCAGTATTATTGATTATTAGAGAAATGCAAATCAAAACCACAGTGAGAAACCATCTTACACCAGTCAGAAAGGCGATTATTAAAAAGTTGAGAAACAACAGATGCTGGTGAGATTGTGGAGAAATAAGAACTCTTTTACACTGTTGGTGGGAATGTAAATTAGTTCAACCATTGTGGACGACAGTGGTGATTCCTTAAAGATTTAGAATGGAAATAGCATCTGACCCACAATCTCACTAGTGGTTATATATCCAAAGCTATATAATCATTCTATTATAAAGATACATGCACATGTATATTCATTACAGCACTATTCATATAGCAAAGATATGGAATCAACCTAGATGCCCATCAATGATAGACTGGATAAAAAAAAATGTGGTGCATATACACCATGAAATACTATGCAGTCATAAAAAGGAATGAGATCATGTCATTTTCTGGAACATGGATGAAGCTGGAGGCCATTATCCGCAGCAAACTAACACAGGAAATGGAAAACCAAACACCGCTTGTTCTCACTTATAAGTGGAAGCTGAACAATGAGAACACATGGACACCGGTTGGGGAACAAGACACACTGGGGCCTCTTGGGAGAGGATGACAGGGAAGTGCATTAGGAAAAGGAGCTAATGCTTGCTGGGCTTAATACCTAGGTGACAGGCTGATAGTTGCAGCAAATCACTGTGGCACACATTTACCTATGTAACCAACCTGCACATCTTGCATATGTACCCTGGAATATATTAAAGAAAGAAAGGCTGCATATGACAAACCCACAACCAACATTATACTGAACAGGGAAAAGTTCAAAGCATTCTCTCTGAGAACTGAAACAAGTGAAGGATGCCCACTTTCACCACTCCTACTCAACGTAGTACTGAAAGTCCTAGCCAGAGCAATCAGACAGGAGAAAGAAATAAAGGGCATCCAAATCATTAAAGAGGAAGTCTAACTGTTGCTGTTTGCTGATGACATAATCATATACCCAGAAAACCCTAAAGACTAATCCAGAAAGCTCCCAGAACTGGTAAATAAATTCAGCAAAGTTTCAGGATACAAAATAATGTACACAAATTAGTAGCTCTGCTATGCACCAACAGCTACCAAGCTGAGAACCAAATCTAGAACTCAAACCCTTTTACAATAGCTGCAAAAAAATAAGTGAATAAATAAAACACTCAGGAATATACTCAACCAAGGAGGTGAAACACCTCATAAGGAAAACTACAAAACACTGTTGAAAGAAATAATCGATGACACAAATGGAAACATCCCATGCTCTTGGGTGGGTAGAATCAATACTGTGAAAATGACCATATGCCAAAAGCAATCTACAAATTCAATGCAATTCCCACCAAAATACATGCTCTGTGAGCACGAACAATGCTTACAGAACTAGAAGATATACAACACTATATTGTAACTGGCAAATTCTCAATGCCAGTTGGTGAAAGAAGAACTTGAAGAAAAGAAGAAGGAAGAAGAGGGGAGGAAGAGAAATAAAAAAGAAGGAAAGAGAGAAGAAACAAAGGGAAAAAAAAGGAAACAATTTGCTTATAGAATAATATTTAAATGACTTGTTAGAAAAGTCTATCATATTAATAGGATATCTATAGTCTCAATAGTGATTTTTCTTAAGGAGATAACTAGATTAGTGGTTGCCAG
This sequence comes from Macaca fascicularis, assembly GCF_037993035.2. Taxonomy (NCBI): domain Eukaryota; kingdom Metazoa; phylum Chordata; class Mammalia; order Primates; family Cercopithecidae; genus Macaca; species Macaca fascicularis. The sequence goes on from NC_088379.1 coordinate 42,558,613, forward strand.
AGGCTGGGAAAGGAGTTTGGGGAAAAGGGGAGTGGCTGTTACTAGTTATAGGGTTTCTTCTTCTTTTTTTTTTTTTTTTTGAGATGGAGTCTCTCTCTGTTGCCCAGGCTGGAATGCAGTGGCGTGATTTCGGCTTACTGCAACCTCCGCCTCCCAGGTTCAAGTAATTCTCCTGCCTCAGCCTCCTGAGTAGCTGAGACTACAGGCGCTCCCTCCACGCCTGGCTAATTTTTGTATTTTCAGTAGAGAGGGGGTTTCATCATGTTGGCCAGGCTCATCTCGAACTCCTGACTTCAAGTGATCCACCCACCCCGGCCTCCCAAAGTGCTGGGATTACAGGTGCGAGTCACTGTGCCTGGCAAATTATACTCTTTAAACGGATGGATTAAATGGGTGTGTGGATTATATCAGCAATTATAACAGCAGTAAAGTTGTTACTGCCCCGCCCACCGCTGCCTTGTCCAAAAAAAAAACAAAAAACAAAAAACAAAAAATCGCGATTGTGATTGCCTGATGGGACATTTGATTTTTTTCTTCTTTATTTTCTTAGCACCTTTTTGAATTTGTTGTAATTAGAGCATATTTACTTTTAAATTTTGTGAAACTTTTATTAAAAATACTGTAGATGAAACATTTTCTCTGTTTCCTATATTGAATGCATGTTTTAAAATAGAATTTCTCCTTATAATGGTTTTGTTTCTGTTTTTGTTTTGATTTGGAAACAGAGTCTCGCTCTGTTGCCCAGGCTGGAGTGCAGTGGCAGTATCTCAGCTCACTGCAGTCTCTGCCTCCAGGGTTCAAGCCATTCTTGTGCCTCACCCTCCCCAGGTATCTGGGACTATAGAGGCGCACCACCATGCCCTACTAATTTTTTTGTACTTTTAGTAGAGATGGGGTTTCACCATGTTGGCCAGGCTGGTCTCGAACTCCTGAGCTCATGCAATCTGTCAGCCTTAACCTCCCAGAGTGCTGGGATTATAGGCATGAGCCATTGCACCTGGCCTTCTTAAGATGATTTTGAACATGGCAGTATATGGGCCCTCAAAGGAGACATCTCAGAGTTAATTTCACAGTACCATTTGTAAGACACATACTGGCTTTGTGGGGGGTGTAAACGCCTCAAAGGCGTTTACTTTACTTCTTATATGACACAATAGAAGTTTAGTGTTTTTTTTCTAGTCCGATTTTAAATGATTTCATGTTACTCTTGCACATTTTCACTGTGTAAGATATTTTGATATATTTGTTTATCATGTCACTATTTCCACAACTATGCTATATAATGCAATAATATCACTGGTTAAATGCTCAGGAAGTTCAAATCTATACCAGATTTCAAAGGCCAAGATTTGAGTAATTTCTTAATTAGAAACAACAATACAGACCGAACTTGTTCCTTGAAAATGTGGAGAAATCAATATTTAGTATCTATTGTTTGTTAAATATTACCTGAGGTAATTAATATATGTTGCATGTAGTTCTCCCAAAAGTAGGATGAGGAGATAGAGCTTCAAAAATGTTAAATAACTTCAACATGGTCCCACAGTCTGATTGGGCTGGTATTTCTGATGAAGATTTCCTACTTTTCCATTTTTGTGGACCTTCGGGAGAAACAATGAAGTATGGGTACAGTGTGAGTGGCACATGAATTGAATCATGGATTAGAAAGTTGAACTCCCATGGGGACACTATAATTTCTTACTTTTTCATTTGTATCTTCTTGCAGAACTTTCTTTGTTAATCAAATAGTATGAATGAAAATAAATACTATTTATTAAAGCCAAACAAAGATGATTAAAAAGCAAATATTTTAAAAATTAAGTCAAATTAGCTTTGAATTATTTATATGTAATTCAGTATGTAAATAGATATCTCACACACACACACACATATATATATAGTGTCCTCATTGGGAGTTCAAAAATCTAATCCATGACTCAATTCATATGCCACTCACACTGTCCCCATACTTCGTTGTTTCTCCTGAAGGCCCACAAAATGGAATTGTGCTAGACCCCTCTCATCATTTTTCTATATGTGTCCAATTCTTTCTGAATTCTACAGAAAACACAACATAGACTTTTAAGCTGTAAATTTTGATATACTTCATATATCTTTGAAACTAGAAGCCAACGATTGTGTTCTATGAAAGTCTTCTGGAATAAGTTATAAAAGAAAAAATATTGTCATTCATGCTAGTTTATTCAGATTAAAATAACTGGTTTATGTTCAATTTTATTTGAAATACCATTTGACCCAGCAGTTCCATTACTGGATATATATCCAAAGGCACATAAATCATTCTGTTATAAAGACACATGCACACATATGTTCATTGCAGCCCTATTCACAATAGCAAAGACATAGAGTCAGCCTAAATGTCTATCAATGTTACACTGGATAAAGAAAATGTAGTACATATAGACCATGGAATACTATGCAGTCATAAAAAAGAATGAGATCATTTCCTTTGCAGGAACATGGATGGAGCTGGAAGCCATTACCCCTAGCAAACTAACACAGGAACAGAAAGCCAAATACTGCATGTTCTCACTTATAAGTGGGAGCTAGATGATGAGAACACATGGACACAGAGAGGGGAACAACATACTTAGAGGAGGGAGAGGATCAGGAAAAATAACTAGTGGATACTGAGCTTAATATCTGGGTGATGAAATGATCTGTACAATAAATCCCATGATGTCAACTGGCTTTGTTTCTCTGCCTCCTGATACCACATTTGGCTATATGATTTCTTTTGCCCAATGAAAGGAGGTAGAAGTGACTATATGTTTGTTCCAAGCCCAGGCACTATGTGATATTTTATGCCCCTATTTGCTCGATTTCACTTTTGCTATCACTATTAGAAAAACATGGCTGGACACGTGGCTCACGCTTCTAATCCCAGCACTTTGGGAGGCTGAGGCGGGTGGATCACCTGAAGTCAGGAGTTCGAGACCATCCTGACCAACATGGAGAAACCCCGTCTCTACTAAAAAGTACAAAATTAGCCAGGCTTGGTGGTGCATGCCTGTAATCCCAGCTACTGGGGAGGCTGAGGCAGGAGAATCACTTGAACCCAGGAGGCGGGGGTTGCGGTGAGCTGAGATCGTGCCATTGCACTCTAGCCTGGGAAATAAGGGCAAAACTCCATCTCAAAAAAGAGAAAGAAAAAAAAAAAAAAAAAGCAAAACATGCCAGGCATGATGGCTCACACCTGTAATCCTAGAATTTTGGGAGCCAAGGTGGGTGGATCACTTGACCTCAGGAGTTTGAGGTCAGCCTGGGCCACATGGTGAAACCCCATCTCTACAAAAATACAAAAATTAGCTGGGCATCATGGCACATGCCTGTAGTCCCAGCTACTCAGGAGCCTGAGGTGGAAGGTAGAGGTTGCAGTGAGCTGAGATTATGCCACTGCACCATCAGTCGGGGTGACAGTGAGATTTTGTCTCAGAAAAAGAAATGAAAACAGAAAAAGCATGCTTTTGCAAACACATTGGTTTCAAGAGGAATATGAGATACAAACCTGAACAGAACCACCAACAAACCAAACTGACCAAGCCAAGATCAGTAATCTCCTAGCTGACAATTCACCTACCAGTGAGCCCAGCTGAGGCTAGTAAAACCACACATAGGAATCCGTCTTAGATCAGCCAAACCCTTAGATGGCCTGCAGGCTTGAGAGCTAATAAATGCATATATTTAAATCTGCTGATATACTGGGCATTTGTTATGCAGTATTTGTGAACATAGTTAACTGCTAAAAGTATAGGCTCAAGAAGTTTGCAATAAGTTGAAAACTGAACTGGAGTGATAGAGATCGTCTTGTAGGCTGCTGCAGTATTCATATGTCAAGTGATTTGAATCAGCCATAGGAAATTAGAATGGTAAGTGAAAGATCATTGCAAAAAGCTGACTAAAAGCCTTTCCAACCCCAGGTTCTTTCTCTGCATTAGAAAGATAAAATTTCAAACTGCATGTGAAAATAATTAGTGCTATATATACATAGTGGCATACTAATGGACTTAAACTTCGTGAGTGAAAGCAGTTTGCAAACTGAAAAATATTTTGTTAAGTGAAAAGGATTGTTATTTAGTGAAATGATTATTATGCCTTTCACTATAAAAAGAAATTCTTATATTGAAATATCTATAAAGTTCTACTTCATTGAGAAATGCAATGACCTTCTTGGCAATTGCTCCATTACTTTGAAAGCAAACTATCATAGCACAAAAATATTAAAAGGCAAATTTTCTGTAAACAGGGATTGTTTTAGTGCATTCTAGTGAGGGATAAGAGATTCTATATATCAGTTACTGGAATACTGTAACATTTGCTAAAGGCATAAATAGTTTTCAATAATTTTTAAAGACAAAATGTACTTCTAATAAAATGATAAAATGTAGTTCCAACAATCTGCATATTTTTATGAAGTTCATTTATTATTTTGGAAGCATATATACATTACAGTCATTCCTCAGTATGCCTGGGGCATTGGTTGAAGGAATTCTGCATACCAAAATCCGAGCGTACTTCAGTCTTCCAGTTGGCCCTAAGGAACCTCTGTGCAGGAAAGTAAGTCTTTCCTATACATGGGCTTCACATGCCCTGAATATCATATTTTCCATCCACGTTTGGTTGAAGAAAAATCTGTGGAAGTGGACCTGTGCATTTCAAGCCCAAGTTATTCAAGAGTCAACTGAACTTTTACTTATTTAAACTAAATTCAGAGAAGTAAACTCCTTAGCTCAAATTATTAGGTATCTTATTCGTTGTTTCTTCATGAATTCAGCTACTTTATATCACGTTAGCAATTGTAGGAAAAATTACAGCAACATTTTCTTCAAATTACAAATAGTTTAGCTTAGGAGATGATTCTTCCTGATGTTTTATGAAAAAGTTGTTGATTTGGGAGGAAGTAATGGGAAACTACAGAATATTTTTCAACATCTACTGTGTCCCAAGAAATATGTTAAATATTGTATTTTCCATAGCTCATTCAATTCTCACAAATTTTTGAGTTAGACATTATTATTATACACATATTATAGTTTAGAAAATGAAATGTATTGATGTGAATAAGTAAACAACTATTGATAAAAGGTCAAAACAAATAAAACAATGTCCTAATCATAGAACAAAGAGACAGAATAAAATAGAGATCATAGAATAGATACCAGTCAGGACTGACTGTACAATACGTGGAGCCCAGTAGGAAAATGTGGAGCCTCTGGTATATAATGATGAAAAATGTAAAATTAGTGGCAGCAGAGCATTAAATCAAGCACAGTACCTTGCAAGCATGAGCTCTGTGTGACTGTACAGGTTTCACGACCATAAAGCCTGCTGTCTTAGTCTCTTTGGGCTGCTATAGCCAGGTACCATAGAATGGGTGACTTAAAAAACAAAAAATTTGCTTCTCACAGTTCTGGAAGTTGAGAAGTCTGCGATGTGGGCCAGCATGATTGGGGTCTGGTGACGGCTGTCTTCCTGTTTTGCAGATGGCTGTATTCTTGCTGTGTTTTCACATTACAGAGAACAGACAGAGGAAACAAGCTCTATCTGTCTTTTCTCATAAGGGCACTAATCCCATCATGAGGCTCCATCCTCATATCCTAATTACCTTCCAGAGGCCTCGTCTCTACATACCATCACCTTGGGGATCAGAGTTGCAGCATATGAATTTTGAAGGAACACACACATTCAGTCTCCAGCACCTTCCTGATAAATGTATTTCAAATGTTGGATGAGGAATTGCATGATGTGGCCTTGAAGTTCTCTTTCTGAACTTGTTGAGATGCAATGAATGGTGATACTGAAAGGAATTGTGGAGCCCATGTCCTTTAATCCATCAAGTGTTTAGACGAAGGCCCTAAGGTTCATGACAGTACAACTAGGATCTGGAAAATACTAATCAGAAACCGTGACAGCACAGGAGTCAGGGGCTCCAGAGTCTTAGTGTAGTGTTCCCTCTACTATATCAGGCTGCTCCTATAATGGGAACCAAAAATTGCTCAATTTTAGTTTTTCAAGCAGAGATCACAAATGCGGGGGTGGTACTCCCGCTGAATAAGGTGTGCAGAGTGCTTTGTTTATTCTAAACATAGTTGTACAATCATTAAAACAAACAGAAAAGAATAAATATTTTATATTAAAAATGTGGATATCCATTTTCTTTTGAAAAATCAGGCTAAATTGGATGTGCCTTCCTCCCCATGTGTACAATGGGGATAGCCTGATGCTGGGGAGCTCCTGACCCCCTCAACCTCTCTCTAACCAAGAAAATCAATGCTCTCCAGGGGATTACAGTCTCTAGTGTCCCCCAATTTTTATTTATAACAAACCTGTTTTCTCCTTTATGTTATCTGCTTGGTTCTTGAATCAATTAAAGCTTTTGGTTTCTGCTTTGAAGATTAAATATTCAGTATTCTCTTATCTGAGATACTATCTCTTCTTCAGAAATAGAAAGTGAAGAGTTACACATGGGCAAAGGACTAGAAGATGCAATGTTCCTCCTGATGTAATAGTTGTTTATAATGGCATACAGTTATATTAAGGTAATTCTACAACGTTTGATAATTATGTCTTTATAAAACCTCACTTTACCATTTAAATTGAGCCTATGCACCATGGTTGTTTATGTTTAAAACAACTTACTAGATTTTTCTTTTAGTGGGGCTACCTGAATAGCTGTTCTCAGGATAATGACTGTAACTGCAATCTCAGGCCTTAATAATTTCAAAATTCTTGAGCATCCCCTTGGCCTTTTTCTCTCTACCCATTCCCTGTTGAGAAAGAAAATGTGGAGATACCTCATTGAATGTCTGAGCATATTCTTGTTTATACTGATGCACAAGTCCCCAAGGTCTGTCTCTAACATTGTCCTGCAAACAACACATCCTTAGCAAAGGCATAGCCTGACTCCCTGCTGTAATCAACCCTCCAGAGAAATTTAATTTTAATTAAATGAAGCAGAGTGTTTACTTTTGCTCTAGAGATGATTAATCAGAACTTTGTTATTTGTGTTGCAAAAAAAGGGATAAATTAACTATACCTTTAATTAGACCAGAGGGAATTTACTTTCACTGTCTCATATCTAACTAAAGGAAAAGCGGGTGCCCTGAAACAAAGATATAGGGTGCTTAAAATATTCAATAGCAGGTAGTGCAGAGGTTAGGCCTTTTGATCATTAACATGCTAACTGTAGGTTCTGGACAGTGTATTCACTGAATTCCTTATCTTACTAGCACAGGTTAATTTATTGTTTAACTGTCATGAATTTAGTTTTTTTCTCAAATTGTTCTCTCTGAACAGATGAAAAAAATCAAATCAAATACTTTCCTCACTGAATTAGTCAGCTATGACTGGCATAACAAAATGCCACAAACTGGGTGGCTTCAATGACATAAATGTATTTTCTCACAGTTTTGGAGGCTAGATATCCAAGATCAAGGTGCTGGCAGATTCAGTTCCTTATGAGGATCCCTTTCCTGGTTTGTAGGTGACCACCTTCTCACTGTGACTTCACAGGGTTCTCATACACAGAAGTGATTGCTCAAAATTTACAGATTATTTTATTTAATAAAGATAAGATTCAAGTCCAGCTTTGCTGGACGCTATGCTGGAGGAAGAATAGTAAGAGAATCTGCAGTCATTGCTTCTTTACCATTTACCAGTCATTGCTTTCTTTACCAGTCATTGCTTTTTTACCAAGAAAAAGTGAGTATAGAACTCTCTAAATAAATGATATGACTGCTTCTTTGTGTGAAATATATTCCTCTTTGTCTCTGTCCTTTGGAAACTCTAAGACAAATGAGAATTTCAATCACAGCAAATAAGTTGATCATTTTATTGATAAATTTGTACTTTTATGACATTCTATTTCTACTTAATTTGTTCTACATATGAATATCTGTTTTTCAAGTAATTTACTAAAATTCCATCTGAAAACAGTGAAGACATGAAATAAAAACTGCCAATATTCTGTCTTAACTATTTAGAGAAAAACCTTGTTTCATGTGACTCCAAAATCTGTTAGACACAGAAAATGTGTATTATAGCAAGAAGAGCCAAAGAAGTTAATATTGTTAAATCATATGTTTATTTGGCAAAATATTACCAAAGGTATACTCTTTTTTTCTTTTATGTATAAGTTTTAGAAAAGCATATTTCACTTATTTGGAAGAGTCACATATAGATACTTTCATATATGGCTTATTTATGTCATTCATTCACAAATATTTACGGAATGTTTTACTTTGGGCTAAGTGCTAGAGATACAATGCCCATTAAGGTCTCATGAATTTTGAAGTACAGTGGGAATGACAAACATTAATCAAACAACCACAGAAACATATGAAATTATAACTGACATGTGAAAAAGGAGAGAACCATATGCTATGGTGTTTATGATAGAAGTGTTTGACCAAGTCGAGAAAATCAGAGCAGGTGTAAGCTGGTAGCTGAATAATTAGTAGAATTAATATGTTAAATAAAAGACAGACACACTGTAGGAGGAGAAATTATCACTGAAAAGACCCTCTTACCTGTCATATGCCATCTTAATCTTTAGAGAAACTAGAAGTTAATGTAGGCAGGAAACATGCTCATAGTTGGGGTTTGAAAATATCATTCTGGCTATGGTATAAAGAATGGAGTGGAGATTACCCTTATTAGGAGACCATTACAATGGCCCAAATTATAAGTAAAAATAGATTATGGTAGCTAGAAATTCTTGCCTAGTCAGAAGCCACCTAAGAGATGACCTTCCTGAATTGGCCCTTAAAAAAAGTCAGGAAGATGCAAATATGTTCAAAGTCAAAAATTCATTTTATGATTTTTAACATTTTTCTAACTTTTATTTTTGAAATAGTTTCAGACTTGCAGACAATCAGTTAATGCCTGCATACACTTTAAATAGATTTTCCACATATTCTCATCTTATGTCCACAATACAATGATCAAAACTAGGAAATTAATATTGCTGCAATACTATTAGCTAATCTTCATATCTCATTCAAATCTTGGCAACTTTCTCACTGATATGAATATTACCCAGGCATCAGGCATCGATCTGGAAGCACACATCGCATTGATTGCTGTTGCCTTAGTCTTTTTAAATCTGAGGCAGTTCCTCAGCTTGTTTTGTCTTTCATCACCTTGACACTTTTTTGAAGAGTATTCTTTGTTGTGTAAAATGGCCCTCAATTTGAATTTGTCTATGTTTCCTCTTGACTAAATTTAGGTTATATATTTTTGGTAAAAATATGAAGAAGGGATTTTGAAATTTTTTAAGCACTTTATTTCAGGAGGCACATAGTACCAATTGTCCCATTGTGATAATTTTAATCACTTGGTTACAGTAATGCCTGCCAGGTTTCTCCACTGTAGAGTTACTGTTATTACACTTCTCTTTGTAATTAATATTTATGCCAAGGCAATATACTTGCAGACTATGTAAATATTATCTCTCATCATAATTTTGCCAATTAATTTTAACATCTATTGAAGACCCTTGCCCAAAACAATTATTAATGTGGTATTGACAAATGGTAAGCTTTCTATTCTGTCATTTCTTCTACATTTACTAATTGGAATTTTGCGGTAAGGAAGAACTTTTCCTTTCCCCTATTTATTTATTTATTTATTTATTCAATTATTTATTTATATTAGTATAAACTCATGGATATTTGCTTAATTCTACAGATTATATTACTCTCATTGTTTGTTTGTTTCCACTAATTGTTCCAGCTTTGGCCATTGACAGCTCCTTCAAGTTGACTCCTGTGTCCTTTGGATGTGTCTCCACGATTTTTAAAAATTTCCTTATTTCCTGCTATCATAAGATTGTACAGGTTTATCTTGTACTTTTCCTGTCTTAGTCCTCTAATTAGCCGTTTATACAAGCACTAATACCAAATAATTTCTACTATGTTGATCCCCAAAGGGCATTCTCAGGATAAGGAAAACAAACGCTTATATTCACCATATACTGACCTAAATATGAGTCATTCTTAATGATCAGACCATCCAAGATTGGTTATATAAAAGCTAAACTCCAAAGAAAGCCAGCCACATTTTATCATCAAAATGTAAATTTAATGCCTATGATCCAGGAATAATTAAAATTCAATTGAATTCAGTTCACGGGTAGGAGCTACATAGAATACATGTGAGGTTAGCTTATTTCTAAAGCCCAGTGCTCAAACTATAATCTATTTCCTCACAGCTTAAATGCCCAAAAGCCCTTGCTTAGACTGTAGATAGAATCTTCTCCGGGGAATGACATGTCTAGGAATTAGTTGCAAAGCATTATATAACAGGAGAACCAAAAGAGTCAATAAAAACCCAAACTCTCTGATCCCAGGCTGAGAGTTGTGAAGCTCAGGGAGTGGTTGTTGGCCTACCATTGCACCAGGATTTGCAGAATTCAAACGAATAAATTATTTCATTTAGCAAACATTAGAAGGCCCATGTTATACTGCAACTTGTCTCTAGGACTCAGCATTCAGTTAAGCACTTGGGCCTGTATGGATTAGCTGAAAATGCATGAAATATGTAGCAGAAGGAGCAGGAGGAAAAGCAGACAACAGAGCTTCAGGACATAACAGATATATACATATATATACACAAACATACATATACATGCATATCATTAATTAATTTCCAACAAACGTGGGTCAGAGGGGAGTTGAAAAGTGATTGCCAAATGGAACTAGCTATTATCCTATTATGCAAAATAAAAATATGGCATTTATGATTGTTTTGGTGATTTTTAAAATAGAAAATAATTTTGGAATCTGTTTTAGGACAGAATTCATTTGTAGAGAATGACATAAAAGAACCAGGAAAAGCTGCAACATAGTGGATAGCTCCAGCTTTCTTTGGTGCCATAGGCTCACGTCCCACCCTCAACATACCAGTGTGTAGACTCAAAAACACTAAAAATTGTGACTGCAAAGTCTCCAGTTTCCTACACAAAAGTGCTGATTCTTTATTTTTTTGACCAATTTATGAGACAATTTATCCAATTAATGATACATCCATCTTAGTCTAAGAAATAGCAGTTACTCTCTGGGTATTCAATATGCTGCTTTGTATCTTAGAGATATTCAACTAACTCAGTAATAGCAGGTATATTTTATAAAATAAAGAAAAGAATAATTATGGCTGGTTTTGAACAATTTTCGGTGGAATACTGGAGGGAAGAAAACAAAATTTGCAGTTAAAAACATTTAAATGATAAAAGAACTACTTATATATGTAATGAATTTATTATAAGATGGTGATATAAGTAATTTGCATTTTTCTTCTAAAATACTTATTTGGATGTTTGTTTTACTTTTTCATTAGTTACATTCAAGTCTCTGTTGTATTTAAGCCTCTATTATTCCTGTGCATGCTATAAAACCTGATATACTTTGTATCAGCCATTTCATTCTTATGGATGACCAGAGAATAAAAAATACCTTAAAATAATTCTCAATAAAGGGTAATAAGGAACAAAACCTGTAGGAACTATGTAGAAAGCAGATCCAAAAAGACTATAGTAGACCTCTTAGTTTTGGATGATTCTTACCTTTGCTTTTGATTATTAATGCTTTGATGAAGACCACAACCCATATTGTGAGGTGATTATAAGCTATGATACTATAGTTTTAGGACATTTACCCTTTAAAGTCATTAATTTTAGAATTAAATATATGAGGTGGTATGTTATAATTTCTTGATGAGATTAAAGAGGAAATATTTTATTTGTTGGAAGGAGAAAATGTGTAATGTTGCGAAGGTAGGTTGAAATCTAAAAATCACAAAAAATCCACTTTACTTCATTCTTGTATTTTTTTCCTTTCAACTTTTATCTCCTTTATTCAAAGTATGATCTGTTTCAGTAGAAATAATATTAATAATTCATTCTGAACGCTAGTTGAGGCAGAAGTCGCTCTGGCTTCTCATCTGAGGACTTTTGAAAGACAGATGTGGTTCAGCTGCCTGAGCATCTACATGGATTCTTTAATATAATTGCTAAAAGATCACAAATGAAGGAAGTGATTTATGTCTCTCTATGTAATTTTTTTGTAGTCCATCTCCATCATTTCAATGAGACAGAAACCTCAGAAAAGTTGTCATCTGTAAATCAATCATCAAATAAATGTTGGCACTTTTCCATTGTATGTTGCTTAAATGACTTTGGTCGGCATATTTTGTGTTATAACTCTTTTTACTAATAAAGTAGGGAAAGCCAAGTTTCTTGAACACTGATATTACTGGGAAAATAGAGATGTTGATAAACGCATAATCATAAATAAAAATGACTGAAAATGTCCATTCATGGTATGCTATGCACATTCATATTTATGTCCCTAGATAATAAATATGCTCTATTAGTAAGTTAATAGATTGGTATTTAATTTAGAAAGTAGTATTTGCTAATTTTGTTGGCATGAGTTTGTCCTCTGGGTGAACTAACCACATCAGACTAGAAAATCTACAAAACTGAAGACCAAGTTGAAATAACATCCCTGGTGACATAAGGAAGAAATGGTGATAATACCCTTATACATGACTCAAAAAATCTAATACAAATATAAAGTATCAGGAAACCGGGATATTCCGGTAATGAAGCAGAACTAGAAGACAATAAAAAATGTAGATCCTCTTACTTCAGAAAGGAATCTAGAAGCTTTCTTCTCAATTTTTATAATGTATCATTGAGAAATTCTCAAGAACCTGCTGCTTGATGAAAGCTGATTGTCTCAAGTGTTGTTTGTTAACACACAACACCTTTGTGGTTTCAGCACATTAAGAAGCACAAAAATACTCATTATTATTTTAACAGCTGGAGAAAAAAAATGTCTGGGAACACACATGAGAAACCTTCTGGGGGACTCCTAGCCAGAGGCAAGTAGTATGATAGATGGTTAAGGGTTAGATTCAAGAGAAATGTAGGAACCTAAGAAAGCAAGGTTGTATAGCTAACAATTTCATGCCAGACTTACATCTATTTGACATATAGCCCTAGATTATGAATACCTTCTCTGAATAGTTCTCCTCCTTTATCACCCAGTGGAAGGAGGTCTTTACCACATTGTCCAGTGTGGGCAGTGAATGTGATTGATGTCTCATGTCACTGTGCTGGCATATGATGTGGCTTAGTTAGTAAATACCAGTCTCTTCTCTTAAAACTGTCCCTGCTTTTCTGTGAAAGATCTATACATAGTGAGGATTATGCTTTTGGGATTGAGCCTTGCTCATCATTTTGGAAATGATACAGTTTCATATTAGAATCAATGATACAATAAGTCATATCAAGTGGCAATGTGTGGCATTTAACAATGTGTGGCAATGCATGGCATCTCAGTACCTGGAATGTCTTTTTGGGCATGTGCTTTGTCTCCTGGTGATTTTCCTAGGAGTGACATGAAGGAGCTCTGCCTTCGAGGTGACTTTACCCTTGACTGTTCTTTTCATCCAGGAAAGTTCCTGAGTGAGAATGAACTGCTTTGCTCTGCGTGATTATTTCTCCATCAGATGTGAAGAAAAATGGGGAAAACGACCTTCAATCCAGATTTGGCTAAAACATGATTCAGAGTGTTCTTGTTACTATGACTAGCTTTAAAGTAACTATTTATGAAGTTATTTTACTATTTTCAAACTAGCAGAGATGTTTATTAAAGAATGTTCATAATCTGCTTGTATAGTGGAAAAATAAACAGGAGCATCAGACTCACTGATCAAGGACCTGGTTGGAATCCCTTACTCCATGTATTCCATGTAGCTATGTGACATTGCTTTGTGATTTTAGATTGACACTATTTGGAAGGTCAGTAAACCTCTGTGAAACATTATTTTCTTATCTCTAAAATGGAAATTATAACCACCTTACTGATGTGAGGAGCAAATGTAATATCTCATGCTACCATGCTGTTGTATGCTATTGCTTGGCTAATACTAATCGTTATTATTGAAGTACTCTCTTACCATAAACTCAGAAAATATGTAGCTGTTAGCAAAATTGCAAATTAAGTTTATTATTTGCTATGTAAAAAAAGCACATATTTCTTCCCAATGTAAACAATTTATATGCTACTATACTATGTGACATTTCAGATAAAGAATAAAAGGTTGGCGGTACTAATACATATTATATAAAATAGCTTTATGATTTCATAGAGCTATCTCACACAATACATATTAATAGTTCCAATGCCTTAAGGTGACATATTATTTGTCCTTAAATATTGCCCAAGATTGAGTTTCTGGAAAAGTGTTTAAAATCTAATTTTGGGGGATATAAAAATGAATGTATACAGAAATTCTTTAGCAAATTTTTCAGTTCCATAAGTAATTATTTGTTGATTTACATTGCCATTTAGGAAAATATGCATATGGTTATAGTTTACCTAAAAGGAAGTGCACTAAAATATTTTGTAGTTCTATTTTTCAAAATATCATAAATAGAGAACGTGATTATTAGTCATATACTGTCGATTTTCAGAATATTAGCATCCAAATGAAAATGGTCAGCTCTTATTAAAATATTCCAATTTTAAAACCTAAACCTTTATATGAAAATTCATTTTTTGTGCCATCCATTCATTCTCCATGAATATTTATTGAGTGCCTGAACTCCTTACGATGCAGAGAAAATGAGTTTCCAAGTTCACAGTTGTGGTTTATGGAGACTCCAGATTATTTCACTACTGAAAACAGTCAGAATTGAGAATAGCTAGACAGAGACAATGTTTAAAGGGTATTTAAGGGTTAGGTCTGCCTGATGTGGCCCTGCCCAGCTTTCAAAACTCATCATGTGACATTTTTGCTCTTTTCCTTTGTGATCTAGCTACATCATCTCTTTAGTGTAACCTTATTATATTCCTGTCCAGATCGGGATATAACCTACTAATTCCTTACTCTGTAATTCCTTTCTTCCCCAAGGTCTTTGTAACTCTCCTATGCACATCTGTCCTATATGGCTGCCTTTTCTGTATTCAAGGGAATCCTTCTCAAGTTCCACCTGCACAACATAAACCAAAACTCAAAAAATCCCAGGTTTCCATGCATTAGGAAACAGACAGATGAGCAAAGCCCACCAATCAGGCACAGTCCCAATAAGCTCCCAAATGCTTTGAGTGGTGCCTCCGTTTTGCCCATCACTGAAAGGAATAGAGATGTCCGGCTTTGGTGAAAATGGTGGAAGTTGCAGCAGTTTTCTTGTCTTTGGAAAGTCAAGTTCTTCATACCAAAGTGACATCGGTGGACACCAAAGATGATTCACTCTGGTTGTGGTGGATCCAAAGAAACACCAGCAGCTCTTTCATCAGGCCAGTTCTATGGTGCGGTTTTAAGTGGTGTCCTGGAAGTTTACGTCAGAGCCTGTTCCTCCCAACAATGTTGCAGGCTACCTGATATACTTCCAATATTTTCTGGCAACCAGCTAGAGTTGGTAACACAAGCATCTGTTGCTTGCAGCTAAGAATTCTGTTAAACATCCCCCAGTGCAGCCCTATCGAAAAAAGTCTCTTCTTTATCTATTTTTGTATCTCAGAATGCTGGTTTATTACCTTCCTGGCACTTACTAGAATTTCTTATTATTGGTTTCTTTATTTGATTTTTATGTCTTTCAAAGGGATGGTAAGGCAGAGGAACTTGAGGACAGAGGCAGTGTCTTCTTATGCATCACTGTATCCACAGCACTAAGTATAGTTCTTGAAATTTAGTAGTTGCTTCATGAATGTTTTTTGAAGCAATACATGAAGCATGTGAAAGCTACTTCTTCATTTTCTTAGCTTACATTCTTCACTCAATGAATGAATCAATAAATTAAAGAACCTTCTCTCCTTTTGACTTAGTCCGATTTCCCCAGAGTAAGCAGAGCCTGAGACAAAGGCTTATGATTTTTACTTAATTAAGGAGTGCAAGCCCAGGGAGTATAACTGAGGGACAAAGAGAGTAATAGGTCTGGAGAGAGTCAGCGTGAAGATGTTCTATTGAACCGACTTCTACTATGTGAGTCTATTTGATATTGTTGGACCATTTAATGAGAAGCCATATACATGTGTCTCAGGAAAGTCCTCTGGAAGGGTGAAAGAAGCAAGAGTATATCCACTAACTTCTAACTGTCCCTGGACAATGGTGTGCTTTACACAGTGGCAAATTCCCCTCTCTTTTGCATTCATCTATAGGAGTTTGGAAGAGTACAATATCACTGAGTCCTCAACAAGGGAGTACCAGGGTAAAGCACAAGGGGCATATGGCACAGGCAAGAAGAAAGCTGTGCTCATGATATGCCTGTGAGAGGGGACCACAGCTCATGCAGAGCTGCTGGCTACGGTGGCAGCTCGAACAAGGGAGGGATAAAATTTGGGAGGATCTCCTTAGGAGATGTCAACCACATTTTTTACTTCTCGAAGTGTACCTTGAGGGAAGTAGTTGGTTGGAAATCTGGTTTTGATCATATGTAAAGAACAATCCTTAGGTTTTCTTTAGCTTTTTTTTTGGCGAGGGGATGAGTGAGAATTAACTCCCCATTCAAGCGATTATAGAAATGACTTCTGGCAATTTGTACAACATATCTAGACCCTGGCCACTTTAGTTTAGGAGAGAACACCTGAACTTTCAAACAGGAACAGTTACTATTCTATTCCTGTCAATTTGGAATTGGGAGTGGAGGAGAGAGGTTGTAGTCTATTCCTAAGTGCTTCATCTGTAACATTTAAGTACAAAAGCTCACAGATAAAGCAAGCTTATTAAATGAAATTGTAAGCAGGAGCATTTTGTCCTGCAAGTTAAAATAACAGGCAGTTTAGTGGGAATATCTGTGATGTTATAAATAGAAAGTAAATACACCGTGAGCAATAATGAAAGTATCGTTCCATTATGTTAATATTCTTTCACCTTTCTTCCCTGGAGACTTAAGCTTTCAAAGCTTAAATGGTTTCCATATTCTCTTCCAAAGCTTAAATGGTTTTCATATTCTCTTCCATATATTCTTTTTTCTTGGGCTCTTAATTCATTATTAAAGTTATTCTCTTTTTAAGTGCTCCTTTTGAACATCATTTATATTTTCTATGGCACATTTGGTTGACCTGGGTAATGCTGGGTCAATGCTTTGTCCTTCCTTGTTGGCACATACTATTGTTTGTACCTGTACACTTTCTTCTGTGGATGAGGAAGCATGAAGATGATGTGAGTGAGGTAAAGGCTCATGAAAAAAGGGTATGGGACACTATTTCTCCCAGTTCACGGTTTTTCCCATTGCTAAAAAAATTATTGTACTCTTTTGTTCATTAAATAAAATTTGTGGACAGCAGCTTAGTGGAAATACCTGTGATAAGGCAAGTTGAAAAATCAAGGGTAATTAACAGTCAGCTTACTAGCATTCCATTACATTAATATTCGTTCAGTCTTTGTTTTAAAGAGCTTTGATTGCACTCCCACTATTGACAACTAAATCTATGAACAGTGTAGACTGTTAGAGATGATAGTATTTTTTTGCACCTGTTTCTCATTTGCTCTAGGAATGTGATAAAGTATCTCCACTGAGGCCAGAAATACATAATCTTATTTTCTCTACTTTAAATTTTCCCATTACGTTTTCAAACTGCATTTATTGACACTGCATTTAAATATTCAAGTCTGTTTCAGAAAATGCAGTTCAGCACCTTTGAGGTATTCCCAAAGAACTCGGTAAGCATTTGTACAAGATTTCTTCTCAGGTTGAATGGAAAAATTAATAATAATTATAGTAATAAGTATACTTACTGATTTTAAAATATATTATCAATTATTGGGGCAGTGCTAGTCTTAATGATAATATACATACAATATTTATGTGTAACATTTATAAACAATGATTTTGTCTTCTTTTAGGCAGGTATGCCAATTAGTATGACTTGCAGATTAAAAACATGGCTTTAGATTTAGATAATCTTAAATTTAGATCTTGCCATTAACATACTTACCTTACTGATATGGTTTGACTGTGTCACCATCCAAATGTCACCTTGAACTGTAGATTCCATAATCCCCATGTGTCGTGGGAGGGACCCGGAAGGAGGTAATTGAATATTGGGGGCAGTTACTTCCATTCTGATCTTGTGATAGTAAGTGAGTCCTCACGAGATCTGATGGTTTTGTCAGGGCCTTTTCCCCCAATTTGCACTGCACTTCGCCTTGCTGCTGCCATGTGAAGAGGGGTGTGTTTGCTGCCCCTTCTGTCATGATTGTAAATTTCCTGAGGCCTCCCCAGCCCTGCAGAACTGTGAGTCAATTAAACCTCTTTTCTTTACAAGTTACCCAGTCTAGGGTATGTCTTTATTAGCAGCATGAGAACAGATTAATACACTTACTAACATTGTGACCATTCGCTCTGTTTGCTCATGTTGAAAATGTATAGCTATCTACCCCTACATAGTTGTTGTACACAGTGAATAAGATAATGGAGGTCTTGGCATATCCTAAGTATTCAGCATAAGGCTGCCAAGGAGAGGCATTATAGCTTAGGGATTAAGAGCTGGAGCTTTGGGTTTCAAAAGGTGTACCACCTACTACTCATGTGATCTTGGGCAAATTAATTGACCTCTCTGAGATTCAGTTCCTCAACTTTGAAACTGTGGTTAAGAAATATATTTCACAATGTTCGTTCATGAGCAAACAATTACATGATGTATGTAAAGCATTTCGCACAGTGCCTGACCCATGGCAAGTACTTAATAAATGCTAGCTAGAAGGGACACTGTTTCATTAGAAAATGTCACTAGTTATATTGAAGCTTAGTGAAAAATTTATTACGTTACTATTCAGATCTTACAAAACAATTCAATTTTGTAATCTAAAGGTAACTAAGAGGCATTTTTGATGTACATCGTGAAACATAATGAATAAATGATACTTTAAAAAGTAACCATATTTTACTGACAGATATGTTAGATAATATTTCTAAGATTTTGCATTTTTTCATTGTAGTATTTACTTATAGATATTGTAACATGATTTCCATTTGAAAAGTACTTTTTTTGAAAGAAAAAATATCACTTCAGTTCTAGTATAATATATTTATTTCAAACACTAGGCACAATCATAACTACAAGCACTTTTTTCTGTTTGGATCGTCATCTTATTTTTCACTTATCAACCTGATATTTGCTATTTTTTGCTGGAGGCACACCAATAGTCATTGTACTTTGAATAACAAAAGAGAATTCATAAAAAACGTAAATATATAAGTGATAATATATTTTGGAAAGTGCAATACCTAGGCTTACTCTCTTTTACAAAGTAATGTATTTCAATATTTTATCTGCTTGATTTATTTTGGCAACTTTCTCTCCTATGCTGTGGAAGCAACTTTGTGAAAGAAAAAACACTGATTGAGTGATTACGGCCCCTACTTGTAGACAAGTACACTTTTTCATTGCTTCTGGCGCCTAGAGTAGCAAAATTCATTCCTAATCACAAAAGGCCTGTTTCATACTAGTGCAGAAAATGTGGAGAAAACGTCAAAAATAAGTCTGTTCTTGAATAACCCCAGGCAGGCCATGATATTACTTTTTTCTTTAGAATCTGCAATTTCAAATGCTTAAGCAGCAATGTAAGACTATGTGGTAATACTAAACCTACGAATACCTGTTCTTGTGTAAAATGACTACTTAATATCAAAGATATGTGCTTTTATCTTTGGTATCCCTAGAACTTAACATAGATTAGATGGTCAGGAAATGAATAGGTGAAAGAATATCTGTATTTGTAAACTGAGGGAAAATTTTTACTATTAATAGGTATTCATCTTATAGTATGAGCTCATCATTTTATTATTTTTATAAACGCTTTCAACAAAAGGCATACTTTTTTTCATTAAGCAGTTTGAGTATTTCACATGAAAAAAAAAGTGTGTGTATTACTGAGGACGTATAATGGTCCAGGAGCGTAAATTCCTTATGTACGTTTTCTTTTGTGGTCATCACACTAACCCTCTGAGATACATTCCATTCTTTTCTCCATTTTATACATATGGAAACTGGCAGAGAGATAAAGTAACTCGACCAAAGTCACACATATTGTAAGGGAAAGAGTCAATGTTTTAACTCAGTCGTCCTGATGTTAAAACTCTTCCGAAATGTGTTTTTGGCAATAGTGCTAATTCAGGCCTGTGAGTAGTAAGCCTAGATCCCTGTAGGGGTAAGTAGTCCTGGCTCTTTAGTTTTCCCTTAGATATTCAAGTAGTGCTTAAATCATCTTTATAAAAGTGTAAGATAATAAAAAGTAATTTATTAAGCAGTTAAGTATGAAAGCCTCAGATTACTATAGCAAGGGATAGAGTTGCCTAGAAACTGTCATGAAACCATACAACTGTTCCACTGGGGATGCTTTCTCCGGTAGTTTCCGAATTTGGAAGTTGTTTTCAAACTGGGAAGTACATTTTTCCCTAAAAGAATAGGGAGATATAAATCTCATTTTTTTCCTACCCATATAGAAGTTCTGCCAGATGTTCCACTGAATAGAGAAAGAGAGGGAAATGAAATGAGTAGGTATCGTGGGTATTGATACGATAGAGTTGGCAGTGATGACAGGCTTGTCTTAGAGCAAACACTGGCTATTTCAGTATTGCAAAAAGCTGTGCAAATAGGAACAAGCTTTAGAGCTTAGAAATATACTGGGTGAAGATGGTGCATTTGATGTTTTAATTTTAGCACAATTTGGGGACTGACACTTTAGTTATTACTATTACATTTTTTTTTGACACAGGAAAATGCCTGCTGTTGTAGTGGTGGTGTGGAATAAGATAAGCATAGATTACAGAGAAGATCAGCTTGAAACACACAGAATCTGGATGACAACCCAGTTGAGCTGGGGCAGATATAGTGTCACTAATCTCTCAGTGAGGAGAGATTAATGATAAAGTGAAACCACTATCACCTTACTCATAGTGACAAAGAGAAAGAATCACCTATCGTTAGAAACTTGCCTGGTTCTATTAGCTGAGCTTGGTATCATCCTCTTGAACATAAACAATTCCTAGAACATTAACATCAGACAAGGCCATGACTGTGATCATGATGAATAAAGAAAAAACAGAGCCACTCAATAATCATATGTGAATACATAAAAAACATAGATATTGTCCAGATCACAAAAATGACCAGAACTGGCTAATGGTTACTGCTTCTTTACCAATGTCATCTTCAGCGTAGTCTCCTCACCACCTAGATAACATTTATTAAAATAGTCACAAAATTAGCTCCCCTCACAGCCTCCAATCCAACATTCTGCTACTTAAGGTCTCCCCTAAAATTGAAGTCCACATCCTATACTGAGTGTGTTCTACCACCCTCTATTGCAGTTCTCCACAGTCCCCATGATGAGCATCCTTTCTCCCTGCATGTGCACTAAACACAACTTGTTCAACCACAGGTGTGTTCCTGGTGGTCTTTTATTGGACTTTGCTCTTTAGACAATTATACTAAAGTTAGTTCTATAACTGTGTTATTTGAAACTTTGAGTTGGCGAGTAATAGAAACCCACTCGAACAAGCTTAAAAATAAAGGATATTTATTTATTTATTTATCCAAAACATAATACATGACTGAGTCAAAACATGAAAACATAGAAATGCAGATAGGCCTGAAGAAACACCTGAAGAAAGAATATTGAAGTCATTGTAAACGTAGGAGGCATTCTTTCTCTCTCTCTCTTTCACTCTCTCTCTCAATCTCTCTCTCTCTTTTTTTTTCTCTTTGAATACTTATTTCCTTCACTGTTCACTTTTTCCTGCAGAGAAGTTTTTTCTTTAGTTGTGACCAATGGAATAATATGGTGTCTTTAGCTATTGAGTGAAAATGTTACATTTCAGTTACATGTAGAGCCTGGTACATAGTCGCACATGGATACTTAATGAGTGCCTGTTTTTCAGTATCCTGTCCTTGTCCCAATTAAAATAAGGAGGACCAGCTCAGCCTGGATCATGTATCTTACGATTGAAACAACTTAAATGCGTGACTCTTGGATCTTAACTCCACTAATAACGGCTCATGGCCTAGGAAGATATGTAAAAAATATTTACTACATGTAATTTTTATTTCATAAGCTAGTTTTAGTCTTAGTTAATTATACTGTTGTCTTTATGATGCCTAAACAGTAAATCAAGGGTGGGTACTTTTAGAGATTAATTTTATAATTAAGATAATAGGTAATAAACACCATAGTCAAAGTTCTGATGCCTCCAATCAACAGAAATTTTTAAGTTATTCTGGATTAATATAACTTTTTCCCAGCATGTAATATAAATTACATAATCATGAGAATACTCATCAGTTTTTAGTAAACAATAGTAAGACAATGTTTACATCACTGTTACTGCAGAATCAAACATTATTTGGAATAGCAATGATTAATTGTCTCTTTGCCCAATTATCTCATGCTTGATCTCTGCCCAAGAATCTCATGTTTACCATATGATGCACTTTGGGGTATAGCTGATTCACAGAAAATAAAACTATTATGCAAACTTCACCAAGACTGATGTTTATAAATGGACTTGAAGTCTGTGTAAAGCAAAGGATTTTTAATGGGTAAAAATTAAATGCTTAAAAATTAAGTGATTTCAGATTGTTACAACAACGTCTTCTGACCTTGAATTCTTGGTTCCATGAAATCAAAATGTTGTGCCCACAATGCTTGTTTATGAGAATAGTTCAGTCACAGTTTTGTTCTGAAAAAGTGTGTAAGTGCTATTTCAGTCAAACATTTAATGATTTTGATGCTATAGATATAACCTCATTAATATTTTTAAAAATTGTTAACATAGCTTACCTTGGTAAATACCATCTTGATTGAATTTGTAACTTTTGAGATGGATATTTTTTGGTATGCTTTTATTTTTGTGTATGTTGGCAATTCACATTTCTATCTCTTGCAAAAGTTATGTAGTCTCTGCAATACATTTATATCCATGTTAAAATAGATTACTACTCATGGAGAGTGTTTCCCAAATACTTCACTGGACACCATGCCATCAATATGCAGCATGCTCTGGGAGAAAAGGTTTCTAAGCAACAGAATGCTTAGGGAATTCTATACACTGTTTTTATGTTTGATATTCACAAGGCATTAAAAATACATTGAAATCCTGTGGCAAAAGACATTGGTTCAACTTTAACTTAGTCTTTCAAAAACTCTTATATCCATGAAACCCTTTATTTGTACAACAATTTTTCTTGGAAAATATTTGAAGATTCTTGTTATAAGAAAAAAACTTTATTATCTGGTGATTTTTTTTTCCCTAAGAGTAACAGAATTCCTTGTAGGTAATATGTATACTTAAATTTGAATGAGGAAATTAATGTGAATAATGAGATAATGCATAAAACAACATTTTTAATGTTTAGTTTTATTTTAAGTGGACATGTCTAACTGCAATATTTTGTTTCTGATACTAAGTCCTAGAGGCATTTCTTCTTTCAACGCAGGAAAATACTCAATTCAATACCATTTATTGATTGCTCATTTTGGGCAAGACATACTTCTAAGTACTGTTACGGATGGAAAGATAATTAAACATTAATCTCTGTCAAATAGAATTTCACCGTCTAGCAGGAAATTACACACATGCAGACTCGCTCATGCATACATACTCACACATGATGAACACATTCATTCATACACACACACACACACACTACTCTACAGTAACTTGTGAAACATACTGGAATGAAGAATGGACAAAATGTTTAGAAATTAGAAAGCAGAGAGAATAGGAGATGCATAGGTGCTGGAAGGGGAAGGGAGAAAGCTTAGCAGGTTTGAGATGTAAACTGGATTTAGAATGATGAGGATACAACTTAAAAGGCTGAAAATAGGCTGATTCTTGGGCATCTTCTTTTTTCTTTTTTTTTCTTTGAGACAGAATCTTACTCGGTCGCCTAGGCTGGAGTACCTGGCGCAATCTCCGCTCACTGCAGGCTCCGCCGCCTCCCAGGTTCATGCCATTCTCCTGCCTCAGTCTCCCGAGAAACTGGAACTACAGGCGCCCACCCCCATGCCCGGCTAACTTTTTTTGTATTTTTAGTAGAGACGGGGTTTCACCTTGTTTGCCAGGATGGTCTCGATCTCCTGACCTCGTGATCCACCCGCCTCGGCCTCCCAAAGTGCTGGGATTACAGGCGTGAGCCACCGCGCCCGGCAAAAGGTTAGGAGGTTTGAGATGTAAACTGGATTTAGAATGATGGGGATAAAATTTAAAAGGCCGATTCTTGGGCATTTTGAGCAGAAAGAAAAGCTTGAATGTGATCTGAGAAACAAAGCATTGTTTGTCTTTGAAAGAGTTGTGAATCCAGCTTGCACAATGTTTAAGGGTTGTGATATGATATTGCTACGGTCTGAATGATTGTGGTCTCTTCAAATTCGTATCTTGAAATCCTCACTCTTGAGTTGATGGCATTAGGAGGTGGGGCCTTTGGGAGGTGATTAGGTCATGAGGGCAGAACTCTCATGATTGGGATTAGTGACACCCCCTGTCCTTCCCGACCCAGAATGCCCTCTCATCACTTTTCTGTGTGAGGTTAGAGTGAGAATGAAACTCTCTCTGAGGATGTGAACCCTCACCGCACGACAAATTGCTGCTACTTTAATCTTAGTCTTCCCAGCCTCCGGAAATGTGAGGAATAAACTTTTGTTGTATTTAAGTCCAGTTTCTGATATTTTGTTATAGCATCCTAGGATATGCAATGAGATTAGAAAAACAGTTATTGAAATATTGTAAAAGATCTATAACTCTAGCTAAAAGAATTTGGACATTGATTTTATCCTGTAAGCGAGTGAATATTAAATATGTTCATAAATGCGTCATCAATGTTAATATAATAGTATTAAATAGTCAACTAAATATTTAGAACAAAGAATTATATCTTTAAGCAACATATTACCTATTTTATGAAGATAATTCAGGTGGTAAGAGATAGGATGAACTCAAGTAGGTATAACCTGAAGACAGAGAGACCCATCTGGAGGCTATTTTAAAAATTCAGAAGGGAACTGAAGAAAGCCTGACTTATAGCAGTGAAAGAGAACATGGAATTGAGACACATGTAGGAGATGTTTTTTTTTTTAAATTATACTTTATGTTCTAGGGTACATGTGCATAACGTGCAGGTTTGTTACATATGTATACATGTGCCATGTTGGTGTGCTGCACACATTAACTTGTCATTTACATTAGGTATATCTCCTAATGCTATCCCTCCCCCAGCTCCCCACCCCCCAACAAGCCTGGGTGTGTGATGTTCCCCTTCCTGTGTCCAAGTGTTCTCATTGTTCAATTCCCACCTATGAGTGAGAACATGTGGTGTTGGGTTTTATATTCTTGCGATAGTTTGCTGAGACTGATGGTTTCCAGCTGCATCTATGTCCCTACAGCAGACGTGAACTCATCCTTTTTATGGCTGCATAGTATTCCATGGTGTATATGTGCCACATTTTCTTAATCCACTCTATCATTGATGGACATTTGGGTTGGTTCCAAGTCTTTGCTATTGTGAATAGTGCCACAATAAACATATGTGTGCATGTATCTTTATAGCAGCATGATTTATAATCCTTTGGGTATATACCCAGTAATGGGATGGCTGGGTCAAATGGTATTTCTAGTTCTAGATCCCTGAGGAATTGCCTCACTCTCTTCCATAATGGTTGAACTAGTTTAGAGTCCCAGCAACAGTGTAAAAGCGTTCTATTTTTCCACATCCTCTCCACCACCTGTTGTTTCCTGACGTTTTAATGATTGCCATTCTAACTGGTGTGAGATGGTATCTCATTGTGGTTTTGATTTGGATTTCTCTGATGGCTAGTGATGATGAGCATTTTTTCATGTGTCTGTTGGCTGCATAAATATCTTCTTTTGAGAAGTGTCTGTTCATATCCTTTGCCCACTTTTTGATGGGGTTTTTTTTTCTTGTAAATTTGTTTGAGTTCTTTGTAGGTTCTGGATGTTAGCCCTTTGTCAGATGCGTACATTGCAAAATTTTTCTCCCATTCTGTAGGTTGCTTGTTCACTCTGATGGTAGTTTCTTTTGCTGTGAAGAAGCTCTTTAGTTTAATTAGATCCCATGTGTCAATTTTGGCTTTTGTTGCCATTGCTTTTGGTGTTTTAGACATGAAGTCCTTGCCCATTCCTATGTCCTGAATGGTATCGCCTAGGTTTTCTTCTAGGGTTTTTATGGTATAAGGTCTAACATTTAAGTCTCTAATCCATCTTGAATTAATTTTTGTATAAGGTGTAAGGAAGAGATCCAGTTTCAACTTTCTATTTATGGCTAGCCTGTTTTCCAGGCACCATTTATTAAATAAGGAATCCTTTCCCCTTTTCTTGTTTTTGTCAGGTTTGTCAAAGATCAGATGGTTGTACATGGGTGGTATTATTTCTGAGGACTCTGTTCTGTTCCATTGGTCTATATCTCTGTTTTGATACCAGTACCATGCTGTTTTGGTTACAGTAGCCTTGTAGTATATAGTTTGGAGTCAGGTAGGGTGATGCCTCCAGCTTTGTTCTTTTGGCTTAGGATTGTCTTAGCAATGTGGGCTCTTTTTTGGTTCCATATAAACTTTAGATTTTTCCAATTCTGTGAAGAAAGTCATTGGTAGCTTAATGGGGATGGCATTGAATCTGTAAATTACCTTGGGCAATATGGACATTTTCACAATATTGATTCTTCCTATCCATGAGCATGGTATGTTCTTCCATTTGTTTGTGTCCTCTTTTATTTCATTGAGCAGTGGTTTGTAGTTCTCCTTGGAGAGGTCCTTCACATCCCTTGTAAGTTGGATTCCTAGGTATTTTATCCTCTTTGAAGCAATTGTGAATGGGAGTTCGCTCATAATTTGGCTCTCTGTTTGTCTGTTACTGGTGTATGAGAATGCTTGTGATTTTTGTACATTGATTTTGTATCCTGAGACTACTGAAGTTTCTTATCAGCTTAAGGAGATTTTGGGCTGAGACAAGGGGGTTTTGTAAATATACAATCATGTCATCTGCAAACAGGAACAATTTGACTTCCCCTTTTCCTAACTGAATACCTTTTATTTCTTTCTCTTGCCTGATTGCCCTGGCCAGAACTTCCAACACTATGTTGAATAGGAGTGGTGAGAGAGGGCATCCCTGTCTTGTGCCAGTTTTCAAGGGGAATGCTTCCAGTTTTTTCCCATTCAGTATAATATTGGCTGTGGATGTGTCATAAATACCTCTTATTATTTTGAGTACTTTCAATCAATACCGAATTTATTGAGAGTTTTTAGCATGAAGGGCTGTTGAATTTTGTCAAAGGCCTTTTCTGCGTCTATTGAGATAATCATGTGGTTTTTGTCTTTGGTTCTGTTTATATGCTGGATTACGTTTATTGATTTGTGTATGTTGAACCAGCCTTGCATCCCAGGGATGAAGCCCGCTTGATCATGGTGGATAAGCTTTTTAATGTGCTGCTGGATTTGGTTTGCTAGTATTTTATAGAGGATTTTTGCATCGACGTTCATCAGAGATATTGGTCTAAAATTCTCTTTTTTTTGTTGTGTCTCTGCCAGGCTTTGGTATCAGGATGATGTTGGCCTCATAAAATGAGTTAGGGAGGATTCCCTCTTTTTGTATTGATTGGAGTAATTTCAGAAGGAATGGTACCAACTCCTCCTTGTACCTCAGGTAGAATTCAGCTGTGAATACATCTGGTCCTGGACTTTTTTTCGTTTTTAGGCTATTAATTATTGCCTTAATTTCAGAGGCTGTTATTGGTCTATTCAGGGATTCCACTTCTTCTTGGTTTAGTCTTCGGAGAGTGTATGTGTCCAGGAATTTATCCATTTCTTCTAGGTTTTCTAGTTTATTTGTGTAGAGGTGTTTATAGTATCCTCTGATGGTAGTTTATATTTTTGTCGGGTCGGTGGTGATATCCCCTTTATCAATTTTTATTGCATCTATTTGATTCTTCTCTCTTTTCTTCTTTATTAGTTTTGCTAGTAGTCTATCAGTTTTTTTGATCTTTTCAAAAAACCAGTTCCTGGATTCATTGATTTTTTGAAGGGTTTTTTGTGTCTCTATCTCCTTCAGTTCTCTGATCTTAGTTATTTCTTGCCTTCTGCTAGCTTTTGAATGTGTTTGCTCTTACTTCTCTAGTTCTTTTAATTGTGATGTTAGAGTGTCAATTTTAGATCTTTTCTTCTTTCTCTTGTGGGCATTTAGTGCTATAAATTTCCCTCTACACACTGCTTTAAATGTGTCCCAGAGATTCTGGTATGTTGTATCTTTGTTCTCATTGGTTTCAAAGAATATCTTTATTTCTGCCTTCATTTTATTATGTACCCAGTAGTCATTCAGGAGCAGGTTGTTCAGTTTCCATTGTACTGCATGTGAGATGTGTCTCCTGAATACAGCAAACTGATGGGTCTTGATTTTGTATCCAATTTGCCAGTCTGTGTCTTTTAATTGGAGCATTTAGTCCATTTACATTTAAGGTTAATATTGTTATGTGTGAACTTGATCCTGTCATTATGATATTAGCTCTTTATTTTGCTCACTAGTTGATGCAGTTTCTTCCTAGCATCGATGGATTTTACATTTTGACATGTTTTTGCAATGGCTAGTACCTGTTGTTCCTTTCCATGTTTAGTGTTTCCTTTAGGATCTCTTGTAGGGCAGGCCTGGTGGGACAAAATCTCTAAGCATTTGCTTGTCTGTAAAGGATTTTATTTCTCCTTCACTTATGAAACTTAGTTTGGCTGGATATGAAATTCTGGGTTGAAAGTTCTTTGCTTTTAGAATGTTGAATATTGGCCTCCCCATCTTCTGGCTTGTAGAGTTTCTGCTGAGAGATCTGCTGTTAGTCTGATTGGCTTCCCTTTGTGGGTAACCTGGCCTTTCTCTCTGGCTGCCCTTAACATTTTTTCCTTCATTTTTACTTTGGTGAATCTGACAATTACGTGTCTTGGAGTTGTTCTTCTCAAGGAGTATCTTTGTGGCGTTCTCTGTATATCCTGAATTTGAATGTTGGCCTGCCTTACTAGGTTGGGGAAGTTCTAGATAATATCCTGCAGAGTGTTTTCCAACTTGGTTCCATTCTTCCTGTCACTTTCAGGTACACCAGTCAGACATAAATTTGATCTTTTCACATAGTCCCATATTTCTTGGAGGCTTTGTTCATTTCTTTTTACTCTTTTTTCTCTAAACTTCTCTTCTCACTTCATTTCATTCATTTGATCTTCATCACTGATACCCTTTCTTCCAGTTGATTGAGGCAGTTACGAAACTGTTGCATTTGTCACATAGTTCTCGTGTCATGGTTTTCATCTCTATTGGGTCATTAAGGACTTCTCTACATTGGTTATTCTAGTTAGCCATTCGTCAAATCTTTTTTCAAGATTTTAGTTTCTTTGCACTGGGTTCATACTTCCTCCTTTAGCTCTGAGAAGTTTGATCATCTGAAGCCTTCTTCTTTCAACTCATCTAAGTCATTCTCCATCCAGCTCTGTCCGTTGCTGGTGAGGAGCTGCATTCCTTTGGAGGGGGAGAGGTGCTCTGATTTTTAGAATTTTCAGCTTTCTACACTGCTTTTCCCCCATCTTTGTGGTTTTATCTACCTTTGGTCTTTGATGATGGTGATGTACAGATGGGGTTTTGGTGTGGATGTCCTTTCTGTTTGTTAGTTTTCCTTCTAATAGTCAGGAGCCTCAGCTGCATGTCTGTTGGAGTTTGCTCAAGGTCCACTCCAGACCCTGTTTGCCTGGGTATGAGCAGTGGAGGCTGCAGAAGAGTGAATATTGCTGAACAGCAAATGTTGGTGTCTGATAATTCCTCTGGAAGCTTCATCTCAGAGGTGTACCTGGCTGTGTGAGGTGTGAGGTGTCAGTCTGCCCCTAGTGTGGGATGTCTCCCAGTTAGACTACTCGGGGGTCAGGGACCCACTTGAGCAGGCAATCTGTCCGTTCTCAGATCTCAAACTCTGTACTGGGAGAACCACTACTCTCTTTAAAGCTGTCAGACAGGGACATATACATCTGCAGAGGTTTCTGCTGCCTTTTGTTTGGCAATGCCCTGTCCCCAGAGGTGGATTCTACAGAGGCAGGCAGGTCTCCTTGAGCTGCTGTGGGCTCCTCCCTGTTTGAGCTTCCCATCAGCTTTGTTTACCTACTTAAGCCTCAGCAATGGTGGGTGCCCCTCCCAAAGCCTCGCTGCCACCTTGCAGTTAGATCTCAGACTGCTGTGCTAACAATGAGGGAGGCTCTGTGAGCGTGGGACCCTCCAAGCCAGGCACAGGATGTAATCTCCTGGTGTGCCATTTGCTAAGACCCTTCATAAAGCGCAGTATTAGGGTGGGAGTGACCCGATTTTCCAGGTGTTGTGTGTCATGATTTCTCTTGGCTAGGAAGGGGAATTCCCTTCCCCCTTGCACTTCCCAGGTGAGGCAATGCTTCGCCCTGCTTCGGCTCTCACTCACTTGGCTGCACCCACTGTCCTGCACCCACTGTCTGACATGCCCCGGTGAGATGATCCCAGTACCTCAGTTGGAAATGCAGAAATCACCTGTCTTCTGTGTTGCTCACACTGGGAGCTGGAGGCTGGAGTGGTTCCTATTTGGCCATCTTGGCGCCAACTCCCAGGAGATGTTTTAGAAAAAGAACAGCCTAAATGATTGAGTGGCTACATGGGAGTGTGAAAGGGTTTGAGAAAGCACTGAGGTGGATATGAAACCCTGGATTATCAGGGAAGGTGCAGTGGACCTGGTTTGCTAGGCAAGTAAGTGAACCTTCCTCTCCAGTTGTGAATCTCAGCTCTCTGATAAGAAAAGTGCCTGTAGACAGAGAAGGAACATGTTCATTCCAGGGACCAAAGAATCTGAATTTACCTTTGCAAATTGTGAACTTTTGAGTCCAAATGACTAGAGGAATAAAAATGCTACCTATAAAGTAAAATGGGCAGAAGAAACAAGAGTGGAGAGGAAAGGGTGCTTTTTAATTTTTGCCTGAATTCCTACTGTGAGCAGGGAGTTATGCTAGGGCTAAGAAAACCAAGAATTATAAGACATATCCCTTTGACAGCTTTGTGGTCTAAGGATATAGGAAATTGTCTAATGAATTAATAGGGAAGGCACCATATGTTTCATTCAAAATGAGTGTCAAAGAGAATAAATTCTTCAGAAGTTCAAATAAGATATCAAAGAGAGTTGGAGTGTTAAAATTATTTTTTAAACTTTTATCTTAAATTCAGGGGTACAAGTGCAGGTTTGTTATATAGGTAAACTTGTGTCATGGGGGCTTGTTGTACAGATTATTTTATCGCCCAGGTAAAACATTATTTAATAATATGCAAATTGGTCTTCTTAAGAAGGGCTAAGAATTTAGCTAAGCTTAAAGGAGTGGGATAGGACATTCTAGACATGGAAAACAATGTAAGTAAAGACAAAGACCCTTGTATATATGTAAGTTCATTTGTGTGTCTATCCATCCATTCATTTAATAAGTTTTGGTTACCTAATATATGCCAGGCACAATCTATAGAGAATATTCCGAAATAATAAAATCATACCAATTTTATGGCAATGATGTTTTACATTCAACTAACACTGGGCATTGCAGGAGGTGCTTCCACCTACTTCATTTATTTAATCTTCATAAGATGTCTTTACAGATAAGAAACTTTAGTTCAGAGAGATTAAGAACTTCAAAACTACATATAGTGACTTTTCAGGAAATAAAACCATATCAATCACATCTTTTGACTCTAAACAGTTCTCTTACACCATTACATGCCCTTCATGCAATAACCTTTGGGTTAATTTATTTATTTTATTATTATTATTTTTTTTTGAGATGGAGTCTGGCTCTGTCGCCCAGGCTGGAGTGCAGTGGCTGGATCTCAGCTCACTGCAAGCTCCGCCTCCCAGGTTTGCGCCATTCTCCTGCCTCAGCCTCCCGAGTAGCTGGGACTACAGGCACCCGCCACCTCGCCCGGCTATTTTTTTGTATTTTTTAGTAGAGACGGGGTTTCACTGTGTTAGCCAGGATGGTCTCGATCTCCTGACCTCGTGATCCGCCCGTCTTGGCCTCCCAAAGTGCTGGGATTACAGGCTTGAGCCACCGTGCCCGGGCGGGTTAATTTATTAATCCAATCATTTTTATATTTGGAGATTAAGAACTGAGAAAGACTATGAAAGATCTCAAAGTTAAGTACAAAACTTGCTTTAGTCCTGAGAGAGGTGGGGTCATGGGAATTCTATACTTATCAGTCTCATCCGGGCTATATGTGACTCTCATGGGCTCTAGGCACTTAAGACTTTGATGGCCCCTTCTTCAATTAAGTGTTAAATTTATTTTATGACCACATTGGTATAAAGATGAATATATGTAGTATACGAGCTAAAATGTTCAATATTGTGTGCTGCTTTAACATCTGGTGAAACCCAGAGGGTCTCGAATAGCCTAACTATGAGCCACATGGTTATTCTGCTTCCATGGAAAAGGTCTTCTAGGGCAAAATGTTTATATTCCCACAAAACCATAAAATTCACATGTTGAAGCCCTTTACCCTAACCTGATGGCATTTGTAATGGAGCCTTTGGAGGTCACTAGGTTCATATTAGGTTATGATGACAGGACTTTCATGATGGGATTAGTGGCCTTATGTAAAGAGAAAGAGAGAAAGATCTCTCTCTCCTTCCCTACCCATTGGCATGCACCAAGCGAAGGCCATGTAAGCACATGGGGGGATAGCATCTGTTTGTAAGATACAAGGTAATCCCTCAGCAGACACTATATCTGCAGGCACATGGATCTTGGACTTCTTGGCCTCCAGAACTGTGAGAGATGAATTTCTGTTGTTTAAGCCACCCAGTCTATGACATTTTGTTATGGCAGCCCGAATAGACTATGACACCTAGCCAAATAATCCCCTTTATCAAAGGAATCAGGTTCAGTTCCTACTTATCCCTGAGTAATAGGATTCAGTTTCCTGACAGTTCATGGAGTTGCTCAAGCAAGCCAATTACATCCCCCTTTGAAAACCAGGGAGCACCATCCTCTTGTTACCATCAAGCCTGCTTTCCACAGTCTCTGCTTGTTTACTGTGTTCTAAGTACAACAACCCCCATGTGGCCCTGTATGGTGTAGTGTGTTCCTGCCCTAGGCTTTGAGTATATGTGACCAATAAACTGATGTTGACATCGTCTGGCCAATGTCACATGTCATGTGTTTGGCCATTGCCATAATCCTTGGTCAGGAATCCTTCCTTTCCCAATGAGGTGAGTAGGAGGCAATGGAAACACTCTACCAATAGTAGATATTAAGCCATTTCTATGACCTAGCTCATTTTTAAAATTCTGATTTTAAAGGATTAGGCCAGGCAGATGAAGAGGTCAGGAGAGACCATCCTGGCCAACATGGTGAAATCCCATCTCTACTGAAAATACAAAAAATTAACTGGGTGTGGTGTCGTGCACCTGTAGTCCC
Organism: Macaca fascicularis; assembly: GCF_037993035.2. Taxonomy (NCBI): domain Eukaryota; kingdom Metazoa; phylum Chordata; class Mammalia; order Primates; family Cercopithecidae; genus Macaca; species Macaca fascicularis. Next base: position 42,592,093 of record NC_088379.1, read on the forward strand.
AGCTATTCAGGAGGCCTAGGCAGGAGAATCGTTTGACCCCAGGAGGTGGAGGTTGCAGTGAGCTGAGATGGCGCCACTTCACTCCAGCTTGGCAACACAGCAAGACTCCGTTCAAACAAATAAATATATAAAAGAAATTAAAACATTTTCATAGGCTCTGAAAGGTACTGTGGGGTCTAGACAAGGTGCCTACTGTGCCTAATAGAGAATTTAGCCATGGCCCAATATCAAACTCTACTATAGTAGAATTTTTTATTTTACTTTTATTTAATATAAAGTCCTTTCATCTCAAATATATTCTAAAAGTGATGAAAATAGAAAATCTCCTCATACTTTTTGAGAAGAAAAAATTTTATTCTAGGTTAAACTAGCTTTTCTTTCCTCATTACACCTAGTACAACTAGACTTATGGTCAATCTTAAACAGTCATTACCAGGTGCTTTTATAGGATATGCTTAAATAGAGTCTGAATGTTGAGGCAGGAAAGACATAGACAACATACTTTAAACTATTTTGTGAACTATAAAACATTACAAGAGTGCAACGTGTAATTCTTATGTAGGTCAGTGATTTTTAAACAGTGCTCAGAAAACCGCAGGGTTTCCTCCAGGCTGTCTTGGGGGCTGCTGGGAAGGGCAGGTGTTGAGAGCAGGTGGGACCATGGGATTCTGCACACTCTGCTCTTTCTCCTCTCTCACTCCTTGGTTAATCCGTCCAGCTCTGTTTATCTACATTGACCAAACAAAAGATTTGATTGGAAGCAAGGATCCTGCTGCACAAAATGTTTTAAAATCGCTAATTTTATTTATCTCTCATGTCCTACATCTAACAGGCATTTGATATAATGAGAAGCTAGAAAAGTAAGCCAAAGTTGAATTTGATACAATAAATCAATGTGAAAAAGAACCAGTTGATAACAACTTGGCAATAGTGACATACTATGAAGATGTAGGGATGACAAGGTAGAAATAAAATTTTACTTTCTTTGAAGATAAACACAGATACCTTGAGAAGCCGCTAGATATTTTTTTGAATTTTAAATGCTGCATCCCGTTATTTATACCAGATACACACAAGCATCTGTTCAACCACGTCTCTCAGCAACGGGTTTCAGGGATACCATCCCTTGTTAACAATAAATCCTTTCACCGAACAGCTAGCGTAACTCCTCTCTATGCTCCCTTCAACCTCTTTCCTCTTATCTTGCTCTAAATTGAAATGGAAACAACTGGTTATCACCCTACTCATTATAGTCCTTATTTTGAAAGAATAGTTCTCCTCATGGTTGTCTTTTTTCCTAAAACTAAATCCCAGTTTTCTCAGCCTTTCCACAAAGCTATTATTTGCAATTCTGCCAGCATACTTTTGGTTCCTGTAAACACTCTCCTCAGTCTTAAGAAGTGAATCAACATATCCTTTACCAACAACTTGATATTTCACATTTTAAGGAAAACTTTGTCACACGAAGCAATGCTTTCCTTGTTGATAGACATCAAAAATAGCTTGTTTTATATCTTCTAAGGACCACTATTTTGGATATCCCCATTACTCAAAACTTTCTGAATGTCAGAATCATATTCTACATTCAGATACTCACCAAAATTCCTGCTGTGATTGTAATTTATAGTCAAAATAACACAAAGTTAGTAAAAGGCACAATGACAAAATGCTCAGAGTCAATGTAAACAAAAGAAAAGAGGAGAGTCAAGAAGAATAAACTCAACTTTTTCTAGTTGGATCGTTCATTGAATTATTGATATATATATATCTTAGGGTTGTAAATGACTGTGTGTAGTTTGTGGCTTAAAATTATCTATGAAAGCATGTTTAACTCCCATTACCTGATATGAGTGTTTCAAAAAAAATTGTAGGTTTCAAAGTTTCAAAAAGATGTTGTTAAATGACAATTCTAGTGATTTATTTAAAAGCTCAAATTAAGTTTCCAGTGCGCTTGTGAGACTGTGCTGTGAGTGATTCCTGACACTTATCTTTTTGTGGTACCTTAAAATAGCTGCAAATACCATAAGGGCTATTGTAGCATTCTTATACAAACTGGGCTTCTGCAGGCCACACCAACTGAAGATCATAGAACAGTTGTAGAAAACGTTCTTTTGCTTTTGCCATCTTCACATTACATGAGTTGGATTGTATCTTTCTCAGATATACCTCCAAATTGTTTTATAATTGTATAAGGCTTGCCTTAAGTATGATTCATTTTAAGAATTTATTCTACCTAGTCATATCTGTCAATTTCTTCTTTTATTCTGTCAATTTTTGGAAACGATTTTTGCACGAGGTAGCTCATGCTTCCAATGACTGAAGCAAAGCAGTTACAGGTTTTGTGTGCTAATCCAGCTATGAAGCCACTACAAATCGCCACATGCGGACTCTTGTCACTGACAAAACAGTGACATTGTCTGAACTAACTTGTACCAATGGAGCTGAACATTTCTTTTTCTGTCACTATGCAGTTAATGTCCATTCAATAGTTTAGGGAGTTAGTTCTTTTTATTTTTACTAACTGTTTTATTATAGACTCCTTTTCCTAAGGCTCAAAATAACATTCATAGAAACTGGATCAGCAGATAATCTGATGGAGAGATTTCTGACTGTATTATGGGAAAAATGTTATTATATATCTTGACAGCTTTCTTCTGTGTTCCACCCCAGAAGCATAGTGAACTGCTTCTGCAAATAGAGCCCATGCAGCCCAATTCCTCCAGTTCTCTAGACTATCTCAGACCTTGTTTTCAATCCTAGGGTGAACATAGTTTCAGCCCAAGCTTAATTACAACTATATAGTCTTCCAATTACATGCCTATTAATGCCCAGGAAAACATCCACTCCAACTCCTAAGGATCCTTTCTTAAGTGGAATCCCAATACTTTTAGGCTCCCAGATACAAATTCCTGACATCAATGGAGTCTCTTAAATGAATCAGGCTTGACACTCAGTCGCTATTCTGACTCCTCTATGGAAACTAATAGTAGTTTTCTTCATTTCCTGAAAATATATACAGGGACCTACCAAGGCTAGGGTTAAAAGATATTTTTTACCCCTAGCCCTCTGTAATAGAGGCTGTTGGTCTCATGTCTTATTTGCTGACCACCTGAGTTCATCTGCAATTGTGGTTCACAATTCCAGGCCTATATGAAGCACATTAAAAGAACCTTCTCCACCACAGGCGTTTGCTACCCAAAGTGAAGAATGTGGTGGGAATTAACACTCCTTCAATCCTCAACCGATGGAGGGTCCTGGCTTTCATGTTCTGTGGTGAAATTCTGAGCTACATTTCACATGGCTTCTCAGAGAGTCCGCAGGGATTGAACACAGGTTTCCCAAAGCAATAAACCCTTTTATTAAAAGATATTTTGTTTTGTTGGCTTTGCTCTCCAGTGTTACTTGCCCAATTTCCTCATTTGTGTTTTCTCTCAAATAAGCTACCTACAGGCAATTACTTGTCTCGAGGTCTGTTTTTGTAGGAGCACAAACTAACAGGTGTTCTCTTTCAAGCATTATGTTCTCAGATGATCAGTAGCCGTGTTTTGTTTTATTTTATTTTTATTCTAACAATAAATTAAAACAGGCTGACTTCTTTGTTTATTTTTCTGAGACAGGGTTTTGCTCTCACCCAGGCTGGAATGCAGTGGTGTGATTTCATTCATCATAACCTCTGCCTCCTGGGCTCAAGTGATCCTCCCACCTAAGCCTCCCAAGTAGCTGGGACTACAGGAACAAGCCACCAGGCCTGGCTAATTTTTGTGTCTTTTTTGGTAGAAATGGGATTTCACCATATTGCCCAGGCTGGTCAGGATAACTGTTATTTTACTCAAATTTGCACACTATCTCTATGTATCTAATTCAACATTTTGTACATGATGAATAACCCTAGGATGTTGTTAAATAAATGAAAATTCTAAAATTTTGTATGGATTGTGTATTTTGTATTCGCCGTTAAAAGAAATGGCAAAAACCACAATTACTTTTGAACCAACCTAAAATTTTATATTTATATAGTCTACCTATCTACCTACTTACCTGTCTAGCTCCTATCTATCTAATCCATTCACCACACACATCTAGTTCAATATTTTCTTAACATATACTCATGCTAGTATTATTCTTGGCATTAGGAAACCCAATGGTATTAATGGCTCCTGCTCTCACAGAATTTTGTAGTCTAATGGGTGAGATGAACATTACGTGAATACTTACACAAATTGTTACTCATGATTGCAAGTACTAAAAAGGAACAGTGCCAATCACATTGAAAGTATAAATATTAAGGCACCTAAACATATCTTGGGTGAGAGGGTGTGGTGGAAAAGTTTTCCCCAGAAGTAATGCTTCCATTACTTTCTTAAGCAAAAACAGCTAGAAGCAGAGGGCAGTGTGGATCACAAACTCTCTCTCACCCTGTTAGGATCTTAGATGGTACCTGAATGAGATGAAAAATAATAATTGTCTCTTCTGTTTTGCTTTAAAACAATTTTAGATCTTCCTATTACAACATTTTAATGACCTAATCAAACCATGGTGCAGAGACAGTTTCAATTACATTAATTCTAATTACTTACAACACATTTAAATTGCATGGTATGAATTTGAGTTACTCCTCGTTCTAATATTTCTTTGTGCCGCAGTTCCATGATGGGTTTCTATTTCTGTGTGTAAATGTTATAGTTCTTGCTGTTTCAAGTATAATTCCATTTTCATTTGTTTTTAAGGAAAATAAGTTGAGTTAAAATTATTTTCTCTTTCTTGAAGTTTCATTGGCTCATTAAAGGTCAGCCGTTTCATAAAAATTTTCAAAATGATACAATGACATTTCAGAATAACATGGGTGCAAAGGAGAGCCAATTTTCAAAAAATAAAGAGTAAAAGAAGAGATGAAAAGTTTAAACCAACTACATATTCATGTTATACATTGCAGGCATTTTTTAGCTACAAAGTTATATTAATAATTAGTGCCAGTTTATAACAGAAACATTTAAATGGTAATGATCTGAAGTCTTAATTTTTCCCCTTTCTTTTATCTTTTCCATTTTTCTTTAAGAGATTTACAAAGTCAGCAGAAAAGGGAAAAATCTAATAATATCTTTTGGGTGAGGCCATGGACATATATATTAGGTGAAATCATTCTTGACTCTTGGTTGCACTTGAGACCTTTCATTGAACTCTTCATTAACAATTTCCTCCTGACCAAAGGCCAGGCCACAAATTCCCTATAATATTACTCTTTTTGTTTTGTTTTGTTTTGTATTTTTGGTCACTCCTAAAGGAGTTTCTCCAATTCATTTACCTGAACTTCTTTACATTGATTTACTTCATACCTAGTGCCCTTTGCCTACCTTCTTCGGACCTGATACTTCATGCTGTCTTTGGTTTCCTTTCTTTTCCTTCTGACTTTCAGATCAATTTCCCTTCTAGTCAGGCCTACAGTGGGACACTTTTTCTGTTTCCAGAAACCTATCTCAGGTCAGAGCCCCAGCTACTTGGTTACTAAAAAGGAAATTTTGAAGAGTTTTTGCCTTAGAATAAAAATATACCTAGAGTACTGGGCAGACTTTTGTCAGAGTTGTGAGAAAGGCAGAGCCATATTAAAAAATACAAGATAAAATAATAAGGATGAAATAGCACAGAAGCTTTCATCAAGTGTGTTTCTATAATAAAGGTCGATGGAGGGATTTGCACAAGCTTATTTATACTAGCACAAAAAGTAATGAAGCTTGAAATTTTCCAGTGATACACTGGAGTGGAATAAACAGTTCTATACAGAATTTTCAAACAACCATTGAATTTTTCAGCTTAACAGTGTGACAGTAAGTCCTAATTCTTTTTAGATAGTCTTTAAATGTTATTCAGTATATTTTTTTGAGGCAAGTAAAACAAATGGTTCTGTAAAGCCCTATATTCCTCTTTCTTCTCCATTTGACTTTGTGAATATTTATTCCCCAGGTACCTATTGGCTTTACATGTGTTTAGAAATTATGAATTAAAATTCAAATCATGAATAGGTGCTTATTTTATGGTTTAGAGACTTTTTAAGAATTTTTTGTTTGTTTTGATGCAAGGTCTCATCTGTCACCAGGCTGGAGTGCAGTGGCGCAATCTTGGATCACTGCAAACCCCTGCCCCCAAGGCTCAAGAGATCCTCCCACCTTAGCCTCCCGAATAGCTGGGACTATAGGTGGCCACCACCAGGCCTAGTTAATTTTTGCAATTTTTGTAGAGAAGAGTTTTCACTATGTTGCCCGAGAGTACTTTTAATTATTGCTTCAAATATGTCTAAGACTGATAAACCAGATTAGCCATCATTATTTTTAAAAATCATAATGGGCCCTGTACCAGTCAATTTAATAATAAGAATTATAGTATATATTTTGACAACATAAGGAAACACCACAGTCTTTATTTTTATCCAATAATAGATAAGAATGCTAACTTCAGAAGCAATGATTACATAGCTGACTGTATTGATCAGCAGATGGAAGCACAGATCTTCAGAAAGAAATAAAAATCAAGAGGTTGAGAAGACAAGGTATAGACTTACAAATTTCATAAAGGATTGTTATTCAGTGTGTACAAAGAACTCTCAAAACTCAGTGATAATGGGCGAAATATCTTGACAGCTCACCAAAGAAAATATCCAGAGGGCAAATGGCATTAAAAAAAGGTGCTGGGTGGGGCACAGTGGCTCACGCCAGTAATCCCAGCACTTTGGGAGGATGAGGCGGGCGGATCACGAGGTCAGGAGATTGAGACCATGGTGAAACTTGGTCTCTACTAAAAATACAAAAAAATTAGCCAGGCCTGGTGGCGGACACCTGTAGTTCCAGCTACTCAGGAGGCTGAGGCAGGAGAATGGCGTGAACCTGGGAGGCCAAGCTAGCAGTGAGCTGAGATTGCACCACTGCACTCCAGCCTGGGCAACAGAGCAAGACTCTGTCACAAAAAAAAAAAAAAAAAGAAAAGAAAAAGAGGGGGGTGCTCAACATTATACGTCCTTAGGAGATTGCAAATTAAAATAACAATGAGTTGCTACTATACACCTATTAGAGTGCCTAAAATCCCAAATACTTCCAACATCGAGTGCTGTCAAAGATACTGGTACCAAAACAGAGATGTAGACCAATGGAACAGAACAGAGCCCTCAGAAATAATACCACCCATCTACAACCATCTGATCTTTGACAAACCTGACGAAAGCAAGAAATTGGGAAAGGATTCCCTATTTAATAAATGGTGCTGGGAAAACTGGCTAGCCATATGTAGAAAGCTGAAACTAGATCCATTCCTTACACCTTATACAAAAATTAATTCAAGATGAATTAAAGACTTAAAATGTTAGACCTAAAACCATAAAAACTCTAGAAGAAAACCTAGGCAATACCATTCAGGACATAGGCATGTGCAAGGACTTCATGACTAAAACACCAAAAGCAATGGCAACAAAAGGCAAAACTGACAAATAGGATCTAATTAAACTAAAGAGCTTCTTCACAGCAAAAGAAACTACCATCAGAGTGAACAGGCAACATAATGGGAGAAAATTTTTACAATCTACCCATCTGACAAAGGGCTAATATCCAGAATCTACAAAGAACTTAAACAAATTTACAAGAAAAAAAATCAAACAACCCCATCAAAAAGTGGGTGAAGGATATGAACAGACAATTCTAAAAAGAAAACATTTATACAGCCAACAGACAAATGAAAAAGTGCTCATCATCACTGGCCATCAGAGAAATGCAAATCAAAATCACAATGAGATACCATCTCACACCAGTTAGAATGGCAATCATTAAAAAGTCAGGAAACAACAGGTGCTGGAGAGGATGTGGAGAAATAGGAACACTTTTACACTGTTGGTGGGATTGTAAACTAGTTCAACCATTATGGAAAACAGTATGGCGATTCCTCAAGGATCTAGAACTAGAAATACCATATGACCCAGCCATCCCATTACTGGGTATATACCCAAAGGATTATAAATCATGCTGCTATAAAGACACATGCACACGTATGTTTATTGTGGCACTATTCACAACAGCAAAGACTTGGAATCAACCCAAATGTCCATCAGTGACAGACTGGATTAAGAAAATGTGGCACATATACACCATGGAATACTATGTAGCCATGAAAAAGGATGAGTTCATGTCCTTTGTAGGGACATGGATGCAGCTGGAAACCATCATTCTGAGCAAACCGTTGCAAGGACAGAAAACTAAACACCGCATGTTCTCACTCATAGGTGGGAACTGAACAACGAGAACACTTGGACACAGGGTAGGGAACATCACACACCAGGGCCTGTCATGGGGTGAGGGGAGGGGGAAGGGATAGCATTAGGAAATATAGCTAATGTTAATGACGAGTTAATGGGTGCAGCACACCAACATGGCACATGTATACATATGTAACAAACCTGCATGTTGTGCACATGTACCCAAGAACTTAAAGTATAATGGAAACAAACAAACAGACAAATGAACAAAAACAAAGATTAGAGCATCAGGACATCTCATTTGTTGTTGGTGAGAATGTAAAATGGTACATGACTTTGGAAGGCAATTTGGAGGTTTCTTATAAAATAAAACACACCTATCATGCAATTCAGCAATCACACTTTTTGGTATTTACCCGAAAGAGTTAGAAACAAATTCAACACAAAAGTCTATGTATAGATGTTTATAGCAGTTTTATTCTTAATTGCCAAAACTTGAAAGTAACCAATATGTCCTTCAGTAGGTGAATGATAAACAAATTGAGGTACATCCAGGAATAGTATTTAGTGCAAAAAAGAAAGGAGCTATCAAGCCGTGAAAAGAAAAACATAAAGGAATCTTAAAGTGTATATTTCCAAGTGAAAGAAACCAACCTGAAAAGGCTACATATTGTATGTTTCAATCAATATGATATTTTGGAGAAGGCTAAACTGTGGAGATGGTAAAAGGATCAGTGGTTGCCAGGAATTGAGGAAGGGTGGCAGAGATAAACAGGTGGAGCACAGAGGATTTTTTGGGCAGTGGAATTACTCTGTGTGAAGCTACAATGGTGGTTACATGTCATTATACATTTGTCCACCCAAAGAATGTACAACGACAAGAGTGAACCAGTTTAGGAAAAAATGTAAATATACATCCTAGACTATAATGATGTATCAATATAGGCTCGTTGATTAAAACAAATTAACCATTCTGGTTGGGGAGGGTGTTCACGGTGTGGGGGGTGTATGAAAACGCTATGCGCTTTCTGCTCAATTTTGCTGTAAAACTAAAACTGTTCTAAAAATAAAGTCCAGTTTTCTTAAAAAAAGAAATGAGGACCTCCAGAAATAGTAAAACTAAGGATAAAATATATTACTTTGTATTTTTTAACTCTAAAGATAATTGAGAATCTAAAGCAAACATAGTAGCCATATATTGTGAGGCTTATAACGTATATAAAAGTAAAATGTTAGCACCAAAGATGGGAGTAGGAAATGGGGAGTTCAGATTCTCAGAACTCCCTCTGTTAACTTGCACGGACAGTGCAAACCATGAGCCACAGTTTGCTGATGGCCTATGAACGGATGAATCTTCCTGGTGTTGATTCATACTGTATTTTAAGAGCTGAATCAGTTGTATTTAAAAATCTGGCAATTTTGTATAAATTCCTGATACTTCATTTTTCTTGAAAAAGATCTGGCTTCAATTGGCCTGCATTTATGCATAGCAATGATCATCTGCAGCTGAGGATCCACTGCTTCCTTGGGCTGGGTAAGGGGCTCTCCAGTATTCTTTTACCTTCACCATATCTTATTTAATTCTTGACAATAAGAATCAGTTTCCATTTATCACCATACTCCAATATTGCTTTACTTGTTTCCTTCACTTGTTTTCTGATAGCAGTCATTTGATTTGTGATCACTGGTCTAAAATCCTTAAGGATGAAGAAAAAGAATAAAATAACTGTTCAAGAAATGTACCCTGTTGAGGCAAATATAACATAAAAATTATTGCTATACCCACATGAAGATCTACAAGATACAATCAGATTGTCTGTGGTGATATAGTGGCGGACAGCTCAACATCTATTTTTTGTTTTTTTAATCATGGCACCTTAATTTTCCTTTGAAGAACTCTGCCCACCTCTGCTGCTTTTCTGAATTGTGAATGTTCTTGGTGCATCTGTTAATGAAATTATCCTCTCCACTGGGCCAATAAGACTGGTAATTTGAAGCCTGAGGGATGTGAAACAAGGATAGAGAATCATTGACCCTCTTTTATTCTGGCTTCATGGCCTTATAAACTGGCCCTTTGTTCTTACCCTGGTTCCTATCTCTTGTGATAGAAGAGATTTTCAACTCTTGTTTTTTAAATTTCTAAGTCACTTCATATTACTTCAATAAACTGTGGTTTTCTTTAAATTTTTGAGACTTAGGAAATATTGCTTGCTGTCAAAAAATTCTAAGATAGGAATTGATACATTATTTTACCCTGTATTCTGGAATATGTACATGAGTAGAAGTGGGTGGTTGGAAACAGTTATCTGTTACAATTTATGTCTTCAAATAATTTGTATCTCCAGAATATAATGATTATTTTCCTTATCCTATTGAGTGTTTTCTAATTTCTCCATTTTTGCATCTTTTCCTGCCCCTCTTTCTTTTTGCCTTTTGTAGTAATTAAGTTGTCTCTATTCTGATTTTTCTTTCCATACTAATTTGGCTGTTGTACATTCTCTTAACTGATTTACCTTACTATTTTAATATGACATATTCTATTGAAACGGTTTAAACAGTTTAAGAATAATCAGTATCAGGATACAAAATCAATGTGCAAAAATCACAAGCATTCGTATACACCAATAACAAGCAGAGAGCCAAATCATGAGTGAACTCCCATTCACAATTGCTTCAAAGAGAATAAAATATCTAGGAATCCAACTTACAAGGGATGTGAAGGACCTCTTCAAGGAGAACTATAAACCACTGCTCAATGAAATAAAAGAGGACACAAACAAATGGAAGAACATTTCATGCTCATGGATAGGAAGAATCAATATTTTGAAAATGGCCATACTGCCCAAGGTAATTTATAGATTCAGTGCCATCCCCATCAAGCTACCAATGACTTTCTTCACAGAATTGGAAAAAAAAACTACTTTAAATTCATATGGAACCTATAAAGAGCCCACATTGCCAAGACAATCATAAGCCAAGAGAACAAAGCTGGAGGCATCATGCTACCTGACTTCAACTTATACTGCAAGGCTACAGTAAACAAAACAGCATGGTACTGGTACCAAAACAGAGATATAGAACAATGGAACAGAACAGAGTCCTCAGAAATAATACCACCCATCTACAACCATCTGATCTTTGACAAAACTGACAAAAACAAGAAATGAGGAAAGGATTCCCTATTTAATAAATGGTGCTGGGAAAATTGGCTAGCCATAAGTAGAAAGCTGAAACTGGATAGTTTCCTTACTCATTATAGAAAAATTAATTCACGATGGATTAGAGACTTAAATGTTAGACCTAATACCATAAAAACCCTAGAAGAAAACCTAGGTAATACCATTCAAGACATAGGCATGGGCAAGGACTTCAAAAAAGCAACGGCAACAAAAGCCAAAATTGATAAACGGGATCTAATTAAACGAAAGAGCTTCTTTACAGCAAAGGAAACTACCATCAGACTGAACAGGCAACCTACAGAATGGGAAAAATATTTTGTAGTGTACTCATCTGACAAGGGCTAATATCCAGAATCTACAAAGAACTTAAACAAATTTACAAGAAAAAAATCAACCCCGTCAAAACGTGGGTGAAGGATATGAACAGACACTTCTCAAAAGAAGACATTTATGCAGCCAACAGGCAAATGAAAAAAATGCTCATCACTAGCCATCAGAGAGATGCAAATCGAAACCACAATGAGATACCATCTCATAACAGTTAGAATGGCGATCATTAAAAAGGCAGGAAACAACAGGTGCTAAAGAGAATGTGGAGAAACAGGAACACTTTTACATTGTTGGTGGGACTGTAACCAGTTCAACCATTGTGGAAGACAGTGTGGCGATTCCTCAAGGATCTAGAACTAGAAATACCATTTGATCCAGCCGTCCCATTACTGGGTGTATACCCAAAGGATTATAAATCATGCTGCTATAAAGACACATGCACACGTATGTTTACTGAGGCACTATTCACAATAGCAAAGACTTGGAACCAACCCAAATGTCCATCAAAGACACACTGGATTAAGAAAATGTGGCGCATATACACCATGGAATACTATGCAGACATAAAAAAGGATGAGTTCATGTCCTTTGTAAGGACATGGATGAAGCTGGAAACTATCATTCTGAGCAAACTATTGCAAAGACAAAAAAAAACAAACACCACATGTTCTCACTCATAAGTGGGAACTGAACAATGAGAACACTTGGACACAGGACGGGGAACATCACACACCAGGGCCTGTCGTGGGGTAGGGCAAGGAAGGAGGGATAACATTAGGAGATATACCTAATGTAAATGACGAGTTAATGGGTGCAGCACACCAACATGGCACATGTATACATATGTAACAAACCTGCACGTTGTGCACATGTACCCTAGAACTTAAAGTATAATAATAAAAGAATGATCAGAATCTTTACTATTCCTTAGAATGATACGAAGATCTTAGAGTGCAGACGATGATTGTTATCCTCCATTTCATGTACTATAGCTGTTTACTAATTTAGTTTTACCTGGTATTTATATGCCCCAAATTAGGAGTTACTATTTTCATCTCTATTGCTGACATATTGTCTTTCTTACAAACCTTCATGAAATTTTTTTCTTTCTTTTAGGTTCACGTTGCTTTTTTTCCGAAAGGTACAGCATTTATTTCCTTGTGAAACAGAAGCTAAACCAGAAAATGTTAGCAGTAAACTCAAGGCTTGATTATGTATTTATTTCTTTTGGCTTCAATCTGAAAGATATTTTAGCTGAATAAAGAATAATATGTTGCAGTTATATCCTCTCAACTCTGCATAGTTATTGTTCCATGGGAAAAGGTCTGTTTCATTATTGTTCCTTTGTAATAATTTTTATTCTTCCTTTTAAAATATTTTCTATGATTTTAATTTCTGTAATTGTATTACAGTGAGTATATATGTGGATTTATTTTTATTTATACCCTCTTTGAGAGTCTACAACAAGAAAAATATATTTTTCCTCAACTCTAGAAAATTTTCAGGCATTATTGCTAAGAATATCATCTTTTCGTCGTTGTCTGTACTCTTTTCCTCTAATCCCTATCAGATTTATGTTAGACTCTTAATCTCTCTTTTAGGCTTTCTCCCATTTTATTTTTTTGAGGGTACATTCTGAATAATCTCTTTAATGTCACTAATTATCTCTGTGGCTGTGGATAATCTAACATTTAATTTTTCCAATGAAGCTTCTACTGTTTCTTAATAATTAAATACTTTTTATTGTTACTTGTTCTATTTGATTCTTATCTACTTATTTTTCATTTTAACTCATCCTTTTTCTTACTTTTTTATGTCTCTGATCATTTTAAAAATACTTTATCCTCTATATCTCACAGTTGTACTATCTGATGTTTCTGCTTTTTGGCCTGCTGACATATAATCAGAGGGCTTTATTCACAGGAATCTCATATAGTCTGTGTTCAGAGATAATTCATCAAGACAGGATTTTAGTTTGTGTTGGCCAAAAACTCTAAGGGTCTCCTCAACCCAGGAACACTTCATTAAATTTCTAGTCTCTCAAAAAATGTAAGTGGTTAAAATTGAGCATCAATAAAGGTAACTTTTGGCTTTTTTTTTTTTTTTTTTTTTTTGTGAGACAGCGTCTTGCCCTGTTGCCCAGGCTGGAGTGCAGTGGTGCGATCTGGGCTCACTACAACCTCTGCCTCCTGGGTTCAAGCAATTCTCCTGCGTCAGCCTCCTGAGTAGCTGGGATTACAGGTGCATGCCACTACACCTGGCTAATTTTTTGTATATTTAGTAGAGACGGGATTTCACCGTGTTAGGCAGCATGGTCTAGATCTCCTGACCTCATGATCCACCCACCTTGACCTCCCAAAGTGATGGGATTACAGGCGTGAGTCACCATGCCCGGCCAAATTCTTAAAGGAGATGAAGGTTTTCACCTAGAGCTCAGGTGTCCGGAAATGCACTTCATAATTTCTTCCTTGTGATAGTGCTTGCATCTTTAAAGTTGATTCTTTCACTAAGACTATAGTAGCTGTTGAGTAATCTGACTTTGTGCAGAGATGTCAGTTTCAAGGTTTTATTTTGCACAAGTTTGTCACCTATCCTCCTAAGAGCATCAAACCCCAAGGCATTAGGTTATTGAGGCAAACAATTTCTCAATGGCTAGGCTGCTGAATGTGAGTTCTTGTGCTTACTAGCTTGGCTTTTAATGGCCTCTTTGCTTTAAGACCCTGGGAATTTTAACTGCTCTGCTAGCACAGCTTTGAATTTAAAAGTGCATGTCTTGTATTTTATCCAGCATTTTTTATTTGCTTTGTTTAGAAGGATGTTCAAGCTATGTAAACTGTAATAATACAGGAAATAGAATTTTTTATACTCATAAGAGGCTTGCATGTATTCCTTCGTTTATTCCAAAGCCATTACTGAGTGTCTCCATTGACAAGCAATGTCACTACTCTCTCTCTCTATAGAGTTGCATAAATTAATAGAAAAGAAATAAGTGAATGTAGTGACACTGCCAATTGTTATTGCCAAAATATCCTTGTTTTTTACTTTTATTCCAATGTGCTTTATACTTTAAATACACTCAGGAAATAACACTTCTTACATACGCATTTTTAAAAATTTCATAGCTCAACAATACTTATTTCACTCTGACCATATTTCATTTCATCCTGACATTTACTTTCTGACCTTTCACTCAAATGTGAATAAATAAACGTTTATATAAATAACACGTTTCATACGTGGCATATCTTTTAATAGCCACTTTCAATTCAAGTGTCAGAAACCATAGAATACTGTTTTCTATCTGACTACGAGTAGAGTTATAAAATCTTTGAAGATTTGTGATCTTCCAAGTTCTTACATGTTTTGAAGTGATTTCAAATATAGGAAATAGTTGTAGGCATGAACTCTAGAAAGGCTATATAGAGATGAAGGAGGCTTTAGCTCTCCTAATCTATTAATTTTTACCGTCTCCCCCTTTCAGGCTCCCTATAAACACGTGATCTGAATAAAACTAAAGTATTTATTATGGAATCGTAGACTAAAGATGAGTCCTCTAAGACAATGCTTCTCAATTTAATGTACATGTGAATCCCCTGATTTTGTTAAAATGCAGATTCTGATTCAGTAGGTCTGGACTGTGACCTGAGTTTGTGCATTTCCACCAACAGCATGACTTGAGTTGCAAGACCTAGATACACACTTTCCAATCAGATTATCTGCTCATAAATCCTTCTAATTAAAAAATCTGAAGCCGAAACAAAAACAATAGCAGAACTGGAAGGAATTATACATTGCATATTTGACTCATCTAAATGAAAATAAAAGATAATTATAATTTAGTCAGTAAGTAAAACAGAGTATTCACCACTTTTATGTGGAAATTACTAATATATAAAACCAGAAGATTATTTTTGTCTTCCATAAGCTTTATTTCTGTAAAAATTTGTGTTTTTAAAATTATAAATCTACTTAATTATGCAAAAATTCAAATATTGTAGATATTTGCATAATAACAAGTAAAAATGCTTGACCTCTCAATTTCCTTTCCAGAAAGCAACTGAAGTTGGTTGTGTAGCTTCCAAATTTTTTTTGTTCTCTTTGAGAGACGTGCATGTACTCAACGTTTGTTGGTATAAAAAACAAAATTTTACTTGGTTATATCATGCAACTTGTCTTTTTAACTTAATTTTTTTTGATCACTTTCCATTTCAGTACCCATATATCTTCAATATTTTGAGTGGTTTCATGGATATGCTGTTCCATAATATTTAACTATTTTTAAGTTGATGGGCATTTAGGCCAATTTTATTTTTTGTACTTAATTGAATATTCTATAAACTAAGAAAAATTATGTATCCAAACAATTATAGCTAAATAAATATGATCTGGATGGAACGTGTATACCTCTGACACTCTTTACAGCTTCACTTGGTGCTATGTAAACCAAATCCAAAGGGCTTCTGAGTCCTGCTCCTTTGACAACATCACCTCTTTCCAAGCTCCAGATAACCTCCAGATGCTCCATTTTTGGTTTTATAGTGGGAGAATAGTATTTCCTCAGATTTTTAATTCTGATTTCCAACAGAATTCTTTAATAAAGCAGGCATGAAAAGGAGTAGACAAACTGGAGGAGTTAAAATAGAGTATATAATACTTTCCATTTTTCAAAATTGGCAAATGAATGCTCTATGTGCATAGCCCAGCTATGTATTCTAAAACCATACTAAATTAATGTGTTAAAATACCTTTGTTTGGTCTGGATAAATAGCTTATGATTTGCAAAAGAGAGATGATATGTTTATTCTGGTTTATAAAAAGCCATTTTAGAAGTACAAATTGGATATGGACCTTGAGAGTTATGAGACTTTCTAACTCATAAAATAAACATAGCTAGTTTCCGTATATTTAAAAGATCCAGTCTACAGTGCCTTAAGTCTAGACTCTAAAGGGAGAAAAATCATTTCCTCTAATGTATATTTAATAAACAAAACTGTCTACACAGAATTTCTAATAGAAACCGCTTGGCCTACCTAATATTATCTGATATGAAAGACGATCATTAGAGAATGTTCTTGCAATATTTTGGAGAAAAATCAGTTGTCTTTATTTTACATTTATTGACCGACTACTTTTAGTGATTGGTGCAATGAAAAATCTCTTTTCTATTATGTTCTTCTCAATAACCATTGTACACTTTTTCTACTGACTCTGAAATAATAAACCCACTTCTAAGATCTGTGGGCAACTTCATTTACTACTTATTAAGAAAATAAAAGCCTGACATGCATTGTCTGTAGTCTCCTGTCTTCATCCTAAAAACATGTCTATAGCTTCAGCAATCATCTTTCCCTCAAGTTTATAGGAAGAGGTATCCTGTTCTCTTTCCAGAAACAAGCTCTTACCTCTGCCCTTGATTTTATGCTGTGGTTTTATTATTTTTTTTAAAAATATGCTTTTCCTCATGGGTTGTAAGCCCCTAGAAGACAAGAGCAAAATCTTTCTTATATTTTTATTTCCCAAGCTCCCATCTCTTTGTCTCATTTTTTTAACTTTTAAGTTCAGGAGTACATGTGCAGGTTTGTTACATAGGTAAACTTGTGTCATGGGGGTTTGTTGTACAGATTATTTCATCACCCAGGTATTAAGACCTGAGTACTCTTTATTTTACATATCAATCCTGACTTCTAAGGTGTCCAGAGCCAAATTTGATGCACAACAGTAATAATCTTATAATATGGGTCTTGCATACCCCTTTTACATCTTTTTTGTTTCATAATGGTCTTTAAAATTCTTCTTCGCTATTCTATCTAATAGCTCTTTAAATAATATTTTGGAGTAAGTTTGATATAAACTAATACACTTAGTGGTTAATAAATATTGAAGGCATAAGAAATCTTATTGCTTTATATTTTGTAAAGTAAAAATAAAACTATATGGAATAATTGTTACTATTTTTAACACAGCACAATCCTATTAAAGATGATTCTCTCTCAAATCCAATTCCACTTCTCCTTTTCATTTTTCTGTATTGTCCTTAGTGTTTAAAATTTATAAAGTGTGTATTTGCATTGTATTTGGTCTTTGAAGCAACTGTGTGGTTAATTAGGCTGCTAATTTTGTGCTTCTTTTAAAAGAAGAAGCAGTTTTTACTTTATTTTCTTAGATTTAATCTTAAGGAACTGAAAAATTAACCTTCTATATGTTAAGAAGACTATATCTTGTCCAACCCTTTTCCCCAACTCCCGAACACAAGTATTACCACAAAAAGATTTGTGAGGATAGTTGCTACGGTCATTTCACCTATAAAATGAGATAGTTGGGAAAGAAACCTGGACTCAATGACTAGGTCATGGCATACTTTGGCATTACTGTTCTAAAACCTCAAGCCAAGCTTTGGATGTGCAGCCTGAAATGTGACAGAAAGGTCTGAGAGGAAGAAAAAATGGTCTCAACCCTGACATAGGGTTGGAGTGAATGGTAAGATTTATTGATGTCCTTATGGTGAGATCTCACCGATCAAGAGAAAATACAATGTGAGAATAGATTAGAAGTAAGGAAGACAGAGAACTCTGAAACTAAAATGCACTGCTATAGTTACCTATGTACTTTGCTTAAATAAATGCAAAATAGCAACAACAAAAAACAAAACCCTGTTTTATTCGATATCTACTTTACATGAGGAAAATTGCCAGAGAGAGTATTCATGGGGACAGGAAAAACCTACATGAGCATTCAGCAGGCCAAAGATCCAGATATTCATGTTTTTCAATAGAGCTCATGGCCACTGCCCCTTTACAAATAGAAGCTATCACCTTTTTGGTGAAATCCTTAGTGACAGTGCAGTGCCAAATGACTGCTCAGTTTTTGCACCAGCTGGAATGTAGAACCTGAAACAGTAAAGTTCTGTCTTCAATGGTTCCGCAGTGAAAGACTCAAATAAAACTTTTTCAAAGAGGAAAGCCACAGCAGGAGAAGGAGGTGAAGATCAATTTAATAGTGCATATAACAGATGGTGGGATGGGAAAGCAGCGGAAATCACAGCTAAGAGGCAGGCCTTTGCAAGGCAGGAGGAATGTGGCGAGAAGGAGCAGAGCGCGATGAAAGCAGTCAGAGCCACACTGTCACTGAGAAGAGAAAACTGTTAATACAACTGAATTCAGGAGAGAAGAGAGACCTGACATGGAGATAGAGGAAGGACACCCTGAGGAAACTGCAGAAAGCCAAGAGAAGGTGGAAGAAAGAAGCCTTACTTTTGAGCATGAGGAAGAGTGTGGGCAGGAGGCAGTGCTCAATTGACAGAGAAGGGCCATGGTGACATTGCACTGGTACAGAGAACAATAGTGCTCTGGAGGTGAAGTCAATGCGGATCCCATAGCAAAAGGTGAGAGAAAAGAATCCATTCTGCCTTGTTCTATGTGTTCTGAATACATTTTACAACTGATATTATTTTTTGAGAATAAAGAGAAGATTTGCAGCAGCACTCTTTGATAGAACTTTCTGCTATGATGGAAATATTTTAAAGTGGTCCTGCCTGATACGGCTATGCAGCACTCGAAATGCGGGTGGTGCAGTGGAGGAACTGGATTTTTAATAGCACTCAGTTTTAATTGATATCCATTTAAATGTAAGTAACCAAAATAATGGAGTGCCAGGAAGTTTTTTGAGGGAATGGAAATATTCTTTGTCTTGATTGTGATGGTAGTGGTAGGTGTGCAGGTCTTTTTACAGATTCATCAAACTGTAAACTTAGAATGGATATATTCTAATTATATAATTCAATAATGTTGAAAAATAAATAGCTACAAGTAGCCAGGAGCTACTATACCGTACAATGTGCTTGCTTGTTAAAACATTATCTCTATATCACTTACAATATCACTTGACATTTTTATAAATCTTAACTTGTTAGTGGTGGGAGATATCTGAGTTGTGATGGCAGGTATCTGGTGGCAAATCCGTACAGGTATACAGCAACCTCAATTCTTGCCTCCTTGTAAGAAAGAATACGACTGAGGGGTGTGCGGTAGAAAGAGATGGAGGCAAGTTTCAGAGAAGAGTGGAAGTGTATTAAAAAGCTTTAATGCTGGCTAACACGGTGAAACCCTGTCTCTACTGAAAATACAAAAAAATTAGCCGTGCGTAGTGGTGGGCGCCTGTAGTCCCAGCTACTGGGGAGGCCAAGGAAGGAGAATGGCGTGAACCCAGGAGGTGGAGCTTGCAGTGAGCCGAGATCGCACCACTGCACTCCAGCCTGGGCGACTGAGAGAGACTACGTCTCAAACACACACACACACACACACACACACACACACACACACACACACACCAAAAAACAAAAAGTTTTAATGCAGGAAAGAGGAAAGTACACTTGGAAGAGACCCAAGTGAACATCTTGAAGGTCCAAAAGGTTTCCCTTCATTCTTCCCTTAGGGTGAGCCGCTCGCATGCCTGGTGCCCTGTGTGCACTTGGGAGTTGAGCCATGTGCAGTGTGTTTACTGGAGTCATATGCATGTTCACCTGAAGCTTTCTTCCCTTTTCCAGTGGAATGCCCCTGGAAGGTCACACCCTGCCAATTTGCCTCTTAATGCGCATGCTCGAGCCCACTTGCCCAATTTGTGAAAGCTGCTGATTACCTATTCCAGGTGTTTTTATCTATTGGGAAACTGCCTCTGCAGTCACTGATCACTGGCTGAGACCAATTATTATTTCAGAGAGGCAGTGTGACAACTGCCTAACCACCATCTGATGGTCGCCTGGCATTCCTGATGGGTGGGAGGAACCGTCTCCTGCCCTGCTCATGCCTGGCTAGCTATCTACTATAACAGACTTTCAGTCCATTGTTTTTATTTATTTATTTTTATTATGCTTGTTAAATTGCTCCTTAAGAAGGAAGAGGGCATTACATTTGGGTAGATTAATTGTTTCTGCTAAGAAGATATTTATTGAGGTAAATAAAGGAGAATAAGAGGAAACAACCTTTTTCTGTGTTCTTGCCTACACAGTAATTTTGGAGAGATCAACTCAAACAGTTGATGAATGAAAATCTTGAGACCACTTCTTCTAAGATTTTTTTTTTTTAATGGATAAACCTATGACTGTTGAAAAAAAAATGGGAATTTTTAAGAAGGAGTTTTACTACTAGTAATACATCCTTTCTAGAATGCATATGCCCAGAAAACTATACATAAATTTGCATAAAATACAGGTCATAAAACATGAATACAATCTTCAATTCTCCCTAATTAAGTTTTGTGCATTGGTATTAATTAAATGGCAGTCAGTATTAATGTAAGTTAAAAGTGAGTTATTGCAGTGAAAGATTGAGATCAGTGATTTACAATGAGTTGTTCCATTCGGTAGAATTTTTGAATAATAGTTTAATAATGGAGGGGTAGCCTGGGTAATTGTTTCCAACTTTCATTTTGCCCAGAAAACATTAAAAACCAAACAAAAACAACAAAAAAAGGGACCTGTTACCTACTGACCTCACCATTTACAAATTGGAAGATATTTTAACAAAGGTTCTCTGAAAAAAAAATAATAATTATAATAAAGGGAGAAAGGAAGGTCAAAAACAAAAGAAGACAAATCGAGTAATTTAACTTTATGAAAAATTCACTATTTTACCCTATGTTTCTCATTTTTTCACAAATTGGTGAAAACTTTAAAATGGACTGTGCAAAGTCCACAGAAAAGCATTTGGGAATGTATACTGTGGTGCATCTGTAAGGGGTGTGGAGATCATCGGCACCGTCACCTAACTTGACAATTGCAAAAACCAGTTCTCTGGGGCTTCAACAGTTTGTGAAAGACCACAAACTAAGAGAGTAATAGAGACTCACCTTGTGCTCAGGGCTCTTGATTTCCATTTTCAACCCAGTGCTCAAGTAGATAGATGAGATGTTTCTATATAGAAGAGAAAATATCAATAGATTATTTCTATAACAATATGGTAATAATAAACTTTCTATTCTTAAGCCTTTGATTACAGACTTTTATAATAAAAAATGAATTTATAATTATTTTGGGTTCACTGAAGTTTTATACGGTAAGTTTACATAATAGATTCTAACATGCAAAAAGGTGACGTATTTACTATTTTCCTTTTTAAAAAGAAGTTTTGAATAAAAACATAACTTATTGTAATGCCGGACACTCTTGTTTTATGATGTATAAAATAAAGACTGAAAATTTTAAATGTCTTTCAAAATGTTATGAAGTTACAAATCAGTGTCTGCCAGGCTCTTAAAATCAATCATAAGTACTGTAAACTTTATCTACATAAAATAGGGATAACTCTGTTAGCTTTACATAAAATAGAGATAACTCTATTAACTTTACATAAAATGAAAATAAAATTATACAGAGCATAATTTTATTGAAATATTAATTTTACAAAAAAATCAGTACTAGGATGATTTTCTCAGGATACATTTTAATCTCTTAGGAAAACAAATGTGCAGACAAATAAAAGCAAATATGAAGTCGACCTGTGCACTAGAATGACTAACTACTCTCAAATTATATTTCAGGTTGAAATATTCAAAAACTGTATTCCAAACAACAAAAGAAAACTTTCTTAAGTCAATAACACCATTCCTCTTGAATGTTTTTGCCAATTCAACTCCCACGACTGGAACAGAATTATGATGTCCTTCTTTTTAGATAATATTGTGTAATGAAAGGTTGTTGAGAATTGCTGACGTTAGAATTTATTGTGGTGTTTTATAATGGTAATCCAGCCTTTGAAACCAAAATCAAAGAATGGACAAAATTAACAACATACTATAACTGCAGATTATATTATCTTTTTTTGGGATGAGATGCTTATAGTCTAGACTGGGGAAATACAAATGACAACTATAACAGTTTTTTAAATTAAGAGATCCTCACCTAAAATATTCATCCATTGTTGTGCAAAGGTGCCTGGATTCATTTCTACTCACATATCATTTCATAATATGATGTTACATAGTAAAACTCAAATTTTCATTGTCCCCCAAATCCTTCTTCTCTAATAGGAGTGTCTCTACACGATGGAATGCCAACTTCATAGTGCAATCGACAAATTGATACTGATTCTTCTATTTCTGTGTTTAATGATATTTGAAATTGTCTCTGGATTTAGCAAGAGAGAGATGTTTATCCATTAGCATCATTGGCCATAGGCTCATATAGGTAGCACTGGGGGTGCGGGGAGGTGTTGATGTGCTTGCTCAGAGTTGCCAATTCTGCTCTAAACATTAGGTAGTGGTTTCTTAGCCCAATTATTTGTTTTCTCGTATGCTGTAAGAAGAGTAGCCACTACTCCTATGCTGTTGCTGTTACTTCTTTATCTTTTTAACCTCTTGTTTTGCATTTGTACATTTACAGAACTCATTGCAGTGCTGTCTGGAAGAGGCTTCTTTTGGTATAATCAGAAAAACCACACTTCCTGTTTTACTGCATCGTACATCAATTCATTTACGTGAAAAAAAAATGTATTGCTTGCCTGCTTGTGCAAAGTGCTGGAGGTACAAAGAAAAACTAGACAGAGTTCCCGTCCTTGCAAAATATGCAATGTACAGAGAATTCATGCTGGAGGTACAGATTTCTGAATTTTAAAAAGACTCAGGGAAGGATTCATAGAAGAGGAAGTTGTTTTAGTTGTGAATGGAAGAAGAAGAAAGGGGCTGGTGAAACAGCAATGTACAGGCATAATGGCATATAATAAGGTACAAGTTCCTGATTGTGGGTAAGCATGAAACTATTGCAGTGTGTATATTGGCCAGTTAGGGTCCCAACAGAATACAGATGCCACACAGAAAGTAGGATAATTTTAGAAGGCTTTCTTTTTCCCCATAGGTAGGATTTATAAAAGTATACAAGGAAAACACAGGATAAGACAGTGATCTGTGCAAATAACAATGGAGAAGCTGTTTTTAACACCTGAAAGGGTAAGATGAAGAAGCAATTGTCAGATCCCAGAAGGAGAAAGTCTGGTAGAGAATGTTGCCTTGAGAGAAGCAGTAAACTGAGGCGGAGCCGAGGAGGATTTGCAGAGAGGAATGCAAGGCATTAAACCACATGAGGCTACTCCTCTCCCTCACTCTGATCTCCTGGGGCTGAACAAGCTTGGAAGCTCATTCATGTGGTCCCACTGCAAAGAGCAGGATGGAGGGGTGAAAATGGATCTGCAGAGTAAACAAATCACACCCAGCATAAAATCCATGCAGAAAACTTGCAGAAGGCCAGTTGGGTGGGATGAATAGTGACATGATTATAAAGTAACTTGAATACTAATTAGAACTTTTACTTTATTTTGAATTTTTAGGAAGACAGTGAAATATTTAATGCTTTAAATCAGGAGAGGGACAGGTTTGTATTTTAGAACATTCACTCTGGCAGTGGTCAAGAGGATTGACAAGGTCAGACTGGGTCTAGAGAAACTAGTTAGAAACTTCTTCAGTATTTGGCTAAAAAATCTGAAAAAGAGAAAACTGTAGGTGCTGGACTTGGGGTAGAGATTAACTTAAGAAACAGTGAACTTAAACAAATCAACAAGCAAAAAACAAATAACCCCATTAAAAAATGGGTAAAGGACATGAACGGACACATCTCAAAAGAAGACATACAACTGGCCAAGAAACATATGAAAAAGTTCTCAGCATCAGGAATCACCAGAGAATGTAAATAAAAGCCACAATGAAATATCATTTCTCACCAGTCAGAATGACTCGTATTTAAAAAGTCAAAAAATAGATGCTGGTGAGGCTGCAGAAAACTGGGAAAGCTTATACACTTTTGGTGGGAGTGCAAATGAGTCCAGCCACTGTGGAAAGAAGCCTGCAAATTTCTGAAAGGACTTAAAATATAATGACCATTTGACCCAGAAATCTCATTACTGGATGTATACCCAAAGGAAAATAAATCATTCTATGGAAAGGACACAGGGACTCATAAGTTTATTGCTGCACTATTCACAACAGCAAAGACATGGAATCAACCAAGTGCTAATCAATGATTGACTGGATAAAGAAAATATACCACAGAATGCAATTCAGCCATGAAAAAGGAAATCATTTCCTTTGCAGCAACATGGATAGAGCTGAAGGCCATTATCCTAAATGAATTAATGTGGGAACAAGAAAGCAAATACCATATGCTTTCAGTTATAAGTGGGAACTAAACATTGAGCACTAATGCACATAAATATGAAAACAGTAGATGCTGTGGACTACTGGAGGGTAGAGGGAGGTGGGGACAGGTGAAAAACTTATCATCTGGTTACTATACTCACTGCCTGTGTGACAGGATCAGAACTACAAACGTCAACATCATACAATATTCCCATGGTACAAACCTACACATGTACCTCCTACATGTAAAATAAAAGTTGAAATAAAAAAGAAGAAAGAAGAACTGGAGAGGGCATCCTACAAATTAACTGGCCTGTTCTCCTAGAACATTTCACAGTAATGAAAGTCAAGGAAAAACTGAGGCCTGTCCCAGAATGAAGGAGACTAAAGAGACATGACACAGCACTGAGAAAAGTAGTCATAAATGAATTATCTTTTCTGTAGAGAAGACAATTCGTGAAATTTGAAAGGATCTGAAGACTAGACAGTATTGGTATATCAATGTTAATTTCTTGGTTTGAATGATTATATTATGGTTGTAAGAATATCCTTTTGTAGGAAGTGTACGCTGAAGTACTGGGTGGTATTGGGGCATTTCATCAACAACTTGAACTTAAATGATTCGTTAAAAAAATTACACTGTACTTACATTTTTTAAGATTTGAGACTGTTTACAGTTTATTAAAATTATTTGGTTTTGCAACAATAATGGAAACACAGACACTGTGTGACACAATGTCACTGTAAAAACGACGTTCTTAATTACAAAGGCTGTGGAGTGGAAATGTGCTTTGAATAGTTGTGGCACATACATAGTTCGTAATTATGTTATTAAAGAGACTGTTATATTCAACCAATGAAAGTTTAAGCTGAGGATGTTAAAATTTACATGTATTTTTATATTTAAGAGTTAGAGTCCCTGAATGACCCTGAGGGATCAGGCTCTCATGGACTTCATGTGAAATTGCACTTTTGCTTGGCTTGTTCTCCTTTTATCTCTTGCTTCCCCTCCTCTAAGACTGGTTTCTATGGGAGAAAGCTTCCTAATAAAGCACTTTCACCTTAATCCTTAGCTTAAGCACTGCTTTGGGGGAATGCAACCCAAGACAAAAAGTAATTAGAATTACCACATTTTCTTTATCCGGTCTACTGTTGACAGGCATTTAGATTGATGCCATATCTTTGCCATTGCGAATAATGCTGCAATGAACACACGTGTGCAAGTTTCTTCATGGTAGAACAATGTATACTCCTCTGGGTATATAGTCAATAATGGGGTTGCTGGGTTGAATGGTAATTCTGCTTGGAGTTCTTTGAGAAATCACCGAACTGCTTTCCACAGAGTTAACCTGCAGCCTGGAAAACAGCAGGGGCTTGGAATTTAATTCTCAGTGTTCTAACTCAGTGTTCAGTCTTTGGTGCTTTATCCTTTTGACCTTCACAATAGTACTCTAAGGACCAGCAGTTGGTATTGGGAGACACCTTATAAAGGTAGCAAGAGGCCTGCTGTTTACATAGACAACTGTTTTTCTTTCTCAAAAAGGTGACTATTCTTCTGCTACATCTAAGACCCAGAAGCATTACAGAAACAAACAAAACTGAACAAAACATCATCAGGCTGCAATTTTTCCAAATTTTTATGCCCTGCTTCCTCTTGAATGCTTTGCCACTTAGAAATTTCTTCTGCCAGACACCCCTAATCATCTCTCTCAAGGTGAAAGTTTCACATATCTCTAGGGCAAGGGCAAAGAGCTGCCAGTCTCTTTGCTAAAGCACAACAAGAGTCACCTTTGCTCCAGTTCCAAACAAGTTCCTCATTTCCATCTAAGACCATGTCAGCCTGGGCTTTATTGTCCATATCACTATCAGTATTTTGGTCAAAGCCGTTCAACAAGTCTCTAGGAAGATCCAAATTTTCCAACACCTTCCTATCTTCTGAGCCCTCCAAGTCTCTAGGAAGTTCCAAACTTTCCCACATTTTTCTGTCTTCTGAGCCCTCCAAATTGTTCCAACCTCTGCCTGTTACCCAGTTCCAAAGTCGCCTCCACATTTTCAGGTATCTTTAGAGCAGCACCCCACTCTACCAGTACCAATTTACTCATCTGTTCTCATGCTGCTAATAAAGACATATTCATGACTGGGTAATTTATAAAGGAAAGAGATTTAATAACTCACAGTTCCACATGGCTGGGGAGGCCACACAATCATGGCTAAAGGCAAACAAGGAACAAATTCACATCTTACATGGCAGCAGGCAAAAGAGCTGTGCAGGGGAACTCCCATTTATAAAACCATCAGATCTCATGAGACTTATTCACTACCATGAGAACAGTATGGGGGAAACTGCCCTCACGATTTAGTTATCTCCACCTGGCCCCGTCCTTGACACGTGGGGATTACTACAATTCAAGGTGTGATTTGGGTGGAGACACAGCCAAACCATATCAGTACACCACTGCAAAGCAGTCATGCATCCATAGCAATTTTTGTCTCTTGATTAGGTCCAGTTCTGTCCCTGAAAAATGACTCTTTATGGCCCCAGATTTAACTCCACTGAAGGCAGTACATCTTAATGGCTAAGACTGAAGGTTTCATGATTTGCAAACTGTGCAATGCTTGGCAGATGAAAATTTCTCTGAGCCTTCATGTCTTCATCTCTTACTTTGGTATTTTTTTTATAGTACTTACTGTGAGACTTACGTGTTGTGAGGTTGTTGTGAGACTTAAGTGAGGTAATACTTATAAAATCAGTAAGATTTGTATATATGAGTTGTTACTTCTAGAATGGGGTATTAAGTATATTGCATATAAAAATCTTAAACACTGCCTGGAATACCGCAAATCCTCCATAGGTGTGCACTGCAGTTATTATTTTACATGTGTCTCTGCTCTGTAATATGTAGTGTGAAGACTTTAAAGATGTTGGGTCTAGCAAAGTGCTATACGTGCTTAGAAAATTTATACTGTGCGTGTGTAATGTATATTTTTTCATTCCTATGTTTTCATTTACATAAAACATTTGAAAATGTCAGCACCCTTCTTGCAGTTGGAGAGAAAGGGTTGAAATAATGCAGAAGGTCCGAGTGGAGTACAAATCTTAAAATAAAACTGAAACATAGACTGATTTGGATTATATAGGGCGCAAAATAGGTGTAAAAGCTGTAATTTAGTTACGTTTTCCAGCAGGTTTAAAGCATGCTTAGGGCAGTAAGGGATTCTGTAATGGTCTCTTTTGTTATGAAAAGGGCATAAAATGTAAAATCAGATGTCATGTGCTCTCATTGTTGGGAGGATAGTATCCAATTATCCTCATCCATTACTAGCAGGCTACGGTAAAATATTACTGGATGGTTGCTTGCAAGGTCCAAAGTGACAGTCCTGTTACAGAGTCATGTCCTGTCTGTCCCTCCAGCAGGCACTGAAATATTGAAAGAAATCAAAAGGAGTTGAATTTTCAGAAGACTTTTTGGGGGTGATATATATTGTAAGGAAAACTATGGGTTCATCAGATGTCAGAACCATTCTTCATGTTAAAATGTCTTCTAAAGCCTACCGTCTGCCCCTACTTAACTTTCTTGGAATCCGTCTTTTATGGTTTCTCTTGAATCCTTTCTCTTTCTTAGATAGATTTGGATTATGCCAAGTCTTTAAGACAGTCTGGAAAGGAGCAAGGTGGAGATCAATGTAAAAATAATACTTTCTAAATAATGAAGAATTACTTGAAATTAAACCATAAACTCACGTCTAGAAGTCTGTGGCCCACGACTTGCTCTTATGTTAGTGGGTTTACACCCTGAGTCTCCTTATTTGTGTATCTGACCCAAGATTTCACAGAAGTTGTGTCACAGAATTTTATAACTTAACTATTTGACCTCAACTACCAACTTCCTTAATTAGCAGGCTGATTTTTCCTAGGTGCTTGCTATTTTAGGCTATTATTCCTACTAATACAAATGTACCACCTTTACTAAGTGATAGAATGCAAACTATTTTTTATTGACACCCATATGCTACACCTGGCTAACAGCTGCTTTTCACCTTTTGAAATATGAGGTTCAGTCTTTTGGTGATGGTTGCATTAGAGACATTGTCTAAAATGACTATCAGAATTTACTATTCTGAGTTTCCTGCTGCCCTACCCCATTGACTGACTACTTCTGTCAAATTCTTAAAAAAAAAAAAAAACAAAAAAAACCCCCTCAGATTACTAGCGTCTCGTGGATAAAACTTTTATATCCCCATATGCTCCTTTTAAAAATAAAAACTATTTCCCTCATTAGTTCTTTGTAGCTCTCTGTAAAATTCTGTTCACTCCATATCCCAACTTTGTACAGTCAAAGAACAAATGGATCTCATACCTTGGCTATTTAATTAGAATGGTATGATTTCAGTTTTCATATTTAATGTGCTACTTAGTGCTGTTGAGCTAAAAGCCACAGCCGTAAATCAGCAGCTTTGTCTTTGTTTTGTAATTAAAATATCCCAGTAGATTTCAGCCAAAGGAAGTGCTACACTTATTGACTAGTTTAACTGAGCAGGACATGTTCTATATGAAATAATGAGTCTTTATAGGAAATTGTTTTTAAAAAATGGGACTAGTCAATGATGCTAATCTGGGCAAAAGAAAACAAGTATGGATCATTGAAACCTAGAGATCATCCATACATTCTGCCTTTGTTAAATAGCATCTCTCTCTCTCTTTTTTTTTTTTTTTTCTTTAACTGAGCATTGACTGTAGCAGAGTGGCTAATGGCATAATTAAGAGGGCTGATTGGATTTTTTCATCTTGTCTTTTCCGTTATTTGATAAAAGGAACATTGGATAGAAAAATCACCAGTAGAAGGAGGGAGCAAAGAAATGTTCCCAGAACTGACTGTTTCTTATTTATACCAGTATCACCCTGAGGTAGCTGGCAGAGGAGATTTGCTCACCAGAAATATCTCAGGCAACTGCCCTGTAGCTTGAAGTAGGTTTAAGTTTTTAGCTGTTGCAAGAGGAAAGCCATACATGATCCTCCAATCCAGTGGGTCCCACCAGTGAGTTCTGCCTGTAGACTGATATCTTCGTTGTACTGAGGATCTATACGACCAATCTCTGAATAGATATGATAGATTGCATTTTTCAAAAAGACCAAGGCAATATTTCCAGTCACACATGATTTGCCATTAGATCAAATTTTGGGTCACAGAATACACTTTAGCAGTTTAAAAATAATGGGAATCATACAACGTTTGATCTTTGACCACAGTGGAATTGAACTAGATATCAATAACAGACAGATGGCTGGAAAATGCCAGAATGGTTGGAGATTAAAAATTATACTTCTAAATAACAAGTGGTTAAAGAAAACAATTGAAAAGTAATCAAAATATATTTTGAACTAAATGAAAATGAAAATACAATGTATCAATATTTGTATGCTGTATCAAAAGCAGTGCTTAGAAGGAAATTTGTAGCATTTAATGCAAATATTTAAAAAAGAAAGATTTAAAAGCAACAATTTAAATCAAGATGTCCTTGAATAGGTGAATGGTAAAACTAACTGTGGTACATCAACACCATGAAATATTGTTCAGCAATAAAAAGAAGTTAGCTATTAAGCCATAAAAAGACATGGAGAAAAACTAAATGTGTATTAATAAGTGAAAGCAGTCAATCCAAAAATCCTACATACTATGTGATTCTAATTATATGACATTATAAAAATGACAAAACTATGGACACAGCAAAAAAATCGTAGTTGCCAGTGGTTCAGGAAAAGGATGAATAGGTGGGGGCACAGGGGGTTTTTACGGTGGTGAAACTAATCTGTATGATACTGTGATGACAAACACATGTCATCATGCATTTAAAAAACGTGTAAGTCGTATAAGAGAGAGTGAATGCTAATATAAACTGTGGAACTTAGTTAATAATAATGCATCAATATTGGCTCATCAGTGATCATAAATGTAGCACATGAATGCAACAGGATAATAATAAGGGGAACAGTGGGGAGGGAGGCAGTGGTAAAGGGAATCTATAGAAACTCTGTATACTTCCCATTCAATTTTCCTGTAAACCTAAAACTTCTCTAAAAAATAAAAAGTCTATTAAATATAAATAAAAAGAGGTGGGGTCAATTTTTTCTCCCTTTGAACCTGGGTAGGCTTGTGACCACTCTGATTGATATAGTACAGCAGAAGTGACACTTTGCTTTCTATGATGTGCCTTCAGTTTGGCTGTGTCTTTCTGTGACATGCCCCCTTGGGACTCAGCCCTGTGAGGAAGCACAGGAAAACTTTGGACATCATATAAAGGTGTTTGGGCCAATGGCTCCAGCTAATGTCTCTGCCTACTGCCAAAAATCACCTATTTGAGACAACTTTTGAGACTTAGCAGGCCTTAGATATCATGGAACAGATACAATTCATTCCTGCTGTGCCAGTAGGAATTCCTGACCCACAGAATCCATGAACACAAAAAATGTTTGTTTTTTGCACTGAGTTTTGGAATAATTTGTTTTGCAGCTTTAATAATCTGAACAATAGGTATTGGCTGGCTGCTTCTTAAACTAGCCTAATTAGACTCAGCATATGTCCCCATATTATTTGTAACATGGAATGCAGAAATCAAACAAACAAAACAAACCATAATTCTTTTTCTCTCCTCTAACTGGAAAATCAGATATACTTTCTCCTCTCTTTTCAGTTATGGCTTCTGTGTTTTGTATCATGCTTTTAAAGACTTTGCTCATGCTGAGATTAATAAATTTCATTTCATAAAATTGTCAAATTTCTGCAAGGCAAATTCAAAAGACAGGTTATTAACTGAAGGGGAAAATATGCAACTTACTGCACAGAAGGCTAATTTCTTTGATTTATAATGCTACTACAAATCAATAAGAAGCAATAACAACCCAGTAGAAAAACTGGTGCTTTAACCTATTTTCTGTTGGCATAACTAGATATCCGAGGCTGAGAACTTTTTAAAGACATGTATTTCTTACAGTTCTAAAGGCAAGGAAGTCCAAGGTCAAAGAGCTGCACCTGGTGTGGGCCTTCTTGCTGGTGAGGAACCTCTGCGGATTCCTGAGACAGCGCAGGACATTACGTGGCAAGGCGGGCTCACAAGAGATGGCCAGACCCACTCTCATGATGACTAAGCCACTGTCTCAATAACCGATTCATCCGTTAATCCCTGAATGTATTAATCCATTCATAAGAGCTGAGCCCTCACAACTAAATTACCTCTTAAAGGCCTCACCTGTTAATACTGTTACACTGGGGATATAGTTTCAACATGAGTTTTGAAGGGGACAAATATTCAAATCATAGTAATCGGTAATACAGATGTCCAGAGAATGCAAAGAAAATATAAATTGTTCTTAAACATTTGAAAGACACTTAATCTCACTCATAAGAAAAAAAATGCAAATTAAAGTAGGACACAGATTTTGCTTTTTTCCCACATCAGATTGATGAAGATCAAAAGTCTGGTAACTTAACTAGGTTGGTGAAGGTGCACAGAAATAAGCATTTCTATGCTCTGCAGTGTCGTTCAGATTAGACAAACTTTACACATGTATATGCATAAACACACATAGGTACATATGATGTATGTATACTATTCATCATGGCATTGTTTATAAATGGCAAAACATCGAGAAAAACCAAAATAGTTTTCAATCAGGGTTTGGTTATATAAATACTGGTATATTCTTCTCGTGGAATAGTACATAGCCAAATTTAAAAACAAATCAGAAAGTTCTTTACATACTAATCAGGTGATATGTAAAATATTGAAATATAAAGTAAAAAAGGAAGCTATAAAATCGTGTTTTGCTTTTTATAGTATTTGTGTGAAAAATATTTTAAATGTATATGTAATATATAAAAATGCATATATGTATATATGTTGTATATATATTTAAATATATGTATTTATATATACATTTAAATATTTTAAAATATGTGTGTATATATATGTACATACATTTGTACTGAATATATATACTTACATATATATACTTAATAGCTTACACACTCATGAAGTATCCCTGGAAGAATGTACAAGAGAACTGTTAACATTGGTTGCATCTGGAGAGAAGAGCTGAATAATTGGGAAAAAGTTGGAAAAGAATTTTCACTGTTTCACCTCTCTGTAACTTTTATAACATAGGAAAGTATTATCTATTTTAAAATAAGTAAAATAAAGTATTAAAAACAATAATTCTAAAATCAGCTATATTATAAGTTTCGTTGTATATTTGCACCTCCCTGTCAGACTAGGAGCATCTGCAATATACTCCTTATCTGCAATATACTCCTTATCCACAATATACTCCTTTCACAACTCCAGTGCCTGCCTACAATAGTGCTTAGCACAGAGTCACACTCACACTTTTCTGGAAGGAATGCAAGGCACGCTGTGGTAAGTAGGATGACACAGTCACAGTCCACTCTGATAAAGGGATGCAGGGTCCTTGAAGGTGAAATTCTACTTCGCATTGGAAGGCTTCTGGGAAGACCGATGGTTTAACTTGGTCCATCACACGAAGAAGGAAAAGATACATGCAGTGTTTTGGAGGGAGCAAGAGGGTATTACAGACACAAGAGGACAGGAGGTCTTCTGGAAACTTGAGTTGCCTGTGGTGCTGAGTAGGCTTATTATTAATAGCAGGGATGAGAATGTGCAGTGAGAAGAAAAACTCAAGGATGGTCTTTGTTTTGTCAGTTTGAACAGGAAACACCAGTTGTTTATTTAGTTAGTGCAAAGGCCCTGGCAGTCACAACAAAGCTTAATGTGGTTTAAATGATTGGTAACTAATTGAAACACGTGGTTGATGCCTACTATAATTCTTTATCACTTCGCTAACCAAGCGACCATATGTGGCTTGTGTGACAGATGCTAGCTGCTTGGAATGGGGAAATGTAATTCGAAGAAACAGTTTTTAATGCTATAGCGCAGATTTAAAAGCCATTCTGTCGGCCTCTGAAGATGAAAAATGGATATATTCATCGGGTAGTTTTAAGTTGATGAATTTGGTTTACATGTACATTTTAAAAACACATCTTTCATATACACACAAACTACCATTTCTAATATTAACATCTGGTGTTTATATAGTGCAGACAATCCCCACCTCACAGTTGTCAACCAAAAATTCATCTGGGAGTATGTTATTTTCCCAAAGAAATCATGTTGTTAATGATGCCCCAATTGTCTGGCCAGTTTGCAGAAATTAATTTAAACATCATGTACCTAAAATTTTATATGGAACATTCTTTTAAGTCTATACCACTATTATTCACCACTCTCTCTGTGTGTGAGAAAATACATTGCAACAACACTAAGCTGGAGTGCAGTGGCACGAAATCTCTGCTCACTGAAACCTCCACCTCCTGGGTTCTAGCGATTCTCCTGCCTCAGCCTCCCGAGTAGCTGGGTTTACAGGAGCGCACCACCATGCCCAGCTAATTTTTCTTGTATTTTTAGTAGAGACGGGGTTTCACCATGTTGGCCAGGATAGTCTCTATCTCTTGAACTCGTGATCCACCCACCTTGGCCTCCCCAAGTGCCGGGATTACAGGCGTGAGCCACCACGCCTGACCCAAGGAGCAAGTTCTTAATCCTTTGTTATTTCTACCTCTCTGCTCCTTCACATTAAATATTGTAATTTAGATACATTGTACTCCAGATGTTCACAGATGAGTAACAAAAGACAATTGCCCATGGGCTTTGACACCAGAAAACTTTCAGGTACAAATCCGACCTCTGCCACTGACCCACTACATCTTTTGATGTTAGACAACTGCTTTGAAGCTCAGGTGCTTCATCTGTATAATGGGGATACATTTCTGCATATTAAATGTTCCAAGGTACACATAAATTAGACGCAGAGAGTATTAAGATGGGGATGCCCCACTTAGGCTGCAAGCGTTCAAATATTTGGCCTATGTGGTTCTACATGGTTGACCTTGGGCTAGTAATTTAACCTAGTGGCACTCAAACTTTGCTGCATGTTAGAATTACCTGGGAAGACCTTAAAATTCCTGCTGCACAGTCTCTTCTCCACATCAGTTAAATAAAAAAATTCTGGGAGTAATACTGAGACACACGAATTTTTACATCACCCTTGACAAGTGATCAAAATCTACAGCCAAATTTTGACTTCTGTTTGTTATCTGTCAAATGGGAGAATTTATAGTTTCCATCTCTCCATGGAGTTAAAGGATTGAAAGCAATAATAATGCAAGTAAGGCATTTATCACAGTGCCTGCACATTCTAAGCACCTGATGCAATTTTTGCTCTAATTCTATAGACTATAACAGTAAAATTGTCCAACATATATCTGCTTTTTAGAAAATTCAATGGTTGTCTACTGCTACAGTTCTCTTCTGTACTTCATTTGTTTCTCTGTGCCCTGGATCATTTGTCACAGTTTTCCTGTATGATAAAATTGTATTATGTGTGTAAAAAATGGACACTTAGCTTTCAAAAGCAGATCCCCTAAAATGCCTTGTGATATTGGGCAAGGTGTTGAGTTTGTCTGTGCCTGTTTCCTCTTTGTGTTAAGTTCACCAAATGCTTGCATACTTGAAGGGAAAGAAAGACATTGTCAAGCTCAAGGAGCCAGGACAAATAAATATCCAGGACCCTATGACCCTCCTAGCCTTTCGTGCAGTGGTTTCTGTTGTTCCCTGGAGGGAGAATGAAAAGACAGGGAAGGAAACCATTTCTTCCATCTATTGCTTATCTTTCCATATTCCAAGATTGAAGAAATGGGGATGAACTAAGTTTACTCCTTCATTTTTTAACATTCAAAATAAGTTAGGATCAGTAGAACTAGAAGAGGTACTAGAAATCATATATGCCTTTTCTTTGCTGAAGAGGTGAAAGACCTTAAAAGGTTACCTGAGCTCATACAAGTAGTTGATAGCAGAGCCAGGACTAAAACTCAAAATTTCTTAGTCCCTTACCCAAAAAGCTAACTTTTTCGCTCTATTTTACTACTCGAAAAAGGTCATAGAAACAAACAACAAACAAAACCCAAACATTATCCAAAACATAAAGAAGCCAACATGTCCTTCTGCTAAGAGGATTGACTTTATACATCTCCACTGAACAAGGTACTTTGCACTAGTCAATAGTAGTCAACCCAAACCCAACTTTATTTCTTTTGGTTTGGTAACACGGGGGAATGAGGGTTGGGTTAATGCTTTTCCCAAGGCCAAAGACCTAGAGAGCTCTCTGTCTATATAACTAACTACATATTTACCTATATTTATATTTAATGCATATATAGGCATTCGCCTGGTGTGAAATGGAACAATTTTGAGGGTATGATGTCATTTATAGACTCTTCTAGAAAGTAAGTTTTGTGATGAAATGGTTGGACATTGGTTATCACTGTACTTCTGTCAGATTTTAAGATTTAAGATCTATTGGGAAACCCTCATTAAACAGCAATCAATTCTCAGTCTGTGTATAATGAGCATAGTAAAGTTTCACCAGGCTTTCAAAGATGTGATGGTCTTTGATCCACATTTCCCAACTATCTTTAACCAGATACCTCCTCCCTTGTTATATTTAGTCTACTATACAATGTCTCTAACAAAGAGACATCATCAGGTCGGCATCCTCAGAGCCTTTTCCCTCAGATAACATTTGGAATAAAACTTTGACATGTGCTTAAAACCTATTTGAGAAGTTGTTTTTAACGTATTCCTTATCACTGGGCAACCAGGTGGTTCCACCAGCAGCCAACTTTTCCTGTTTCAGAGGATTGAGTTCAAAGTCAGAGATTAAACATGGGTATTGGTCCAGCCTCTCATCAGCATTTAATCTAGGAGGGGTTTAATGGAGTTTTTCAAGTCATGTCCTTTCTAATTAACTTTGTTGAAGCCTGATTTATTAGACAGACATTTCTGAGAACTAAGTGTTTTCTTCCCAAGCTTCAGCTGCAAGAGAGGCCCTGAGTCTCCTGCCACAAAAGCCTTCAGTTACTCTTAATTATAATTCACGATCATTCCTTTGTGAATTTTTTCTAATATTTTCATTTAGAAACTCAGAACAGGCAAAAAGGTAAGAAAATTAAACGTGGAGACTGGTAAGGAATAAGACACTAAAAGTTTAAGGACATTGGTTGGTTTATAGACACTCCTTGAAAACAGTACTTTTTTGTCCTCCATCCCCCACACTCTCTCCCCTCTCAGACTTGCTTCCTTTCATCTTTCATTCAACAGATGTTTTTTTGTTGCCTTTTATAGGCTTGGCAATGGACTAGGCACTACAAGACAGCAATGAATGAAATGGATTGGACTCCATCTCCAAGGAGCATTCTGCCTGG
This sequence comes from Macaca fascicularis, assembly GCF_037993035.2. Classification (NCBI taxonomy): domain Eukaryota; kingdom Metazoa; phylum Chordata; class Mammalia; order Primates; family Cercopithecidae; genus Macaca; species Macaca fascicularis. The sequence goes on from NC_088379.1 coordinate 42,629,283, forward strand.
TGGGAAGACAGGCACTGAACAAGTAATTACATTTACAAAAGAAGCACAGAACAAAAGCAGCACAACCTAGACTTAAAATTCAGGGCAGGTCTGGCTGAGAAAGGGATTTTTAAGTAAGAGACATGATGATTGAGAGGGACATAAATGGTTAGAGAACAAGGAATGAAGCATCTGGTCACATAAGAGACTCCGAAAGTTAACCCCGAAATGTCACAGTTCAGGTGAAAAAAAAGCAAATAATAGAGCCCTAGAGCAGAAATGAACTGCCTGTGTGCTGCTTATTCTTGATCTCAAAAACATATGGCCACTCCAATACAGATTTTCTGCATGTGACCTACTTGGAAACTGAACTAGAGAGTAGGTTTCTGATATTCTAACACTACAGCTTATTCCTTTTGATAAAAGCATTCTTTCTTGGAGCAGTGTTAAGATACATTGTCTTAAGATAAACATCTTAGATTATAATTTACTACTGAATAGAGAAAATTACATCTAAAACTGAAAGTGTAAGGGTTGAAGAGAAAGGAATCAGGGCACCCATTGAATGGCTACAGGAAGGTTAAAACTGTATGGAATTTGATAAAGTAAGGATTACTACAATTTCTGTTTGTTTTTATTTTGGAAAATGCTTTAATATATGAAAAATTCATAGATTATTCAAAGAAATGGTTTATACCACTACCCAGAACTATTAATATGTTGTCATATTTGACATCATTTTAAAATTAAATAAATTACAGATTACAAATTGAACATGAGATTTGTGTCTAAAAAAGTACAGCAAGTTAAGAATCAGAGTTAAGGTTGAGCATCAGAACTTGAAAAGCAGAGTTCCTGATGCTGGGGAGACCGTGTCAATGCAACATAAAGAGAAGAAGAATTACAGAAAATGAAGTAGATCCTTATGAGCAAGGTTGGGAGTTATAAACCCAAATGCTCTCAGAAGCTAGAAAGGTCAAGTAGATAAGTGAAGCTGGCTTGATGTAAGATGATACGGACAGGGTGGGTTGTGGCAAAGTTCAGACTATGTGGCCCTCCTAGAGAAGAGGGTGGAGGAGAAGGAGAAGGAAGAAGAAAAAGAAGAGGAAGAGGAAAAGAAAGAGGAAGAGAATAAAGAAGAGGAAGAGAAGGAAAAGAAGAAAGAAGGAGAAACAAAGCAAAACATACTGATGCAGAGTTTAGTTCTTGATGTCTTGTTTGTGATCTCTGATCAAGACAGAGAATGGAGGAAAGTGGGAGAAGGTGGGCAAAAGCAGAAGCTGCAGGCAGGGTGCTAATGGCAGTCCTGATTCATGCACGCCCCAGACTGGCTTTCTTTGTATCCTTATCTGAGCTTAAAGACCAGATATTATGAGAAGAATCTGAGTTGTCATCAGACAGTGGTGTCTTGGTGGATGTGGCTCTTTCAAGTCACTGACCATGCTACTTCTGCCTCAGAACCGGGCCTTCCGGGAATGGGCCAACAGCATCGTTAAACTGTAAAGGTCAAGAAAAAAGTTCAGAGTCCAGAGAATTACCAAAGAAGGGAAAATCTGAAAAGTTTCTTATTGGTAGGATCAGGGCTAACCTGCAGCCCTGGCTTACTAGGTACCTAAAAATGTGGACCAAGAAGGAGAAGGAGGAGGGAAGGAGAGGAAAGAGGTGAAGGACAGGAAATGGAGAAATAACTAACACAAACGTGAAAGGGATTCCAAAGCAAAGTTCTGCTCCTTACCATTACCTAAGCTATGGGTCTTTGGGGAGAAAGATCACTGGACATTTTGTCAGAATGCCTGGGCTTGTGTTCTGGAACCTGTTGCTACTAAGATGCGTGTTCTTGAGCTAAGTACTTCAACTCTCTGAGACTCAGTTTTCTTTTACTTAAAAGTGGCATGATAAACATCTCATAGATTTAGTGAAAATTCATTAATATAATGTATATGAAATAGTCTATAAATAGTGTCATGTTATAAAAGAATGTGGTATCATTATACTCTACTAAACAAATATGATTTCTATATACATATTCAATTTAATATAAATATAAATATCAAATATATATATATTCATTCTTGGGGACACAGGCTGCCTAGGCAGAGAGAAAGCTAATTTTTGTTAGCATCTCCTGATGTACCATTTGTGTGGTACATACAAAGCAAACACTTTTAGTGTTGTCTTTCCAATGGAATCTTTCATAACCACAGAAAGAAACATTTGTGTGATCACCATAAGGCCATATATTCAGATCCTCGGTGGTTTAGAATTGGAAAATTGAATGCTAAGGATTAATGAGACTCTGCTAGGGGCCTTTGTTGATCATAAATTTTTCTTCAACATTTGCAATTACTTTAATTCCCAGAACTCAGATATTTAGTATAAAAAATAATCCATGCTAAACTGAAGTATGGCAGTTGTAATTTTTCCCCCTAGAATGTAATTGTCTGTCTGCCTGCTCCATCATCTGGCTGCCTCTGCATGATGCTTCGCTGTCATCCTAATTGTTTGTGCCAGCTGAAAATACCATTTCCTCCACCTGTCAGGAAGCCTACATTTCTACATTTACAGATTTATACCTCAGGAATCTTCAGTTAGAATGTAAAATCCTTTGCAAGTGAAGGAGAGTAATATATCAGGGTAGTATAAATTGTTAAAACATTGATGTGAATTTTGTTCACAGTATACATTAAACTACTTAGCAATCAGTTATGTACAATAGGTTCAATAAACTGGATCATTTTGCCCTCTTCTCGATCTTACTCCCTAAATAGCTCTTAAATCTCCCTGAATCTTTTCATCCTTACTGTTATTCTGTTCTTTTATCTGAGTAATACCCTTCTAATTAGACTTCTAGTGTGGAGTCCAGTGTTCTCAAATTCTAGTGTGGGTAAGAATTATCTTGGGGTGCCTGTTAAAATATTCGGGGTCTCAGATCCTACTTTCAGAAACTCTGATTTATCCAATATGGGGCTGGGGTCTGGGAATTTGCATTTTAACAAGTTTCCAAATGATTTTGATGCAGGTGGTTCATGGATCATACCCCGAGAAACACTTTCCTTGATCATCTAATCTAAAATACCCCTTCCACGCTAGCAGGTGGTGCATGCCTGTAGTTTCAGATACTGGGGAGGCTGATGTGGGAGGATAACTGGAGTCTAGCTTGGGCAACACAGGGAGAGAGACCCTGTCCCTAAAAAAGAAAAAAAAGAAAAAGAGTTAAAGTAGCACATCACCTTCCAACCCTTGCCAAAGTTAGTCTTATCACATCACCTTGATTTTCTCCCACAAAGCACTCATGAGACCTTCCTTCTACCATTAGTAGAAGGAAGTATACCATAGTATACATAATTAATTTATTATACATACCATAGTACACATAATTTAATGTATACTATGAACAAAATTCACATCTTTTTATTTATTTTATTTTTTTTTTGAGACAGAGTCTTGCTCTGTCGCCAAGTCTGGAGTGCAGTGGCGCGATCTCGGCTCGCTGCAAGCTTCTCCTCCCGGGTTCACGCCATTCTCCTGCCTCAGCCTCCTGAGTAGCTGGGACTACAGGCACCCACCACCACTCCTGGATAATTGTTTTTTTTTATTTTTAGTAGAGACGGGGTTTCACCGTGTTAGCCAGGATGGTCTCTATCTCCTGACCTCCTGACCACCTCTGCCACATCAAGGTTTTAACATTAAAATGTAAGTTCTCTGAGGGCAGGGCCTTGTCTGCCCTGTTCACCTCTGTATCTGTACTGCCAAGTCTTAGGGCCCGGCCTACAATGGTACTTAGCAAGTATTTTATGAATGAGTGGATGATTGAATAGATTGCTTAGGCATTGGTCCTAGTCTTCAGTACACTTTTCTCACTTTTTAATTTAATTTTCAGAATGACATTTCTGATCTTATCATTCTCTTCCTTAAAATTTCTGTGGTCTCTGGCTCACTTACAGGAGGAATGTAAACACCTTCACACAAAAGACTTGCACAATCTCACCCCAAACTTTGCTACAGACTCATTTAGAACTACTATCCCAGTATCCTCTCGTCTTTGGCTAACTCATTCCTCACATTTTACCAGGTTTTATTTCACATGTCCATGCTTCAGCTCATGCTGTTTTCTTGCCTGAAACGTCCTTCCTCCTTTTCTGCTCTCCCCAACTCCTGTTTGAATTCTTGTTCTTCTGAATTTTAATATATGTCACTTTTTCTGTGAGGCCTTTTTTGTTCTTCCAGTTATTTGTTATTGGTGGTCCCACCTCACCCTTTTCATGCACTTTAGCCATTTCCTATATTACTTTGTGTCCCTTATCTTTGTATCCTAGGGGTTTAGGACAGTGTCTCTCACATGGTAAATATTTAATAAATGATCCTTAAAAAATTTATAAAAATGTACTTTTTTTTCCAGAATTGAGAATGGTGCTAGAAAGTGTCAGACAACTTGTTCTTCAATATCAAATCTCATTTTTAATCTTGGCTCTAGTGACATCAGAAGGAGTAAGTCAAGAGAAGGCCTTAGAGGGCCCTGAATTCCTTGGATAAATACATTTCTTTTTCCTACTTGGCGCAATGCCTGAAATTTTCAGCAATAAATATCTTTTTTTTCCTTAATGGCATCAAAGATTTTTTTAAACTATAAGTGTAATACTGGGAGTTTTGTTCTGTGATTTGGCCAGTTGGGGGCTGAGAAAGGTAAACTCTAAAGGGGAAAGGAAAAAATAATAGCTAAGGATTTATGAGGACACTGAAATGGCAGATCCAGCTCAGTCCATGTAATATGGTGAAGGAAAAAGGTCTCTCAAGAGTATAGGCAAAGTTCCAGTATGACTTTTATCACATAATATCCATTAAAATTCATTCAATCATTAATTCATCCATCTGTGTATTAATTTTTCTATTTTTAATCTAACTGTCCACCAGACTAGGAGAGGGGCCAACAAAAGAAGATAATAAATGTATCAGAACACAGGTATGCTCAGAAGTAGAGGCACCGCATATCCCTGATGGTGGGGTATAAAGAGTTTGTGTAACAGAATTTTACACCTAAGTTTTTAGTGAGACACAATAATATGGTAGATGTGAAATGTTAGAACAAGGTTTCAGATCATCAAGGGCAGCATTATTAACAAAAGAAATAGAGGAACTTGTTCCATGTATCTTGGTTTCATCACTTATTTGTGAAGTCTTCCCCAAAAATGTTTAGAGAGTAGAGAACAAATCGCTTCACTCCAAAGTTTGTTAATACAACTTTGATTTATTCTCTACTCTCTGAACATTTTTTGGGGGAAATTGCTTACCAGTTTCTTAGGAGAGAGGTTTTAAAATTCCTCTTTTTTTTTCTTCAAATCTAGTGAAGAAGGCTTCCTTTGGACCACTTAGAGATATTAAAATGTGTTCCCTGTATTGGGGGAGGGGGACACCATACTGAGATCTAATTCATGCTTGAGAAAGGTAGTAGAACGTAGGTTACCATGTACTTCCTGGATTTGCTAGGGCAAAGTGAGAGAGCTATCTGGAAGCTCTTTAATCCTAACCCAAGAGGTCTTCTGCTTCTGGACAAGTTGATCCCAAGATTAATGTCTCTCTGGGGTAACAACCTCTGAGAAACCAGAGTTTGAGGGAACATCCTTACTTCCATTTAAAGGAAAACATGCATTTCCCATGTCAAGGAGCTACAGGAAGTTCCTAACGCATGGAAATTTCCCAGGATCCCACACAGATACCTAGGAGAGAGTGAGCCTTAAACAGCTGTTGGTCGTCTAGAGCACCCTAACTCAGACAGTAATGCCACTCTATGGAAACGTCTCTTTTTCCCCAATCTCTAACATGAGAGTGGAGAGAAACTTACATAAGCAGACCAGAGGGAGGTGAAAAAATGGGGATGGATAAAAGAAAAACTGACCACATACCCATTCCTGGTTTTGTCTGTTGAAGACCCCAGACTGGGGAAGGGAACAAGATTTGCCACTAAATTAAAATGTAGAGCTTGAAGATTGTTCAAGATAAAGCATGCTAATTAATTACAAATTGAGTCTGTGTTTGGGAGTTACAGGGGACTGTGAGTCTAAGGACAACCCTAGTGTGTAGGTCAAGTGGATATTTCCATCTCAGGGCAAGGAAAATAGTGTTGAATATAATTTAAAGTTGCTGCAAGAGATAAAATAAGTAAGCCAATAAGTAAAAAGAAAATTAAACAAACAAGAAAAAACAAAAGTTAAATGCACCGTGCTTTGATTCTATCACAAATTCTGCTTATGTAACATTTACACAGTTAGATGCTCAGAAGCCCACCAGCAGGCGAGGGAGTTTTTCCTACCCTGTGGGAAATGAGAATTTTACTCTCTGAAGAGTGAAACTAGACAATCTTTGAGTTCCAGGTCTCAGACAGAGTTGAAGGCAGTAGTTAGTTGCCATAGTGATGACAGCAGGATTATTTGAAAGTCTGAATACTGAAGGGCAAATTCCCTTTCCCCTGTCACACTCAGTTCATAAAATTCTGGAATCCTCCAGGGATAAGAGTGTAAGACTTATCTCTGGAGAAAATGCACGGATCAAGCAGTGCAATATACACATAATAGCACAGTGGTATTATTTTTAATGAAGCCCAACACTTAGCTCTGATTCTCATCTCCATGCACACCAAACTTCCACTGAGATTTTTCACACTCTTAAATAAGAACAGAAATCCATGAATCATCCAAGAAAACGTCAATTGTGAAAGATGGTGACCAAAGTTAATTAGGAGGAAATAGAGACAATACAGGAAAAAAGGGAAGAAAACTGAAAGAAAAAAGAAACATAGTTTATAACTTCAGAAAGACAAAAGAAGATGTTACAAAAAAGAAAAATGAGAAAGAATGTGATAAGAATCAGGGAACAAGAAAAGATCTTGGAAGTTTAAAAGTCATTACATTGTGCTGGGATAGCAGACAGAAGAATGAATCTGGACCCTTACCTTTCACCATAGGCAAATATTAACTCAAGATGGATTAGGAGTCTTTTTCAAATGTTAATTTTTGGGGCTATATACTTGATGTATCTATTTATGGGATACATGAGAAATTTTGATACAAGTATACAACATGTAGTCATCATACCAGGTGGATGTCAATCACCTCAAGTATTTATCATTTCATTTCATTGTGTTATGAACATTCCAATTAAACTTTTTAAGATATTTTTAAATGTATAGGAAACTATTGTTGACTGTAGTCACCCTGTTGTGCTATCAAACACTAGATCTTATTTAGTCTATCTAATTATACTTTTGTATCCATTGGCCATCTGCACTCCCCTGCCCCACTGGCTTTTCCACCAAATGAGTAAGAACATGTGAAGTTTGTCTTTCTGTGTCCAGCTTATTTCATTTAATATAATATCCTTTAGTTTCATTCATGTTGCTGCAAATGACAATATTTTATTCTTTTTATAGCTAAATAGGACTTCATTGTGTATATGTACCATATATTCTTTTTTTTTTTTTTTTTTTGAGATAGAGTCTGGCTGTGTTGCCCAGGCTGGAGTGCAGTGGTGCGACCTCAGCTTACTGCATGCTCTGCCTCCTGGGTTCATGCCATTCTCCTGCCTCAGCCTCCCAAGTAGCTGCGACTACAGGTGCCCATCACCACGCCCTGTAGAGGACTACGTGCTCGCAAACTAGACGTTCCTGATAAGTCCTGCTCTTGCAAATGAAGCAGGGCGTTTCGATAAGTCCTGCTCTTTCAAACGAAGCAGGGCGTTGGGGGCTTGTTTATGTGTAAACATCTTGAAAATCCAGAAAGTCAGGGAAAGGTCAGAAAAACAACAATGTGTCTTGTGACTTGGCAACATTCCATAAACGACTGTATAAAAAAAAGCAGAGCGCGCCATTCGAGGCGGCTGCCATGTTTGTCTTGCCTTGTGTTGTCTTGTGTGTTCATTCCTTTGTTTAGGAAACACGCGGACCCCAACAATGCTCGGCTAATTTTTTGTGTTTTTAGTAGAGACCGGGTTTCACTGTGTTAGCCAGGATGGTCTTGAGCTCCTGACATCGTGATCTGCCTGCCTTATCCTCTCAAAGTGCTGGGATTACAGGCATGAGCCACTGCGCCCAACCCCTACCACATATTCTTTATCCTCTTGTCTGTTGATGGATACTTAGTTTGCTTCAAATTTGGCTATTGTGAATAGTGCTGCAATAAACATAGGAGTGAGGATACCACTTCAATACATTGATTTCCTTTCTTCTGGATATATACTCAGCAGTGAGATTACTGGATCATCTGATAGTTCTAGTTTCAGTTTTTTGAGGAACCTCCAAACTGTTCTCCCCGTGGATTGTACCAAATTACATTCCCACCAACAGCGTTTGAGGGTTCCCTTTCCTCTATTTCCTCCCTTCCTTGCCAGAATTTCTTACTGCATGTCTTTTAGATAAATCCATTTTGACTGGGGCGAAATGCAGCTTTGATTTGCATTTCTCTGAAGACCATTGATGTTAACATCTTTTCATATGCCTATTTGGCATTTCTATGTCTTCTTTTGAGAATGTCTGTTTAGATCTTTTGCCTATTTTTTAAATTGAATTGTTAGATTTTTTTTTTTCCCTGTAGAGTTGTATGAGCTCTTTATATATTCTGGTAACAAATCTCTTGTCAGATGGATAGTTTACAAATATTTTCCACCATTTTCTGGAGTGTTTCCTTAGCTGTACAGAAGCTTTTTGACCAGGTATGATCTCATTTGTCCATTTTTTCTTTGGTTGCCTGTGCCTTGGGATATTACTCAATAAATCTGCCCAAAATGTCCTAGAGAGTTTCCCTAACATTTTCTTTCAGTAGTTTCATAGTTTGGAGTCTTGCATTTAAGTGGTTACTCCATTTTGATTTGACTTTTGTGTATGGCAAGAAGTAGGGGTCTAGAATCATTCTTCTGCATATGGTTATCATGTTTTCCAATTTATTGATGGGACTGTCCTTTCCCCAATGTATATTTTGGCACATTTGTCAAAAATGAGTTCAGTGTAGATGTATGGATTTGTTTCTGAGTTTTCTATTCTGTTGCATTGGTCTGTGTTTCAGTTTTTATGCCAGTATCATGCTGTTTTTCATTACTATAGCTTTGTGGTATAATTTGAAGTCAGGTAATGTGATCCCTCCAGTTTTGTTCTTTTTGCACAGGATGGCGCTGGCTATTCTGGATCTTTTGTGGTTCCATACACATATAAGCATTATTTTTTACATTTCTGTAAAGAATGTTCATTGGTATTTTGATAAAGATTGCACTGAATCTGTAAATTGATTTGCATAGTATGGACATTCTAGCAATATTAATTTTTCCAAACCATGAACGTGAAATGTCTTTCAATTTTTTGGTGCCCTCTTCAGTTATTTTGCATCAACTTTTTATGGTTTTCATTGTAGGTATCTTTCACTTCCTTGGTTAAGTTTATTCCTAGTTATTTTATCGTATTTGTATCTGCTGTAAATGGGATTACTTTCTTAATTTCTTTTTCATATTGTTTGCTGTTAGCTTATAGAAATGCCACTAATTTTATATGTTGATTTTTCTGTCCTGCAACTTTACTGAATTTGTTTATCAGTTATAATAGTTTGTTTTGGTGAAGTCTTTAGATTTTTCCACGTATAGATAATCATCTGCAAATAAGGTAATTTAATTTCTTCCATTCTAATTTGGATGCTTTTTATTTCTTTCTCTTGTCTGCTTGCTCTATCTAGGACTTCCAGTACTATGTTGAGTAACAATGGTGAAAGTAGGTAAACTTGTCTTGTTCTAGATCTTAGAAGAAAGGCTTTCTGTTTATACTTGTTCAGTATTTTACTAGCTGTAGATCTGTTGTATATGCCTTTAGTTGTATTGAGGTATGTTCCTTCTATCTTCAGTTTTTTTTTTTTTTGAGGGTTTTTTTTTTTTTAAATCATGAAGGGATGCTGAATTTTATCAAATGCTTTTTCAGCATCAATTAAAATGATCATATGCTTTTTTTCTTTCATTCTGTTGACATATCACATCAATTGATTTGCATGTGTTGAATCATCCTTGCATCCCTTGGATAAATCACATTTGCTCATGATGAACAGTCTTTTCAATGGTTGTTGAATTTGGTTTGTTAGCATTTCATTGAGGATTTTTGCATCAATGTTCATTAGGGATGTTGGCCTATAATTTTCTTTTCTTGATGTGTCTTTGTCTGGTTTTGGTATTAGGTTAATATTGGCCTCCTAGAATGAGTTTGAAAACATTCTCTCCTCTATTTTTCAAAATAGTTTGAGTAGATTGGCATTAGTTCTTTATCTGGTAGAGTTCAGCCGTGAAGCTATCGGGACCTGGGTTTTTCCTTGTTGGGATATTTTCTATTATGACTTTTATCTCATTAATTGCTATTGGTCTATACAGGTTTTGGATTTCTTCATGGTTCAAACTTGGCAGGTTTTATATTTCTAGGAATTCATTTCTTCTACATTTTCTAATTAATTTTCATATAGTTGCTGATATTAACCTCTAATGATCATTTGAATGTCTGCAGTAACAATTGTTACTGAGTACTTAGCACACCACAATTACAGTGTTAAAATATTTTGAATTTTTCTGTGTACTTACTATTACCAGTGAGTTTTGTATACTCTGATAATTTCTTAATGTTAATTAATACCCTTCTCTTTCAGATTGAAAAACTCCCATCAGCATTTCTTATAGGACTGGTCTGGTATTAATGAAATCTCTCAGCTTTTTTGTTCCCCTCTGGGTCTTTGTTTTAGATAAAATATTTTTGCCTTCTGCACATTAAATATGTCATGCCACTCTGTCTTGGCCGATAATGTTTCCACTGAGAAGTCTACTGCTTGCTGTATGGAAGCTCCTTTGCATATTATTTGCTTATTTTCTCTTGATTCTTCTAGGATCCCTTTTTTATCCTTAACCTTTGGGAGTTTAATTATTAAATTTCTTGAGATAGTTTTCTTTGGCTTAAGTCTGACTGGTGTTCTATAACTTTCTTGTACTTCAATATCAATATCTTTATCTAGGTTTGGGAAGTTCTCTATTATTATACCTTTGGATGAACTTTCTATGCTATCTCTCTCTCTACCTCCTGTTTTAGGACAGTAACTTAGATTTGCACTTCTGTGGCTATCTTCTAGGTCTTGTAGGCATAATTTATTCTTTTTGGATTAAATATTTAAATGTAAGACTTCAAACTGTAAGAACTGTAAAAGACAATCTAGGAACATTATTCTGGACATTGGCCTGGGGAAATAATTTATGACTAACTCTTCAAAATCAATTGCAACAAAATCAAAATTGACAAGTGGGACCAAATTAAATTAAAGATCTTCTGCATAGCAAAAGAAAATATCAATAATCTGACAACCTACAGAATTGGAGAAAATATTTGCAAACTATGCATCTGACAAAGGTCAAATATTCAAAATCGATAAGAAACTTAAACAATTCAACAAGCAAAAAAACAAATAGCCCCATTAGAAAGCAGGCAAAAGACATGAACAGAAACTTCTCAAAAGCAGATATACAAACTGACTACAAATATGTGAAAAAATGCTCAACATCACTATTCATCAGAGAAATGCAATTTAACACCACAATGTGACGCCATCTCACATCCGTCAAAAGAGCTACTATTGAAAAACAAAACAAAACAAAAAACCCAGCAGTTGTTGGTGAGGCTGCAGAGAGAAGGGAAAGCTTATATCCTGTTGATAGGATATAAATTAGTTTGCCTCCTGGAAAAACAGTTTGGATATTTTTTTCAAAGAAGTTAAAATGGAACTATCATTCAATTCAACATTCCAGTTGCTAGGTATATATCCAAAATAATATAAATTATTTTACTAAAAAGACATATGGATACATATGTTCATCGCAGTGGTATTCACAATAGCAAAGACTTGAATCAACCCTGGAGCCCATTAATGATGACTGGAATAATGTAAATGTGGTACATATGCATCATGGAATACTACTCAGCCGTAGAAAAGAATAAAATCATGTCCTTTGCAGCAACATAGATGAATCTGGAGGCCATTATCCTAAACAAATTAATGGAGGAACAGAAAACCAAATACCACATGTTCTCACTTATAAATGGAGCTGTACATTGGGTAGCAGTGGACATAAAGATGGCAACAATAGACACTAGGGACTACTAGAGACAGGTGGGAGAAAGAAAGGCAAAAGTTGAAAGAGCACCTGTTGGGCACTATGTTTACTACTTGGGCAACAGGATCATGGGATCATTAAAGGTCTAAATCTCACATCATGCAATATACCCACATAACAAACCTGTAGATGTACCCCCTGAATCTAAAATAAAAATCGAAATTACTAAAAGACTACATATCTAAAGAATAAGAAAAGTTGTGATTATGATAGCATAAATGAAAACTTAATAGAAGGTTTAGAAAATAAAGTAGAGAAAAACACCCAGAAATAAAAATGTAAAATAAATAAGAAGAAAAATGAGAGAAAAGGGCATTTCAAGAGCAGAATAACAGAAGTTCCACAAAGAAAGAAAGAAAGCATTAAAATAAAATACAGAGAATGATTAAACAAATAGTTTTAGAAAATTCCCTAGTGCTGAAAATATGAAAATTTAGATTGAGAAGTTTCACTGATTGCTAAAAACCATAAGAACCAAGTACACAGACAGTCAGATCATTATGAAACTTCAGACATGTTGGATAAAGAGAAAATATTAAAAGCCTTCCTCTAAAAATATGTAAAAATGTTTCCTTCTCAAGAAGCTATAAGAGTGTATACTCCAACAAAATAGAGGAGAAATCCAAGATGGGAGAAGAACTGTAAAAGAGGTGAAAATAATTCCCAGTGTGGTAATGAACAGAATACACAGCAGTTATCCTCAATACATGGCCCACCTTTGTCCCACTTTAGCAACAACTCTTGATTGAAATAGTCCTATCATACACCTATAAAATATCTAGAGGATATTTTTTGTTGCAATTCTACAAAGATTCTTAAAAACACGACAAATTTCATTCTATTCAATGGGAACTTTACTGTTGAGTATATAGTTAAATATAATTGTGCAAATATAATTTATTCTTAGCCAAAAATAACTTTTCTCTTTTGTGCTACTTAAATAAAAATTCTTTCTGATTTGAAAACTGTATGGACTATATCTCAGGCAATCAATTCTACCACAGTATTTTCTGCTTCATTAGGGCAATGATTTATTTACATGTTTCTCTCTTGTATGTTATAGCTTTTATATAGGTGTCCCCAGATTATAAACAATCTCCTATTAGATTAAAAAATTAAATGCTTTAAAAACTTTTTATATTTGTCATCCACTTCCCACATCTTACAGTATTACTGACAACATTTTGCACCTGCCTTTCTCAAGGATCTACCTTATTTTAACGCATAGCATGGCTAAGCTATTACTAACCTCTCTGAAAGCTTCCAAAAGACTTCATAGTTGGAGACAGATAAGGTAGTGAAACCTGTAAATATTCATATCTATAAGAAGTTTTACCGTTAAATGATAGGAAGAATATAAACTCGTTTAGTAGTTAGTATCCACATAAAGTTTTCAATTCAATAGTTAATGAGTACATACCAATGTGTCTGGCACTATTGAAAAACTATCATAGAGTCAAAGCTATGTAAACATCAGTTTCAGACCTTGATGAATTCCTTTTGGAGATGAAATGCATAAACATGAAACAGAATGTAAGGTATTGTATGTAAATGTTTGGTACAGACTATGGATGAAGCAAGAGACTAATGACTGTTAAGAAGCAAGAGACTAATGGCTGTTTCTATAAAAGAGTGATGGCTTTGCCCCTATTACAAAATGATATTGATTTTAGCTGGCAGTACAGTTCACAGATTGGAAGTCAGCCAGCAGTTGAACTCATGCAGAGAACCATATGTCAAAACTAGACCTCTGTGCAATTAATGCAGAGTTTGTCCTTAGTGAAACCTCTGTAACAGGCAAATACCTTAAAGACAATCTCAGGTTTCAAAAGTCCTTTTAAGTCTTAGTAGATATGAACAAAAAGTTGACAAAAATGAATTTTGAGTGTCCAACAATATTGTCTTATCAATTCGCCATGTGAAATGTGATTAGACACTCCAAGTTTCCATAAAATAAACTAAGATGACAAATCTTCTTATATAATGAGATTACCTTACTTTTGTTTAAGGAGTGTATGTTCTGGTGTGTAGAATGTAGAATGATCCTTAGGATACTAAGAAGGTATAATTTTACTTCAGTGACTTTTGCTGAATGTCAGTTTATGCATAGAGTTTAAAAATTATAAAGAAGAGGAAGAATTTATTCTATCTGTGCTATGGAAAATTCATTGTTAGGGATTTGGAACTTTAAAAATGTACCTGAAAGATGTTTAATATTCCTAACAACCATTGAGACTTTTGTCTGCCCTCAAGGGAAATACTGTAGATTTTCATTCATATTAAAGTTAAATGTAGACATTTCACTGGCACTGCTTGAAGTTAACTTTGGCTTCAAAATTCTACCAAGTTATGTGGTTGCTGTGTTTCCTAGATTGTCCAAAGTGGATTTCAGAGTACAGTTAATTCAAACTCTTGTATCTCATCAACAGCAAGTACGTTGTATTACATTCCATGGGCTATGGTTGGGCTGGCTGACATTTCTTCGGAACTTCTCTTGTTCGTTTCTCTCTGAACTAAGAATATATATAGGAGAAAAATGTCTAATATAAGGAAATACCTTACAAAAAAGATGTGTAGATGTAACAAGTAACAATTTTCCTTCTGTTTCTGTTTACAGAGATTTTTTGGAATGTTTCTTAAAGTGGAAGAAAAATGTCATTTTTTTTTTTTAAATTTTACTAGCTCTGTGAAACCCAAATAAAAAACCATAAGATTTTTGCATTTTGAAAATTAAATTTTCAACCCAACTTACCAAGTCACTGAAGTGGATTAAATACCATTCACTCAGAGAATGTGGAACAGTTGGTATACATTCAGAGGCTTTCTTGGAAGCAGTATAATAAACTGCCTGGAAATGACTTTATAAAGCATTTAAGACAGTAACACTATGTCTTCACTTTTTATTTAACATCATTAGTTTTTATATGTTTAAAATAAATCTCATTTAAAACATTCCCACTGATCTATTTAAATTATTTGAAAGAACATGAAGATATAGGGTGTAATGTAAGGAGACATTGGAAGATAGTTACTAAAATGTGAGAAAGCTAATTCTCTTTTGAATTTATTTGGATTGTAGTTAAGCCACATTGCAATATCTTTATGGGAACAGGATACAGTGCAATCAAGAAAGGGGGTAACTTGAATAAAAACAAATTACTTGGGGGCCCTGCATGATCTTTCTTGATCTGCACAATCAGTGTAACCACATCATCCAACTCAAGAGTATTTCCCACTGTGCAGAGCTTGTGTGAGGCACTCTCAAAGCATATGGTCAAGAGGTATGATGTCCAGAGTGAAGCAGTGACCCAGATAGCTACTGGCTTCTGAGAACTCAAAACAAATCCATCACCAGACACTGGGCTTATGGAAATGGTTTTAAAAATACTCGGAAAAAAGTCACAAGCTGTTCACCGAAGGAGCCCTAAGCACAGTTTGATTTCTACCAGCATTTCTGAAAAGTAACAAATGAGAGTTTCAAATGGAGAAGTGTCTGAATACTTGTTGCTAAGTTAGGAAAAATATCTGTTACTCTTTATCTAAAATAGTGAAAAAGAACATTTGGAATCATTCCATCACACAACTTTATAAATTTTGTTTCCCATATAAGGAAGCTATATTTAATAATAATAATAATACACAGGGAGAAGTGAGGCTTGACTTCCCCATTTTCTATGCTGATGAGATCCTTTAAGAAGATAAACTTCATTTTGAATATGCAACTGATAATTACCAATATGTAAATAAAATGTTCAGAGTATGATCTATTATAGTTACATAGAGAGGTTTGCCTTCTGGGAAAGGATCTCAAAAGTATGCCTTTTGTTATTATCATTAGATAAATATTGTTCATGGCTGAAACAAATCTTATATTCATTATGATAATTCTTCTTGAACTCTTCTCCCCTAGGAGTTAGCTTAAATATTTTACTGTATTTCATAATTTTGATTGAACACCTAAGTTTTATTATGCTCACCAATGAGTCCATGAAATATCAGTCCCTGTAATTTCACATATGTTCTAACATGTCATATATTTTATTGCTTATTTCTGAAAAAAAATTCTCTTGCAACCTTACAAGTTGCTGCTCATTCTGAAACGTTTTACTCTATACAGCCTTTGTTTGGGGCATCTAACTTTCTACTTTGAAGAGAAGTTTTTACTTCACTTATCTCATTTTTTTTCTGGAGACTGTCTTTTACTAATGTCCTAGAGAATGTAGATGGGAGCACAGTTTTAGGGACTTTGAAAATTTGAAAACATCACAATTCTACCTACATTTTTGACTAATGATGGTTTGTGTAAAAATTTAGATAGATAATTATTTTTCTTTAAATACTGTAGGAATTTCTCCTTTGTTTACTTAATTCAGGAGTTGCATTGAGAAGCCTCATGCAATTTTTTTATTCCATTCTTGTATTTCTTGTAGATGACCTATTTATTTACTCTGGAAAGTTTTAGAATGTTCTATTTATTGTTAGTGTTCTGAAATTTCAGGAAGCGCTCCAGCATGAAACTTTTTCATTCAATGGGTTGTGTTCTGAAAATGTCGTGGCTTTTTCATGTTCCCATAGTTTGGTGAGGGGGAAGGAGTGGTGGTCAGCGGCTTTTTCACTCCCATAGTTCAGTGGGTGGGAGAAAGTGTTACAAGTCCTTTTATTCCCACCGCCCTCAGCTCAGTGATCAGAGGTGTTACAACTCTTTTTGTGCTGGCAGTTTGGAGAGCTCCAGGTTCTCGTCCTGTAACAAAGAAGAATGAGGTTTTTAGACACCAGAGAGAGATCAAGGCAGAGTAGAATTTTATTGAGCAATAGAAAGCTCGCAGCACAGAGAGGTAACCCAAAAGTGGTTGCCATTTGTGAGCCTGAGACCGGGGTATTTATGGGCTTAGAATGGGAGAATCCATGCTGATTGGTCCATGGGTGGCCTTGGCAAAAGCACCATTTGATTGGTAAAAGGCATCATTCAGAAGAAACCAATCAAGAGTGAGTGAGTAAGGCAGGGATGGAAGATCTCACTCTGGTCGTGGACTCTATCCACAACTGGCAGCTTGGTTTTCAGGCTTTAGACTATCCTTGGTTTAAAGGTCGGGTTTCACCAGGGACCCATCCCTGTCTGCCTAGAAATGTGTCTGTTTCCTGTCACTATCTATCTCCCCTCTAAACAGGTACATCTAACTGCCATTAGGATAGGGACAGTGACTGTTCTAACTGCTTCGTTCTGACAGGGGGCTTTGTTTTTGGGAAAATGGCAGTCAGATTTCTCTCACTGGCCCATCTAAGGGTCTCTGGTATAAGGAAGTCTTTAT
Source organism: Macaca fascicularis (assembly GCF_037993035.2). NCBI lineage: Eukaryota > Metazoa > Chordata > Mammalia > Primates > Cercopithecidae > Macaca > Macaca fascicularis. Next base: position 42,646,736 of record NC_088379.1, read on the forward strand.
GCCGGGCTCCATTTGCATGGCCATTTGGAGTTTGATAGCCTCTAGGTGAGAAGAAACAAATTTTCCAAGGAGGTTAAGTATGCGTGGACCAAATATGAGTACTATACAAAGAGAAGCTAAAAGGGAAAAATTCATGCCAGTGTCAGAGATAACAGAAATAAGAAATAAAATAGTCTAATCATTCTGAAAACAATGTTGCGGCCAGAGCTGTTTCACCCTGGTGAGAGAAATTAAATGTTGTAAGGGGGAGGGCAGGAAAATTTTAGAATAAGGATAGCTGTTTAGGGGAGTAGATGATCCCATGGTCATTCAGGATTAAGGGGTCCTTGGCAAAGACACCTTTTGGTGAGGAACAGAATGGAGGCAAGAATAGCAAGTATAGGCCAGACTATAAAGAAGATATCCATGGAAGGTTAATTATTGACACTTATCATTTATGATCTTTAGCTTGATGTCTCTGATTTCTTCACACTGGTGCTTTGGGTGCTCTGTTGGGTCAACAGAGGTAATTATATCAGTTCCCCAGGCTTTTTTTCAAGTAAAATGAATCCAACAATCTATTCCAGTGACCTTCACTGCTGAGGGAGTAGAGAGAAATGCAGTGTAAGATCCCTCCCAATCCAGGTCTAGAGAGGGAGAAAGGGAAGGAAGAAACTTTACCAGTACTAAGTCCTCTGGGTTGAATAGAGGTGTCCCTAGTTCACAGGGTTGGGCTTCTGACAGTTGTTTTAGTTTTAGTTCCTGTTGGAAATGGTCCAAATAAGTTATATATTTAATAAAATCAGAGGTTTTTTAGTCTATCAGGAAATCATTGATGAGAAAGTGCTGTCCATACATCATTTTGAAGGGACTTAAACCCAGCTTTGAAGGGGTGTTTCTAACACATAGTAGGGCCACGTGAAGAAGAGTTATCCAGGGATGATGAGTTCCTTGAGACATTTTTATGAGGTTCCTTTTGATAATATCATTTGTCTTTTCTACCTTTCCTGAAGATTATAATCTCCAAGCACAATGAAGATGGTACTGTATGCTTAGTGCCTTTGAAGTCCCCTGGGTGACAGATGCCTTGAATGACAGGTCATTATCTCTCTAGAGGTATTTAGAGAGTTCAAAGCAAGAAATTATCTCATTAATTAATTTTATCACCTCAGAGACTTTCCCTGTCCAACATGGAAATGCTTCTACCTAGTTAGTGAAGGTATCTTCCCATGCCAAGAGGTACCGGATGCCCCTTATTTTTGTTTCCATAGTTTACTGAGCAGGAGGGAGTGGCGCCCAGTGGTTTTTTAACTCCTGTAGTTTGGTGAATGGAAGAGAGTGTTACAAGCCCTTTAACTCCCACTACCTGCAGCTTGGTGAGCAGGAGTGTTACAGCTTCTTTCAAACTCACAGTTCAGAGAGTTCAAGGTTCTTGTCCTGTGACCAAGAAGAATGAGGTATGCGGACGCTGGAGAGTGAGCAAGGCAGAGTAGAATTTTATTGAGTGATAGAAAGCTGTCAGCATGGAGAGGGGACCTGAAAGTGGGTTACCATCTGTGAGACTGAGTCTGGGATTTTTATGGGCTTATAATGGGAGAATGCGTGCCAATTGGTCCATTGGTGGTCTTGGCAAAAGCACTATTCAATTAGTTAAAAGGCATCATTCAGAAGGAACCAATCAAAAGGGAGTGGGTAAGGTGGGGATGGAAGTTCTCACTCCAGTCATGGACCATATCCAGAACTGGCATTTCAATTTTCAGGCTTTAGACTGTCCTTGGCTTGAGGAGTTTGGTTTCACTGGGGTCCCATCCCTGTCTACCTACGAATTTGTCTGCCTCCTGTCACTATCACAGAGTCATGTCTATCCTGATTGGAGAAATGGTCTTTATTTCTTCCTTACAAGTATTTTCTGTTCTTTCTGACTCTGGGTTAAACCTCCTGGATTGTTCCTCAAATTATATTATTCTTTTTCTTCTATTTTATATATAAATACATTAAATAGCAAATTGTTAGCTTTTCCACCCTCTATTGTGCATTTTATTAAAATTGTTATCTTATTTTTTTAAAACTTCCAGAAAGTATTATTATGTGAATATTAACTTCTTTTAGCAAGATTTTGCTTTTTATTTTTAAGATACAATATCCTGTCTTATCTCTCTTAGGATATTATATATAATGTGACATAACATATAATGTCATTATATAATATATAATATGTATTTTTGTTAATATTGCTTTTTTAACCTACATTGTCTCTATTTTGAGTTTTTAAAAAATATTGTTTAACTGTTATACTTTATCTTTTATGCTTAAAAATTTGGTGATTTTAGTTAAGAGTGACACACTAAAAACTTGATTGGATAGAAGTAGTTTGTAGATTAGTGATTCCACTATGATGTCAGGAACTTGATTTTTTTCAACTGTCAATATCTATAGAATTCTTTTCTGAAGTGATTCAATTTTCAGAAAAGAGCCTGTCAGTTTCCTGCCTAACAAACAAATGTCTGGCAACTGGTGCTCTGAGCCAATTCAGGCAAGGGTGACTGACTTGCACTTACTGAGGCTATTTTCTCACTCTCTTCCCTTGCACCTAGCCCTGGGCTCTATCCTGGGGTCTCTGTTTCAGTTTCTTTGTAGAAAGTACCTCTTCCTCCGTTTCAAGGACTGGACAGAATAGTCACCTGAATTAGTAAGTGGGCAGTGAGAGAGAAGATGGGGATTGTGTAAATATTTAAATGTTTGAAACACACTTTCAAATAATTTGCCTATTTTACCCCCTCATCTTCTCTCTGCCTTTACACATAACTTGTACATCCAATTCTTAAGCGTTCTAGGGTTTGGCCAGGAAAAGTGAATTGCCTTTCTTGTTTCGCTATAGTTTGAATCTCATCTTTGATAAGTGGTTTAGTTTTCTTTTATTGGCCTTTTCAATCTTTTTTATTATTATTATACTTTAAGTTCTAGGGTACATGTGCACTTCCAATTGGAAGTTTATTTTTTTGAGAATGAGCTGAAGTTGATGGTTCCTAGATAAATATAATTGTTCTTTGATGTGAGAAAGAAGAGAGAATATTGATAAGTAAACAAGAATCATGCATATTTCCTCTTCAGAAACATTTTGATCCTGATACCATCCTGTAAATTAAGTTGACTTAAAGTTCAACTTATTATTCTGTTACTTCTTGTAGCTGTAATAAATATCAAAAGTATTTAAATTTACTTAGCTTAATAGTTTTAGTAGTACCAGAGGAGATTCTGACTACCAAAATATTATTTGCTCCTGGAAATAGCATACATGCTTCTATTGTTAAAAATTCTGCAGAGCTTGAGTTGCCTTTCTCTATGGTATTTTAAGTCTGGGTTTATTTCTGTTTTCAAGGAGACTATAATTTTCATTTGTTATATGATTATGTAAGTAAAAAGATGTGCTACTCCTAGAAGGTTGGTGTTGCCATTTAAAACTTTAAAATGAATAATTTTGCTGAGAGTTAAGTTGTAATTTTTCTGTAGGGGTTAATATATTATGCTTGTCTATTAGAGTCTTGATTTACATTTTGCGTGTAATGTAGAGAATTGACTTTTTTATATATTACAAAATATTTCATAGATACATAGTGTGCATATATAATTATGGGGTACATGACATATTTTAATACAGGCATACAATGGGTAATAATCACACCAGGGAAATGGGGTACCATCACCTCAAGCACTCATCCTTCCTTGGTGTTACAGCATTCCAGTTGTATTTTCTCAGTTTTTCTGAAACATACAAGTTATCGCCGTATGTAGTTACCTTGTTGTGTTGTAAAAGAGTAGATCTTGTTCACTGTATTTAGCTATATATTTGAACCCACTAACCATCCTCATTTGTCTCCTCCTTCCCACTACCCTTCACAACTGCTGATAACCATCCTTCCACTCTCTAGTTTCATGAGATCAATTGTTTTAATTTTTAGGTCCTACAAATGAGTGAGAACATGTGAAGTTTGTATTTATGTGTCTGGCTTATTTCACTTAACATAATGTCCTCCAGTTCCATCCATGTAGTTGCAAATAAAAGGATCTCATTCTTTTTTTATAGCTAAATAGTGCTGTATTGTATATATGTACCACATTTTCTTTATCCATTTGTCTGTTGATGGACACTTAGGTTGATTCCAAACTTTGGCTATTCTGAGTGGTGCTGCAATAAACATAGGAGTACAGATATCTCTTTGATATACTGATTTTCCACCTTTTGAGTACATATTAGAATGAGATTGCTGTATCATATGGAGTTCTATTTTTAGTTTTCTGAGAAACCTCCAGACTGTTCTCTACAGTGGTTTTACTAATTTACACTTCCACCAATGGTATATGAAGGTTCCCTTTACTCTACTTTCAACCTAGCATTCATTATGGCCTATATTTTGGATAAAAGCTATTTTAACTAGTGTGACATAATATCTCATTATTGTTTTTATTTACATTTCTCTGATAATTGGTGATGTTGAGTACAAGTCAGAGTCACCCTTGCCTGAATTGGCTCAGAGCACCAGTCACCAGACATTTGTTTGTTAGGCAGGAAACTGAGAGATTCTTTTCTGGAAAACTGAATCACTTCAGAAAAGAATTCAATAGATATTGACAGTTGAACATCTTTTCATATGCTTGTTTTCCATTTTTATATGTCCTCTTTTTTAAAAAAATCATTTTATTTATTTATTTTTTATTTTACTTGTAGTTCTGGGATGCATATGCTGAAGGTGCAGGTTTGTTACATAGGTATGCATGTGCCATGGTGGTTTCCGGCACCTATCAACTCATCATCTAGGTTTTAAGCACTGCGTACATTAGGCATTTGTCCTAATGCTCTCCTTCCCCTTTCTCCCACCCCCCAACAGGCCCTGGTGTGTGATATTCCCTTTCCTCTGTCCATGTGTTCTCAATGTTCAACTTCCCCTTATGAGTGAGAACATGTGATGTTTGGTTTCCTGTTCCTGTGGTAGTTTGCTGAGGGTGATGGTTTCCAGCTTCATCCATGTCCTTGCAAAGGACATGAACTTATTCATTTTTATGGCTGCATAGTATTCCATGGTGTGTATGTGTCACATTTTTTTTATCCAGTCTATCATTTTATGTCTTCTTTTGAAAAATGTCTATTCAGATCTTTTGTCCGTTTTTAAATTGGATTATTAGATTTTTTCCTATAGAGTTATTTAAGCTCTTTATATATTCTTGTTTTTGATCCCTTGTCACATGGTTAGTTGGAAAGTGTTTTCCACTATTCCATGGGGTGTCTCTTCAGCTTGTTTCCGTTGTTGTGCAGAAGCTTTTAACCTGTGTGATCCCATTTGTCCATTATTGTATTTGTAGCTTGTGCATGTGAGGTATTACTCAAGAAATCTTTGCCTAGTCCATTATCCTGGAGAGTTTACCCAATGCTTTGTTTTCTATTATTACGTTATAAATATAATATAATTTAATCTGTGACTATGATGACATACAAATAAGGAAAAAGTATTGGCTGGGTGCAGTGGCTCACACCTGTAATCCCAGTGCTTTGGTAGGGCAAGATGGGTGGATCACCTGAGGTTGGGAGTTTTAGATCAGCCAGACCAACATGGCAAAACCCCGTTTCTACTAAAAAAAAAAAATTAGCCAGGCATGGTGGTGTGGGCCTGTAATCCCAGCTTCTTGGGAGGCTGAGGCAGGAGAATTGCTTGGACCCAGGCGGCAGAGGTGAGCCGAGATTGTGCCACTGCACTCCAACCTGGGTGACACAGTGAGACTCTGTCTCAAAAATAAAAAAGAAAAAGTATAAAGAAAATTAACATGGTGCTTATGGCAAAGTTGATAAGAATATATTTCCCCTCAAAGTTTTTTTTCATGTAAAATGGGGTGTTCATTCTATAATTGGAGTGCTTGTCACCCAAAGTTTTCTTTTAGTATTTTCATAACTTGAGGCCATAGCTTTAAGTCTTTACTTCACTGTGATTTGATTTTTATATAGGACAAGAGACAGGGGTCTAGTTTCATACTTCTGCATAAGGATAGCCAGGTTTCTCAGTAGCATTTGTTGAAGAGACTGTCCTTTCCCCAATGGATGCTCGTGGAACCTTTGTCAAAAATGAGTTCATAATAGATTTATGGATTTATTTCTGGGTTCTCTATTCTGTTGCATTGGTCTGTTTCTATTTTTATGACAGTTTCATGCTGTTTTGATTACTATAGCTTTGTAGTATAATCTGAAGTCAAGTAATGTGATTCTTTCAGTTTTGTTCTTTTTGCTCTGGATTGCTTTGGCTAGCCTGGGTCTTTTGTAGTTCTATATACATTTAATAATTATTTATTCTACTTTCCTGTAGAAGGTCATTTGAATTTTAATAACAATTACATTGAATCTGTAGATTGCTATAGGTAGCATGGACATTTTAACAATATTGATTCTTCAAATCCATGAATGTGAAATATTTGTGTGTGTGTCTTTTTCAGTTTCTTACTTCGATGTTTTATAGTTTTTATTATAGAGAACCTTCTCTTATTTGGTTAATTCCTAGATATTTTATTTTATTCATAGCTATTGTAAAAGGGATTATTTATTCATTGTTTTTTAGATTGTTTCCTATAGGCATACTGAAATGCTACTGATTTTTGTATGTTGATTTGGTATTCTGCAACTTTACTGAATTTGTTTATCAGTTCAAATCATTTTTTGGTGGAGTATTTAGGTTGTTCCAAATATAAGACTATACCATCTGCAAATGATGATAATTATAATTTCTTCCTTTCCAATTTGAATACCTTTTATAGCTTTCTCTTGTCTGATTGCTGTAGCTAGGACTAGAGCATTAACACTGGTGAAAGTGGCAATCTTTTCTTCTTCTAGATCTTAGAAGAAAGGCTTTAATTTTTTCCCCATTTAGTATGTTGTTAGCTGTGGGTCTGTCATAATGGCTTTTATTGTATCAAGGTATGTTCCTTCTGTACCCAGTTTTTGATAATTTTTGTCATGAAGTGATATTGAATTGTATAAAATGCTTTTCAGCATCAATTAAAATTACATGGTTTTTACCCTTCATTCTGTTGATGTGATATATCACATTGATTGATTTGTGTATGTTGAGCCATTCTTGTATCACTTGGATGACTCACACTTGTTCATGGAATGAACTTTTTAATGTATTGCTGAAGTTGGTTGGCTAGTATTTTGTTAATATTTTTTATATAAATGTTCATCAGAGATAACGGTTTGTGGTTTTCTTTTTTTTGATGTGGTTTTGTCTGGTTCTGGTATTAGGGTATTACTGGCTTCATAGGATTAGTTTAGAATTTTTCCCTTCTTATTTTTTTCAGAAGAGTTTAAGTAGCATTAGCATTAGTTCTTTAAATTTAAAGATTTCATGTAATTCAGCAGTGAAATCATTGGGTCCCATGATTTTCTTTGCTGGGGATTTTTTATTGTGGGTTTTGATCTCGTTACTTGTTATTGGTCTATTCAGGTTTTGGATTTCTTCATGGTTCAATCTTGGCAAATTGTATGTGTCTAGGCATTAATCTATTTCTTCTAGATTTTCTAATTTCTTGGCATGTATTTGCTCATGGCAGTTTCTAATAATTCTTTGAATTTCTGTGGTATCAGATGTAAATGCCTCTTTTTTCATCTCTTATTATATTTATTTGAGTCTTCTGTCTTCTTAGGTTAAAGGTTTGTCAATTTTGTTCATGTTTTAAAACCCATATTTTTGTTTTATTGATTTTTGTATTGTTCTTATGGTTTCAATTTCATTTATTTCTGCTCTGATCTTTATCATTTTTCTTCTTTTAATAATTTTGGGTTCGGTTTGCTCTTGCTTTTCTAGTTTTTTTCAGATGCATTATTAAGTTGTTTACTTGAATTTTTTTCACTTTTTTGATGTAGGCACTTGTTGCTATAAACTTTCCTCTTAGTACTACTTTTGCTGCATCTTAATGGCTTTGGTACATTGTGTTTCAATTTTAAATTGCTTCGATAAATTTTTAAATTTCTTCTTAATTTCTTCACTGACCCACTGGTCATTCAGGAGCATACTGTTTAAATGCTATGTGTTTGTATAATTTCCAAAGTTTCTCTTGTTATTGATTTCTAATTTTATTCCACTGTGGTTAGAGAAGATACTTGATATGATATGATTTCAAAATTTTAAAAAGTTTAAGACCTATTTTGTGGCCTAATGTATGGTTTGTCCTTGAGAATGATCTGTGCTGAGGAGAAGATTGTGTATTTTCCAGTCATTAGATGAAATGTTCTATAACTATCCATTAGGTCCATTTGGTCTATATGCAAATTGGGTCTGATGTTTCTTTGTTGGTTTTCTGTCTAGATGATGTATCTAATGATGAAAGTGGGGTGTTGAAGCTTCCAACTTATATTGTATTGAGGTCTATCTCTCTTTTTAGTTCTAATAATATTTGCTCTATATATCTGGATGCTCATGTTTGGTGCATATATATTTATATATATATCATCTTGCTGAATTGATTCCTTTATCATTATATAATGACCTTCTTTGTTACTTTTTATAGTTTTTGTCTTGAAATCCATTTTATCTGATATAAGTATCACTACTCCTGCTCTCTTTTTGTTTCCATTTGCATAGACTATCTTTTACCATCCCTTTACTTTCAATCTATGTGTGTCTTTATAGATGAAATGTATTTCTTATAGGCAACAGATCATTGGGTTTCCTTTTTTTATTTTAAAGCATTGAACTATTTTATATATTTTGATTGAAGAATTTAGTTCATTTACATTCAATGATATTACTGATAAGTAAGGACTTATTTCTACCATTTTTTGTGTTTGTTTTCTGATTGTCTTGTAGTCTTTGTTTCTTCCTTTCTTTCTGTACAAGTAATTTTCTCTGGTGGTATGTTTTAATTTCTTGCTTTATATTTTTTGTGTGACTTCTATCTTTTCAAATTGTGTTTCAGAGATACAAATTTCTGATTATTTCACTGACAAAGAATTTTGCATTTCATTTATTCATTGTTGGGGAGATTTTTGAGTGAAGAAGCAGCAGAATGCTTTTACTCTTTTTACTCTGTCCTGTCTTTAATTAAAATATCAGAAACACATAAGTGTATATTTATTATCTAGTTTGTTTTTATTATGCATACACAAGGACTCCTATAAGATTGCCCTTAATTCTTTGTTATGGATGTATGGAAGTTCAGAGCCCAATTTACAGTTCTCTAGCTGAGTATGTAGCAAGCACAGACCTCTTAATTTAAATCTTTAGTTTTAACATGGTTCACTAGTATTTTCCCTTTGTTGACTTCATATACATATATACACACACATACATATGTGTGTATGTATACATACATATATGGACATATTTATTTTATTTTGAATTATATCAATTTCTATAACTCAATTGCAACTATTTTCTAGCAGATATTAAATGATTAAAAACAGGAGATAAAATTGGGATACTAAAGTCTTACATTCCATAGTTTCCTTAAGTTGACATATATTAAGAGATATAAAAATATCACAGATCGTAGGCTTTTAATAATTTAAATCCTACTCCTTCCCACCTCAGACACCCATCTTTGTTGTTCACTTAATATCTTTACTTTCCAGTAAAAATTAATAACAATAGGTATGATTAATAATAATAATGATGGTGGCTGCTTCTACTTTTATAGACACCTACTATGTGCCAGAAATTGTACTTAGTTTTAAATAAATTATTTCTAGTACCAAAATATAATAAAGAAAGACACTTAGCACAATAACCAGCACATAGACATGCTCAAAAATATTTTTCTTACCAGTATTTCTTGATTTTCTCTTATAATTTCATTTATCTTTCTTTGGACTTTTTTTTTTTCTTACTTTTGATTTATGTTTGACAGTATTCGAAGCAGGCACCAGACTCAAGACATTTCTAGCAATGTTGTTGATTTCTTCATATATTTACATACTGTGAGGGCTTTTGCTTGACTCTCCTGCTTCTCACGAGATTTCATTGGTCCTGGATGGCATGACCAATTCCTGGTCTCACACTGACCATGGGAAGACAATTCATGTTTTCAAGTCACACAGCAAGTTAGCTAGAAATCCATGCATTTTAATCAGGGGTTTTAGCTTCATATTGACAGCACTACATATTTTTTTTCTTATTTGCCTTTCAAAGATTGTATATGGTTATTTTTTTCCTCTGATAGTGCACCTTTGACCATTTAATGTAAAATTTTGCTTGTTACATGATTTTATTATATACACTTTAGTTATACTTATTATAGAAATTTATTTCAATCCTTTATTTAGTACCTTTTGTTAAAATCTTTCAATGTGACGACCTCTCCGGCTAATGTTGACTCTTCAGTGTCTTCAACTGTTAGAATTCTTTTTCCAGTCATGCTAAGATGCATATTAATAAGATTTTGTCTTTTCAAACACAGCCAATCAAGAACTCAAAATGGACAGTAATTGCTCATTTTTTAATCTTACTACCAATTCTTTTAAACTTATGGTTGTATATGGTAATTTTCTTAATGATAATATATTCTGAAAAGCTGATGCTTTTGTTGATAATGATCATACTTACATTTTCTAAATTCTGAATACCAGAAGACGGTGCACAACATGAACTAATAATTACAGTGAATAATATAGAAAACAACGATAGGCCCCATGACTTTAGTTTTCTTTGATAGGTCTATGTAATTTCATACTGACTTGCTCATGAGAAAATTAATGAAACTGACAATCTAAATGACAAGGAAGCTGGTAACTAGATTCTAAACGTTCATCTCTGCACATTGATGTCAATTGAGAAAACTATTAAATCAGAGAAAACTGCAGAAATAGTCAAACACGTGGCTATGAAAGAAAAGGAAAGCATAATGAAGTCAGAATAGACAGGCATAATTAAGAGACTATGACAGAATATTCATCTGAAGTAACAAAAATGTTTGTGGATGGTTTTTACAGAGTGACAAAAATATTAAAATTTGTTTGTGAGATTGTTTAACTGTTTTCACCATACTATGGAGTTAATCTTCTATAATTTATCTCTGGACTTCAGATTTGGGTAGCACTGGCTCATACAATTTTGAAATTAAAACATGTATACCTAATACATATATTTGTTTAAGTATATTCATAAACTTAATTTGAAAGCAATTGAACATCTATGATATTTTTAACATTATTGAAATCTGGCTGTATTTTAATTTTACTAGTTTATGATTCTAATTATTTTCCTTCTTTCTTCTTGGAGGATCAACTCACTATAAATTATGTTTCTTACCATGATTTTAAATAGAATGCTCTCCACACCTTTCTCTTTCCATATTTATATTATTGCTGTTGTGATTATCACAATTTAATAAGATTCATTTAGTTTTGATATCTCATATATATGTTAGCAATTTAAAAATGTACTGATTTTCCATTCAAAATCAATGTCATGATCACTTTTAAAATGCCTTTATTATCATTCACCTTTTAGTTATGCGTTGACTGTTTTCTGGTGAATGAGCTTATTTTTTATTTTAGTTTTAAGTTTAAGATTCAGGAGGTACATGTGCAGGTTTGTTACCTGGGTATATTTGGTGATGCTGAGGTTTGGGCTTCTAATGATCCCATTGCCTGAACAATGAACATAGTACTTGATCGGTAGCTTTTCAACCCTTGCCCCTGTGGGGACTCCTTAGTGTTTATTATTCCCATCTTTGTGTCTGTATGCCCCCGAAGTTTAGCTCCCACTTATAAGTGAGAATATATGTATTTGATTTTCTGTTTCTGTGTTAACTTGTTGAGGACGATGACTTTTCATTGCATCTGTGTTTCTGCAAAAGACATGATTTTATTCTTTTTTATGGTGGCATAGTATTCCATAGTGTATGTATACCACATTTTCTTTATCCAATGCACTGTTGATGCACACCTGGGTTGATTCCATGTCTTTGCTATTGTGAATAGTGCTGTCCCAAACATGTAAGTACAGGTGTCTTTTTGGTAGAATGATTTCTTTTCCTTTGAGTATATACCCAAAGTAAGGGGTGTATAGTTAAGGGGATTGCTGGGTCAAATGGTAGTTCTATTTTTAGTTCTTTAAGAAATCTCCAAACTGCTTTCCATAGGAGCTGAATTAATTTGCATTCCCATCAACAGTGCATAAGCATTCCCTTTTCTCCATAACCTCTCCAACATCTATTATTTTCTGACTTTAAAAAAATATATATACTTTAAGTTCTAGGGTACATGTGCACAACATGCAGGTTTGTTACATAGGTATACATGTGCCATGTTGGTTTGCTGCATCCATCAACTCGTCATTTACATTAGGTATTTTTCCTAATGCTATCCTTCCCCCAGCCCTCGACTCCCGCCGCTGACAAGCCCCAGTGTGTGATGTTCCCCTTCCTGTGTCCAAGTGTTCTCATTTTTCAAGTTCCACCTATGAGTGAGAACATGTGGTGTTTGGTTTTCTGTCCTTGTGATAGTTTCCTGAGAATGATGGTTTCCAGCTTCATCCATGTCCCTGCAAAAGACATGAACTCATCCTTTTTAATGACTGCATAGTCATCCTGACTGGTATGAGATGGTTTTGGTTCATGTTTCTTTGATGATTAGTAACGCTGAACATTTTTTCATATGTTTACTGGCCACTTGTAGGACTTCTTTTGAGAAGTGTCCATTCATATCCTTTCCCACATTTTTATGGGGTTATTTATTATTTTTCTTGTTGATTTGTTTACGTTCACTAAAGATTCTAGATATTAGTCCTTTGTCAGGTGCGTAGTTTGCAAATATATTCTCCCATTTTGTAGGTCATGTTTCCTCTGTTAACATTCTTTTTTGCTGTGCAGTGGTTCTTTAGTTTAATTAGGTCCCAATTGTCATTTTTTTATTGTTGTTATTGCATTTGCTTTTGGGGACTTGGTCATAAATTCTCTGCCATGGCCAATGTCTAGAAAAGTACATTCTAGGTTATCTTCTAGGATTTTTATAGTTTGAGGTCTTAACATTTAAATCGTTAATCCATCTTGTGTTAATGTTTGTTCATGGTGAGAGGTAGAGGGTCCAGTTTCATTTTTCTCCTTATGCTTAGTTTCCCCAGCATCATTTATTGAATAGAATACTCGTTTCTCATTGTTTATTTCTGTTGACTTTGTTGAAGGTCAGTTGGATGTGGGTGTGTGGCTTTATTTCAGGGGTCACTATTCTGTTCCATTGGTCTATGTGTCTATTTTTGTACCAGTACCATGCTATTTAGGTTGTTGCAGCTTTGTAGTATAATTGGTCAATTGTTGGGTAATTTAATGCCATCAGCTTTATTCTTTTTGCTTGGGATTGTCTTGGCTATTTAGGCTCTTTTCTGATGATGATATATGGTCAGTAAACAAATAGTTGATATGCATACTACTTAAGGTGGAATTATTTCTATTTTACATGTGTACATATCTTACCTTCCTTACTTTGACTCCTACATAGACATCTCCTCAGCATTTTCTATATTAAAAATAGCAAAGATGAATGTAATTATGTTTTATGTGCCAAGAACTTTTTAAAAGAACTTGGGCCAGGTGAGGTGGCTCATGCCTGTAATCCCAGCACTTTGGGAGGCCAAGCTGGGTGGATAACTTGAGACCATGAGTTTGAGACCTGCCTGACCAACACGGGAAAACCCCATCTCTACTAAAAATAAAAAAATTAGCCCAGCATGATGGCACATGCTTGTAAGCCCAGCTATTCAGGAGGCTGAGGCATGAGAATCACTTGAACCTGGGAGATGGAGGTTGCAGTAAGCCAAGCTTGTGCCACGTACTCCACTGTACTGGACAAGAGAGCAAGACTCTGTCTCAAAATAAATAAATAAATAAATAAAATAATTAAAAGAATTTACACATATTAATTCATTTAAAATTCACAACAAATGTATAAGGTATTTTTATTATCCCCTTTTTACAGACAAAACATTGAATTTTAGAATAACTTTTTTAACCTGGTGAGTTAGTATATTCCTTAAAAAATGAAATAAAGAAATACATGATTGAGGGTTCTCTAGTTGTGTATTTCGACTATTATGCAGTTTTTGGGATGTCTCTCACATTCCTGTGGATACTAGAAGATCAACTTCTCTGTTTTCTGGCTTCTGGAGAGCAGAGACAGCTTATGGAACCCTGAGCTTGGTCCTATCATGTGGCAAATCTGTTAGCAGAAAGGGAAACCTTAAGTTGCTTCTATCTAGTCCAAACTAGATTATATCGATACTTTTGGATCTTTCCTAAAGTCAGTTGACAAATCTTCACTTTGATACTCTTGAGCTAATGCCAGTTAAGCAAATGTTTGAGGTATGATAGTTACGAAGTATGAGGTGAGGATGTGTGTGTATTTGTGTGTTTGTGGCCACTTGTATGACTTCTTTTGAGAAGTCTGTTCATGTCCTTTGTCCACTTTTTAATGGGGTTATTTATTATTTTTCTTGTTGATTTGTTTAAGTTCACTATAGATTCTGGATAGGATGCTTTGTCGGGTGCATAGTTTGCAAATATTTTCTCCCATTCTGCACGTCGTCTGTTTCCTCTCTTGATACTCTCTTTAGCTGTGTAGTAGTACTTTAGTTTAAGTAGGCCCCAATTTTGTGTGTGTGTGTGTGTGTGTGTGTCTACAGATCCAATATTTGTTAATGCACAGTTCTAACACTAAAATTAATTAGGCTCAGTATGCAATAAATTATTTTGGGGACAAGACTAAACTTGATTCAAAATGGAAATTGTCCTATTGAACTATTATAGCAAACACAACTAATTTTAAACAGAAAGCAAAATATACCTAACCCTACATGTACCATTTTCTTGCAGATGGAAGCCTAAATATTGTGAAAATTTACCATTTGTAAATATATTTCTAACAGGGTATTAAATTGCATCTTTAATATTTTGACAGTACTGTTGACATTTGACAAAATGAACTTCACAGATTAGCATCCTGATTTACAACTCCCTAGACACTTGGAGATTTTAGAAGAGTGTCTTGAGCTAAATGAGGTTAAATAAATAAATGATACACTGGTTTAAAAAATTCTCTTCTCATTCAGAAATAGGGATGGAATGCATACTAATGAAAAGATACTCTAAGTCAGAAAATTAAAAAATATTAAATTAGATGAACATTGAAGTTAATCGTTCCAAAGCAATAAGATCATGTGAATAAAATCATTGAGAGATAATCAAGAATTTTGGATTCAATTCATTGTTCTGCTGCTGAAGTTGTATCTATCTTGCCTCTAGTCATTTAACTATTTATCACACATTAACTGAACACCACCTAAAGGAAGTGGTGATATGCTGAATGAGAAGATGAACTCATAATTGAATTCTGACTTTCCTTTATTGCTAAATGTTCTTGCAAAGTCACTTAACTGTTTGATGGCCTAATGTTTTATCTGTAAAATGGGGCTAATAAAAGTATGTTGTACATTTGTTGTGCATTTTTAAAATGAATTAATATGTGTAAAGTTCTGTTAAAAAGTGCTTGGTACACCTAACATATTACATGCATGTTTGCTATTTTTTAATATAGAACATATTAAGGAAATGTCTCTGTAGCAGTCAATACACACGGGTAAAATAGAAATAACTCTTCATTAAGTTGTGTGCACATCAGCTACATCATCCATTACACTTTAGACACCACCACAATATTTCTTTGAAGGACCAGCCTTTAACTCAGTCCATGTGGTTGAAGTGGGATTTAGACTTTTGTCTGCTCTACGCCCCCAGTTCCTGAAGTGGAGACTGTTCCAGGTCTGATCAATATTTCTATTCTATCTCATTAGCCATAGCATTTGGTTCAGGATGAAGTTGTGAAATAATGAGTGTTTGAGGGAGAATATCATAATTTGAGGATCTATTTAGAGATGCTCTATGCCTGTGAGGATCCTTAGTTTTAAGTATGATGTGGTAAACTTAGGGGTGCCAGGAGCCACACTAGTTATGTAGATTGCATGTGAATGAAATAAATGAGAAGAAAACAGTGCCAAAAGATAGACAGACAGACAGACAGATAGATACATACATAGATACATAGATTGAAGACTACAGAGAGAGAAGGGAGAGAGGGTGGTAATACTCATGCTGTCAGTTGAGTTCCCAAATGGAGCTGTGTCTGCAGTAAACATGTGCCTGGGATTTTGACCTGCGTGAGTCAATATGTTCTCATATATATTTTTAAATAAGTGTGATTCAGGTGCTTCTGTTAGTTAACAAGAGTACATCCTAATACATAGGAGTTAATAATTGCCTTAAGAGATGTAAAAACAATATATTACTGACATTTTAAATATCAAAATACTGCTTCCTCAAGAGATACTGAGCCTGAATAATATTAGAGTTTTTAAATCTCTAGACTTTTAAAGCTCTATTACTTATGCAATCTTTACGGCGGCAGAAGCACTACCTTTTAGCCTTTGCTTTTCAATCTCCCTTCTGAGAGCACTTTAACTAGAG
Source organism: Macaca fascicularis (assembly GCF_037993035.2). NCBI lineage: Eukaryota > Metazoa > Chordata > Mammalia > Primates > Cercopithecidae > Macaca > Macaca fascicularis. Next base: position 42,663,206 of record NC_088379.1, read on the forward strand.
AGTTTCTCTATCACACCATGTCACAGAGTCTTCCTCAACAATTAAGGTTGGGCAGCTGTTTGTTCCTTAGTTCTCCTACACATTTTGTACATAAAGCCCTGACCAGGTTTGATTTAAATTTCTATCTACAAGACAATCAGTAGATGCACAAGCTTTAATATATCTCCTGAAAATAATTAAGGTAAAAGTTTATGCCCTTTTTTCTGTTTTCCCTTGCATTTCTCAAAGTCCCATTTCTTATCCTAGCACATTCTAAGCAAGGGGTGTGGCAACTGAAGAGAATATCTCTCACTACAAACAAATGAAATGAATTTGTGGTTCTCAATTAGTGATTGGCATTGGGGAAGAAAATATTATGTTCGGGACTGAAATAGCATTAGTTCATTTATCATTACCTGATGATGCTGATTCTCTGTGGTGGTAAATCCTTTCATTTGGTATTTTAAGCTGCTTGCTCGAGCTTCATAGAAAAAAGCACCATTAAATGTGAGAAGCTAGCAAGCACTTAAGAGAATTACTCAAGTATGTATAATTTAGTTATTCAGTAAGAAAGACTGTACATATGGATAATAGGTAATAAACAATTCGGACCCAAAAGGATTAAATACTATTGCTTTGAAAGTGTTTTGCTAATAATAGTTAATACCTTATGATGATATTAACATAAAATGGGTACTGGCCCCATTCTAAAGAAAACATGCAAAAACATGGACTCTAAGGAAGCCACAGTTGAGGTTATCATTGCTTTATGGAGCAGTTTACTATTACGCTTGCCAGCCAACTATTATGACCTACCTTGAACAGTGTCACAATTTGAAAAAAATGCATGCCATTAGTTATCATGATAAAGCTGTACATGGTTCAGTGAATACCCACAACCATAATGGAAACCTTATTCACACTGGGGGACAGTTGAGTCAGCAGTGTAAAATTTATAGACAAGAGGCAGTGAGTTTTCTTAAGAATTTTAGAGACTAATGAGGGTGTAGATACATTTCAGTACTGAACAAATTTATAATGAAATTTTGTACCGGTAGTTTTTTAAAAATAAGTTTTTCTGTTGGGTTTCAGGTTCCTTTTAAGTTGTTATCTTTTATTTTCGTCCTACTAGGAGAGTAACTCAATGATATAATAGCATTGATCATAATAATAATTGTTGACATTCATTGAATGTTAATGTGTGTTACATACTATGGTAACCTCTTTTCATGGATTACTTTATTTAATGCTCACAATAGCCCTAAAGATTATGTACTTAAATTATCTTCATTTTATGGATAAACTGAACTGAAGTATATTGAGATGAAATAATTGACCCAAGGTCATATAGGTAGCAATTTGCAAATCACAGTTTCTTATTCAGGCATTCTGACCCCAGCTCTGGCACTCTTAACACTAGAAATTGTCAGGCAATTAAAACAAGAACTAGTTAGTTTATACAGTATTAGTTTTGACTTATGCAGCTAGCAATAAACAGGTGCCAGAATAGATTCTTTGACTCTCTCAAGTTTTATTTTAAACCTGAATGTGTTCAGAGTAGACATTATCATGTACTTGTTAGCATGTAGGACATGCCCCTAGTTAATAACTGGTTTCCGTCAATATGCTAAAGGGTTTGAAGTACCTGGACTTCATTCAAACCATTAATAGCCTGCCACTGTCCTAAACCCTGCCAAGCTATGATAACCTTTTCATTACAGTTTCATCTATAGGATAAAACGGCAACTTCAGGAAAGCCATTAAATGCAGTAATAAGTTATGCTAACAGGAAAGATTCAGTAACTTTCAGTATAAATTATTTCTCAAGCAGTCTTTCTTTCTTTCTTTCTTTCTTTCTTTCTTTCTTTCTTTCTTTCTTTCTTTCTTTCTTTCTTTCTTTCTTTCTTTCTTTCTTTCTTTCTTTCTTTCTTTCTTTCTTTCTTTTGCCTGAAGATTGTTTGAAGCTCTGTATTCCATCAGTGATTCTGCAATTGTCTCTTCCACCTGTAAAAGGTGAGTGGAATAGGCTATGGCTTCCTTTTCCACCAGTGTGGAAATTTTTAAGTAAGGATTCTATCTAGAATGAATGTGCCAGTGCTTAAGTAGATGGATAGATATATATTCTGATACCTGCCTATCCCAGAGCAGGAAACTACAAGACCAATTCTTCTTCAGAAAATTAAGCAATATACCTATGCCAATGTGCATGCTTTGTATCTATCTATTTACTGTCTCTAAGAAGACACTTTTATAGAAAATCTTATTTTGCAAAAAATTACTTTCAGTATTTCTTCAAAATACCTTCAGATTCATTACAAAGGGAGCAAGGTCTTGTGAAGCATGTCACATTGCCATGTAACCCTTGCTACTTTATGCATTCTCTTTAGTCAACTGTAAATAGTTTATTTCCTGTTTCCAGAATTTGCTTTTTGGTTTCAGTACTTCAACACTGAGGGCAATACTGTGGAAGTTACCCGAAGAGCTCAAACTCCTTTTATTTTTCTGTTCAAAGATGGACTGACATTTTTGAATACAACCTAAGAGCAGAAATGAGATTTTGTATTAATTTGAAATGTACATAGTTCAGTTTTACAGGAAGTTATTCAGTTGTGTAAATTCTGAATAACTCTTTGTTTTAGCATTATGTTGGTAAGAAATTGTTCATAAAATCTGTATTCTGCTCCCGCTAACCAGTTCTGTGGGCATTTATTGCTAGCCCTGGGATTGTCAGACCTATGGATATTTCTGGCCCTTTATTTTGAACTGTTTGAGGTAAATGTCACTTCCCAGAGTTCATATGTTCTTCATCTTAGCAACTGAGGAGTGACAGTAGAGAGTAACAGTACGATGTGCCTTATAAGGAGGAAGAAGTTTGTGGAGGTCTGAGTTAAGTGTCTATGATTTATTGTGAAGACTGGAAACTCCCCTGCAGCTCAAGCCACTAATTTCTTTTTATAGCATAAGAAAGCTTGGCCTGCACATTTTCCCTACAGCACATATATTGACAGAAAATATATTTTTATATGGGTCTGCAGACACATGAATTTGAGGCCTAATCAATGCCAAGGGCATACATAAAGAGGTATACAAACGACAAGGAAGTCAGTGGAAACCATCTAAAGAAAACTTTCTCATATTCAAAAAATGTCCTCAATAAAATACCATATATCTCAGCGTTAACCCTGAAACCAGGTTCTCTGTTTCCTCCTTTTTTATACCTCATTTACTTCTGTGATGCAAAAGTCTGGCCTTAGGCTTATGTCCCGTGGCTATACCCAAGGTGCTTAAATGCACCTTTACTGCTCTCTTGGAACTCAACGGTTCATAAAAAAATTATGTTCAACAAAGCACCAAAGTGAAGAGGTGAAAAGACATCACACAAACATTTTAAGAAGCAATTCATCATTTACAGTGGCATCTAACCAGATATTAATTGTCCTGCGAGGAAGAACAAAGTTGTTCTTAAGTCAAAATATTGAGTCTCATGCTGGGTTATAACCTTATGCATCATTTATGTAAGTGGTGTCTAGAAATAAAATAATTGTTTGCAGGATTCCGCCACCACACACAGCCTGGTGGTTCTGACTCATTCCTCTGACTCATCGGCCCCAGACTGTTCCCTTTGGATAAATTAGGCAGAGTGGTAGGATATTGACCATTAAAATAATTTTATGGGGTTAACTTTCCAATTAGTGCTAGAGGAAATTTCTGATTTTTGAAATGAGACTCTCAAGGTCTAACCAACGAACCACTCTGCCTTAATAAATTCACCATAAATGTACCAGAAAATAATTCTATAAAATATTTGCAACATTGAATAATGAAGGCATGATGAAAATTTTTGGCTTAATCATTATAATTTCAAGTTTACGGTGTAATTAATGCTATTTTTTTCTGCAGTGTCACATGTAAGCTAAGTAGGGTTTAGTACCTTATTCAATGCATTAATAAAATGCTTATGATGGAATTCTTGTCAAAATGTTTTCTGAAGCTAGAGAAAGGAGAATATGTTCCTTAAGGGAAGAAAAATGTTTTGTTTTGTTTTTAAAATCCTTGTTTAGGTTGTACTATGCTTGTAATTGTTTAATTATACCAATGTGGCTTCCACATTAAAACAGAAACTGGTGTTGTATATGCTTACAGGGTAATTGCATTATTTTAAAAATGTAAGATTTTATTACTTGATGTTTTACATATACAGTATATACAGAAGAACTCATGAAATAGTACTCTTGTTATTAAAACACATTTTAAAAAATTCTAAAAAAAATCTAAAGAGATGTTAATTTTCCAGTCATCCTCAAGCTGCTGTAATATAGTGTTCCTGATAACCCTGAAAATGATTCAATTTCACCTTTAAACAAGATGTACTCTGCCATTATTTTACCTCATATTTGTTCCAGTTGAAATAAAACAAGTTGGCTAAACCTTTATCTAGAAGAGGAAAAGCTCACAAATGTAACTTCTTTTTCATTTTGAAGCAAAATATGTTGCTAACACTTTAACATTTTTTCCTTTCTATTCTCAGTTTGCACATATGGAAAAATGATTAAATTTTTAGGCCATTTATTTAACATACTCATTTAGCATATATCTACTGTGTCCCAGACACCATTCCAATACTTGAAATATATTAGATAAAATAGAGAAAACTTTGCCCCTGTAGGTAAAACAGGCAAAGCTCTGCACCCTTGCACTTTTCTCTTTTCTTTTCTTTTCTTTGCTTTTCTTTTCTCTCCTTTCTTTTCTTTTCTTTTATTTCTTTTGCTTTATTGTAAATCAAAAGAGGATGGAGGATTGAGACAAAGTTAATTTTTTAGCAATCGACAAACTTCCATTAGATGAACTAAATTTGGAACTTGAAAGTCATACCAGTCAGTATCTGGGGAAGTCATGAGAATTTAACATTACATACAGGCACACATACACACACTCACACACACACACACACATACATTTAAAGATATATCTATGTGTGTACACTTCTTATTTTATATATGTGTGTATATATTCTTATTTAATTATTCCAAGACTACTGTACCTTTTAATAATTTTTGAAAGCAATGTATATTTTACATGCTATAAAATGCAGAATTGAAATATTATCAAAATATTGGTACACTATTAGACATGTTTCTCTGGCTAGTTAGTATCTACTTAAGGCATATAAACTATTAAGTAAACAAAATTATTTTAAAAAGTTAATGCTATCCCTGCTCCTGGGATCTGATAAAATGTGACACAATCTTACTGAATTACTTCCATATTCAAAGCCTGTTTTCCTATTAATTGTTTTAAGCTCTTTGCCTACCAGAGCAAATATTGCAAAAGCACTATCCATTTTTCTAGACAACTGTAAATCTAGAAGTATAAATTATAGGATATTAAAATAGAATTTCTTAAGAATTATGAATACAATTATTAATATGCTGAGGATAATTAAGCCATGGGCATGTGAGAGTAGTTATTGGGTACAGGAACCATTTGTAATTTTTCTTTGCAGAGTTCATTTAATTTTTCTTTATACTCAAAAGCTAAAGCTTTGTGGGTCTAGGTGAGCACTGAGATACTCAGCAGAAACCTATTTTCAGGTAGAGAAATTTACCGCTATCAGGACTTCCACATGTTTATTGTGTCAAGTACCTGTGGAGCATAGACAGACTACTGTACCTACAAAACACCTACTGCATAGGTAAACATTCATTGCTAACCTGGATTATAAGATTAATGCTAATACTAAGTCCAATTATGAGTCACCGAATGGTGTGTGGGTAGATCATGGATGGACGCTTAAGAAGGAGAGAACTGTATTTTAAGGGAGGATTGTTTTCATAACAGTGAATACACAGATTTTGATGAGAAACTGTGCAACTCCATGATTTACTGTCCGTGTGGACTGCACCAGGTCATATAATGCCTCTGACCCTACTTCCCTCTTTAGTAAAATGCAGATTATAATCCCAGTCTTGCAGAGTTGTGAGAACTCATGATGAGCTCATGTCCTTTGCAGGGACATGGATGAAACTGGAAGTCATCATTCTCAGCAAGTTAACACAAGAAGAATAAACCAAACACGGCATGTTCTCACTCATAAGTGGGAGTTGAACAATGAGAACACATGGATACAGGGAGGGGAACATCACACACCGGGGCCTGTGGAGGAGTAGGGGGCTGGGGGAAGGATAGTGTTAGGAGAAATACCTAATGTAAATGACAAGTTAATGGGTGCAGCGAACCAACACGACACATGTATACCTATGTAACAAACCTGCACATTCTGCACATATACCCCAGAACTTAAAGTATAAAAATAATAAAAAAAGACCTTAGTACAGTGCTGTTAAATCCTTGAGATGGCTATTATTTTATGTTCAGTCAAGTTTTGCTGGCAACTATATTCTTCCTTCTCTAAGGGAAACAAGAGATGTTCAGGGGCAAGGAGGGATTTCTGTCCCTTGTAGTTATGGTGGAAATGCTGATTGGATGGTAGTTAGGCCACCAAAGAATGACGACCTTTGTTATATTGTATAAATCTTTAGAATATGTGGCATAAAGTCCTCACTCTCAGGGAGCAGAAAAACACAGATCTGAAGTTAGACTTATCCCACTCTCTCAGAATATCAGCATCATTTTGACTCAACCAACCTAGAAAATGGCCAAGTCAGCCTCAGATTCAAAATTCAAATTTGTAATTTTGAAATTCCCCAATAAATTCTGAGATAATTCTCTGTATTTGTTTTTACAGGCTGCGCGACAAATTACCACAAGCTTAGTGGCTTAAAACAATTTAAATTTAGTACCTCAGTTTCCACGGGTTGGGAATCTGGGTATCGCTTAGCTGACTCCTGTGCTCAGGGTCTTACCAGGCTGCAGTCAAGGTGTCAATTGGGACTACAGTCTCATCTGAAGCTCGCATTGGTACTCTTTTAAGTTCATGTGGTTGTTGGCAAAATTGAGTTTTATCTTGCTGTAGGACTGAGTCCCTCAGCTTCTAGAGACCACTCCTTTCTAAAGCGGTTTACAGCATGGTTTCTCCTTCTCCCTGGTGGCCAGCAGAATCCCACCAATACTTCATCTTCCTTAAAGGTCTTACCTGATTAAGTGAATCCCACACAGGATAATCGCTCTTTTGATTAACTCAAAGCTAACTCTCTCAATTAGAAAGCTTAATTATACCTGCAAAACTGCTTTATTTTTGCCATGCAGTTATGGTTGTCAGATAAAATGATACCCAGTTAAATGTGAATTTCAGGAAAACAATAAAGTGTGATTTTCTTTTCTCTGACTATAGCACCTTGTCCTTCCAACTTTCAATAAATAGACACACTGCTTACCTTATGGTAATCTAAATTAAATGTAGATGTTTTGTCTAGTAGACTTGCTTATTAATCTATTAATAAACACGTTTAGTCAGGGCTCACCCCCTCTAGTTGCCATAAACCCTGCTTACTACTGTCTTATGTTCATACTTTATTGTTCATTTTTCCCTCTTCCTGACTCAGTAAATATTTGAGTTGTGATCCCTTTTCCAGTTCATTAGCCATATCTTGTTACCTCCCTGTACAGATAGATGATGTGATTAGCCAGGTTGACATCAACAATCCTCAAAATTTTGAGCCCATTTCTTTCTTTCTTTGATTTTCTAGAATGCCTTGCCAGTGCTCCAATTGCTGCCATTTGCTATGAATAAAGTTACCCATCTGTATACATGGTTGCAATGAATTTGTATCTCACTAGGCTATGCATAGCTGTCAGTCACAAGATTTGGTTTTCTGGCCAGTATATGCACCACAGGAATCTAACCCAACCATTTCTATTTTATTCATTACTCTCTCCTGAGAACAGTCCAAACAGAATAACTTTGATTTCCAAATGTTCAGCCTCAAAACCTATTCCATTTCTTTACCCATCTTCCCTCTTTTCCTTCTCAGAGTAAGTAAGATTATCTATCCTTGTCTCCAAGGCTAATCCTCTGCCTGAGCTCTCCTATTGCTCTAATACGGTTTGAGGATTAGAGAAAATGCTTCTCAAATCCTGCTTTTCAAATATCTGGCTGAAGTCTAAAATTCTACTGATGGAGCTTAATTGGTCTTAACTTCAGGTTTTGATCTGAAAACTCATATATTTCCCTGAGAGAAGCTCTTTGTGGATTATGCTTTCACAATATTCTTCTTCAAACCTCTACTTGGGCAATTACCACCTTGTCACATCCAGTTATCATGTATCTATTTATACATCTAACCTCACCGTTAGTCCGTAAGCAATTCTAAGATAAGGGCATGGTTTTATTTGTGCTATAATTCTCAGTGTACACTGCTTGATGTATACTTGTATTTAATGAGTGCTTGTGGGAGAAATAAATGCCAACTTGTTGTAATTACTTACCTGAGAATGCATTGCTTTTTACATATTTGCATTATGGTTCAGAGCCATCATGGTGGTATCCAGATGAACATCTGCATTTCTTACTGTGCCTTAGTAGATCAGGAGAAATTCTGATTGGGAAACAACTATGTGCAATAATATTTTATTAAGTATTAATAATATTAAATTATAACAATAATTAGCAGCATTTGTTAATAACTTTTTTATGAGCTAGGCTATGTAATAAGTAAGAAGTTAGAAAACTACAGGGCAGGAGCCAAATCCAGCCCAATAGCTGTTTTTGTACCCTTAATAAGATATGATTTTCATATTTTTAAATAGTTGAAAAAAATAAAAAGAATAGTATTTTGCAACAAATATCAAAATTTCAGTGTCCATAAACAGAGTTTTGCATTTCTTCTATAAAATATTTATGACTTTTTCTTCCTATTTTATATAAGTAGCTATACAATATCCTCAAGTTTGCCTCTTGGTTCAAAAACCTTAAAATATTTATTATCTAGCTCCTTAGAGAAAAAAATTTCTGACCCCTACTCCGAATGCTGCACATTTTTTTTGTCCTTATACATAATAATGCATAATCAATTGACAAAACAACTGTCTCCACTGTCTCCAGGTATCTGCAGAGACTTTCTTGAAAGTCATAGAGGTCAGTCTGGTGGCCTTTGTTTTTTGAATGTAATACCATATCTGGTGGCCTTGCCAGCTCCTCTTCTGGGCTCTTGCTCATGACTTGGTAGTGGGTGGCTGGAAGGGAAAGTGCTGAGCTGGGAGGCTGGCACAGCTGCTCTTGCAGCTTCAGGTCCTTAATGCTGCAGTTTTACACCAGTGAGTCTCAGCACTTCTTAATTGTCAGCGATAAAGTTCTGCAGCTGTCTCTGTCAAATTTGTCTAGATTCTCACAAAATTCCTGGGGAGGCTGAGTGGGGTGATACTAAGATACATTTTTTTACTTACCTCAATAACTGTTTCTTTTTAGCTAAAGGCAGGCACAGTGTTCTTGCCTTCCTTGCTTCCAGGAACTTCTGTTCCTCTTCAAGGACATCACGGCAGTTTGGGATTGACCACGACCCCTCTCTCTTTGTATTTTGCTATACACATGACAGCTTATTGAGAGCGGGATCTAAAAATCCCAAATCTCTCCAGAAGGGCTCGGGATCTTTGCAGACAAATCACATTTGTTAATGATGCCACAAGAATGACTCAAAATAAATATGTAGACTGAATACACGTGATGACTCTGGCTTTTTACTAGGGCTTGTGATGGTGATGACTTAGTAACTAATCCACTCAATAGATGATCTGTCATTAAAGAAAATATTCAACTCTGTGAAAGGTTAATTTCCAAAGACTACTAATTTTTCGTTACTTCATCAACCTTATAATTTCAAAAACATTGATTAACATTTTGGGGTCTCCAGAAAAAGTAGATTTGAAGATTTACATGTAAAGAACATATACTTTCAGATAGTTATTGACTGATAACCAATAAACTCCTAGAAAACCAGAATACCACACAACTGTTACTACAGTATAATATTATCTGTGAAAATTTGCATATTTGGGGTTTAGTCTTAGACGTTTTCTGCTAAAATCCAGGTTTTATTTTCATCTTCTAAGAAGAGGCATCGGTCATAGTTTTCCTTCCTAGAGAGGGAGATCCAGGTAAAACTTTGTATAAGGTGTGATACCCTCAAGACATGCCTGCTCAGGATGAAACGTGCCTTCCCACTCCTGACAGTGATTTCCCATAAGGGTTCTTGATGATGGTATCCTGCCTCTCTCAAGACTGCTTCACAAAACCACCGGCTTTCCTGGAATGTCTGTAGTGATGGCATTTTTTCCTATTATAATTTTTCTCCTACATATTTTAATTTAGTTACAGATTTATACATTAAAATTCCAATTCAATATAGGAAATGTTGCTAGGATACTTAATATTTTTTCAAGGAAAGCATCTCCAAGACTTTTTTCTCTCTTTCAGTTTTTGATAACATGATCTCCTTAGAATCAGTTTCGTTCCAGGTACAGTTTCTGGGTATAGTGATCTTTCCTTTCCTTGTCTGCATATTCCCTCCTGCTATTCCCATATCCTGTTCTCTCCTCCATCATGAGTGCCACCTGCACTGACCCTCCCTCTGTCTCATTGGACTTGCCTTTAAACACTCCTGAAAAACTGTCATGGTTTAATTTTTGGATGATACAACTTTGAGAAGTAAGACCTCGTTTCTTTTTTATTTTAATTTTTAAATAATCAGGTAGGTTAAACATTATTATTATTTGACTAGTATCTATAGATTTTGGAATTATTAACATTTGTGTACTTCTGATGAGTCTCTCATTATGTGATACATATTTCAGACATTAACTTGTTTAATGCTTTGAACATTTGTTGTGAAGGAGGTACCATTGTTAACTCCCTCTTACATAGAACTGAGTAGAGCCGTTGTTCATTGTGATTTCTTATCTGACCCTAAACTCTCTGTTTTCAATTACTACCATATACTATATACACGAAACGGCTCTAATAATTTTGTGGTGAAGGGACATAAAAGCTTTTCAAAATCCCCGGGTATTATATTTTTATCAAGAGAAATAAGATACTCTCTCAAGGGCTCGCTTAGATTGGATTTCCATTTTTCTATACCAGTGTTGTTTCATTGTTCTGAAAGAGGATGGAAAAGTAAAATAAAAACTAAAGTGATTGGCTTTTTCTCTTCCTTTCAGATCTCTAGGTTATCCCTGTGGTTGCCTACAGCTTTTTAAAGTGAGTCTATCCCCTATTTATGCCTGCTCCTACTAGATGAAGTAAGAACTTTGAGATTCATTGTTTTCCTAACACTCACTGATCCCTCCTCCCACACTTTTGCTTCTGGCTCTAATATTGCTTTCCTATAATTTCCCTTGTTTAAATATTTATTAAGCACGTTGACTAATAAAATACCATTGCAGATTGCAGAGTCATTTTGGAGTTGTGCTATGCAAGTGTTAAAGTCAACCCCCATGCCTTGAGGGAAGTGTGGCATGAACAGAGTTCTTGACAGAAACATCAAAGCCAAGTTCTTGCCAACAGAAACATGGTTAAGGGTTTACTTTTAGTGAGTACTTACTATGTGCCAGGCACTGTTTCAACCTCTTTGTGTCTATTTCATTATTCAGTACTCAAAACAATCCAACATTATTATTATTGCCATGTTACAGATCCTGAACCTGAGACTCAGAGAGGTGATTAACCTGCCCAAATTTACACAGATAACAAGTGATGGGCAAAGCTCTATGAGTTTTACCAATTCATTTTATATCCCTAGACTTCGTTTTTCATTGGTAAAATTGATGGACTTCAGTAAATAATTTCTACGGCCCCTTCCATTTCTACAGTTAATTGATGTTTTCCCCTAGCAGCCTTATTTTAATATTCTATTTTTTAAGAAAGAAAAGTCACATAAGTTTTATCTCTATCTATTAACAAATCCATTTTGTTCCTCTGACTTTTCCTCTTCTGAGACTTGTTAGCACTAAAGAGTATAACTTTATTCTAATGGTTATTAATTTTATAAACACAATCCTGACACCGGTGAGTCCTTGATTAAAATCAGTATTTTTATTTCCTTTCTTCAACCTCTAACACAAAGCATAGCATCTGGTCCATGGTAGGTACTCATGAAATGTTGAACAATATGAAAATTTGAAATGAAATGCAAACATGAAATTTTGAACAATACATATATTTTTGTGTTTATGTGTATATTATATTGTATCTTGTTTTGCTCATTGAACTATGAATTCACTGAGGACTTTATGCTGACAGTTGAGTTGGAAATAGGGCAATGATTAGATCTAATTTGCCAAAAGTTAATTTTGAGCTATCAAACCACCGCCCATTTTTCATCTTGAATCTGAGCACCAAAAAGGAACACTATGCTGTGTTTTCTCTGCATTTCAGCATTTTGCATATCCAGAGCATTTTGGGGATCTTGCTGCCTTTATGCATGTTTGCAGATGGAGACATTAATCTCTTCCAAGCACATTACCAGCTAACTTTCCAAATTCCGGATATTTTATAATTTGTCACAAGGTTTACTGGGAGGAAGGAATGAACATGAGATAGAAGTGAAAAGTTTAAGGTGCTAATCATCAAATTCCTTACATTCCCAAAATTTTAAACATGAATACAATATTTGAAATCCCAGTTAAAAAGGTGGTACCAAGAAGAACTAACATGAATCAAAAGAGTTTATTTTCCTTAGAAAAAGAGTTATTCTTTCACATAAATAATTAATATTCAATGGAGTTGTCATATATAATTTCATCTTTCCATTTTCTTCTCCGTTTTGCTGCCATTCACTGCCGATAAGAATTGTTAATTTTAAAGTTGTGCTTGTTAAGCATTTTTCCCCTGCTGCCTAGTTTTTATGAACTGAAGAGTTTTAAAATAAAATTCACATTTGATGTTATTAAGCCTTCATTTCTCATAAATTCTGCTTGCTTTCTGTTTGCCTGTTCCATACATTTACGGATTAGAATATTAATGAATAAGCACAAAACTTCAAGTGCAATTTCTCTTTGCAGTTTAAAAAGTGACATTTTTTCAGATAATGAAAATGAATTCAATGTATTCAAATGAATACACAGAAATTTTGTTCCTCATCTCTTTGTTGACAGGTTTCTAATGCTTATTCTTAACTCTTCACTGGATCTGACCTAATCAACCTACTAAGATAGGAGGATCTTAACTGGTTTCTTTTGTTTTCCTATTATATGTTAATATGAATTTTACTAAGGATTGGTAATTAATCCTGCAACTTCCTCTTGGGAGAGTCATTCTTGAAACCCAGAGGTTATAAAAAATATAACTAGCTAATGAGAGACAGGGCATCAATTTGTTTTCAATTATTAACTCCAAATCAGTGAAATATAATGACATTGAAAAGAAATTGCACAGAGTTCTTAAGGACGAATGTGAAAGTAGAAAGAAGGAAGGAAGGAAGGAAGGAAGGAAGGAAGGAAGGAAGGAAGGAAGGAAAGAAGGAATAATAGTGGAAGATAAAAGATTTCCTAAGCATAGGGCCTCTGGGCATAGAGCCTGCAAAAGCGACTGCTTTTGGTCCCTGTTCAGTTTGCTAGGAATATAGAGTGCCAATAAAGAGCCTCCTGAAATACTGGAGCACAATGCTTCCAGTGCAATGGGTTGGATTTTTCACCTCTTAAACATAGATAATCTCAAAAGGAAATAGATGAGTTGGTGAACATTATTATGGTTATTTGCCTGTCTCTACCTTAGAATTACTTTACTTTTAGCTGATGTTTTTTATGCTTCTGTGTTTTTCTACTGATAGGCATATGATCCTTTATGAATCACTATGCAAATCTTAATGCCAGAAATATAAAGGATGACCTTTTAAGTATAGATTTATAGACTTTATTAAGGGGATTTAGAGATTATCTAGAGCAGACTTTTTACTCCATAAACTTAAGAAAAGATACTCAGCAAGTTAAAATATCTGTATGATGTCATGGATTTACACAATCATTTGTATATAGAAATGAATACCAGATAGTACCCCGATTGTTATATATGACATTTTGAACTCATGAAAACCAACAAACACGTACTTTTAATTATAAATGTTCTCATAAGGAAAGGGAAGTTAAAGGAGTTAAAGAGAGGAAGAGTGAAGCATGTAGAAGGTACTTCTTCTTGAGCAACTTCTGGGCGGATAAGTCAATGTATGTATTCCATTCAGAGTTAGTGGGGACTCTATAGGGCTTGATAAACGAGGGTACTGAGATTCTGAGGGAATAATTATTTGCAAATCTTATAAAACAAGGATTTAAATTTAGGTCTGTCTCAGGCGAGAGCCTATTTTATTTATTTGTTGAATAAAATCTTTAGAGTTTAAAACATAGATCATAATATTTTTTATTTGTACACAGCTTTTATATTTTCACACAATGCTTATTTATCCACCGGTCATTTATTTGGACCATATTTATTGATAATTTACTACTGGTGGTCTCTATACTCTGTGTGGAACTTAGGTAAACACCTTCTGTTCCCAGAACTTACCATGTGGTACTGTTATTCAAGTACAGCAATGTCTCATAAGAGAGGTATGACAGTAATTTAAACATGGGAATAATCACCTTTTGTTCTTAAACCTCGCAGGTTTTCATGAAAGAGATGGCCTTCACTTTTTCTCTCCTGATTGAGCTTCATTTGATAAATTATGCTCCATATGAGAAGATGGCAGGAACCAATGAATAGGGAGGAGTTTGGAAGCAATCATGTAAGGTAATTTGAGGAGTACAATATAACCAAAGTGTTCCTACTGTGAAAAAGTCGTCTACAAAACAATTCTGGATAGATAAATTGAGACCATATTCCAGGGGCCTTCTGAAGCCACAGCAAGAAGTAGACATGGCCATGGGAAAGTTGTTGAGAAGTAGTGGTATCACATAATCAGAATGTGTTTAAAACCTTTCTTTAATACTTAGCAGTTGTGCAATACTGATCAACTCACCTGGTGAGTTCACTAGTTGGTATTGGGTCCAAAATCTATCTCAGGTCTGGAACAAGGGAAAAAGATTATGTTATTCTTTGGGGGACAATTGCTTCTTGCCTCCTAATCTTTTCTCTTTCATTGTTCCTTATTGTACAGGTTGAGCAGTACCATTAATGCCTCTTTATCTATTTTGCTTTAATGAAAACTTTGCTCTATTAACTACCTCCATGATTCTCAGAAGGTCAGACCCTGCAGATGGTCTCTGCCATCTTCTTACTACTTTTGACGTTCTCTTTTTTTTTGAGACAGCATCTTGCTTTGTTGCCCAGGATGGAGTGCAGTGGTGTGATCATGGCTCACTGTAGCCTTGAACTCCCAGGCTCAGGCCATCTTCCTATCTCAGTTTCCTAAGTAGCTAGGACTATGGTTGCACACCACCACACTTGGCTATTTTTTTCTTTTTTTCCTTTTGTGGAGAGGCAAGGTCTCGCTATCAAACTCATTTTGATAACTGAACTCATTTTATTTCTGAGAAGTAAGATGCCACCTGCCCTGTCTTGTTTGGGGGATCTTTTAGATTTGTTATTACTAGCAGAACATTTGGGTAAGGGATCTTCCACCACCATTGAATGTGGTGATCTTTGTGGCTCTCTCACTAGCACATTCCTTATTGCTTGTGTAAATGATATATCATCTAGGCCCTCCTATTGAATATTGTCCTCTGGTGGCTTTTGTAGTCTTTTATGGTATACCCACTTTAACATGCCCACTTTTTCAAGCTTTTTCTTTCTTTAGTCTATTACCCTACCATAACAATTCTATTTTTTCATTTAATTTAGTGTGGTACAGTGACTTTTCTACACTTAGAAAAGCCATCTTTCAGCATGCCTGTACCATCCCTGAACAATTTACCAAGGTATCAACTCATATTTTAGGAGAGTGCTCCCATATCGATATGGAGTCATACTTTGCTTCATGACAGGAATACATTCTGAGAAATGTGTTGTTAAGTAATTTCACTATTGTGCAGACATCATAGGGTGTACTTACACAAACCACAGTTGTATAACCTACCACACATCTAAGCTATATGATGTACCTAGTGCTGCCAGACTACAAATGTGTACAGCATGTTACTGTATCAAACACCACAGGCAATTGTAAAACAATGGTAAGAGTTTGGGTATGTAAACATAGAAAAAGTATAGTAAAAATATGGCATTGTAATCTCGTGAGACCACTGTCACATGTGCAGTCTGTAGTTGACCAAAACATCATGGTTACTGACTGCACTTTCTTGTATGCAAATGTATGTCTGACACTCATTGATCCAGCACCCTAAGAATCTAGTTCATGTGTATTCCCTCATTTATTATTGAATTATGTTGGCTATGGTTCAGTAGTTCCCTTTAGCTATAGTCTCCCTCTTTTATTTGCAGGTCCAGTTTCTGCACTAATGACTTAACATTAGTGATTGGCTTAGTGGCAAAAAGTAGGTAGTGGGGAGTATGCTGAGTGGGTGCATGTTATCTTGTAGGAAATAGGCCTCTGAATTACCTTCAACCAATGATGTGTGTGTGTGTGGGGGGGGGGGGGGAGTTGATATCTCTTAATAATGAGGAATAAGCTACTGTTGCAAGCATATATGGTTCGCGGGAATCCAGGGTTTCAGGATTTTCAGGTGAATCCACACTAATATTCTTATTTCATGGGTCAGGGTCCCATTTTTTCTTAATTATTAAGTGACCTTGGCATAACAGATCTGCTTTATCGGAATTGTTGTTTTCTCTAGTGCTTGCTGACTCTTACATTCCTGTGCCGCCTCATATTTCTCTGACAACCCACTGCAGGAGATAAGAATCCCTTTGGTTTTTACACTTGGTTCTGAATCATCTATTAATAACTATCAACGTTTTATTATCTTCTCGCCAGAGCATAAATTAGGCTTAGCAATAGTCACCCTATGCCATTGTCCTTAGAGTTATCCTTTCCCCAATATTCGTCAAACTCTTGACACATTGTGCCAGCCACTATATGTCCTTTCATTTTCGTACCATCCCAATTCATCATCAAACAAAGTTTTAACAGCTGCCCTGCTATCATGCTCCAAGGACATTCAACACTCTACCTACCACCATTTATAGGTCTCCAAAATCTCATTTTTAGTTTCTTGGGCCACTCCTGGTATCAGCAGTCACAAGTTTGGTTCCTTTGGAGGCATTCACTAACTGGAAGGCTAGAGGGCATGAGGCTGGGTTGGGCATAAGGAGAAGCTGAGTTGTGACGCAGTCCCAACAAAGGCCTCAGGTCACCCTATGGGAGACTCTGGAGTTCTGGAGCTGAAATGGCCCATGTTGGGCTAATGAAACTAGGCCTTCCCACCCTTCTATTGATCAACATTGCATATGCACAGCCCCAGAAAGAAAGCATGACGTTGGGCATAATAATTTTCTTCAGCTGAGGCAATCCTTAAAGAGGGTTGACAGCTGAGGCATGTCTTCTGGCAGTAGTCCCAGAACCTGGGGGGGAAGATTCTTCTGATGATATTTCTGATAGGATATCTGGCAGTATATCATAGCATCTACCACAGTCCTTGTCTCTACTTCTTCCATCTAGCTCAGAAATCACCCCACTGCTTTCTGACTTTCCTAATCCCTACTTCGCTAAGACAACTCTAACGGAGGTCACTGATGCCTTCCTTATGACCGTTCAGGCTGAAAAACACTGTGCCTGAATTACGTCCTTGGTTCAACTCATACAGATGCTCTTCTGTCTTCTAGGTAGGAGGAAGTGTGAGTGACAGAGAAAAGGCCTGACTCCATGTAGACCCTCTAGTCTAGGTGATTTCCTCAGAACACACTATGGATAATTTGGTCTTAGACTTGCCATAACTTATTGCAGTCTTTTGTATATACACCTATTTCCCATTAAAGAGTAAAAATCTTGAAGACCCATTCATAGTTGTATTTCTCCAATAGATTACAATTCCAAGGGCATACCATACTAGTTTCCTTCTCCCTTCCCTTTCATGGTAATGGTGGCCCACAGGGAGAACCTCAAGATGTGACACCAGTGAAAATGCTATAATCCAAACAGCATCAGTTGTCTGAACTTGGATGTGACAGTGGAAAGAGAAAAAGAAGCACATAGTAAAGATTCCACAAAATTGATTTGACCAGATTTTAGATGGGTTTTCTATGAAGGTTTAGGGAAGCTTAGTACGAGAAATATTGCTGTTGTGAAGGATACTGAAGATATGGGAAGACTGGTTCTGGAGAAAAAGGAAATAATGAGTTCACTTTTGGCAATTTGACTTGAAGGTATTTGAGAGCTAATGATAGAAAATATCCAGAAATCTAGACATGTGAGACTGAGCATTGGGAGGTGGCAATAATGGGACCAGAAACATAAATCCAGAAATTATCTAGGTAATGCTTCTAATGGAAATCACTGGAATGAGTTGTGTAACATAGCCTGTAGAGAATATTGAGAGGAAAATTGTGCACCGAATCTTGGGTATCACATGTATTTGAGGATGTAGGAAGAAGAGAACAAGACACCAAGAAGGCAAGAAGGAAAAGATGAAGAGGTGAGACTAAAACACATGTAGTGTAGTGTCACAGATGCTATTAATAAGGGACATTTCAAGAGGGATGAAGCGGTCGAGATAGTTAGCAATGTTTCAGGGACACCAAAGAGGGTGAATAAAGGAACAATGAACTTAGCAATTATTTATCATAATTCTATCAACAAATATTTTTGGGTGTCTACTTTTTTTCTAGATATAGTGATAGTCATCTAGAGATACAGCAATAAGTAAGGTTGATACAATTTCAGTCCCTAGGGAAATGAAAACATCTTTGAGAAGGCAGTTTTATTAAAGTGATGGAAGCTAAAAGGACATGGTCCCACAAACATAGTTAGTCTCACAGACAACTCTTTCAACTAGATGGCACAGGTGTTTTTCCCAGCTTCTTTCAATTTAAGTTTTACTACCTCCTTTCTATTTACATATGATATCAGATAATATTTACTTATTCTACAAATGAAGAAATAGCACCGCGAAATAAGGGTCGCGTCAAAAGTATAAAGTGAGTTAGTGACAAAGCTAGAAAGAAATTCTGATTCTATCTTTTCTGTTGTATTTTCACTATGCATGTCCGAATATTTATCAGACTTTAGGGTAATTACTTATCACTTAGAAATAGAGGTTTAATACCTCTTGTCAGGATATCATTATTGTTTTCTCATTTTGATTACAAGCAAAACATTAGACAGTAACATCCACTAACTGTGCTAGGCATTGAGATTGAGAGATGAGCAAGGCAACACAGTCCCTACATTCCTGGACCATACAGAGAAGTATGGGAGAAACAACAAATGTAAATAACTTCGCAAATAGAAAAGAAATTCTGAGAAGATCTATGAAAGAAAATGACAAATTGCTCTTTGTGCTTTGTTATTTAATCATTTTATACAAATATGTCTTAACCCATACTATTTCTCCATGGAGCACATTGTGGAGAAGTTTTGCTTTCTGGGCCCTTTGGCACATTAATTTTAAGGTATTTGAGTCATTTACCCTGATGTATTTAAAGCAAGATACATTTTTTGTCCTTATATAGATGTTATACGTATGCAAATTCAAACTAAAAATGGATTCCATGTTTCACACCCCTTCTACTGGTCCAGAATAACTTAAATTTGCATTTCTGTTAATTAAATTGTTTATTGATCACTTTTAAAAACCAGGTAGCCTAAGCTATTTATTTATTCATTCATGCAAACACTACCTGATTTCTACTTGCCAGTATCTTACTGGGTGCTAGAAAATACAAAGAAGGCTATGTTCCTGCCTTTGCTATGAAAGACTTCCCAGCCTTGGCAATACCACAATATGAGAAATTCCAGGAAAGTGTATTTCTCAGTGAAGTAAAATCTATCCTGCAGAGGATCAGATTAACATAAGCAAAAGAAAAATACACTAATGAGCTATTTTTTAACATATTACATCTCAGTGAGTGCATTCTGAATGTAATGTATTCATGCATGACTGACTCGGGTTCATCTTTATCAACAACACCCAGTACACGTGGTCATATGCACTGAGGACTCGCAAGACAAGCGAGATATGGAGGTTGTTTTTATCTTCCATTAACAACTCCAATCTTGTGGATTTTTATTGTTTTCTTTTCCAAAGCTGTCTCTACTCATTGTCTTCTTTCATTTATAAAGGAGACAAACACTAATAAATGAAGTGGCTTACTAAAATTATCAAATACCTTCGTGTTTACGCTAATTAGGTCATAGTTCTATGTTTTTCTGCCCCATTTTCACTACATAGGTCTAATTATTTATTAAATATAATTGTTACTTATTGAAGAGCACCTTCAGGATATGCTTACCTAGCCTCTTTACTGCATATAAATACACTTTCCACATGCTGACTTTGCTTTGTAGGAGGTAGAAAAAACAGATTCTATTCAATACATGTGATGCCTACTGCACCTCTGCAGAGAATTCCTTCCCATTGGTAAGGATGCCATCTACTCACCATTTCAGGGTAATGTTTGAAGGTTTCATTGATTTGGTTTTGTTTATAAGGGTCATAAAGAAGTCAGTAAGCATTAAAGACAATCTAACAGAAGGCTGCACAGCCCAAGTTAGTTTCAGTAAAACCAAATTTCCAGAAAATGTAATTTTGTTATTGGCTGAGGCTATTAGCAAACAGGAGGTGGAAGTGGAGACGGTGAATGTTGTTATTTAAGCTAAAGAAACATAAGGCTACTCCCCAAAATTCATCTTACTTAGCCAGATCTTTATAGACTTCAGACCAGGGTCTGTTCCAGTGGGAGCCACATTGCTTTCTCTGGAAAGAGAAGAGTTCAAATTAGAATATAAAATTCTGAACCCTGGGGAACCATGGCCCCAGCCTGCCACTTGTTTCCATTATTGACTTGTAATAAGCACTCTTGAAAGAATAAGGTTGTTGAAGGAATAAGTGTGCCATCTCTGGAGTAACATTTTTCATTCAACCACTTCATTCTTAACAATGCATGCCAACATATATTATTTTGTGAATGATAAATAGTTCATATGATGACTCATATTATTCAGGGTTTTTCTATGAGAGAATGACACCATTCTAATGGTCAGAATTCAAATAATTGCTGCACTTAATACACCTCTATCATCATAATGAGACAGAATCTATCTTCAAAAATTAATTTCCCCCCAAATGTAGACATATAGGGAACCATAATAAGTCTTTTAAGAAATATTTCATTGATGGGTTTCTTGTGTAATAGATCATGGACAATTTGTGGAAAAAAAATAGAAGAATCTTGAAGCACATGTTGAGAACTGACACTCCAGTGTGGCTAGCTGAGAATGTTCTTATGGTATAATGATTTTAGAAAAGAAGAGAAGGAGATGAATATATTACTAAGATAAGATACAGGCTTACGAGGTAACTAGATCCATTTTGTGGAGAGTAGACTAAATGAATTATTACAGAAACAGAGCAGGGACCAAAAAGTTTTAAAAATACAGATTGTACTGAGCTGCTTTGAATGCTCAATAATGCCAATAAACATAATGGACTATATTAATATTAAAGAGAACCTTCTTTTGAGCTGCTGAATTAAACAGGGATCTTCTTTAAAGACACACACACACACACAAACACACATACACACATACGTGCGTGCATACACACACAACTTTAATAGGCATCATCAAAACACTGCCTGCTTTTTTTTCTCTTAATCTTTAGTTGCAACCCACTTTAAATATTATACAGAGAAATTTTCATTTTGATTTCATAGATGTAGTACAATTACTCATTGATTAATCTGACAAAATAAATCTCTTTCAAATTTAGGAGCTCCTCAAACGTTTCCAGTTTTAGGGTTTATTTTGGAGATCTGCAATTAGCAAGAAAACATTTTGGGTTTACTAGAATTATTTTTTCATTTAATTCTGTAATAGATATATTAATGCCAGCAATAAGTATTTCACAAGTATTTACTGAGTGCCAGCTCTGTGTCTCATACTGGACTAGGTGCTGGGAATTTAGCGGTGAATAAAAAATAAAAATTTTTGCCTAAGTGGGGCTTATATTTCAGTGAAATCCCTTATTTGCATTGCCCTTTTGAGATTTAAAGAGCTTTTTCTTCTTTTCCACTTATTACAGTTTCCATATGGGTTTGTTGCGGCAGGTTTTAGTGATAACACTTTTTAAAATAAAGAGAACAAAGCTTAAGTGATTTTCCCCAAATTTGTACAGGTGGCGAAAAGCACAATATCTTTCACTAATCCTAAACTATTCTAAGTAATAAACTGATTCTAAATACTAAAAACTTGTTTCTTTCTGTCTTAAAAATGTCAGTATGCAATGCTTTTATTTACATGTTAAAAGTACAATGTGATGCTCGGAATTGACTATCTAGTGAACAATTCTTCTACTTGTTTAATCAATGTGTGTGCTGTATCTCAGAGATGACCACACCTAAAATATAAGATAGTGGTTCTTATCTATTAATTACCAGGATTTGGACTATGAATATACATAATTAAGTCACTCTACCCAGCCAGCTCAGACTAAATGTCTGTAGCCAATTGTGGTGAACTGAGTATCAACCGGCTCTGAAAAATGTAGGTCCAAAGATAAGTTACAGTTAATCCTTGCCTTAAGAGTCGTAAGTATCCAATAGAAAAAGTCTATAACTAATCATTGCAGCAGCACAATCTGTGATTGTTTATTAATGGAAACTTCATGGGAGCAGAGACTCTATTTGTCTATGAGCGCACTTTCATTGGCTGAAACAAAATAGTCTCTTAGTAAATATTTATTAAATAAAGAATGGATACAACAAGGGCTGTAAGAGAGGTATGCACTAGGTTTATTCTTTTGGGCTTAGGACTATTTGGAAACTCAGCCAATAGGGGTAAAGCTTTGATCTGAGCCTATGATCATTGTTAGGAGGACATTCATTCATTCACTCATTCATTCATTTGCTCATTCATTCAAGTTTTCATTCAACAAATATTGTACTGTGCAATAATTTCTGGGGTATGAAATGCAAACTCAACTAGAATGATTATCAAAGGTCATGAGTCTGTATACAAAGGCAGAAGTCAGTTCGTAAAAGGTCTTGTGTTAACATTCTAAGAATTTAGATTACTTTTCTTCTATGGGAAAGGAGGAGGTTTTGGAGTTTTGAACAAAGAGGAACGTGAATAGGTTGATCTATAAGAAACTTCTTTTTTTCTGCAATGTATCGGAAAAAGGCCTTTTGTGATCCTCTATGAAAGATAGTACCCACACCTCACACTTTATCCTCTTACCCTTCCCTTCTTTGTTTTTCCTTACAATAATTTTCTTTTTAACAGACTCACAATACTAATCCACTTATGGTTTGCTTTTATTTAGCTAGTTAGTCGTTTTTAACATTATAAGAAGTATCTGTGTACCTAACACCAAAAACAAAATTGGGAACTCAGTAATGACAATTACCTGTGTGTAAATATGATTTTCTCTAGCAACTCAATGTCCTGACTTTCCCTGAAAGACTTAGCCAATATTATGAAACTTGTGATCCTCATTCAGTCTTTCTTTTTCTGTGATTTGGTTGAATTTATATGTATTCTAAAAAAACATGTTTTTGCTTTTTCTTTAATTTCATTAATAAGGCATTATATTTTAGACTCATCTTCACTTTTTAAATTTTTTTTCCGTGTAGATAAGTTTTGACTGTTTTTAAAATATTCTTTTATAGCACTGTGCCATAGATAATTTAAATTGTTTTGAAGGGACAGTTATTGTGATCAGTCACTATGAAAATTATTTTATGTGTATTCTGTTTTCCTTGCACAAATGTTTCTTTTGCATATATACTAACAAGTGAAATGGCACCAGCACCAGCAAAGTAGAAGAGCTATTTTGCATTCACTTTGTCCTGATAATTGTTATTGTTTACCACTGAAATATTTGCCAATGAAATAGAAGTAAAATCGTATCTACTTTTTCTTGATTTGTATTTCCCCGCTGTGTAAGTCAGTTTTCATGCTCCCAATAAAGACATATGAAAAACTGGGAAGAAAAACTGGTTTAATGGACTTACAGTTCCATATGGCTGGGGAGGCCTCACAATCATAATGAAAGGCAAGGAGGAGCAAATCACATCTTACATGGATGGCAGTAGGCAAAAAGAGAGAGCTTGTGCAGAGGAATTCCTCTTTATAAAATAGTCAGATCTTGTGAGATTTATTCACTATCAGGAGAACAGCATGAGAAAGACCTGCCCCCATGATTCAATCACGTCCCACTGGGTCCTTCCCATGAAACGTGGGAATCGTGGGAGTTACAATTCAAGATGAGATTTGGGTGAGGACACAGCCAAACTGCATCACCCGGTCACTAATGATACTGAATATTTCATACATATTTATCAGATGTATGTATTTCCTCAACTCTGAAATGTTGAAATGAACTTCAACTCTGAGTTTTGTTCCTTTTCCACTATTGTGCTGATGCTTTATTTGTTGGTGTTATTTATATACTTTGACAAATAAATATATATGTATTTAGAGTTTATGACAAATAAAAATATATATTTATAGTTTACAACACGGTGCTCTGATATATGTATACTTTGTGAAATGATAACTACAATCAACCTAACATATCCGTAATCTGACATAGTTACCATTTATGTGTGTGTGTGGGGGGGGGGGGTGAGAATGTTTAAGATCTATTATCTTAGCAGATTTCAAGTATACAATACAGTATTAACCATAGTCATTATGATATATGCCACATTTTCTTTAACCATTCATCTATCAATGGAAAATTGGCTCTTTCCATATGTTGGCATCTTGGCTATTGTGAATAATACTGCATTGAACGTGAGAGTATAGCTATCTCTTTCAGATACTGATTCATTTTTCTTTTCATGTATATCCAGAAGTGGGAATGCTGGGACATATAGTAGTTCCATTTTTAATTTATTGAGGGATTCTCCATATTTTCCATATGCTGTACCCATTTACATTCCCACCAACATTATGTAAGCCTTCCCTTTTCTCCACACCCACACCAATATTAATCTTTTGTATTTTTGATAACAGTCATTTTAACAGGTGTAAGGTGATATTAATTGTGGTTTTAATTTGTATTCCTTCATTGTTAGTGATGTTGGGCATATTTTTTTCATATACCTATGTGCCATTTATTTGTATGTCTTCTTTTGATAAATGTCTATTCAGGTCCTTTGCCCAATTTTAATCAGAATATTTATTTTCTTGCTGTTGAGTTGTTTGAATTCCTTATATGTTTTGTGTTCTAACCCCTTATCAGATGCATGGTTTGCAAATATTTTCTCCCATTTTTCAGGTTAACTCTTCACTCTATTGGTTACTTTCTTTGCTGTGAAGGAACTTTATAGTTTGTTGTAATCCATTTTTCTATTTCTGCTTTTCTTGCCTATATTTTTTATGTCATATCCAGAAAATCATTGCCCAAAGTAATGTCAATATTTCATTGAATCTGTAGATTGCTTTGAGTAGTATGGACATTTTAATAATTTTTCTTCAATCCACAAATATAAGATTTTTTTGTACCTTAATTGTAAATGCATGAGTTTATTTTGGGGCTTTTTATTCTGTTCTGTTGGCCTGCTTTTATTCCAGTATCATACTGTTCTTAATCCAGTGTCATACTGTTTTTATTCCTATAGCTTCGTAGTGTATTTTGAATTCAGGTAGTGTGATGCCTCCAGCCTTGTTCTTTTGGCTCAAAATTGATTAGACAGTTTGAGGTCTTTTGTGTTTCTATATACATTTTGGGATTTTTTTTTTTATTTCTGTAAAAATTACCTTTGGAATTTTTATAGATATTTCATTGAATCTGTGGATTGTTTTGAGTAGTATGGACATTTTAATAATTTTTCTTCAATTCACAAACAGTATTTTTTTCATTTTGCCAATATGATAGATATTTTCTCTAGTATTTGGATAATATCATTCTATTGCCTTTTGGCTCTAGCCCTACAATTATTAAGTAACATTGAAATGTGCCCCATTGTAAGGCACAAAATAGATTCTGGAACTAGCCTCTGTGAGTTTATATTTTGAATTATATTTGTGTTACCTGAGCCAATAGATTATTCTTCAAGACCTAAAGTCACTCTCTGGAAATATCGGGCACCATTGAATACTTGGTAACCTACTTCATGAATAGATTACTTATTGTTTGAAAAGCTCATTCATAAGCTAGCAGATTGAAACAACCATAATTTTTGTAGGGTCTTACCTTACTTTAGAGATTACATAATAAAAATTACAGCAATATGCATAAAAAATATTATAACATGGATTTGAACATATTTGAAAAAATATTTTAGATGGCACAAAACAGCTGTAGAATGTGATTTATAGTATAAGCTCTGAAAACTGGTTTCAAACCATAGCACTACCTCTTAGCTATGAAACATGAAACAGTTAATTTCTTTGAGCCTCAGTTTTCTCACATGTGAAATAAAGATAGAGCTTTTGTGATTAGAAAGCAAGATAATCTATATAAAGTGCTCAGCATAGAGCCTGGCTTCTGGTAAATCCTTAATTAATGTAAGTTGTTAGTTGTATGGCCACATGTAAGGCTTTTGCTGACATATTTTTCTTCTATTTCCCAGAGGTGAATTTAATTTATAAGCCTATAAAAGAACTTTCAAAGGATTTGGAAAATATATATTCATAGATCTTTAGAAATGAGGGAAACATAGATTTTTATCAGATCTATTGAAGTGTTTTGTACTTGCGGAAACTGAAATAAAGGGAAATATTTTACAAAATTAACACCAGATTTAGACTAGAACCTCTGTCTTTACAGCAATTTTTTATTCAGTGGACTCTCTACTACCTAAGATGCTGGTCACCATAAGCATTTGAAAACAGAACCTGAAGATGTTTGGAATAATTGGATGTAGATAGTTTCCAAAAGTCACCTATTAATTTGAGACATGAACAAGCACGTTTCCTTCCCCATCTTGACCCTCCATTCAAGCTTTTACCTAAAAATGATTTCATTAAGTTTTCTACATTCATCAAAATGAGGCCTAAAACTACATAAAGTAGAACAAGTTAAAAAATTAAATTGTAATTTGTTTGGACACTTGATTCTATGCCAATGAAACTATAAGAAACAATGTCTATAAGGAACAGAGTCTGGTGAAGGAAACAGATTTGTTCAGCAAGAAAAAAAAATCATAAACATGATGAGATTTCAAAATGCCTGAGGACTTAGAAGTGCTAAATTAAAATGTTTGGAACGAATACATTACATAAGAAAAAATGGATTAATCAAGGTCTGAGTACTTAAATTTGAGAACTTTATGTAAGATGATTTAACTGATATGGAGGTTAATGTGGCTTAAGTTTTGGGGTGCTAGCTCTCTCAGTTCTCTGAGAATGTAATTGCTCCTACTCGAGCTTCGTTCAGACATTTTCCTCCAGTCTAGACCCCAGCATTGGAGTTTTCTGCTCTATTTATGATGGTGCTGTTTCTGATATATAGAAAAACAGGATATTTTAGATGTCAGGTTTACCAGTCTGGCACTTTCCCCACCTATAACATGATGGGAATCACTAAAGTGGAAAAATATTAGAAATATAAAACCTTTTAGTTTGCATAGTATTTAGCTAGATGGTCCAGCAAAGAGAATATGTTTTCCAAATGCTACTGTTTTCTCAAGGATGGAAATGAAACGGATGTTTTCCCACCACCACCTACTGCTGCTTTGATAATATTTTCTGATGCACCAGATGGTGGAAAACAAACTTATTCTTCCATAGCTTTCTTGGTTGAGCAGTTATTTATGTGCCAATGGGATCCATTTATCCACCTTTATTATGGCTTTTCATCCTTATAGACAATAAATTCAAATAAAACAATCCTGGTAAGTTGATATACTTTATCCAACAGATGAGCTGAAGTGTTTGAGGGTACTTATTATACTTACTCTTCACCTAGCAGTTTATTACTCCCTCCAACAAGCAGAAGAATACAGAAATGGTATTACAAGAAAAAATACTCTGTGCCTTAATAATTGTACTTGATTAAACAGCAAGGGATACCTGATGAAGGAAATTGAACTCATTATGTCAAACTGTTTCTATGAGGCATTGTTTTCTGGATCCTTATTTAAAACTCATTTTGGACATGTCATTACCATGACATTTAGTTATAATTTGTTGATTTAAACTTGCATGTCTGTTTAAGATACTCCACAGTAATAATAACAATAATTATTACTATGTACATGTGTATTTATTGACAAGTGTTTTCCTATAGGGGTTTGCTGTACCAGGTTGTTCATCATCTCATTACCCTCTTTTTTGCAAGTATTTGAATAGCAACCACCTGATTCTATGCCTCCTAAAATACGTGGAACAATGTCTGTAAGAAATAGAGTCCGATAGGTAAGTTGCTCTTAAATTTTTGGCAACCCTGCAAACCCTGAGGGGAGCGGTACTCATTTCTGTCTTTGCTGAACAAACAGGCTTACTGAGTCTTTCTGTTTTCAGTTTCAAATAGAAAGTTCAAGTGAAAATGTGAAGCATAAATACTCATTTTTAATCCCCCCCACTTGTAACCCCACAATCGTTTAAAGCTAAGCATAATTTGAGTTATAATAAATACTATGTTTTCCTTTTTGTATATTGTCATGTGACTTATATTGTCCTCATGCTTTAGAAGAGTGCTTCCCAAACATTAGTGTTTATATGAAAGACAAATTACTTTAAAATGCAGATTTTGTTTCCCTCAAGTTTCTGGTAGGGCTGGAAGCTCTACTGTTCTAATCAAGACCATTCTAACCAAGACCAAGTGTTGCCCTCCTTGAACCACTCTTGAGCAGCAACATTTTAGAATTTGCAATGCATTTTCACATAATTTAACCCACTGGGCACTAGCAAAATTTGTAATGAAGAAACCCACGATTTTATGACTTGCCTAAATATATACTATCAATTAAAATTTGGATCACTACTCTGATCCACTTTGACTGAAACTGTGATCAAAACTCTCTTCACCGTGTCATAAGTTGCCCTAAGTTAGTGGATGTCAGTTCCCACTGGCTTTCAAAGCCATCTGGCTAATGCTGACCCACTTCATTTGGGGTGGGTCTGGGCATTGATATTTTTCAAAAGGACTTGGAGATTATTCTAATATTTAGCCAGTTTAAGAATCAGTGTTAAAAATTAAAGCTGGGAATACGATATACATTTGTCCAAGTATTAGTCAGGGATTAGGTCAGTGATTCTGAAATATTAGCTGCATACACCTACAGTGAATTCATTTTCAACAAAGGTGCCAAGGACATACTTTGGAGTAAGGACAGTCTCTTTAATAAATGGTGCTGGGAAAACTGGATATCGCTATGCAAAAGAATGAAAATTCTTATCTCTCACCAAAAAATCAAACCTAAATGAATTAAAGGTTTAAATCTAAGACCTCCAACTATAAAACTACTCAGGAAAACATTGGAAAAACTCTCCAGGACATTGGTCTGGGCAAAAATTTCTTCAGTAATAATTCGCAAGCAACAGGCAGCCAAAGCAAAAATGGACAAATGGGATCACACTAAGTTAAAAAGCTTCTGCAAAGCAAAGGATGCATTCAACAAAGTGAGGTGATAGCCCATAGAATGGGAGATAATATTTCCAAGCCACCCATCTGACAGGGATTAATAACCAGAATATATAAGGAGCTCAGACAAGTCTATAGGAAAACTAAAAATTCAATCAAAAAAGGGGAAAAGGATTTGAATAGACATTTCTCAAAAGTAGACATACATATGACAAACAGGCATATGAAAAGGTGCTCAACATCACTCATCATCTGAGAAATGCAAATCAAAACTACAATGAGATATCATCTTACCCCAGTTAAAAGACCAGTAATAACAAATGTTGACAAGGAGGTGAAGAAAACAGAACCCTCGAACACTGTTGGTAGGAATGTCAATTAGTACAACCAGCTACTATGGAGAACAACTTGGACATTCTGCAAAAACTGAAAATGGAACTACCATATGATCCATCAATCCCACTGGTGTGTATATACCCTAAAGAAAGGAAATCAGCATATGGAAAAACTATCTGCATTCCCATGTTTATTGCAGCACTGTTCACAATAGCCAAGGTTTTGAAGCAACCTAAGTGTCCATCAACAGATAAATGGATAAAAAATATGGACTTATGCACAATAAGGTACTATTCAGCTATAAAACAGAATGAGGTTTTGCTATTTGCAACAGTATGGATGGAACTAGAGGTTATCATGTTAAGTGAAATAAGCCAGGTACAGAAAGACAAGCATCACATATTCTCACTTATTTGTGGGATATAAACATCAAAATAATTAAACACATGGAGCTAGAGAATAGAAGGATGGTTACCAGAAGCTGGGAAGGGTATTGGGACGTGGGGAGGAAATGGGGGTGGTTAATGGGTACAAAAATACTTTGAAAGAATAAATAACACCTAGTATTTGATAGCACAACAAAGTGACTATAGTCAAAATAATTTACTTGTACATTTTAAAATAACTTAAAAGTATAATTGAATGGTTTGTAACCCAAAAGATAAATGCTTGAATATATATAAGTATATATAGTCTATATACATACACTATATATTCAATATATATACTATATATACTCTCTATATATACTATTCATACATTATTTTATATATATATATAGTACCCACTATATGTGTGTATGTGTGTGTATATATATAGTACCCACAAAAATTAACAACAAAAAAATATTTAGCTGTATCAGTATCTGCTGGAGGGCTTGTTAAAACACAGGTTGCTGGACCCTATCCCTAGAGTTTTTTAATCAATTGGTCTGGGTTAGGAACCCATGATTTTGCATTTCTGATGAGTTCCCGGTTGCTGCTTATGTTGCTGGTGCAGGGACAACACTTTGAGAATCCCTGGGTTAGGCTGAAGCAATGATGACAAAAGTTAATGAGCTTACCTTTAGATTTGATTATTATAGTTCCTTAACGTCCAGCCAACTTGATTTATTTAGGCTCCATACTGTAGACAGTTTCTAATAAATCATTCCCTACCAAAGATAACATGACAAAAAGGATGCTGTGTGAAAAAAGTGTTTGCTGCAGGGTATTTTTGCCATTAAAATAGTACTAAGTTTCATATGGGAAATTTCAAGGTACTATACTTTTTTCCTCTCTTTTTATATTCAAGGAATTATATTCATGCATCAGAGAAGAGAAAAAGAAAATTATATGCCTTACAATGACTTTCTCAAATCCTTCATTCAATCGTTTAAATTATTTCAACAGTGCCTTCATTATTATCTGCAAGTAGTTAATCTCATTTGAGAGACACCTACGGTGAAATTTTAGATCACTCATACTCACAGGGTGCAATAGAATTTCTGGTACTGTTTTTCATTCAGGTTATAAAAGAAAATTATTATTATACCTTGAACAAAAAATAAAAACTCATATTTTTTTTTCCCTAAGAAAAGGGCTTAAAATGGAAATGACAACAGAAATTTTACTGTAAAAACATGTTGGGTGTTGGTCTCTTGTTCCAGATTCTATATTCAATATTGAGCTGCAAAATCAAAGAATGGCCTTCTACAGTGACATGAATGTGGTCAAATAAAAGGGAAGTCATATTGATTGTAAGAACTAAAATGAACATTCAGCACATACTTCCTTTTTCTGACATAAGAATACATGTTTTGGTACTATCCATATTAGGGTTGAATTCAGGCTCAACCACTTACTAGCTATTTGACATTAGATAATTTATGTAAACTTTCACAGTAGTAAAATTAATTATATCTACTCCTCAAGACTGTCATGCATGGTAAAATAAAATGGCATCAATACAGCACCCAATATATTATCTAACACATAATAGGTGTTTAGTAAACGGTAGTATTCTTACTCATAAAAGGTCATCAAGCTTCACCTTGAACATATTCATTAGTGAGCTACTTATCTCTTGTAATTTCATTCCATTTATAGAGTAGTTTCCAAATTTGAAGAGTTTCTCTATGTCAACGTACTTAATTTCAGCCACCATAAATTACAGCAACTACAATATGTTAGAGGATAAAAGGAGGAAAACTTTCAGCAATAGCAAAGTATTTTACTATCAAACCTGAGACTAGACAAACTTTGAGAAGTAATATAATACAATGAAAAATGTAAATACCAAAGAAAGGTGGAAATATAAAGCCCTTGATATAAAGTTTGTCTTAGTTTTGAAAAGTAATAGGTATCATTGACAAAAATGTTGGCATAATCCTAGGACTATTTTTTTTTCTCTCTCATTCTTCTTGACCCCTTGCTTGCGTTTCATTTATTACATTTGGGCTAGGCTAGGCTGTGCTGCATAACAAACAATGCAAAATCTCAATGGCTTAAACAAAACAAAGGCATGATTTTCATACTCCATGTCCAGTGGGGGTCAGCTGGGGTATCTGATCTATCTATGCCGTTCTCACTTCTAGACTCTGCTTGATAAAACAGATATTTTTTCTGGAATATTGTCATTGAGTATAGCATCTTCCTGCATTTAAAGATTCCACCTGGGAGTGACATGTTATTCTTTTCACATTTTGTTAGCTAAAGTAAGTCAGTTGACTTTTCTTGAATTAAAGGGAAGGGGGCGGTAAGTGCAATCTCACCATGTGCCCAAGAGTAGAGAACCAAATGTTCATGAACGGCACAAATAACTTCCTTAGTATTGTTTGCTAATTCCACCTCTGAGAAATACTTGTTTTCCCCTTTTGTTATATAGAATTATGTTGCTTCCCCTGCTAGTTTCTTTTCTTCTTCTGCTAGTTATTTTTCTTCCTCTTACCCCATTCCTTAATTTTGTAGCTCTATATCTTATATTGCATCTGGAACAAAAGACCAAGATCAAAAATGTTATTGAAAAAAAGATTTATTCTGTGTCATTTGTATTTTTGTCATTTGAAATTAACAGGCGCTTCCCCTTAACATTAACCTTTGCTGGTTTGTGCTTTCTCATTCTCTCTCATAATTTTATCCATCCATAAAACATTAATTATTAAAAATATGTAGATAATTATTATAACAACAACTTTTTGTCTTCCCTGTATTCCAGGCATATTTTGGGGGGAATATCCACCTGGATGATTCACAGCACTTCAATTTTCCTGGTCTTTCAGGAGTCAAGAATTCCAGTAATTTTAGAGATTCACTTTTTTCCCAATATATCTACTCTTTTTTCTGTATTTTTTCTTCTCATATTGCTTTACAATCTAGCCTTTCTTCCAAGAACTACCTAATCAAGCAATGTCTCACTAGAGTCAACTGTGTTATCCCCTTCCCTTTGTTCCTACTTTACAGGAAAAACAAACAAAAAGACAACTTTATCAATCCAGCTGGTTGTCTTTTCTGTTCCTATGTCAGAAATGTTGGGAAACACTGATAAAATTCATTTAACTACACAGAACAATGTCACTGTGAATTCACTGTCAGCACATTTATATCAGCTCTCACGGTTCTCTAACAAAGCTTGACTCTGTATTTACTGTGCTAAAACAATTTTCTTTCTTTCTAGAACAATTTCAAAATCATGTTTATTGTGCTCCTTATATAATCCACATTTACTATTACTTTTAGAAGATTATCTGGTAACTTCCTTTACAGAAAAGCAAAAATAAAGGAGTAAAATAAAATCAAATTGAAGGTGTAAAATTATTTGATTTCCAAGCCCCTATCTTTCCTGGTTAACAGCATTTTTTTTTTTTCTGTTTGAGATGGAGTCTCGCTCTGCTCTGTCGCTCAGGCTGCAGTGCAGTGGCGCTATCTCGGCTCACTGCAAGCTCGGCCTCCTGGGTTCAAGTGATTCTCTTGCCTCAACTTCCTGAGTAGTGGGGATTACAGGCCCGTGCCACCATACCCGCCTAATTTTTGTATTTTTGTAGAGACGGAGTTTCACCATGTTGGCTGGGCTGATCTGCAACTTCTGACCTAGGTGATCCGCCCACCTAGACCTTCCAAGGTGCTGGGATTACAGGAGTGAGCCGCTGTGCCCTGCCTCTGCATATTTTTATGTCCCCTCCTTCCTTGTCCTAGAGGAATAGATGCCCCTCATTTGACCAGAGAAATCTCTTCCCTTATACTCTGTCTTCCACTTCCTTATAAATACTTATCACTCTTTCTTTAGATGTCCACGTTTTCTTTTACTCATTCTCTTTCATTTTAGCTTTCAAATATATACATATGTGAAACAAAATAAGAGCCTTGCTTGGTTGCTCAGGTTTCAATGCAGTGTTGTGATCATAGTTCACTGCAGCCTTGAACTCTTGGACTCAAGGGATTCTCCTGCTCCTCCCAAGGAGCTGGAACTATAGGCCTGTGCCACTATACTTGAATAATAATTTTTTGTTTTTTGTAGACATGGGAGTCTCATTTTGTTGTCCAGGCTAGTCTTGAACTCCTGGCTTCAAGTGATCCTCCCACCTCAGCTTCCTATGTCAATATTCTTGAAATTATCTCTTCCTATGACTTTTTCCCACAGCCTTTTTTTGTTTTGTTTTGTTTTGTTTTTTGAGACGGAGTCTCGCTCTGTTGCCCAGGCTGGAGTGCAGTGGCGCGATCTCGGCTCACTGCAAGCTCCGCCTCCTGGGTTTACGCCATTCTCCTGCCTCAGCCTCCTGAGTAGCTGGGACTACAGGCGCCCGCCACCGCGCCCGGCTAATTTTTTGTATTTTTAGTAGAGACGGGGTTTCACCGTGGTCTCGATCTCCTGACCTTGTGATCCGCCCGCCTCGGCCTCCCAAAGTGCTGGGATTACAGGCGTGAGCCACCGCGCCCGGCCTTTCCCACAGTCTTATAGAGCACTCATTTTGAAATGCTTTTGCCAGGTTTTCTTCTTCCACTTGCTCCTTCAGTAATATTTCTCTCTAAGCTTTGTACCTTGCCCTCATCTCGATTAATTATAAACACTTCTTGATACTGTTGATTTATAAGTTTACATATTCAAGACAAACATATATGAATCTATTCACCTACTGGTCAGCTGTATTTGGTTTAATCTAATTAAACCTAACCAAAAATGAATTCATCATTTTATTCCTTATCAGTTCAGCAGAACACACTTTGTACATTGTACTTTCATTCACTCAGTTACCCAAGCTAGAAATCAGAATTATCCTTGACTCCTCCATTTTTTTCTTACACAAATGCTCCAGGCCCCCATATTTTATTATTTCAATATCCTCAACCTCCTTTATTTCTCCAGTTCCTCCCTTTAAATACTCAGTGACACTACCATAATTGGACTCCTGGAGTTTCCTC
Source organism: Macaca fascicularis (assembly GCF_037993035.2). NCBI lineage: Eukaryota > Metazoa > Chordata > Mammalia > Primates > Cercopithecidae > Macaca > Macaca fascicularis. The sequence continues at coordinate 42,698,452 of NC_088379.1, forward strand.
TAACCAGCCTCCCTGACAACAGACTGCTCCTTCATACGTTGAATGTAATCTTTCTAAAATGCAAAACTTCTTCCTTTTCTTCTAAGCACCGGGATAAAATGAGATATCTTCAACAAAACAAGCTAAAATATTTTATCTATCTCCATTTTTCTAGCTCTATTTCTAGCCAATCCATTGCTAAAATTTCTTTTGTGGTTACATTAAATATGTGCATTTCCTCTAATTTAGTGGTTCTCGACCACAGGCTATTTTTCCCACTCTCTACCCACAGGGAACACAGGTAATGTTTAGAGCCATTTTTTTTTTTTGTTGTTGTTGTCATAACTTGAAAAGGGAGTACAACTGGCATCTATTTGGTAGAGGCCAGAGATACTGCAAACATCCCAAAATGAACAGCGCAGAACAAATAATTATCTAACCCAAAATATCACTAGTACCAAGCTTGAAAATTCCTGTCCTAATTCAATGTCATAATTCTCATCCCTGTGCCTTTGTACATGCTGTTCTCTCTGTGTGGAATCTTCTCCCTTCAACATCTGTCTGATTTCTGTAAGTTCATCAAGGTTCATTCTGTGTATCGTCTCTTCCGTAATTATTCTAACTAATCTTCCTTCCAAATTACATTTAAGGCAATTTATTTTACCCTCATCACATTGCTATCTTTCTTAAAATCATTCAAAGACTTTCCATTTCCAAGTCAATATTCCTTACATTGGTACTAAAAGCCCAGTAAAACAGGGGAATGAACTACATGAATGGTTACCCCCCTCCAGGTTTTCCTATTCACGTTCTATGATTCATCCAGAATGGGTTAGTTCACATTTCTGCAACTTACACACTTCCGTAATTTTGATCTGTTTGTTTCTTCTAATTTATATGCTTCTTTGTCGGCCTGATCATCTCTACCATCTAAACTCTTACCAGATTTCCAAGGCTCATCTTATGCAAATCTCTGCTTTTTTGAGACTCATCCATCTGGCTCTACCACTGACTTGCTCTCATTCTCGTTACCTACTCTGTTCTGTTAATATTTCTTCGTTCACTGGAAACTTTAGCTACATGATCAGGCTTTGTATCTACATAAATTCCTAATAATATCTCAGGAGACAGCCAGTCAGATGACATGTCTAGTTGCCTTAACATCTCATTTCCAAAAATGGCAATCTTATTTTAAAATGATAATAACAACTATAATGTTAATAACAACAATAGGTTATTATAAGTACTAATTATAAGTACTAATTGAGTACTTACTGTGCTTGAGGCACTGTGTAAAACCCTTTAACGTCAGTTGATTCTCATCTTCCGTATCTAGTGCCTGCATTTTTCAAGAATATTGATCTCTATAGAGCAAAACATCTTTTCTTCTATTACTTCATAGTGGACAGATCACTGTCCATCCACAGTCACTCTTCATCGTTGTCCAATTTTCTGTACCCTAGGAGGTGAATCAATATGAACCGCATCCAAGGGTTCCTTTGCTTTTTGGATGATAGCAGGCATTGACAGATGATATGGTTTGGCTGTGTCCCCACCCAAATCTCACCTTGAATTGTAATAATTCTCACATGTCCTGGGAGGGACCTGGTGGGAGGTAATTGAATCATGAGGGAGGTCTTTCCTATGTTTTCCTTGGAATGGTCAACAAGTCTGATGAGATCTGATGGTTTTATAAAGGGGAGTTCTGCTGCACACGTGCTCTCTTGCCTGCTGTCAGGTAAGATGAGGCTTTGCTCCTCATTAACCTAACACCATGATTGTGAGGTCTCCATAGCCATGTGGAACTGTGAGTAAATTAAACCACTCTCCTTTATAAATTACCCAGTCTTGGATGTGTCTTTATTAACAATGTGAGAACAGACTAATATAGTAAATTAGTACCAGTAGAGTGGGATGCTACTGTAAAAATACCTGAAAATGTGAAAGTGACTTCAGAACTGGGTAACAGGCAGAGGTTGGAACAATTTGGAGGGCTTAGAAAAAGACAGGAAGACGTGGGGAAGTTTGGAACTTCCTATAGACTTGTTAAATGGCTTTGACCAAAATGCTGATAATGATATGGACAATAAAGTCCAGGGTGAGGTGGTCTCAGAGAGAGATGAGGAACTTGTTGGGAACTGAAGCAAAGGTGATTCTTGCTATGTTTTAGCAAAACGACTGGTGGCATTTTGCCCCTGCTCTAGAGAGTTGTGGAATGTTGAACTTGAGAGAGATGATTTAGCTCATCTGTCAGAAGAAATTTCTAGACAACAAAATATTCAAAAGGTGACTTGAATACTGTTAGAAGCAGTTTTGTGTATTCACAAAGATATCGTTTGGAATTGTAACCTATGTTTAGGCAAGCAGAACATAAAAGTTCGAAAAATTGACAACCTGGCCATGCAATAGAAGAGAAAAACCCATTTTCTGAGGAGAAATTCAAACTGGCTTCAGAAATTTACATAAGTAATGAGGAGCCAAATGTTAATCACAAAGACAATGGAGAAAATGTCCCAGGACAACCCAGAGACCTTTGTGGCAGCTCCTCCCATCGCAGGCCTAGATATCAGGAGGAAAATATGGTTTCCTGGGCTCGGTCCAGGGCCCCCCTGCTCTGTGCAGCCTAGGGACTTGGTGCCGTGTCCCAGCTGCTCCAGCTGTGACTAAAAGGGGCCTTGGTTCTACTTGGGCAATGGCTTCAGAGGGAGCAAGCCTTAAGCCTTGGCAGCTTTCACATGGCCTGCAGGTGCACAGAAGACAATAACTGAGGTTTGTGAACCTCTGCCTAGATTTCAGAGAATGTATGAGAATGCATAGATGTCCACACAGAGGTGTGCTGCAGGGGTGGAGCCCTCATGGAAGGCCTCTGCTAGGGTAGTGCAGAAGAGAAATGTGGGGTGCAAACCCCTAGATATGTTCCCCTCTGGAGCACTGCCTAGGGGGCCTGTGAGAAGAGGACCACTGTCCTCCAGACCCCAGAAGGTAGATCCACTTGCCCTGTGTGCCTGGAAAAGCTACAGATCCTCAATGACAGTCTGTGAAAGCAGCCAGGATGGGGACTGTACACTGCAAAGCAACAGGAGTGGAGCTGCCCAAGATCATGGGAACCCACCTATTACATTAGTGTGACCTGGATGTGAGACATGGAGTCGAAGGAGGTCATTTTGGAGCTTTAATATTTGACTACCCCATTGGATTTCAGACTTGCATGGGGTCTGCAGCCCCTTCATTTTGGCCAATTTTTCCCAATTGGAATGGGTATATTTACCCAATGCCTGTACTCCCATCATATCTAGGAAGTAACTAACTTACTTTTGATTTTACAGGCTCATAAGCAGAAGGGACTTGTCTTGTCTCAGATGAGACTTTGGACTGTGAACTTTTGAGTTAATTCTGAAATCAGTTAAGCCTTTTGGAGGACTGTTCGGAAAGCACGATTAGTTTTGAAATGTGAGGAAATGATATTTGGGAGGGGCCATTGTGGAATAATGTGGTTTGGCTGTGTCCCCACCCAAATCTCACCTTGAATTGCAATAATACCCACAGAATGTGGGAGGGACCTGCTGGGAGGTACTTGAATCATGGGGATGGGTCTTTCCCATGCTGTTCTCATGATAATGAATACATCTCATGATATCTAATGGTTTTATAAAGGGGAGTTTCACTGCACATGTGCTCTCTTGCCTGCCACCATGTATGATGAGACTTTGCTCCTCATTTACCTTCCACCATGATTGTGAGGCCTCCACAGCCATATGGAACTGTGAGTCAATTAAACCTCTTTCCTTTATAAATTACCCAGTCTCAGGTATGTCTTTATTACCATCGTGAGAACAGACTGACACAGTAGATCAGAGAAGAGGAAGGTGGAGTTCTAATTCCTCTGGCTCCTACTCTGTGGGGTGACTTTAGGTTGGCGTTATTCCTCTAAGTTTGGCTTTATTCTTCTATTGATGACTGCAGATCCTTTTACTCAGCCATCTTCATATAGATATCTGTCTCTTTGTTCCTCCAGGCACAGGGTGATAACAGCTTCCCTCTGTTTCTAGTCCTCAGATACTGTACTACTTGTTGTTGGTTTCCCTAAAACCTACCTATATCTCGTAAATAGTTCCTATATCAGTTTGTGCAACTAATTAGTTTAAAGTAATTTAATTTAAATAACTTTATATTAACATTTATTTATTTTTAAAGTTTAAAGTTATTTAATTTTAGTATTCCATCTGTTTCCTGGCAGGACCACGAATAATTCCCTATTTCAAATATTCACTTCCATTGTCACAACCAAATCCAGACATTCCTCTATGTGATCACCTCATCCTTCCTGTTACTTATTCCCAGGAACACCACTCCAAGCAAATTTTTATTAAGACTTTCAGCCGTTTATCCTACCAGTTGATCGCTATCACTCCACTTGCTGAAGCCTGTTGTTACCTCAGACTGGATGATGTCTTCCTGTTCCTTTCCCCTAAATGTCCTGCATATTCGTTACAGTTAGAAGTGTTTGTTTAATATTATTATTTCTCACTAAAATTTGTTTCTGTCATATTAACTACTGTTTTAATCACAGCACATAGGAAGTACTCAAATAATAATTCAATGACTATTTGTTTTAAAATGTTACATATATGATGCTATAGTACTGTAAAAAAGAATTAGGAGGTGAGCTAATTTATTTTAGGGTAAAGGAAGCCTTTTAAGTGAGTTCTAAGCACAGGGTTCTTTCATATAATATATCTTAATTTTCTCCAAATTGCCTTATTAATCATTCTTTTGAATTAACATGGCACTTTCTTCTTTCTTACACTATACATCCTAATTCTACGTTGTATTCTTACTACTGTGTACTTGACACCTCACTCTACTTCCCAGCACCTCACTCTATCCCACAATGATTATTATCTCTTTGGGTAAATATCAGTCTTCCTCCCCTTTGCATTCTCTGTAGCATATAACAGAGGCTTGGGAATAGAGGCGGTACTCATTTTTGATGTAATACATAGTTGTTGACAGTTCCAACGCTATGCCCTAATATTTTTAATGAATTAGTTTAATTTGCATTTATTTAAAACATTTTATTTACCAGACTCGGTTGTCTTATACTGAATTTGTAGTTGCAGAAATTTTAAGTTCTTTTCAAAATAACTGCAACTGCCTTCTGTCACTCAGCTCACACATTTCTGTAGTTGATTTTTGGATTATGAGTGCATAATTTTCACTTAACTTAGTTAAATTCACTTTGTCAATTTTGGCTCATTTTCAATAACTTGAAATGATAATTTCAGAATAATGCTCACAGAAGTGAGGTAAACACTTTGTGTACTGACATTGAAGACATACCTATTTTTTTAAATCATACTTTTTGTCATTAAAAGTAATTGCAGAAACAGCAATTAACTTTTGCATTGATCTAATATTATTCACCGAAAGACTCAAATATTTCCATTTGGTATGTTAAAATATAATGCAGGATCTTGATGATGTAAACCCCCTGGAGTATTTATCTTCCTCATGTTATCTTTTATTTTAAGTTAAAAATAAACATGCTGTTTGCGGTCAGTCTATGTTATATGTTGAATTGTGTTTCCCCAAAAAAGGTCTGTTAGAGTCCTTTATCTCCAATACTTCAGAATGCCACCTTAGTTGGAAATAGGGTCTTTACAAAGATAATCCAATTACAAATGAGGTCGTTAGGATAGGTCCTAATCCAATATGACTGGTGTCTTTATATAAAGGAAGAATTTGGACACAGAAGCAGACATTCCCAGAAGAAATACAATGTGAAGATACACAGAGAGAAGATGGCCTTGTGACCAGGGAGATGTATCAACAGAACAACAAATGCCAAGGATTGCCAGAGAACAGAAAAAACTGGAAGAATCAAGGAAGAGTTCTCCCCTGGAGCCATTAGAGAGAGCACGACCTGATACCACCTTGATTCCTCACTTCTAGCTTTCAGAACTGTGAGATAATAAATTTTTGTTGCTTTGAGACTGCGGTAATTTGTTTATAGCAACCCTAGCAAACTAATACACTCTATGTGCAAGTATTAACACAGTGTTCTTTTTCTTCCTCTGAATTTCATGGTGGTATAATTCCTTTTCCTTAGTTTATAGCCACAAAATTCTCAAGAGGAAAATTTCTACAAATCAGTATGAAAAGTTGTAATTTTGCTGTGGCAAAACAGTAGAATAATCAGAGTCTGCCCACTAGAGTTTTCTAATATCGTCCGTAAGTACTGACACTCAGGTACTCAGATATTTATCTGTGTGCTTAAAACTGGTATTTCAACTTGTAAATATTGCTCTAGAGATAAAGGCAAAAGTTTTCTTCTAGGGTGGTATTGATATTGCAAATTCTAAATAACTCACTTTGAAAGAATCAATAGTAATTTCTGAAGATTATATAAAATTAATTATCTTTGCCTATACATATTTATTTTGCAACAGGAGAAACAATGAGCAGACATTTTGTGTACCTTCGTGAAGTGTTTTAACTTATCCAAATAAGATAATCAGTAATTGCCTCTGTGTTTAATTCCATTCACTTTCCTTGTTCTTTTTTTCAGAGTAAGATTGTGGTTTGGAATATTTTTCCTGATATTTAGACTTTGCAAATTCTGCAGAAATATTGTAATCGAAGTTTTTACTCACAAAGTGTGGCACTTTGCCCTGAGTTAATGTTGGTGCATTCATTCTTATTAATAACCCCTGGGCATCTACTCTCAGGCAAGATATGACCCTGAACTTTGAGGTTTTCTGTATGCATGAAGTGCATTCTTAACCCACAGCTGATGAATTGGCTTCAAAGTTGTAGATTGTGTAAAACTAGTTAGTATCATGCCTATTTAGTACCTACACTTGTTGGCTTTTTCAAATTATATCTCCTTGGAGAGTGATATTTTGAACAGCCTCCAATGGAAGCAGCTCTCCATGACCCAGTTCTTAGTGAAGAGTTTTCCCAACAGTACTTGTTTAAAAGAGATAATGTTCTATTTCTATAAGTGGAAGTTGTTAGGGACAGACTTCATATTATAGGGCTGTGTTTTTGTTTCAACATTATGTCAATGCTCTTGATTCAAAAATGTGGGTACACCAGGCCGGGCACAGTGGCTCTCACCTGTAATCCTAGCACTTTGGGAGATCAAGACTGGTGTATCACCTGAGGTCAGGAGTTCAAGACTGGCCTGGCCAATATGGTGAAACTCCATCTCTACTAAAAAAAATTAGCTGGTGGCACACTCCTGTAATCAGAGCTACTTGGGAGGCTGAGGCAGGAGAATCACTTGAACCTTGTAGATGGATATTGCTGTGAGCCGAGATCACACCATTGCACTCCAGCCTGGGGAATAGAGTAAGACTTTATCTCACTCTCTCTCTATATATATGTATATACACACAGACACACACACACATACATATATGGCAAAATATGTGTGTGTGTGTGTGTATATATGTGTGTGTGTATATATATATGCACCAAGGCTAGATTTAACTGTACTGGTATCCAAATGGTCTGTCTTAAATGATGTCCAAATGGAAACAGACTCAGAATAGTAGTTATGAGAAATTCTAAGGTCATGGTAAGATACTATAACATTGTAATTTTTGTTGGTTTTCCCATGGAGAAGATCCTTTATAATCAATTAAAGACATATATGCTTGAATCTGTTTTAGAACAGTGCTGTTCAATGGTAGGTCAATTTACCAGTATCACTATGCTTATGTATTATAGATTCATATTACATTTCAGATATTTTAAATCATAATAGGGTAAGAACCTCTTTTTATGTATTTTTAAGTTTTTTCTTACCTATTTCGTTTTAATTTTTTATTTCAAATTAATTTTGGAAATAATTTTTCTCTAGTTAAAAATATCTTCTATTTTCACCAGAATTTTGCTTTATATACACATCATTTGAGAAAACAATCGAGACTTTTGCAATCATGACTTCACTTTCACAGAAAAAGAACATTTTTTCATTTATTTGATTCCTCTCTACCTTTCTTTCTTTTTTTTTAATGTGATAATTGTATTTAATTTTTTTTATATACTTTTTTTTTTTTTTTTTTTTTTTTTTTTTTTGAGACGGAGTCTCATGCTGTTGCCCAGGCTGGAGTGCAGTGGCGCGATCTCGGCTCACTGCAAGCTCCGCCTCCCGGGTTCCCGCCATTCTCCTGCCTCAGCCTCCTGAGTAGCTGGGACTACAGGCGCCCGCCACCGCGCCCGGCTAATTTTTTGTATTTTTAGTAGAGACGGGGTTTCACTGTGGTCTCGATCTCCTGACCTTGTGATCCGTCCGCCTCGGCCTCCCAAAGTGCTGGGACTACAGGCTTGAGCCACCGCGCCCGGCCTTTTTTTTTTATACTTTAAGTTCTAGGGTACATGTGCACAACGTGCAGGTTTGTTACATATGTATACATGTGCCACGTTGGTGTGCTGCACCCATCAACTTGTCAGCAACCTTCAACTCATCATTTACGTCAGGTATAACTCCGAATGCCATCCCTCCCCCCTCCCCCCACCCCCCAACAAGCACCGGTGTGTGATGTTCCCCTTCTCGGGTCCAAGTGACCTCAATGTTCAATTCCCACCTATGAGTGAGAACATGCGGTGTTTGGTTTTCTGTTCTTGTGATAGTTCGCTGAGAATGATGGTTTCCAGCTGCATCCATGTCCTTACAAAGGACATGAACTCATCCTTTTTTATGGCTGCATAGTATTCCATGGTGTATATGTGCCACATTTTCTTAACCCAGTCTGTCACTGATGGACATTTGGGTTGATTCCAAGTCTTTGCTATTGTGAATAGTGCCTCAATAAACATACGTGTGCATGTGTCTTTATAGCAGCATGATTTATAATCCTTTGGGTATAAACCCAGTAATGGGATGCTGGGTCATATGGCATTTCTAGTTCTAGATCCTTGAGGAATCGCCATACTGTTTTCCACAACGGTTGAACTAGTTTACAATCCCACCAACAGTTTAAAAGTGTTCCTATTTCTCCACATCCTCTCCAGCACCTGTTGTTTCCTGTTTTTTAATGCTTGCCATTCTAACTGGTGTGAGATGGTATCTAATAGTGGTTTTGATTTGCATTTCTCTGATGGCCAGTGATGATGAACATTTTTTAATATGTCTGTTGGATGTATGAATGTCTTCTTTTGAGAAATCCCTGTTCATATCCTTTGCCCACTTTTTGATGGGGGTGTTTGTTTCTTGTAAATTTGTTTGAGTTCTTTGTAGGTTCTGGATATTAGCCCTTTGTCAGATGAGTAGATTGCAAAAATTTTCTCCCAATCTGTAGGTTGCCTGTTCACTCTGATGGTAGTTTCTTTTGATATGCAGAAGCTCTTTAGTTTAATTAGATCCCATTTGTCAATTTTGGCTTTTGTTGCCATTGCTTTCGGTGTTTTAGACACGAAGTCCTTGCCCATGTCTATGTCCTGAATGGTATTAGCTACGTTTTCTTCTAGGGTTTTTATGGTATTAAGTCTAACATTTAAGCCTCTAATCCATCTTGAATTAATTTTCATATAAGGAGTAAGGAAAGGATCCAGTTTCAGCTTTCTGCTTATGGCTAGCCAATTTTCCCAGCACCATTTATTAATTAGGGAATTCTTTCCCCATTTCTTGTTTTTGTCAAGTTTGTCAAAGATCAGATGGCTGTAGATGTGTGGTATTATTTCTGAGGGCTCTGTCCTGTTCCGTTGGTCTATATCTCTGTTTTGGTACCAGTACCATGCTGTTTTGGTTACTGTAGCCTTGTAGTATAGTTTGAAGTCAGGTAGGGTGATGTCTCCAGCTTTGTTCTTTTGGCTTAGGATTGTCTTGGCAATGTGGGCTCTTTTTTGGTTCCATATGAACTTTAAAGCAGTTTTTTCCAATTCTGTGAAGAAAGTCATTGGTAGCTTGATGGGGATGGCCCTGAATCTGTAAATTACCTTGGGCAGTATGGCCATTTTCACAATATTGATTCTTCTTATGCATGAGCATGGTATGCTCTTCGATTTGTTTGTGTCCTCTTTTATTTCACTGAGCAGTGATTTGTAGTTCTTGAAGAGGTCCTTTACATCCCTTGTAAGTTGGATTCCTGGGTATTTTATTCTCTTTGAAGCTATTGTGAATGGGAGTTCATTCATAATTTGGCTCTCTGTTTGTCTGTTACTGGTGTATAAGAATGCTTGTGATTTTTGCACATTGATTTTGTATCCTGAGACTTTGCTGAAGTTGCTTATCAGCTTAAGGAGATTTGGGGCTGAGACAATGGGGTTTTCTAAATATACAATCATGTCATCTGCAAACAGGGGCAATTTGACTTCTTCTTTTCCTAACTGAATACCCTTGATTTCTTTCTCTTGCCTGATTGCCCTAGCCAGAACTTCCAATGCTATGTTGAATAGGAGTAGTGAGAGAGGGCATCCCTATCTTGTGCCAAATTTCAAAGGGAATGCTTCCAGTTTTTGTGCATTCAGTATGATATTGGCTGTGGGTCTGTCATAAATAGCCTTTATTATTTTGAGATACATTCCATCAATACCGAATTTATTGAGAGTTTTTAACATGAAGGACTGCTGAATTTTGTCAAAGCCCTTTTCTGCATCTATTGAGATAATCATGTGGTTTTTGTCTTTGTTTCTGTTTATACGCTGGATTACGTTTATTGATTTGCGTATGTTGAACCAGCCCTGCATCCCAGGGATGAAGCCCACATGATCATGGTGGATAAGCTTTTTGATGTGCTGCTGGATTCGGTTTCCCAGTATTTTACTGAGGATTTTTGCATCAATGTTCATCAGGGATATTGGTCTAAAATTCTCTATTATTGTTGTGTCTCTGCCAGGCTTTGGTATCAGCATGATGTTGGCCGCATAAAATGAGTTAGGGAGGATTCCCTCTTTTTCTGTTGATTGGAATAGTTTCAGAAGGAATGGTACCAACTCCTCCTTGTACCTCTGGGAGAATTCGGCTCTGAATCCCTCTGGTCCTGGACATTTTTTGGTTGGTCAGTTATTAATTGTTGCCTCAATTTCAGAGCCTGCTATTGGTTTATTCAAGGATTCAACTTCTTCCTGGTTTAGTCTTTTTTTTTTTTTTGAGACGGAGTCTCGCTCTGTCACCCAGGCTGGAGTGCAGTGGCCGGATCTCAGCTCACTGCAAGCTCCGCCTCCTGGGTTCACGCCATTCTCCTGCCTCAGCCTCCCGAGTAGTTGGGACTACAGGCGCCCGCCACTTCGCCCGGCTAGTTTTTTTGTATTTTTTAGTAGAGACAGGGTTTCACCATATTAGCCAGGATAGTCTCGATCTCCTGACCTTGTGATCCGCCCGTATCGGCCTCCCAAAGTGCTGGGATTACAGTCCTGGTTTAGTCTTGGGAGAGTGTAAGTGATCAGGAAATTATCCATTTCTCCTAGGTTTTCTAGTTTATTTGTGTAGAGGTGTTTATAGTGTTCTCTGATGGTAGTTTGTATTACTGTGGGGTCGGTGGTGATATCCCCTTTATCATTTTTTATTGCATCTGTTTGATTCTTCTCTCTTTTCTTCTTTATTAATCTTGCTAACAGTCTATCAATTTTGTTGATCTTTTCAAAAAACCAGCTCCTGGATTCATTGATGTTTTGGAGGGTTTTTTGTGTCTCTATCTCCTTCAGTTCTGCTCTGATCTTAGTTATTTATTGCCTTTGGCTAGCTTTTGAATGTGTTTGCTCTTGCCTCTCTAGTTCTTCTAATTGTGATGTTAGAGTGTCAATTTTAGATCTTTCCAGCTTTCCCTTGTGGGCATTTGGTGCTATAAATTTCCCTCCACACACTGCATTAAATGTGTCCCAGAGATTCTGGTATGTTGTATCTTTGTTCTCACTGGTTTCGAAGAACATCTTTATTTCTGCCTTCATTTCATTATGTACCCAGTAGTCATTCAGGAGCAGCTTGTTCAGTTTCCATGTATTTGAGCAGTTTTGATTGAGTTTCTTAATCCTGAGTTCTAGTTTGATTGCACTGTGGTCTGAAAGACAGTTTGTTATAATTTATGTTCTTGTGCATTTGCTGAGGAGTGCTTTACTTCCAACTATGTGGTCAATTTTGGAATAAGTGCAATGTGGTGCTGAGAAGAATGTATATTCTTTTGATTTGGGGTGGAGAGTTCTGTAGATGTCTATTAGGCCCGCTTGGTGCAGAGTTGAGTTCAATTCTTGAATATCCTTGTTAACTTTCTGACTCGTTGATCTGTCTAATGTTGACTGTAGGGTGATGAAGTATCCCTTTATTATTGTATGGGAGTCTAAGTCTCTTTGTAGGTCTCTAAGGACTTGCTTTATGAATCTGGGTGCTCTTGTATTGGGTGCATATATATTTAGGATAGTTAGCTCTTCCTGTTAAATTGATCCCTTTACCATTATGTAACGGCCTTCTTTGGCTGTTTTGATCTTTGATGGTTTAAAGTCTGTTTTATCAGAGACTAGTATTGCAACCCCTGCTTTTTTTTGTTTTCCATTTGCTTGGTAGATCTTCCTCCTTCCCTTTATTTTGAAACTATGTGTGTCTCTGCATGTGAAACAGGTCTCCTGAATACAGCAATCTGATGGGTCTTGACTCTTTATCCAATTTGCCAGTCCGTGCCTTTTAATTGGACCATTTAGTCCATTTACATTTAGGTTAATATTGTTATGTGTGAAGTTGATCCTGTCATTGTGATATTAGCTGGTTATTTTGCTCACTAGTTGATGCAATTTCTTCCTAGCATCGATGGTCTTTATATTTTGGCATGTTTTTGCAATGGCTGGTACTGGATGTTCCTTTCCATATTTAGTGCTTCCTTCAGGATCTCTTGTAGGGCAGGCCTGGTGGTGACAAAATCTCTAAGCATTTACTTCTCTGTAAAGGATTTTATTTTCCTTCATTTATGAAATTTAGTTTGGCTGGATATGAAATTTTGGGTTGAAATTTCTTTTCTTTAAGAATGTTGAATATTGGCCCCCAGTTTCTTCTGGCTTGGAGAGTTTCTGCCGAGAGATCTGCTGTTAGTCTGATGGGCTTCCCTTTGTGGGTAACCTTTCTCTCCAACCTTTCTCTCTGGCTGCCCTTAAGAGTTTTTCCTTTATTTCAACTTTGGTGAATCTGACAATTATGTGTTGCTCTTCTCAAGGAGTATCTTTGTACCATTCTCTGTATTTCCTGAATTTGAATATTGGCCTGCCTTACTAGGTTGGGGAAGTTCTCCTGGATGATATCCTGAAGAGTGTTTTCCAACTTGGTTCCATTTTCCCACTCACTTTCAGGCACTCCAATCAGACGTAGGTTTGGCCTTTTCACATAATCCCATATTTCCTGGAGGCTTTGTTCATTCTTTTTCCTTTTTTTCTCTAGACTTCTCTTCTCACTTCATTTCATTCATTTGATCTTTAATCATTTATCCTCTTTCTTCCAGTTGATCAAGTCGGTTACTGAACCTTGTGCATTTGTCACGTAGTTCTCGTGTCCTGTTTTTTATCTCTGTCAATTCGTTTATGGCCTTCTCTGCATTGATTATTCTAGTTATCCATTCTTCCATTCTTTTTTCAAGATTTTTAGTTTCTTTGCACTGGGTACATAGTTCCTCCTTTAGCTCTGAGAAGTTTAATTGACTGAAGCCTTCTTCTCTCAACTCATCAAAGTCATTCTCTGTCCAGCTTTGATCCATCGTTCGTGATGAGCTGTGTTCCTTTGGAGGGTGGATGCACTCTGATTTTTTGCATTTCCAGCTTTTCTGCCCTGCTTTTTCCCCATCTTTGTGGTTTTATCTGCCTTTGATCTTTGATGATGGTGACGTTCTGATGGGGTTTTGGTGTGGGTGTCCTTTCTGTTTGTTAGTTTTCCTTCTAACAGTCAGGACCCTCAGCTTCAGGTCTGTTGGATTTTGATTGCGGTCCATTCCAGACACGGTTTTCCTGGGTATCAGCAGCAGAGGCTGCAGAAGATAGAATATTGCTGAACATCAAGTGTTGCTGTCTGATTTTTGCTCTAGAAATTTTGTTTCAGAGGTGTGCCCAGCTGTGTGAGGTGTGAGGTGTTGGTCTGCACCTAGTGGGACATGCCTCCCAGTTAGGTTACTCAAGGGTCAGGGTCCCACGTAATCATGCAGTCTGTCCGTTCTCAGATCTCAACCTCCACGCTGGGAGACCCACTGCTCTCTTCAAAGGTGTCAAACAGGGTCATTTACATCTGCAGAGGTTTCTGCTGCTTTTTGTTTGGCTATGCCGTGTCTCCAGAGGTGGAGTCTACAGAGGCAGGCAGGACTCCTTGAACTGCCATGGGCTCCACCCAGTTTGAGCTTCCTGGCTGCTTTGTTTACCTACTTAAACCTCAGCAATGGTGGGCTCCCCTCCCCTAGCCTTGCTGCCACCTTGCAGTTAGATCTCAGACTGCTGTGCTAGCAATGAGGGAGGCTCCGTGGGCATAGGACCCTCTGGGCCAGTTGTGGGATATAGTCTCCTGGTGTGCCATTTTCTAAGACCCTTGGTAAAGCACAGTATTAGGGTGGGAATTAACCGATTTTCCAGGTGTTGTGTGTCTCAGTTTCCTTTGGCTGGGAAAAGGGATTCCCTTTCCCCTTGCGCTCCCCAGGTGAGGTGATGCCTTGCCCTGCTTCAGCTCTCACTGGTCAGGCTGCACCAGCTGACCAGCACTGATTGTCTGGCACTCCCCAGTGAGATGAACTCAGTACCTCATTTGAAAATGCAGAAATCACCTGTCTTCTGTGTCGCTCGTGCTGGGAGCTGGAGGCTGGAGCTGTTCCTATTCGACCATCTTGCTCAGGATCTCCTCTCTACCTTTGTGAGTAGAGTTTAAAACAAGTCTCATAATTTTCTGATGATTATCTGGAGATAAAAGTGGCTAATATCAACTAGTTATTGTATTTATCTATATGAACAATAAGCTTGAATATTATTAATTTAAATAGAACAGAGATTGATTTCCTCTCATGTAATTAAGTCCAAATGTCAGTTTTCGTTGGCTGCTATTGTGGCCTCGTGGTATCGACAATATTAAAAGTTTATATTTTTTATTTGCTTTGACATTATTAGCTAGTAGCTTCTAGCTTAAGATTAACTCATGGTTGAAAAGCAATGGCTGCACAGCCAGCCATCATATGTAAAATTCAGTAAGAAATTAAAAAGATTGGGAAGGCAAAATGCACCTGCCTACTGAGTAATATCCCAAAAGAGCTTTACTGGGAAGTCCCACTCAATGACTTCTGTTTATCTATCAGTAGCCATCCTTGTTTTCAGGAGCATCTTGAGGATATCATTTTTTGACAAGTGAATCTATAAAATTTTGCATATATTTGATAAGCATATATCCAAATATATATGCTTATAACTTTATAATTGTTATTACTTTCTATAAAGTATATTATATCTATATATAAGTATATCTATATCTATATATATTTGATAGGAGTATACATACAATTATAAATTATAAAAAATTTTATAATTTTCTACATCCATTCCAGTTTCTCTCATTTTATATATTAAAAATTCCAGTATTGAAATATATTTTTTATTCTCTCCATATTTCAAAATACCTTTATGAGGACATGAAGGACTGCAAAGACTGCATTATTAACCTGGTAACGGGTCATCAGTTCTCTTTGCTGCCTAATGCTGTATTTTGTTGATCATCTACCACTATATCTAATTCCCATATATGATGAAAGTCTGACATGAGAAAAGTAGACTCTGAACAATATGCCTGTTTAAAATATGAATATGACAGTGACCGCAAAGTGTTAGGTTTCTTTAATATTTTTAGGCATCTACTGCCATTTATGCCACAAAATGACTCAATTTTCCCACCATTTTCATCTATTTGAACTATTCTTAAGTTTTCTTCATAGCTCCTTATCATAAGCTTATAACTTCATTTATAGGTGACATAAATAGTTGAAGTTTTATTAAATTTTGTCTTTATTCCTTTCTCATTAGCCTGAGAAAATATAGTACAATGTTGTTATTTCCTATATTGTGTTTTGTGATGTCAGATAATGCTTTCAACTTGTTAAATTACTTAGGAAGTAAAAGTGTATGTCTATGAAAATATCTTTCAATTACAAATTAACCCAGAATTTTATCAGAGTTCTATCAGAAGCAGAAATGACTCCTGGTATTGCAAATAGAGGAAATTTAATACTGGTAATTGGATATGCAGGTGATGGATGACCTGAGAATCTACACAGGCAAATATGAAACAACCTGAGCAGTAGAAACAGTATGAAGATGCTACCATCCCTAGGCTGGGGGGACATAGGAGGTAGCAGTGCCTCATCCCTAAATTCTGGAATTGTAGTTGAAACTGAAATGGAATTCTTGCCCTGTCCTGATCTTCCCTACAGTGTGGGAGTTAGAGGTGTGGGGAAAAGGACTGCCCAGTGATAGCTGGCCATGGAGGACACACAATCACTGCCAGATGTAATATCTGAGGCAGAGAGAGATGGGGGAAGACAGCGTGACTTCATTTTCTTTAATCCTTCCATCTCTGCACACTTATTCTTAAGAAAGAGACATGGATAGTAGGAAGATAGCAAGAAAGTTTGGAAAATGCAGTTCCTTGAGTTAATATCAGATCAAGGATATCATGGCCTCATGGTATCGACAGTATTCAAAGTTTATACTTTTTATTTGTTTTGACATTATTAGCTAGTAGCTTCTAGCTTAAGATTAACTCATGATTGAAAAACAGTGGCTGCAAAGCCAGCCATTACATCTATAATTCATCAAGAAATTAAAAAGATTGGGAAGGCATGCACCTGCCTGCTGAGTAACACCCCTAAAGAGCTTTACTGGGAAGACCTAGTCAATGACTTTTGCTTATCTATCAGCAGCCTGAGAATCCGAGAGAAAACAAATGACTACCACACTTTTCTGTTTCCCCCTCCAAGTTCATTTGCTGCTCATTGATGTCCAAATTTGGGCCCCTGCAGAGCGATCTATGGGCTGCATCACCTGTGTCCATTTGCCTTTTGGCTTCCAGTTGTGTTTAGACTGATTGAAGATTGAGAATCTAGTAGAAAGTCAGATGTGGAATTTCATTTTTCTGACTCCTTCTGTGCCAGCCACAGCCACAGACTCGTGGTTGACTCTTTTTTCATAGCCCTGTTTCCTGCTGAGCTCTGGTAACATTGTTCCCCCATTTACCCCTTCAAGTCTAGGGGAAGTAGCTGTCCCTTGCTCTTGCTAGTCCCAGTGTACTTTATCATTCCTTATTATTTCTCTTATCCTTGTGCAAACATGTTTGTAAATACTCTCTTCATGAAACTATCTTCTTGCAAACCTTTCGAATGTGTGCTCTATTTTCTGCCAAGTCCATGTTTGTTAAATTGAGCAAATGAGTTTTGTTTTATAACCACCAGAATAATTCAATAGGAGAGCATGACAATTGCCGTTTCAGTGTTTGGACTTGCCTATCTATTGGCAGCCAGATTTATTTACTAAACATTAGAAAATAACTCTTCTCATTCTTGGCAATTACTTGGAATAATTTACTCTTAAAAATTCACATATAAATATGTGCAATGTAATCAAAGGGTATTGCTCAGTTACAAAATATTGCAGCCATCGTCCCCAGAGAGGCCCGAAGCTGGGGTTGTCAAGTGCATTCTATCTGGAAAAGACGCATCATTCAATCTTGCAGAAAATTATTAGAATGGCTCTGTGGTAATTTTGTGCTAGTTATATATAATTGATGGTCAGACAGGCACACAGTTGGTTTTCAGAACAGGTGAGTGATCTTGCTAGTCTATATAGCTTTTTTGTGCCAACTTAAAAACAAAAACAAAAACAAAAAACAATACTTCTGCTTCGGGCAGGATTATCTATGTGAGCACAAGATTTGGGGAGCAGGAAACACATTTCTGTGAAGAAAACCAATATCCTTTGATTTGGGTAGACCCTCTCTCACCAGAAAGTCTAAGACGTCACAACTAAATTAGTAGGAGACTACTCAGGGGACATGGAACAGAAGCCATTTACCAACCAAAAGTAAATATTTTAAATATTTAATAACCAATAAGACCATTTGTCCAAAGATCTCAGCTTGGGAAATACTGCTTTATGCAGCTGTGATGAATCTACTCTCTTGTCTGTGTTGCTACACATTATTACCAAGTAGGGTCCTTTCTAAGCAAATCTGTGAGGGAATTAAACATTATTTTCAACATGACCAACCTTTTCTTTCTGTGTGACTTTTTCCTTTATCACTGTATTTATCACAACAGAAATTTAAAAAAAAAAGATTTTTAGGAAACAAAGTAGTCTACTTCCTTGAAAAACGTTAGTTTCTTGGAATTGATATCTTAATACAATAAAATTATAAGTAGAAAAGTGTTGGCTTTAAACCTTACTCCTCAGCCTTGTCCTCAATTCATAGTTTCAGTTATTCTTTGGCATTGTAGTGACAGTGTGAGGAGAGGCCTCTCTTGCTACTTTTATAGTTCTTTGTTAATCCAGATATAAAGCTTGAGCTTTCTGTGCCACCCAGATACATCCATACCCCTTGAAATTTTTATTAAGAATTCTGGTAACTTCAGGAATCATTTTAGACCTTGCAGCTTCTTGAATTTAATTATTTTTCAAAAGATTTTTTTACATGTAGTAGATGAAATTGAGTTTGACAAGCTGAAGCAAATGAGGTTTAGTATCTTTGTCTGTTTGACATTTTTCAGCTTCATTTTTACTTCGTATTATGCAGTTCTCTCTTTTCTGGTATCTCAAAATGTCATTGCCCTTCCTACCCCTGCAACACACAGTTCACATCTCTTCCCTACCACTGCTCAATTAGGAGGCATAGAAAGCAAAATTAGATAAAGAAAATCGTTCTTAACTATTGGGTTCTTCTTTGATCTAAATTTTTATCTAAAAAGACATAACTTTAACTATAACTATTATGTTTATAATAGTAAGCTACTATTTCAACAAAATGGATATTGCTAAAATATTATAGAATAATGCACAAATTCTGCACACGCACATGCACACACACACACACACAGACACACATATATGGAAAAAACTTGATCTAAAAATCTTCAACATCAGATCTTAAAATTGCATAGAGGCTTTACAGCATTGACCTCTAGTTTACATGCTCTAGAAATTAATAATTCATGTATGGGTTCAAAAACTAATTGACATCTTTCCATGATCTTCTGAAATATATGGACTTCCTCTGAAACCACATCTATATAGTAACTAAGATAAAATGTACCAAATTAAATAGCATTGGTACCTATAGAATTTTTAAATATTTTATTTACTTCTGAAACTCTCCTTTTATAGTAAATGATGCTTTTTTGGAAACATATTTTTATTAGTTGTTTTCTAATATGTCTTTCAAGTGTTGATTGGCATTTTTGTTTTATTTATGAACTTATCTCGTCCTCTGCATTTCTCTGAGACTGTACTAAGAGCAGGTAAAGACCTTGTTCAGGGAACACTAAGTCAAAAACAAGAAAAGACCTTGAAATGTGATAGTCATCAATGACTGGGAATCTAAATATGCCAGAGGTACCCCATCCCTCCCACATTTAGATGCAGACTGGGTAGAGCTCATAATTTTATTTTAGATTCGAATGTCAATATGTTATCTAATTGGAGCAAGGTAGCTAAGCCAACCTAACACAAATAAGTAACTGTATTTATATTCCCTGAAGTTCTTTTTCATACATTTCAGACAACCATTTCATCATTTCTCTTTTTTGTTTCTACTCTCATTTATCTTATTTGGAAGAACTCTTGTTGTCCTACTGAATTCCCTTGTTTAACGTTTCTGCATTTTTCCACTTCTCATTCTTCCAGACACACAGGCAACCCTTGCGAGTTCCCTATCTCTAAGCTGATCTTATATTATGGTATCCTAGAGAAACATTTGTTCTATCTAGGGATGATCAAACTTTACCTTCTACAAAGTCAAGTTCTCCACTGACATCCACAACTTTTACTACATCCAAGGTTAACCAGTAAGGATGGCATTCAACTACATGAAATGAAACATGGCCGAGCGTGGTGGCCCACACCTGTAATCTCAGCACTTTGGGAGGCTGAGGCAGTGGATCACCTTGGGTCAGGAGTTCAAGACAAGCCTGGCCAACCTGGTAAAACCCCATTCGTACTAAAAATACAAAAATTAGCCAGGCGGGGTGCAGGCGCCTATAGTCCCAGCTACTTGGGGAGCTGAGGCACGAGAATCACTTGAACCGGGGAGATGGAGGTTGCAGTGAGCCGAGATCTGGCCACTGCACTCCAGCCTGGGTGACAGCAAGACTCCATCTCAAAAAAACAAAAACAAAAACAAAAACAAAAAAACGAAAAAAAAAAAAGGAAAGAAAGAAACATGACTATAGTGACTTAACAAAATAGCAGTTTAGTTTTTCCACATAAGAAATGCAGAGTTAGGGAGATTACAGCAGGTATAGCAACTTCACCAGATCATCAGTGTCAATGCTCAAGTTCATTCTAGGTTTCTGATTTAATTCTCAAGGTTGAATGATTGCTGCTCACTTCACATCTCATGGTAAATTTCTAGGCAGGAAGAAGCGGAAGAAAGCAGCCTAGAGGGAGGGATAATAACAATAGTAGGAAATAAAAAATTATGCTGCTATAAAGACACATGCACACGTATGTTTATTGCAGCACTATTCACAATAGCAAAGACTTGGAATCAACCCAAATGTCCATCAGTGACAGATTGGATTAAGAAAATGTGGCACATATACACCATGGAATACTATGCAGCCATAAAAAAGGATGAGTTTGAGTCCTTTGTAGGGACTTGGATGCAGCTGGAATCCATCATTCTTAGCAAACTATCACAAGAACAGAAAACCAAACACCGCATGTTCTCACTCATAGGTGGGAACTGAACAATGAGATCACTCGGACTCAGGAAGGGGAACATCACACACCGGGGCCTATCATGGGGAGGGGGTAGGGGGGAGGGATTGCATTGGGAGTTATACCTGATGTAAATGACGAGTTGATGGGTGCAGCACAGCAACATGGCACAAGTATACATATGTAACAAACCTGCACATTATGCACAAGTACCCTACAACTTAAAGTATAATAATAATAAATAAATTAAAAAAAAAAAGACTAAAAAAAAAAAAAAATTTCCACAGAACTTTTTAGTGCGCTCTTTCTCAGCTCTTACTGGTCCAGATCATCATCATGTAAGCTTACTTCATAGCAAAGGCAGATGTGGAATATAGATTTTAGATGGGCACATGCTTCCTTGAACAGAATAGAGGTTCTGTGAGTAACGAATGGGAGAAGATTTGGTAGTGGGTAAGCTACTAGCAGTGTCTGCCTCTGTTTATCTTGATTGACCAGCATCTATATACATCCATTGCATTGTATATCAAACACATTGAACCACCTCTTAAGTTTCTTTTGGTTTCTGCATTCACTTCAGAATCCAGGATTATTTAGTGCTTTGTATTTCTCTTCATCATCTCTAGCTGTGGTTTCTCGCGGTCCAGCAACCTAGACACTGAAGGCCAGTTATCCTCTGCAATTGTCTGAATGTTGGTTTCTCCCTCAAATTCACATGTTGGAACCTAACACCCAGTATAATAGTGTTAAGACGTGGGGCCTTTAGGAGGTGATTAGATCATGAGGGATCTGTCCTCATAGATGGTATTAGTGCAAATCTGCTGGTACTTTGATCTTATACTTTCCTGCCTCCAAAAATGGGAGCAATAACTTCCTGTTGTTTATAACTTTACAGTTCCACTATAGCAGCCTAAATGGACTAAGACATTCTCTCTCAATAAATTCAATAGCCCAGGAGGATGAATAAGGTGACAATAATATGAATTTCCACTCAAAAATTGAGAAAGAAAAATAACACAACAGACACTGGCAAATAGAAAATACAGAATCCTTGGAAAAAAAGCAGGAAAGCACCTTACTCTGGTAACGAAGCATGTTTCCTAATTAGTCAATTTTGCAGCCCTCTTTCTGCCTTTTTGAGAGAATCCCTTTGGATAGTGTCCTACAAAGCCAGAAAATCGATGGATATTGAATAGTATAATGCTATTAGGGATGCAAACCTTCCTAAGTCAATCCCAGGGAGTCCAGGTATAGTTTAGAAATTGAATGATCCTGGCTGTGGCCACTCAAGCCTGGAGACTCTATTGCAGTACAATTTCCTCAGCAAGCTTTTTTGTTTGTTTCTATTTGATTGTGGTCAATCGTGTGTGTAAAAACCACTGCTAATACTTGTATCAGGATATAGTTTTTAAGCATATAATTCTCCTACTCACCTATCTGCTTTTGTGCTATGCTCATATCTTTAAACATAATTAAGAATGTTTTTTTATCGAAAGCCAGTAAAAACAATAGACTCTGGTGAAGATCCGGTACAGTTTACATTATCTTGGCCACAGAACAAGACATTTCCAGGAAGTTACTAGGGAAAGGCAGGGACTTCTCCTTCGTCTTTTGCTTAGTCTGTCTGTCTGCAGCCACCTCTCACAACCACCTCAGTTTCAGGCATTGCCTCTTTTCACCTCTGAAAGCTCCTACTTAAAAGGCTGTCTTTTTTCCTTAGCAAAGCTGTGTTGTCTTCATTGCTGCCTGCCAGCTACATAGCATAAACCAAAGCTCAGCCCACTCCTTCAGGACTTTGCTGAAGGCAGCAAGAAGAGACCAGCACACTGCCACACTCTCGATTTTGCTTACTGTTTACTAAATCCTGTGGTTTCCTACTGCACTTGGCAGGCAACAGGTTGATGTTTTCTGTTATATAACAAAGGTTGCTAGTTTTCCAGCTTGTGATGTTCCTGCCCAAAGTCTCAAACCATCATTAAGCCACTTCCTCATTTTCAGAATTGGCAAAACTCCCTTCCAGATATAAAGTTCCTTAATAGGTAAGAGTGGCTTCGGCAACTGTTACAGAAAACTAATTGTAGTGATTTAAGGAAAGATAGTTCCTTTTTTTTTTTTCTTTTTTCACATAACACAAAATTCAGAGACAGTTAGGCTAGGGATGACATAGCTGGGTTTTTTTTATGTCAGTAGTGGGCTAGGTTCTATTTGTCATTCTGCTTTGTTATTATTTCTCCTCCAGCCTTTCACTGCATATTCCAGGCAAGATGAAAAATAAGCAAATATAAAGAGGAAGAACCAAACGTTCCCAGAGATCTCTTAGTCTTTGATTTCTGTTTTAATGACCAGAATCATACCTAGTCTCCATTTTATCTCAGAAAGGGAGAGTTCTAAAACAAATTTTATTAATTATTGACATGTTTTGTATCTTAAGGTAATGAGAAAGGTGAAAATAAGTGTTCAACAGACAATTAGAGAAGTATATTTTGTCCATAGCCTACTGCCTACTGTTTATCTTAGTCCTCTAGGAATTTCTCACCAAAGTTTTAAATTTTTATGCAATACCACGTTTTTCTCAACAGGCCACGTTACATTATTTTTCTATTTTTTAGTTTAATTTTTTATGAAATGGGAAAATTAAGAACTCATAGGGCCCACTGTGAAAGTCAAATACATTTATTTCATATAATGTATTAACCCAACTTTCTTTTGCCTTCAGGGTTTTCCTCCTTGCAATAATAGCATAAGAAAGGACATTGAAGAAGTGTGGACCCAGGAAATATTTAGTTTATGAACATGGCCTATTAAAAGGTTTATGAACATGGCCTATTAAAAGGTTCATTGGTAGACAAAACAGGTCTCCAGAAGAGGAGAAGTTTCCTAGTAAACAACTCATTTACTTTCTTTGTTAGTAACTCAAATTCTTTCTTTACTTATATTGTTCTTTGTCAGGGGAATACAATTCTCTCGAAAGTTCATTCCAGATTCTGTTCCAAGTTTTAACTATCTAAACTGCATATTTTTACAAAATACTCTTTTTATTGGTTTATATTGACTTAATTGACATATAACTTTTCCCACTACATCATTTGTGTAAGGAGAGATTCCTGTTATTGCAGAGAACAAAAAACTTCTTTTTACTCTTTTAGGCTCTGTGACTGGCCCAGTAATTAAACTGATGTAATACAGATTAACAGGAGAAAGGCAGACATCTTTAATATGTAATATTTTTACATGTACACAGGGATCTTCAAAAGAAAAATGAAGACCCACAGAAACCAAAAGCTTGTATACATTTTTATGCAAAGAACACTGAATTGTGATGATGTGACAAGGTGAAGAGCTTTGGGCTAGTCGTAGCAAAGTGTGGGACGGTTAAAAGGGCATATATGGGGAAAACTAATGGAAGAGAAAGGTTGTTTTGGTAGGTTTGTTTGTACACGCTCATTATGATGTTGAATGTCAGACTCTGGTGATAAGAAAGTCTTCTTCCTCCTACAGGACTCACCTTTCTCATGGGACATTTTATGACCTGCTTTTAGGCGGAAAAGGGGAGGCGAGAGAGCCCTTCCTGCGTCTGCTGTTTCTCAAGTGCTTTCAGCTCAACATAATCAGCATGCCAAAGCAGTCACGATGGGTGGTGTATTCTGAACTCGTCCATTTCCAGGACTATCAACTGTGGTTTGTTCTTAGTTCAGTCTTTGCTATGGCCTCGGCTCAACTTGTTCACATTTTAACTATGCCTTCAATTTGCTATACTCCTACAAACATTCTGCTGCTTTTCCTTCCCCTCTCTCTGCCTTTCCTCAATTTGTGGGTAACCTTTCCCTGTTCACTTGTACTTGAATTCAATAAATTTAACCCATATTATCTCTACTAACTACCCCTGATAATTTTTTCTTGTTCAATACAAGAGATGTTTGTTCATAAACAATACCACCCAACACACTAGCAAGCATAAAGTGATTATCTCAGTGGCCAGCATATAGTAAGCACGTAAGTAATAAAAAATGTGTGGCAAGGCATTTTTTGATAAAATAACTTGTGAGATGATAATCTTTCTCTCCCTTGTAGTTTACTGGCCCGGCATCATCTAACACAATGTTTATTGCCTTAAGAACCAAAAGAAGTAGTCATACTTCTCCTGATTTCTTGTTTTCTTTTTTTCCCAGAGGGAAGGGAAAATTCAGGGTACAGACAAGATATTTTGACACATAATCTGAAAGTAGAAGGATTCCCCTTGAGTCTAAAAGAAAATTATTGTGGTAAGCTATAGAAAGGAGAGCGCTGCACAGCTAAGAGCAGAGGGTTCCTCTGACCTGTCAGACTAGGAACTGACTTAGGTGCAGGATGGTGGGTATCTCAGATGCCAACTGTGGGAACTGATGACTGACATTCACATGCTTCCCTTTCCTCTCCCTTCACTCCTTGACACTTTATTAGATTCTTGATCCCTTGGTGTTAGATTGGAAGAAATATCTAAAAAGACTAAAATAGTTTCCTCCCAATTGAGTACTGTGGTGCTCGAAATAGGAATCACTCTGTGACATTAAAGCGAAACAAAAAACAAAACAAAACAACACCACCAACAATATATATATAATTTTCCTAACACAACTGAGTTTCTGGACCATCCATGATTCAAAAATATTATATTATTATTTTGATTCTTATTTTCTTTTCATTATTTTTGTTATTTTTATTATCACTCTGTGCATGAAGGGGCTTATAGAATAAAAATGTCCTTGAGTTCACAATGTTAATGGTCCAGGGATGGGAAATACACTGCACAAATCTACTCTAATAAAAATTTAGCAACTTATGACTTATCCTCAGTAGTAAAAAGCTCAGCTTTTACTTACCTATTCACATCACACACACACACACACACACACACACACACACACACACACACACACATAATAATGCATTCAACTTATCTTACTGCCCACCTGAAGCCCACTGTCCCCTTATCAGCAAATATAGTTATATTTCATGGGCTTGCTTCACATTTAATTTTTTTGGCTCCTTTCCTGCCCCAGTCATTCTCTTATGATTTGTGTAAATTCTCTTTCCTCTTCCATTTCTACACCGCCTTGAGATGTTGTGTGAATTTCCCTGTATCTGCTTTTCACTTTTGGGAGCTTTCACCGAGAGAGTTTGTGTATGTGTGTGTGTGGTGGGGGGGGATGAACTGGTGGAGGCCCTCTCTCACTTTTCTTTTTCTCTAGGCTTCTTTTTTAAATTTTACTTCCTTTTTATGCAGTTCTTTTGGTTCTTTTTTACTGCTTTCTTTTTTTTCTCTTTAAGAATCTCTTATAATGCTCTTTAAAATGAATACGGCCTATAATTTTAACTATTTTAAAGTCACTTTATATATGAGGTAAAATTAAGAATTCTGACAATATTATTACTAGAGAGATTTCTTTTATAGCATTTAAAAGAAAGGGTTGCAACAGTTACTATCATAAATGTCACTTCAAAGATATTTCTTCATTCACTCAACAAAGCATACAGAGTACCCACTGTGCAGCAGGCTCAGAGCCAGCCAATGAAGTTGAAAATATGCCATCCTTGTCCATGAAAACTTGTAGGAAGGTAGACAGGCAAAAATCACACTCACAGAAAGATCCATACTATCTTAGTTCATTAAGGCTGCCGTACAAAATACCATAAACCGGTAGGTTATAACCAACAGTAATGAATTTCCCACATTTCTGGAGCATGTAAAGTCCAAGATCAAGAAGCCAGCAGATTCGGCATCTGGTGAGACCCCTTCCTCACAGACAGCAACCTTCTCACTCTAAAGTCACGTGGTGGAACGGGTGAGGGCTTTCCCGGGGGCCGCTTTTATAAGGGCCCTTTTCCGTTTATGAGGGTTCCACCCTCATAACCTAATCACCTCTGAAGGACCCCACCTTCTACTTCCACAACCTTAGGGGTTAGGATTTCAACACACAAATTTTGGAGGGACACAAATATTCAGACTATAGTACTTGATACGCTCTGAACATGTTTAATGCTCAGAGAAAACCTAGGGGGAACACTTCAAAGAGGGACTAAAATCTTTTCTATGAAGGACTGAGTACACCTCAGCTCAGTGGTCTCTACGCTGCAAATACTCTCCCTAGTGTCATACATTTCTAGGACTTTAATCACTGTCTATAATGTAATTTCCTAAATCTGTAGTTCCACCCAAGATCCTCCGCTGTGCTCTAGATCTATATTCAGTTGTCTTCTACAACTTCCATTTGGACAGTCCATATGTACTTTTATTGCAATTTGTTTAAAATTTTCAGTGTATACACGCTACTCAAATGTGCTCTTCCTCTTCTATTTCTTACTGCCAAGAATGGCCCATCATACAGCAAGTGACTCAAGCCAGAAATGAATGAATCATTCATGATTCCACCCTCTGCCTTATTTCCTTATCCAATTAATCATTCTCTTTTCCCTCTATATACTAAATGTTTACTTTATGTTATGCCTTACCTTGTGTTGTAATAACCCAGCAGAAGCAGGATGGGCTTCTACCCAAAATTTGGTTTAGATGCCAAGATCGATGACACCATACACAAACCAAGAGCGTATGAAAAGTTTTATGACTTAAATAATAGGGCTTTCTGGGGATATAACGGCAGGAGGAGAAGTATCTAGTGAGGGTTAGAGGCAGGACGCTCCATACAGTGGGAACCATGTGGAGGCATAGAAGGGTGAAATGTATGGGTCACAACTGTTACACCAGCAGGGAGTGATTTACAACAGCAGTGTGTGGTTTGGAAGGGTGGGGCCATGGTGATAGGATCTGAGAGTAGACATGGGTTAAAATAGTGAAAGGCCTGGTACATTAAACAGAAGTCTGCATTTTATTGTGTAAGGTTGTGATTCTCAAAGTTGTATATATGTGTCCTGAGGGTATGCCTGGTTAAGACTAAAAGCTACTGGATCAATGTGTAACTCCTCGTAGAAAACATAAGGGAACAATAGTATTTTAGTATATTTTAAAATTCACACGTGGAAGGTTTTTTTATGTTAAAACTCCTAAGACCATCTGTTGTAGAAGGGTAAGTCTACATGATATTTATGATAAATGATAGATTTTAAAAATATTTAGGTCTTATGGTGAACCATTTTGAGTAATCACCACCCCCAGGATTCAGTTCCCAAATTGTCAATAAGAACATTTGGGAATTACCGCTGAGGGATGCACAACCACTGAAGAATCTTTCACTGAGTTATGGCATCATCATCATCAGGTTTGCAAGTGTATGAGCCTGAGGGTGGAAGCTGGACTGGCAGATCACATGGATTAGAGAAACTGAGACATTGGAAGGCTATGAAAATAGAGCAAATGAGAAATGATGCTGGCACGTCGTAATGTCATATAAAGTTTGATGTCTGACAGTTTTTACGCTTTACCTTTCCCTTGTGTCCAACATTTGGGAAAGTGATAATAAAGTCTAGTGCTTTCTCCTTTGTCTCTGGTAGGTAATTCAAACCACACAAGCCCTTGTATATACACTGGAACCATCATCCTGATCCCAGACACTAACCACAATAAAAAGAAAATCCCAAGCAGCATCCTTTGCTGCTCTCTTACGTCATTTTCAAACCAGCTCAGGGTTCCTGCCCTTAAATCCCCAGAAAGCCATGTTATTTAAATAATAAAATGTTTCATACTCTCTTAGTGTGTGTGTGTGTTGTGATCAGTCTTGACATGTGAACCAAATTTGGGGTAAGGTTCCATCTTGCCTCTGTGGAGTGATCACAACACAAAGGCAAACTTTTAAAATATGTAAGGAAAAGATGATTAATTGGATGAGGGAGTAAGGGATAGGGTGGAATCCTGAGTGAGTCATCCATTCCTGGGTTGAGTCACTTGGTGTTCGATGGGCCATTCTTTGTAATAAAGAATAGAAGAGAAAGAGCACATTTGAGTAGCATGTATACATTGAAAAGGTAAAACACATTGCAATAGAAATATATGTGGGCTAACTGAATGGAAGTTGTAGAAGACTGCTGAATATCTAGATCTGGAGCACAGGAGAGGATTTTGGATAGAAACACAGGTTTAGGAAATTACAATAAAGGCAGTGATTACAGTTCTAGAAATGTATGACACTTATTAGGCAGAGTATTTGCAGTATAGAGCAGAGAGCTGGGGGATGCATGATGTTGCTGATAATTTGACTGAGACTGAAGAAACACTCTAATTAGAGAGTGCACCCTCATTATCTGGTTAAAACCTAATGTTTCATAGTGCTCAACTCAGCCACCCAAAATCTGTTATTTACTATTTGAGGCTAGGTTAGGAGTTTCTCTTTAATCCTTCCTTAACACTCTTGGAAAATCTCTATTATTGCACTTTCAGTGACAATTTTATGATTATATCCCTCCATCTAGTGTATAAATATTATTGTGTGAGCACTTTTAAAATTTACCTTTATACTCCCACTCTGCTACAAATTTCCCTCTGTATACCACTCTGCTAGGCACTGAGTGGGTATTTAGTAAATGTGAAATGAATCAAAGAATAAGAAAATTGATTTTATCTATTTCTCCTGTATCAAAACTAATCAATTGCATTACAAGTCTGGTATTCAGATGTGTAAAGAAAAACTATGAGATCTGATAATACTGATATTC
Organism: Macaca fascicularis; assembly: GCF_037993035.2. Classification (NCBI taxonomy): domain Eukaryota; kingdom Metazoa; phylum Chordata; class Mammalia; order Primates; family Cercopithecidae; genus Macaca; species Macaca fascicularis. The sequence goes on from NC_088379.1 coordinate 42,727,942, forward strand.
TTCATGAAGACTAGAAAATCACAGAGAGCTTGATTGTGGAATACACACAATAAAAAATAATTAAAAATACATTGTAATTTCCTATTATTTCTATTTTTTATTTCACATTTTTTGAATAGCAGTATTTTTTTTTCTCAAAGAGCATGTTTCCTACTCTATAGAACAAGGTGAATGATTAAATAATTTAAATATAAGGGATATTTCTCAGAACATCAGCTAGTAAGGTTAGGAATACTATGGGGCTACCATAAAGAAGCAACAAACATCAAGTCAAAGTTTCACCAGTTTCTACCACCGAATTCATGATAACATAATCTCTGAAAATTTTGTATTTTCTTCTTTCTCATTTTAAGAATTGTGGTCTCTAAAGAAGCATAATGACAGTGGCTAAAATTCTGGAAGAACTGTCATGGTTCAAATATTTGCTGTGTTGTTTATGAGTAGCATGACTTTTGTGCATGACATAACGCTTTTGGGCATCAATTTTTTCTCAACTAAAAAGTACATTATAACAGTTGAACTGAACTTATTAAATTGTTTTGAGAATTAAAAGAGATAATGCATGTTAAAGTGTTTAGCTCAGAGCCTTAAATGTAGTAATCTCTCAGTAAATTTTTATTGCCGTTTATGGTAATAATATCACTTCCTGATATTATTGCTTAGGTGGTCCTGAGCAATGCCATTCCCTTCCTTCTTGCCTTCTTGTTGCTTCAGAACACTTTCCTCAGGACAATTCTGTTTGAGGTGCATCTTCTCATGCTGTGATTTACATGTTAGTGTTTTCACTGCTTCGTTTCTTGGTTCCATTTATGGGGATGAGAATCCAGCTCTGCCTGCCAATCCTTCCATTTTTCTTACCTGGACTGTCCTGGGGAGATATCTGCCTCCTTTCATCTTCAATTTGACACCATCCACCATCCACTTCCTCATGATGCCATCTCACTGCGATAGAGAACAAGGCCAATGCACACATGTGCAGTCAGATACTTTCCAATAAATGTGCTTTAAGAAATTATTTTTTAAGTAGAATAAAATATGAGATAAAAGGAAAAGGGAAAATAATCAAAGAAGAGCCTTTTGTATGGGAACCTTTTTGGCCTTTCCCTACTCTTTTCAGAATTCAATTTTAAAATGTTGAAAATAAATGTACCAACTAAAACAACTTAAATGACGAAAGAAAAACAGCTTCCGATATAAATGTTCAGAACTGAAAATAGTTTAAATGCAGAATACACACATATGCCTTTAATCTGACTATCACAGTAGATTTAGAAAATAATAAGAGTGAATAGAGCTAAAAGAAGCATTTGTTCTTTTCTCTCTCTCTCCTCTCCAAACTTGATTTTCTTCATTTGTTCCTCATTTGTTTTATCCCCTAAAATATTATTTTTATGTTATAACTTTGCTCAAAAACATTCACTAGCTGTCTTCTGTATATACAAAACAAATTTCTTAAAACCATTAAGTTCTTCAAAGGTCCAGTTCCAGACTTTTATTCTGCCATATTCCATTTTCATCATAATGTGCCCCCTTTCCTCTGACTTAGAAGGCCTACTCATTTTCTCAGAATATAATTTTTGTTAACATACCCTTGTGGTTTTACTTGTGCCTAATTTTTCTCCCTGAAAAATCTTCTCCACTTCTTTTCTCACTCTTGGCATTCCACTGAGTTTTCTAAATCTAACTTGGGGAAGAAGTGTTCTTTGAGAACCCTGGCCCAAGCATCCAACAAGCAGTGACCTCTCATTCCTCCAAACCGTTCGTTATCCAGTTATCCTTACCATTTCATTTGATTTTACTCATTATTTCTAAAATATGCTCAAAATTCGAAGATTTATGGCACCAAAACTTTTCAATGTAGGTAGGAAACAAGCATATTAGTCAATTAATAAACTTTATTTTTCCTCACTTGTATCACTATGTCTCATGAGGTGATTATGTCTTGTAGGTTTTCGATCACTTGTAAGTGCTCCGGGCAAAGTGTTTGGAAGGGACCATCTTGCCTTTCTTATGCTTCCATGTGACTCAATCTTCCCTTTGAGTAACACATTTGGTTTGTCTTTGTTCCTTTATTCGCTCCTCTAATTATGAGGAAAAACACTAGCTAGCTCCATTAGCATTCATTCTAACTCATATTTTACAACAATGGCTTTATCGGTAATAAATGTGATACCTTGATCTCCATATGCTTATCTCTTATGACTATCTCTCTGTTACTTCTGGCCTTCATTTAGGGGGAAGAGTAATAGTTATGAGGACCACTTAAACCTCAACACATGTTTTTGTATATGACATTATGCAAGAGATATTTGATTCACTTACTAAATAAATAATTTCCTTAATTTTAAGTCACTTAAATTACAAGAATGAATCTGATTTAGACTGTTGAGTACTTACCTTTTGTTATTTTGAGTGGCTAAAATGAAAAAAAAGTTACCTTATTAAGGTTCAAGTACCTGGTTATAAGAACATTTTGAAGTCTTAATATAGTAAGTAAGCTCAATTATGGTGCATAGTCTTTAAAAATTTTTACCTTTCTTTCCCCATAAGGTGCATTTATAGTTTTGAAGAGGAAGGAATGTCAGGGTTATGGCATTGGCTTCTACCTCAGGATGTTCTCTAGTTCATCCCAGCTCTTGTATTGTTTCATCTCTCAGTGAATACGTTCAGGTTTTTTTTTTTTTTTTTCTTTTTAATGAATGAAGCTACTTACACAGAAATTATAAAGCCATTTTAATTTCTTATGTATGTCTAAAGTGTCCATGGAGCACATTATTAAAAGTAAGAAGGGAATACCCAAAAGCTACCAATGGAACTGATAGATGTGACATTCTTTATTATGACAATGTTTTCCTCTTTTACTTGAAGCTTTTTGTTCTGCTGTTACAGAAAACTCTATGTATTACTTAAAAACTATACTATTTACACAAGATATTTTTTCAGACAGCTCTAAAATGTAGATAGCTAAGTTGTTAAAGACAACAATTCATAGTTAATAGAGTAAGGAGTGAAAATTACATATTTGCTTGAAACTGTATAGATGATTTAGACTGAGAACACAATTTCCTAGCATAAAATTTAACCATGCATTTTAAAAATAGAACCGGGGACCTTGAATGACAATTGCTCTATGTTTTTTGCCCACTTGAAAATTCATGAATATGTATTGAATATCTCATGAATCCATTTTTCCTGATTTAACAAACTTATTTTCACTATAAAATCAACATAACCATATTTTTGAAAGTTTGAAAAATGTAAGTAGAAATCACTTCTAATCACTGAACAAAACTACTTTTCTGGTTTTGATATTACTTAGGCCCTTGGGTGAATTTAAACAAGTTATTTAACCCCTCAGAGACATTGATTACACTTGAAAATAGGCAAGAATAAAATTAATTTCCACATGGCTGAATTAGAGTAAAAATTAGAAATAATACATAAAAATGTTATAGTGAGCTGAACTCACCAAATCTACTTAAGAATAAGGTAAGGCATAAATTTGCAAAATCATTAGAAAAATTTATGTGGAGAATTATTTCTTTTAATATATTTCTTGCCAATATTTTTCTAATAAATTTTTCCACACATTTTTATAGTTTAGAATAATACACACATACACACTACTTTTAATTTTCCTGAAGACACATTTCTCTTCTGAGACTTGAGTTTTACATCATTCTGGACTTATAACTCTTTAGAATGGCTGCACAATGATCATTTTTAATTTTTCTTAATCAAAAATGACCCGGGGATTTTCTTCATTTTCTCTTTTGTTGGGACATGTGGTTACTGAATGCTATAAGCTCCTCTTTCTTGATTTAATTTTTCATTTTGTAGAACACATGCATCGGTCATATCATGAGTGTCCTAGTTCATCATCCGTGAGGGAATGGCTGATACTCTAAAAGAAAGAAAAGAAAACTCATATGTAGGATATGTATTTATTTCAGTCAAGATGAATAGCTGTCACTTTAGAGTGAAGAGTCTTGTGAAATTAACTTGCCAACCAATTTAGTAGTTGAAGAGACATCACTATATGGGTACTCAGAATTGGTCTTTGTTTAGGCAGTAACTAGATTAGCCTTGGTAGGTGGAACCTTATGTTACTGGGCCCATGAATAGTCCCCATGTTTGCCACTATTGTTACAAGACGGGGATGTTCAATGACAGACTATCTGAATCATGTAGTCAATTAGCTAAACCATTGTGTCCACTTGCGTGTTTAGTGCTTTTTACATGGTAGATATTCTCTGATGAGTATTGACATGTGATACAAAGATTTTCACATTTCATGACCACTCTGATAGGTCCATTCTCATGCTTCTTCTAGAACTCTTTGTTTCTTATTTGCTACTTTTTCTCTTTCCAAACTCTGACCAAGAAATCAAGTCATTCTTCACCATGAATGTACATATGCTTTTGCCTTAGAAAATTTCTTTTTCCAAACAGTGTAGAATTAACAGGTGCAGGGCTGAAAGCTTTTTTGCTGAAATGATTTCCAACATTATAGTTTTCAGGGCCATTCTGAATGACACCCCACTGTCAACATTGGACAGATCAATGAGACAGAAAGTTAACAAGGATGTCCAGGAATTGAACTCAACTCTGCACCAAGCAGACCTAATAGACATCTACAGAACTCTCCACCCCAAATCAACAGAATATACATTCTTCTCAGCACCACATCACACTTATTCCAACATTGACTACATAGTGGGAAGTAAAGCACTCCTCAGCAAATGTAAAAGAACAGAAATTATAACAAACTGTCTTTCAGATCACAGTGCAATCAAACTAGAACTCAGGATTAAGAAACTCACTCAAGACCGCTCAACTACATGGAAACTGAACAACCTGCTCCTGAATGACTACTGGGCACATAACGAAACGAAGGCAGAAATAAAGATGTTCTTTGAAACTAATGAGAACAAATACACAACATACCAGAATCTCTGGGACACATTTAAAGCAGTGTGAAGAGGGAAATTTATAGCACTAAATGCCCACAAGAGAAAGCTGGAAATATCTAAAACTGACACCCTAACATCACAATCAAAAGAACTAGAGAAGCAAGAGCAAACACATTCAAAAGCTAGCAGAAGGCAAGAAATAACTAAGATCAGAGCAGAACTGAAGGAGAGAGAGAGACACAAAAAACCCTTCAAAAAATCAATGAATCCAGGAGCTGGGTTTTTGAAGAGATCAACAAAATTGATAGCGTGCTAGCAAGTCTAATAAAGAAGAAAAGAGGGAAGAATCAAATAGATGCAATAAAAAATGATAAAGGGGATATCACCACCAATTCCACAGAAATACAAACTGCCGTCAGCGAATACTATAAACACCTCTTCACAAAAAAACTAGAACATCTAGAAGAAATGGATAAATTCCTGGACACATACACCTCCCAACACTAAACCAGGAAGAAGTTCAATCCCTGAATAGACCAATAGCAGGCTCTGAAATTGAGGCAATAATTTATAGCCTACCAACCAAAAAATGTCCAGGACCAGACAGATTCACCAAAGAATTATACCAGAGGTACAAAGAGAAGCTGGTGCCATTCCTTCTGAAACTATTCCAATCAATAGAAAAAGAGGGAATCCTCCTTAATTCATTTTATGAGGCCAACATCATCCTGATACCAAAGTTCGGCAGAGACACAACAAAAAAAAGAGAATTTTAGACCAATATCCCTGATGAACATCGATGCAAAAATCCTCAATAAAATATTGGCAAACCGAATCCAGCAGCACATCAAAAAGCTTATCCACCACGATCAAGTGGGCTTCATCCCTGGGATGCAAATCATACACAAATCAATAAACGTAATCCAGCATATAAACAGACCCAAAGACAAAAACCACATCATTATCTCAATAGATGTAGAAAAGGCCTTTGACAAAATTCAACAGCCCTTCATGCTAAAAACTCTCAATAAACTAGGTATTGATGGAACATATCTCAAAATAGTAAGAGCTATTTATGACAAACCCACAGCCAATATCATACTGAATGGGCAAAAACTGGAAGCATTCCCTTTGAAAACTGGCACAAGACAGGGATGCCCTCTCTCACCACTCCTATTCAACATAGTGTTGGAAGTTCTGACCAGGGCAATCAAGCAAGAGAAATAAATAAAAGTTCTTCAATTAGGAAAAGAGGAAGTCAAATTGTCCCTGTTTGCAGATGACAGGATTGTATAATTAGACAACCCCATCGTCTCAGCCCCAAATTTCCTTAGGCTGATAAGCAACTTCAGCAAAGTAGCAGGATACAAAATCAGTGTGAAAATATCACAAGCATTCTTATACACCAATAAAAGACAGAGAGCCAAACCATGAGTGAACTCCCATTCACAATTGCTTCAAAGAGAATAAAATACCTAGGAATCCAATTTATAAGGGACGTGAAGGACCTCTTCAAGGAGAACTACAAACCACTGCTCAATGAAATAAAAGAGGATACAAACAAATGAAAGAACATTCCATGATCATGGATAGGAAGAATCAATATTGTGAAAATGGCCAAAGTAATTTATAGATTCAATGGTGTCCCCATTAAGCTAACAATGACTTTCTTCACAGAATTGGAAAAACTACTTTAAAGTTCACATGGAACCAAAAAAGAGCCCACATTGCCAAGATAATCCTAAGCCAAAAGAACAAAGCTGGAGGCATCAGGTTACCTGACTTCAAATTATGCTACAAGCCTACAGTAACCAAAACAGCATGGAATTAGTACCAAAACAGAGATATAGATCAATGGAACAGAATAGAGCCCTGAGAAATAATACCACACATCTACAACCATCTGATCTTTGACAAACCTGACAAAAACAAGAAATGGGGAAAGGATTCCCTATTTAATAAATGGTGCTGGGAAAACTGGCTAGCCATATGTAGAAAGCTGAAACTGGATCCCTTCCTTGCACCTTATACAAAAATTAATTCAAGATGGATTACAGACTTAGACATAACAGCTAAAACCATAAAAACCCTAGAAGAAAACTTAGGCAATACCATTCAGGACATAGGCATGTGCAAGGACTTCATGTCTAAAACACCAAAAGCAATGGCAACAAAAGCCAAAATTGACAAATGAGATCTAATTAAACTGAAGAGCTTCTGTACAGCAAAAGAAACTCCCATCAGATTGAACAGGCAACCTACAGAATCGGAGAAAATTTTTACAATTTACCCATCTGACAAAGGACTAATATCCAGAATCTACAAAGAACATAAACAAATTTACAAGAAAAAATCAAGCAACCCCATCAAAAAGTGGGCAAAGGATATGAACAGACACTTCTCAAAAGAAGACATTTATGCAGCCAACAGACACATGAAAAAATTACCATCACTGACCATCAGAGAAATGCACAACAAACCCACAAAGAGATACCATCTTATACCAGTTAGAAACTACTTCAACCATTGTGGAAGACAGTATGGCGATTCCTTAAGGATCTAGAACTAGAAATACCATTTAACCCAGCCATCCATTACTGGGCATATACCCAAAGGATTATAAATCATACTGCTATAAAGACATATGCACACGTATGTTTATTACGGCACTATTCACAAGAGCAAAGACTTGGAACCAACCCAAATGTCCATCAATGATAGGCTGGATTAAGAAAATGTGACAAATATACACCATGGAATGCTATGCAGCCATAAAGAAGGATGAGTTTGTGTCCTTTGTAGGGACATAGATGAAGCTAGAAACCATCATTCTGAGCAAACCATCTCAAGGACAGAAAACCAAACACCGCATGTTCTCACTCATAGGTGGAAATTGAACAAGGAGAACACTTGGACACGGGGTGGGGAACCTCACACACTGGGGCCTGTTGTAGGGTGGGGAGGGGGGGAGGGATAGCATTAGGAGATATACCTAATGTAAATGATGAATTAACAGGGGCAGCACACCAACATGGCATATGTATACATATGTAACAAACCTGCACATTGTGCACATGTACCCTAGAACTTAAAGTATAATAATAATAATAAGATTAGTTATTGTACTCATATACTACACTGACCCATTTACAAACTGAGCTTGGTCTTCCTCCACTTGTATCACCTTTTCATAAGGGGCAAAAGTGTCCCTATATCAATAAGTTCTTTATATCCATCTTTATACATAATCCACCTTGATCCAGCCCTCTCTGATTCCACAACCATATATATATTATCATGGTTTTGCTGACACATGTTTGTTATATTCTGGAGGTCCTCTCATCTAGTACTTTTCCTTTGTTAATGGGCCAGCATCTCTCTGGATTATATTGTGTATGGATTGCACTGTGAATTGGCCCTAAATTTTTCTAGTAACTGGGAGAAGTGGAGATAGATTTTGAAAGGGATATTTGTGTTTTCACAATGCAAGTGCCTCTGCATCATCTTAAAAATAATGGGAGAGGGATGACCACTAATGGAGAGGAGTGAGTCACTTTTGAAAGCCTAGACATTTCGTTTCAGAGGAATGTGAATTCTCAAGATTCTTGACTACAAGCTGTCTTTACCCAAAGTTTTAAGATTCACTCTTTTTTAACTTGGGCCCTAATTTTTACATAGCACAATTGCCAGAGTTGATGTGATGACTATCTTTGGAGCTCTGCTTTGCTAATAAGTCTTAAATCTGATTCTGACCATTTTTTGCCTCTGATATCGGCAGTTGAGAACATCATTGTCTTCTTTTCTTTTCTTTTCTTTTTTTTTTTTTTTTTTGAGTCTCACTCTCTCACCCAGGCTGGAGTGCAGTAGGGCAATCTCGGCTCACTGCAATTTCTGCCTCCTGGGTTCAAGCAATTCTCCTGCCTCAGCCTCTTGAGTAGCTGGGATTACAGGCGGGTGCCACTATGCCTGGCTATTTTTTGTATTTTTAGTAGAGACAGGGTTTCACCATGTTGGCCAGGCTGGTCTCGAACTCCTGACCTCAGGTGATCTGTCTGCCTTGGCCTCACAAAGTGCTGGGATTGCGGGCGTGAGCCACCGCGCCCAGCCTTCATTATCTTTCTTCAATACAATCATAGCATGAGTAAATGCCATCCTGTTGCATTTTCTTTATAATAAGCACTCCTCCAAAACCTATCAAATGCCTGAGATAGTGCACTTGCTGGTACATTTTCTTTCATTGATTTCCCATCTCACTTTACAATCAATGAATGCTTTAAAAATTTCACTGCTATAATATGCCAGTTGCTCTCATCAGTCCAATTACCACCCATGTTCATGATAGAGCTCTTGTTGCCAGCCAGCTGGTGATGATCTAGCTGTACACTCTCATTTTTAGACTCTGCTTCCTCAATCATTTCTGGTAACAGTTGCTTTTCGTTGAGTTCCTCAGAAATCTCAAGAAGAACATTTATATGCAGAAAGATTATTCAGGAATGCTCTAAGGAACACTTGTGAAGATATGGGTGGTGAATAGAAAGATAAATTAAAGTACAGCACAGAACATAGGTCTCAGTTGAACCAAAAGGAAGCTCTAGAGCTGAAATGGCCCTTCAGAGTTATTGTACATTGAGGATAGATGGCTTAGTATTTGTACCCTTTCTCCTTGATCAGTCATTGGATGAAAGCTGTCCTGGGGGTGGGGACATGCCTGCTTCAGTCAAGGGTAATCCCAAAGAAGCACATAGCTGTAAGCAGTCAGCAAACAATATTTCCAGAAGCTGGAGAATCAGAAGCTCAGTTCATGTGTAGGATGTGGGTGGTGCACACAGCATCCATGACACAGAAAAAGTATGTACAAGGTAAAATTTGAGACCTTGCAAATAGAAAATCCAATTATTCTATAGCAATTAGTTTGGGTATAGAATGCTAGCTTGGACTAATTTTTCCTTCTGAATTCTAAATCATTGCTCAATTCTATTCTCAGGCAGCCTCTAAAATAGTCCCAAGTGATGCTCACCTCCTGGTATTCACCTTTGTAGTCCTCTCCTGTTCAGTGTGAGCTCAATTTATTCACTTCTAATGAATAGAACATGGCAAAAGTGGTGGGATGCCACCTCTGACACTAGACTGAAAATCCATGGGTTCTGTTTGGGGTATTCATTCTCTCTGTCTTTCTCAGAGGTAAGCCGGCTGCCATGTTTTGAGCTGCTTTATTGAGAGGCACATTTGGCAAGGTACTGATGCCTCCAGTGAACAGCCAGCCAGGACTTGAGACCAGATAACAAGCACGTGGGTGTGCTTGGGAGCAGACCCTCCTCCAGCTGACTCTTGAGACGACTACAGCCCCAATCATAATGAGTGAGAAACACCCAGCCTAGTCACTCCCACTTCGTGACCCATAGAAATTGTGAAATAAATATATATATATTTTTTAAGCTGTTAACTTTGGGTATAATTTGTTGTGCAGCAATAAATAGCTAATATAAAATACTTCCACTGAAGTTAACTGTTGTTTTGAACTCTGAATCTCTTATATAGACCAGTTTTCACTGTCTATATCTTACTCTCTCTCTCTCTGAAATTTCTTAAGATTTTTTATTTATTTCTGGTGCTCCTAATTTTCACAATGGTAGACGTTATTGATGGTTCTGTCTTCATCTGTTGGGCTGGACATGCTTTGAGATCTTTTATAATATGCACTCAGTTTGAGTAGTTTCTTGGATTGATTCTCTTTTAATTTTCTCATTTCTTTGGAAATTTATAATTTTAAAATTTTGACCAAGAACATTTTTCAATTGTCTTAATCTAACTTTCCACTTGTATTCTTTTGCCTATACTTCTTAGACAATTTTTACACTTAATTTTCAAGCCCTTCTATTAATAATTTTATTTCTACTGTGTTATTTCTAAGAGTTAAAGATTTTATAATATTATTTTTAGCATCTGTCCTATGTTGTGGATATGTCATCTTTTCTCTTTGAATATGATAATGAGGCTTTCATTTGTTTTCTAAGTTTTTATCTCCCTAGGTATTTATTATTTTGATAATTTTTTCTTCCCTGTTTGTTTGCTTTGCTTTTTTCTTCCAAGATAAAGCCTAGAAGCTGCACGTCACCTGCCAGCTTTGTGTGTGCCCAGTGAGGTAAGAATATTGGCAGCATTAAGATTTAGTAGATACATTTTCATGCACACTTGGTTTTTACTGCTCTACTTTTGCTCTCAGATATGCCTGTCATCCCCCTCTGATATCCAGACTCTGTTTTACCCTTCAGTAAACTACTGGGGTTTGGAAAAGGGCAGCTCCCTGGCACAGAGAAAAGTTCTGTGAAGTTTTTGCCTTATGTGGACCTCCATTTTAGTTATATATTGCTGCATAACAGCTCTATTTTTCCCCCCAAATTTAGCAATAAAAAGCAAAAACCACTTTATTATGCTCACAAATTTTGTGTGTGAAAAATTGAGAATGGGTGAAACATGAAAGGCTTTGTTCTTTCTATAATGTTTGTGGCTTCAACGCAGGTGGCATAATGACCAGAGGTGACTTGAATGACAAGGGGACAGAACAGCTGGACAATCTAATTCCTAGATGCTTTCTTCAATTATGGCCCTGATTGGGCTCTCTGAAGAATGACTCAGTTGAAACTGTCAGTGAGGATGCCGACCTGTGGTCTCCCCATCAGGGTGATATCAGGGTTGTTGAACACCTCACATGGCTCCAAAAGCAAGTGTTCTGGAATGTGAGGCAACAGCTGTGTGATCCTCCATAATCCAGCATCAGAAGTCACATGGCATCACTCCTGCTAAAATTTCTTGGTGGAAGCAGCCACAAACCTGCCCAAATTCAAGTAGAGGATACACAGATCTCATTTCTTAACGGGAGGACTCACAAAAAAATTTGCCACCATATTATAAAAACATTGTAAGATCTAATGGTACCTTTAACTTTTTGTAACCAGTCCTTCTATTTTCATCCCAGACTTCACTTCCTTATTCAGATGTATAAATGTCTTCTGTGGTTTTGTGATCAAATCTGAATGTTTCTTGGATTTACCCCTGCCAGCTAAGGATTTGACCTTCTTTGATCTATTAAATCAGTTCTCAAACACTGACTTGTTTTCCATCTAAAATATCAGGGTGACCTTTATCCCATTCTCGTTGCTTTGAGGATTTTGTGCCCCCTTTTTAAAAGTCACTTTCTATTTATTTTTATATGAGTGAGATTTTGGGAGAAAGTACAGATAAATATATATTCTTAATCTGCCACTTTAATTGAACATTTTTATTTTTCCTTTTACAAAATTCCTAATGTTTGCCTAACAAACATTTATTGAGAAACTGCTGCATTTTCACTATGTGTCATGGTCTGTGCACATCTATTTTATGTACATTATCTTATTTAATATGATCATTTAATTTCCACATCTTATTTAACATTTATAATCTTTTTATTTGTTAAACACAATTTGTAGAAGACCATTGGTTTATTGTGAGCTGCACCAGGCCCGAAAGACCAAGCAAACCAAAATGTAGCATCTCATACTAAAGTTCCATGCCACCAAGCTGAAACTAAGTTGTTTATCTGACTTTCCAAGAAGTCAGGAGAAAGAGATAACAATAAATTACCCAAATATGCCAGTTTGAGTTGGCATGATAGTAAAGTTCCCTCTACTTTAGCCTTTACAGGAAAGTAACTTTGGAATGACCAATCTGCTTTTTGTTTCCTGTTTCTGTTTCAGCACTTTTTGTAAAGCCAACTTCTTCTCAGCACATCAGAACACTCATTCTACTTTATAGAACAAGGTATAATCTGAATCTAAAATCACAAATAAAAGCCAATTAAGATTTTTAAAGTAAGTGTGTTGTAATTTTGTCTTTTGACAGATTTCATCATTGCCTACATTTGTCTCCAGATGACTTGTACAAACTTGGCTTAAACCTGCAGTTAACAATGGTAACAGGAGTCCTATTTTAAAAAATTATATGCACCACCAGCTAAGTTGGTAATGATGAGGTCTGGGCCTTGATAGCCTTCTGGGTTTTAATTCACACAATATCTCTGTGGAAAAAAAAAAAAAAGTCTATGTAAGTGTTATTTTTTTGTAAAGGAAAATACTTTTTAAAAATCATGAGGCATACGTTACTCAAAGGGCTCTTTGGATGAATTATTTTGTAAAGAAAATAATTATTTGTTATAGTTCCAATGACATCTAAATTTGCCAGTTGTAAATATTGGTATTTTTGGTTCTTGCATTGAACTTATTGGTATTGATGTGCTATATAACTCAATGTCTTCTAAAAAGATTCACCATGGGAGAAGAAGTTACAGTGGGTAAAAAACAGCATTACAATCCCTCAATAAAATGGGATTTTGACAGACAAAGGTGAGTCAGTGGTGAAAGGCAGGAGAAGATACAGTAGGTAAGTGTCTGAGTTCAGACTAGAGCCCTAACATAATAATAAGTCCTTCCTGTATTATAATCTCTTAATCCGAATCTCCATGTGCTCTCTCTCTTCTAACATACATCAATGCAGCTCCTGGTATGTGGTCCTTCTCAGGCCCAAAGGCCCATTTTGCTTTTGGCTGCAACTCTGTAACTCCCTAACAGAGATCAAGTGCCTGCAGGAAGCAGATGTTTGGGGCAGTATCTGCTAAAGTGGTTTCACTGAAACTTGGTTCTCTCATTGGGTCTTGGAAGTGGCGAATAGGATGTTCCTATGGAGAAACTGAGAGAGGTAATGCTCTATCATCAATAACATGATCAGCATGACAATAGAGATAATTGAGAATGATAATATTCTTAGTATTATATTATGTTTATTCCAGTAATGGGCCAAAGAGTCTGCATAAATTGCCTAATTTAAGACAAGTACTATGTTTAGTTCCATTCTTCAAATCAGAGAATTGAGGAACAAACCAAAGGCTTTTTTTTTTTTTTTTTTTTTTTTTCAGGTAACGAAGCTGCTATTTGAAAGAACTGCATCTGTCTGACCCTCAGACACATCTACACCAGTGTTTAGCAGACATGCCAAATGATAAGAGTCACTCACAACTTCTGTAGAAAATACTGGAACCCTGATTTGGACTTACTGAATCAGAATCTCCAGGCAATAAGCTTGAGATTCTATAGTTTGTAAAACTGATCAAGTGATTTTTCCTTCCTTCCTTCCTTCCTTCCTTCCTTCCTTCCTTCCTTCCTTCCTTCCTTCCTTCCTTCCTTCTTCCTTCCTTCCCTCTCTTTACCACCTTTTATCATCACATTTGATTTGGTAATAAAGGATAATCAAATAAAAAGGTGAAAAAATGCTAGATTTTTGATAATTTCTTCTAGTATGGTTAGTAATCATCGCAGTATATTCGTTTTTTGTTTGTTTGTTTTGTTTTGTTTGAAAGAGCCTCACTCTGTCGCCCAGGCCGGAGTGCAGTGGCGCGATCTCAGTTCACTGCAATCTCTGCCTCCCGGGTTCAAGCCATACTCCTTCCTCAGCCTCCGTAGTAGCTGGGACTACAGGCACAAGCCACCACGCGCAGCTAATTTTTTTTTGTTTTTGTTTTTGTTTTTGTTTTTTTTTGAGATGGATTCTCACTCTGCTCTGTCGCCCAGGCTGGAGTGCAGTGGTGCGATCTTGGCTCACTGCAAGCTCCGCCTCCCTGGTTCATGCCATTCTCTTGCCTCAGCCTCCCCAGTAGGTGGAACTACAGGCTCCGGCCACCACGCCCAGCTAATTTTTTGTATTTTTAGTAGAGATGGGGTTTCACGGTGTTAGCCAGGATGGTCTGGATCTCCTTACCTCGTGATCTGCCGGTCTTGGCCTCCCAAAGTGCTGTAATTACAGGCGTGAGACACCGCACCCAGTCGTATACTCATTTTGTAATAGCTGTACGTTGTACCATCCATAGCATCTGCTAATACCACATTCTGTCAAAACAACCCAGTCAGAAATCTCCCAGAGGAGGTCTTTTGGCCAGGTATTTTAACTACACAAACCCATGCATTCTGATGATTGCTGCTGCATTTTCTTCTCTTGTTGGAAGACTGCAATTGGTAAGATCCGACTCCTTTGGTTAGTAGTTAGCCTGCACCGGGCGGCAGTAATGCCCTGTTTGCTTATTGTAAAAGTTTGCTGCTTACGAATTGCTTCTTTCTCTTAGAAGCTCTTCTCCACCACATCCAGTTCTGCAGTATCCTTCCGATGTCTTCTGGAGCTGTCACTTGTCTGTAGTTCATCACCGCCGGCTTTTCTCCCAACTCAAGATCCTCTTCCAAGCAACCCTCCATGATACCAGGTTTTTTTTTTTTTTTACCTTTTTGCCTCTGCAGTAACATGGTTCCATTTGCTCCTTTTCCTGTTCTTTCTCTGTTTGCTTGCAGGCCTCTGATGGGACAAACATACAGTGGGAAGCAACTTCAGATCTGCTTTTGTGATACTTAAGTGAGCTTGCAGTTACTTTTCAGGAGGATGCTGTAAAATTCTCAAATACTTCCTCTATAAAAGAATGTCTTATAAGGCTGTTGGTAATAGAAAGTATTAACGTGAAATAAAATAAATAATAGATTGCGAAAATTTTTGAAAGGACAGTTTCACTGATCTTTTGTTTGAAATGATTAATATCGCTTTCCATATGCCCACCTGAATTTCAAGGAAAGACTTAAGTTTCTCATAGACTTTAGCTTATATGCCATTTTATATACCATTTGAGAAAAAAGTTTAACTCTAGTATATAGTTTTCTATGTCTTTTATGAAAATACCATATGCAATTTCAAATATTTATATTAATTTTATTGTATCAGTAAAATATATAAAGTTAAGGGAAAATTTCTCAAACTCTCCTTTTTACAAAAGTTGAAGCCTGTGGCTAAAATTACCTTTATGTGCCTTATTCAGAAGTGGTGGCAAAATGTTTAAAAATATGATCTTCCTCTTTGTGGAGACTGTGAAAAATAATCTTAAAGAGGCACTCACAAAATGCAAGCTCCTTCTCTGAGAAAAAGAATCATCACCCTTGTTATCCCGTGAAAATTCATCTTCTCCTTTTCAGCTGAGATGAGGACTTGATCCGTCCTTTCCTATAAATGCCATCTGTGTTTAAATGAGGCTGTTACTCTAACTCAAAGCAGACTTGCAAGAGTAAAATAATCAATCTTCATCATATTGCTGCACTTTCGACAGTTAATTTTCTAGAGTAATTTGTCATTGTGAGGAGCACAAGATTTGTCTGAATTTGTGTCAAAGGTTATTGACTGAATTGCCACCTCATCTTTTCAGTCAATCTATAAATATGGGCAAGTTTGGGCAGAGGCTAATGGCCTTCTCACTAAGTGGATCAAATTGTCCAAGTTAGGCAACAGATAAGAGGTAGAAATATCTATTCTTTCACCCATTTCTTGTGGTAGCATTGACTTAGTGTTAATCTCAGAAACTTCACTTAACCTTCTTAGTCCTTTTGTTCTGTAAAACAAGGCTAAAAATTCTCATAACTATATTCTAGTTTCCACAAAAGCTAATCTAAGTATTAAAATTATTATTAGGACTTTGTGAGAGTGATCCTATATTTTTCACAAAACTAAGAATAAAATATTTTTATTTACTGTTTTTCTGTGAATAGCTTTTGGTTTTTGGAAAAATCATCTGATCTTTATACTAATAGTAATTACTAAGATTCTTGCTCCTTAGGTCAAATTCTCATTCCCCGTCTTTATATAGAGTCTGATATTGGGAACATACTGAAGGAGCGTATGGATAATTTTATGATGTTTGCTGACTATTATGTTTCTTGCCCACTTTAATAGCCTAATAATAATAGTTATGAATTCTTACTGAGAAATATCCATTGTTAATCAATGCCAGTGACAGTGTTTTCTCTTTCAGACTGAAGGAAAAACAGGGAGAAAAATCACTTCATATATTATGGTTAAACACTGATAAAACATTTTGGTTAAATATCTGTCTTCATGGGTTATTGCAAAATAAATTAGTTTAAAACTCATCTAGCCCTGAAACATACAGTTAGATTATTTTTATAGGTTTCAGTTATTTTTGTTATTTCATTACACTTATTTTTTTTTTTTCAATATATGGTCTGTTTGAAGGTACATCATAGTAGTGGTAACAACAGCAAACACTAACAGTTTTAGTGTTAACTAACTAGATAACTAACAGTTGCTGAACAATTCATGTCTGCCATGCCATGCTATGTGTGCCTTAAGGAATAAATACAACATATATTCATAATAAACATAGGAGGTTGTAGAAGGCTAAATAATGGGTCACCAAAGACACTCACATCCCATAATTCCTGTAACTGGTGACTATATTACCTTGCATGGCAGTATGGATTTTGCAGTTGAAGTTAAGGTTAAAGACTTTATAAAGGCAGATTATCTTGGATTATCTGGATGGGTCTTTAAAAGCAGAAGAGAAAAGCAGAAAAGCAGGTCAGATTGATGCAACTACAGAAAAGACAGTAGGGACTCAACTCAAATGACTAACTTTGAAGATGGAGGAGGTGGTCCATGAGGCAAGGAATGCACTTGCTTCTAGAAGCTGGGAATAACCCACAGCTAGGAGCCAAGCAGGAAATGGAAGCCTCAATTCTACATCGTAAGGAACTGAATTCAGACAATAACTTGAAAGAGAAGGAAGCAGGTTCCCTCCAGATGCCCCAGAAAATAATGTATCCCTGCTGACACCTTAATTTGATTTTAGTCTCGTGAGACCCACCTTGGACTTTGACTTATAGAGCTTGTAAGATAATAAATTTGCATTGTTTCAGCCACTACATTTGTGGATATTTGTTACAACCACAATAGAAAACTCAAAGAATAGTAATCACTAGTAATATCTTCATTTAACAGATGCGGAAATTGAGGTAGGGCAACAAAAGTTATAAAAATTATCTGTTCTTAGTAGAGTTCCTGGCATATGACAAACACTTAATATCTTTGTAGAATGAATAAATAAATGAATGGATTTTTTCTTATGCTTTCCCAAACCAGTATGTATTTAATTCTTTCTTGAACTAGATATTTTCCTAATGGAAATACTTTTACTAGTCAATGAAACTACAGACGTATAAAGTTCAATCACTGCTCTCTGAGAGTGCGGAAAAAATAACCCCTCAACAATGTATAATATATTTGTAGAGCAACATGAGGGGGCCATCGGAAGTTAAGTAAGAGCATACATTAATTATTCAAGACAAAAATACAAGCAATATTTTAATATAGCACCTGTGTAGTTGGAAAATATATAAATCACTTTTGACCTTCTCAATATCAACTAAGGTCAAATAAACAATTTCCCCCATTCTGAAACATGCTGCTCAGAGTTGTCCATGTGAGAAAGAGCTCAATTACTACCTTCTGTCTGTAATTCAGAGCATCTATGTTTTTCAGTTTGGATTTGAAAATTTAAAACCGTATTTGAAACCTTGATACGTTTTCTCTCCCAATGATCTTAACAACAATGACATCCTACAGACAAGGACTTTGTTTTACTTCCATTGCAGCTGTCCAGAGGAATGACTGCCTCCCTCAGTAAGGTACTCCCGAGTTCTTCTTCCATCCATAGTTAATTGCCTTATGTCACATAGCCTAGAGGACAGATCAGATTTCACATATCCTCCAGAATGAGTGCAAATCAATGCTTCAGTTTCTGGTTCTCTGGAGGATGACAGCCTAGCCCTTAGGAAAGGTTTTCATAAAGTCCTAAGCTTGTATAGGGCATCTAGCCTATAGTATTACATCACAGACAGAGCAACTAAATCAGGTGAAAATCTTCCCAAGTTATTTCAAGTACCATAACAACAGACAAAAACAATGTTTATTTAAATGGACATAATATTTACATGATTTTGTGAAAAGTTGAGATCACTTCGCCTTAGATGATAAAATAAAAGACAATTCAAAGAAGTGGAAATAGACTTAGGTCTTGGAGTATGTGTAAAATTTAAATAAGGTAAAGAGAGCAAGGTAGATTATTCAGATGGAAGAAATGTAAGGATAAAAGCAGGTTGCGAGAAATTTCAAGGTGTTTAGAGGATCACAAACAGACCAGTTTAAATGGAACTAATATTCAATTCATGAGAATTATAGGAAATAGGCCTGAAAAGTTATGTTGGCATCAGATTGTAGAAAGCATTGAGTGTTAAATAAGGAATCTGAACCAAATCTCAAGTTATTTAGTTTGGTCAAAAGTTGAGCAGTGTTACACTGAAAACATGTTTCATATGTTCAAAAAGTGTTAAACAGTATTTATTTTAAAATATGAGTGGCATTTAAATTCATAATGAATGCTTTCTGAAGACATTATAATTCCATTCAAATGACTTGATAGCATGAGTGTACATCTATAAGTTTACAAGTAGGAAGGTGAGAGAAAGTACACTTCTTTACCTATTTAAGACTTATTACTTCAGAGATTGCACATGAATGAGTGTGTGTTGAAAAGGTAATAATGGGCAAGAGACTAGGTATTCAGCAATAAATTATATTTTAGATAGACATTTATGAATGCAGTGAAGTTCAATATTTCTGTATTGAAACCTCTTGCAGCTACAGTTTTGGTTGAATATACTGTTGAGATGAAAGCCTCAAGTTTAGGATGGCACTTCAGTTCTCCAAGGATTAATTCAGTGATAAAAACCCAAAATCCTACTCTAGGAGAACTGATGACACATTGTGTTCAACTGACCGAGATGAAATAAATTGGCTTTTTCAAAAATGCCTGCATTGAAAATTCAAGTGTATGAGTATTGCAAAAATGAGGGAAACAGGAGAAAACTTTTTTCATCAAAACAAGTCTAGCAGTTAGAAAAAAATCTTGGAGTTAAATGTAAATGTCATGTTTCAAGGAAAAATCGAATACATGTTTAACATTCTATTTCATGAGACAGACTTGTGTATGCTTTAGACATAGAGCTTAAAATAGGCCAGACACTGTAAGTTAACAGTATGTTTTAACTTATTTGGAGATAGAAAATGCTCTTTCAAAATATTTAATTTTCTGTTAGTTTTGAAAAGTATTCTCTTACAAAGATAAACCAAAATATCACTTTCAAGATTAATTAATAAAGAAACTCAAATTAGGCTGGGCACAGTGGCTCATGCCTGTAATCCCAGCACGTTGGGAGCTGAGGCGGGTGGATCAGCTAAGGTCAGGAGTTTGAGATCAGCCTGACCAACATGGCGAAACTCTGTCTCTAATAAAAATACAAAAAAATTAGCCGGGTGTGGTGGCAGACTCCTGTAATCCCAGCTACTCAGGAGGCTAAGGCAGGAGAATCACTTGAACCTGGGATGCGGAGGTTGCGGTGAGCTGAGATTGAGATTGAACCATTGCACTCCAGCCTGGGCAACAAGAGCAAAACTCTGTCTCAAAAAAAAAAAAAAAAAAAAAAAAAAAAAAAAAAAAAAAAAAGAAAGAAAAGAAAGAACCCAAATTAATTCAAATAAATTGAAGTCATGAGTTATAATTCCTGTTACTTCACTGAAATAGTGGATTTACTACAAAAGTTTTATCTTGTTGATCAAAGGTTACACATAACAATGATATCAAATGTAGTTATTCTCAGTTAAGGCTCTCCTCTAAATAATTGGAGTGGCCTTCATAACATGCAGTGTGAGTTACAAGTGCGGAAGGCATCAATCACCATAATAGGTTTAGCTCAGGCACAGAAACATAAGATGTTTCTAGCTATAGGACTGTCCAGAAGTCAGGTTGCTGTCAGAGAAAAATAAGGTACATATGCTCTGGAATGAACAGAAACACGATAATTCTCAAGGTCTTGGGTTTCTGTTTGGATATATACCTTATGTACCCCATATCCTATAACAATCTCCACAATTATCTCACAATTATCTCTTGCTCTACATCCTCTCTCTTTTTGTTAAGGCTTATTCAGTTCTCCCCAAAAAAAAAAAAAAAAAAAAAAAAGACTAAAACAACAAATTAACACTTCACTTGATGTTGCATCTTTCTTACCTTTTTGAAAAAAAATGTAATCTGTAATATTTTGTATACTATTGTCTTAGTGCATTCTTCTAGTACTTAGCAACAAGTCAGTATATACTTGACTTTCGTCTTTATTTTCAACCTTTATTCTAGATACAGGGGCTATGTGTGAAAGTTTGTTACACAGGTGTATTGTGTAATGTGGAGGTTTGGGGTATAGATCCCCTCACACAGTTCTTTCCTACTTTTATTTCTTTAAATTCATTTAGTTTCCATCCCCTCACCTACTTCTTCTATTCCTGATGTTTTTATGGCTTCAAAATGTTTTTCATTTTTTAAAAATTAGTTGATACTTGGCTTCTGGACTCACTGTTAGTAGGGAAAAAGGTTTTTATTGACATCTATCAATAAGAGTATTTGTTAACAAAAATCATTCCTCTTAAGAAAGTACCTGGTTATCTAGCCAGGCGCAGTGGCTCATGCTTGTAATCCCAGCACTTTGGGAGGCCGAGGTGGGTGGATCACCTGAGGTTAGGAGTTCAATGCCAGACTGACCAACATGGAGAAACCTTGTCTGTACTAAAAATACAAAATTAGCTGGGTGTGGTAGCGCATGACTAATCCCAGCTACTTGGGAGGCTGAGGCGGGAGAAGTGCTTGAACCCAGGAACTGGAGGTTGCGGTGAGCCAAGATTGCTCTTGTGGGCAACAAGAGCGAAACTCCATCTCAAAACAACAACAACAACAACAACAACAACAACAACAGAGAAGAAAGTACCTGGTTTTGATAAACTACTAATGAGTAGGGAACCGCTGTGGGCAGAAGATGAGGTAATGAGAATCACTGGGTCATTAGGGAGCAAGACATCGAGAGGAGTTAGCAAACTCTTCTTTCAGAAATGAATGGAAATGTGAGGGAATTGGTGGGTGCCAGTAGGGGTGAAAGAAGAGAGAAGAGAGGAGGGCAGAAAGGAAATAGGGTGCTCTATTGCCAGAGAAGGCAGAAGGCAGGAAATAAAATGGAGAATTATCCTAGGGCCCTTTAGTACTCAAAATCATTATGACAAGATTTTAAGTTGAGTTGCTGTATTGTCACCCCTATAATTTTTTGTCACTTTTAATAATAATGTCTTTCACATATACACATACTTTATATAACAGGCTGGTCTAATATAAATTTACAAAAATAAATGGAATGAGTTTTGTATCTGAATGAATGAAAAGATCTGAATGAATGAATGAAAAAGTATTACAAAGGTAAATCAGAGGTCATAGCCAAAGGTTGGAATAAAAATTCTGGCTCCCTGTAAACTTAGGGAAATCTTGAAACCAGTTTTTTTATTCTACATGGCAGGTAATAGGCTTGGGAACAATAAAGTAGTGCTCAAGGGGTGACAAAATTCCAGTTGATACTTGGGTTACATATGTTTCTATTAAAGTTTTACTTTGGAGGATTTCTGAAAATCTCTGTATGCATTTGGGTTCTTCAGATGAAAATGACAAATAAATCAGGGTAACTACAGCAATAAAGATAATTTATTAAAATAATACAGAATGGCTCATGGAATTGGAGGATGAAGTAAATAAGCAGTCAAAGTGTGGTAAGGATTGGAGCCAGCGCCCCTGTGGTGTCTTCAGCATTACCAATGAACAGTCTACTCTGGAGCCTTCTTATTGGAAATCTTTTAGTTCAGATCTCATACCATATTTTTCTAAATTTAATTTTCCAAAAGAAAGAGAGCATTTGGCCTGATCTGACTGATATGCCCGTCCCTTTGGACAACAGAAGGGGTGTGGTTTGTTCTACTGGTCATTATATTTTCTTAGTCTCCTTCAGTCCGTGACTCTTTTTTTAGACTCTTTTTTGTTTGTTTGTTTCCATGGCCTTGAGAGTTTTGAAGTCAAACGTTTTGTAGAATGTTCTTAAATTTTAGTTTGTCTGATATTTTGTCATGATTAGATAGCGGTATGCATTTTTGTGAACAAGATCAGAGAGGTGAAGTGTCCTCATCACATAATTGTGGAGATTGTAATAGGACATAGGGTACATAAGGTATATATCCAAACAGAAAGTCCAGTATATGATATCAACATGATACTACTCACGAAGTAAACCTTGATCACATGGTTGAAATGACATCAATAAAGTTATTTTTTCCTTTTCATCTCTGTTAGTTAAATGTAATAGCAGCTTCCTCCAAAGTGGAAATGGCCACAAATATCCAGTAACTGTTGAATGGATGAACAAATTTAGTACATTCATGTGATTAAATACTTTCCAGTGATAAAAAAGAACAGACTAATGTTACGTGCAACAATATGAATAACTCTTGAAAGCATTATGCTAAGTGCAAGAGGCCAGACTCAAAATACTACATGTTGAGTGATTCCATTTATATAACATTCTGGAAAAGGCAAAACTATAGGGACAGAAATCAGATCAATGGTTTCCATGGTCAGGGTGTGGGAGAAGGAGATTTAATACAAAGAAGCATATTTTTTGGGCTGATGGAAATATTCTATATCTTAACTGTATCATGGTTATGATTATATGTGATTGCCAAAATTATAACACTGGACATATTAAAATAGAAGTAAATTTTACTGCATGTAAAATATACCTAAACAAATCTGTCTTAAAAAAATATAGTGCCACAACAGGCTGCTACAGACTAGACTGATGGTTGCCATTAACTGCCCACAGGGAAATACTGAGTTTCTACTATAAGCAGGTGGATCTCAGAACAGTTATTATAGAAAAGAAATGCAATAGTTTAAAAATACTGAAGACTCTGTCATTGCCTCATCATATCTTCTGGGCACCTGCTAATTTCTGTAGGCCAATGACTTCCTATTCATAGCAACAACAGATCTTTGAGGGTTTGCTAAGGCCACTGGAGGCCATTCTATTGATGCACATGACAGGAACAAAATATCAGGAATTGACCATTCCACAGGACAGCTCTCAACCAATGACTTATCAGAGTTAGCGGGTAAATACTCTAGCTCTCTTGCTACACAGTCTCCAAAGGGCTCACATGAGGACCAAGCTCCAGCGACCACAGGGGTATCCTTTCATAAAGCACTCTTTATTTTTTCTTCCCTTCCTTCACTGCCCACGTCCTACTGGGGTTAATAGGATCACCTGCTCACTAAACACTTTTACATACATCTTGCCTGGGATCTACTTCTCAGGAAAGTCAGTCTTCTCAGGAAGACATTTCAAGTGAATTTGTATTAGTAAGCAGCCTAATCCCTAATCCCTGATTTTTCATGATAGGACAGTACTCCCTCCAGGGGAAGTAAACATAGCAAAGCTAAGTTGCCTTATTACTCATATGAAGGTCCTGTCCCATTAATAGAGTGCTGACAAAGGCTCTCTACTTGACCAAACATTAGTCACATTCTTTGACCTTTGGCCTTCCATGTTCATCTTTGCATAGCATAGTTTTAACAAGAATCTTGCTAAGTCAGTTTAGTGAGAATATCTTACCCTCAATATCTGGTCAAATTCCTCTTTCCTACCTGCTCTTTGTATCTGATCATCCTGGCCTGCCTTCAGCAAGAATCCTTTCAAGCAGTTTGTCCAGAATCTCCTCTTACTCCAGATGTTTGCTATGAGTGATGATATTCTATTGCACAATCACCCTACCCCAACCTGGTCGTTGGCTATGCATCCCCACTTGTCTTTGCTGTGTTTAGAATTCAGCCTAGTTTCATGCTGAGCTCGCTTTTCCCCTATGGCAATAGTTCCTGAATAAAATCTGGTTTCTCTTCACTTTACTGCTACAGTTTTATTGCTGTCTGGTTCTGGTTTTATTCAAGAGTAAATATCAGTGGCAGACCTCAGATTGACAGGAGCATGGGACTAGAGCTACTTAGGACGTTTGCCTTTAGTTTAAGTTAATACCCAGGCATGAGAACCATGCTGAGCAAACCATGTGGTTCCACTGATCCCATCTGTGAAAAAGGAGAACTAAGAATGATGGTTTCCAGCTGCATCCATGTCCCTACAAAGGACACAAACTCATCCTTTTTGATGGCTGCATAGTATTCCATGGTGTATATGTGCCACATTTTCTTAATCCAATCTGTCACTGATGGACATTTGGGTTGATTCCAAGTCTTTGCTATTGTGAATAGTGCTGCAATAAACATACGTGTGCACGTGTCTTTATAGCAGCATAATTTATAATCCTTTGGGTATATACCCAGTAATGGGATGGCTGGGTCATATGGTACATCTAGTTCTAGATCCTTGAGGAATCGCCATACTGTTTTCCATAATGGTTGAACTAGTTTACAATCCCACCAACAGTGTAAAAGTGTTCCTATTTCTCCACATCCTCTCCAGCACCTGTTGTTTCCTGACTTTTTAATGATCGCCATTCTAACTGGTGTGAGATGGTATCTCATTGTGGTTTTGATTTGCATTTCTCTGATGGCCAGTGATGATGAGCATTTTTTCATGTGTCTGTTGGCTGTATGAATGTCTTCTTTTGAGAAATGTCTGTTCATATCCTTTGCCCACTTTTTGATGGGGTTGTTTGTTTTTTTCTTGTAAATTTGTTTGAGTTCTTTGTAGGTTCTGGATATTAGCCCTTTGTCAGATGAGTAGATTGCAAAAATTTTCTCCCATTCTGTAGGTTGCCTGTTCACTCTGATGGTAGTTTCTTTTGCTGTGCAGAAGCTCTTTAGTTTAATGAGATCCCATTTGTCAATTTTGGCTTTTGCTGCCGTTGCTTTTGGTCTTAGATCACTTGGACTCAGGAAGGGGAACATCACACACAGGGGCCTATCATGGGGAGGGGGGAGGGGGGAGGGATTGCATTGGGAGTTATACCTGATGTAAATGACGAGTTGATGGGTGCAGCACACCAACATGGCACAAGTATACATATGTAACAAACCTGCACGTTATGCACATGTACCCTACAACTTAAAGTATAATAATAATAAATAAATTTAAAAAAAAAAAGAAAAAGGAGAACTACAAGTTTGGGAATTCTGGTTAGTCTTCAAGATGATAGATTTGTAAATATTTGGTGTTTAATTAGCTAACTTTGTTGGTATAGATAACAGAAAGTTTATTTTTAGTCCAATTTGAAATGCCACACATTTTGTGTGACAGAGTTTAGTATCTATTCTATTATTCAACTTGAGTATCACTCTTCGTGGGAGATGATAAGGTTAATTGAGTGAGGAAAAATTGGCTGGACACTAGAGGTTTTACAGTATTCATGATCTCTAAATATACAATAACTGTTGCACTCAGAGGATTTTTGGAAGAAGGACATTGCTGGATATAAATGTAAAGAATTATTACTGTATCTGGGAATGTCTATCTGAATTAGTTCATTACATATACTTTTGGCTTGGGTATATGTACAAAATGAAACAAATTGAAAAACTATACATAGATCTTAACAAAAATTACAGAACTATATGAAACTATGGTAATGGGATTGTAATTGTAGTTGGTATTTCTGAGGAGAGTTCAGAGAACAGCTAAGTGAAAGGTTCAATCATTAACACTTGGATCAATATGCATAATGCAGTTACAATTTGTATTATTCTTTTTATGCCACCGTATAATACAACTCTTATGATGGTAATAAGAAAAAATTATAGTCATCTTTGCATTTCCTGGGCAATAATTTTTACATTACATATACCCACTTAAAGATGGTAACAAATAACCTATTAATCACTGGTCAAATGAATAAAACTGACTTTAAAATAAAGATACAGAAATATGTGTAAAATAAAGATACAGAATATATACAGATATATACAGAATATAAAATAAAGATACAGAAATATGAATAAATTAATGTACACTGGAGGTTATTAGTAGTCAAGATGATAAAACCAAGACAGAAATTGTTAAAAGTTAAACAGTGCCAGGAGCGGTGGCTCACACCTATAATTCCAGCACTTTGGGAAGCTGAGGTGGGCAGATCACCTGAGGTCAGGAGTTCGAGACCAACTTGGTTTACATGGTGAAACCCTGTCTCTACTAAAAATACAAATTTAGCCGGGGGTGGTGGTGCACACCTGTAATCCCGGCTGCTCTGGAGGCTGAGGCAGGAGAATCATTTGAACCCAGGAGACGGAGGTTGCAGTGAACTGAGATTGTGCCACTAAACTTCAACCTATACAACAAGAGCAAAACTCCCATCTCAAAAACAGAAAACAAAAAAAAGTTCAATAGCATTTTCTCAGTCATTTTTGTTAGAAGAAAAATATATGAATTTAATATTATAGATTTATTTCTAGAAACAACTTTATTGCTAAGAACCATGATTATTACTTAAAATAAATTTTCAGTTAATAATATAAAATATGTCCTTTTTTGCTTCTAAAAATGTTTAAGTAATCCTACATGGATTTTTTAATTTGCTTTATACATTTAAAAAATATAATGTTGCTTGTTTTGTATTTGCGCTCATGGATATAATAGTTCTACAAACAGGACATAGGCCTGATTGACACAGGTGACATTTAAAAACCGCTTCTGACAATGAGGTCTGGATATATTACCTGGAATGTGTGCAGTTAGAAAGAAATAGATGGTCATTCTTTCACAAAGTTTTGGGTCCTCTGTGGTTCGCAAACCCCAGGCTTTAAGGAGCTTTGAAACATGCCAAACTAAGCACTGCAGTAATAGTTTGGCTCCATGTGACCTAAGAGAAGAAAATCAACCATTTATGGCAACATTACACAATTCAGGTAAGATGTTCTCAAGGGAAATGTAAAGTTCTCACACTCATTAAATAAACAAGAGAGCAGCGTTCACAGATAATACACAAAGAGGTAGAGGCATCATCATGCTAATGTGGTGGAGAGACCACTGGATTGTCAGTTGAGATACTTGGTTCACAATTTCATCTTTGAAATACCTGATTTGAGTTTTGAACTTAGACAAACTTGTTTTCTCCGGCATCTATTTTTTCATCAGTAAACAAAAATAATAATACTATAATTACACCAACATCATTATGAAGTTCACTTGAAATGACATATGTAAAAGGTTCTACAAACTTTAAAGCAGAAAAAAAAAACAATATATACTCATCAATAAAAGTGTATTACAGGAAAAAGTCTTTATTTTTTTGGCAAGCTTATCTGGATTCTAATCCCAATTTCACTATTTACTCCCTTATTTTCTGTGTCCTCTTATCATCAATGTCTTTATCACTAAAATCCTGATAATATCAAGTTCATCATACTTTTCTGGAAATTATATGAGATAATATATGTATAGGGCTTAGTACAGTGCCAGATGTATATCACAGCTTGATACAGAAGCTGTTCCTTTTGTTTTGTAATTTCTAACTTTGTAGTTTCTAACTCTTATAGAACATTTACTTAGTGTTAGGCTCTATTTGTGTATTGACTCATTTTATTCTCACCAGAACCTTGGGAAGAATCTGTGATTATTATATTCATTTTATAGATGAGGAAACCTAGGTGCATGACAATTAATTTGCCCAAGGTTACACAGTCAATAAATGGTGTTGCCAGGTTTCAAACTTAAGCAGTAAGATTTCAGAGCTCTGCTATTAACTGTTCAAAGAGGAATTGTTGAAAAAAATATTGTTCATAATTATCTGCTGTGTGTAGGACTCTGTTCTGAGTACTACAGACATGAAGAACAGGCTTTTATATATAGATAGGGGAACAAGAACTCTGTAAAGAGAATAAACAAGAGTGAAAGAGAAGAGATATCTGTACTCTCATGCTCATTGCAGCATTATTAACAATAGCCAAAACATAAAATCAACCGAAGTGTTCATTACCAGATGAATGAATGAAGAAAATATGATTATCTATCTATCTATCTATCTATCTATCTATCTTCTATCTAATTACCAGATGAATGAATGAAGAAAATATATTCTATTTGTCTATCTATCTATCTATCTGTCTATCTATCTATCTATCTATCTTTCTATCTATCATCTATCTATCTAGCCACCTACCTATCTATCCAATGGCATACTATTCAGCCTTTAAAAGAAAGAAAAACCTGTCATTTGTGACAACATGGATGAACCTGGAGGAGGACATTATACTATTGAAAGAAGCCAGGTACAGAAAGACAAATACTGCATGATCTTGCTTATATGTAGAATCTTAAAAAGTCAAACTCACAGAAGCAGAGAGTAGAATGGTAATTACCAGGGTCTGAGAATTGGCAGGTGGGGAATAGGGATTTGATGGTCAAAGGGTACGAAGTTTCAGTTAGACAGGAGGGATAAATTTGGGAAACCTATTGCAGAGCATGGTGATTATAGTTAATAATATAATATGTACTTGAAAATTGCTAACAGATTAAATTTTAAATGTTCTTACCATAGAAACGTGATAAATATGTGAGGTAATGTATGTGTTCATTATGGTTAGTCATTACACAATGTAAACACATATCAAAGCATTATTTTGTACATCATAAATATATATTACTTTTTTGGTTAAACCTTTATAAAGCTGAAAAAAATTGCAAATACTCAGAGAGTAGAAAAATAATTAAATGATGTTTGTAAATGTGCTAATTACAATAAATAAACAAATAAATAAAGGAATGAGGGAGAATAAGTATCCCCAAGTGCTCAGAAAGAGAATCATCTCTCAGAAATGTTATAGCTTCACTGGAAGAATGAAACTATACTTGTGCTTTCAAGCCCAAGTACACCATAGACAAACAAAGGTTACAGAAAAAAGGCATCCTGGTGGGAGAAAGGAAGAAAAACAAGGATATACCCAATGTGTTTGATTGGGTATGATGAAAGAGAACCCTGTTTCTGTTCCTTTAGTGACTTGTCTGTGATGAAGTTGCTACTCTTAACACGTTCATTGTGAGTTTCCTCTCAGTAGTTGTATCAGGCTGACTTTCTTGTTACAGAAGGACAGAGTCCTAACAGTTGGGAGAGTATGCTAAAAAAGCTCAATGCTACCTTTGGTGGTACCACTTTCATAGTGGGAATGGTTGGTTTACCTTGTTTAGTTCATGTGGATGTTTGGGTAACAGTTGTTTCTACAGTGAAAATGTTGTTAAATTTCTTTCTTGGTTAGCCTCACGTCTGAATATATTCTGAGATTTCTAATTGAAAGGAAAAATTACCACTTTACGCTGATAAAATACAGTATTTGCAGGTAATTTCTAATGGAAAGACAGAACTAGTAGTCACCTGTGAAAATGGAGCGTTTCTGCTTATCAAAAGACCTTGAAACAAGGCCTCAGAGAACCAGCTGGCTTACAGCCTGTGGAAAAAGTCCAAATTACTCCTATATTTGCCAGGTTCAGTGTGAAAATACTAGCCATGCTTGAAATGAATAGGTTTGAGAAAAGACTGACCAAATCTGTCATGCAAAATTATTTTCACTATGTGAGTTAAAAAGATAAATAATTTAAATATTTTACTTCCATGTATATTTCATTGAAATTAGAAGAGCAAAATGAGAGGTGAGGGGTGAAAGAATTCTTTTTCTCCTTTTCTAGGTTTAGAAAAAATGATGTGCCATATGTCTGCAAGCCATATGTCTGCTGATTTTTTTTAATTCTTCTTTCAGCTAAAAAAAAAAAAAAAAAAAAAATTGGCACTGACTTAATTTCTTGATGCTATGAATTCTATCTGGCTTGTTCCACTACTTTCTTTAAACTTTTCCTGTTCTCTGAAATGAGAGGGTTATGATATGGACTTTCTCTGGATTTGGTTCTAATGACATATTGGCAAGAAAAACATCCTATCTGCAAATACCTGTTTATTTTAAAATGCATGGTGTTTTGGTGGGGGGCAGAGTGGTAGGCTTTCCTTCCTGGAATAGAAAATCCCAATTCTGTAAGAATCATCAAGGTGACTTGATTAAATGATTTTATATTAAAATTGGTATTCACAAATATTTATTCTTATTTATCATAACATGCCAAGTAACGATGTCCTTAGTTAATACTCTATAACTTAGTGATTGGTTTATCCGAAGTTATAAGAAATAAGGCCAAGTAAGAAACTTGAGATAATTGAGTAAAGGTAGTCTATAGGAAAAAAATGCATTTTTGCACTTAGACTATTATTACGTTAGACTGCTAAATATGCAAAAAATAACCATGGGAAAAATGATGAAGAGCCAAACTGGCTTGTCCGACATGCCTATTCAGTAGTTCTCTAAGCGTATGTATCTACCTGGAGCAGTAAAATTAACCTGGAACAGAAACTGCCACTGAGACATCTGCTCCTGCCTCAAATGAGCTTAGTAGGTATTGAAGTGTGTGTTTAATAGATAAATAAATGAAGCCATTTTAATTCAAACCACACTTTCCAATTGAAGTGAATAGAGGTTTGGATTCATGCCATTCGAGTTGAGGGAAGTTCAAATTGAGAATGAATTGGCCTCATACATTAATACCTGGCATAGGGAAGACACAAAGCCACCACAAACGGATATTAGGATTAATCAAGTCAACACAATGCAGTAGAGAAAGCTCTCTAGATTTATATTATAAATACATGGCTTTTCTTCTTGGTTTTACTTGTTTATTGGTTCTTGAAAACATTTAATGAAGCCCTACTATGTGCTGGACAATAGAGACGTAAACATGGAATGGCCCTAATTTTGAAAATCCTCCAGTAAACTGAGAAGGACAAACAGGTTATCCCAAGTCAATGTGACTCATGTTGTAAGTGAGATTTCTTCCAAGTTTTATGGGAGCAGAATAGCAAGAATACATCTGCTTTCAAAACTGTAAAAGGTTTTACAGAGAAGGTAGAATGTGGAAACACCCAGATTTAGCATTTTAAATAGAGGAACAAATTCTGTGAAAACATAAAAAAGAGAAGAGTTTGCTGTCTTTCGAGTATGAAGTGTTCTCCATGGATGCAGAGAAT
Organism: Macaca fascicularis; assembly: GCF_037993035.2. NCBI lineage: Eukaryota > Metazoa > Chordata > Mammalia > Primates > Cercopithecidae > Macaca > Macaca fascicularis. Next base: position 42,759,696 of record NC_088379.1, read on the forward strand.
ATGTCTGGGTTGTACCCGGTGATGGCAGATGAGATGGAGAACATGATTGGGTAGTATCCAGTAATAAGAGATTTGAAGGTAAACTGTAAAGCATCTTGTATGCTGTATATAAGGACTTGAATTAGTCCTACAGACAAGTAACCTGTATGACCTAGACAAACTGATAGGTAACCAAGTACAGATCAAGGTGAGGTCTTCTTCTATGTTATGTAATTCCTATAGATGGCTAATGATATGGTTTGGCTGTGTCCCCAATCAAATCTTATCTTGAATTGTAATTCCATAATCCCAGTGTGTTGTGGGAAGTAACTAGTGAGAGGTAATTGAGTCACGGGGATGTTTTCCCCATGCTGATCTTGTGATAGTGACTGATTTCTCATGAGATCTGATGGTTTTATAAGCATCTGGAATTTTCCCTGCTGCCACTCATTCTCTTTCCTGCTGCCCCGTGAAGAGGTGCCTTCCACCATGATTATACATTTCCCGAGGCCTCCCCAGCCAGGTGGAGCTGAGAGTCAATTAATCCTCTTTTTCTAAAATAAATTATGCAGTTTCGAGATATTTCCTCACAGTAGCATGCGAATAAACTAATACGGGTAACATGAGTATTTGTAGAAAACAATGCTTGAAATATTACTGACTTTTAGTTTCTTTATCTTTTTTTTTTTATTATTATACTTTAAGTTCCAGGGTACATGTGCATAAGGTGCAGGTTTGTTACATATGTATACTTGTGGCATGTTGCTGTGCTGCACCCATCAACTCATCATTTACATCAGGTATAACTCCCAATGCAATCCCTTCCCCCTTCCCCCTCCCCATGATAGGCCCCGGTGTGTGATGTTCCCCTTCCCAAGTCCAAGTGATCTTAAGATAAGAAAGAGAGACAAAATTATTTCTGAGGTCGTTTTAGCTCTACAGTCCTGTGAATGGTCAGTCTCATAGAATCTGTTCCTTAGTATTAATAACTCACTTATCAGATTGCCTTGATGCCTTGATATCGAAGAATTTTCACCATTAAAGACATTTCTTTTGGATGTATACACTCTTTGAGAAGGCACATATTGAAGGATATTCTTATAGAAGATATAGTGTTATATATTGTAGTATTAAGAAGGTAGTTGTCAGATTGGATAGGCTTTTACAAGTACCAAGGAGAATATAAGCTACCCAAACAAGGTAATAAGGAACGGTTGTTATGGCCTTGTTAGAAAGTCTCGGAGAGACATCAGGAAAAGAAAGGTGAGGTAACTTAACTCTTTATGGGATGAGACAATTCCAGGATGTGTTAAAATCTTTGTGGTGTGTAAGTGGGTATATGCATATGTATTTTTGAGTTCAGAAGGAAGGTATCACGCAGAAAGTGTAGATTTCCAGGACCAATTAAAGCTATTAATTTTAATTTGGTAATTATATATAGACATAGACTAAATAACCTTCTTTAGTGCTGCTTTCCTTTGAGTTTTTAAAATATAGCTAATCAGGTTCTGCCTCACTATCTTATCAGACAGGTAGAGTTGGTATTTGTACTTTCATACTGGATTAGTTAATGTTGACAGAGGAAATAAAGGCCTTATTTTGATCTTTCACTTTGTGCACCTTTTATGGTGAAAAAGACAGATAGGCATTTTTTTTTTCATGTTTCTCTCCTGCTGAGGGAAGCAGAGAGTGAGCGTACATAAGTCATTGATCAATAATAGTGCAAGAATACTTACAGTCATTGATAAACCTTTTGAAAAACTTATCTTATTTTGGGAAAAATAATTATGTACACTCATATACCCCAAAAACATTTCCTCATACAACCCTCAGGAAAAAATAAGTATCGACTGATCTCAGTTGTTAACTTCCTGAAGTAAAAAGAAATTATGACCTAAGTTTTTAAATCCAAATCAGGTGGATTAAATCCACACTAAATTGGATTTTAAAACCTGAAGAATCAGACCTCCATCTGTCTCTGAGTTCCATGGCATAGATTTAAAACCAGAAACTCAGAGCTCACTTCAAAATAAGAACAGGCTTCACTTCAAGAAGTGTTTCATGACATTAAGGGCAATACGAGATGCTCATTTTATATTGTAAATTATGTTTTCCGTACATTGGTGATTATATATGCAAGAAAAGAAGCACATTCAAATACTCATTTAATAAAAAAGCATTCATTGAAATTTACATTAAATTCCTGTAATGATTTCCTTATAAGCAATTCAAAAGGTTTCTTTATTTCTAAAAAGGTTTTTGTTGTTTCTTCAATTTGTACCATCAGTTGCATTGCAGAATGTACCTGTATATGTGGATAAATCTGTAGTCTTAGAGACTAAGCACAGTCTACTAATCCAGACTCTGACATGACTGCAGTGATCTTGAATGACTTGATTAATTTCATTGACATATTCTTTCTCAGCAGAATGTGGCTAAACAATATTCTATTGCTTTTCTCACAGAATTGCTATGAGGCTGATGTGAGACAAAATTTATTAAAACTTTTTGTACATTGTAAAAATGCTACAAACTGTAATGATTTTCAACATATGCTATCAAAGGTCTTGTTTGAAATGTAGCAATTAGCCTTACTATACTACAAATTTGTTTAACATATAATTGTTTAAATTATGATTTCAGAAGCGTTCCCAGTGCACATAATATGTGTACTCTGTCATTCCCATTAAATAGAGATTGACGTTGCTTTTTTTTGGTTGTTGGTTTTTTTTTGTTTTGTTTTGTTTTTTTGTTTTTTTTTTTTGAGATGGAGTTTCACTCTTGTTGCCCTGGCTGGAGCGCAATGGCTCAATCGGGGCTCACTGCAACCTCTGCCTCCCGGGTTCAAGCAATTCTCCTGCCTCAGCCTCCCAAGTATCTGGGATTACAGGTGTGCACCACCACACTCGGCTAATTTTGTATTTTTAGTAGAGATAGGATTTCACCATATTAGTCAGGTCTGTCTGTAACTCCTGATCTCAAGTGATCCACCCACCTCTGCCTTCCCAAAGTGCTAGAATTAAAAGCATGAGCTACTGCACCCAGCCTGACTTGTTTTTTAACTATAACTTTAAAATACAGGTCTAAGCACATCAAAGGCCATGGCCACTAAAATCAATGCCTTGCTGATGAAAGCAGATGAAAGCTAGATAATATATAGCTCATAGTATTTATAATGTACCATTTTTATCAATACTTCTATTGAAATGAAAACTAAGAAATGTAATACTCAATAAGAACTTTAAATAAAATCTTCAATTCAATGTTTGATATTTATAAATGTAATTTAAATTTATTTTTTTTCTTCTCTACTCAAATTCTAGCTGACAGCCCTAAGCAAACTCGGATAGAGTACTGAATATAATCTTCTAACCTGACATTTTGGTCAGAATCAATCTATTCATTTTTTTCACAGTCCAACCGATCTTGATATATAACGTGGTTGAATTTTATTGGGAATAACAGAAAGCAAAATAGATCAAACTCAAGGTTGTTAAAAATGGAATATTTTAATATGTGAGTTTTGCCAGGATGTGACTTGAAACTGCTTTTATGCTAAATATAATTTGACAGAAATGACAGCATATGGACTTCCAGTTATCATTTCTTGTATAGTTCTTTGGCTTTGCTTTATTGTATTCACTGAATATAAAAAATTTGGTACTAAATACATTTCTTGAAATAGCAGTAGGGTTTGGCAGTGGCAGCATCACAAAACAGAATCAAACGTAGTATCTAAGGAGAACTCTGAAGCAAAACAAGCATGAACTGCGTAAACTAAACCCATTAGTTCATTATGTACACATCTGCATACTGAATTCTATCCTGGTTATTCAAATGATCATCTCCAAAAGAACAATGGGGAATCAAGAATAACAGCTGATAGATTTTACTTCTCCTTATTAACGATGAGTCAACAAAAACCAGGAGATTTGTAAACAATTTAGGTCTTCAGAATAGAGTTATGCAGATTATCTACCTGCTAACATTTGTGTTCCTAAAAGTTCAAGAGCTTACTTGTAACAAATAAGTGGCATTTAAAACTCAATAAGTACCATTTGACTTCCAAATTATTTAAATATGTAACTTTGATACCTAATAAAACCTTCTGAACTTCGTGATTCAAGCAAGAACTGAAACTGAATATCATATTGTACTGAATGGAGTTATATCGGTTGAATAGATTCCTGACACGGTCTATAAATATTGTGCATCTTTGTTCATGAAAATATCATCATCTAATGCATAATCAGCACATCCATGAGCAAAGAATTATATCTTTGAACTGAGTTTCATGTTTTAAAAACATTATCAATTTTTTAAACGAGTAATTACTTTTTTGTAGAGTTTAAAAAAATGTATCAAGACATCTATAATATTAAGGAATGTTAATAGTGTATCTATACTGAATTTCCTCATATACTCACACAAAAAGGGATTGTCCTCAAATGTAAAAATACATGCTAACAAAAATTATTACCATAGGTGATATCGCTTTACATGTTGAAAATAGTGAATTTAGTTTATTGCCAAAATTGAGATGTGAATACATGTTAATTTATATACATTAATGGAGCAACATAGTCTTATTCATAAAACATATACTTAATTATGTGCTCTGTGTTAGTATATTGGGTGAGTACCATGCCGAAATCTTAGTAGCTTTTGCTTTCTGTCTCACAATTTTTTTTTTTTGTTTATTCCCAAATTAACACAGTTGGATTATATATCTGTATCTGTTTAGGAAAACAGGGCTTAAGTATTATGTGAATATGGTGCTTAATATAAGAATCTTTCTCCTATATTAAGGCAGAGCTAGGGGAGCAAATATCTGAAAACCTATGGCTGTAGTATTGGGGAAAAAGCCAACCTGGCATCAGCCTTTGGTACTGAGACGGAATAAGAAACTTTGCAAGAGAGGAATGCAAGAAATGCTTGTGCCATAATGATGTTGCAGAACTCTGTGAACCACTATGATTCCAAAGTGGCAGCTAATGAAGAATCTGGAAGCTTGTTGCATTTGACCACTCTGGCCTCTGATAAGAATAGGCTCTGATTTGCTGAGCTTCCCAAACTCATGAATGTTCTTCACTTTGACAAATTCAAACTTAAAAATATACAAGGAAGGAGTTCTGGGAACACAGTTTCTGATCTTAGAAGAGACAGGTGGTGATAATGTCAAGTTGACAATGACCAATCCAGCACATAGTGAAACTCATAAAACAGTTTCTTTTTTCTTTTTTGGCAGGGGGTGGGGGGACTGGGGGGAAAGGAAAATCAAAGTTATGTATTTTATTCTTATTTTTATTTCTATTCCAATTATACCTAAATGACCATGTAAATTGTTTCTGTGAAAAAATGATAAACACCTATTTTCTGAGCCTGTGTTCCAGTAAGCAGAAAAGACTTTGGATTCCTGGTTATGAAATTAAGAAATATGTATGTAACAAAGTTTTAGAGATTGGGAAGTTCTACTGGCTAGCTGCTTAGTCTTTACAAATCCATAGCTGCCAAAACCCAATGTGCTTTTCTACTCCTTCAATCCTCTTGTGGCTACAAGTTGCTACACTTATGTGTTCAAGTGCAACAAGCTTCCAGATTCTTCACTAGCTGCCACTTTGCAGCCATAGTGCTTCACAGAGTTATGCAACATCATTATGGTTGTACTTAAAGAAGCAGTACTTGATGCATGTTAAGAACTCACAATATCTAGCAAATTTTATTGTTATATAGATATATTTTTAAAGTTATGTCTAGAAGAGTAGTATAGCATGTTATTTAGCAGTACTTTTATTTGTATCAAGAAACAAAAACCCTTAATTTGAATTTTATCCCTTCCATTTATTATGTGACCCCCCAAAAATACTAAATATCTTTAAGGCATCATTTCAAAAATATGGGTAAAAATGTTGCCAACCCACCCGCCCCCCCCCAAAAAAAAAAGCTTTCTAGTCGGGCGCAGTGGTTCATGCCTGTAATCCCAGCACTCTGGGAGGCCAAGGCAGGCATATCACGAGGTCAGGAGTTCGAGACAATCCTGGCTAACGTGGAGAAACCCTGTCTCTACTAAAAAATAAAAATAAAAAATTAGCTGGGCGTGGTGGTGGGCACCTGTAGTCCCAGCTACTCAGGAGGCTGAGGCAGGAGAATGATGTGAACCTGGGAGATGGAGCTTGTAGTGAGCCGAGATCACGCCATTGCACTTCAGCCTGGGCGACAGAGCAAGACTTTGTCTCAAAAATAATAATAATAATGATTAATAAATAAAATAAAATAAGAAAAGCTTTCTGTGGCTATAATTAATTTTGCCAAAACTTGAGGAGTCTCTTTACTTACTCTTCCCAGTGGGTACAAGAGTGAATTATTGGAATGATGAGTTGGGGAAAATAAAATGTAGTGGATGAATATCATTCCTCCCTTCTTCCTCTTGGGGACTGTGACCCCATGTAGAGAACACTCCATCTGGGAGCTGTGAAGGTGTTTCCAGTTGACTCTAGGGTTTATTGTCAATAAGCCTAGTTTCTTTTCAGATAAAAATTTGTGTACTTCAATTTGGCCTCTTTTCAAAGTGATACTTTAGTATTTCAACTTTGTATTTTTTTATTTTTACTTACCAGCATGTACAGAATTTGGGAAATAAGATGAAAGTGATTGGGCCCTTTCAGAAACACCAATCTCCACTTTGTAGAATTGTATTAGCATTAACTAAAATAATTCAGTACCAGTGCATTTAAAAAAGTTCAATAAATATGTTGGTTACTGTTACTATAGGTCATTCTGAAATTAAATATCCATAGGCTGGTTATTTGTGCTTTAGTTAGTTTAATATTCATAATATACAATACTTTTCCAAATACTGCTATCCTAACATAGTTTTGATCAAATGTTGAAGACTTTTGTGGAAAAAGAGAAGGATAACTTGTACTAAAATATTTTGCTCTAATGATTTTTTAAGGAATAATATAATACAGTGCAAACTTATGGATACCTGGGGATCTTTTACACCACCTCACCTGCCTCAAACTGATTCGTAATGTTTAATATACTAAACACAGTAAGAAACTTGAGATTTTCCCCTGCAGAATGGAAATATTTGTATTCTCTATTTTATAAAGATGCAAAGGTGTTGGCAATGTCTACCAGTATGGGGTCAATGAAATATCTTAGACTTTATTTTAATGAACTCTAATCAATTTAGCCCAATGAACTCTAATAGACTTAGCCCTTGCTTACTTTTTGAGTTCTTATGTTTTACAGAGATGGCTCAAGAACCTTCTCTGGGTGACAGATGATTTTTACAATAGCGTATTGTCTCCAAATCATGCTCTCAAGCTTTCTGTATAAAGTTTTTGTTTCTCCTAGTTGTGAATAAACATTTCCAAATGATATTTAAACCATTTATTTTAATAAAAACTTATTTATTTAACCTTGATTGTGAAAAAATGCATGAATTACTATATCGATCATGTGAATTGATAGAATGAATTAATGTCAAGAAAAGATAATAGCAATATTGCTGAGTGCATACTATGTATCAGGCAGCCTTGTTATCATTCCTACTTTAGAGATAAAGAAAAGATGAGTCAGGAGTGTGGCTCATCCCTATAATCCTAGCACTTTGGGAGACAAGGAGGAAGGATTGTTTGAGCTTGGGAGGTCAAGGCTTCCATGAGCCATGACTGCACCACTGCACTTCAGCTTGGGTGACAGAGAGAGACTCTACCTCAATGAAACAAAGAAAGAATAAAGTGGTGATGGACAGAGACTCGATCTGAAAGAAAGAAGAAAGGAAGGAAGGAAGGAAGGAAGAAAGAAAGAAAGAAAGAAAGAAAGAAAGAAAGAAAGAAAGAAAGAAAGAAAGAAAGAAAGAAAAAGAAAAGAGGAAGGAAGGAAAAGAGAGAAAAAGAATGAAAAGAACGAAAAGAAAAAAGAAAGAAAGAAAGAAGAAAGAGAAAGAAAGAGAGAAGGAGGGAGGGAGGGAAGGAAGGAAGAGAAAGAAATAAGAAAAGAGAGAAAGAAAAAGAAATGGTGACACAGAATTGCTAAGTAATTTCAGTAACATCGCACAGCTGTCTACTGTGCAACTGGGATTAGTGCTCAGAGATTACTCCAATAAGCATACACTCTTCATGATTATACTACACTGTCTTTTTTGACCTATGTCTTCATATAACAGTGTAATAAAGCTTAATTGTGTTTTCTTAAACACCTTAATTCTAAAAAACCACATATTCTGCTTCTTTACCTTCTTTGAATGAAGTAGGCTAGAATATAGTGATAGTGTAGACTAAACATTTAAAAATATTTAATTCTGCTCTGGAAATAAGTGGCGGGGGAGGGAACAAGGAGGATTTATGATACTAAGTACAGAAGAAAATAGCTTGGGAGACATAGAAGTAAGTAGAGTACCTATGTGATGAATAGATAAAAATGGTAGAACAAATGAGAAAATTACTTATACCTAATAAAGAATGGAAGGACTGCATATGCATCAAATATTCATGATTCATCAAATATGCATATGAGGTATATAAGACACTCAATACTAATTGCATTGAAAATCAGCCACCTATTGGTGACATCCAATCCGCCCCACAGACCCTCTGTCCAAGAAGTACAAATATAGTGTATCTATACTGAATTTGCTTATTGGCCAGGCAGCATTGCCCCTTCATCTTTCTAATAGAGCAGGTGACCTGAAGTGTCTTACACATATTAGGCCACTTTGCTCTTAGACCTTAGCTCTGGTTCTTGTAATCATACCATCTGTAGAGAAAGTTGATGTGGCTGAGTTAGATGAGAAAAAGACAAAAAAGTGAACTAATTCAGACAGTTCATATGAGCTCTGTGTGACCCAATATTCAGGTCATGTGACATTTCATCTGTTTGTACCCTGTTCTTCCTGGGTTAATGTAATCTCTTTCCTCCACTTCTCACTGTATATTTTAGACTGATATGATTATCTATGTGACTTGAACATCTTAAAAGAAAAAGAAGTGTCTTTAATTTCAAGTGTGGTTATTAGTCAAGATTAAACAAAGTATGTAATAATGCTATTAGAATAAGAATAGTAAATAATGTATGCCTATGTTAGCAAATATTTTTTTGGAAGGTGATTTTGATATGAAAAAACAAGTTGGCTAATCAAAAGCTGACTCAAAGAAAATAATGATTCATTATTAGAATCTGTCTGCAAGCTAAATAAAAAAAATGAAGAACTCCAAAAATTCATTAAAGTTTGATTTAATTTGCATTTGAGTAAATATAAAATTTATCATCTGTTTGCTTCCAAAATTGTATTGTGTTGTCTTTTGAGAATGTGTACTTGACATTGGATAGATAAGCAAAATTTCAAGTTTCTGTGTATTTGGACTATTTTCACATTTTGTTAGGTTTGGTATAAATTGTAAACTTGGCCTTACAACACTCTTTCTAGAATTGACGTAAAATATTTAGTCCAAAAAAAAGGCATACTTATAAAATCACCACTTTACACTGACGCAGCAGAAAATAAGTTTCTAGTTTGCTTCTATTCCAGTGAAGGAAAAATTAAATATTTTCTTCTTTGCCATAGAGTAAAAATATAACTTAATACTTTTATGGAACAGACTTGAGAACTTGAAGGATAAATCTAGGTCTACACTTTACCATATATTATCTTGTTCAATTTCAAGCAGAGTTACATAATGAAAAAAATTGTTTTTGATTTTCTAAAATGAAAACTGGTAACACTTTAAAGGATAGAACTTCCCTAAGGGAAATAAAAGTGTTGGTTCATACTGAACATTTGCTCAGGTATTAAAACACAGAAGCCAAATGTCCTATAAACGGCAAGGTGCCCTAATAACAGTCCTGGAGGCTCAGAAAGATGTGTGTCTGGTAAATTAGGCAGAGGAAAAATCTGGACCAGTGACAGAAAAAAACTTACTAGAATAGTTCACCACCCATTGTTTCTGTTGTTTAATGTCATTTCTAAGACTTCAAGAAAACTAGTCTAGTAAGTTCAGGCCACACTTCAATGTCATAACTGCCATGGATCTAAGAACAAACTTACTTGTCAAGTTCAGAACATGTTCATGTTACTGAAACAACATTACAGCAATATTGCATTATGTTTGAGTTTGAGGGTTGAGAGGGGCAATTCACATAAGAAAAGAGAAAAGCATTTTCTAATAGAGACAGCACCACAGAAAGCTGTACCTGGAGTGGCATGGGAGTAATACTTCAATGAACAGCCAAAAAAAAAAAAAAAAAAACCACATAAACCTCAACAAACACCTGGCACATTGTGCTGTCACTGACATCAAAACAGCACCCCAGAGAATGATGTAACTTAGTATCATCTTTCCTATTAGAAGAATATTAATATTTACATGTAATTTATACATTAATTTTTGAATTCTGCTTCTTATTTTTTGAACTTCATAAATCAATTGAAATGCATTCAGAATGGTTTGCTATTTCCACATAAAATTCAGAGAGTTTGGAATTATTATTTCTGAGATTTTTATCTTTTATCCTCTGATGAATAATTCAACTTGGGATTGAATTTTGTCTTAAACACTAGTTCTCTGTGAAGGCTGTTCAATCAACTAAGGGAATATGTGAGCATCATTCTTTGTTTCACACAACATTTTGAAAAGACAAATATTTTAGGCAAAAGCAGAGATACTTTGCTCTAGGTCAGAGGTTCAGGAATCTAGAGTTGGAGATGGTAGCTTCAGATTAGGAAGATAAGAAAACTTTTGAAAGAGGTAAACATGATGTACTTCTTTCACACTGCATGCCTGTATCAAAACATCTCGTGTACCCACATAAATATATATACCTACTATATACCCAGAAAAATTGTTTTGGAAAATTAAAATGGTAAAAATATATTAAAAAAAGTAAGTTGGAAAATTATCCCCTCTCAATTTGGGAGCAATAATAGAAAATGGAGAAAGAAGATCTCCAAAACTTCCTTTGATAAATGTGGTACATTAGCATTATTTGCTTATTATGTCCTCCTTGTTTAGTTCATCCAGAATAAATTTTAGAGAAGTGGTTGGTTCTGAAAAACAGGAAGCTTAGGAATTAGCCAAGAGAATTGCTCTTGGTAGGATACTGCCAAGAGAAGGTGGCCTATATAACAAAAGCAGACTTAGGTAACGCACAATAAAGTGAACTATGGTAGAAAGGTAGAGGTGAGTTACTATCAAGCAGAGAAATTGTAGTATCAATCTATCTAACTTCAAAAAGCATATTAGTGCAAAAATTGGAGAATACACAATGAAATTGGAATCACGGAGTATGAAGAATAATTGAAGCATATTGTTTTAGATATAAGGTAATAAAAGCTGAGAAAAGAATTCCTTCAGGAATGGGATGCCTCATGGTGTATTGATTCAGAATTAAACAAGCAAACAAAACATGAAAACATTTAAGGAAAATTCAAGATTCGATAAGAACTTGAGAATGAATAAAGTAAAACAAAAAGTATTTATTTCCCTCTTCCTTCAATTTTCCCTATATATTTTTTGATAGCTAAGCTAGTGGAAAAGTTAGATAGTAGTTATAGCAGGGGACAATAAGAAGACTTTACCTTCAGAAGTGCCTGGAATTCTGTAGACACATTCTGAAATTATTACAAATCAAGCAGGTGAAGGAATGGTACAGGCATACTTCTCCTTGCAGTTATAAAGAAGGAAAAGACCTAGCATGAAAGAATTAAAATAAATTCTTAATTTATATTAGGAATATAAAATAACAACCTAGGCTTTATTGATTAAAAATTTGATCCAGAGTATCACATTAAAATGTAGAAACTTTTTACGTAGAGAAACAGAGGGTTTTTTAGTTCAAACTTTGTTCAAACAGTATACAGGGTTATGGAAAAAACAAATCAATTGCTTCAGTAATATTTATCAAATTCCTTATTTATAACTGAGTATCTATAAATAAACAGATGAGTAGGTGCTCAATAAGTATTATATTAATCACAGCAAAAAAATGCTAGAACAACATAGAGAAAGGAGCAAGTAATTCTGTTGGGATATTAAGGGATAGTATGGGCATAAATGATCTAATTAGAAGGCAAAATTTCCATGACATATTATCATTGGAATAGGATTCTGCCTGATGGAGAACATGGTGTCTGTGTTGGTGTGTGTGTGTCTGTGCTAAAAGTGGCAAGGTCAGAGAGGGAAGGAGGTCTCTTTTCTTTTCTTCAGTATAAATTGCTTGAATGAAGGAAAGCAAGAGAGTACAACTTGCTTAGTGTTCATCAGACACAGCTGTGAGACTAAGCTGTGAGACTAAGACAGGAGGTCTTACTGGAAGAAGGGGAAATGTGATGAAAAATTAATACATAATATGACAGAAAATGAACATGCAGTACGATGTGATATGATAAAAATAGTATGCATAACATTCTAGGATGATTGAGGAAGGCAAACTGGAAGATAGGATGACTTGCCAAGAAGTAGGGAGGCATTTCAGTGGCTGGAGTATGGATGAGGATGAAGCGGAGCCTGCAATGAAGAGCCAGAAAGATTGAGGGTCATGTGAGATGGAGTCAGAAAGAAAGTAGACGACTGTGTGGGGAGCATAATCCATGCTTGTGCGTGTGTGTGGGTGTGCCTACATATGCTGTAGCTAAATTTGCAAAACTGAGTGTGACTTGATCTTCTTCGAAAGATGGGATGAATCTTAAGATTTGAAACGTACCTAGGGCAGAATAAAGTCAGCATGCATGGTACTAAAGAATTAATCCCACAAAAGGAGACATATGAATCATCAGATCCAACATTGAACTTACCTGCTGAGATTAAATTGTGCTAACATCTGAAACAAGAAACTAGAGGGGCCATGGTTAACTGAGGTTAGGGTTGGTTAGTATCAAAAGTGAAGTGTACTTTGAGTTTTGTTGAGAAATTTTATTTTTAATTTTTGTAGGTATATAGTAGATGTATATATTTTTGGGGTACATGAGATGTTTTGATACAGACATGCAACATGAAATAAGCACATCATGGAGAATGAGGTATTCATCCCCTCAACCATTTATTCTTTGAGTTACAATCAATCCAATTATACTCTTTAAGTTATTTAAAAATGTAGAATGAAGTTATTATTGACTATAGTCACCTTGTTTTGCTATCAAATAGTAGGTCTTATTCATTTTTTCTTTTTTTTTTTTTTTTTTTTTGGTACCCATTAACCATTTTCACCTCTCCAAAATCCCTCACTGCTCTTCCAAGCCTCTGATAACCATCCTTCCACTCTTTATGTCCAGGAGTTCAATTTTTAGATCCTACAAATAAGTGAGAACATGCAATGCTTGTCCTTCTGTGCCTGACTTAGCTCTATTCTGAAGACCCAACTCAGAAACAGGCAGGAATGCCAGGTTGTGCCTTCCCTCTTGTTTTTTCTCTCTCTCACTGGAAATCATGTAGCCAACAAAAACACTTATAGGAAAATAAAAATAACTTTATTTTATTTCATCCTTTTTAATCTTTAGGTAGTTAAAAATCTTCTAGTCTACCACACACAAGCACACCCCCGCACACACACACGACACATTCAAGTCTTGTGTTCTGCCTTAGCTAATCTGTTTATTTGTATTCCCTCCTTTGATATCCAAGCGACACATGATATGTGTATGCAGGGTCACCATGCTGAGTCCCATCAATTGTAGGACACATTGCCCCTGGTGGCCCAATAGTGATTCTCATTCTCATCTTATACATAAGTCTAAAGTAGAGGTGAATGTAATAAACCGTCTTAGATAAGAAGTTAAAAAAATGTAAAGTATGATAGAGCAGGTGAATGTCCCAGTTTTCTACACAAAACCAAGCAAACAATAGACTATGTTTATTACAGACTTTGTTAAGCATTATTCATAACATACTGAGAAAATGTGGAGGCAATATTGCTTCCTGAACTACATAATTCATAAAACTAGGTAAAAAAAATATGTCCCACAAAACTCAGACTTCCTAAGGTTTTATTCCCACTGTTTGGTTATAATCGTTGCTGAAACAGGGAGATAGTGAGCCACAGTGCTCCTCTTGGAATATGTGTTTAGTTCAGGCAATCTGTTAGGGGATCTGTTTGAATGCTTCTGTCATATTAAAAAATCAAATATTATAGCTAATGCTGTACAAAAGGTTATGATTATATAAATTCTATATAAAGGCAATATTCTGTTATTGAGTCTTCCTTAATGTACTGGTTCCTACAAATATCTGCACACTCTCCTAAAGATTTTGAATTTTTAATATTAAAATATATATTTTTATTAAACAGCAGCAATGTAAGATTAAATAGATTTTATCCTGAGATTTCTTTGAGTGAAATCACTGCCCTGTATGCAATACTCTGTCTCTAAATAGTCATTCTTACGAAGTGAACAAGTGCTCAGTAGCTTAGATCACTGGCAAGAGAGAATTAAACAAACATCAAGAGAATTAAAAACTATCGGTAATTTTAAAACAGAAAGTTATAGATGGGCATTTTATGATTATAAGTATCTTTGAGAGTACCTGGATATTGAAGTTGAACTAATACTTAAGAGAAATGCTTCAAGAATGTACGCTAAACTGATGTACTAGGTAGTGCAAAAGCCTATTTATTTCCATTTATGAACTAAAAGACCCTCTACTTCTTTATATTGCTGCCAATGAGTGAAATTTTCCAATTTGTTTCCATGATTAAGCAAATTACTGTAAATTAGACACTTCACTGTGAAGCCTACCCAGACTATACCCATGGTTGAGACATCACATTGAAGAGACACCTGCTTTCTTCTATAATTCTTTTCTATAGCTTTTATTTGTGAGTTGATAAGAGATGGCCATTAACATCTTTAAATATTAGCAAAAAGATTATTGAACTCACTACTGCCCTCCAAAAAGAGCAGAGCCCCTAAAGAGTGCACTCCCAAAAAGTAGGGGCTAGAATTGGTACATTTTTATTGAGTATGCATTTAGGGGATAGAATTGAAAGTGTTAGAGAATTACATGTGTCCTTGAGGCACCCTGGGGATAAGCTGGGGAAGCAGGTGGTGGCAACATACATATTTATTTCCAATACGGTCTAGTAGACAGAAGACACTTAGCTGGTAGTTAGATTGTCTCAGTTGTAGTCCCAATCCAAACGCTTTTATGTATATGTATTTTTTTTTCAGAGACAGAGTCTCACTCTGTTCCTCATGCTGGAATGCAGTGGTGTGATCATAACTCACTGCAGCCTCAATTTCCTGGGCTTAAGTAATCATCTTGCCTCAGCCTCCTGAGTAGCTGGGCTACAGGCATGTACCACCAACCCTGGCTATTAATTCTTATATTCTGAATGTTATTGAATAATATCCTATCATGTTATACCATAAAGGTTGTATTAGTTCTATTTCTCTAGAGAAATAGAACCAACAAGAAATATAGACAGATAGATAGATAGATAGAAATAGATAGAAGAGATTTGTTATGGTAGTTGGCACATACAATTATGGAGCCTGAGAGGTCCCACGATATGCCATTTGCAAGCTCTAGATGCAGGAAAACCAGTGGTATAATTAATTCCTAGGCTGAAGGCCTAAGAAGAGGGTTGGTTGGGGTCAGGTGTTGGAGGGGTGGTTGGTGTAAGTCTTGAAGTCAAAAGGCCTAAGAACTGAGACATTCAGTGTTCAAAGTCAGGAGAAGATGAAAGTCCAATGTCAATGAGGAAGAGGAAATTTATCCTTCTTGCACCTTTTTTGTTCTGCCTGGATGCTCAATATATTGGATGGTGCCTGCCCACATTGGTGAGGGCAAATCTTCCTTTCTCAGTTCACTGAATCAAATGTTAATAACTTCCAAAAAACACCCCACAGACAAACCCAGAAATAATATTTTACCAGTTACCTGGGCATCTCTTAACCTGGTCAAGTTGACATTGAATTTATCATCACAAATGATTTCATCTGTAAAATGATATTTTGAAATTAGATACAGCCTCTTCCAATTTGAAAATAGAAAAGGTTGGCTGGACAAGGTGGCTCATGCCTGTAATCCAAGCACTTTGGAAGGCTGAAGTGGGTGGATCACTTGAGGCCAGGAGTTCGAGACCAGCCTGGCCAATATGGTGAAGCCCCATCTTTATTAAAAAATTAAAAAATTAGCCGGGCATGGTGGCAGATGCCTGTAATCCCAGCTACTCAGGCGGTTGAGACACCAGAATCGTTTGAACATGGGAGTCAGAAGTTGCGGTGAGCAGAGATTGCGCCACTTCACTTCATCCTGAGCAACAGACTGAGACCCTGTCACAAAAGAAAAGTTATATCCGAGGTACGTATAAATAATACCAGCATTCTAGTGAACAAATACTTTAGCATTCCATGAAAAATATTGTCAAATAAAGACCAAATGTATATTTTGGAAAAGGGGAAGACATTGACATTCTTTGAACATTCACCATGTACAAGGCATTATACAAAGTTTTTTATTTAAATAATCTTTAGTTCCATCAAGATCTCTAAGATATTTAAAGAGGTAGTAATTTGCCATTTTATAGAGGTGGATTAATTCCAAAACAATAACAAAAAAAATTAAGAGAAAACTCTCTGCAGACAAGAAAATGGTTATTGAAAACATTGAAATGAAAAAAGATGGACTGGGGAACATTGTAGATGATTATTTAGCCTAAGGAATGAACTTGGAAGCTTTATATCTAATGAGCAAATCTTAGTCATTTTAATAATTCACCAATGCGCTTAAGATGCTTTGGGGCTGAGTGGACGGGCTTTTCTAGATATAGGATCATGTCATCCGTACACAAGCCAACTTCAGCAAAGTCTCAGTTTACAAAATCAATGTGCAGGATCGCAAGCATTCTTATACACCAACAATAGACAACCGGAGAGCCAAATCATGATTGAATTCCTTTTCACAATTGCCACAAAGAGAATAAAATACCTAGGAATACAGCTAACAAGGGAAGCAAAGAATATCTTCAAGAAGAACTACAAACCACTGCTCAAGGAAATCAGAGAGGACACAAGCAGATGAAAAAACATTCCATGCTCATATATAGGAAGAATAAATATCGTCAAAATGGCCATACTGCCCAAAGCAATTTAGAGATTGAATATGATTCCCATTTAGCTAATATTGATATTCTTCACAGAATTAGAAAACAAACTATTTTAAAATTTACATGGAACCAGAAAAGAGCTCATACATCCAAGACAATCCTAAGCAAAAAGAACAAAGCTGGAGGAGGCATCACACTACTCTACTTCATACTATACTACACGCCTACAGTAACCAAAACACCATGGTACTGATACAAAGACAGGCACACAGGCCATTGGAACAGAATAGAGAACTCAGAAATAAAACTGCACATCTACAGCCATCTGATCTTGGACAAACCTGACAAAAACAAGCAATGGGGAAAGGATGGTGCTGGGAGAACTGGCTAGCCATATGCAGAAAATTGAAACTGGATCCCTTCATTACACATTATACAAAAATTAACTCAAGATGGATTACATAGTTAAATATAAAACCCAGGACTATAAAAATCCTAGAAGAAACCCTAGGTAATACCATTCAGGACATAGGTATGAGCAAATATTTTATGATTAAATCGCCAAAAGCAATTGCAACAAAAGCAAGCATCGACAAATGGGATCTAATTAAACTAAAGAACAGCAAAAGAAACTATTATCAGAGTGAACAGACAACCTACAGAATGGGAGAAAATTTTTACAATCTATCCATCTGACAAAGATCTAATATCCAGAATCTACAAGGAACTTAAGCAAATTTTCAATAAAAAAGCATTAAGAAGAGGACAAAGGATATGGATAGACACTTCTCAAGAAAAGACATACATGCAGCCAACGCATATGAAAAAAGATCCACATCACTGATCATTAGAGAAGTGAAAATCAAAACCACAATGAGATACCATCTCATACTGATCAGAATGGCAATTATTAAAAAGTCAAGAAACAACGGATGTTGCAGAGAAATAGAAACGCTGTTACACCATTGGTGGTAATGTAATTAGTTCAACCATCGTGGAAGTCAGTGTGGTGATTCCTCAAAGATTTAGAACTGGAAATACTATTTGACCTAGCAATGCCATTACTGTGTGTATATCCAGAGGAATATAAATTATTCTCTTATAAAGATACATGCAAGCGTGTGTCTATTGCAGCACTATTCACAATAGCAAAGACATGGAATCACCGGAATTCCAAGGACAGACTGGATAAAGAAAATGTGGTACATATACACCATGGAATACTATGTAGCTGTAGAAAGGAACGAGATCATATCCTTTTCAGGGACATGAAATAGCTGGAAGCCACTATCCTCAGCAGACTAACAGGATCAGAAAACAAAACCAAACACTGCATGTTTTCCCTTATAAGTGGGAGCTGATCAGTGAGAACGCACGGACGCAGGGAGGGGAACAACACTCATGGGGGCTTGCTGGGAGAGGGTCGGGGAGGAGAGCATTAGGGAAAAGAGCCAATGCATGCTGTGCTTAATATTTAGGTGATGGATTAATAGGTGCTGCAAACCACCATGGCACATATTTACCTATGTAGCAAACCTGCATATCCTGCACATGTACCCTGGAACTTAAAAAAAAAACCAAAAAACCACCAATCCATTTTTTTTTTAAGTTTCTCAAATGCATTCAACACAATGGATTTAATCTTTGCTTTTTGTGAGGGTTAGGGAAGATTGGAATGGAGTGCTTGTGTTTTGATCTTGTTTTCAGAAAGCTTATAGTTGAGCAGGGCACATAGGCCATGTCAAAAATAAGAGAAATGTGAAGCTAATTATTCTAGATTGAGTCTTTTCCTTTTCGTATTGGAATGATGCATTCACACTCTTTGCCATGTAACTTAGCAACACCTTTTATTATGGGTGTACTTTCCTAATTCATTGACTTGGAGACTGGTGAAATGACTTGCATTAGTCAATGGAATGTGAATGAAAGTAACAGTAAGCAAATTGTCAGCCGAAGCCTCGAAGCATCCTGTGCTTTCTCATAACTCCTATGATCCATGATCAAACAAGCATTCCACAATAGCTGCTTCAGTCTAGGTCTCAGAATACATTTAGATGGAGGAGATCAGAATGCAAGACAAAGCCTGGAGTCTAGCCTAAACTAGCCAATATCAGCTTAGATTAATGGATAGGCAGTTGATTTTCACAGCAGAAAGAATATATGTTGTTGTGAGCTACCAAGATACTGAGATTGTTATTCAGCAAAACATGACTTACATAGTTCTCAAACTGTTTTTAGCAGGTGACGTTTGTTTATATTTTTAAAATTACAGAATTTCGCAGAGCTGAGTCAGGAGAATAGATGCATTACATCACAAACTATTTCTCAGTTTTCTTTGAATGCTATTCTAATATTTAATTATAAGAATATTGGAATCTTGGATTTCTAAATGGCGAGTTGGACATATTCAATGGTGATACTTTTAAATTTTATTTCAAAGCAAAATGTCCAAAAGGAGCGGTTTTAGAATTTTTGTACTCAATATGTATTAAAACTGAATAATGTAACTTTTTATATCAAAGATTATAAATCATAACTACTATTACATTATTCTTAAGTAATGTTATATTAATGCTACAATTTTCGATGCCACAAATCTTACTAAATCTACGTGCAGAGAACTACAAGGCTCTGTTAGCTTTTTTTCTACCTTGGTAGTACAGTCAGTATTGTATTGCTCTAAATAATGAGTGTTTTATTTTGGATCAGTGCTTCTCAGCTTTAAGGGCCATATGGCATAAAAACCACCCTGAGATCTTGTTAAAATGCAGATTCTAATTCAGTAGGTCTGGGATAAAGTCTGAGATTCTGCATTTCTAACAAGTTTCCAGATTATCCTGATGCTTCAAGTCCATGGAACATGCAGGGAGTAGCAGTCTTGGAATATAACTTAACAAACAAAAACCCTCAAAACATATCAATGAGACAGATGGCATTAAGTGACTATGTATGTATGTGGACTGCACAGAATTAAAGAGTAATCAAAGGTTTGAGAACAGAGCTTTTATCACAGATATATTTAACAAATATTAAATTTAACTACCATTAAGCCTACTAATATTAAACTTAACTATTATTTTTGAGTAAATAAATACAGGATTTTCAGTTAACATTGCTTTTCTTTTGCTGTTATTTTAAAATGGCCAAAGATTTTATATCTATATCTACATATCATCTGCATTTATATTTGAAAAATATAAATGAAATGGTTTTAAATGTTAAAGGGATGTTTTAAAACTAGTTGGAGATAATAATTTTGCTATGTGAATTCCTGAGCATGCTTTTTTATGTTTTTGTTTTACTAGAAAATTGTAAAAAAAAAAAAAAAAAAAGAAGAGAGAGAATATAGCAGAAATAATAATTGTCCTATAGAAGAATAATCATGACTAATTTTTTAACAGGAATTATGATTTTAGTTAGCAGAAGCAAGAAATTTAATGTTTCACAAACCCTGATGAAATTCACTTCGTTTTATTCTGGATCTTATTGTACTGTATTATTTCTGGAAACAGTCAATTGCAGAAGCACTCTTTCCTGCCTCTCTCAGTTTCTTGCACACCCTTTGTAATTTCACCAGGATTTAGCTTGCTCTTTGACCTCGGAAAATTCAGGTTCTCACCACGTGCTATTTTCACTCATTTCAAACAGAAACATACACCTCTGAGCTTTATGTTTTGCAAAACAAAAGCTTTCCTTTCCTTGGACTTTTATAACCCCTCAGATATCATTCTGTATGGCTTGGTTTATTGTCTTACTCTCTTTTCCTGCCATCCATTGGCTCCTCAGCTTGCTGTAATCTGGCTTCCATGCATCTGCAAGACTAAAGATCTAGAATTAGAGGACACTTGAATGTTTTATTGATAGTCCAACGACATTCCAAGTATTTTTTTTTCACATTCTGTTATATTTTAGGTCATTGCTAACATGTTCCTTTTTGTGACTTACAGAGATTCAATTAAATTCCAGCTTATTTCCTCCTTCATTGACAGACTTTTCTTTCTTCCTCCTTGATCACCCATCCAATCAGTGATGAAGTCCTGCTCATTTTCTTTCCTATAAGAAAACAAGTGTGTCCCCTTTCTCAGTTCCTAATCTCACGTCCAGTCCCTGCTCCATTCCTTACTTAGAACAACATCTCTGAAGGCATCCGTTCTTCAGTTTTGCCCCAGAAAGCCAATCGTTCTTCACACTGGCAACAATTTTGTGCAATACAAATCTCATCATGTGAGTCCTCTATTTAAAACAATTGCAAGACTACCCATTGCCTATAGTACAAAATCCAAGCTTCCAAATAGGGTTATATTTTGTTTTTGCTTTTCTTTCCAAGCTCACTTCTCACTCCTATTCCCTCATACACTCTCCATAAACCATAATAAATTACTTCAGTTTCTATGTATCTAATTGATTTAAAAAAATAAATTTCATAGAAAAGAGTAATTTATTTTAAAATACAGTGGAAAAAAATACTTTAACAGAATCAATGAATGATAAAGCCAATAGGAATAAGCTCAATAAGAAATATATAAGAGATATGTGAATGGAACTTTAAAATATTAAAGGGACCAAAAACTTTCGAAGAAATTCATGTATATAGAGATTCAATATTATAAATACGTCATTTCTCCTTAATCTACAAATTTAAGAATGGTCAAAGGAAAATTAAGTCAATAGATTCTAAAGTTCACATGGAATAATAAACTTCAAGAATGTCAAGGACATTCTAAAAATGTTGGCCTATGGGAGGTGCCAAAAGATTAACTATGGCAAATCATAAAAATAAATCATAAGTAAGCAAGGGTGTAGTATATAATGAATTAAGAGGTGCTCAGTAATTGCATGGCATGATAATTCCTTTATTTTATTACATTTATGTCTATTAACAAATAGCATTATAGCATTATTACCTGACCTTATATTTTATGCTTGTAGTGATTTTAATTGCAGTGACAATACATCACTTTTTGATAGTTACACAGCATCCTGTGATATGTCAATTCCTCCTGGCTCCAGCACTACTCAGTTGAGGCTACTGATGCTTCTCACCTGCTGCTCCACCCTGCTAAGTTTCTGCATCAGTTTTGAGTGCATGTTCTATCTCCCGTAGTGGTGAAATTTAAGTTAAATTTGTTATCCTACACTGTCAGCCAGGGTTGCACATGGGCCTCAAACTACCCAGAGTTACCACCTGCCTGGACTCTTCCATTGATTCTTTCTCTACGTCTGTGTGTCAATCTTAATTCTTGACGAGTATTCAAGTTACTCTATTGTAGCTAGGATGGAGGAATAATGGGTTTGATAGTGTTTTTGGTTATTGCAATCTCCCATTCCCATGGTAGTCAGACCTTGCCTCAATCACCCACTTGCTGGTTGTCATGTCACATATGGAACTATGAGGCTTCACCTTTCCCAAATAAGAGACTTATCAGAACTTAAGTACTGCTGACTCCTATTATGAAACTAAACTCCTAATTCGTTGCCTGTCAAGATCCACTGCAAGTGACCCAAACCAATTTGGTGGCCAATTAAGACAGCTCCCTTCACAGTCCCTACTTCAAAAAGATCCCCTGGCTTTGACTGTGTTAGGTGACATCTTGTTACCCTGGTTGGCTCAAAAATGTATTAACTATGTCTTTCCCCCTCATTAATCTTGCTGCTTTTATGATTCCAATTTATGCTTCAGAAAAATGAGAAATGGCATGTGATGACTTTCTGGGGAGCTCACAAATTTTTGAAACGTGGAACATTAAATTTCTGAACGCCTGGCATCTACCAAACAGTTCATACATAGAAGTAGGCAGAATGATTATGAATATCAGATAAAGCTCCTAGAATTAAAAAAAATTCTCTATGTCATAACTTCAGTTATTCTACTTTTAGATAAATATTTGTGACCTGAAGATTTTGATGTTATTCTCAGGCCACATTGTAAGGTATTATTAGCCAATGCCTCGTTTAGAAATCACATGACAGTGACATTCAGCCACTAATGTGTATAAAGTGAGGACAGACTGTGAAAGGAACTTTGGCAAAGAGTTCTAGAGGCAACCATCAATTATTTGTCTACTTTCCAATGTCATCCAAGAAAACACTAGTTTGTAAGATAAATGCTGGTAGAAATAAATAAAACAATACATATATTTTTTTAAAATTCAAAGGTGATGTTAAAATTAAGGTCCATAATTATGTAGTATGTTATATTTGGAAAAGCATGGATTGAAATGGCAAAGACCAAATCTGTGAGTTATAGTACCAAACCTCTCTTGCTTGAGACTGTTCAGATGAAACATCAGGGTAGACGAAATTTGGCCTTTCAGATCTTTGAAACTGCACCTGAAAAGCATTCAACTTTAGCACTTTTTTTCTTCCCAAGAATTTGATAATGGGGGAAGGTTCATTCACGTTTGGGTCATGACTTTTACACATTTTATTAGTGGACTATATAATATTTTGTGCTGAATTTGCAAAACCTCTGCTGAATATATTGAAAAATGTGACTGACCCATAATTTGGGATGTGAAATGTAATATGTAATTTTTTTGGCTTTGCATCTTAGAATTTTTTGTGACTATCTTCAGAACATGCTTACTTTCTCCTCTGATATAGTCTCGCTGGTGATGTTTTGCTTTCATTGCAATTTTTGGTACCACTAATATTCCACAACTTATAGCCCTGATAAAGTTATGCCCTTAATTTCTTAGCCACCAAGACCCTAATATCAGCTAAAACCTTATATATATGTGTGTGTGTATACATATGTGTGTGTATATATATATGTACATACACACATTTCAATCCATGCTTTTCCAAATATAACAGACATGCATACACACACACACACACCACACGTACATACACACACACCACAGACATACATACACATAAGAAAAAATTTAGTTCCAAACAACATCTCTTCTCTGGTGATTATATATATACACATATATATACACACACACACACATATATATACACACACACACATATATATATATTTGTTGTTTGGAACTAAATTTTTTCTTATGTGTATGTTTGTGTGTCGTGTGTGTGTATGTATGTGTGTGGTGTGTGTGTATGCATGTATGTATGTGTGTGATATATGCATGTATGCATGTATGTGTGTGTGCGTATATGCATGTATGCATGTATGTGTGTGTGTGCGTGTATGCATGTATGTATGTCTGTGGTGTGTGTATGAGAGAGGAGGAGAAAGACAATGAGAAAGAGAGAGCATCTGTGTGAGTTTTCTTCTCTCCATAGCCTTCTTTTTCCTACTTATGTTTCTATGCACTCAAAGTAATCAGAGAGGAAGACACTAGGAAATTATGAAACTAGTTATTGTAATACAAAGTTTCCATGTAAAGGAGCATTTTCATTTATAGCATAACAAAGAACAATTGTTTATGGGTTGAAGGGCTCTTAGAATGTCCTATCTTGTGTAAAAAGCATATCCCTTCCTTTTAGAGTAAGCCTTGTTGTCTAACAACGAGAAATAACCCTAGTTGCAAATATTAAGCTTCCTCTAATCAATACAACCTTAATGTGAATTAGATCATTAAATCTTTTCCAAAGAAAAGACAGTTATGGAAGAACCGATTTTGCCTGACAGTAAGAAAGTGGAAAGAAAAGGGTAGAGATTTAAAAGAAAGACAAGCTAAGCCAAAGAAATAAAAACAAGGAAATGGAGAGATTTTAAATATATTTTGACCTGTGAAAAGTATCACAGTGTTCAACCTCAATAAGCCCATCATATGTCAGGTCAGAGAGTGCCCAGAATTATTATAGTTAACTGTTTTCTCCAAGTGAAAACTGAGCAATTTCAATTCTTCCATAGGAGTTGATAAAATGCTTGATGATGAGTGTTGGTTAAAATTATGTCTATTTATTAATGACTATGAAATTTATTGTTATGTCTTAGGTGATTAAGTGATCTCTTGAATCAAAGGAACTGGCTATAAGTGGGTGCTAAATTTTAGCCAGCTTTGATGGTTCCTTAGGAGACAACAAAATTTTCGAAATTGGACACTTTCTCATTATGCTTTATTCAATAAAATACAAATGTTTAATCAGTTATGTGGACCTCACTGAGTTTTGAGGACCTCTTCACTTCACTTGTGGACTTTGGAAGTCATATGCACATGTTTAAAGACTGTCGAGGAAATAAAAGTTAGTTAATCAACAGTGTATTCATGTTCTCATACAACCCTATGTATAATGAAAGCTGAATGTTTTTAGGCTCTTTCAGTTTTCACAGTAAGTGCCACACCATTGTTTTAAATAAGCCACAGATTTTTAGACTAAAAAATCATGGTGCTCTCTCTGTATATAAATATAGATATAGATATAGATTTATATGAGAAAATAAAGTGTCAAACATATTTTAAGACTTATAATTATGAAAATTAAGGTGTTTAACTAGGTTAAGATAAGGCAAGAATTTATTTCTACATTGCATGTAAGAAGGAGATTCTTTGAGCTATAGTGTCATTTAAATAAAACTGTTTGCTAATGTCTGTTGCTTCCCTATCTTATGCCAAGCATGATGGAAGGTACTGAGGATTTGAAACTGTAAACAGTAGTCCCTTATGCATCTGATATCCCTTTTTCAAAAGAAGACATTCATACAGCCAACAGACACATGAAAAAATGCTCATCATCACTGGCCATCAGAGAAATGCAAATCAAAACCACAATGAGATACCATCTCACACCAGTTAGAATGGCAATCATTAAAAAGTCAGGAAACAACAGGTGCTGGAGAGGATGTGGAGAAATAGGAACACTTTTACACTGTTGGTGGGATTGTAAACTAGTTCAACCATTATGGAAAACAGTATGGCGATTCCTCAAGGATCTAGAACTAGATGTACCATATGACCCAGCCATCCCATTACTGGGTATATACCCAAAGGATTATAAATCATGCTGCTATAAAGACACATGCACACATATGTTTATTGCGGCACTATTCACAATAGCAAAGACTTGGAATCAACCCAAATGTCCATCAGTGACAGACTGGATTAAGAAAATGTGGCACATACACACCATGGAATACTATGCAGCCATAAAAAAGGATGAGTTTGTGTCCTTTGTAGGGACATGGATGCAGCTGGAAACCATCATTCTTAGCAAACTATCACAAGAACAGAAAACCAAACACCGCATGTTCTCACTCATAGGTGGGAACTGAACAATGAGATCACTTGGACTCGGGAAGGGGGACATCACACACCGGGGCCTATCATGGGGAGGGTGGAGGGGGGAGGGATTGCATTGGGAGTTATACCTGATGTAAATGACGAGTTGATGGGTGCTGACGAGTTGATGGGTGCAGCACAGCAACATGGCACCAGTATACATATGTAACAAACTGGCACGTTATGCACATGTACCCTAGAACTTAAAGTATAATTAAAAAAAAAAAGAAATAAAAAGATAAATTCAAATCAATTCATCCATTGTATATTCATTCACTCAATAATGAGGTATTGAGTACCCACTCTACACCAAACATTCTTCTAAGCTTTATGGAACAGAAGTGAGCAGGAGAGAAACAATATCTGTCATGTTAGCAAGACAGACAGTCACATCAACATACATATAAATAATTGCGATTTAAGGCAAAAATAAGAGGCTGAGACAGAATATGATGATGGAGTGGATTGTGGTACTTTGGAAAGATCTTTCTAAGACAATATCCATTTAAGCAGAGATGGTACCTATGTGTGTGTGAGGTGCTGTGGAAATATAGAGGACGACCACTTGCTTTGACCTGGGCAAGTCTGAAAAGGTTTCTAAGTCAGAGGTCATGACTGAGAGACAAATAATACTTAAAGCATTCCCAGGGAAGAAGGAGGCAGTCCAGTCGGGGGAATGATATAATAAAGGTAGAGAAGGATGATTAAATATACCATAAGCCACAGCTATAAGGTGTTCAACCGTGAGGCTGGAGGGTGGTATAAGATGAGATTGAAGAGAGGCTTAGAAGCGTTATTAGGGAGCCCTTTGAAATTACCACAGACAGAATTTGCTGTCACTGTTAGCTGTGTTGCCTGATAAGAGCATACCACCTTATTAAGGTATCAAGCTTCTCATTTTGGGTGCAAATCTGTATAGTTTGCCTCCTGTCACACACTGTCTAAAAAGGACTTGTGTGTTTACATGAGTTTACAAGAAATCATGTGCCTGGGGAAGTTCATTTGGGAAATGTGGACAGTAGAAATTGAGAAAAATATTTGTTTTTCAAAAACATAAAGAAGGAGTGCTTTACAAATCCTTATCACATTGAGGAGTCTACTTCAGGCATCTAAGGACAGAATGATGGGATAGGGGAATCAAGAGCATATCAATTCATTTTCTTTCCTGAAGGGAGAGAGATATCACAGTGAATTTATCTATGTCACAGAAACTAAGTAGTTAATTACTTCCTTTGACAAAATATTTATTGGGCAACTATAATGTGTAAGTCATGGTGATAGGTGTTATTCTTTGTGCATTTGATGTGTAGTGACTTTATAAAGCTATTGATTTTTACACTCAAGCCTGTGCACAATCACTTCTTAGTTAATTTTTTACATTTTCCTCCTCTACTGCAAAGGTGAACCTAATTAGTTGTGGATCTGGTGGAGGGATTCCTCTTATTGTCATTATTTTCCTTATATACTTTGGAGAATTTTGTGTTACACTATAATAGACATAGTACTAAAATTAAAATAGAAAAGAAAAAAAGGAGAAAGCTAACCAGGAAGGATTTGCTTTTGGTTGTTTTGTGCTTAGTAATTGCTTTGGTGGAGTTCATATCAAGAGAATTATGCCTGAGTGAAGTCCTTTCAAACTACTACCACTTGTTACAGTGGACAAAAATACAAGTTACCAAGCAGAAAAAATCTCTAGAGTTTATTAACTTTGGCCAATTTTCCAACGGATGCTGTAGGCCAGATACGGAACCCATTAATTATTACTTTTATATTAAAAGAGTAACGTAACATTTGATTAAACAAAAAAGATATGGAAAAATTGAGACTAAGTTAGATTTTTGGTGAATATGGTGATTACATTGATACTAAAAAATTCAATGTTAATTTAAAATTGTGATTACTTCGACATATTTTAAAGTCTTAATTTTGAAGCATAAAATTATCTAGTAACAGCTAATTCTAAAGTGAGCACCAATACAGAAACAGGCTTCTGAAAGTTTGACTCATCCACTTTCTCCCAGCTTATTTGTGGTTCCTACCCTAGAGAAGTGTTTAAATTTTGTAATGTCTAGGCCAAAGGTGGCTCCATTCACAACAACCAGAACAACTTTCCTTTGCACTTAGGATGATCACAAACTCTTTTTTTTTTTTTTTTTTCCAGTTTACATGTATTATTGCATATTGTTCAAGAAATGTATTCTTTATAATTTCTACAACTGTGGTAGTCTCATTACTTGCTCAAATTCACATAAGACAATGATGGAACTAAAATCTATATGTTGATACTCAGTACAGTGGTAAATGCAGCAAATCTGCTTTTCTGTTGTTATTATTAAGTAAAAAAAAATAAATATAATCAAATCCTTCTTTGATGATTGAAAATGTGAGATATGCCTTTTATTTTCAATTTCCATTCACATAATTTTGATTTAATAGTATTAGAGTTATAGAAGTGTCATGAGTTTAATTTTCTCCCCAAAATGTTATATTCTAGCCCCAGTACTCATGAACATGACTTTATTTGGAAATGAGATATTTGCAGATATCGTGCTGGAGAGGAGACCATGCAGGATTAGTGTGAGCCCTAAATCCAATGCAAAGGTAAGTGTTACCACTATTTATCAGAAAAAGCTGGTACTATAAAGTACAGTATTGATCCAATGCAATACCTTCTGCTGAAGATATTGCTCCCCTGAGTTTTTTAATGTAAAACTCATTTTATTTTCTTTATATTTTTTATAAAATACAGTTGTTAGATTAATAAACCATGAGAATATCATTGTTTTATATATATATAGATTTTGACAAATTATTTGAGCAAATATTGCATTCTTTGCATTGAATAGGTAGGTGGTGTCACTGCTGATTAAACATTCTTTGTCCAAAGGCTGTTAATCAGTTACTTATCGTTAACATTTCCTTTAAACGTGCTACAAACTGGTAAGTTTGTCTCCCTCCTAGTCTTCTCAAAACTTACTACTTTATTTAAAATCATGCATGTTCTATTTGAAGATCCATTTCTATCTTTTCAGTACCACCCTTTTCCACTAGCCTAATCACATTATTCCTATTTTCAACATCTAGAAACCAACTCCATAATGCATTTGGAATAGCTAAGAAGTAATAATCTCAAAACTATTTCATTTGTCTTCTTCTTTACTCCTAGTCAAGCTTAGGGTGAATGTCTCCCCATACAAGAAGGGTCCCCTGAAGCACCACAACCTGTTTGTCTGCCACATGACAGATTTCTATCCAGGCAGCATTCAAGTCTGATGGTTCCTGAATGGAAAGGAGGAAATAGCTGGGGTTGTGTCCACCAACCTGATTCGTAATGAGACTAGACCTTCCAGATCCTAGTGATTCTGGAAATGAGCCACCAGAAGGGAGACATCTACACCTGCCAAGTGAAGCACCCTAGCCTGGACAGTCCTGTCACCGTAGAGTGGAGTGAGTTAGTCTCTGATGACCCTCTAGACCCCACCTCTGAAGAGCAGGAGACTCTCTGGCTCTGGGATCCACTCATCTTGTCTTCTTTATCTATACTCTGGGGCCATGTCTGATCCCATCTTTCTTCTTTTTTTTTTTTTTAGAGTAATAAAACTTTTATTATTATTATTATTATTATTATTATTATTATTATACTTTAAGTTCTAGGGTACATGTGCATAACGTGCAGGTTTGTTACATATGTATACTTGTGCCATGTTGGTGTGCTGCACCCATCAACTCGTCAGCACCCATCATCTCGTCATTTACATCAGGTATAACTCCCAATGCAATCACTCCCTCCTCCCCCCTCTCCATGATAGGTGCCGGTGTGTGATGTCCATCTTTCTTCTATACCAGTTCCTGAGAGTAGTTTCAACCTGGGGCAGTGGAGACTTGCCTGTCTTTGGCCTAGGGAATCCTTAGGATTCACAGTTCTCCCAGTCGCCAGAGTCTAGGGACAGAGACACCTTCCTGAACTGACCTCACACATGGGAACTGTTCTCTTCCTTCAGTCTTTTATCCTATTCTGAGTTATTTTGAGAGGCAACTGCCAAATTCTGCATTTGTGCCTTGTTGAGATCACACCGTATGTTCCAGAATTAAGGGAGTGGCTCTTTCTCAATTTCCTCTTATGTAGTGTGTACCCTCCTCACTGTACTTGTGTCAATATCCTACATCACGCTGCAAGATACCAGACAGGATGTGAGCAGGGGCGCAGCTGGTGGAGGTGATACTGACCCTGGGTCAGCTCCACTGAGTTTCTATAAAGTAGCAGCTTTTCGTACCTGCATAGAAACAGCCAGAATGATAAATAATTCCATCATCTATGATCACTTCTATTCCAACATCCAATTTTAGTTGCCAAAAGATTGGAGACCACTGATAAATCACAGGAAAAATAAATTGTAGTCTGCATTTCTTTTGTAGTATTCATAAAATTTCTATACCCATCAAAAGTTTGTACTTTTCTTATTTCCATAAATACATTATCAGTTGAGAATGTAATCATTGGACCACACAATAAAACACAAAATAAGCAAGCAAGGAAACAAACAGAAACAAACTATTTTCCTTACTTTGTTATTATCATTCCAACTTCAAGCAACAGAGACATGTAATTTCCATTTTTGTTTCAGTAAGTGTCTTTAATGTTGCCATACAAAAATAATATCCATGATTTCCATGTTACTGAGATGTTATCTAAAAACAAACATGCATCTTCTAGTATCCTCCTTTCTTTAGAAAGCACATACATTGAACCATTCTATCCAAGACCAAATTTGGTTGAGTAGCGAAGCTCACCAAAGTCAGCTGTTATTACTTTCTTCTCCTCCATGAAGCTTCAATAGCTTGATGATATATTCACATTTGCCAGCTTGAAAAAGAGCCTTCTTCACTGAGTGTGACAGGGAGTAGTGAATCCATTCATTGTTAAAGTTTTTCTACAGCAGGATAAGACACAGCCCTGGTACCTGGGATAGCCACTGGCAGAGAGCATTATCCAACAATATGCCACATGCAGTTTAACCTTGTTTTTACTCCACAGTCAGGAGACATGAATTCACTGTACTTGCTTCACCAACACAGGTTTAAAAAACTTGCTGCAATTGCCTCTTTTATTAGACACAAATGAACACATTAGAGAAATTCCTGAACTTAGGAAATATTTTCCTTTAATAGCGGCAGTGAGAACTCAGCCCCTGTACTTGGTATTAGAGCACCTTTTGTTTATTCTAAAATGTGAAAACAATTAACAAACATTATTAATAAGATATATTAGAATTTGGAATGTTCTTTTAAAAATACTATGTTCTATGAGGATTATACTCTTTGAGCCTTGTAGATCAAGGAGGAGATTAAAGAGATCTTTAGAAAGAAGGAAGAGTCTGCTTCTGCCTGTAGAAATCTCCATTTAAAATCTGAGTCTTGTAGGGAAGTATTATATTCTAACTCAGCCTCCAAAAAAGCAACTGATATTTATGAAGCAAATTGTGAGAGTGAACATTTTTTATTGAGCTCCTTTAGTAGGTATTCACAGCCACCCTTCAGGGTACGTATTCATTTTGCATATGAGAAAACTAAGGTTCAGTTAGTTTAACAACCTATCCAACCCCAAGCATTCTATCCAGGATCATATATTAATAGTAGCAGAACTGAGATTCCAAACTAGAGCTGTTCTAATTTCTATATACCTATTGCAAAAAACTATGCTGAAGTTATCAAAGAAAAATTTAAAGTATAAAACAATTTTCTGTACTCAAAAAGTGTAAAGTACATTGTATGCATAGCAGATAAGTTACAAAATACATAAAATTATAAGAGATATTACAGATTCCATGGCATAATCGTGGTCAATCACAGACAGATTTGTCTCAAGACCTTAGATTGTGAATAGCATTCTGAACTTATTTACCTCAATTATCAAGTAAGTTCTTTGATAACTATCTTCTGTTATTCTTTTTGCATTTAATTGAAATTTCTAAAATATTAACTGTAATGTTATTTGTGTATAAATAATTAGGTCAATTTGGTACCTACCTACACAATTTTTAGATATTTTCTTTTTAAATTTTTTTTTCTTAAGGAAAAATAACCTCCCCAAAATGGCTGACAATGTTATGGCTCCTGGTGATGAGTGGAGATGTGCTCAGCGTGCTCCCTATTAATGAAAAAGTGACATAAAAAATGACTTGCACTCAAAGAAGTGATGCACACTCCATCACATACCAAGTGGAGTTATAAGACATTGCTCTGAATTTTTAAAAAAATGACCTGGGTTAAATTAAATACATAGTCTTTTACAAATCAGTCTTACTTTTTCCAATTCCATTTTGGCAATTTGATGATTTAAATATTTTTATAGCTTCCAGGTATAATATTTTCTGAGTGTTGAGTGGGTTGCTGAAACATTAGAACGATAGGTTCTGGACAATCCCTTCCAGCATTTTAGCAGATGCTAATTGTGCAAACTGTCTTGAGAGCCAGTGAAAGACACTTTTCTCAGTTCTTAAATGAAGCCTGTTTCCCTGTCAGTTAGCTGAAAACGTCACTGAAGGCCACTACCATACTGATAGCAGACTTCAAGGGGAAAACCAGACCTAATAAATACTTTATTCCACCCACAAACTTATTTCCCTTAGCATGTTATTTTATTAAGTGCCTGAGCAGACATTTATTATATGTACCAAGTCACAAACCACCATGAATTCTGCTGAAACATGAGAACATAATCACATTTTAAAGTTTACATGCCATAAAAGGAAAATGAAAGTACCATGACTACCACATGAATTTCATGTTTCGACAGTTCATACTATTTTGAAAAGATAACACCATTTATCATCAAACTCAGGCTTCCCAAATTTGTAGTCATATAAGCAAATATTTGTGTCTCATTTATCTTTTCATTTTATGGGAGCATTTTCAGAACAGTGATAAAATGTTAGTTTCACTAATTTATCAGCACTTTAAAAAAATAATGGCACAATATTTCTTTTCTTTTATTGTTCTCAGGCCCTTGATCTTTTTGTCTCTAACTTGTTTGGAAGACATTGAAAATGGAATGCTTTCTAGATATATTTTCCTTCAGCCTTAAATATTCTGTTTTCATTGGTGTAATTTAGCTTTAGGAAAAGGTCTAAATCATGCTGATAACTTTTTATCTAAATGTTTTTAACTTTTATCTAAAATCTACTCTTTGAAGTGGGTCTATTAGGTCTTAGACACAATGCTGGGCACTTTCATATGCAGTTGACATTTGAATGCACACAGTCTTTTGTGTTTCCTTGTGTTGCAAAGAATATAAATGAATGCACAGAGGTTAAATGACCTTCTCCAAGTTTACGTAACTGATAAGTGTAAGAGACAGGACTCAGGCTTCTTTCTGTCTAATAATTAAATAGTCTTTTATCTGACTAATGTCATACAACATATGCCATAGTGTGGAGTTGCAGTTAAGATTACACACTCTTGAATCAGTCTGCCTTAGTTAAAATTTCAGCTTCATCAGTTACTAGCTATGTCACCTTGGTAATGTTTCTTAGACTGTCTATGCCTCAATTTTCTTACTATGAAATGAGATAGTAGTAATAACTAGCTCTTAGAGATTCTGTGGGATTAAATTAATACACATAAAGCCCATTGAAGTTGTTAAGATTATTACATTATCACTACCTACTCAGTGCTAAACAGACTCAACTGTTTTTTCTTAATCAGGATTTTTTCACTAAGACCTAGACTTATATATCCAAACACACCCTCAAAATCTTTACTTGGTTGTCTCAAAGGCACCCTCACTTACTCTACTGAGAAAGAGAAAACCAGCCTCCAATATCCAGGGCCTGGCCTGGTGTTATCACCTGCTGGCTCTTGAAGCTACTATGAGCTGGCACTCACAGAGGGACCATGGTGTTCTCCTCTTCAACATTAACAATTTTACAGAATGCCTACAGCAGACATGGCCACTGTGTGACTCTGGGGGATCAAGACACAATAAGGCCACTTTGTAATCCAATCTGAGTACAGAAAAAACATGACAATTTTCCAAACCACAAAAATGACCATACATCTCAATATCCTCATTAATATGAATCACTGCTATTTTATTAACCAACTTGGCTTTATTCTATTCTTCCTTTATCTTAAAGAAGAATGATTCAGATGATCATAGAATTGCTTCTTCTGACAAACAGTATCCGATTCAGAATAAATCTCTGCTTTCTTATACCTTCCTCAAATCACCAACACAAGCCACACAACGAATAATTCTCTTTTCAAATGCATTTACTGAGATGATCCACAGGTCTCCGTAGTGTGTGTTCTCCCTTGTCTTTGTCCGTTCAGTGTCGTTATATAGGAATACCCAAGGCTAGGTATTTACAAAGAGGTTTATTTGGCTCAAGATTCTGCTGGCTGGAAGATTGGGCATCTGGTGAAAAGTCCTAGGCTGCTTCTACTCATGGTGGAAGATGTAGGGGAACCAGCATGTTCAGGGAGCACACAGTGCCAGACAAAGCAAGAAGGAGTCAGGAGGGGCCAGCCTCTTTTTAACTACAAGCGCTGGAGGGAACTAGTAGAACAAGAACTCAGCACTGCTTCCCTCAGGGAAGGCATTCATCTATTCAAGTGGGATCCACCCCTAAGAACTAAACACCTCTCATTAGACCCTTACTCCAACACTAAGTATCAAATTTCAACATGACGCTTGAGAGAACATCCAAACTATAGCATCCCTCATTGCCAGGATTAAATAATCCCAACTTTATAGCTGTGTTCTTTGTGGTTTTTGGCTACAAGGTATTGATAATATCCAAAAATAACTCCACAGTGATCTATGCCAGACCTGATATATTCTCCCTTTTATGTAGTTTGAGTCAAATAGAAACCTCTGAGTCATCTTCAATCCCTTCAATTATTTTATTTTCGATATTGTCTAAGTTACTATCATCACTTACCTGAACAAATTCTATAGCTCTTTAACTAATCTCTCATGACTCACTTTTATTTCAATCAGAGAGACTTTTCTATAGAACCAATATTATCATATCTCTCCTTTGCTTATTACTTTTAAATTACAATCATGTGCTGCATGATGAGATTTTCTTCAGTGACACGGTCCCATAAGATTATGATGGAGCTAAAACATTCCTATTGTTTAGTGATGTTGTAGCTACCTTAATAACCTGTTGCAAAACATTATTCACATTTTTTGGGTAATGCTGTTGTAAACAAACCTATTATGGTGTCATTCATTTAAAAGTATAATAAATACTATTGTGTACAGTACTTAATACTTGCTAATAAATGACTATGTTAAAGGTTTATGTTTTACTATAGTATACTTTTTATTGTTATTTTAGAGTGTGCTCCTTCTGCTTATATACAGAAAAAGTTAACTATAAAAGAGCTTCGGGCAGGTCCTTCAGGAAGTATCCAGAAGAAGGCATTGTTATCAAAGGAGATGGCAGCTCCATGCATGTTATTGGCCCTGAAAACCTTCCAACGGGAAGATATAGAGGTGTGAAACAGCGATAATGATGATTCTGGTCCTGCATAGGCTAATATGTATGCTTATGTCAAAACAGAAACACAAAGTTTGAAAAGCAGGAAAAAAATTTAAAAATAGAAAAATAGTTTATAAGGATAAAAAGAAAACGTTTTGTACAGATGTACAACGTGTTTGTGTTTAAGCTGTGTTATTACAAAAAAAATCAAAAATTAAAAAGTAAACAGTTTATAAATTTAAAAGTTTTAGCAAGCTAAGGTTAATTTACCTTTGAAGAAATAAAACAATATTTAATAAATTTAGTACAGCCTAAATGTACCTTGCTTATAAAGCCTAGAGTAATGTACAATAATGTCATAAACTGACAGAGTTTGTATTTCTGACCAGGGCCCAAATCTCATGTCTAATTGTAATATACAATGTTGAGGAGGGGCCTGATGGGAGGTGATTGCATCACGGGGATAGACTTTTTCTCATGATAGTGAGTGAGTTCTCACAAGACCTGGTTATTTGAAAATGTGTGGCATCTCCCCTTTCTCTCTCTTTTTCCTGCTCCGGCCATGTAAGATGTGACTCCTTCCTCTTCTTGAAAGTAATGGCAAAAACAGCAATTACTTTTGCCCGAACCAAATAATAGCCAAGACAATGGGGAAAATGCCTCAGAGGCATTTCAGAGGCCCTCCCATCATGGGCCTGGAGGTCTAGGAGGGAAGAATGGTTTTCTGGGCCAGAACCAGGGCCTGGCTGCCCTGTACAACTTCAAAACATTGTTCCCTGCATCCCTGCTGCTCCCAGCTGTGGCTAAAAAGGTCCCAGATATGTCTCAGGCTGCTTCTCCAGAGGTTGTGAGTCATAAGCCTCAGTGGTTTCCATGTGATATTAAGCCTGCAGATGTGCAGACAGCAAGAAGTGGGGCTTTGGAGCCTTCACCTAGATTTCACATGATGTACATCCAGGCAGAAGTCTGCTGCAGGGGCAGAGCCCTCATGGAGAACCTCTACTAGGGCAGTGTGGAGGGGAAATGTGGGTGTGGAACCTGCACAGAGAGGGCACCTTGGGGTACTATCTAGGGTAGCTGTGAGAAGAGGGCCACCATCCTCCAGACCCCAGAATGGTAGATCCACCTACAGCTTGCACAGGCACTCAATGCCAGCCCATGAAAGCAGCCGTGGGCACTGTACCCTGCAGAGCCACAGGCCACAGGAGCAGAGCTGCCCAAGGCCTTGGGAGCTGTATTAGTCTGTTTTCATGCTGGTGATAAAGACATAGCTGAGATTGGGCAATTTACAAAAGAAAGAGGTTTAATGGAGTCACAGTTCCACATGACTGGGGAGGTCTCACCATCATGGCAGAAGGTGAAAGGCATGTCTCGCATGGCAGCAGACAAGAGAAGAGAATGAGAGCCAAGTGAAGAGGGTTCCTCTTATAAAACCATCAGCTCCCATGAGACTTTTTTATTACTACCAGAACAGTATGGGAGAAATCGCCCCTATGATTCAATTATCTCCCACTGGGTCCCTCCCACAACAAGTGGGAATGATGGGAGCTACAATTCAAGATGAAATTTGTGTGGGGATTCACCCAAACCATATCAGGAGCCCATCCCTTGCAACAGTGTGGCCTGGATGTCGGACATGGAGTCAAAGGAGTTTGTTTTGGAGTTTTAAGATTTAATGACTGCCTGATGGGTTTTGGACTTGAATGGCATTTTTAGCTGCCTTGTTTTGCCCAATTTCTCCCATTTGGAATGGGAGCATTTACCCAAAGTCTGTACCTTCATTATATCTTGGAAGTAACTAACTTGCTTTTGATTTTACAGACTCAGAAGCTCAAGGGACTTGCCTTGTCTCAGATAAGACTTTGGAATGTGGATTTTGAGTTAATGCCGAAATGAATTAAGACTTCGCTGACTTTGGGTGACTGTTGGGAAGGCGCGATTGTATTTTTCAATGTGAGAAGGAAGTGAGATTTCCGAGGGACCCACGGTGGAATGATATGGGTTGTATTTTTGTCTCAGCCCAAATCTCATGTTGTATGGTAATCCCCAGTGTTGGAGGAGGGGCCTGATTAGGGTAATTTGATCATGAGAGCTGACTTCGGCCTCCTCGGCCTCCCAAAGTGCTAGGATTACAGGTGTGAGCTACCGCACCCGGCCTGCTGTTCTCATAATAGTGAGTGAGTTTTCATGAGATCTCATTGTTTAAAAGTGTGCTGCAACTACCCCTTCTCTGTCTTCCTCCTGCTCCAGCCATGTAAGATGTGACTCCTTCCTCTTCACCTTCTGTCATGATTGTAAGTTTCCTGAGGCCTTCTCAGATATGCTTCCTATACAACCTGTGAAACCATAAACCAATTAAACCTCTTTTCCTTATGAATTACCCAGTCTCAGATTGTTCTTTATAGCAATGTGAGAGCAGACTAATACACAGGCCTTCACAGTCACTCACCATTCGCTCACTGACTCACCCAGAGCAACTTCCAGTTGTGCAAGTTTCATTTATGGTACATTCTCTATGTAGTTGTACTATCTTTTATCTTTTATACCATATTTTACTGTACCTTTTCTATGTTTAGATATACTAATAGTATTGTATTAAAATTACCTACAGTATTTAGTACAATAATATGCCATACAGGTTTGTGGCCTAGGAGCAATAGGCTATATCATATAGTCTAGGCATGTAGTAGGTTATACCATATATGTTTGTGTAAGTACACTCTGTGATGTTTGTGAAATGACAAAATTGCCTAAGGATACACTTTTCAGAATAATTTCCCATAGTTAAGCAATGCATCACTGTAGTTATTTCTCTTACTATTAAGAACAAAATCCTTAATGTGGCCTGTATGTAGAAATATCATAAATTCTTATTTGCCTTGGAGAGTCTTGATTTATGCCTGGTGTCCTGAAAAAAGTAATAGCTTCACCTTTCACTCTCAGAATGATAATAATTTGAACAATAAGTTATACGGTCACCATATTCACGGGAACCTACATGATCTGATTCATACCCACATCTCCATGTTCATTTTTTGCTACCCCTCCCTCTCTCTGTGCTTCATCTACAGCCGATTTTATTTTCCTTTTATTTTTATGTCTGTGGCATAATCTATCTATTACTGAGACTCTTTTTCCATATCTTTTCCTTATCATCCCTCCTCTCTTTCTAGTTAAGCCCTTTTCATTCTCCAATCTTAGCTGTGAAGTCAGTTCCTGAGTAAAACTTTTCATGACCCTACAGACGAGATCAGAATCTGCTCTATGCTTACACCACGCTCAGTAATTACCACAATCTGCAGTAATGGTATTGTGTGCTTTTTTTTTTTTGGCTGATGCGTTTTCCTTAGTTGAACTTTAAGCTACCTGATAATTAGGCCATATCTTTCTTTTTCTTTAACCTTCCATTTTACCCCAAGACCTGACATATAATAACAAGCATTGAATAATTTTAAATGCATTTTTTTTCTTATGCAGAAAAAAGGTTTGAACAATAAATAACCCTAGTAAGTGTGGCACTCAGATAACCTGTGAAGAGATAACTTTAATCTCAAAGGATTTGTTTATCTCTTTCACCTCCTGGAATTTATGACTCAAAGGTCACCCTTGAATGATGGTGGAAAGTGTCAGCTCTGTCTAGACAGGGATTGTTCTGCATGTCTGCTCACAAACGAAGACAATTAAGGATGGGTAAGAATGATTTATGGCAATCTTTCTTAACTTAACCATGTGGGCTGATAAAATTGTACATGTTTTTTAAATATGAAATGCTTTGGAAAGATGGTGTGAACAAAGAAGAAAGGAGTGACAATCACTTAATCATCAAGTAACCCTCTCATGGTCCCAAAGAGGAATAGTCACAGAAAAGAAGATGAAAGTGGAAGAGGCATATCATAACACAATGAAATGAAAGTATCAAAACTTAGTATTAAAACTAATATTCAATAGAATTATAATTTTGGATTACTCGTTGCTTAAAATCAACAATATCATAACTTTTCTAGAACAATATGGGTACTGACAGGTGAATGTCACATTTTTTCCTACTCTCTATAGAACCGTCTGAATATGAGTTTCTATTATGAATGAAGCCAAGATCAGGAGTTCTACACAGGTGAAAGAATAACAAGATAAGCCTGATTTACAGTCAATATTTTTTGTGAAGTAGGAATTTTAGATGTTTTATCACCCACCTGCTCACTTATTGCAGAAGTTTTTAAGGGAAAAGGAAGAAATCACTGAAGAAGGATCCGTGAGAAAAGATTATTGCTTGTGTTGTTATTGTTGTATATGATAACATGGTGTTAATTTTTTGCCTTTATATAAAAATGTGTTAGAGGTTATCTGTAGTAGCTTTATCCTTAAAAGATTTTACACCATGTTGTAATTTTCTGACAATCCATCGGGGAAGGTTTGTGGGAGCTGGGAAAATAAGTTGAGTTCTACCTGACAGGTGGGTAAATGCAAAAGTTAGGGCTTATCCAGTTGAAGTTCAGAAAATCAGCCAAGGAAAACAAAACCTATGAGTACTTTAGTACAAAGAAGAAAAATATTGAATCCAGAAAATTAGCTAAAGTAAAAATACAACCTTAGATTAATAGACTAGAGAGCAAAACACTAGTAAGTGTCCAGACAGTCTTGGCAAGGGTTGGCACCAGAAAAATAAGGAAAGTTGGTATACAACTGTGGTTCACACTCACTTCTTCAGCTGTGATTTCTCGTAGGTATAGAAGCCAGCGTCCAGCATGGCTTCCAATGATCTCTACCTCCTTGATTTCTCATCCTTGTATAGTCATCCCATGCCTTGTACCAGAATTTTTCTTGACCCTTTTCGTATTGAAGATGTAATGATATATTAATTCTGAGATTAAGTTATAAAAGACTGTAGCTTCTTGCTTATGATTGCACCACTGCACACCAGTCTAGGCAACAGAGCAAGATGCCATCTAAAAAAAAAAAAAAAAAAAAAAAGATTGTGGGTTCAATCTTCAATGCTGTTATGTAAATGAACCAAACATGATTTCTGTATAGGGGCCCTGATGTTATTTACCCCGCAGCATGGTAAGGACCATTTGTTCAAAACCTGTAGGTACCAAATTCAAATTCGTACACATCCAATTGCTTTAAGTATAGCCTAAATAAGTATATATTTAGTGATTTTAAGCCTTCCTGCTTTGCATACCCTGTAAAATTGCAGCCAACACCTGCTAGGCATAGATAAGACAAACCTTGTAACTTTAAAAGACTCCAAACTTCTGCTGCCCTTTGGAGCTCACTGACCCAGAAACTCCCACTTTGTCACTAAATGACATCACCTATACACGGAAACCGTCTCTCAGATTCCCCTCCTTCCCCAGGAGTTTCCTTATCCTCTTCACCCTGTGGACAGTGTCTCTTGCTGCTGTCCCTGGGAAGTCTCCTGCCCTGAGGGACTTCTGTCATGCAACCTTGTCTAAGCACCACCCAATAAATCTTGCGATGTACTGCCATTCCATGGACTTGTTTTTTCCCTTAATCAGCCTTGAAATCTTTGAACTTGCCACAGGTGTCCACTTTTTTTGTCTTTATTTTGAATCTCTCATTTTGGAAGAAGGAAGTTGCCGTGTTATCAGCAGCCCTATGGAAAAGTCCACATGGTGAGAACTCAGGCTGCCGAAACCACACAGGTGAGCTTGGAAGCAGGTTTTCCAACTGCAGCAAAATTTAGAGACGACCAGAGCTCCAAGCAAGAGCTTGACTGCAACTTGGGAGAGACCCTGAGTCAGACCAAACAGCTAAGCCTCTGTGAGATTCCCGACCCTCAGAAACTTCCTGAAATAATCAATGTTTGTTGTCTTGAGATGTCAAATACAGGGTGATTTGTTATACAATGATAGATAAATAATACAGTAACGCCTCCTATCTGGAGTGTGGTCATCTCAGAGATTGGATAAACATGGCCTCAGGGTAGAACGTGAGACAGCACAAGTGAAGGCAATGGTCTTTGAGGAAGTGAAAGCCAACAATTACCTGACACTCTGATTTCATGTCTAAATTATTAAATTACATTTTAAAATCTGGTGATTAAAATTACCCTTCTCTCTTAATGAATTTGAAGAAATATAGGATTTCAACAGTGGGGTTGCATTAAACAAAGCTTTTTAGTAAATAGCACTTGTGCATCACCCTACATAGTGTCAATAACTTCTATTTCCTCCAGCAGCACCTGGAACATCTTGCCATTACTGTGCATATCACTGTGCTATGCCTCCTTTTGTCTGTATTTGCTTCTTTGGTTCCTCAGCATCAAGGATGGTGTTTGACAGATGAGCAAAAAATGATAATATGATGTTGAACTAAATTCAGCTGATGATTAGACATTTCAAATTTTATTTCCTTTTAATTATTTGAACATCTGATATGAAGACTGGGATGAAAAAAATAACAATGCCACTGAAAAATAATTAGAAATGTCGAGTTAGAGTAAAACATTTCCTTATCAATTTTTATTCATTTCACTTCATTAAAGGATTATCATGTGGGAAGTCTTTGGGCTAATCATTTTAATGAGAGTAAGCAGTTAATACACAATGTCACTTCTGCTTGCAAAGATATTAAAATCTAGTGAGGGAGAGTAAATAAGAAAGAAACAGGTATGTTTGGGTGAGACTATTTCTAATATCCCAAAGTTGAATTCTGGGGCCCAGACTTGTACATAGTGTAGCCTGAGTACTCTACATTTTAAAGACAGCAAGAAAACTGACAACCATTAATATGTGACACACCTTGGCCAGGTGAGGTGGCTCACGCCTATAATCTCAGCACTTTGGAAGGCCAAGATGGGTGGATCATAAGGTCAGCAGTTCAAGACCAGCCTGGCCAAGATGGTGAAACCCTGTCTCTACTAAACATACAGAAAATTAGCCGGATGCGCTAATCCCAGCTGTTCGGGAGGCTAAGGCAGATAATTGCTTGAATCCAGGAGGCAGAGGTTGCAGTGAGCCAAGAATGCACCATTGCACTCTAGCCTGGGCAACAGAACAAAACTCCTTCTTAAAAAAACAAAACAAAACAACAAAAAAACCCACCTTTTTTTCAGTTTACCAAAAGGGCTTAGAACCAGAAAGTTTAAGACAAGTGCTTCCAAACCTAAGAAATATTCTAGTTTTTTAGAGAATGGAACCAGCATTTCTGACTGGGGTGATCATTCACTGATTCATTAATTCCAGAAATATGCATTAATTCCAGAAATATGTATTGATCATCTCCATGCCTCTGGCATTGTGCAGGGTGCAAAGGATAAAGTTGAGAGTAAGTGATTGGTTGTTTTTGCTCTCAGAAAACTTACATTTGTATTTGTCCACGAAAATCAATTAGTGTTTTAAAATGTACTTGTGTAGGTAGTAGATTTTAGGAGAATGAAAAGGAATAGTATTAAAAAGGCCAGTGTAGACCAGAATGTATAATGAGATGAATAAAGAATAAGAAAGAATAATGTGGCTTCAATGGAAATAAAGTTAATTTTTGCAGAGGAAGAGTATATGAAAATCATGTTCTTAAAAAAGAAAATTGTATTTTAATTTTAACATAGGCTAAATAAATTTACCCCTCTCTGCTATTAAACTTATTGGTATGCATACATTTTTTGGATCTACATATTCCTATTTATTGTACAGTGACCTTTTTAGTATCACCTTTCTCATTTGCAAGGAGAGTTAACTCACTCAATAGCACAGAATTCACAAACTGCCTGTATATGGGATACTTCTAGCCAAAAATGTACTCTCAAAATGAAACGAGTTGACATCATTTAAGATATGAGCATCTAAACATACGTCGATGAATATTCCATCTATCTTGAAAAATCTGAACATATGACAACATTGGGTCTAATTTCTCATGGCAACAACTGGATGGAGCTGAATAAAAGCTACCTCTGTTAAAAGGGTTATGCTTTGTTTCATTTGTCTTAGCTTCCATAGATTGCCTTACGTACTCGATTGCATAACCTATTTGCCTATGGTTGGTATTTGGATTGGCGATTCTGATCAGGGCTTCCTGATATGCCTTCAGCGATACATGTTTGTATTTCTGTGATTCATTTAATCTCATACTTTACTATTTGCTCTTCTAGAAATATCCAGGAAACGTTTGCTTAACCTGTTATTATTCTAAAAAAAAAGTTGGGGAATAAAAAATGTTCTGAAAAAGATTTTATAGATGACATTTTACCATATGAGGATCTTTGCTTTACAAAGATTTTGGCTAATCAGTTTCAGTGCTGCCCTTTATCCAGTATTCATTAATTGAAAACTGTGGGAGAACAAGAGAAACTGCAGGTTCAGTTGCTCTAATTAAGGTAACAAGAAAGAAAACAAATCTGACTCCTGAAAGATGAAGGAAAAAACAATTCCCTCACAGTTTTTACCATATCCATTCTTTACATTATTAATAAAATATTACATTTAAATCAAAAGTAAAGAATGACTATCATTTATTGAATACTTCTGCTGCCAAGAACCTTATGTAGATCATCTCATTGTTAATTCTTATTGGTCATTTGTAGTTGATAAAATTATTATTTCAATTTTCTAGATAGGAACATTAAAAATTGGAGTGATCGTGGTTATTTATAGAATTTTGTATTTACTATATTCTCTAAACATTTATCTCCCACAAGCTATCAATATTTAAATATTTAAGCCTTGATATGTTCATATCTGTTCTTCGTAGAAGACTATCTGTCTAATTGCAGACAATCTTACTATCCAGTATACATTTAAAAGGATGAAAATTATATTATAGAATCAATCAACTACTATGAGAGCAGTCTACTTGAGTACTTGAGTTGTCTTCAATCATGAATTAATCAGAATCTGAGAAGCCTTACTACAAACTGGGTAGAGAGACATTTGGACCCTAAATCCAGTTACTTTGACATGAAAAATGGCATGGAAATAGAATAGATAAAGGAGTCAAATATATTAAAGGATTCATTATTTA
The DNA here is from genome assembly GCF_037993035.2 of Macaca fascicularis. NCBI lineage: Eukaryota > Metazoa > Chordata > Mammalia > Primates > Cercopithecidae > Macaca > Macaca fascicularis. Next base: position 42,804,391 of record NC_088379.1, read on the forward strand.
GCAGTAAATCTGATAGTAGGGTAGCAATATGATGCCTAAGGTCAAATTTAAGGCTATCAAAGTCTGATTATATCTAAACTAGTATCTAGATATCAGCTCACATTGGGTTGACTTTTGAATGATTTTGCTTATATGAGCTGCACAAAACAGTCAACATTAAATTGCAGAACACGTTTTTATTTATAAATTTATTATATAAATATATTGTTTGCAACAGAGTCATCAAGGTATGCCCCTAAAAATAACTTATCTTAATTGTTTATTACATCTTTTTAAATAGTGTGTTGCTATGTGTTCTTGGAACAATCTAAATTTTTGTATTTTAAAAATTATGATGTCTCTAGTTATTTTTGCAAACAATAGCTTAATTAAAAGTACACAATGTGCAGCACAAAGTATCCCTAAGAGCCTCTGTTCATTGGAATGCTTGGTTAATTAGCATATTTTTGCTTCTACCACGTTGTGTTAACTAGGAGTATTCTATCATATTATCATCTTATTGATATTCTATATCATATTTGCATCAAGAACTCATCAGCATTATTGATTCCCTAACTTTCGGAAGAGCTTTTTCTGGCTAAGGATAAGATGTCACTGAAATGAATTTTCCATTAGTAAAATTTTCCTCTCCATTATAAAGTTTTTCTAATGGAGTTTCTTTGTTAAATAAACTGAGGTGATAAAATGGAGCCTGAATGTAATTTTGGCCTCTATTATCTTCTTAAGTTTCCACACAAATTTTAATATAAAAAAATTGAAGAATATCACTGTAATAAACAGGAGAACATATTTGATTAGGGGCCTAGTGTTTCTTACTTGCAGCCTCTGCTCTGTAATAGACTTACCTCATGATTTAACTATTCTTTACTTGTCCTACTGGGCAATTACTGGCGCAGTCATCTACTGACCTTTTGGAAAGAAGTTCTGATTCTTTCTAACTATGCTGTGTATGGAAATATTGGAGCCTTGACAAGAAAACCTATTTTTTCTGAAAAGTACTAATTTCACAATGTTTACATTAGGAATTTAAGTGAAACTTTTAATAGGAAGGAAAGCAACATTTGCAAGTCATATATTACGTGTCATGAACTAGACCCATCAAATTTATGTTTATTAATTCACACACTGGATAAAAGTATTTGATTGATTTTATTCCCTAATATGTAAGCAATTTTTTCTTAGCTTAGTATAGTTGTCTTTTCCATGATTAGCCATTTGTATTGCTAATAAAATCTATTAATTCTAGCCAGCTTTTGTGAAACAAAGACAAAAAGGAAGCCATTGGTTCAGAATGACAGGGTAATCATGAGTTTTTAAAAACAGCTACTGTAGCAGAAATTAGTAGCCATTCCATTAGGGAGGGTGGTGGTATGTGTGTCTGAGTTTGATGGAAGTGTTCAATTCACACAGAAGAGGGGAGGAGGAGCATAATACCCCCCAGGGAGAGAGTTTTGGGGGCAAGTAAAATTTTTTAGGGCTTTAAATTATACTTCAATTCCAGGTTAATTGCTTGATTATGTGGCTCCAGGTTAGGAGAAGAGATTTCTTCATTCACGGCTAAATGATAACCCCCATAGTTGCAATGAGGCAGCATTCCTAAACATGTTTTAAAACAAAATGTAAATCTTGGCTCCAATTAAACTAAGTGAGAGTTTCTAAACCATTACTTTCATTCATTGTTTGCTGAATCTGAATCTAGCTATTTTATTTCAGACACTATAATAAAGTAAGAGATTGGACAATTGTTTGTTACTTTATAGTGAATCTCTTCATCCTCTTCATGTTCTTCTATATAATGGTAATGATTGTAAATAAAAATTGTACATTTCCATGGTGAACTTTTATCTTGTTACAGATATTTTAGTCTGAATTTATAACAAGGTACGTTAAGCTACATTGTGATTTTTATACTGAAATGTTCAATTTTCAGAATCTTGTTAGTATGGTGCTATAGTTTTGCTGTTTCTCCACCCAAATCTCATTTTGAATTGTAGTCTTGTATATCCTCTTGTGTCATGGGAGGGACCACGTGGGAGGTAATTGAATCATGGGGGTGGTTACCCCTATGCTTCTCTCATGATAGTAAGTTCTCACAAGATCTAATGGTTTTATAAGCATCTGGCATTTCCCCTGCTGGCACTTCTCCTTCCTGCCACCATGTGAAGAAGGACATGTTTGCTTCCCCTTCCACCATATTTGCAAGTTTCCTGAGGCTTCCTGAACCCTGCAGAACTGTGAGTCAACTAAACCTGTTTCCTTTATAAATTACCCAGTCTCAGGCAGTTCTTTGTAACAGTGTGGGAATGAACTAATACAATAAATTGATAACACAGAGAGTAGGGTGCTGCTATAAGGATACTAGAAAATGTGGAAGTGACTATGGAACTGGGTAATAAGCAGATGTTGGAACAGTTTGGGAGTGAGGGGCTCTGAAGAAAACAAGAAAATGTGGAAAAGTATGCAAATTCCTAGAGACTTGAAGGACTCAGAAGACAGGAAGAAGTGGGATAGTTGGAAACTTCCTAGATCTTTTTTTAAATGGCTTTGACCAAAATGCTTATAGTGATATGGACAATGAAGTCCAGGCTAAGGAGTTCTCAGATGGAGATGAGGGCTTCTTGGGAACTGGAGCAGAGGTGACTCTTGTTAATGCTTCATCAGATATACTGACTGCAAATTTCCCCAGCCCTAGAGATATGTGAAACTTTGAACTTGAGAGAGATGATTTAGGGTGTCTACTGGAAGAAATTTCAAGTAGCAAATTGTTTGAGAGGAAGCAGAGCAAAAAAGTTTGAAATATTTTCAGGCTGATAATGCAATAGAAAAGAAAAACTCATCTTCTGGGGAGAAATTAAAGCCTTCTGCAGAAATTTGCATACATAACAAGAAGCCAAATGCTAATCACCAGGAGAATGAGGAAAGTGTCTTAAGGGCATGTCAGACTTTCACAGCAGCCTCTCCCATCACAGGCCCAGAAGCCTAGTAGGGGAAAATGATTCCCTGGGCCAGGTTCAGGGACCCCCTGCTTGTGCAGCCTCAGGACTCGGTGCCCTGCTTCCAAGTCACTCCAGCAGTTGATAAAAGGGGCCAAAGCACAGCTCAGGCCATTGCTTCAGAGGGTGCAAGCCACAAGCCTTGGAAGCTTTCACATGGTGTTGGGCATGCAGTGCTTAGAAGACAAGAATTGAGGTTCAGAACTTCTGTCTAGATTTCAGAAGATGCATGGAAATGCCTGGATGTCCAGACATAAGTTTGCTGCAGGGGTGGAGGCCTCATAGAGAATCTGTGCTAAGGCAGTGCAGAAGGAAAATGTGAGCTTGGAGCTCCTACACAAAGTCCTCACTGGGCCATTGCCTAGTGGAGCTATGAGAAGAGGGCCACCATCTTCCAGACCTGAGAATGGTAGATCCACTGACTGCTTGCACCATGCTCCAGAAAAACTGCAGATACACAACCCTCTCTCTGAAAGCAGCAAGGAGGGGGGTTATGCCCTGCAATGTCACAGGGGGCAGAGCTGTTTAAGGACATGGGAGCCCACCTCTTGCATCAGTGTGACCTGGATGTGAGACATGGAGCCAAAGGAAATCATTTTGGAACTTTAAGGTTTAATGACTGCCCTCTTTGATTTCAGACTTGTAAGGGGGCCTGTAGCCCCTTTGTTTTGGTCAATTTCTCCCATTTGTTATTGGTGTATTTACCCAGTGCCTGAGCTCCTGATATGGTATGGCTGTGTCCCCATCCAAATCTCATCTTGTACTATAGTTCCCTTAATCCCCACATCATGGGAGGAACATGGGGGAGGTAATTTTATCATGGGGTTGTTACTCCATCCTGTTCTCATGATAATGAGTGTGTTCTCATGAGATCTGATGGTTTTATAAGAGGCTTTTTCACTATTTACTCAACACTTCTCCTTTCCACTGCCAAGTAAGATATGCCTTTGTTCCTCCTTGGGCTTCTACTATGATGGTGAGATCTTCTCAGCCATGTTGAAGTGTAAGTCAATTAAACCTCTTTTTCTTTAAAAAGTGCCCAGTTTTGTGTATTAGTTCATTTTTATGCTGCTAGTAAAGACACACCCGAGACTGAGAAATTTACCAAAGAAAAAGGTTTAATGGATTCACAGTTCCATGTGGCTGCAGACGCCTTACCATCATGGTGCAAGGTGAAAGGCACGCAGATAAGAGAAGAGAATGAGAACCAAGCATAAAGGGTTTCCCCTTATAAAACCATCAGATTTTGTGAGTCTCATTCACTAGCACAAGAACAGAATGGGGAAAACCAACCCCATGATTCAATTATCTCCCACTGGGTTCCTCTCACAACACGAAGAAATTACGTAAGCTACAATTTCAAGAAAAGATTTGGGTGGGGAAAAAACTAAACCATATCACTCTGGTATGTTTTTATTAGCAGCATGGGAACAAACTAATACAACCACCACTGTATCTGAGAAGTAACTAGCTTGCTTTTGATTTTACAGGCTCCTAGGGAGAAGGGACTTGCCTTGTTGGAGATGATGCTTTGGACTGTACACTTTTGAGTTAATGCTGAAATGAGTTAAGGCTTTGGAGGACTGTTGGGAAAGCATGATTGTGTTTCTAAATGTGAGGACATGAGATTTGGGAGGGGCCAGTGGAAAAATGATACTGTTTGGCTGTGTCCCCACCAAAATCTCATCTTGAATTATTGTCCTCATAATCCCCACATGTCATAAGAGGGATCCACTGGGAGGTAATTGAATCATGGGGGTGGTTTCTCTTATGATGCTCTCATAATAGTGACTGAGTTCTCACAAGATCTGATAGTTTTATAAGTGTCTGACATTTCCTCAGCCAGCAATTCTCTTTCCTGCTGTGATGTGAAGAAGGGCGTGTTTGCTTGCCCTTCTGCCATGATTGTAAGTATCCTGAGGCCTCCCCAGTCCTGCAGAACTGTGAGTCAACTAAACCTCTTTCCTTTACCAATTACCCAGTATTGAGCAGTTATTTATAGCACATGAGAATGAACTAATACATACGGTACAGTGAAAAATCCTAGAAATTGGGTATCAGGAGTGCTGAATTTGAATCTCAGCTGTATCCTTACTTTGAGAAAGTTGCTCAAACGTTCTTTCAAAATCCTTATCAGAATAATATATATGTTATTCTATTTGTGCTAATGACTCATTGTACTATTTTAGGAATGAGGTAGATGTCTATGTAGACTGTATAAACTATAACATTCTATCAAAAGTGAGTGAATATTTTTCATTCTATGAAGCAGAGCACATTTGAGAATTACTTTAGAGGTGTACTGATGATAGCTATAGGTTTGTTATAAGGATATGATATTGAAGTCTATTTTTAATATAGAATATTAAGTATAACTCATGAAAGAAAAACTATATTGAAAGAACTATGAGAAGCATTTTATTTTTGAGTTAATTAGAATTAAAAGACATGGTACTGTGGAAGAGAGTGACGGTTGCTTCTATAAAATGCAGAGGAAAACCAATTTGCTTTGTATATTTCATTCTTCCAGTGCATTGAGCTGGGTCTTTGGTAATATCAGGTCAGCAAAAGATATTCCACATAAATGGAAATCAAAAGCAAGCAGGTGTAGCTATACGTATATCAGCTAAAACAGACTTTAAGTCAAAAACAGTAAAAATTTACACAGAAGGTCATTATATAATGAGAAAAGAAACAATTCAATGAGAGGATATAACAATTCTAAATATATATCCACCCAACACCAATGCACCCAGATATATAAAGCAAATGTTATTTATAAAGCAAATTGGACAATTGGATTCAAATACATTATTAATATTTGGAGACTTCATTATCCTACTCTTAGCATTGGATAGATCATCCAGACAGAAAAGCAACAAAGAGACATTGGATTTAAACTGCAGTTTAAACCAAATGGACCTAGCAGACATTTACAGAATATTTTATACAACACCTGCAGAAATACATTCTTTGCATCAACACATGGAACGTTCTCCAAGATAGATTATAGATTAGGATACAAAACAGGTTTCAACAAATTTTTTAAAAATAAAACTAGAAATCATAGTAAGAAGACCTTTGGAAACTGGACAAATAGATGGAAATTAAACATGCTCCTGAGCAACCACTAGGTCAATGAAGAAGTTAATTTTTTAAACAAATGAAAACAGAAATACAATGTACTAAAACCTTTAGGATATAGCAAAGGCAATGTTAAGGTGGAATTTTATAATAATAAATGCCTACATCAAAAAAGTAGAAAAATTAAAAATAACCTATGTACATCAAGGAACTACAAAAGTAAGAACAAATCAAACCCTCAATTTATAGGAAAAAGAAATAATGAATATTAGAGCAGAACTAAAGAAAATGGACACTGAAAATGAAAATACAAAGGAAGAACTACACACAAACATTTTTTGAAAAGATAAAATTGGTAAACTGCTACCTGGATAAAACAAAGAATAAAGAAAGACCAAAATAAACAAAATGAGAAATAAAAAGGGAAATATTGCAACCAATACTACAAAAATATAAACAACTCTCAGAGACTGTTATGAAAAGCCATGCTTAAACATGTTGGAAAACCTGGAGAAAATGGATAAATTCCTGGACATTTACAACTTACCAAGATTGAACAAGGAAGAAAAATGAAACATAAACAGAACAATGAATAATAAGATTGAACCAGTAATAAAAATCTCCCAACAAAGAAAAGCTCAGTAAACTGGCTTTACTGCTGGATTTTACCAAAGTTATAAAGAAGAACTAACATGAATTCTTCTTAAACTATTCTAAAATATTAAAGAGGAAGGAACTCTTTCTAAATCATTCTATAAGCAAGACATACCAGGATAATAAGACCAGACAAGGGCACACAAAAAAAGACTACAGGCACATATCCCTGATGAACATAGGCACAAAATTCCTCAACAAAATACTAGCAAACAGAATCTAACAGCACATCAAAAAGATAATATACCATGATCAAATGAGATTTATCCTAGGGATGCAAGGATGGTTTGACATATGCAAATCAGTAGATGTGATGCATCACATCAACAGAATGAAGGACAAAACCATACTGACCATCTCAATAGATGCAGAAAAAGTATTTAATAAAATTCAGCAATGCTTCATAATAAAAACTCTTAACAAATTAGGCATAGGAGTAACATACCTCAATACAACAAAGGCCATGTATGACAAACCCACAGCTAACTTCATAATAAATGGGGAAAATCTGAAAGCCTTTTCTCTAAGAACTGGAACAAGACAAGGATGCCCAGTTTTACTGCTCTTATTCAATATAATACTGAAAGTCCTAGCCAGAACAATATGGTAAGAGAAAGAAAGAAAAAGCAGCCAAGTTAGAAAAGAGAAAGTCAAATGGTCCCTCTTTGCATATGAAATGATCTTATATATTGAAAAACTAGAAGAATCCGTTAAAAACTATTAGAATTGATAAACAAATTTACTGAAGTTGCAGGATAGACAATTAACCTATAAAAATCACTATGATTTCTATACATTAATAATAAAGTAGCAGACAAGGAAATCAAGAAAGCAATTCCATTTATCATAGATAAAAATAATTAAATACTTAGAAATAAATAAAATCAAGGAGGTGAAAGATCTCCACAAGGAAAACCATGAGACACTGATTAAAGAAACAAAGCACAAACAAATGGAAAGACACCCTATGCTCATGAATTGGAGAATTAATATTGTTGAAATGATCATATTACCCACAGAAATCTACAGATTCAATGAAATCCCTATCAAAATACCAATGACATTCTTCATAGAAGTAGAAAACAAAGACAGTCCTAAGACATGCATGGAATCACAAAAGACATGAATAGCAAAAAAATTCTAAGTAAAAAGAATAAAGCTAGAAGAAGTATGTTACCTGACTTCAAAATATACTACAAAGGTATAGTAAGCAAACAAACAAACAGAAAACAAATAAAACATGATTTGGGATAAAAACATAGACTAGTGAAAGAGAATAGAAAGCCTACATATAAATAATTGTATTTACAGCCAACTGATATTTTACAAAGGTGCCAAGAACAAAGATTGAAAAATGGATACCCTCTTCAATAAACAACGCTGAGAAAACTAGATATTTATATAGAGAAGAATGAAACTAGTCTCCAGTCTCTCACCATATAAAAAAATCAACTCAAAATCAATTAAAGACTTAAATATATCACCCAAAACTATAAAATTATTAGAAACAAAACAAAACAAAACCACAGGGGAAAAATCTTCAGCACATTCATATAGGCAAAGATTATACAATTAGAACCTCAAAAACAGCCAAAACAAAAAGATGCAAACAGGACTATATGAAAGCAAAATGCTTTTGCACATCAAAGGAAATAATCAACAGGGTGAAGACACAACCTTTAGAATGAAAGAAAATATTGCAATCTATTCAATCCAACAAGGAACCAATATCCAGAATATATAAGAAACTCAAACAACTCCACAGCAAAGCAACAAATAATCTTATTAAAAATGGTCAAATAATCTGAATAGACATTTCTCAAAAGAAGTCATGCAAATGGCCAACACATATGTGAAGAAATGCTCAACATAATTAATCATCAGAAAAATGCTAAGCAAAACCACAATGAGATATCAACTTATCCCAGTTAGAATTGCTATCATCAAAATGACAAACACAAAAAACAAAAACAAATGCTGGTTAGAATGTGAAGCAAAGGGGGTTATTATACATTCTTAGTAGTAATATAAATTAGTATAGCCATTATGGAAAACACTATGGAGGTTTCTCTGTTTTCTTTTCCTTTCTTTTCCTTTCCTTTCTTTCTTTTCTTTTCTTTTTTTTTCTTTTCTTTTCTTTTTTTCTTTCTTTTTTGTTTTTGAGATGGAGTCTCACTCTGTTGCCCTGGCTGGAGTGCAGTGGTGCAATCTCAGCTCACTACAACCTCTGCCTCCTGGGTCCAGCTGATTCTTGTGTCTCAGCCTCCCAAGTAGCTAGGACTACAGGCATGCACCACCATGCCTGGATATTGTTTGTATTTTTAGTAGAGGCAGGGTTTCACCATGTTGGCCAGGCTGGTCTCAAACTCCTGACTTCAGGTGATCTGCCCATCTTGGCCTCCCAAAGTGCTGGGATTACAAGTGTGAGGCACGGCACCCAACCAGAGGTTTCTTAAAAAATTAAATATAGAGATACTATATGATCCAGCACTCCTATTTCTGGGTATTTAGCCAAACAAAAAGGAAATTAATATATCAAAGAGATTCCTACACTTCCATATTTATTGCAGCACTGTTCACAATAGCTAAGATATAGAGTCAACCTAAGTGTTCATCAACAGATATATGGATTAAAAATGTGATGCACACACACACAAACAGTGAAAAACTAGCCATAAAAAAGAATGAAATTCCATAATTTGCAGCAACAGGATGGAACCAGAGGTCATTATCTTAAATGAAATAAAGCCAAGCACAGAAAGACAAATATTATGTGTTCTCACTCATATGTGGAAGCTAAAAACTTTGATCTCATGGAAGTAGAATAGAATCGTGGTTACCAGAGGCTGTAAAAGTGAAGAATGCAGGGGTCTATGAAGAGAAATCAGTTAATAGGTAAAAAAATACAATTAGATAGGTGGAATAGGTTCTAACATTTGATAGTACAGTAGGAAAATTATAGGTAATAATTTATTGCATATTTCAAAATAGCCAGAAGAGGAAAGCTATAATGTTTCCAACATGGAATGATAAATGTTTGAGGTGATGGATATACTAAAGATACTGACTTGATCACTACACATTGAATGCATGTACCAAAATATTAGATGTACTCCATAAACCATTAAAAATATTATGTATTTGTAAATCTGTATTTGAAAAATGGGGCCAGTAAGATCAGTTGCAGTGGCTTACACCTGTAATTCCGGGATTTTGGAAGGCCAAGGGGGAAGGATGGGAGAATTGCTTGAGGCCAGGAGTTTGAGAGCAGACTAGGCAAAATAGTGAAATGCTGACTCTAAAAAAATTTTAAAAACTAGCCAGGTATGGTTGCAATTCTTGTAGTCCTAGCGCTCTTGGGAGGCTGAGTTAGGAGGATCACATGAATGCAGGAGTTCAAAGCTGCAGTGAGCTATGATCACACCACTGGTCTCCAGTATGGGCAACAGAGCAAGTCCCTGTCTCATTTAATATAATAGGGCAAGTAAAAGAAGCTATTACACAGGTATAGTATCATTTCATTCCAGTTATTGTGTATAATGAAAGTTTTATGTAACTGTTTTTCCAAGATCCCTGAATAATAAACAGATTTTACAAGTTTTCACATGTGGATCAAATTATGTTATAACTTTAAGGGTCAATACAAATTAAAAAGAAGAAAGCACATGAATTTTCTCTAGAATAAAAAGAGAAAGATCTTTCCCTTTGTCTTTTTTTCTTAGAGCACTTCCTTTAGAAAACTTTTAATTGTATTTTTTTTTCTATTACTTTCAGGTGTTTGCAAATCTTTTTAAAAGCTAAATATCCATTTTTTCCAGCTTTAAAAGCCATAAATGCTTTTCTCAAGGGCCATTTCTGTGAAATGCAGTGGCTAAAGATAGTTCTCTAGTCTCTATTTCCTGTGAGAAGATAGGAACTTCTTCAGCTGGCTGACTTCAGCTGGTGCCTAGCTTCAAGTTGCAAGTCTTCCTCCTGTCATAAATTTCTCATATGAGAAATTCATGTTTTCCTTTGGACAAAGCCAATCAGCTAACATATATGGTAACTTAACTACCAGGTGAATTAAGATTAACTACTATATGAGACAGGTAATGCTGTCAAGTCCTCTTACTTGAGTACTAGTTATTGTTTATTTTCAGAATGTGTGTGCAGTGGGTTGTATCTGCTTGACTATGAAGGGAATGAAAAGTCTGTCTTTACAATCTCTTTATCAGATTGTATGTGATATGCATCACATTCAGCTTTAATATATATTCAATAATAAAACTATTTTCTTTCTCTTCTATATTTTGAGATCATATTTTTCAATATCATCTCTTTGCCCCTACCTCAGTGACCCTACATACAAGCTACAGCAAACTGCTTAACACCTCCTGAGTATGCTATGCAAATTCAAATATTCATCAGAGGCATATGGTAGAGCAAGACTTCAGATTTACAGTGTAAGAAACTTGGTGGACCATTTTCTTTGCAAAACAACTTAACTGATGAAAATTATAAAAACAATTCGTTTAAAGTCTCTGAAAATTGTCCTAAGGACAGGAATGAAGAAGAAAATAAAAATACAGAACATAGGAAGCACAAGAAATGGAAAAATATTAATTCAAGAAAATATACTAAATATTGGTAAGCACAGAGACAGTCTATGTTATTAAAATTATAAATTGCTCTTTTAAAACTCCTTCTCCACCTCCATGCTATGGAATCTCTAGCTCAATTGTTCTATTGTGGGCCAAGAATGCTGGCTACCTCTTCCTCCAGATCCTAGTTTAGGCATGGGAAACAATGTTAAAGAACCAATGAAAGATAAGATGACAATGTATCTTCAAATGCAGAATATCAATAAAGACACAGAAATTCTAAAAAAAAAAAATGAAAATTCAGCAATTGAAAAGACAAATAACAGAAATTTTTAAAATTCACCAGAAGTATTGAACAGTAGATGTTAGCAGTTATCAGAAAAAAGAATTAGCAAAGTCAAAGAGATCATTAGAGGCTATTCAATCTGAAAAAGGAAAAGAAAATATAATAAAGAACAATGAACACTGTTTCGAAAAAATGTGGAACACATGTACAACTTTGAAACAATTAGAAGATAAATCAGTCCATCCAAGGGCCTCATAAATGGAAAAAAATGAATGGAAAGTACAAATTCATGTATAATATTCCATTAAAATGACATGAGTATGAGTTCTAACATAAGAGTAAATTCAAATGTGTCTATATGCTTAATTTGTCATTTAGAAATATACTTTTAATTTGAGGGTGTGCCCAAGATGGCCAAATAGGAATAGCTCCAGCCAACAGCTCCCAGCGTGAATGACACAGAAGACAGGTGATTGCTGCATTTTCAACTAAGGTACCGGGTTCATCTCACTGGGGTGTGTCGGACAGTTGGCGCTGGTCCATGAGTGCAGCCCAACCAGCAAGAGATGAAGCAGGGCAAGTCATTGCTTCATGTGGGAAATGCAAGGGGGAAGGGAATTCCTTTTCCTAGCTAAAGGAAATTGAGACACACAACACCTGGAAAATTGGGTAACTCCCACTCTAATACTGCACTTTACCAAGGGTCTTAGCAAACGGCACACCAGGAGATTGTATCCCACACCTGGCCCAGAGGGTCCCATGCCCACGGAGCCTCCCTCATTGCTAGCACAGCAGTCTGAGATCTAACTGCAAGGCTGCAGCAAGGCCGGGGGAGGGCCGCCCGCCATTGCTGAGGCTTAAGTAGGTAACAAAGCCACCTGGGCAGCTTGAATTGGGTGGAACCCACCACAGCTCAAGGAGGCTGGTGTGCCTCTGTAGACTCCTCCTCTGGGAACAGGGCATAGCTAAAGAAAAAGCAGCAGAAACTTCAGCAGAGGTAAATGCCCCTGTCTGACAGCTTTGCAGAGAGCAGTGGATCTCCCAGCATCGAGTTTGAGATCAAAGAACGGACAGACTGCCTGCTCAAGTGGGTCCCTGACCCCTAAGTAGCCTAACTGGGAGACTTCCCCCACTAGGTGCAGACTGACACCTCACACCTCACATGGCGGGGTACACCTCTGAGACGAAGCTTCTAGAGCAAGAACCAGACAGCAAGACTCACCATTCAGCAATATTTTATCTTCTGCAGCCTCCGCTACTGACACCCAGGAAAACAGAGTCTGGAGTGGACCTCAAACAAACTCCAACAGACCTACAGCTGAGGATCCTGGCTGTTAGAAGGAAAACTAACAAAAAGAAAGGACACACACCAAAACCCCATCAGTACGTCACCATCATCAAAGACCAATGGCAGATAAAACAACAAAGATGGAGAAAAAGCAGTGCAGAAAAGTTGGAAATTCAAAAAATCAGAGCACATCTCCTCCTCCAAAGGAACACAGTTCATTGCCAGCAACAGAATAAAGCTGGATGGAGAATGACTTTGACAAGTTGAGAGAAGAAGGCTTCAGCCAATCAAACTTCTCAGAGCTAAAGGAGGAACTATTTAACCCATGCAAAGAAATTAAAAATCTTGAAAAAAGAATGGATGAATGGAAAACTAGAATAATCAATGCAGAGAAGACTTTAAAGAACTGATAGAGATGAAAACCGTAACACAAGAATTACATGACAAATGCACAAGCTTCAGTAACCAACTCGATCAACTGGAAGAAAGAATATCAGTAATTGAAGATCAAATGAATGAAGTGAAGCGAGAAGAGATGGAAAACACTCTGCAGGATATCATCCAGGAGAACTTCCCCAAACTAGTAAGGCAGGCCAACATTCAAATTCAGGAAATACAGAGACTGCCACAAAGATACTCCTCGAGAAGAGCAACTCCAAGTCATGTAATTGTCAGATTCACCAATGTTGAAATGAAGAAAAAAATGTTAAGGGCAACCAGAGAGAAAGGCCGGGTTACACAAAAAGGGAAGTGCATCAGACTAATAGCAGATATGTCAGCAGAAACTCTCCAAGCCAGAAGAGAGTGGGGGCCAATATTCAACATTCTTAAAGAAAAGAATGTTCAACCCAGAATTTCATATCCAGCCAAACTAAGCTTCATAAGTAAAGGAGAAATAAAATCCTTTACAGACAAGCAAATGCTTAGAGATTTTGTCACCACCAGGACTGCCCTACAGGAGATCTTGAAGGAAGCACTAAACATGGAAAAGAACAACAGGTACCAGCCATTGCAAAAACATGTCAAAATGTAAATTCCATCGATGCTAGGAAGAAACTGCATCAACTAGCGAGCAAAATAACCAGCTAATATCATACTGACAGAATCAAGTTCACACCTAACAATATTAACCTTAAATGTAAATGGACTAAAAGGTCCAATTAAAAGACACAGACTGGCAAATTGGATAAAGAGTTAAGACCCATCAGTTTGCTGTATTCTAGAGACCCATCTCACATGCAGAGACACACATAGGCTCAAAATAAAGGGAAGGAGGAAGATCTACCAAGCAAATGGAAAACAAAAAAAAAAAAGCAGGGGTTACAATCCTAGTCTCTGATAAAACAGATTTTAAACCATCAAAGATCAAGAGACACATAGAAGGCCATTACATAATGGTAAAGGGATCAATTCATCAGGAAGAGCTAATTATCCTACATATGTAGGCACCCAATACAGGAGCACCCAGATTCATAAAGCAACTCCTTAGAGACTTACAAAGAGACTTAGACTCCCATACAATAATAGTGGGAGACTTGAACAACCCACTGTCAACATTAGACAGATCAACAAGACAGAAAATTAACAAGGATATCCAGGAATTGAACTCATCTCTGCACCAAGCGCACCTAATAGACATCTACAGAACTCTCCACCCCAAATCAACATAATATACATGCTTCTCAGCACCACATCGCACTTATTCCAAAATTGACCACAGAGTTGGAAGCAAAGCACTCCTCAGCAAATGTAAGAGAATAGAAATTATAATAAACTGTCTCTCAGACCACAGTGCAATCAAACTAGAACTCAGGACTAAGGAATGTATTCAAAACCGCTCAGCTACATGGAAACTGAACAACGTGCTCATGAATGGTTACTGGGTACATAAGGAAAGAAGGCAGAAATAAAGATGTTCTTTGAAACCAATGAGAACAAAGATACAACATACCAGAATCTCTGGGATACATTTAAAGCAGTGTGTAGAGGGAAATTTATAGCACTAAATGCCCACAAGAGAAAGCTGGAAAGATCTAAAATTGATACCCTAACATCACAATTTAAAGAACTAGAGAAACAAGAGCAAACATATTCAAAAGCTAGCAGAAGGCAAGAAATAACTAAGATCAGAGAAGAACTGAAGGAGAGAGAGACACAAAAAACCCTCCAAAAAAATCAATGAATCCAGGAGTTGGTTTTTTGAAAAGCTCAACAAAATTGATAGACTGCTAGCAAGACTAATAAAAGAAAAGAGAGAAGAATTAAATAGATGCAATAAAAAATGGTAAAAGGGATATCACCACCGACCCCACAGAAACACAAACTACCATCAGAGAATTCTATAAATACCTCTTCACAAAAAAACTAGAACATCTAGAAGAAATGGATAAATTCCTGGACACATATGCCCTCCCAAGGCTAAACCAGGAAGAAGTTGAATCCCTGAATAGACCAATAGTGGGCTCTGAAATTGAGGCAATAATTAATAGCCTACCAACCAAAAGAAGTCCAGGACCAGATGGATTCACAGTCGATTTCTACAAGAGGTACAAGGAGGAATTGGTACCATTCCTTCTGAAACGATTCCAATCAATAGAAAAAGAGGGAATCCTCCCTAACTCATTTTACGAGGCCAACATCATCCTGATACCAAAGCCTGACAGAGATATAACAACAAAAAAGAGAATTTTAAACCAATATCCCTGATGAACATTGATGCAAAAATCCTCAATAAAATACTGGCAAACTGAATCCAGCAGCACATCAAAAAGCTTAGCCACCATGATCAAGTGGGCTTCATCCCTGGGATGCAAGGCTGGTTCAACATACACAAATCAATAAACATAAGTCAGCATATAAACAGAACCAAAGACAAAAACCACATGATTATCTCAATAGATACAGAAAAGACCTTCCACAAAATTCAACAGCCCTTCATACTAAAAACTCTCAATAGATTCAGTATTGATGGAACGTATCTCAAAATAATAAGAGCTACTCATGACAAACCCGCAGCTAATATCATACTGAATGGGCAAAAAGCAGAAGCATTCCCTTTGAAAACTGACAAAAGACAGGGATGCCCTCTCTCACCACTCCTATTCAACATAGTGTTGGAAGTTCTGACCAGGGCAATCAAGCAAGTGAAAGAAATCAAGGGTATTCAGTTAGGAAAAGATGAAGTCAAATTGTCCCTGTTTGCAGATGACAAGATTGTATATTTAGAAAACCCCATTGTCTCAGCCCAAAATCTCCTTAAGCTGATAAGCAACTTCAGCAAAGTCTCAGGATACAATATCAATGTGCAAAAATCACAAGCATTCTTATACACCAGTAACAGACAAACAGATTGCCAAATCATGAATGAACTTCCATTCACAATTGCTTCAAAGAGAATAAAATACCAAGGAATCCAACTTACAAGGGATGTAAAGGACCTCTTCAAGGAGAACTACAAACCACTGCTCAGTGAAATAAAAGAGGACACAAACAAATGGAAGAACATACCATGCTCATGGATAGGAAGAATCAATATTGCAAAAATGGCCATACTGCCCAAGGTAATTTATAGATTCAATGCCATCCCCATTAAGCTACCAATGACTTTCTTCATAGAATTGGAAAAAATTGCTTTAAAGTTCATATGGAACCAAAAAAGACCCTGCATTGCCAAGACAATCCTAAGCCAAAAGAACAAAGCTGGAGGCATCACGCTACCTGACTTCAAACTATACTACAAGGCTACAGTAACCAAAACAGCATGGTACTGGTACCAAAACACAGATATAGACCAATGGAACAGAACAGAGCCCTCAGAAATAATACCATACATCTACAGCCATCTGATCTTTGACAAACCTGAGAAAAACAAGAAATGGGGAAAGGATTCCCTATTTAATAAATGGTGCTGGGAAAACTGGCTAGCCATAAGCAGAAAGCTGAAACTGGATCCTTTCCTTACTCCTTATATGAAAATTAATTCAACATGGATTAGAGACTTAAATGTTAGACCTAAAACCATAAAAACCCTAGAAGAAAACCTAGAGACTATCATTCAGGACATAGGCATGGGCAAGGACTTCATGTCTAAAACACCAAAAGCAACGGCAACAAAAGCCAAAATTGACAAATGGGATCTCATTAAACTAAAGAGCTTCTGCACAGCAAAAGAAACTACCATCAGAGTGAACAGACAACCTACAGAATGGGAGAAAATTTTTGCAATCTGCTCATCTGACAAAGGGCTAATATCCAGAACTTATAAAGGACTCAATCAAATTTACAAGAAAAAACAAACAACCCCATTAAAAAGTGGGCAAAGGATATGAACAGACACTTCTCAAAAGAAGACATTCATACAGCCAACAGACACATGAAAAAATGCTCGTCATCACTTACCATCAGAGAAATGCAAATCAAAACCATAATGAGACACCATCTCACACCAGTTAGAATGGCAATCATTAAAAAATCAGGAAACAAAAGGTGCTGGAGAGGACGTGGAGAAATAGGAACACTTTTACACTCTTGGTGGGACTGTAAACTAGTTCAACCATTGTGGAAAACAGTGTGGCAATTCCTCAAGCATCTAGAACTAGAAGTACCATTTGACCCAGCCATCCCATTACTTGGGATATACCCAAAGGATTATAAGTCATGCTGCTATAAAGACACATGCACACATACGTTTATTGCGGCACTATTCACAATAGCAAAGACTTGGAATCAACCCAAATGTCCATCAGTGACAGACTGGATTAAGAAAATGTGACACATATACACCATGGAATGCTATGCAGACGTAAAGAAGGATGAGTTCATGTCCTTTGTAGGGACATGGATGCAGCTGGAAACCATCATTCTCAGCAATCTATTGCAAGAACAGAAAACCAAATACCACATGTTCTCACTCATAGGTGGGAATTTCACAACGAGATCACTTGGACTCAGGAAGGGGAACATCACACACCGGGTCCTATTGTGTGTGTGTGTAGGGAAGAAGGATAGCATTAGGAGATATACCTAATGTAAATGACGAGTTAATGGGTGCAGCACACCAACATGGCACATGTATACATATGTAACAAACCTGCACGTTGTGCACCTGTACCCTAGAACTTACAGTATAATAATAAAAAGGAAATATACTGTTAATTTTTAAAATAATATAATTTTCAAAGATTCTCTCTTAAATAAAAATATACCTAAGAAAACGTTTGAAACATAACACATAAATAGAAATCATTATAAAAGTAGAGGTAACAATCTTAATGATTATCACAATAGAATTTATGGCATAAGAAAAAATAGGGTGAAAGAAGAAATTGTATTTTGTAAAGGAAAAATGGATGAAACATTCTATTTATCATAAATTTGTATAAACTTACTTAAAATGTATTAAGCAACTCTGCAGAACCATGAGATCAATGGATTAATGAAAAATTGTAATTGGTCATTTTAACATACTCCTTTCAGAGAGATCAAGCAGACAAGATAAATTTCATTTTATGACCATTTTCATTGAATAGAGGAAGCCTAGGATGAATTGCTTCTTATCAAATTATTTTGAGGTAGACGTCCCTATTTATTCAAAAATATAGTCAAACACCTGGCTGAAGTTCATTCAAAGACTTTAGTAATTATTTACTGAGAGGTGAAAAAACATTCTTTGTCACAGGTAAGCAACCTTTTTTTTTTTTTTTTTTTTTTTGAGATGGAGTCTCGCTCTCTCTCCCAGGCTGGAGTGCCGTGCAGTGGCGCGATCTTGGCTCACTGCAAGCTCCGCCTCCCAGGTTCACGCCATTCTCCTGCCTCAGCGTCCCGAGTAGCTGGGACTACAGGCGCCCGCCACCACGCCTGGCTATTTTTTTTTTTTTTTTAATTATACTTCAAGTTCTAGGGTACATGTGCACAACGTGCAGGTTCGTTACATATGTATACATGCGCCATGTTGGTGTGCTGCACCCATTAACTCGTCATTTACATTGGGTATATCCCCTAATGCTATCCTTCTTCCCTACACACACACACACAATAGGCCCGGGTGTGTGATATTCCCCTTCCTGTGTCCAAGTGAATATTTTTTAGTAGAGAGGGGGTTTCACTATGTTAGCCAGGATGGTCTCAATGTCCTGACTTCGTGATCAGCCCGCCTCAGCCTCCCAAAGTGCTGGGATTACAGGCGTGAGCCACCGCGCCCGGCCTCTGCTTTTAATTCTCGCCCGGATCACTTTAGAGAGGAGAGATCAGCAACTCCATTGAAATTAAAGTCTCAGAGCAAAAGTCCAAGCTTTTTTGCAGAATCTTTGGCTGAGATTTGACAACTGTTCTATGAAACAGGACTCATTTACATGTTCTTCTTTGCCCAAACAGCAAAACAGTGTTAGTAAGCATTGCAGGTGCTTTGTTTCTGAAAAGAGGATCAAACATATCTTTTCAATTAACACATTTTAGTAGCAAAGGATTTTAAGGAGATGTTGACGATTTTAAATGAGCTCTCCAAACAGAAATTCCCAGTGATGTCATCCCATTCTAAGAGGTGAAATCTATGTGTTGTCTGCACAGAGATTTCAGTAGTTTCATGTTGCTGCATGCTGATTCTTTGCTAATCATTCAGTGACCTTCATTAATATACTATCAGATTCTCTGCTGATGCTGAATCACTGATTCTTTAGTGATCTCTTATATATTAGAAAACAAATGGCTGGTATCATTTGTCACAGACACTGCATCTTTTCTTTCTGGGCAAAAAAACTTATCCATTTCTATTTCGTGATGGTATCAAGGTCTCCACAATTGTGAACAGCTTTGTTTCATAATTGGAAATGCAATACCCAACCCTGTGTAGGATGCTTTCAAGGAAGGTTTTGATTCAGGGTAGCCTTAGTTTCCAGCCCCTTTAAATCAAGACATCTTCTCTTGAGACATATCAATGAGTGTGACATATTCTCAGGTTGAACACACCTGAGGAGCTTTTTCAGCCTCCGGGGCTTTAGATTACCATTGACATACAAAGTTTGTCATATTATAAATATTGTCGTTTGATGTCCAATCAGATTTTTTTAAATGAAATTAAAATGTAATTTCAGCTTCATTTTACTGTATTTTAATTGACAGCTCCCAACTTAAATGATGTCTCATATAAAAAATAGCAAAGACGTGTGTTTTATTTATATCAAGCAGAAACTTTCCTACATGAAATATTGTTATACTCACATACATGTATGTTCAGTAGTATTCTATGCCATTTATAACAAAGATGTAATAGCATTAATGTAATATAACATTAATAAAGCATTTTATGTTAGTTTTAATGTAATTATAAAATATAATTAATATAACATTTTCTCTATAAACAAAAACAGTTTACAATATGACAGAAAGGTAATGAAAGAAGGGTGTGTGTGCCTGTGTGTGAGTGTGTGCATGCATGGGTTTGCCTCTGTGTGCATAAGGCCTATATTTTTTTCCTGTCTATGCCTAGTTCATGGAACTCCTAAATACTACTGATAGGTAAAAGATTAAGGCATTCAGTCTAGGGGAATTTTAAAGGGACTGCATTTACCAAAATTGGGTGCAGAGCCAGAGAAATATCGATTTGTAGCTCATATGTCAGGCAAGCCTTGCCCCTTGCTGAAGTGGATTGGATAATGAGTTATTTAAAGAAATGTCACACAGCTTTGATTGAGTAATGCCTCCTTGCTAAAAAAAAAAAAAAAAAAACTATAATTAATCTCCATATTTTCAAATGTACCAAGCCTTCTTAATTTGGTATGCAAGACACTCATGATTTCCAAGTGTATTTTCAACTATTTATTGTCAGGAAAGCTACATTATTGCTAAAAAGAACTCCAGACTTACTGAGTTATTGTGTATATGCCCAGTGCTTTCCCATCTTCATTAAAAACATGCTTTATTTCTCCCACACTTCTGTTTTCTTAAGGTCTAAACATTGTTCATCTGTTATAATTCAGTTTAAATTATGTATCCTCTATATTGTCTGCCCTAGTAAAGTCAGTAAAAAACAAAAATTTCTTTACCGGGGGGAATCTCAAGACTCAGTACTTTTTGTGTCATTTTAGAATAGAAAATTTCATTTTTTATCTTGCATTAATCATTTTGATATTTTTTATTAATGTTGTCCTTGATGAATCTTTGTAACATCTGCATCATCTCAGTACTTCGCACACATTAGTCATTCATTAACTACTGATTGAGTGAATGAATCAACAAATGAAGTAATAATGAAGAGTAGATTTTTTTCTTAATAATTCTTTACTTTGGCTTATGTTGTCTGTCAGCTTGGGTTAGCAACAATTCTTGCTCTCAATAATTTCATGATTGATTATCTGTTCAGCGGCACCTAATGAAGAAAACAATTCTTAGCTGAGAATACTGATCCAAAGAATCATTTGCTTTTCTAGAGTTGATATTACCATGCAAACAATAAATGTTTAATGGTCAGGACTTAGCAATATTCGATTTTTGAAAAAGAATCTTAAAATTCTATTCATATGGAATCATACAAAAATAGAAAGTCTTGTGATACAGCCACAGATTTTATGTTAAAGGCTATTTATCATCCAATTGATATATTTAAGAGCCTGTTACAAATCATGTACTGTGCACAGACTTTACATCAAACCTCAAAAGAGCCCTCCGATTAGGTGTAACTCCATTCCTCAAATGAAAGTACAAGGCCCAGAGAGGTTAAGTGGATTCACGTCACACAACTATTGATTGGTACATTGAAGATTTATATCCGGGTCTGTTCTCTTTCCATTGTACTGATTTTGTGCTTAAATTTACTCCAATTTTTACATTGAAGATATCAGATATAGAAAATTTTGTATAGTGAGCAAAACCCTGAAACAGGAGACTAAAAACTAGGGCTGTTGAAAATAAAATAAGCTGAACTAGGTAGGAGTGTAAACATTCACTGCCAGGAAGGTAGAATACTGTAAGATATAAGCAAAATTCAAACGGTGTAACCAGTGTTAACAAACCATATAATGTAGGGCAAAGTGCTAATATCATTAAAATGAGGATAATAATAATCTCCTTTCATTTTTTTTTGTATGTGTGTAAAGTAAACTATATTTGGCATTAGTAAATGTTCAATGAATATTCCATCAGTGATAAATGTTTTTGGAAAAATTTTAATTATCTTTAAAGCTGGCTGCATTCGTTTACTAGAAATCTCACAATATAATACCACAGACTGAGAGGTTTACGCAACAGAAATGTATTTTCTATTAGTTCTGGAGGCTAGAAATTCAAGATCAAGGTATTGGCAAGCCTCATTTCCTTTGAGGCCTCTCTTTGGTGTAGAAATGCTGCCTCCTTGGTACGTCCTCACAGACATGTCTCTCTGTCCTTATCTCCTCTTCTTATAAGGACATACGGGATTAGGGTCTCCTCTAATGACCCCATTTTAACGTAATTACCTCATTATAGATTCCAATTCCAAATACAGCCACACTATGTGGTATTGGGTGTTAGGCTTCCAACATATGAATTTGAGGGGATGAGAATAATTCAGCCCAAACTCTTGGAGACCAAGAATATAATCCTAGAGAAAGTGTTTAAGAACTAAAGACATATGATAGGAACATTGGAATACCTTGTTATGGAGGATGACTTCATACTGTAAATACTGTTAACATACTGAATATTTTTGAGCAGGTGAATAATGAAAGCAAAGTGTTTCTCCCAGGTTGTGGTCAGATATTTAATAAGCACTTAAAAATCTGAATGGAGAATTTAAACAATTAACAAAATGTAGAGTAGCATGGATTAATTTTACTTTATGAGAAAAAGTACAGATATGTCTTAATAAGCATAACCTAAAAGTCAACTCAGCATCAAATACTGAGTGATATTTGGTTAATACTGGTTGGAATGCATCTCCCTTAACTTACATTAATATTCTCAAGATACCCTGTAAGCTTCAGAAAATCTTGTAACAACCAAGAATAAGCTTCCTGTCTTTTTCAAAGTGAGCTCCCAAATTCCTCCTAGCTACCTACCTTCCACAGCATTAATTAATCTGTTAATACCTGTTAGGAATCTATGCTAAGTGGAATATGAATTATGTTAGATTTGCAATGGCATGTCTCAGTTTTCCTAAGGGTGCATGACATCTTGCTTTGTTTTCTGCCAATGACTTAACAGAAAGACCATTCTCATTCTCCAGAGGAAAAAATAATTTATCACAATTAAAAGGAAGAAATAAAGTCCCGTTTCACATTTTTCTACCTTGTTTTCATCATCATCTTTATACCTTTTTTATTAAAGATATTTCTGAAAGGAATCTGAGCTTTCTCTTGTTGATCTGCTTGAAATATATTTTGAACATAATTTTTTTGATCACTGACTCAGCTGTATTATTTGACACTGCACAGAAGGTATTGATTACTTGATTATTTTAATAAAAAGAGAACACTTTGAACACTTTTATTAATAAGAAGACATTTTAAAATTATAAAATTATATGTCTTGGTTTGAATACGTTTTGTTATGAAAATCATTTGGAAGTTCATATTTTTTACTTTCTTTTCGATTTTGAAGATGAACTGTTCACTCTTATCTAATTCCATTTATAGGTCAGGTATGTCCCTTATAGTTTACTGACCCAATAACTTTTTTATATTGAAAATTCCATTCACTGTGTTTTTCCTCCAACTGAACATTTTTAGTTACATTGATAATTGTCTAATATATACACACATAAAAACAAAACAAGATGAAAAAAGAGTAAAAGGAGGAAGAGGGGGATGGAGGTAACAATTAATTTGGTAGACACGAAGAAATATTTGCCTTATCTGAAACAATAAATTATTGGAAGAATTAATTTATATTAAAAGAGGAGCCTCATTAATTCCCTCCTCAAATAATTTATTCACTAAGACAGTGTGAAACCAATACAAGTCAAACACTGAAGAAAAGTTTTCCTGTTCTCTTTACCCCTGATAATCTATAGTGTAACCTGGGGTAACACACGTCTGCATATACCGACATTTCTATGTTCAGTTTTGCAGACTATATTATATTGTACATAAAATCTGAAATACTATGGAAGGAACTGAACCCCAAGTAAAACATGCTAAGACTTTGGATACATCTGCTTTGCTCTATTCCAGAAGACAAAGTCTCACTACACCAAAACCACATCTAAATAATTTTAAAAATGTGTTTTAAATTGAGATTCTAGGGCCTTTCTTCTGGATATTCAATATTATTGAATTGAGTTTTAAGATGTGTTTCTGTTTCTTTTTTTATTTTATTTTATTTATTTATTTATTTATTTATTTATTTTAGTTTTTGTTATACTTTAAGTTCTGGGGTGCATGTGCAGAATGTGCAGATTTGTTACATAGGTATACACGTGCCCTGGTGATGTGCTGCACCTATCAACCCATCATCTACGTTAGGTATTTCTCCTAAGGCTATCCCTCTCCTTGTTCCCCACCCTGCTACAGGCCCCCGTGTGTGATGTTCCTCTCCCTGTGCCCATATATTCTCAATGTTCGGCTCCCACTTATAAGTGAGAACATGCAGTGTTTGGTTTTCTCTTCTGTGTTAGTTTGCTGAGAATGATGGTTTCCAGCTTCATCTATGTCCCTGCAAAGGACATGAATTCATTCTTTTTTATGGCTGCATAGTATTCCATGGTGTATATGTGCTTCATTTTCTTTATGCAGTCTATCATTGATGGGCATTTTGGTTGGTTCCAAGTCTTTGCTATTGTAAATAGTGCTGCAATAAATATACATGTGCATGTGTCTTTATACTAGAAGAATTTATAACCCTTTGGGTATGTATCCTGTAATTGGATTGCTGGGTCAAATGGTATTTCTGTTTCCAGATCCTTGAGGATCGCCACACTGTTTTCCACAATGGTTGAACTAATTTACATTCCCGCCAACAGTGTAAAAACATTCCTATTTTTCTGCATCTTCTCCAGCATTTGTTGTTTCCTGACTTATCAATGATCACCATTCTAACTGGCGTGACATGGTATCTCAATGTGGTTTTGATTTACATTTCTCTGATGACCAGTGATGATGAGCATTTTTTCATATGTCTGTTGGCTGCATAAATGTCTTCTTTTGAGAAGTGTCTGTTCATATCCTTTGCCCACTTTTGATGGGGTTGTTTGCTTTTCTTGTAAATTTGTTTAAATTCCTTGTAGATTCTGGATATTAGACCTTTGTCAGATGGATAGATTGTAAAAATTTTCTCCCATTCTGTAGGTTGCCTGTTCACTCTGATGGTAGTTTCTTTTGCTGTGCAAGAAGCTCTTTAGTTTAATTAGATCCCATTTGTCAATTTTAGCTTTTGTTGCAATGGCTTTTGGTGCTTTGTTCATTAAGTTTTTGCCAATGCCTATGTTCTGAATGGTATTCCCTGGGTTTTCTTCTAGGGTTTTCATGGTTTTAGCTCTTACATTTAAGTCTTTAATCTGTCTTGAGTTAATTTTTGTATAAGATGTAAGGAAGGGGTCCAGTTTCAGTTTTCTGCATATGGCTATCCAGTTTTCCCAACACCATTTATTAAATAGGGAATCCTTTCCCTATTGCTTGTTTTTGACAGGTTTGTCAAAGATCTGATGGTTTTACATATGTAGTGCTATTTCTGAGGCCTCTGTTCTGTTCCATTGGTCTATTTCTTATATACGGAGTAGCTCTTCAGTGCATGGAAGGCAGACACATGTAAGGTATGTGAGTAGCAACAGCAACCTTCGGCTTGTGGAAATAATGTTGCTTTTTTTTTTTTTTTTTGGTATCTATCATCTCAGGAGACTTGGTAAAGAAATTGTATAATGGATATCCTGGATAAATGTACAGATATCCCTTTTCTCCTGTAGTCTCACTCTAGTAAAGTATTCAATTGTAAAGAAATAAAGTTGTTTCAAATTAGAAGAATTGAAGCAAGTATCCCCCTCCCCTTTTTTTTTCCCTCCGGTAAGCTCTGGAGTATTGAAAATGAGGAAACTATTCTCGAAAAGACTTAATAGAAAGAAGTTGTTTGGATACAGAGTGACATACAGCATCAGGCAATCTCCCTCAATGATATTGCTGGTGCGACAATTTCTCCTACTGTGGTCTTATGAGTCTTTTTTTCCCTCAAAAAAGAAGGTAAAACCTAGTGTTATAGAATGACTTATGTCCCTTTCAAATTTATATGTTGAAGCCCTAACCCCTAGTGTGGATGTGTTTGAAGATAGGGCCCTTAAGGAGGCAATTAAGGTTGAATGAGCACATAAAGATGGGACCCTCATCTTATATGACTGGTGTTCTTATGAATAAAGAAAGAATCACTAGGGAGGGGCCCATACAGAGAAAAGACCATGTAAGGACGCAGCAAGAAGGTGGCTGTCTCTGCACCAAGGACAGGGGCATCAGTAGAAATCAATCCTGCCAGGACCTTGATCTTAGACTTGCAGCCTGCAGAACTGTGAGAAAATTAATTCCTGTTTTTCAAGCCACCCAGACTGCAGTGTTTTGCAATGGAAGCACCAGTAGATTAACATATCCAGTTGTATTTTTGTTGATGGGCAGGTTGCGTCTTCTGAAATCGAATAAATGGTTTTATTCATAGCCGAAAGACAGTAGAAGGGCTTCAATATGTGTAAGTGAAAATTAATACTTAGGGAAAAATAATCCAAAAAAACTGGAGGATGATGGAATCTATGCAGCTAATAATCAAAGAAAAACTATTTTAGACTGTTTCCTGAAGCTGTTGCCGGTTTGTGCTTCCATGTTAAACAACAACAACATAGGTCCTCAAAAGAAGGTGAATTGTGGGGAAGGAAAAAGGTAATCATCATATAATCCTTCCACATATTCACTGGGTATTCACAAATAAACTGCTTTGCATAAGTCAAAGGTAATATTAAAAGTTTGAGAAATAATGGGTAAGGATAATTAAAATAATCAAAGTAATTTGTAATCAAGACGGTTGCATTATGAGGATGCTATAAGGATTAATACTTATCAATTTTGAAATGTAAAGGCAAAGAATATTATTGGAATCTGCAGTGTCATGAGGATAGAAGGCAGGGAGTGAACTTGTTCATAAGATCAAATCCAATAGATAAAATAGATATTCCTTGTAGCTTGAAAAGTTGTAATCATAGAACAATAATTACAGTAATAAATATTAAAGAATATTAAAGTATATTTGATTTTAAATATTAAAGGAGCCATTTATTTTTATACGGAGACAATAAATTTTTCCCCAATAGAGTTGATTAAAAATTAGATGAATTATATCTAATTTAATATAATTGTGTATCAATAGCTATATCATTTTATAATAATTCATAATCTTGGCATAAAATATAGCAATTGTGAAGAATAAAAGGCTAAATATTTCTCTTCCTTCATGTTATTAGTAATGCAACAGATGACATTTATAGCCCTGATAGCCTATGTATATTTATACAATAGTTCTGAAGGGTTACTTTTTAACTATCTCTCGGGTTTAAGTCATTATTTTTATAAAAACTGTGTAATGTGCCATGGTTGGTATGATAAATTCTTAGAATATTTATTCTAATGTAGTTAGATGAAACAATTCAAATGAATACAAAAATGCCCACCATTTAGGACCTGATGGCAACCATGAAATCTCATAGCAAATTCTTTATGATTTTTAGAGATTTTTTTTAGCAAGGGAGCATTACTCAATCAAAGCCATGTGACATTTCTTTAAATAACTTTATGATTACTAGTTAATACAAAGCATAAATGAGACATTCAAATTAAGAGCTGTGATAGAGATAGGAGGCAATGCTTTGAAGCCTAAGAACTATAGAACTTTATTTGGAGACTGGGAATATATCCAAAAGGCATAATGAAGCCAAACCAGTACTACTAATTCTGTGTGATGTTTTAATTACAGTGGGTCCTGTTGATTTATCTAACCCAAACAGTGATATAGTAGAAAAACTTATTTAATTGGTGATCAATTATCTAATTTAAGAAACTGTTATTTATATCATTCTAAATTGGGTTTGTTAGTTAAAATATCCAAATAACAACTTTATCTTAGATGATTCTTTATCTGAGGGACAAATTTTTGAACAGTACTAATACAATATTTTGCAATTATATATTTAATATTTATGTAAGGCTCTTGCCATTATGACTTATACTCTGGCTTACATTTTAAAACTCATTTCACAAACTCTAATTTGGTTTAAAATGTCAATAAATCACAAAGGATATTAGCCAAAGGAAATTAATATTTACCATTGTTTATGTAAAATAAGTAGTAGGAATGCTGAACAAATGATTTATTTTGTCAGCACAATACATTTGTAACTGTATTTTACTATTTTTTCTTATGTTGAAATGTACAATGCTTTTAGTCTCCTTTAATATCTCAGATAAAGAAAAATTTGTATTTTTTAAGATAATATAATCGATAGTTCACGATTCATGGTATGAGAATTCATTTTTTATTGTTGGCTTCTTTTTTATTATAAAATAATAGGTAAAGTATTTTTGAAATGCTAACTAAATGCTACAAAGGAAAGAAAATTAAAATGTGCCTAGGATAACAATGGAGGAGGAACCATTTTACTGGGACATCTCAGTTAGGGAAAAATTAGTATTGAGGACATGATATTCTTCCTCAAAGCAGAAACGTGATCTTTTTAAAAACATGGATCAACCATTTATCCACTGAAGTCTGCTGATATGGGTAGTTAATCTCAGGATACACTTTTAAAATCATAAAGAAAGGAGGTAAAGTAAATATCTAAATTCTAGGCTAGGTACAAATGATTTTATGCATTGTTTCGTAAGATTATAGTACCTTGAAATTCAATAACCGTAAAACCACAAAAATGAAGAAAGGACTCCCCTTACATAAATAGAAGAATCAGAAATATTCTTTAGAAAATTATTTATTTACGCCACATTTTATATATTGGCATGGGTAAAAACCAATTTGAAATATTATGCATGCCATTTTTTACACTTACAAAGATCTTGAAATGAACCATCTCATGTTAGTAGATCTCTTACAGAAAAAAAAATATATCATCATATATTTTCCTTTGCATAACACTCCATCTTTTAAAGAGCTTTCAATCATGTGGAGGTATTTTAAATTCAACAGATCCTTTTTAGAAAAAACATATATAGCACAAAGTTACATAAGTTCCACAGAGGCAACACAGATCTTTTTGAAATAAATCTTTTCTTATTAGTGAGTCAGCAGCTTCTACTTTTGCCAAATTAATTATTTAGCCAGCTGAAAGCTAGCTTGTTTCTTTTGCTAATTTCTGTCTTTTCATCAGTAATGCAAGTAAAAGTGACTTGCTTCATAAAACCATTTTCTTCTCTTTTACCTTAGCTAAAACACATAACTCTTGTATGAATTATTTTTCCTGGGCAAGTGATCTAAAGGATGTCTAATTTCTTTTTTTTTTCTTTTTTTTTTTTAATGATACTTTAAGTTCTAGGGTACATGTGCACGACATGCAGGTTTGTTACATATGTATACATGTGCCATATTGGTGTGCTGCACCCATTAACTCGTCATTTACATTAGGTATATCTCCTAATGCTCTCCCAACCCCCTACCCCGCCCCACAATAGGACCCAGT
Source organism: Macaca fascicularis (assembly GCF_037993035.2). Taxonomy (NCBI): domain Eukaryota; kingdom Metazoa; phylum Chordata; class Mammalia; order Primates; family Cercopithecidae; genus Macaca; species Macaca fascicularis. Next base: position 42,833,897 of record NC_088379.1, read on the forward strand.
GTGTGATGCTCCCCTTCCTGTGTCCAGGTGATCTCATTGTTCAATTCCCACCTATGAGTCAGAACATGTGTATGGTTTTCTGTTCTTGCGATAGTTTGCTGAGAATGATGATTTCCAGCTGCATCCATGTCCCTACAAAGGACACAAACTCATCCTTTTTATGGCTACATAGTATTCCATGGTGTATATGTGTCACATTTTCTTAATCCAGTCTGTCACTGATGGACATTTTGGTTGATTCCAAGACTTTGCTATTGTGAATAGTGCCACAATAAACATACGTGTGCATGTGTCTTTATAGCAGCATGATTTATACTCCTTTCGGTATATACTCAGTAATGGGATGTCTGGGTCAAATGGTATTTCTAGTTCTAGATCCTTGAGGAATTGCCACACTGTTTTCCACAATAGTTGAACTAGTTTACAGTCCCACCAACAGTGTAAAAGTGTTCCTACTTCTCCACGTCCTCTACAGCACTTGTTGTTTCCTGATTTTTTTTTAATGATTACCATTCTAACTGGTGTGAGATGGTATCTCATTGTGGTTTTGATTTGCATTTCTCTGATGGCCAGTGATGATGAGAATTTTTTCGTGTATCTGTTGGCTGCATAAATGTCTTCTTTTGAGAAGTGTCTGTTCATATCCTTTGCCCACTTTTGATGTGGTTGTTTGCTTTTCTTGTAAATTTGTTTAAATTCCTTGTAGATTCTGGATATTAGACCTTTGTCAGATGGATAGATTGTAAAATCTTTCTCCCATTCTGTAGGTTGCCTGTTCACTCTGATGGTAGTTTCTTTTGATGTGCAGAAGCTCTTTAGTTTCATTAGATCCCAGTTTTCAATTTTGGCTTTTGTTGCCATTGCTTTTGGTGTTTTAGACATGAAGTCCTTGCCCATGCCTATGTCCTGAATGATATTCCCTAGGTTTTCTTCTAGGGTTTTTATGGTTTTAGGTCTAACATTTAAGTCTCTAACACATCTTGGATTAATTTTCGTATAAGGAGTAAGGAAAAGATCCAGTTTCAGCTTTCTGCTTATGGCTAGCCAGTTTTCCCAGCACCATTTATTAAATAGGGAATCCTTTCCCCATTTCTTGATTCTCTTAGGTTTATCAAAGATCAGATGGCTGTAGATGTGTGATATTATTTCTGAGGGCTCTGTTCTGTTCCATTGGTCTATATCTCTGTTTTGGTACCAGTACCTTGCTGTTTTGGTTACTGTAGCCTTGTAGTATAGTTAGAAGTCAGGTAGGGTGATGCCTCCAGCTTTGTTCTTTTGACTTAGGATTGTCTTGGCAATGCAGGGTCTTTTTTGGTTCCATATGAACTTTAAAGCAGTTTTTTCCAATTCTATGAAGAAAGTCATTGGTAGCTTAAGGGTGATGGCATTGAATCTATAACCTACCTTGGGCAGTATGGCCATTTTCATGATATTGATTCTTCCTATCCATGAGCCTGGTATGTTCTTCCATTTGTTTGTGTCCTCTTTTATTTCACTGAGCAGTGGTTTGTAGTTCTCCTTGAAGAGGTCCTTTACATCCCTCGTAAGCTGGATTCCTTGGTATTTTATTCTCTTTGAAGCTGTTGTGAATGGCAGTTCATTCATGATTTGGCTCTCTGTCTGTTACTGGTGTATAAGAACGCTTGTGATTTTTGCACATTAATTTTGTATCCTGAGACTTTGCTGAAGTTGATTATCAGCTTCAGGAGATTTTGGGCTGAGACAATGGGGTTTTCTAAATATACAATCATGTCATCTGCACACAGGGACAATTTGACTTCCTGTTTTCTTAACTGATTACCCTTCATTTCTTTCTCTTGCCTGATTGCCCTAGCCAGAACTTCCAACCATATGTTAATAGGAGTGGTGAAAGAGGGCATCCCTGTCTTGTGTCAGTTTTCAAAGGGAATGCTTCCACTTTTTGCCCATTCAGTATGATATTGGCTGTGGGTTTGTCATGAGTAGCTCTTATTATTTTGAGATACGTTTTATTGTTCCTCAGGGTTATTGGTCTAAAATTCTCTTTTTTGTTGTTGTCTCTCTGTCAGGCTTTGGTATCAGGATGATGTTGGCCTCGTAAAATGAGTTAGGGAGGATTCCCTCTTTTTCTATTGATTGGAATTGTTTCAGAAGGAATGGTACCAGTTCCTCCTTGTACCTCTGGTAGAATTCGACTGTGAATTCATCTGGTTCTGGACTTTTTTTGGTTGGTAGGCTATTAATTATTGTCTCAATTTCAGAGCCTGCTATTGGTCTGTTCAGGGATTCAACTTCTTCCGGGTTTAGTCTTGGGAGAGTGTAAGTGTCCAGGAAATTATCCATTTCTTCTAGTTTTCTAGTTTATTTGCATAGAGGTGTTTACAGTATTCTCTGATGGTAATTTGTATTTCTGTGGGGTCGGTGATAATATCCCCTTTATCATTTTTAATTGCATCTATTTAATTCTTCTCTCTTTTCTTCTTTATTATTCTTGCTAGCAGTCTATCAATTTTGTTGATCTTTTTAAAAAAACCAACTCCTGGATTCATTGATTTTTTGAAGGGATTTTTGTGCCTCTATCTCCCTCAGTTCTGCTCTGATCTTAGTTATTTCTTGCCTTCTGCTAGCTTTTGAATATGTTTGCTTTTGCTTCTCTAGTTCTTTTAATTGTGATGTTAGGGTGTCAATTTTAGATCTTTCCAGCTTTCTCTTGTGTGCATTTAGTGCTATAAATTTCCCTCTACACACTGTTTTAAATGTGTCCCTGAGGTTCTGGTATGTTGTATCTTTGTTCTCATTGGTTTCAAATAACATCTTTATTTCTGCCTTCATTTCGTTATGTACCCAGTAGTCATTCAGGAGCAGGTTATTCAGTTTCTATGTAGTTGAGTGGTTTTGATTGAGTTTCTTAGTCCTGAGTTCTAGTTTGATTGCACTGTGGTCTGAGAGACAGTTTGTTATAATTTCTGTTCTATTACATTTACTAAGGAGTGTTTTACTTCCAACTATGTGATCAATTTTGGAATAAGGGCGATGTGGTGCTGAGAAGAATGAATATTCTGTTGATTTGGGGTGGAGCATTCTGTCTATTAGGTCCGCTTGGTGCAGATTTGAGTTCAATTCCTGGATATCTTTATTAACTTTCTGTCTTATTGATCTGTCTAATGTTGACAGTGGGGTGTTACAGTCTCCCATTATTACTGTATGGGTGTCTCAGACTCTTTGTAAATCTCTACGGACTTGCTTTATGAATCTGGGTGCTCCAGATTTATGTATTGGGTGCATATATATTTAGGATAGTTAGCTCTTCCTGATGAATTGATCCCTTTACCATTATGTAATGGCCTTCTATGTGTCTCTTTTGATCTTTGATGGTTTAAAGTCTGTTTTATCAGAGACTAGTATTGCAACCCCTGCTTTTTTTGTTTTCCATGTGCTTTGTAGATCTTCCTCCATCCGTTTATTTTGAGCCTATATGTTTCTCTTCATGTAATATGAGTCTCCTGAATACAGCAAACTTATGGTTCTTGACTCTTTATCCAATTTGCCAGTCTGTGTCTTTTAATTGGAACATTTAGTCCATATATATTTAAGGTTAATATTGTTATGTATGAACTTGATCCCATCGTTATGATATTAGCTGGTTATTTTGCTTGCTAGTTGATGCAGTTTCTTCCTAGCATTGACGGACTTTACATTTTGACATGTTTTTGCAATGGCTGGTACCTGTTGTTCCTTTCCATGTTTAGTGCTTCCTTCAGTATCTCTTGTAGGGCAGGCCTGGTGGTGACAAAATATCTAAGCATTTGCTTGTCTGTAAAGGATTTTATTTCTCCTTCATTTGTGAAACTCATTTTGGCTGGATATGAAATTCTGGATTGAAAATTCTTTTCTTTAAGAATGTTGAATATTGGCCCCCACTCTCTTCTGGCTTGGAGAGTTTCTGCTGAAAGATCTGCTGTTAGTCTGATGGGTTTTCCTTTGTGTGTAACCCGACCTTTCTCTCCGGTTGCCCTTAACATTTTTTCCTTCATTTCAACTTTGGTGAATCTCATAATTACGTGTCTTGGAGTTGCTCTTCTTGAGGAGTATCTTTGTGGCAGTCTCTGTATTTCCTGAATTTGAATGTTGGCTTGCCTTACCTGGTTAGAGAAGTTGTCCTGGATGATATCCTGCTGAGTGTTTTCCAACTTGGTTCCATTTTCCCTGTCACTTTCAGGCACACCAATCAGACGTAGATTTGGTCTTTTCACATAATCCCATACTTCTTGGAGGCTTTTTTCGTTTCTTTTTACTCTTTTTTCTCTGCACTTCTCTTCTCACTTCATTTCATTCATTTGATCTTCAATTGCTGATACTCTTTCTTTCAGTTGATCGAGTCAGTTACTGAAGCTTGTGCATTTGTCATGTAGTTCTCGTGTTATGGTTTTCATCTCTATCAGTTCTTTTAAGGTCTTCTCTGCATTGATTATTCTACTTTTCCATTCATCCATTGTTTCTTCAAGGTTTTTAGTTTCTTTGTGCTGGTTACATAGTTCCTTCTTTAGCTCTGAGAAGTTTGATCGAACGAAGCGTTCTTCTCTCAACTCATCAAAGTCATTCTCCATCCAGGTTTGTTCCATTGCTGGTGATGAGCTGTGTTCCTTTAGAGGGGGAGATGCACTCTGATTTTTTGAATTTCCAGCTTTTTGCACTGCTTTTTCCCCATCTTTGTTGTTTTATCTGCCATTGGTCTTTGATGATGGTGACGTACTGATGGGGTTTTGGTGTGTGTGTCCTTTCTGTTTGTTAGTTTTCCTTCTAACTGTCAGGACCCTCAGCTGTATGTCTGTTGGAGTTTGCTTGAGGTCCACTCCAGACCCTGTTTGCCAGGGTATCAGCTGCTTAGGCTGCAGAAGATAGAATATTGCTTCACAGCGAGTGTTGCTGTCTGATTCTTGCTCTAGAAGCTTCGTCTCAGGGGCGTGTGAGGTGTGAGGTGTTGGTCTGCACCTAGTGGAAGATGTCTCCCAGTTAGGCTACTCAGGGGTCAGGGACTCACTTGAGCAGGCAGTCTGTCTATTCTCAGATCTCAAACTCCGTGCTGGGAGATCCACTCCTCTCTTCAAAGCTAACAGACACGGGCATTGACCTCTGCTGAAGTTTCTGCTGCTTTTTGTTTAGCTATGCCCTTTCCCCAGAGGCGGAGTCTACAAAGGCAGACTAGCCTCCTTGAGCTGTGTTGGGTTCCACCCAGTTCGAGCTTCCTGACAGCTTTGTTTACCTACTTAAGCCTCAGCAATGGTGGGTGCCCCTCCCCCAGCCTTGCTGCCAACTTGCAGTTAGATCTCAGACTGCTGTGCTAGCAATGAGTGAGGCTCCATGGGTGTGGAACCCTCTGGGCCAGGTGTGGGATATTATCTCCTGGTGTGCCATTTGCTAAGACTCTTGGTAAAGCACAGTGTTCGGGTGGGAGTTACCCGATTTTCCAGATGTTGTGTGTCTCAGTTTCCCTCGGCTAGGAAAAGGGATTCCCTTCCCCCTTGCATTTCCCAGGTGAGGCAATGCCTCGCTCTGCTTCAGCACTTGCTGGTCGGGCTGCACCAGCTGACTAGCACAGATTGTCTAGCACTCCCCAGTGAGATGAACCCAGAACCTCAGTTGAAAATGCAAAAATCACCCGTCTTCTGTGTCACTCAAGCTGGGAGCTGGAAGCTGGAGCTGTTCCTATTCAGCCATCTTGGGTGTGCCCCATATGTCTAATTTCACATGATATCTTATCCGATAAATTGGATTGGCTAGTAGGAAATCCCCAAAAAAGTATAGTTTATTCTTTGCAGTTAGTTTTATTATTCCATTTCTCATATTCCTTTATGTGCCTTCAGTCGAGTGTGCAATGATCATTTCTGGCAACCAAGCAAAGGGTGTCCTTGCAGAGCTTTATTTATGTGCAGTACTGAAACACATTCTAACTTTTTTCTGCTATGGTCACCAATGTAACTCATTAGTTTTCTGTATTTGAGCTTGCATACAAAAGGAAAATAATTTAGATAAAGTAATACTACTACAATTAAATCTGTAAATCACCAAACACTGCTTTTGAGGGCATACATTGATAAAATAAAATCTGGCAATATATTTTTATTCCTATAAATGCTGTGTATTTATTGATTTGCTAATTAAATTTATAGTGCTGTATACCAAGGAAATAATGAGAGATATATTTTATTACATACAAAAATGCATAACACAGTGTCATCAAAACAATGAAGGAAAAAAACTTGAGTTTCCATTTATAGGCTGTTGTTATATACATTAAAAGAAAATCATGTGGCAGAATAATATAAAGTTATTAAGAACAGAAAAGATGTCTACTTCCCACACCTATTAAGGTGGCGAAAATGCAGAACATTGACAACAGAAAATGGTGGCAAAGATGTGGTGCAGCAAGAACTCTCATTCATTGCTGATGGGAAGAAAAATGAATGGTACAGCCACTTTGAAAAACAGGGTGACAAAACCCTACAAAGCTAAACACACTCTTATAATATGATCAGCAGTCGCCCTCCTTCCTGTTTATCCAAGGAAGTCGAAAACATATATCTACACAAAAACCTGCACATAGATGTTTATAGCAACTTTATTCATAATTGCCAAAACTTGGAAACAACCAAGATGTTCTCCATTAGGTGAATGGATAAACTGTGGTGCATTGAGACAATGCAGTATTATTCAGCACTAAAAGCAAATGAAGGAACCTTGTATGACTTAGTGAAAAAAGTCATTGTGAAAAGCTACATACCATATGATTCTAACTATATGACATCTTGAAAAAGGCCAAACAATGAAGATATTAAAAACATAGTGGTTGTTAGGGGTTAGAGAATAGGGAAGAATGGATAGTCAGAACACAGGATTTGTAGGGCAGTGAACATATTCTGTATGATACTATAATACATGCTATTATATATTCATTAATACCCATAGAATATAGAAGACCAAGAGTAAACTCTAATGTAAACTATGGACTTTGGGTGATTTTGATGTGTCGGTGTAGTTACACTAATTATAATAAATATATCACTCTAGTGGGAGACGTTGATAATGGGGGAGGCTATGCATGTTTGGGATAAAGGGTATCCCAGAAATCTGTGTACCTTCCTCACAATTTTGTTGCAAATCTGTAACTGCTCTCAAAAAATAGTCTTCAAAAAAAGTCTTCTTCTATAGTTTGGTAAAATCAACTAGATCTTGAATAAGCCTTTCCTTTTGCTATATTTGTGATCTTCTAAGAAGTAAAGAAAATCTGTAAGGATCACCCCTTCACACACACAAAATATGTGGCTGGCACCTCAAGGGAAAATGAAGACACTGTCATTAAAATAGGTCAATCTACCAAATGGAAGAATTGAATCTGGGATTATTACATTAGGTTCATGATTTTCATAGAAGGGCTAAAGTGGTCCCAGATTGACACTATTCTTGATTTCCATCATAGACAAGTAACAATCTTTTTTTGAGAAAAGTATTCCCAACTCAGGTCTTTAGGATTCCAAAGATGATGATAAAGAAAATAAATATGAGACAGCAAATAAAGATCCCCAGCACATAAGTAAATAAACCACCAGGTTTAAGAGAGAGCTGAAATAATGTCCAGATAGGGCTCCCACTTAGTTCATATATTTTAAGATCAAATACAGAATATTACTTAAATATATGTGTCCATATGAATATATATAGATAATAAGAAATATAAAATTAGATAGTACTATTATTTTTAAAAGGCAAAGTTAATTATAAAATGAATCAACTATTGATTAATTAATTAAAAACACATAATTTTTTAAATGAAAAAGATCTAATAAAGTAGACATAGTTGAAGAGTAAGCAGGAAAACAAATCTGAAGAAATTAATCAAACAGACAAAATGAAACATGCAGAAAGAAGAAAAGTGGCATGTTCTTTACATTGAGAAGATTTAATGCACATCTGAAATCATTATCCCAATAGAAGATTGTATTAATTATTTTCTACTATATAACACATTATCCCAAAATGTAGCAACTTCAAGCAACAAATGGTTGTCTGGCTCCAGGATCTCTTAACCAGTTCCAGTCAAGCTGTTGTCTAGACAACAGTCTCTGAAGATATTTCAAAGCTAAAATTTCTTCTAATCTCACTCACAAGTCTTTTGGCAGGTCCTTCAATTCCTCTGCCATCTTGCCAATTGGGTCTCTGTATAGGTTGACAGAGAGAGAGAGAGCAAGCATTCACGAGAGTGATAATGAGAGCCTGATAGAAAGTGGGAAGGCACTACAAAAGGGTATGACCACTAGGAGCCAAGAGATGAAGATCAAGACAGATATAGAAAATGAAGCAAAGCTAATATCTGAAAAGGGCTAGTTGAGAGTTCAACTAACATGAACCCACACATACAAACAGTTGCCATCTTACTATGGCTGAACTTAACTTTTTTTTTTTTTTTTTTTAAACTTTGTAATGGGTTTGTTTATCAAGGAAGTACATGCATTTTTGACTTTTGGTATTTTTGACTTACAATAAGTTTATTGTGAAATTATGCCATCATAGGTTGAGGAGCCTCTATACATGAAACATAACAAATTATAAACAGGAAAAACAAACAAATGAAAACACATTTATATTGTAATATTGCAGATATGAAAGACAATGAAAAGTTTTTAATGCAGGTAGAGAAATCACCTACAAATAACTGGATGATATTGAAAGCAGACTTCGCATCAGTAACTGAAATTACAGTTTCTGAATTCAGATTGCTTGAGTTTGTCTCCTTGCCACCCTGGCTGTGCAATCTTTGGAAAATAACTTGATCTTTTTGTGTCTTATCTTTGTAGAGTTTTCTTCTGCTTTTGTGATAAAACACTGCAAACATTGGCACAGAGCAGCATAGATTTATTAACTGGATTTCTTAGAGATTTATTGTATTTATTTATTTATTATAGTTCTGGAGGCCAGAAGTCCTAACGTCAGTTGTTGACAGGGGTGTGTTTCTTCTGGAGGTTCTAAACTATAATCTATGTTTTTGCTTTTTCCAGCTTCAAGAGGCCCCCTGCATTCCTTGTTTATGGTCCTTTCTTCTCATTGTTGCAACCTCTGCTTTGTTCACATCTCCTTTTCTAACTCCTACCCTCCTGCCTCCCTTTAACAAGGACCACTGTGATTGATCACGTTGTGAATCTGGGATAATCTCCCTACCTCAGAATCCCTAACTCAATCATTGTAAAGTCTGTTTTGCTATAAAAGGTAATATATTCATAGATTTCAGGCCTTATGACCTGAACATTTTTGAGGGATATTAGTTTGTCTACCATAGTCCTTGTAAAATAAGAGAGGTAATAATGTCGACTACCTAGGGTTTTTATGAGGATTTAATATGTTTAGACTTTTTAAAAGTATGTACAATGCAGATTAACCTACACTGCATACTATAAAATTGTTTGATAAAATAAAATAAAGAATTGACTAAAAAGCTACAGGATGACATATTAAAGAGTTAAAGGTCGGTGAGTGGGGAACTGTATATTTAACATTATTTAGTCTACAAAATTGTTCTTCAAAGCTAAAGATTCAATAAACTGAAAGGTCACTGCTAACAGTCCTTCAATTGTCAAACATCTAAAGAGTGTACTTTCGGAAGATAGAAAAGAATCTTAGAAGATGACTCTGAGAAATGAAAATAGAAAACATATAAATTGGAAGACAAGTGAGTAAGTCCAAGAAACCACTGTTTATTTAAAAACAATGTTCTTCTTTCAATTTGTAAGGTAAAAAACAAAAAAACAATAATAATGCATACTTTAGAAAGGGGTTAACCATAATTACATTGTGTGAAAGCAACTATATTATTCAATGCAGGGAGCTGAAGGCCCATGGGATGTGACCAACTCAACATTCCACTGGAGGCTATATGATCAAACAGCAAAATACTTATCATGAATGCAAGATGTGAGCAAACTCATGACTGCTCATGCCTACAGAAGGTTTGCTGGAGGCAATCACTCCCTGGTGCCGAGCTTACCTACTGCGACATCTAGAGAATGCAGTCTTGCAAGCCTGCTCTGGACTGAGCCACTGACCCCTTATTCCACCCCGCTTCTTGCTATCTCTTTTGCTAATAAATACTAAGGGTTGTGTAAAGCTCAGGTCCCTTGTCCACTAGAGTCAAGGTATCTCTGACCCCTTCTTCCAAATATATTTTTTTGTCTCTTGTCTTTATTCCCGCATTCGTCCCCCTTTTTTCAGATCAATATGTCCATGGCAACTCAAGATATGTGGTGAGGTAGTGTCTAATGGAAGCTATTGTTAAATCACAAATATATAGCTAAACTGAAAGTAACTAAGTTTGAACTTAGTTAGACTCTTCAAAGTCTAACTAAGTAATTGGATTCTTCAAAGGATATTGTCATGTCAGAGGCTAAGCATTGCTTTTTGTTGATGATAGGTTGGATCATGGTGACTGGAAGCTTATGTTATAGGGTTTATGCAGAGACTTCATCTTTGCCATTAAGTCTATGCTGTTTATGAACCATTTGCCAGCGCTAGAATGACCAGTGCCAGATGCTGTCTGATGTGACTTGTATGGGTCATTCTTTCTACTTGGTTATTGAGCATCTTCTATGGTCAATATTTTACAGTAGACATTCATGTCCTGGGTACACTATGCTTTATGTTCACTCCCACAGGTTAATCCACAAGCCTCTTTTCCAGAATTTCCAATTATCCACATAGTGAAATAATGTCAGAGTGTCCAAACTGTTCAGGTCCCCTAGGATTATATTATGACAGAAGTAAAAAGAGTTAGTATCACCCGCAAACAAAGCTACAAATATATATTATTGTCCATCCCATATGAAAGCAAACTATCTCTGACCTAGCACCTGTTGGATGAATACAGGTATATAGGGAATTTATGTCTTCTAGTAATTTCCTCTAGAAGAGATCCCAGGAGTTGTAGTTAGGACTGTTATCCTAGTTAAATTTATTATAATCTACAGCCACCCACCAAAATCCATCTGAATTTTGTAGGGACCAAATTGGTACATCTAAATGGTAGAAGCAATGATCCTGAATTCTTTTACTCTTTAGTTGTGTTTTCATTATTATAACTATTGAGTTTTGAGAATTCTTTATATACTTTGGGTATAATTTATTTGTGAGATAACTGTGACTTGTCTTTTTATTTTAACAGTATATATCAAAGAATAAAAGTTTTACATTTTGATGAATAAAAAAGTAGTAGCCCTAATCTTTGCTTTATCCTCACAGATAAGTATTATTTTTTGCTTAATGTCTTAGCTGGGACTTTTAATTGCCATTTACCAATAATATAGCTTTCACCTCAGAGGCCATGGAATTGATACAAGGATCATGGTAACTGTCAAGTATTTACATTCTAATTGTACATTTATACACTGAAGAAAAGTCCTTGGGTATGTCCGTAAATCCAATAGATTCATGGTGAACAAGAATAGAGACAGGACTCAATTACATGACTCCCAGACCTTTCTCCATTGCACCTGCACCAATCTAATAAGCGGGCTGAAGAAGTATCATTTTCCGATTAGAAGATATAGTGATTCAAGTATACAGCCATCACTAACATCTTAAGTCCTGTGTCCAGTAGCCCTCAAAATGTCTGGTAGATCTCATGCTCCAGTGTACAACTCTTCTAATAAGTTGCCAAAGGCCTCTGTGCGGAATGACTTGGGGAATATTTACTGCCTACACTCATTGTGGCATTAGTATGTCCTTCCTTATGGGGACTTAGTCTCTCCCTTGCTCAATGTTTATTTCCCACCAGGGAATCACTTTTTACAACCAGACACATTGTCTTGCAAAGCAGAGGCCTATACTATCTTCAAGTGATAAGGGAGTTGGGAAATGGAGTGGAGAGTGGGGAGTGCTAGACTTTATCTCAGAGAAGCCAACCATTTCAAGACCTCATGATTCCTGAAATACGTTTCCTGTTTGAAGAAAAATTTGCAAATAGAAGATCTATTGAGTTGAGAATTCAACTTTGGAGTTTCACTATACTTAGAATTAAATACTGTGTCTAATCCTAGACTCTGCCTAATGGTTATAGGAGAGGAATGTCACTTTATATGTTGCTAAGTGCTTTGATTTTACTCTTAACATTAAAATGGTGGTTAATCACCCTAGACATTATTGGCTTTCTTCAATGACTCTATAGCACTCAGCAATAGGCATTCAATTCTAGTCTTTTCAATTTACTACCTTCCCTATGACTCTCAAATGTCTGAGGCATGGCACTGACAGTGCATAATCTTCAATTTATATAACATCCCTGATTACTAGTGATAAAAGATTTAACAATTGCACCACCACAGCATACCAGGAATAATCAAAACATTACTGACCACTGGTATGAGTACTCATTGCAAGCCAGGCTGTTAGTGATCCAACATCAAAATTCCATTTTAGGGTCAATTTCCTAAGACCAATCCTGTACCAATGATTTTAGATTGAGTTACACAGAAGCAGACAGTTAGAGGAATGCAGGAGACCCTGAAAGACAGCACCATTAACAAAGTTAGGAAAATAGGAATTGGCAAAAGGAGAATTTGGACTCCAGTGAAGTTCCATTAGTAATCTCTGGCTAACTCAACTGTAGCTGGAGCTGAGATGTTTCTTTAAAATTGGCTCAAACTTGGGACCTTTTATTGTTTCTTTTAAATCAACTAGTTATTGCATGTGGGTTAAGAGAGGAATGAAAGCTGGGGTGAGGCACTTTTCTTCAGTTCAGGGCAATTCTTCACACAGAGGCACACAATTGTAATGATCAGAAGCTTACCCTACTGGCAGCTGGTGGAATGAAGGAAGAATTTGAACAGAGCCCAGAGATTCTGATACAATTATTAGTTTTTCAATAATGTGAGCATAGTTAATTCTACCTTAGATTAATATTGAAAATTATAAATAGTTTTTTTTCTGCTATGCTGAAAATCATGTAAAATAGGATAGCTATACTGTGTTATTGACTCTAAAATCTCAGTGGTTTAATATAGATGAAAGTGCATCTACTTCATTCTTTTTCACACCTGATTTCAAAATTTTAATTATCAGCATCTTGGATTGTTATTTCTTAAAATATCTGTGGTGAAGAATGTGGTTATTTTCGTTTTGTTTGTTCATTTTCTTTTTTCAAAACTATTGATGGCAGATACTTTTGAAAAAATGTGATAAATATAGAGTGAGTATCAACTTGTTATAAAAAGTTCTAAATGCTAATATTCAATTTCTGATGTATCTCATGTAGACCAGTAACAGTTTATCTGAGGACACACTTTGAGCAACATTCTCTAGGCCTTATTACCTTCTCTCATGTTCTTTTTTTTTCTATCCTTTTGTTTATCCTTGCTTCAGTTTTAATATTTTCTTTTGAGATGCCTCCCAATTTACTAATTCTTTCTCTAGCTGCATCTAATCTACTGTCAAATACATACACTAAGTTCTTAGTTTCTGTTATTGTATTTTTAAGTTTTACAATTTCAACTTTCCTTATTTTCTTTAAGTTTATACTTTAATACTGAAATTACAAAATTGTGTCTCTTACTTACTGAAACACAATTTTTATAATTATTTTAAAACCTGTGCCATATAATGGAATAATCTGAATCTCTTATCTGGTTATTTCTTTTGGCTTTGTGGTCACTTTATTTTTATCTACTCGCATACCTGGTTATGCTTATCAAGCCGTATGTATGAAGACTATCAAGGTAAATTGAGTCTCTGGATACTATTCTCTTACTCCAAGATAGAGTTATGTTTGCTATCATCTGCTGGCTATTCAAGAATCACTAGCCATCCTAGATTAATGTAATTCTAATAAGGGATTAATATCATGTATTCTGAGCTTTAGACCCTGTGAAGACTTCACTACTTCTATTTCACTTTCTTCCTAGGGTATAGACTCTCAAGGTGTTTATGAGGAACTCTCTACTTATAAGCCTAGACTCCAATATTTATCTCTCCCACCTCTCTGTAGAATGCACTGCTCAGTTGCTCAAACTCCCAGTCCTCTTTACTAGAATTTTCAAGTTAAAATTCATCATAAATGTAAACCTTATTTCTATTTATTTTCTCCTAAATCTTTACCTCATAGTTCTTGAATATCTTTATAATTTCCCAATGTTTTCTAGTAAGTATATACATTATATTTTATCCATATATTCTCCTTGGTTTTTGTTAGCTATTATCAATAATCAAACTGAGCTACTGGGACTTTTTTTTTCTCAAGGTTATTTGTTCTTTAGAAAATAACTACTCCTCTTTTAAGAAAGAGTTGTCACTCTGTCAGGGAACAGATAGAAACTGAATGCCTGATTATGGCAATCCAGGTGATATTGTGACCTGAGCCACTGAGCAATGAATCAAGGAGGCCATGCAGTGCACTTTCATCAAGTGAAATGACATACACCTAACCATGCTTGCTGATTCTGATGGCACAAATAGAGAATTATAATCATGTCAAATATAGCATTATTTCCAATGGTTAAAATTGAAGACAACTTACATATCCTTTAAAACAAGAATTTATAAAGAAATTTTTATACCAAACACAATGAAATGTGATGAAGCAGCTAAAATGTATGAACTACAATTTCTTATATCCTTCTGAATAAATTTTACATTATACAGTTATGAGAAAAGTGAGTCTATTAAGAATCTATACAAACTAATAGAATTTATTTGAAGATTAAGATGTACTGAACAATAATTTACATGTAATTACATCTGTATCTATTTTATATAATTATATATAATCATATATGTATATATATTATATATTATATATTTATATTAAGTAAAATTCTAAACACATTTCTGGAATTATTAATTGTAAAATTTCCTAGGGGTAAAAAGGGGAATGGTTTCAGAATTATGTAGAGGACTTCAACAGTACATATGATTTTTAAAAAATATGAAACAAGCATGAGCAACTTTTTACAATTAGAAGAAAACTATGTTCTTATACGGAGGTACTTAGTAGAGTGTTCTCTATACTTTCTTGTGTATTTGAATAATTTTATAATACAGAATAGGATTTTCATAATAAAAATCCTTTTTAAGAAAACTTAAAACCCATCCCTTTATATTGGTAATTGTGGAATATATTGTGCTTTCTCTATCCCAGTTTGCACACTGCCTTTCTCTGCTTTGCTTTTCCCTAGGAGGCTAAGTCCTATAGATTGACTCTTCAAATTTCTCTAGCTGTCTTCTCGTTGGGTCAACTCAGTGAGAACTCCTGGGAGATTGGAGTAGATGGAGTGAGAGAGCAGGGACCATAGAACAGTATTTTTTCCTTGCCTCTTCCCTTGATCAATACACAGTCTCTGGCAGTATTCTGTATGGTAGATGGGCCCTCCTCCAGAGTTCTGGGTCTCAGTAGGCTTTGATAATCCTCTCCTTGTTCCTTCAGCACTAAGAGTGGTAATGGCTTTGCATTGCTTCTGAGTGTCTCACCATTCCATATTCCATATCCCTGTCTACTCCTTTGTAAGTAGGTCTTTCCTAAGTCTGCTCATTGAAATATTTGTTTCCTGCTCGTATCTTAGCTAATACATTGATGGAATGAGAAAGCAAAAATAAAAAAAAGTACAATAAGCAGTAAAAATATATTATTAATAAAATAAATATATGTATGCTTATATAACTTAATGTATGCAATGTGAGTAAAATAAAGCCATGTATAAGACCATTTCAATTAGTTGATTAGTCTATTAATCGGATTTGTTCACATCAAACTCCAAAATATGTGGCCTAACTATAACACTCCAAGCCATGAATCAACTGGTTTAATAATAGTTTTCAGTTATATTTAGGACAATTAAACTAATAATATATGCAAATGTAATTATTGATATATTTAATGCTTATTTTGAAATGGACAACTGTAATAGCTATTACAATAATCAATCGGATGGTCAAATTCTACTATGGTTATAGTGATTTGAAATTTTAAAGCATAGCAGTCATCTTAAAATTCCTTTTCCAAAGATTATTCACCGGAAATATTGTATCCCATTAGAAGCCCAAGGATTTTTTTTTTTTTGTAATGGAAGGCAGCCATACTCCTTTAGCAAAACTGATTAGTCTGTCCTCCTACTTCAGTGTTTTTATCTATTAAAGCCAAAGCCTAATGAGTAAATTCACTAATGAGGCTCTCTATATCTGTTGTAAAGAAAAATCTTTCTTTAGCAAACTTATTAAAACAGTAAGTAAATCTCGAGCTAAACTTGGCAAAATTCTGTGATCCAAATTGACAAATGTAAGCATGTTTTCTTTTGCTACCTGAAATGTTGACTGCTAATAATAGGATCTCAGTTCAAACAAATAATTACAGTTGATGATAAAAAATAAACTTAACCCTAATTAATGACTTTGCTAACAGCTGCTGCTTATTTAGGGCATTAATCCAAGTTTTTGTTTAACCTCTTTATATCTACTAACCTATATGAAATATTTAACAATTCATTGATTCCTAAGGCACTACGTGATAATATGTGACTGTATCCATGAGATGCCACTGACTATGATTTTGCTTGTCTACCCTGCATTCTGGCCAGGTCTTCTATTGTCAGGTTCCATCCTGAATTGAGGATTCCATTTCCATATACTCTTTTTGAAGAAACTGATTGCAGGTAGTTTTTAAAACCATAGATGACCTGGAGTCACAGTGAAGAGAATGGCACCTGGATAAAATACCACCATGTATCTGCTTGCCTATTGTCTTTGAGCAGTGCTGTTCACAGTATTGGACGGTGATTGCTAACCTAAGTCAGATCCTCCCATTTGGTCTTTGAATTCAAAACGTTAAACATTTCTTAGAGAAGAGAGATCATAGTCTTTTAAAAGAACTGAAGTAAGTTTAGTAGGGCAGCAGAAACAGCTAGAGATAAGGCTGAAGATGAAGTCATTATTTAGCTATAAAAAGACTCATAAACCAGGATTCCAATTTTTATCATACAGGTTATTGGAACCCCTGGAGGATATAAAACCAGAAAGTAAAATGATCTTATTTACATTTTTTCTCTTCCTGGTTTATTCTTATATTAAACCCTGATTCATTTAAGTAACTTAAATATGCCTCTCGTATAACCTGAAAGATGAAAGATAAACCATGTCTCATTTTAATGATAACAAGCTG
This sequence comes from Macaca fascicularis, assembly GCF_037993035.2. Lineage (NCBI taxonomy): Eukaryota > Metazoa > Chordata > Mammalia > Primates > Cercopithecidae > Macaca > Macaca fascicularis. Next base: position 42,851,061 of record NC_088379.1, read on the forward strand.
AGATGATAACTGTGCGTGTGCTCTCGCTGTAGTCTTCGTGTACATACCACCTCATCTATCTACTTTTTTCCTAGAGTAGACATTTTGGCCTCAATAGCTCCCTCTATTAGGAACTTTACTTTATTTACTATCCTTGCTCAACTTCCTCCACTTCAGATTGTTTCTCATAGAACATAACTTACCACTGCTTGCATCAACAAATCTTTTAATTCTCAAATGACATTCATAGTAAGAAATTTGTGTCTTGGCTCTACTCTCTGTTAACTGGAAGAGTTGGCATCATCTCAAATAAGTCCCATCATCTGAATTTATTTTTCTGTAAAGGGATGCTTTGTTTATTATACTTCATAGACTTATTGTGAAGGGAAATTAGGAAGTCTAAATGAGGTTATTCCTGATATCAAATGATGTGTGAATATTTTTTATTATGATAAAGGGAATGTAATTCACATATATTGTTGAGACCTGTCAATGATAAGTAGAGCAGCTGCATGAATATAAACCTGGGCTTTAAAGTCATACAGGCTTCAACCAAACCTTTTCTAATTAGCATCTGTAAAATTGCAGGAAAGTTAATTAACTGCTGTAAACTTCAGCACCTTTATTTATAAAATCAGAACAACAATGTCTACTTCACAAAATTATGATAAAGATTTAATGAGTTAACACGTGAAAATTTATTTGAAAGGTCATTGGAACACAGTAAGTTGTCATTAAAAGGTTGCAAATATTCCATTAAGAAGTAAAATGTTTGATCTTTTAAAATTTGTATTTAATTGTAGAACCTATTATAATTTATTTAAGAATAATAGCACAAGGAAACTTATATGAATGGATTCATTATCCTGTCTCGCAAATTAGTCATGAGGAAGTAAAGCTAAAACATAGAGAAGGAGCAATAGGAAGTTAGCAGCTATTCAGGAAGGTGGAAACAGAGTTTTCTCTTTGTCTTCCAAAATCAGTTTTTACCTTACTGTTGAACACACAGTATTCAACTTAATAGGTGTTGAATGGACAAATGAAGGAATAAATGAACAAATTATAACTGTTTGAAAAGGGTCATAGCTGATTCAGGTCACGTAATGCACTGGGGGATGAGGTTAGAGTATTTTGGGGAATAGGGTAAGATTGATGCTCTAAAGGCAGTTCCAAACAGCAGATACATAAGTCGATGGGGCAATAATAAAAAGGATGATAATGGTGATGATATCTAACATGTATTGAGTGCTTAATAGTATCACACATAAATGTTTATAAAATATATAAAACTAGTTTAAATGTTTTATATATATTATCTTTTTATTCATCCTAAATTGCCTATAAACAGATATTATTATTATCGCTATTTTCATAGGGACAAACTAAAGCAAAGAGAGGGTAAGAAACTTCCATAAATTTATATATTATTAAATAATATCCTACTTGTTTAACATGAGAAAGAATGGCAAGGTTCAAATCCCCCAGGCTCCATCCAGGTAGTTCAGGAATCCAGTGATTCTCTGTATTAGGGTTCTCTAGAGGGACAGAACTAATATATATATATATAAAGGGGAGTTTATTAAGTATTAACTCATGTGATCATATGTCCCACAATAGACTGTCTGCAAGCTGAGGAGCAAGAAGAGCCAGTCCAAGTCCCAAAACTGAAAAGCTTTGTGTGATGTTCAAGGGTAGGAAGCATCCAGCAGCACAGGAGAAAGATGTAGGTTGAGAAGCCAGGAGAGTCTACTCTTTTCACATTTCTCTGCCTGCTTTATATTCTAGCTGTGCTGGCAGCTGATTAGATGGTGCCCACCCAGATTAAGGGTGGGTCTGCTTTGCCCAGCCCACTGACTCAAATGTTAATCTCCTTTGGCAACACCCTCACAGACACACCCAGAATCAATACTTGACATCCTTCAATCCATTCAAGGTACCAGTATTAACTATCACAAGTCCACCCCTTGTCAACTTGAACCCATATGCATCTCCTGAAATCATACATAATCTTCAAATAAAGACAATAATATGGTCGTAATTATGCCTAACATAATACAGCTATCCTTCGTACAACTGGAAACACTCCCATCCCCAAACCAAATACTATTACATAAAGTTAACAATACTTAAATGCCGATACGGAGTCAATAAATCTTATGTCACATGGTAAAGAAAAAAGGAAATAAAATGAAGATATTTTCTTAGTACAAGTATCTACATATACAAACATGTTTTCAACAAAAGAAGGAGGAAATACGACAATTACAGTATTACAGTCCCCATTTCTGCAGCTAGTCAGGTGGTCATAGCTGGTATTGATGACTACCTTCTGCTACTACCCATTCTGTATTCCCCTTGCCTTCATCAAGCTCAGCAGGCGGTGGTTTCTTTCCTGATAGGGTGACCCAAACTTACATTCCTGAAGTGTCTGGACCATTTGTAGTCTGGCTTGGATTGGGCTGTTGTAATTTCCCATTGATCTTAATCACAGCGTATGATAATACTAAGAGACGCCCTAATTGATTTCCTGTATTACATGCATACTCTTCCTTACCTCCGTTGTGGAGTAGTAGACTGATTTCATCTTGATAGTCCTGGTCAATCACCCCAACCAACACTGTTACTCCCTTCTTAGCCTGTTGACTTAAAGGTAGGTGGAGCCCAAGGTGTCCAGGTGGCAATCTTAACTTCCAGTATAATGAAATAGTTGTTGTGTCTCCTGGTGGCAGCATTGGAGCCCTCTGGAACTAAGACCTCTAGGCCAGCAGAACATAATGTCACAGGAACAGGAAGCCAACATTTAGCTAGTGGATCACTAGGGGTGATGGTGAGTGGTGTCACTTCCACTTCCACTCCTTTATTCCTGGACCTGTGATTCCTGGCTATAGAAGAAACAGTACCATATATTGGATACTGATTCAGAGCATACATGGCCTTCTGGAGAACTTTGCCCCAGCCCTGCAAAGTATTGTCACCTAGTTTGTATTGTAACTGTCACTTCATAGGCCATTCCATTGTTGTATCAATCCAGCTGCTTCAGGATAATGAGGAACATGGTAAGACCAGAGAATTCCATGAGCATGAGTCCACTGCTACACTTCTTTAGCTGTAAAGTGAGTGCCTTGATCAGAGGCAGTGCTGTGTGGAATACTATGACGGTGGATAAGATATTCTGAGTCCACTGATGGTAGTCTTGGCAGAAGCATTGCATGCAGGATAGGCAAACCCATATCCAGAATAACTGTCTACTCAAGTGAGGACAAACCTTTGCCTTTTCCATGATGAAAGAGGTACAATATCATCAACCTGCCAATATTCCTTGGGTATCACCCCCAAGGAATGGTACCATATCAAGGGCTCAGTGTTGGTCTCTGCTGCTGCCAAATTGGGAACTCAGCTGTGGCCATAGCCAGGTCAGCCTTGCTGAGTGGAAGTCAATATTGCTGAGCCCATGCATAACCTTCATCCCTGCCATCATGGCGAGTTTGTTCACGGACCCATTAGGCAATGACAGGGGTGGCTGGGGAAAGAGGCTGAGTGTTGTCTACAGAACAGGTCCTCCTATCCACTTGATTATTAAAATTCTCCTCTGTTGAGGTCACCCTTTGGTGAACATTCACACAGGATAGAAATATTTTCAGAGTTTTCGACCACTCAAAGAAATCTATCCACATACCTCTTCCCCAAATTTCTTTGTCACCAATTTTCCCATCATGGTTCTTCCAAGTCCCTGATCACTCAGTCAAACCATTGACTACAGCCCATAATCAGTATATAATAGCACATCTGGCCATTTCTCTTTTCATGCAAAGTGCACGATGAGGTGCACTGCTCAAAGTTCTTTCCACTGTGAGGATTTCCCTTCACTGCTGTCCTTCAGAGATGCCCTAGAAAGGGGGTGTAGTACTGCAGCTGCCCACTTTTGGGTGGCCCACTTTTGGGTGTCATGCAGAAGCATCTCTGAAGCAGGCCCTAGTCTTGTCTTCCTCTGTCAAACAATCATAGGGAACTCCCCATGAGTCCATTGGTGCAGGCTAGGGGAGAGAAGGAAGGGTGGCAAGAGTGGAGACCATGGGCATTTGAACCACTTCCTTATGTAACTTACTTGTTCCTTCAGGACATGCTCAAGCCTGATCACATATATACCACTACCAGTTGATGATGTAATGCTGCTGTTTATGACCCACTTTATGGCTAGATTGGTCAGAAAGCACCCAGTTCATGATAGGTAGTTTGGGTCGCATGGTGACTTGATGACCCATAGTCAAATGTTCAGTTTCCACCAAAGCCCAGTGACAGGCCAAGTGCTGTCTCTCAAAAGGAAAATAGTTGTCTGCAGAAGATGGCGGGGCCTTGCTCCAAAATCCCAGAGGCCTCCACTGTGATTCACTTATGGGGGCCTGCCAAAGGCCCCAAATAGCATTCATATCTGCCACTGACACCTCGAGCACCATTGGATCTGCTGTTCATATTGCCCAAGTGGCAGAACGGTTTGCATGGCAGCCTGGGCCTGTTGCAGAGCCTTCTTCTATTCTGGACTCCTTTCAAAACTAGCAGCCTTTAGGGTCACTTGATAAATGGGCCATAGTAACACACCCAAATGAGGAATGTGTTGCTTCCAAAATCCAAATAGGCCTCCTAGGCATTGTGCCTCTTTCTTGGTTGTAGGAGGGGTCAAATGTAGCAACTTATCCTTCACTTTAGAAGGAATATCTCAACAAGCCCCACACCACTGGACCCCTAGAAATTTTATTGAAATAGAAGGTCCATGAATTTTACTTGGAGTTATTTCCCATCTTCTGGCACACAAATGTCTCACCAGTAAGTCCAATGTGTTTTCTATTTCTTGCTCACTGGATTCAATCAGTGTAATGGATTAGTGTGATATCTTGCAGAAGCGAAAATCAATTAACGTCTCTATAAATAAGATTATGACACAAAGCTGGAGAATTGATATACCCCTGAGGTAGGACAGTAAAGGTAAATTGCTGGCCTTGCCAGCTGAAGGCAAATGGCTTCCGGTGGGCCTTATGGAAAAGAATGGAGAAAAAGACATTTGCTAAGTCAATGGCGGCATACCAGGTACCAGAAGATGTGTTAATTTGCTCAAGCAATGAAACCACATCTGGTACAACAGCTGCAATTGGAATCACCACTTGGTTAAGCTTACAATAATCCACTGTCATTCTGCAAAATCCCTCTCTTTCCTGCCCAGACAAAATTGGAGAGTTCAATGGTGATGTGGTACAAATCACCACTCCCGAGCCTTTCAAGTCCTTTACGGTGGCACTAATCTCTGCAATCCCTCCAGGGATGTAATATTGTTTTTGATTTACTATTTTTCTAGTTAGAGGCAGCTCTGATGGCTTTCATTTGGCCTTTCTCACTAAAACAGCCTTCACCCTACCAATCAAGAAGCCAACATGTGGGTTTTGCCAGCTTCTAAGTATGTCTATGCCAATTATGCATTCTGGCACTGGGGAAACGACCACAGAATGAGTCTGGGGACTAACTGGACCCACTTTAAGTCAGACATGAGTTAAAACACCATTAATTATCTGGCCTCCACAAGCCCCTACTTTAACTGGAGAACCACAATGATGTTTTGAGTCTCCTAGAATCAACGTTAGCTCAGAGTCAGTGTCCAGTAGTCCCCAAATGTCTGATCATTTCCCTTCCCCTGATGCAGTTACCCTGGTGAAAGGCAGGAGGTTTCCTTGGGGAAGAATGGAAGAAAGATTCACTGCATAAATTTTCAGTACTATAGTGTGGTTCTTCCTCAAGGGGACCCAGACTCCCCTTCATTCAAGGGGTTCTGGGACTGTAAACTGACTTAAATCTGGAAATGTATTCATGATTCTCTGTTTTTATAATTCAAATTAGTCTTTTATCAATTCAACCTAGAAGTTTTCTGCTTATATAAATTAAGTAGGAATATAGTAGACTCCCCATCAACTTAACTTGTAGGAAAATCGTGATTAATTAACCAATGCCAGAGCGATACACAAGTCAGACTAGTCTGATTGCTGGTTTGTTTCTGCTGTCCATTATGGTAGCTATGCCCACCTTGCCTTTGATGGTAGGGTGATCCCACTTGGGCCCTGCCACCTCAGGATCCAATTATTTCTACTGTACTTAAATTTTGTAATTGAGTGACTGTGGTTCCCACTGTTAGATCTGATATACAGAGAAAAGCAATTACAGGGTTCTTCAAAGACGCAGGTGCTATCATCATGAATCTATTTCACAAGGCATTGGTCATGGGTATATGTTCTGGACCATTCCAGCTGGGATGAGTAGCACCAAAGTGACTAATCCACTCCACCATCCCAATCTTTTTTTTTTTTTTTTTTTTTTTTTTTTGAGACAGAGTCTTGCACTGTCACCCAGGCTGGAATGCAGTGGCATGATCTCAGCTCACTGCAACTTCTACTTCCTGAGTTCAAGCAGTTCTCTTGTCGCAACCTCCGCCTTCTGGGTACAAGTAATTCTCCTGCCTCAGTCTCCTCGGTAACTGGGATTAGAGGCATGTGTCACCACACCTGGCTAATTTTTGTATTTTAGTAGAGATGGAATTTCATCATGTTTGCCAGGCTGGTCTCCAACTCCTGACCTCAAGCAATCCACCTGCATGGCCTCCCAAAGTGCTGGGAGTACAGGCATGAACCACCGTGCCAGGCCCATCCTAATCTTTCTGAGCCTTTTGACCCCTTACTCTACATTAAACCAAGGGAGATTAAGCATTTCCAGCTCACTCACAGTGGGCCATCTTTTGCAGCTAACCAAGCAAATAAACTGTTAGAACTTTTATAGTCCCCTGAGCTGCAACATTAAATGCAGAGTCCCTGCATTTAATCTGCATTTAATATATATAATATATTAAATGTATATATTTTGTTACAAATATTAATATATATTTATAAAATAATACATATATATTATATATTTATATATAATATTTATATATTATATAATACATATTTATATATTCTATATATTATATATACTTAATATGTATATATTTGGTGATTCCAAAATGCTAAGGACCCTACTTCTCTTTTTTTTTTTTTTTTTTTTTGAGACGGAGTCTCGCTCTGTCACCCAGGCTGGAGTGCAGTGGCCGGGTCTCAGCTCACTGCAAGCTCCGCCTCCCGGGTTCACGCCATTCTCCTGCCTCAGCCTCTGGAGTAGCTGGGACTACAGGCGCCCGCCACCTCGCCTGGCTAGTTTTTTTTTTTTTTGTATTTTTAGTAGAGACGGGGTTTCACCATGTTAGCCAGGATGGTCTCGATCTCCTGACCTTGTGATCCGCCCGTCTCGGCCTCCCAAAGTGCTGGGATTACAGGCTTGAGCCACCGCGCCCGGCCTAAGGACCCTAATTCTAATAGTATGGAGAACACTGATAGTCCTTGGTGTAAACTGTATAGAGAGCTATTCAAAATAAATGCCTTTGAGACTTCTGATTCACTACTCATGAGAGGCAAGGAGTTTAGTGACTCTATACATAATACTTTTAAAAATATGTGGCGAACCAAGGAATATAATGAAGCTGGTTGGTTGCTCGTAATTTCAGTGTACAAAGTGATTAAAGAAAATGATGAACTCAGAGATTCTGTCTCCTGGCTTCAGAAGCAGATACTGAGCCTCAAATCTGCTAAGATTGCCGTTAGTGAGAGTCTTATCTCCTGTAGGGAAAGAGCTGAAATTTTGGCAAAACAGACACAAGCTCTTATGCAAGTGGCTGACCTGCAATGAAAGGTGCATGCACAGCCTCAACAGGTATCTCAACCTATATATATATATATATGTACGTTGTGTGTGTGTGTGTGTTTCATATGACATGAAAAGGCAAATGCTTCTTTCTCCATGGAGTGGCCCTGCAGCTTTCTTGGCTATATACTCTTCTGGAGATTTTAAGCACCAGGCTTAGATGCTCTAATACAGTTACAAAAACCAAAGGAGAGGGAGGGTATGATGGTTAATACTGAGTGTCACCTCGATTGGATTGAAGGACGCAAAGCTTTGATCCTGGGTGTGTCTGTAAGAGTGGTGCCAAATGAAATTAATATTTGAGTCAGTGGGCTGGGAAGGACAGACTCACACTTAATATGGGTAGTTACCATTTAATCAACTGCCAATGCAGCTAGAATATAAAGCAGGCAGAAAAACATGAAAAGACTAGACTGGCCTAGCCTCTCAGCCTATATTGCTCTCCCATGCTGGATGCTTCCTGCCCTCAAACATCGGACTCCAGGTTCTTCAGTTTGGGGACTCGGACTGGCTCTCCTTTCTCCTCAGTTTGCAGATGTCCTATTGTGGGACCTTGTGATCATGTGAGTTAATACTTAATAAATTCCCCTTCATATATAAATGCCTTCTCAGATCTAAGGAAACAAGGACAGTTGCTATGCCCTGATATTTCTAAGGATTGAAGTTTTTGGATACTCCTGCAGAGCAAAACAAAATAGCTATACATTCCTAGCTGTTTCAGTTTTTAACTTAAGCTAAGATTGTCCTAGAAAATAAGAGCTGAGAGTCATGAGTTTTAGGTTTTAAGTGTAAAAGATTTTAAACCTTCTTTCCATATTTTCTAGTTTCTGTTTTTCAATAACAGCACCTTTTTATAAATCCATATATCAATTTATTGGAATAAATATAGATTCAGGCCATTATCAGAAAATAATCTGACAGAAAGAGCAAACATATGTATTTTACATTCACACATATACACAGGCATACACACACATACAAACACACAAACACAAGTTAAATTTTTCTACTCTATGCTGAGGTAGTGGCAAATTTTCATTATTGTTTGAAAATTTCATTTATTTTCTTGTTCTTCCTACTTTCTTTGTTACTCGTTCTACCAATATCTGGTTTTCTATGCCTCTAAGTCTCATGACTGCTCTTTCAATCCTATTTTGGAAGTCTTTTTTTTCATGGATTGTAACTTCTTTTCCTAATATTGTAGAATGTATAAGACATACAAGTGTCTCTTTTATTAATATTAGTCACTTTTACAGCATAACCTTAAAGTACAATTATACAAATAACACAGATTCTGGCACAGAATAAATATTCAAGAATTAGTGCATGCACAAATGCTGAATAGTGGCTAAAAATCTGATTAGCTTCTGTGTGTTATAGACGGGGACAAATTTTGAAGGACACAGACTACCTAAGCCTGCTCTAGGAGTTACTATTATACAAAAGAGTAGAATTTTCTTTATTCATTTAAGTTAAAATACAAAAATTAGCCAATAAGCAAATTAAACTTATATTCATAGAAATTTAAAATTATTACCTTAAGACTGTCTAGGACTAATTAAAGCTCAAACAAACTATAATGTTAAATTTTGAGACTCATTATCATATAAAATTCCATCTAAGAAGAACTTGTTCTAGAACCTCTCCTAAGGATGTTATGGTCGATAGTAATGTGAAGATAAAATCAAATTGGCTTACTTACTATATACATCAGTAATGTGGTTCTACAAAAACACAATTGTGACAAATATTCTAAAATTAGAGTGCAGTTTAAATAATAGTATTTTCTATTTCAAATATTAGATAACAGGTATGAAGCATACTTGCATTTGGGTGTTTAAAATGGCATTTTAAAACTTGGTCTATTATCTGAAATACTTATTGTATATTTTTCTCAAATTTTATATTTGAAAATTTATTTTAATAGACAAATAATAATTGATATATTTATGGGGTCCCGTGTAATGCTTTGAACTATACAGATAGTAGTAAAAAGAGTCAATAAGCTACTTAACCTAACATCACCTCACCAACTTATCTTCTTGTGGTGAGAGTGTTAAAAATTTCTTCTTTCGGAGATGTTGAAATCTATAATACACCATTATTAACTGTGGTCGCCTGCAGTGCACTAGATCACTAAAACTTATTCCTCCAGTCTGAGACTCTATATCCTTTGATCAACATCTTCCCTTTCCCTATCCCACCCTCTCCCTGCCAGCCTCTGGTAACCATCTTTCTGGTCTCTGTTTCTATGAGATCGACTTTCTTAGATTTCACAAATAAGTGAGATCACGTAGTATCCTGCTGTTTGAGACAACGTAGATGGAACTGGGGTACATTATGCCAAGTTAAATAAGGCAGGCTCCACTTTCATTTCTACTATCAGCTTTTCTCCTGTAGTGTTGTCATCTTGAGTTCTCTATTGAATCACGATGCTGTTCAGAATTTTGTGCAGAGACACTTTCCATTATGCCATGCTTTTTCTTGCTGCTGAATTTATCCTCTTTTCCCACACTGTATGTGGAGCTTCCAAATCTCTCAATTTGGCTTTTTTTTCTTACAAAGTATTTTTATGTCCACTTTCCCAAGAGTCTATTTCTTCTGAAAGATTAAACTATTTTTTTCAATAGTCACAATTTCCAGTAGAACTTGATGATTTTGGTCACTAGCTTGTGTCTAATCGTAGGACAGCGTCTTAGTTCTCAGAATAGGGACTTTCAAACTCTAGGAGGAAAATAAAGCTATTTTCTGGAAGTCTCTGCAACTGAACTGTAAATACCCAGTGTGTGCAGGAGTTATTAACCTGGCAGTTTCCCTCAATTTAGAGTTTCAATTGCCCACTGCTGACTGTGTCGTGACCTCATCATCTCCCTCAATGTTTCTATCTAGTCCTTTTCTTCAAACAACAATTTCTTATTTGCTACTCTCCTTAGCCAAAATGGGAGGGGCTATCTACGGATATATGGAAAATTTCATTCTTCAAAGTTTCCATATCTATTTGTCTTCTTGCTTATCTCAGAAGACAAAAGTATCTCTCACTTCTTGATTTTCTCTGCCACCTGTGACTCTTCCCAAAACCCCATAGCTATCCTTGGGAGTCAACCTGGCACTGGGACATAGCTAAGTGGCACAGTGGTCATAAAGCTAAGTAGTCTCTCATAACTTTCTGCAAATAAGAAGCAATACTTTTATTTTGTATATCAAGCTGATGTAAAAGGCAGTACAATTTTTTATTCATCCTGAAAAACTAAAATGAAAATTACACCCTAGAGAAAGATCGACTTTAGCCTTTATTCAGTAGCTCATCCTTTCTTAAACTGATTGTACCCCATTACATAATCTGCCTAGCACTACCCTTAGTCTTAACAAATCCTTTCCTCTGCTCTCTGTTTCCATTTATCAGAAACCTTCTATCATACATATAAAGAAACATAAACACACACACACATACACACACACACACATGCAACTTTTCCACTTTGCCTAAATCATATGTACCTTTCAACTCAGTCTTTACAGCACTTTCATATTGAAGCACGGCTTACAGTCCCAAATCTCCAGAAAAGTCACCATCTCTTTTCTCGTGGCATTTCCAAATACACCACCTGTGGTGTGACAAGCCAATCTTCCCACATGCTTAGCACAGTATTATTAAGTATATATTAAGGGTTTAGCAGATTTGAGCAAATAGCCTAAACTTATCGAAGCAGGTTTTGTTTGTTTGCTTGTTTTTCAGACACCAACTGGAAGGAAAATTGGGAATATATCGTGTGGCTATTTGCCATGACTGGTGGCCAACTTTGGAATGAATTTCTAATATCTATGGAATTTCCTGTAATATGAGCATTAGCTCCTCAAGTTAGAAGCTGGAAACTCGCTTTCCCAGTTCTTCCTACTCATGTGATACAAACTTCACTAATCAGTCACACCACTTCAGTCTGTTCAAGAAGAAAGCAAAGGGAGAATGCAGAAACAGCATGGCTTTTATCTTTTCACAAAATGTTTGGCTTTCTGAGGAAGTGGAAGCAGAAGTTCTCATATCCAATGTCCTGCCTCAGTGGTGCAAGCTGCAATGTCTGTGCCAAGTCACAGATGAATTAGTTTCTTACTGGGGCAGCCATTAGGTATGAATTGGACTTTGTTGGCTATTTCCCATACAAGCCTGACTATTCCATCTGAAGATTCTTTTATACTTAAATTGTCTAGGAATTATGTTCTTTGTATCCTGGAACTCTGACACCTAGCCTTAGAGTCATATAACTCAAAATAACAAACTCACAATAATTAGGCCATCCTGATATGCTAGATGGCACTAATTTCTTCTTTTTCTTATCAAAATTCTTAAACTGTTATTTTTTTAACATCATATGATTCCTCTTGACCTTTCTTCAACTAAATTGAATTTAAAAGTGACTCAACTCTACCTCAAAGTATATGTGTGAGTGTGTGTGTGTGTGTGTGTGTGTTGTGGGAGGAAATGGTGATGGAAAAGATACAGAATCTTATAACTTTTTATCTTGCATCTGGAACTGAAAACACAGAGGTATTAAGAACAACTGGAAGTTTTAGAAGGTAGTTTCAAATTAATCACAACTAAAATGCGTCTGTAAATACAATCATGGTTTTTTTCTAAGAAAAGCTGATATAAATATACTGCTTCTCATTTGTATTCATCTAAAATGCATAAGTATTTTAGGCTACTCTATTCCTAGAAATTAATTTTCTAAATAATCTATATGTGGCTCTGAATGTATAGATAAAAGATAGCACTCAGGTTGTTTTTTTCTTAAGCATTTATTTCAGGTTTATTTTCGGACACCAATATGTGGAAAACGGTAATAATAATAAATTTGAGACCTAGCTCAACAATGATTTTCTTCTGCAATGGTGGCAACTTCAATCTCCCTGAATTCCTACTCTCTTCCACTGGATGTTGTAGGTAACATTTGCCTAGAAGCAGATTACGATACTGAGTTTAATATGCACATATTTTCTATGCGAGCCCTTGAGATCAATGCCTGTGGAAAGCAAAGGAGGGGAAAAGATTAGGCAGAGGGAAGTGTCCTGCTGTAATCCAGATCCAGCAATGGTCTTAGCCAATCCCACATGGAACTCGAGCTAAAATGTCCTGCTGTGTTATCTCAGATTGGGCCAATATTGTTGTTGGTGAGTCAGTTCAGGTTTTTGACTTCACTACACAAAAAGAATTTGAGAGCAAGTCCAAAGTAAAAGTAGGCCAATGAGTTTACTGTAAAGCAAAAGTAGACTCTGAGAGGCTGAGTAGGATGCTTAAAGGGAGAGAAAGTCCTTAGTGCCTTAGGGGCAATTCCTTTTGTAGGAGCCGTACATATATATTTATAAAATACATAAAAGTGAGGTCAAGTATGCAAATGTGGACCTGAGATTGGCACATACATTCAGCATCGACATGCTCTAACACGCATTGTATAAGACATTAGCATTTAAAATCTCCACCTAGGAGCCTATTTTTTTTTTACTATGAAAATGAGGAAAAGGTCATTACAATCTAAACCCTGAACCTAGCTGCTCAAGTGGGACCTTGGAGATGTCTCTAGCTTCCCCAAGGCAGGAAATTTTAGCTAAGAGCCTCTTGGGCTTTTGGTGCTCATAGGCTGGAAATGAGGGGAGCCTCATCATAAACAAGGGGCTTTTATTCTCTTTCCCTGACCATATCAGGAGCTTGTATCCACCTGGTAGCTGGTATCCTGTAGCACCGCTTATCTTGCAAAAGAGTTAGGTGCATGGGATATGAAAGGGGCCCACGGGGCTTCACACAAGGTGACAAGTTGGTATGGCATCCTAAACTTACTTCTCATGCTCCTGAATGGCTAGTCCTTTCTGCCTTTGCTCTGTCAGTCATCCCTCATGGGCTGTCCTGGAAAGGATCTTGTACTTGGTCAGGTAGGCTCATTCTCTGAAGTTGAGGCAAACCCTGAAAGGGTTGAGATTTAAATGTCACCTGCCAATAACATTCCTGGAAGCTAGAACAATGCATTTTTCCTTGAAGGGATAGCTGGGCAGCTCACAGTGTCCACAATGCTATATAAATAAATAGTAGTGATGTTATAAAGCACTAGCAATACACACACACACAGACACACACGCAGTGTTTCATTAAACCTTAACCCAACAAAATCCTAATCAGCAGAAATTTTCACTTTAAAAATATCTATACAAAATAAGTAATACATCTCTAAAATTTAAAGAATTTTCTAACAATTTTAACATAAAACCATTTATATTTTTATAACTTTTAATTTAATTTTATATTTTATTTTATATACTTATTATAATCGATTTATCATTTTAATTTTTGATTTCTCCTCAACTTTTGAGGGTCAAATTATAATAATACAGGGCTGGACCTAGAAGAAAGCAAGCTCAGCTATTGAGTATCCCATGAAGGTAAAGCAGGACCTGGTTTCTGAACCTTGCACTCACTGGTGTATATTTCATTCCTTGTACCTGAACTGTTACCTGGATTTTCAGCAAGAATAGAACCTTGTTTGCTCTATGGAGTTCTGTAAAACTCATGGTGAAAAAAAAAAAAATGTGATAAAGCCCTGCTGCCTTACCGTATTTCCAGTTCAATTCCTTCTGAGTAAACAGGTGCCAGCCAGGCCTACTGTGACCTTGTGAGTCTAATTGCTTACTTGAGCTCAGGTAAGAACTATAGATGAAGTGAACTTGTTATGACCATTGCCTTGTTTTATTTACTGATGCTATGAAGTGTTAATCATCTCATGTTTGATACTTAAATTTATACTATTAGTGGTAATTTCTAGGTGTAAGGTAAAATAAAATAGAATTGTTAAACCTAGTGTCATCTAAATAATCCCCTCCTATACTTTATGGCTTTGAAATGTCACTTTCAAGAATTCTTGGAATATGGATATAAGATGAGAGGCTGAATACAGTTCTAACTAAATTCCTGCCATTAATGTTATGGAAATAGAAATTGTGTTAATTTTTTGTGGTAATACCTAATAGGAAAGCATGATAACGCATTATTGGTGGACTAGACATTTTGAGAAACTCTTCCAAAATTGAAATCAAGTGGAGATTGGATACATCAAAAACAAAAAAGAAACACTCCTGAGAAAAGGATTGGAGGATGGACTAAGGCACTGCAGAGTAAAAACCATATAGAAATCTTTCAAATTGTGTCCGTATTTCATCTATTCATCGAGAGGAGTCTTAACTCTATGAGTTTTGTCTGCATTCTGCCTCTTCATTTAAAATGAATAATTGTGTATTTCAAGTGAAACATGTACATTTTATTGATCTTTGATATAGTGTAAAGAGTTGTGCCTTACAACCTCTTATAATGTTTACTTATTTTCATATCTGTGGTTTCACTGAATGTTTTACTCTCATTTTTACTTTGGCTTTCTTACCTTTTTTCTTGGTTGGTTTTTTCTGAGCTTTATCAATTTTCTTGTGACTTTGAAATAAAAAATTTCTTTGATATTTTAATATTTAAAATAATTTTCTTCTTGTTACTGTCTTTATGTTTATGAATTTCTTCTTTCAGATTTCCTTTCTGGTGACTCATTATTATTTTAAATCATTACTGTTTTATAATGATGATAACAATTATGATTTTTTTAGATGTTAGTTTCTGCAATGCTAAAGTACTTTATAAACATAGTATGTTTTCTTTCATTATTTCTTGTTTAATAATAAAGTAGTTCAATAAAATCATTTTCCCTTAAGTATGTCATATCATCAAAGTTCTAAAAATTTAGTATTCTCTTTACTTACCCTTATTCTTCAAATAGTTTGTAAATAAAATTCTTATTTCCTTTTCAATTAAAAGTTATTTAGAATAGAGAGTGTGTCTTAGTGTTCAAAATTATTTTATAAAATTTGATCTGAGGCAAACTGGGATCCATTGGAGACCTGATATTCAGTCATACTGAATTTTTTTTTTATTATTATACTTTCAGTTCTAGGGTACATGTGCATAACGTGCCAGTTTGTTACATAGGTATACTTGTGCCATGTTGCTGTGCTGCACCCATCAACTCGTCAGCACCCATCATCTCGTCATTTACATCAGGTATAACTCCCAATGCAATCCCTCCCCCCTCCACCCTCCCCATGATAGGCCCCGGTGTGTGATGTTCCCCTTCCCAAGTCCAAGTGATCTCATTGTTCAGTTCCCACCTATGAGTGAGAACATGCGGTGTTTGGTTTTCTGTTTTTGTGATAGTTTGCTAAGAATGATGGTTTCCAGCTGCATCCATGTCCCTACAAAGGACACAAACTCATCCTTTTTTATGGCTGCATAGTATTCCATGGTGTATATGTGCCACATTTTCTTAATGCAGTCTGCCACTGATGGACATTTGGGTTGATTCCAAGTCTTTGCTATTGTGAATAGTGCTGCAATAAACATACGTGTGCATGTGTCTTTATAGCAGCATGATTTATAATCCTTTGGGTATATCCCCAGTAATGGGATGGCTGGGTCATATGTTACTTCTAGTTCTAGATCCTTGAGGAATCGCCATACTGTTTTCCATAATGGTTGAACTAGTTTATAGTCCCACCAATAGTGTGAAAGTGTTCCTATTTCTCCACATCCTCTCCAGCACCTGTTGTTTCCTGACTTTTTAATGATTGCCATTCTAACTGGTGTGAGATGGTATCTTATTGTGGTTTTGATTTGCATTTCTCTGATGGTAAGTGATGAGCATTTTTTCATGTGTCTGTTGGCTGTATGAATGTCTTCTTTTGAGAAATATCTGTTCATATCCTTTGCCCACTTTTTGATGGGGTTGTTTGTTTTTTTCTTGTAAATTTGTTTGAGTTCTTTGTAGGTTCTGGATATTAGCCCTTTGTCTGATGAGTAGATTGCAAAAATTTTCTCCCATTCTGTAGGTTGCCTGTTCACTCTGATGGTAGTTTCTTTTGCTGTGCAGAAGCTCTTTAGTTTAATGAGATCCCATTTGTCAATTTTGGCTTTAGCTGCCGTTGCTTTTGGTGTTTTAGACATGAAGACCTTGCCCATGCCTATGTCCTGAATGGTACTATCTAGGTTTTCTTCTAGGGTTTTTATGGTATTAGGTCTAACATTTAAGTCTCTAATCCATCTTGAATTAATTTTCGTATAAGGAGTAAGGAACGGATCCAGTTTCAGCTTTCTACTTATGGCTAGCCAATTTTCCCAGCACCATTTATTAAATAGGGAATCCTTTCCCCATTTCTTGTTTCTCTCAGGTTTGTCAAAGATCAGATGGCTGTAGATGTGTGGTATTATTTCTGAGGACTCTGTTCTGTTCCATTGGTCTATATCTCTGTTTTGGTACCAGTACCATGCTGTTTTGGTTACTGTAGCCTTGTAGTATAGTTTGAAGTCAGGTAGGGTGATGCCTCCATCTTTGTTCTTTTGGCTTAGGATTGTCTTGGCAATGCAGGCTCTTTTTTGGTTCCATATGAACTTTAAAGCAGTTTTTTCCAATTCTGTGAAGAAACTCATTGGTAACTTAATGGTGATGGCATTGAATCTATAAACTACCTTGGGCAGTATGGCCATTTTCACGGTATTGATTCTTCCTATCCATGAGCCTGGTATGTTCTTCCATTTGTTTGTGTCCTCTTTTATTTCACTGAGTAGTGGTTTGTAGTTCTCCTTGAAGAGGTCCTTTACATCCCTTGTAAGCTGGATTCCTAGGTATTTTATTCTCTTTGAAGCTATTGTGAATGGAAGTTCATTCATGACTTGGCTCTCTGTTTGTCTGTTACTGGTGTATAAGAATGCTTGTGATTTTTGCACATTAATTTTGTGTCCTGAGACTTTGCTGAAGTTGCTTATCAGCTTCAGGAGATTTTGGGCTGAGACAATGGGGTTTTCTAAATATACAATCATGTCATCTGCAAACAGGGACAATTTGACTTCTTCTTTTCCTAACTGAATACACTTGATTTCTTTCTCTTGCCTAATTGCCCTAGCCAGAACTTCCAACACTATGTTGAATAGGAGTGGTGAGAGAGGGCATCCCTGTCTTGTGCCAGTTTTCAAAGGGAATTTTTCCAGTTTTTGCCCATTCAGTATGATATTGGCTGTGGGTTTGTCATAAATAGCTCTTATTATTTTGAGGTACGTTCCATCAATACCACATTTATTGAGCGTTTTTAGCATGAAGGGCTGTTGAATTTTGTCAAAAACCTTTTCTGCCTCTATTGAGATAATCATGTGGTTCTTGTCTTTCATACTGAATTTAAATAGGCCACATGGGTAGGGAACCTTTGTACTAAAGTTAAGATGCATGCTCTGGGCTGCCTTTTGTGCTTCCTGCAGTTGCACTGTAACAAGACTTAGGTTAAGTCTATTACCTTTTGCCCTTTCGATTCATGCAGCTGGATGTTAGGAGGGCCAGGCCTTTTTGTTCTTATGTGATACTTACTCCCCATTTCTCTTATAGGACATAAAACTGGGGCATAGGAAACTACTCGGTCTGTGAACTACACAGCCTTATCAGCTCCATTTTGGCATGAGACCAAAAATGATCAATTTCTCCAATCTCTTTGAAACTCATGGAAATATTTTAGTTTGTTCTTTCCCCTCACTTCAAGGATAAAACCTATCCTCATATTTTGGGGTCTCCAATAATTCTTGTCATAGACACACCAGGTCACTTTCTTAGGGAACAAAAGACAATGTGATAAAAATCAGAGTTGTACATTACCAAGAGTGGCTACTGGCTTTGAGACAAACATATCTAAGCCCTCAAACTGAAACATTAGTGAATGAGATCTTGCTTTGGAATACTGAAGCAGGACTGGGTTGTATGGAAATTGGGGTCATCCTTAAGAAACCTGAGATTTTAAAGATAGCTTCACTTTCCGTGGGTAGGGTTCAACATGAAAATACTATGTGTTTGTTTGCTAGGCCCAGAAAAAACTCAAGACAGAATAGGCAGAGCTTCAGTATATGGGTTTTATAGGCATTGCTCAGTGGAATGCTTTTCTATAGCCTGTAGTGTACGTACATTTAGTTATCTCTTTTTTTTAATCATCTGGGATATAGGATATCTCTCTTGGGAAGGCAGATTTCCACCATGAAAGGAAGAATTTTAGGAAATAATTATTTTCTTTGGTTGGAATTCTGAAAATAGAAAAATTTCTCTTTACGGTACTCTGGAATAATTCTGAGTATCCTAGTTTCAAAAATTGTAAATGTTTTCTAAGTTCTTAAGAATCAGACGATTTGTGTTGATTTTTTTCTAACTCCTAAAGAATATATTACTTTGGCATAGAATATGAGGTGTGCAATCTTTGTATTTAGAAAACTGAACACATATTGCATTATTTTCTTACATTTTACTGTTAAGAAATGTTTGATAGCAATTTGCTTTTATTTTCCTACTAACAGTCTCTCTATACATCTTCACACACACATACACATATATACATGCATACTTCAGAGCTTCAATTTATTATTAAAATTCAGAAAACTTCACAACCTCTAAATATTTTTTTTAAAAATAGATCTTCTTTGTTGTTGAATAGTTTTTTGCCTTAATTCAGGGAATGTATCATAAGATATTTTAAAAGATAATTGATTAATTATTTGCAATATTTAAACTGCTTTTTCTTGTGTTGATTGAATTATATATTTTGGTAATCAAGTTTTATATCTGAAAGCCACATTTGTAAACTTATTCTTCTTTAAAGACATAAAGACTTTTTGAATATTGTTGAGTGTATAAATTACAGTTAGTTGACTTTTTAAGCTTTCTTATGGCAAATATTCAGAGGGAAAAAAGCCTTTTTGTTTTATTCTGCCAAAAGAGTCTCTATTTTTAGCTACTGAATAGTTTCATATGCTTAGGAATAATCATTTATTGTTCTTCTATTATATAAGAACATCAATGTTTAAATTTAATAGGTAAAATCCTCTTTAATTAGGATGGATTTGTATTGAAATATTAAAGTCTGATTTAAAGAGAGAGATTTGAGTTTCTATTTAATCAAATCAGAGGTTTCACTGTCCAAAACCGGAAGTGTTTATTTCCAGGTTTATTGAGCTATAATTAACAAATAAAAATATATATGTTTAATGTCTGCAACATGATATAATATTAATGTATATATAATGTATACATTGTGAAATGATTACCCCAAATTAACTAACCTGTCCATCACCACACATAGTTACCACTTTGTATGTGTATCTGGTGGGAGCACATAAAATCTAAGTAAGCAAATTTCAAGTAAACAATACAGTAGTATTGTTAACTACAGTCACCATGATATATTTCAGATTCCTAAAACTTATCCATCTTTTTTTTTTTGAGACAGAATCTTGCTCTCAGCCCAGGCTGGAGTGCAGTGGCGTGATCTTGGCTCACTGCAAGCTCCACCTACGGAGTTCAAGCGATTCTCCTGCCTCAGCCTCCCGAGCAGTTGGGACTACAGGTGCACGTCACCACACCCAGCTAATTTTTGTATTTTTAGTAGAGATAGGGTTTCACTATGTTGGTCAGGCTGGTCTCAAACTCCTGACCTGTGGTGATACACCCACCTCATCCTCCTAAACTGTTGGGATTACAAGCGTGAAACATGGCCAAACGTATTCATCTTATGACTGAAAGTTTACACTCTTTGACCAGAATCTCTTCATATCTCCCAACCCACAGCCCCTAAACAAGCACATTCTACTCTCTATTTCTATGAGTTTGACTTTTTTACTTTCCAAATATAAGTGAGGTTATACAGTATTCATCTTTCTGTGTCTGGTTTATTTCACTTAACATATTGTCTTCTGGGTTCATCCACGTTATTGCCATGGCAGGATTTTCTTCTTTGTTTTTTTTTGTGGCTGAATGATACTGCATTGTGTGTGTGTTTGGGTGCATGTGTGTGTGAACACAGTTTCTTTATCCATTTGTCTATCAATGAATGTGTGGGTTGTTTCCATATTGTGGCTAGTATGACTAAAGATGCAATGAACATAGGAGCTACGATATCTCTTTGAGATGCAAATTTTATTTTCTTTTGGATGTATATTCCGAAAAGGGATTGCTAGATAATACTATAGTTCTATTTTTAGTATTTTGAGGAATTCTATACTATTTTCCATAATGGCTATACAAACACCTAGTTGCACCAATAGTGTACAAGAATTTCATTCTCTCTACATCTTGACCAACATGTGTTATCTCTTAATTTTTTTGAAAACAATTATTCTAATATACATGAAGTGATAACTCAGTATTTTAATTTGCATTTCCCTAATGATTAATGATGTTAAGACCCTTTCACATACTTCGTGGCTGTTCAATATGTCCCCTTTGAAAAAAATGTCTATTCAGGTTTTCCAGTCATTTTTAACTTGTTTTTTTCTATTGAATAATATGATTTCTTTATTTTGGATATTACGAACTTATTACATATGTGGTTGGCAAATATTTTCTCCCATTCTGTGTGTTGTCTGTTTGTTTTGTTCATTGTTTCCTTCACTGTACAGAAACTTTTTAGTTTAATGTAGTTTCACTTATTTATTTTTGCTTTTGTTGTCTGTGCTTTTGGTGTCATGTCCAAAAGATTATTTTGACTATCCATATCAAAAATTTTCCCCTATGTTTTCTTCTAATAGTTTTACAGTGACAGATCTCATATTTAAGACATGAATCCAACTTGAATTACTTTTTGTATATGATATAACTTAGGGACCAATTTCATTTTCTTGCATGTGGATATCCAGGATTTCTAAGATCATTTATTGAAAAGGCACTCCAGCCTGGGCAACAGAGCAAGATTCTGTCTTACCCTTTTGTGTATTCTTGCCACACTTGTTAAAGATTCGTTAACCATATATATATGGTTTATTTCTGGGCTTTCTATTTATTCCATTGTTCTGTCTTTTTTTTTATTTTGACAGAGTCTGGCTCTGTCACTGGGCTGAAGCGCAGTGGCGCAATCTCGGCTCACTGCAACCTCCACCTCCCTGCAACCTCTGCCTCCCTGGGTTCAAGCGATTGCCATGCCTCAGCCTCTCTGTAGAGGGTCTGTAACTGAGACTACAGACCCTCCCGACCATGCCTGGGCAATTTTGTGTATTTTAGTAGGGACGGGTTTTCACTATGTTAGTCAGGATGGTATCGATCTCCTGACCTCGTGATCCACCCGCCTTGGCCTTCCAAAGTGCTGGGATTACAGGGGTGAGCCATCGTGCCAGGCCAAATTGTCTATCTTTATGCCAGCACCATATATTTTGATTACTTTAGTTTGTAATACAATTAAAAATGAGGGAGTGTGATACGACCAGCTTTATTCATTTCTCACATGATTGTTTTTATAATTCAGGATTTTTTGGTGGTTTATTACAAAGTTCAGGATTATTTTTCTCTTTCTGTGAAAAATGCTATTGGAATTTTCATAAATATTACACTGAATGTATAAATTGTTTTGGATAATATGAAAATTTTAACAATATTAATTCTTCCATTTCATAAACATGAGATATCTTTCTATTTAAGTCTTTTTCAATTTCTTATATCAGTATCATGTAGTTTAGAGTGTATTTTCATCTCCTCGGTTAAATTTATTTCTAAGTATTTCACTTTTTTGGATGCTAGTGTATATGGGATTGGCTTCTTGATTTATTTTTAAATATTTTAGTTTTAGTGTATAGAAATACAACTGATTTTTGCATATTCATTTAAGATTTTTTTACCCCACTCTTTATTTATTTATTTCCTTGTGGATACACAGTAGGTGTTTATATTTATGGGGTACATGAGATCTTTTGATAAATGTATGCAATATGAAATAAGCACATCATAGAGAATGGGGTAGACTTTCCCTCACACATTTATTCTTTGAGTTACATACAATCCAATTACATGCTTTAGGTTATTTTAAAATGTACATTTAAGGTGACTAGTTACCCTGTTGTGCTGTCAAGTAGTAGGTCTTATTCATTTTCTCTATTTTTATACCCATTAACCATTACTACCTCCTCCTAATTAATAGGGATTTGATTCCACTAAGCAGCAGCAGCTTGAGATAGATGACTGGGGAGATGGGAGAAGTTTTAAGAGTGGGCTTGACAGTGGTAATGGAAGGTGTTGGACTTCTCTGCTGTGTAGAACCCAACTACACTTACTAGCCTCTGGGAGCTATTCTACTCTCTGTGTCTACGAATTCAATTGCTTTAATTTTTAGAACCCACAAATAAATAAGAACATGTTATGCTTCCCTTTCTGTGCATGGCTTATTTCACTTAACATAATGATCTCCAGTTCCATTTCTGTTGTTGCAAATTGCTGGATGTCATTCTTTAATGTGGCTGATTAGTACTCTGTTGTGTTCATGTACCACATTTTCTTTAACCACTTTTCTGGTGATGGGCACTTAGGTTGCTTTCAAATCTTAGCTATTGTGAACAGTATTGCAACAAGCATAGAAATGAGGATATCTCTTTGAGGTACTGATTTTCTTTTCGGGGGGGTATATACCTAGCAGTGGGATTGCTGGATTATATGATAGCTCAATTTTTAGATTTTCGAGGAAGTTTCAACCTGTTTTCCATAGTGGTTGTACTAACTTACTTTTCCACCAACATTGTAAAAGGGTCCCTTTTCTCCACATTTTTGCCAGCATTTCTTGTTGCCTGTCTGTTGCACGTAAGTCATTTTAACTGTGGTGAAATATCTCACTGATGTTTTGATTTACATTTATCTGATAATCAATTATGTTGAGCACATTTTCATATGCCTATTTTCCATCTGTATATGTCCTCTTTGAGGAATGTCCATTCAAATCCTTTGCCAGTTTTTTGATAGGATTATTATATTTTTTCCTTCAGAGTTATTTGAGCTCCTTACGTATTCTGCTCCCTTCTTAGAAGGATAGTTCACAAATATTTTCTCCTATTCTGTCTCTTTGTTGATTGTGTCCTTTGCTGTGTACAGCTGTTTAATCTAATGTAATCTCATTTGTCCATTTTAGGTTTGACTGTCTGTGCTTGTGGGGTATTGCTCAAGAAAATTTTGCCCAGAACAATGTCCTGGAGAGTTTCCTTAATGTTTTCTTATAGTAGTTTTATAGTTTGAAGTTTTAGATTTAAGTCTTTAATCCATTTTCATTTTTTGGTATATGATAAGTGTTAGAGGTCTAGTTTCATTCTTCTTCATTTCAGTTTTTCCAGAACCACTTATTAAAGAGACTGTCCTTTCCCCAATGTTCTTGGCTTCTTTATCAAAAATGGGTTCATTGTAGGTGTGTGGACTTGTTTATAGTCTTGCTACTGTTTCATTGGCCTATGTGTCTGTTTTTATGCCAGTACCATGCTGTTTTGGTTACTATAACTCAGTAGGGTAATACGAAGTCAGTTAATGTGATTCTTCCAGTTTTGTTCTTTTTGCTTAGGATACTGGCTATTCTGGGTCTTTTGCGGTTCTACATAAATTTTAGATTATTTTTTCTAATTCTGTAAAGAATATCATTAGTATTTTGATAAGGATTGCACTGAATCTGTAGATTATTTTGGGTAGTATGGATATTTTAACAATATTGATTCTTCCAATCCATGAATGGAATATTTTTTTTTTCATTTTTTGGTGTCTTCTTCAATTTCATTCATCTGTGTTTTACAAATTTCATTATAGAGATCTTTCAGTTTTTAGTTAAGTTGATTTCTATGCATTTAATTGAATGTGTAGTTAATACAAATTGGATTACCTTTTTATTTTTTTTTCACATTTCAATGTTGACAGGTATGCTACTAATTTTTGGACATTGATTTTGTATCCTGCAATATTACTGAATTTGTTTATCAGTTCTAATAGTTTTCTTGAGAAGTCTTTGTTTTTTCAAATATCAGATTATATCACTTGCAAACAAAGATGATTTGACTTTGTTTTGTGCTACCTGGGACTTCCAGTACTATGTTGAATAACAGTGGTGCCATGGGGCATACTTGTCATATTCCAGATCTTAGAGGAAGAGCTTTCAGTTTTTTTTCCTATTAAGTATGATACTAGCTGTGGATTTGTTGTGAATTGCTTTTATGTAGAGATATATTCCTTCTGTACTCAGTTGTTTTGAGAGTTTTTATCATGAAGGAATGTTTAATTTTTATCAAATGCTTTTTCTCAGGGTGTATTGAAATAATTACATGGCTTTTGTCTTTCATTCTGTTGATATAATGTATCACACTGAATGATTTGCATATGTAGAAACATTCTTGTATTCTAGGTATAAATCCTATTTGGTCATGATAAATGATCTTTCTAATGTATTGTTGAATTCAGTTTGCTGATATTTTGATGAGAATGTTGGCATTAATCTTCATCAGAGATACTGGCTTGTAGTTTTTTTGTTTTGGATTTTTTTATTTTTTAATTTTTTTTATTTTTTATGTATGTCAGGTTTTGGTTTCAGGGTAATACTGGACTCAGAATGAGTTTGGAAGTATTTCCTCCTCTATTTTTCAGAATAGTTTTAGTAGGATTGTTATTATTTTCCTTAAAATGTTTGATAGAATTCAGTAGTGAAGCCATCAGGTCCTGAGATTTTCTTTACTGTGAGACTTTGTGTTACACTTTTGGTCTTCTTACTCATTATTTGTTTATTCAGATTTTGAATGTCTTCTTGGTTGAATCTTGGTGGGTTTTATGTGTCTAGGAATTTGTCCATTTCATCTAGATTTTCCAATTTATTTGCATAGAGTTGCTCATAGTAGCCACTAATGTTCTTTTGAAATTCTGTGGTATCAGTTGTAATATCTTTTACTATTTCTGATTTTATTTATGTTGGGAGAAAAGCTGAGTGTTAGGAGAGAAGCTGAGGCAGGACTTGCATGTCTGCTAGACTTGCTGGCTCCTTGCTTCTAACACTCCCATTATCTCAAGTAGCCATATATTTGAAAGAAAATGCTAAACCGTCACAGCTGTAGCTCATTCGCTTGATACATCACTTCTTTCAACCCCCACATCCTCATCATCTGTTTCTTTGTTGGATCACCAATAAATAGCTTGGGCTCCCAGAGCTCAGGGCCTTCGCAGCCTCCATACTAGCGTTGGCCCCCTGGTCCCACTTTCTCTCCTCAGTTGTCTTTTCTCATTCTGTGTCCGGAATTGGTGGGTTCTTGGTCTCACTGACTTCAAGAATGAAGCCATGGACCCTAACGGTGAGCATTACAGTTCTTAAAGATGGTGGTTCTGGAGTTTGTTCCTTCTGATGTTCCGATGTGTTCAGAGTTTCTTCCTTCTGGTGGGTTCATGGTCTCGCTGGCTTCAGGAGTGAAGCTGCAGACCTTCATGGTGAGTGTTACAGCCCTTAAGGCAGCGTGTCTGGAGTTGTTCCTCCTGTCTGGAGTTGTTCATTCCTCCCAGTGGGTTCGTGGTTTTGCTGGCCTCAGGAGTGAAGCTGCAGCCCTTTGCTGTGAGTGTTACAGCTCATAGAGGTGGCATGGACCCAAAGAGTGAGCAGCAGCAAGATTTATTGCAAAGAGCAAAAGAACAAAGCTTCCACACTGTGGAAGGAGACCCAAGCAGGTAGCCGCTGGCTGGCTTGGGCAGCCTGCTTTTATTCCCTTATCTGACTCCATCCACATCCTGCTGATTGGTCCATTTTACAGAGAGCTGATTGGTCCATTTTGACAGAGTGCTGATTGGTGCATTTACAGTTCCTGAGCTAGACACAGAGTGCTGATTTGTGTGTTTACAATCCTTATGCTAGACACAGAGTGCTAGACAGAAAAGTTCTCCAAGTTCCCACTAGGTTACCTAGATACAGAGTACTAATTGGTGTATTTACAAACCTTGAGCTAGACACAGAGTACTGATTGATTTATTTACAAACCCTGAGCTAGAAACAGAGTGCTGATTGGTATATTTACAATCCCTTGGCTAGACATAAAGTTTCACCAAGTCCCCACTGGACTAGGAACCGAGCTGGCTTCACCTAGTAGATCCCACAACAGGGCCTCAGGTGGACCTGCCCGACAGTCCTGCACCATGTGCTTGCACTCCTCAGCCCTTGGGCAGTAGATGGGACAGGGTGCTGCAGCACAGAGAGCAGTGCTAGTAGGGGAGGCTCAGGCCACGCAGGAGCCGATGGCAGGGAGGAGGCTCGGGCATGGCGGTCTAAGGGTCCCAAGCCCTGCCCCATGGGGAGGTGGCTGAGGCCCAGCAAGAATGTGAGCACAGCACCAGCAGGCCAGCACTGCTGGGGGACCTGGCACACTCTCTGCAGCTGCTGGCCCAGGTGCTAACTCCCTCACTGCCCGGGGCCTGCTGAGCCCACGCCCACTCAGAACTCACGCTGGACCACAAGCACAGTGCCGGCAGCCCTGGTTCCCGCCCATGCCTCTCCCTCCACACCTCCCCAGAAGCAGAGGGATTGGGCTCCAGCCTCAGCCAGCCCAGAGAGAGGCTCCCACAGTGCCATAGCAGGCTGAAGGGCTCCTCAAGTGCTACCAGGTGGATGCTGAGGCCGAGGAGGAGTGGAGAGCAAGGACCAGCACGTTTTTACCTCTCAATTCCTTAGACTCCAGTGGACTTTGTTGCCCCACAGCCTGGTGTTGGGTCCGATCACCCCAACATTCCTAGCACCTAACATGGGGTGATGAAGACCCCAGTGAAGGAATGCTAGAGCATGTGAAAGTGGAGGACACATCATCAGAGGATACCCAAGGACGACTGAAAGAAGCTCAGTGGGAAAGCTGAGCGCTCAGAAGAACCAGAGTAACAATGGGACAAAGTGAAAGCAAACATTCTGCTTATTTGAATTTCTTAAGTCATTTATTATGAAGAGGGGGAGTGAAAGTTAGTACTCAGAATTTGTTAGCACTCTTTAGTACAGTAAAGCAGTTTTGCCCATGGTTTCCAGAACAGGGAACTATGGAGTTGGATGAAAGGGAGAGAATTGGAAGATATTTTTTAAAAGGCGTATAAAGATGGAGCAAAAATTCCAGCTTCCATTTGGTCAATGTGGGCGCTAATAAAGGCAGCTCTTGAGCCATTTCAAACAGATGATCAGGCATATTCAGATGAGGAAGAGGAGGATGAGTGTAAAAAACTAACTTCAGATTCTGAGTGTGAGGAACAGCTACCAGAGGAGGTTAAAGAAGAGAAAGGAAAACTAAAAAAAAAATTGTTTAACTAGCCTGTTGGCTCCACATCTCGAATTAAGTGAATGGCTACCTCCTCTCTTTCCCCTTAATGGGCAAGTGAATGAGTTAGTTGAATATATTAAGGATTGTGATGGCATTGGAGGTAACTTACTTAAGGCTACTCTTTAACTCAGGCTATGGCTGGATTGCAAGTAGGAAAAAATGTACCCTGTTTCTCAGGTCTTGCTTCAATTGTGGGCAATTTGGACACAGAAAAAAGGAATGTAGAAAAGGAAATGCTATCTAGTAATGGAAAAGCCTCGTTTGCAGGACCTCAACAGCAAATTTTTCAAACTGACTTTGCTTCTGCTTAAAGGGCTGAACTTATGGCTGTGATAACATTGTTAAAAACTTTTAAACAGCCCATAAACATTGTTTCTGATTCAGCCTATGTATTGCAAGTCATGCAAAATATTGAATGTGCCTTAATTCAAATGTGACTGATGAACACCTTAATCGTTTATTTCATTCTTTACAGCAAGCAGTGCAACAAAGTCATCCCCTTTCTATATAACTCATATGAGAGCACATACTAATCTCCTTGGCCCTTTAACTAAACTTAATCAAAGGGTGGGTACATTGGTGTCTGTAGTCTTTGCTGATGCACAAAAATTCCATTCTTTAACCCATCTTAATGCTACAGGCCTTAGAAAAATGTATGGTCTATCATGGAAACAAGCTGAATAAATTGTGCAACACTGTTCTGCCTGACAAGCCCTAGAGGTTTATCTCCAAATTCCATCTGGCAGATGGATGTAACACATATTCCTGCTTTGGAAAATTGTCCTTTGTTCATGTTTCAGTAGATACCTATTCACATTTTATCTGGGTCACATGTCAAACAGGGGAAGCTACAGCTCATGTCAAAAGACATATTTTGTCTTGCTTTTCAGTTATGAAAATCCCTGAAAAAATCAAAACTGATAATGGCCCAGGATACTGTAGTAAAGCCATGGCTAAATTTTTTTCAACAATGGAATACTATCCATACTATGGGTGTTCCCTATAACTCACAAGGATAGGCAATAGTGGAAAGAGCTAATAGTACTTTAAAACTCAAATACAAAAGCAAAAGAGAGGGGACCAGGAATATAAGACATCACACATTTGATTGCATTTCACTTTACTAACATTAAATTTTTTAAATTTACAAAAAGATCAACCCATGACTGCAGCTGAACAACACCTGAGAGGACAAAGGGAAAATAAAAAGACTGGACAAGATATATGGTGGAGGGATGCACATACAAAGAACTGGGAAAAAGGAAAGATAATTATATGGGGAAGCGAATTTGCTTGTGTCTCTCCAGGTGACAATCAGTTGTCTGTGTGGGTGCCAACCACACATCTGAAGATCTATCATGAGCCATAGCATCTAGTGGACCCACCTGTACAGTGCAAATTGAAGGTTTAAGGATTGCTATTTTTGTTATATTGTTGCACAAGGATAAGCCTCAATTCTGTTAATCAGAAAAAGCCTGATTCTCATTATCAATGGTAAGTTTTATCCCACAGTAATTAACCAAAGAGGCAGAAGCTGAGTTACAAATGCTTCAGCAATGGCATGCCTCCTGGCTACAGCAAAAAAGAAACAAACAAACAAAAAAAGCCTTTGCTTCTGTTTCAGTAGATTTACTAACGTGGGGGTGAGGGTATGTTTGTGTTTTTGCAGGAAATGAACAAACCATGCGCGTGCCCTCAAGTTGTGTACAACCATGGAATGGGAGACTGGAGGGACCCATGGATCCCAACCATGGACCAGGTTCCCCCAGTATGAGCCATGAGCCAGTTGAATCTGAATGTAAAGATGGAACAAGGACCAACTGGAGTCACACTAACAACAACTGGCATAACATGGGGACACATAAAACACACACACACACACACACACACACACACACAAAGTTGAAAAACTGCTGAAGTGCCAGGGTTTTACCTTTTGCTGGGATTCAGAGGTACAATAGTTGCTTAATGCACCAATACTTTTTGACTGAACTCCTCTCTACCTTGAATACAAGAGACCCTAATAAGTAGGCAGGAATATCATTGCCCTCATTCAGCATGAAGTTACAGAAGACAGACCTTCCTCCTTGTGCAACCCTTAGAATTAAAGGTCCTCTTGTAAAAAGGAAAGGGGAAATATGTAAGAAGCATTCAAACCAGAGTGACGCTATTTTAAATAAGGGCTAAGAAAAATGAAGCTGGATCACCAATGGGTAATTAAAGGTGGCACAGCCTGCAATTGCCTTGCTCAATTAATTTATAAACAAAAAGATGATCTTTTGGATTCAAAGTTGTGTTATGTTACTCTTAAATGTCATCTGGAGGGCAGAGATGAAAATCTCACCCTTGATATTGTTAAAATGAAAGAGCAGGTTTTTGAAGCCTCTCAGGCTCACTTAGCCCTGCTCCCTGGAAGTGATATTTTGAACAAGACAGCCAATGGATTGTCTACAATCAATCCTCTTAAATGGATTAAGGCCATTGGAAGCTCTACACTTGCAAATTTTGTTCTAATAATTATGTGCTTGTGCTGTCTCCTTTTAGTCTGCAGATGTGGAAGCCGCCACTGCAGAGAAAGCCACCATGGAGAACAAGCAATGACAGCTACAAAAGAGAAAAGGGGGCCATGTTGGGAGAAAAGCTGAGTGTTGTGAGAGAGGCTGAGGCAGGGCTTGCATGTCTGCTGGACTTGCTAGCTCCTTACTTCTAGCACTCCCATTATCTCAGGTAGCCATATGTTCCAAAGAAAAGGCTAAACCATCACAACTGTAGCTCATTCACTCGATACACTGCTTCCTTTCAACCTCCACATTCTCACCACCTGCTGCTTTATTTGATCACCAATAAATAATATGGGATCCCAGAGCTTGGGGCCTTCTCAGCCTCCATACTACTGTTGTCCCCCTGGTCCCACTTTCTCTCTTGTCTTTTCTCATTCCTTTGACTCTACCAGACTTTGTCATTCCCACTGCCTGGTGTCGGTTCCAATCACCCCAACAATTTACTTGGACCCTCTCCCTTGTTTTCTTAGTTTCGTTCAGTTTTGTTTAACTTTTCAAAAAATCAATTTCTTTATTCATTGATCCTTTGTATTGTTATTTTCATTTCAATTTTATTTATTTCTGATCTTATCTTTATTCTTTTCTTCTAGTAATTTTGTGTTTTGTTTTCTCTTACTTTTCTAGTTCTTTAAGATGAATTATTAGATTATTTGAAATTTTTCCTCTTTTATGATATGGCACTTATAGCTATAAACTTTCCTCTTAGTATTGTTTTGGCTGTATCCCATAGGTTTTTGTATGTTGTATTTTCATTATCATTTGTTTTAATAAGAAATTTTCAATTTCCTTCTGAATTTCTTCAGTGACCCACTTGTCATTTAGGATCATATGGTTTAATTTTCATGTATTTGTATAGGTTTCAAAATTCCTCTTGTTATTAATTTCTAGTTAAATTCCATTGTGGTCAAAGAAGATGCTTGATATTATTGCAACATTTTGAATGTTTTAAGACTTGTTTTGTGACCTAACATATGGTCTATTCTTGAGAATAATCCATGTGCTGAGGAAAAGAATGTGTATTCTGCCACTATTTCATGAAATATTCTGTAAATATTCATTAGACCCCTTTGGCCTGTAGTGCAGATTAAGTCTGAGGTTTCTTTGTTGATTCTCTTTCTAGAAGATCAGTCCAATGCTGAAAGTGGAGTGTAAGTATCTATATATTATTGTACTGAGGCTTATCTCTCTCTTTAGCCCTAATCATATTTGCATTGTGTGTCTGAGTGCTCCAGTGTTGGTGCATATATATTTAAAATTGTTATACCCTCTTGCTGAATTGACACTTTTATCATCATATAGTGAACTTCTTTGTCTCTCTTGTACTTTTCATCTTAAAATCTATGTTGTCTGTTATAAGTATAGTGACTCCTGCTCCTTTTTGTTTTCCATTGGCATGGAATATTTTTCCATCCCGTTATTTTCACTTTATATTTGTCTTTATAGATAAACCATTTCTCGTAGGCAGCAAATCAAGAGGTATTCTTTTTTCATCCTTTCAACCAGCCTGTCATGTGATTGGAGAGTTTTGTTCATTTACTTTCAATCTTATTATTGATAAGTACAGATGCTCTCAAGCTATTTTATTACTTGTTTTCTGGTCATTTCGTGGTGTCCTCCCCCTTCTTTCTTTCTTCCTGTCTTCTTTTACTGGAGGTGATTTTCTCTGGTGATATGAATTAGCTCTTTGCTTTTTATTTTCCGTGTCTCCATTGTATGTTATTTTGTTTCAGTTTACCATGAGGTTTATAAATACTATCTTATAACACATTATTTTAAGCTGATAACAACTTAACACTGTTTGCATAAACAAGCAAATAACCATGCAAAAAGAAGACTAGTAAAAAAACTCTATGCCTTAACTCTGTCCCCTCACTTTTTAACTTTTTGTTGTTTCTATTTATATTTGTTGTACTATGTCTTGAAAAGTTATTGTACTTATTATTTTTTATTGGTTCAACATTTAGTCTTTCTACTAAGGATAAGAGTAGCTTACACACCACAGTTGTGGTGCTATAGTATTCCATGTTTTTCTGTGTACTTACTATTACAAATAAGTTTTGTACCTTCAAGTGATATTATTCCTCATTAATCTCCTTTTCTTTCTGAATGAAGTACCCCCTTTTGCATTTTTTGTAGGACAAGTCTGGTGTTGATTAAATCCATCAGCTTTTATTTGTCTGCAAAATTCTTTTTCCTTCATGGTTGAAGGACATTTTTTTCTTCATGTACTATTCTAGGGTAAAAGTTGTCTTTTTTCCCTTCAGCACTTTAAATATGTCATACCACTCTCTCATGGACTGTAAGGTTTTAACTGAAAAGTCTGCTGCCAAATGTATTGGAATTTCATTGCATGATATTTAAATTTTTTTTTCTGTTTCTACTTTTAGAATCCTTTTTTTATCATTGACCTTTGAGAGTTTGCTTATTAAATGTCTTGACGTAGTCTTCTTTGGTATAAATCTGTTTGGTATTCTATAACCTCCTCGTACTTGGATATTGATAACTTTCCTAGATTTGGGAAGTTCTCTGTTATTATTATCCCTTTGAATAAATTTTCTGTCCCATCTCAATTGCTATCTCCTCTTTAAGGTCAATAAGTCTTAGATTTGTCCTTTTGAGGTGATTTTCTAAAGTCTGTAGAAGTGCTTCATTGATTTTTTTTCTTTTGTCTCTTCTGACTGTATATTTTCAGATAGTCCATCTTCAAGCTCACTAATTCTTTCTTCCACTTGATCAATTCTGCTATTAAAGGACTCTGATATATTCTTCAATAAACCAATTATTTTTTCAGCCCCAGAATTTCTGCTTGATTCTTTTCAATTATTTCAATCTCTCTGTCAAATTTATCTGATAGAATTATGAATTTCTTCTGTGTTATCTTGAATTTATTTGAGTTTCCTCAACATAGCTATTTTGAATCCTCTGTCTGAAAAATCGCATATCTCTGTTTCTCCAGGATTGATTGCTATTGTTCACTTGGTGAGGTCATGTTTTTTGGGATGGTGTTGATGCTAGTAGATATTCTTTGGCGTCTAAGCATTGAAGAGTTAGGTATTTATTGGAGTATACACTGTATGGTCATATTTGTAACCATTCTTCTTTGGAAGGTTTTTCAGATATCTGAAACAACTCAGGTGTTGTGTTCTTAGATATATCTGCTTTAGGGGACACCTCAAGCCCAGCAACACTGTGGTTTTTTTTCAGCTTTGACAGTCTTAAGGAACTCCCTTTATGGTCTTGCACAATATTCAGCTGAATTCTCTGGATTATCAAACAGAGCCTCTTGTTCTCTTCTCTTACATTCTACCAAACAAACAGAATCTTTCCCTCTTTTTTGAGTCACATAAAGTTGGGGGTGGAATGACACAAGTATTCCTGTGGCCACTACCACTATGACTATGCTGGGTCAGACCTGAAGCCAGCACATCACTGGGTCTCATCCAAGGTCTTCTTTCATCACTTCCTGCCTACTACTTATGTTCATTCAAGGCCCTGGGACTCTGCAATCAGCTGGTGGCAAAGCCAGCCAGGCCTGTGTTCTTCTCTTTAGGGCAACAAAATCCTATGGACCTCAGGTGGGTCAAGATGTGTCATCCAGGAGTCAGGGAATAGGGTAAAAAACTTTAAAATATACCTGGTATTCTATAGTACCATGGCTGAGGTGGAACTCAAACTACAATTCACTGTCCTTCCTACTCTCCCCTCCCCTTTTGAAATGCAAAAATGTCTCAACCAGGCCAATAGGAGTACTGCCAGACTAACACAATATGCCCTTAGGATCCGAGGACTCTTAAGTCAGCTTGTAGTGAATCCTGCCTGGCTTGCAACTCACCCTTCAAGGGTCATAGGCACTCCTCTCATTCATGGAAGGTCCAGAAATGCTATCTCAGAATCAAGTCCCAGAATCAGGGCACTTATTCCTAAATTGACC
The DNA here is from genome assembly GCF_037993035.2 of Macaca fascicularis. Classification (NCBI taxonomy): domain Eukaryota; kingdom Metazoa; phylum Chordata; class Mammalia; order Primates; family Cercopithecidae; genus Macaca; species Macaca fascicularis. Next base: position 42,885,457 of record NC_088379.1, read on the forward strand.
ACATAGTTGGAAATAAAGCACTCCTCAGCAAATGTACAAGAACAGAAATTATAACAAACTGTCTCTCAGACCACAGTGCAATCAAACAAGAACTCAGGATTAAGAAACTAACTCAAAACCACTCAACTACATGGAAACTGAGCAACCTGCTCCTGAATGACTACTGGGTACATAACGAAATGAAGGCAGAAATAAAGATGTTCTTTGAAACCAATGAGAACAAAGATACAACATACCAGAATCTCTGGGACACATTTAAAGCAGTGTGTAGAGGGAAATTTATAGCACTAAATGCCCACAACAGAAAGCAGGAAAGATCTAAAATTGACACTCTAACATCACAATTGAAAGAACTAGAGAAGCAAGAGCAAACACATTCAAAAGCTAGCAGAAGGCAAGAGATAACTAAGATCAGAGCAGAACTGAAGGAGATAGAGACACAAAAAAACCTTCAAAAAATCAATGAATCCAGGAGCTGGTTTTTTGAAAAGATCAACAAAATTGATAGACCACTAGCAAGACTAATAAAGAAGAAAAGAGAGAAGAATCAAATAGATGCAATAAAAAATGATAAAAGGGATATCACCACCAATCCCACAGAAATACAAACTACCATCAAAGAATACTGTAAACAACAGTACACAAATAAACTAGAAAATCTAGAAGAAATGGATAAATTCCTGAACACATACACCCTCTCAAGACTAAATCAGGAAGAAGTCGAATCCCTGACTAGACCAATAACAGCCTCTGAAATTGAGGCAATAATTAATACCTTATCAACCAAAAAATGTTCAGGACCAGACAGTTTCACAGATGAATTCTACCAGAGGTACAAGGAGGAACTGGTACCATTCCTTCTAAAACGCTTCCAATCAATAGAAAAAGAGGGAATCCTCCCTAACTCATTTTATGAGGCCAACATCATCCTGATACCAAAGCCTGGCAGAGACACAACAAAAAAAGAGAATTTTAGACCAATATCCCTGATGAACATCCATGCAAAAATCCTCAATAAAATATTGGCAAACCGAATCCAGAAGCACATCAAAAAACTTATCCACCATGATCAAGTAGGCTTCATCCCTGGGATGCAAGGCTGGTTCAACATACGCAAATCAATAAACGTAATCCAGCATATAAACAGCACCAAAGACAAAAACCTCATGATCATCTCAATAGATGCAGAAAAGGCCTTTGACAAAATTCAACAGCCTTCATTCTAAAAATTCTCAATAAACTAGGTATTGATGTGACGTATCTCAAGGTAACAAGAGCTTTTTATGACAAATCCACAGCCAATATCATACTGAATGGGCAAAAACTGGAGGCATTCCCGTTGAAAACTGGCATAAGATGGGGATGCCCTCTGTCACTACTCCTATTCAACATAGTGTTGGAAGTTCTGCCCAGGGCAATCAGGCGAGAAGAAATAAATAAAGGGTGTTCAATTAGGAAAAGAGGAGGTCAAATTATCCCTGTATGCAGATGACATGATTGTATATTTAGAGAACCCCATCATCTCAGCCCAAAGTCTTCTTAAGCTGATAAGCAATTTCAACAAAATCTCAGGATACAAAATCAATGTACAAAAATCACAAGCATTCTTATACACAAATAACAGACAAACAGGGAGCCAGATCATGAGTGAACTCCCATTCACAATTGCTTCAAAGAGAATGAAATACCTGGGAATCCAACTTACAAGGGATGTGAAGGACCTCTTCAAGGAGAACTACAAACCACTGCTCAATGAAATAAAGAGGACACCAACAAATGGAACATTCCATGCTCATGGGTAGGAAGAATCAATATTGGGAAAATGGCCATACTACCCAAGGTAACTTATATATTCAATGCCATCCCCATCAAGCCACCAATGACTTTCTTCACAAAATAGGAAAAAACTACTTTAAAGTTCATATGGAATCAAAAAAGAGCCCGCATTGCCGAGTCAATCCTAAGCCAAAAGAACAAAGCTGGAGGAATCACGTTACCTGATTTCAAACTATGCTACAAGGCTACAGTAACCAAAACAGCATGGTACTGGTACCAAAACAGAGATATAGACCAATGGAACAGAACTGAGCCCTCAGAAATAATACCACACATCTACAGCCATCTGATCCTTGACAAAGCTGAGAAAAACAAGAAATGGGGAAAGGATTCCCTATTTAATAAATGGTGCTGGGAAAACTGGCTATCCATATGTAGAAAGCTGAAACTGGATCCCTTCCTTACATTTTATACAAACATTAATTCAAGGTGGATTAAAGACTAAAATGTTAGACCTAACACCATAAAAACCCTAGAAAAAAACATAGGCAATACCACTCAGGACAGAGGCATGGGCAAGGACTTCATGTCTAAAACACCAAAAGTAATGGCTACAAAATGGCAACAAAAACCAAAATTGACAATTGTGATCTAATTAAACTAAAGAGCTTCTGCCCAGCCAAAGAAACTACCATCAGCGTGAACAGGCAACCTACAGAATGGGAGAAAATTTTTGCAATGTACTCATCTGACAAAGGACTAATATCCTGAATCTACAAAGAACTCAAACAAATTTACAAGTGATATCCCCTTTATCATTTTTTATTGCGTCTATTTGATTCTTCTCTCTTTTCTTCTTTATTAGTCTTGCTAGTGGTCTATCAATTTTGTTGATCTTTTCAAAAAACCAGCTCCTGGATTCACTGATTTTTTGAAGGGTTTTCTGTGTCTCTATCTCCTTCAGTTCTGCTCTGATCTTAGTTATTTCTTGCCTTCTGCTAGCTTTTGAATGTGTTTGCTCTTGCTTTTCTAGTTCTTTCTATTGTGATGTTAGAGTGTCAATTTTAGATCTTTCCTGCTTTCTGTTGTGGGCATTTAGTGCTATAAATTTCCCTCTACACACTGCTTTAAATGTGTCCCAGAGATTCTGGTATGTTGTATCTTTGTTCTCATTGATTTCATAGAACATCTTTACTTCTGCTTTCTTTTGTTATGTACCCAGTAGTCATTCAGGAGCAGGTTGTTCAGTTTCCATGTAGTTGAGCGGTTTTGATTGAGTTTCTTAGTCCTGAGTTCTAGTTTGATTGCACTGTGGTCTGAGAGACAGTTTGTTATAATTTCTGTTCTTGTACATTTGCTTTGGAGTGCTTTACTTCCAATTATGTGGTCAATTTTGGAATAAGTCCCATGTGATCCTGAGAAGAATGAATATTCTGTTGACTTGGGGTGGAAAGTTCTGTAGATCTCTATTAGGTCTGCTTGGTGCAGAGATGAGTTCAATTCCTGGATATCCTTGTTAACTTTCTGTCTTGTTGATCTGTCTAATGTTGACAGTGGGGTGTTGAAGTCTCCGATTATTATTGTATGAGAGTCTAAGTCTCTTTGTAAGTCTCTAAGGACTTGTTTTATGAATCTGGGTGCTCCTGTATTGGGTGCATATACATTTAGGATAGTTAGTTCTTCCTGTTGAATTGATCCCTTTATCATTATGTAATGGTCTTGTCTCTTTTGATCTTTGATGGTTTAAAGTCTGTTTTATCAGAGACTAGGATTGCAAACACTGCTTTTTTTTTTTTTTTTGTTTTGTTTTCCATTTGCTTGGTAAATCTTCCACCATCTCTTTATTTAGGAGTTATACCTGATGTAAATGACGTGTTGATGGGTGCTGACGAGTTGATGAGTGCAGCACACCAATATGGCAGAAATATACATATGTAACAAACCTGCACTTTATGCACATGTACCCTAGAACTTAAAGTATAATAAAAATAAATAAATAAATAAATAAATAAATAAATAAATAAATAGAAAAAGTAGAAAAGAGACATCAAAGTGGTTGTTTATTTATGCAAGTGCATTCAAGGTTGGTGAATGAAAATGGCCCAAGTTATTCTCTAGCAAGTTTTAGGAAAGGACAAAAACAAAACAATGTAGTACCTGAGAGATTCTCATTCCACCTAATAATGACAGAAGGGTAGCACTGGCACATGTACAAACATTTACCTTTCAGGTTTTTTTTTTTTCCTAGAAATATAAGATGAAACTTTTTTTTTAAACTACACAAATTTCTATTACTTATGCCTTTGTATGCCCTCTGAACGCCTCCAATTTTAATAGCAATTGTAATCTGTGACTAAAGAAGACAAGTGGATAATCACCCTTGAAAGAGAACTCCTCCATAATTAATAGGGATTTGATTCCACTAAGAAGCAGCAGCTTGAGATAGATGACTGGGGAGATGGGAGAAGTTTTAAGAGTTGGCTTGACAGTGGTCATGGGAGGTGTTGGACTTCTCTACTGTGTTAGAGAAAAACTTAAGCTACGTATTCTGGTATAATCAAATGGGACATTTTTTGCTCATATTAAGAAACTTTGTTCAGTGCAGATTTGTAGGTTGTTTTTGGGAAGAGTAAGGAAAAGAAATATAGTATTACCAGGATTGTCTATGTTTCTCCTTTTATCCGTGTTGACTTTATTCTTTCCTAATATAATTGGGCTCTCTTAACATAGCCCCTGCTCATATTTTTCCAATTATTAATCGCAGATAAAAAGGGAAGCAGGTAGATTGGCCCTTCATAGGCCTTGTGCCCTTATCTTAAATCAGGCACAGAGTCAAGATGTTACTCCTTACATTAGATCTAATTTGAGACATTTACCACTTGTGTGACAAAAATAGGATCTTTTCTCAGAGGAGAAAAAGCACAGACCCGAGGACCCCGTAAGCCAGTTACAAAGGCGTTACCTAATAAGAGGTTTTCTTTCTAATGGAGCCAAGTTAAAGATTACACAATGTTTCTCTGTTCAAAAAGCACTGAAGATACTGTCAAATAAAAATACATTGCTACACTATGAGAGAACAGCTACATCTGTAAGTCACCCAGATTCTCTACTTGTCATAGCTCAAATCCTGATTAGTTGTCTCCTGGCCTAGTTAAATAAACTCCCTAATCAAGTGTCTTCCTTCTCTCACTCTTGTCCATTCTTATATTCTTGGCAGACTCACTCTTCTAAATAACAGCACCTAACTGGTGTACTTTTTTCTTTTAAAAATGGCCGTATCTTAGTGTTCATCTCTCTTTTTTAAAAGCAAGTTATCACTAATTTGTTCTGTGATTGTTTACGCATTCTTCAGAATTCAGCTCAAATGTCATCTGATTCAGTATTTTCCAACCTGGTTGATCAGCATAACCAATTAGAAGACATATTAAAAGATAAATTTCAGGACTTGCTACCACAGTCTGATTCCATAGGTCTGGATAATGCCAGGATAACTCTGATGTCTCAGAAATTTTGATAATCAGTGATCCAAATATAGAAGCCTTTCAAAATCCATCTCTCCTTCAACCTTTGGTACTCCACATTTGTAATTCCACAGCAGTAATTGTTTGCACCACATCCTCAGTGCTCTTATGACAATGGGATAAAACCAATTTGAGAAACCGATTTTCAAAATACTAAAAGGTAAATTTTTCTTACATTGATATTTAACTATTTCAGGGATTAAACTTAAGTGCCTCTAAAATAGCAGATAAATTTCTTAGTTAATATCCACTTATGTAATTCTGAAACATTATAATACATGAATCATAGGAAATAAACCACTTGTATTTCTTTTTCATTATTTAAAAACAATTTGCTCAATATAAAATTTTTAATGTATAGAAACTAGTTTAACTTTAAACATTGGCATGTACTGAGATAAGCATTTCTAAATAGTAGTTGAGTTCTCTTTAGAAGGCTGGTAAAATATATATATATATAAAATATATATAGAATTATGTATATAAATATGTAGAGATAGCAACTTAAGAGGGTACTTGTGAGGTTTTGAAAATCTATTCATAGAAAGCTTTAAATACATTGTTTAAAATTTAGAAAAATCTCAAAGTACAGATTTTTTCAGTTTGAATTATTTTAATGTTTATTGTTCTTTTAAGAAGAATTTCTAATTTCTATTTATTTAGCTAGTTTATTGGGGAGGGAGTTCCTGAAGCAATTAGCCCTTAAAACATCTTCCCAGGCATACACATTGGTGCACTAACCCTTCTAGCTAAGATATGGAACTATGTGAAAATCTTTTGCTACTGTGTTAACAACTTGAAAAACGTGGAGAGGAAAATTCCCATTTTCTTGGCTTAGCAAATAATAATGGATGTAAATAAAATATGAATAAATAATTAATTATAGAAATGAAAAATAAAATACCTGATATTTTAATATTGCATGGGGGTAAAAGCACATTGCAGAAAATTATCAGTAAACTTATATAAAATTTGTCTAAATTAAAACAGGAAGACAGAGGGTAAAAAGAATAAAAAATATAAACTGAGTATCACTAACCTGTGAGAAAATATCAACAAATCTATCTTAAGTGTAATTAAAAGCTTAGAAGAAAAGAATGAGAGAAAAAAAATCTCAACCTACTGATGTAACAACAAATACTTAGTAGAAATATAGCAAGGAAAACCCCAACAAGGCCATTACAGTTAAATCACTGAAAACCAAAAGATAACATTTTAAAGGCCAGAAGAAAAAAATACATAGTATGAAGAGGAATAATTATAAGAATGATAATAGTCTAATTATCAAAAATATGTAAGCCAGAAGGTAAAAAAAAATTTTAAACATCGAATTTTATATCTATTAAGATTATATTTTAAAAATCAGGACCAAATAAAGGTATTTTTAGATAAATGAAAGATGTGACGGTATATAGCCAGTAGATATGTACTGAAACAGACACGAAGGAAAATTGTTCAGGGATGAAGAAAAATAATACAAGAAGGAAATGCAAATATACAAGAAGGAATAAAGAGCAATAGATATGGTAAATATGCAGCCTCATGTTAAAAACTACTTTTTACTTTCTTAATTTGTTTTATAAAATAATTGGAAGTTTAAATAGCGATGTCCATACACAATGGATTATTATTTAGCCATAAAGAGGAATGATTTCCTGTCATTTGCAACAACATAGATGGAACTGGAGGACAATATGTTAAGCAAAACTTGCCAGGCAGAGAAAGACAAATTTTGCATGTTTTTATTTATTTGTGAGAGTTAAAAATTAAAAAAATTAAACTCATGGAAATAAAGAGCAGAATAAGGATTACCAGAGGCTGGAAAGAGTAATGGGTGGGGTGGGGTGGACGGTTAATGGGTGTCAAAATATAGTTAGATAGAATGTGTAAGATGTAGTACTTGATAGTGCAATAGAGGGACTACAGTCAACAATAATTTATTGTAGATTTTTAAATAATGAAAAGGATATAATTGGATTGTTTGTAACATAAAGAAAAGAAAAATCCTTGAGGTGATGGGAAAAAATAATGAAAAATCAATAATTAAATTAATTAATTAAATATTCTATAATGTATTTTGGGTTTTTTAATGCACAGGAGGAACAAAACATGTAACATCAATAGTCAAAACAACTGAGTAGTCAATGGGATTATATGGTTGCATGTTTCCTAGAGAATATGTAAAGTGTCATAATATTAATCTTAGGTAGAATTTGATAAGTTAAGGGTATGTATTACGATTTCAGGACAATACACTTATGACTAAACAATAAAATGAAGATATGGTTAAAAACAACAGAAGTGGAGAACAGTATTATGGATGGAATTTTGAGCCCTCAAATTCATATTAATGTATTGACACCCTAAACTCTAAATTGTCTATATTTGGAGAACGGGACCTTAGAAAATGCAATGGAGGTCAAATGAGATCATGAGTGGTGTCTTAATCCAATATGACGGATGTCCTTATAAGAGGAGGAAGAGATAACAGAGAGACACTGACACAGAGAAGAGGCCACATGAAGACGTTTAAATCCATTAAATGTAAATGGATTAAGCACTCTAATTTAAAGGTAATATATTAGTCTGTTCTCATGCTGCTATGAAGAAATATCTGAGACTGGGTAATTTATAAAGCCTGTTAACAGTTCCAAAGTCATTTCCACATTTTCAAGTGTCTTTATATCTGCACCCCACGCTTTGCGGTACCAATTTATTGTATTTGTTCGTTCTACATTGCTCACTGCACTCACACTGCTAATAAAGACATACTCAAGATGGATAATTTATAAGGAAAAGAGGTTTAATTGACTCAGTTCAGCATGGTTGGGGAGGCCTCAGGAAACTTACAGTTATGACGGAAGGGGAAGCAAACACTCTTTCACAGGGCAGCAAGAAGGAAAATGAATGCCCGGGAAAACCATCAGATTTCATGAAAATGAACTCACTATCATGAGAACAGGATGTGGGAAACAACTCCCACGTTTCAATCACCTCCACCTGGTCCCTCTTGTAACACGTGGGGATTATGGGAACCAGAATTCAAGAGGAGATTTAGGTGGGAAATCTGCAAAATTATATCATGGAGTGATTGCCAGGCTGAATAAATTTAATACTAAATTTTATGGTCTTTAGAAGAGATATTATTTAAAAATGAATACACAGATTGAAAGTCATGCATATTTTTATTCTCCAATTTTTAAGTTGTTTTCTACTAAGAGTTTAGATACATAACTCTGTAATGCATCTGGAGTTGAATATAACATATAGTGTTGATAGGATTTAATGTTGTACTTCTTAAGAAAACCATTTTTTTCCAACTCCACTAATTGAAAAGTTTTTCTTTTAGTGCTTATCTGAACTGACAGCTCTAACATACACAAAAGTTTCCTACATAGGTAGGTCAGTTAATTGGCTCTCTAACTCTCTCTCTCTCTTCTCAGTCAACTTATAAACTATATCTTAAACTTAAAATCTTATATGACAATTCTGCTTTGGTTATTCTTTGGATGTATTCTGTTTTCTTAGAATTATAACTCTTCATGTAAATTTGATAATAATTATAAAATTAATTAAAAGATATGATTTTCTTGGAATTTCATGAAATGTACAGGTCAATTTGTAGCAAATTGATATATTTATGATAATAAGTCTTCTAAAATTTCTACATTTAGGGTAATATGTGTATCAGGTTTATGCTGGCTTCTTAGAATGTGTTGAAGAACATTTCCCTTTTATTCTCCTTTCTGGAAAAGTTTAAATAAAATTGGGATAATCTGTTCCTTGAAAGGTTAATAGAATTTTCTTATGAAACTTTCTGGGCCTGATGTTTTCCATCCAGAAAAAGTTTAATCCTGACATCAGTTTCTTTAATTATTATAGAAATCTTCAATCTTTTCATTCTTGTAGAGCCTTTTCAGTAGAAAGAATTTCTCAAGAAATTTGTACCTTTTATCTGCATTTTAAAACTATTTGGTATACAGTTATTGATATTCTATTATTATTGTCTAATATCTTTTGCCCATATATATGTATCTATTTTTATTCAAGATAGTTTTTATTAGTTTTTTTCTCTTCTCTTGATAAACACTGCCAGAGATTCGTTGATATTGTCAGCTTTTACAATGAAGAAACTTTTGGCTTTGTTGTTTTTTGTACAGTATCTTTATTTTGCAACTTATTAGTCTCTGGTTTTATTCTTAAATCTATCATTCCATTCATTTGGGTTCATCTTGTTTTTTTTTCTACTAATTAATGATGGACACTCAGCTCATTATGTTAATTTTTGTCCTTTCAGCATAGTCATGCAAGACTACAAATTTCACCATAATACACAACTATTATTACATCTCAAACCCCACATGTGCTGTTTACAGTGTAATTTTAATTCATTCTATTTGCTCCATTTTTTTACATTATTTAATTATGATTTATTCTTTAATTACTTATGTAACATGTACTTTTTTCTTTCCAAATATATGATGATTTAAAATTTATCTTTTTGTTAATTATAACTGCTGTATTACAGTGAAAGATTATATTTTTGACATCTATTATTTATGTTTTGAGGAATTTTATCTTGTAAATAACTCATTATTGTAAATGTTCCACGAGTGTTAATAAAGATGCATATTCACTCTAATTGCTGGACAGAGAGGGCTAAATATTTTCTTTTATTCAAATTATATACTATTTATTCTACTATCTTGCTAGATACTTAACATACATAATCACATTTAATCCCCACAAGAGTCCTGCTGCATGTATATAACAAGCCTCATTTGACAGAAGAAAGAGTTGATACTAAGCATTGAGTTGCAGAACAACCTTTGCTGCTAATTGTAAGTGGCAGGATTTGCCCCTGGGCTGTTTAATTCCAGAGTCCATGCTTTTATATTATGCCATTTTATATAGCTTTCATTATATAGATGTTTACCAACCTATGTGTGTACACAAATACAGTCACACATATATACATATTTTCTCTTGAGAGAAATACAGCAAGCTCTGCTATCTGGCCTATGCACATGTTGACACTTCTGTCTGGACACACCATTTCTGTGACTTTCAGCATAGTTGGATTCTTGTAATCTTATAGGTCTCAGCTTAAATGTTACCTCCTGATTTTCTTTTTTTATTATTATTATAGTTTAAGTTCTGGGATACATGTGCAGAACTTCCAAGTTTGATACATAGGTATACATGCGCCATGGTGATTTGCTGCACCCATCAACCCGTCACCTACATTAGGTATTTCTCCTAATGCTATCCCACCGCCAGCCCCCCATCCCCCAACAGGCCCAGGATTGTGATGTTCCCCTCCCTGTGTCTATGTGTTCTCATTGTTCAACTCCCACTTATGAGTGAGAACGTGCTGTGTTTGGTTTTCTGTTCCTATGTTGGTTTGTTAAGAATGATGGTTTCCAGCTTCTTGCATGTTCCTGCAAAGGATATGAACTCCTTCGTTTTCATGGCTGCATGGTATTCCATGGTGTATAAGTGCCACATTTTCTTTTTCCAGTCTATCATTGATGGGTATTTCGTTTGGTTCCAAGTCTTTGTTATTGGGAATAGTGCTGCAATAAACATACATGTGCATGTGTCTTTATAGTAGCATGATTTATAATCCTTTGGGTATATACCCAGTAATGGGATGGCTGGATCAAATAGTATTTCTGATTCTAAGTCCATGAGGAATCACCACACTGTCTTCCACAACGGTTGAACTAATTTACACACCCACCAACAGTGTAAAAGCATTCCTGTTTCTCCACATCCTCTCCAACATCTGTTGTTTCCTGACTTTTTAATGATCACCATTCTAACTTGCGTTAGATTGTATCTCGTCGTGGTTTCATTTACATTTCTCTAATGAACAGGGATGGTGAGCTTTTTTCCGTATGTTTTTTGGCAGTATAAATGTCTTGAGAAGTGTCTGTTCGTATCTTTTGCGCACTTTTTGAGGGAGTTGTTTATTTTTCTTGTAAATTTGCCTGAGTTCCTTGTAGATTCTGGATATTAGCCCTTTGTCAGATAGATAGATTGCAAAAATTTTCTCCCTTTCTGTAGGTTGCCTGTTCACTCTGATGATAGTTTCTTTTGCTGCACAGAAGCTCTTTAGTTTAATTAGATCCCATTTGTCAATTTTGGCTTTTGTTGCCATTACTTTTTGTGTTTGTTCTGGCCAGGGCAATCAGGCAAAATAAAGAAAGAAGAGGTATTCAGTTAGGAAAATAGGAAGTCAAATTGTCTCTGTTTGCAGATGACATGTTTGTATATTTGCAAAACCTCATCATCTCAGCCCAAAATTTCCTTAAGCTGATAAGCAACTTCAGCATATTCTCAGGATACAAAATCAAAGTGCAAAAATCACAAGCATTCCTATACCCCATTAATAGACAAACAGTATGCCAAAGCATGAGTAAACTCCCATTCACGATTGCTACAAAGAGAATAACATACCCAGGAATACAACTTACAAGGGATGTGAAGGACTTCCTCAAGGACAGCTACAAACCACTGCTCAAGGAAATAAGACAGGATACAAACAAATGAAAAAACATTCCATGCTCATGGATAGGAAGAATCAATATCATGAAAATGGCCATGCTGCCCAAAGTAATTTATAGATTCAATGCTATCCACATCAAGCTACCATTGAGTTTCTTCACAGAATTAGAAAAACTACTTTAAATTTCATATGGAACCAAAAAAGAGCCCATGTATCCAAGACAATCCTAAGCAAAAGGAATAAAGCTGGAGGCATCACACTACTTGACTTCAACTATACTATAAAGTTACAGTAACCAAAACAGCATGGTTCTGGTACCAAAACAGATATATAGACAAATGAAACAGAACAGAGGCCTCAGAAATAACACCACACATCTACAGCCATTTGATCTTTGACAAATCTGACAAAAACAAGCAATGGGGAAAGGATCCTCTATTTAATAAATGGTGTTGGGAAAACTGACTAGCCATATGCAGAAAACTGAAATTGGACCTCTTCCTTACACTTTATACAAAAAATAACTCAAGATGGATTACAGACTTAAATGTAAGACCTAAAACCATAATAATCGTAGAAGAAAACCTAGGCAATACCATTCAGGATATAGGCATGGGCAAAGACTTCATGACTAAATATTTTCATTAGATTAAATTGTCACTTTGTTTTATAAATCTTGTACACCCTTGCTATATTATTGCTAAATTGTTGACTTATGAATAATAAAGAAATAAATAATTCATAATGGTAGATTTCTCAGTTTTTCTCTATAGTTCTATCAAGTCTTGCTTCATGTTTTGAGCTTATTGTATAAGTAGTTTACAGTATAAAATTGATTTTTCTTTATCATTAACATTTTAGTGTCATTTCTGTAGGTTTATATCTTTACCTTTTAATCTGATGGTTATTGTATACGATATTAAATTGAAACATGATCTTGGAGTTAACATTTGCTTCATGTGTCTTTTCCCAGTTCTTTAAAATTTTTTGGTTTTATGCTTTTTCATGCCTCTTGTAAACAGTGAATTTCTGGAATTTGCATTCATTTTATCCAATTTGTGAATTTTTATCTTTTCACTTTTAAATTTAGTCCATTTGCATTCATCGTAATAATGTATATATTTGGGCATTGTTTCATCATTTTAATGTATTTCATTTTATATCATACTATAAAGGTTTCTTTAAATATTTTAATTTTTCTTTAATAAACATTTTCACATGGTTTTACCTCTTTTGTTCTCTTCTATGTCCCAAATTAACTAGCTATTACCTAAAATTTTTATTCTAGGGTATTATGGATATTTTTCTTTACTCTTCTGCTTTTAGCTATTTCTAGGACAGTAGTAAATTTTCTCACATTTTCACCAAAACGTCATATATCTCTTGCAGCGCTATCTCTTTGATATATCACTTTATAATTCAAGAACTGCTTAAAGAGAAAAGGTCAATTAATGTATTTTTTTTTTTTATTTTTTTATTTTTCTGAGACAGAATCTCGCTCTGTCACCCATGCTGGAGTGCAGTGGCCGGATCTCAACTCACTGCAAGCTCCGCCTCCCGGGTTTACGCCATTCTCCTGCCTCAGCCTCCGGAGTAGCTGGGACTACAGGTACCCGCCACCTCGCCCGGCTAGTTTTTTGTATTTTTTAGTAGAGACGGGGTTTCACCATGTTAGCCAGGATGGTCTCGATCTCCTGACTTCGTGATCCGCCCGTCTCAGCCTCCCAAAGTGCTGGGATTACAGGCTTGAGCCACCGCGCCCGGCCAGTGTATTTCTTAAGTTATCTTACCAGTGCTTAGGAAATCATGGCACTGAAGTGATTATGACTCATTCATAATTAAATTTGTAACAATGTTATTAGGTTAGCATTCCTTCTGATACTTTACTCAGCATATTTTACATTTCTGTTGAGTAGTTTCCCTATGGGATATCTGTTCTCTTCTTATATATTTTGCCATGAAAACTGTTAGCCACACTTATGTGTTGTCTAGAATAATTAGGGTGGACACTAAAAAGAAAGTTTTTTAAGTGAATTTTAAAAATTGATGGAAAAAGTATACTATATAGACATTCTGTCATAGTTGAATCAGTGAACATGGGAGAAGCTCTCATACTGTTGCTGAAAGGGAACTCAGAAAAGGCTTTAATTCAAACAAGGCTTTATTTCAATCAACTCTTAAAATTTTCATTGTACATTTTTCCTCTATTGAAAAATTAATATCCCCAAAGGCATATACATATATATATAATTATGTATACAAAAATATAAATAAATGTTTAAAAATGAGAAAATGTACATATAAATTTTATCCAACACATCAGGGTAAGAAATAATAGTGTAGCATGATACCTTTGTTAAAAATTTTACTTTCATTAAATATTAAAAAATGGACATATTAGTTTAAGTAAATATTTGGCATATATGATGATATATCTTATTGAGAGGATTTTAAAAGATGTTGAAGAGATATACATAGGTAGACAGTTGGAGTGGTGAAAAAAGTATTTATAAAGCACTTTGGAAAAATAAGTATGGAGTACAAGACCTAGTGGAACTTTCTTGCGGCATTTACCATTTTACTAGATCAGAGACGTTCAAGTGACTTCACAACACATGCAAGGTGTTGTGTCAGAAATTTTGTTTTTGAAAGTTTTATTAGCATATATGTTACTGAAAAAGCCCTGAGTTTTCATGTTTTGTTAAAATATTGACCTACAACTTAGCAGCTGTGTGTCTTTCCATAAGCCATGCTAACTCTCTATGGTTCTATTTATTCACTTTATAAATGAGGGTTTTTGACTAGGGGATTCTAAAAGTTCTTTCTAACATTAAATGCTCTTGGTCTATGGCTGCAGTTTTTAGTCTTACGCCCAGGCTCACTGAAATTGAATATATAATATTTTAAGATATTTGCTAGCCAGGCGCAGTGTCTCACGCCTGTAATCCCAACACTTTGGGAGGCCGAGGCGGGTGGATCACGAGGTCAGGAAGTCGAGACCATCCTGGTTAACACGGTGAAACCCCGTCTCTACTTAAAAAAAAAAAAAAAAAAAAAAAAAAAAAAAAAAAAAATTAGTCGAACGTGGGGCAGGCGCCTGTAGTCCCAGCTATTCAGGAGGCTGAGGCAGGAGAATGGCGTGAACCCGGGAGGTGTAACTTGCAGTGAGCAGGACATGGCACCACTGCATTCCAGTCTGGGTGAAAGAGCGAGACTCCATCTCAAAAAAAAAAAAAAAAACCACTTTGCTGAAACACATTTTGCAGGAAATAATTTTATAGTTTTATTAACTGTAAGATATTGTGGTACCTAAAAAGTTAAATCTCATTGTTGTAGGGACTATTATAGTGATAGACTTGACCATTTCTTCCAGGGTTGAATTCTACAAAACAGTATCATTCCAGTGACATTGTAAAATACCTTATAATGTGTATTTGTTAGTAATTTATGTTATATTTTACATATAACATATCCTGTTTGCTTCCTAAAAATCTTATATTGAGAAGCCAACTTATTTGAAAAGATTCTGAATAGTAATGTCTAATCTAATTAATAATTCTGTTATTATTAATTAGGTGAAATATTTTCAAGAGAGAAAATAACAGATTTTTTTTAGATAAATTCATTAATTCATTTGTTCATCAAATATATATTGGGTCACTATTATGGACCAAATATTGCTCTAAACACAGCAGTGAATAACTTTACTTGCCTTTATGGCATATTAATTTCAGGGGGAGAGACCAGTGATAAATGATAAATGAATACAACATTAATATAAATAATGTATTGTCAGACTGTCAAATGTTATACATGAAAAAGAAAGGAATGCAAGTTTTAGAGGCTGGTGGGTGGAGATGTGGATTCTTACTTAAACATGTCATTCAGATAAGGGTTTAAAGGAGGTGATTTTTCAGCAGATGCCTGAATAAAGTTAAGGTGAGGGAGACTTCTTTGAATTCTGGGGGAGAGATCCAGGCAGAAGGAAGAGCAAGTACAAATACCCTGCATCAGATTTATGATTAGCATGTTGGAGGAAAAAAAAACAGATGAATATCATAAGATCACAGGGAAAGGAAGATCTGGTTCCTAACTTTTTAATGTCATATTGTCTATTTCAGTTTGGGCTGTTAAAACAAATGACCATAGACTGGATGAACAGTCTATGTTATAAACAACAGCAAATTATTTCTCACAGTACTGGGAACTGGAAATCTGAGATCAGGATGCAGCACAGCTGGGTTCTAGTGAGAGTCCTCTACTGGGATGCAGAATGCTAACTTCTTGTGGTATTCTCACATGGCAGAAAAAGATCTACGTAGCTCTCTGGCCTCTTTTCATAAGTGCATGAATTCCACTCATGAGGCATCCACCTTTATGACCTAATTACCTTTCAATTGTCCTGTGTCCAAAACACATTTAATCCACACATACACACATATAATATGTATGTGTGTTATAAACATACACACTATAAGGTATATGTGTGTGTGTGCATACACACACACACACATACATAAACACACACAGATGTGTAATACCTTACTGCCTGTAACATAAATTCCATGTAAACGTTCTATAACTTTCACTTTAAAAAAGAAAGGCTGTCTATTGGTTGGAGATTATAAAGGCAAGAATAGCAATTTTTATGTCTTAGATTAAGAGATTCCTGAGAAGGGAGTCATTTTTTGTAAACCTGAACTATTAATGTAGTAGGTTCAATCACCAATTGTTTATATTTCTGGACTGCAGCCTGATTTAAAGCTGTTTGTCTGAATTGAAAAATTCATGATTTTCCTGCAACTGTTTGTAATTATGTCTAGAACAGATTGATATTTTAGGAATTCTTATCTTAAAAATATGCAGCTTTAGAGCTTGTGGTAGTAATGATAATGTCTATGTTTTAGATTCAACTTTGAAGCAAGTTTGTAAAGACTTTGTCTGATGGAAGCTTTTCTACTTTGGGAAATATAGAGGTAGCTGGGAATTAATAAAATGTTATAGATGTTGAATTCTAAACTTTTCAAGCAGAGAGGAAGTTAAGGTTAAATGAGATAATGCACTGGAGAGCACTTTCATCTCTTTAGAGGAAAGTTGTCATGCAAATTATTATGTTTTATTGTTCCTCATTTTATGCTGTTTATACATATAAGCACACCACTTAATATGTTTTTATAAGTACCTATTTTTCTAGAAGCAGAATTATTTCCTCAATGCCAGACAATCTAAGATTGGCGTTTTCCCAATATTTTAATTTTGGTGTATGTTGGCTTTTGTAGCTATGTATAACATCTGTAATCCCAGCACTATGGGAGGCCGAGGTGGGCAGATCTCGAGGTCAGTAGTTTGAGACCAGCCTGGCCAACATGGTGAAACCCCATCTCTACTAAAAATTAGCTGGGTGTGATGGCAGGTGCCTGTAATCCCAGCTACTCGGGAGGCTGAGGCAGGAGAATCTCTTGAAACTGGAAGGCGGAGGTCGCAGTGAGCTGAGATCGTGTCACTCCATTCCAGCCTGGGCAAAAAAGCAAAACTCCATTCTCAAAAGAAAAAGTAAAAAAAGAGAGAGGAAAAAAACATATGCTCACAGAGGATATTTGAATATACATGATTTTCTTATCTTCAGAAAATTCAACATACTAGTAGTAAATTAAGAGTTGACTATTAATTTTCCAAGAGAATTCACAAAAGAAATTCATTCATTCTGTAAGCTTCCTTAATTAAATTATTATAAATCCAAGTATGAAAATATTCAATTGAAAAACATATTTACAGGTATTTCAGAGATATCATTCATCTAATAAGGTATTACATCCATGAATTACTCTGGCACATGCACTAAAGTCTTCTTTATAGAATGGTTTTAATCTCTGCTTCTTATCTTTACTGCCAAAGAAATACTACACAACACACTTTGAGTATAGAAATAAAACAAGACAAAATTATATTCATACTCTCTAATGTAAGTGAGCTAACATGATTCGCTCTGTCAGCTGTTATTCTGCATAAATGTCAGAGATTCCCAATCCTGTTTCATATGCAAAGCTTGATTTCTCACTGATTCCCACTGAAATTTATCTCCCTCTAATTCAACTTAAATATCTTGATATAATTTAATGATACAATGTTTAAAATCTGTACTTTAAAACCTAATAGCATAACTAACAGTAGTACTATGCTGTATAATTTTTGGTAATGAATCTACCCATCCATGTTCATTCACCTACTGAAAGAGAAAGAGAAACATTATACTAGACCAATGAGATAACACAACATTAAAGTCCCTTTTAATTTGAGAACCTCAGCCTCTGATAGTCTCATGATGTATATATGAATAAAAGTGTATATAATTGTGTGTGTGTATATATATGGCAACAAATGCTGGGATAAAGATATGAACAAAGTACCATCGTACGTATGTGTCGTGGCTCAGAAAGCAATACTCCAAAGTTTAATGTTTTGGTATGCCGAGTACTTCAAACTAAAGGAGATTGGAAGGCCTCAGAAGCAGCCTTAAAAGTTTCTCTCTGACCTTCTCCTTCCCTCTGTGTCCCATCCTCTTTCACCCCCAAAGTGTGTGATGGAAACCAGAATTTCTCTTCCCACTGTGAGTCATAGAAATCAGAATCCCTCTCTCCAGAACAAGCCATAAAACCCAGAAAGGTCAATTTCTCCTATCTTCCTTAAAGAGCCTCATTCTAGAGGGACCTGTCCCATACCCAGGAGGAAAGAATGGTATACGGAAGAATCAGGAGGAATCTGAGCAGTCAGGCCTCACTGCACTGAGTTTCCCCTTCAGTCTATTACTATTAGATTATGCCCTATGCTCCCCTCACATTTCGACATGGCTGTCTATTCTACATCATTTCTAAGCATAAAAACACATGGTCATACCTGGGTCTTTGGGTCTTAACTTCTGAAGGCTCCCATGTTACATTAAACTTTGATTAAATAAATTTGTTATGCTTTGCTCTTGTTAATATGTGTTTAATTATAAGAGTGTTAGCCATGACCCTTTTGTTGATTGAGGAAAATATTATACATTTTCTACCCCTTTATATGTGCATTGAGGAAACCAAGACAGAAGTCCTTCTTAACTTAAAATATTATATAAGTTGTCCTTAATCAGATTTTACCAATTGTCTTAGTCTATGCAAGCTTCCATAACAATTTATCATAGAATGGGTAACTAACAAACAATGGAAATTTATTTCTCGTAAGTCTGAAGGCTGGGAAGTTCAAAAATACGGCAGATTCAGTTTCTAGCAAGGGTTTGCTTTCTGGTTCATAGATGGCAACTTCTAGCTATTTCCTCACATGATAGAAAGGATAAATGAGCTCTCCGGGAGTCCTTAAAAATGTGGATAAAAAAATCCTCATCTAAAATATATTCCTCTGGTACCAATATGCATTTACATGTGTTTGTGAATATCAAGATGTGTGCACTGATTTTGGCTTCTGCTTTTGGAATTTGTAATAATCCATTTTCACATCACTAATAAAGACATACCAGAGACTTGGTAATTTATATAGGAAAGAGGTTTAATTGACTCACAGTTCAATATAGCTGGGAAGGCCTTAGGAAACTTACAATCATGGTGGAAAGGGAAGCAAACACATCCTTCTCATGACGGCAGCAAGAAGTGCCAAGCGAAAGGGGGAAAGCCCTTTATAAAATCATCAGAGCTCATGAGAACTAACTCACTATTACAAGAACAGCATGGGAAAAACCACCCCTATGAGTTGATTATCTCCACTTGGCCCTCCCACGACACATGGGGATCATGGGAACTACAATTCAAGATGAGATTTGGGTAGGGACACAGCCAAACTATATCAGAGCTTATTTGACAAATCAGAGAATACCTTAGTCCTTGTTTCTGCAAACAGTAGTTTTCATGTAACAAGTTTTGGGGAAAGATGTATTTCCCCCCAGTAAGTGTTGCTTGATGTCAGCCAGATGCTTTACTTGGTTTATGTAAATGGCACCTAGCTGCTACAGCTTCTGTTTCTCCAGCTTAAGCATTTTGCCTTGATTCTGAGGAACCAATTTTATTTCACTCACTATCATGATGGTTTTGATGAAATAATCATTTTACACTTAGCCCCTGAGGTGACATTGGATCTGCCCATTTCATAACATTATGCTGTTTTCTTTATTTCAACAATAAAACTCTCCTCTAGCAAGAGTTTATGGATGTACATGGTTAGTCACTTTGTCCCGAATATCATATGTTTCATCAAAGCATAGTGGAGGAAATGATTAATCTTGTACTATGACTTAGAAAAGGTTTCATAGGGAGGTGCCATGAGTTAGAGCTTGAAAACCAATGATGTGCTTTCCAGCAAAGGAGGCACAGAATACTGCATGATCATTCTACGCAGGCAATGCGCAATAAGGGATAATTCAAGAAATGACTGCACTGTTTCTTATCTAAACATGCATAATATTTTTCCTTTCCCTTAGGGTGTTTAGAGAAATGTCTAACACTTGGAAAAGGGAAAGAAGAACCACCTATTTCTGATTTGTGGGCCTTCACACATGCTACCCACTCTGCTTGGAACAGTTTAATCTTTTTCCGACATTATAGTCTTGCCCCATCTCCTCCAGACACATCCTTTAGCTCTCAATTTGGTGGTCACTTCCTACAATCATCTATCCATGGCCTCAATCCCCCATATCTACAACAGGGCAAGTCATCTGTGCTTCTAAAGCATCCTGTATTTTCTATTCAATAGCACGGACCTCATGATATATATATGTACAGTTTTACTTACGTGATTTCCACCATACTGTAAGAGAAGGAACTATGTTCATGTTATTATTATGGTACAACCAAATGCCTACCTCTAATGGCCTACAGTAGCATTTCTAAAACCTATAAAGGTTCAGGGTCAACAGCAGTTACTTATATTGGCAAAGCATCTACAAATACTTTATAAGTGGATAAATGAATGAATATATGCATGAAAAATGACAGAAGAGAAAGTTTCAATTTTTAATATCAAGTTTATTTCCAGTCCAACCCAATTATTTGTCAGGACTGATGCCATCATTATTAGTAGTAATAAACCAAGGGGTATTTCATCTTATAGTAATAGAAATGGTAGCTGGAACTTCAGCTCTAGGGATATGCAACAAAATGCATGCCCTCTTCACCACCGTATTCTGTTCCAGGAAAAATTTTGTCTTTGTGACCATCATCAAGATTTATATCCAACAGCTCTGAATGCAGATATCAAGTTTTTCTTATTATATTTTGCAAAGAAGGCAAGAAGGTGACTACCTTAAGAATATGAATCCACTCTAAATAAGGAATATAAAGCCTGCCAATGAAAAAGTTGGTTCTCTTCTGTCATGTGTTCAACCTCTTAGGGTATTGGAAAAAAAGAAAACACAAGGAATGATAGGACATGTGATTACTGAGAAATAAATAGTAATTTTTAGTGCACTGGTGTTTTCTGGGGAGAGGAAACAACACCCCAAAATATGACCATAGAAAACCAGAATATGCCACTCTAAAATATGCCTCTTTGGCATATCGATTATTTGGGACTGGTTATTTTGAGAAACTTCAGACATAGGAGTGCTCTGAGAAATAGCCCTTTTATAAGATAAATTTGCCTGTATAAATGAAAAGACCCTTTGTGATGGTCTTTCTTCACTCCCTTTCTGAACCAGGAAAAGAAAGACAGTATCAATAGCGCGTCTTAATGGAGAAAGCTGGGACTTAAGTCTGCGTAACAAACTCTAACTTAAAGGCACTTTCTGTGGCCATCTTGTCTGATTAGGACCTTCCCCCATAGCCATCTTGCTTTGTTTCAGAAAACAAAATGGCGATATTTAGCCTGAAGTTTAAAAGCTTTTTTGAGATCTCCTATAGCAATTTCCTTTTTTTCTCTGTTTTCCCTTATGTATACATGAGGTCTATGTGTGAATAAACTTCTGTTTTTTTGGATTTTTTTTTTCTTGTTAATTTACCTTTTGTTACATGGAGTCCCAGTTAAGAACTATGAAGGTAGGAAGAAAACATTCATTTTTAACCTACCAGTGTTAATGAGAAAATTTAACACATCAGTCTGATTGTTTAGGTTGGGCCAGATGTGTGTTCTAGCATCCCCTGTATTACTGTGCTGAGTTTGTAGCAATGCAAGATCAGTAATGGGAAATGATCAGTCATAAATAATACATGCATATATAAATTAGACAGGTAAAATAGTTTCACTCATGTTGGAGGAAAAATTGAAGTTGTACTCGAGCAGTTATTAAGTTAGGTGTTTTGGTAAGCATATTTTGTTTTGGAAAAATAATATTTCATTCTTCAAATGCAATAATGTAGTTGGAAAAACATTTGAATTTAATTCCTGAGCTGATTGGATTATCTGGGAGCTAGAAGCTTAGAAGTAGTAAGCAATGCAAAAGATTCACAGGCATTACTATCTGTGAAGAGAAAGAAAATGAAATATAATTAGACAAGGAGAGCCATCAGATCAAGATGCAGGCCTGACCAAATCTGTTAAAGCATGGTAAAGCTCTAGAGCAAAGCCTGCCTGCTAGAAAAGTCCCACGTTGGATGGAAATCACTAGGATCTTAAACTAATTCCTTGTGCAGTCATTGCGTAGGGATTGTCCCAAGAATATCATGACCTTGAAGGCTGTGGTGGATCCTGCAGAATTGACATTTGGAGGCATCCTGTTGAATTACCTCCTTTGCAACTGAACAGCAATTATTTGTTTTTTGGAGGAGATCTGAGTGGCTTATATGTATAACTGCCACAGTTCCTACTTTAGTTTTTTTTTTACGATTTGTGTTTCCTTTGCCATTTCATTCTAACACAGTGACAGAATGCAGTGAATGTATAAGAAAGTTTCATGAATATTAATCTTGAAACTTTGAAGCAAAGACATCAATAAATTTTCTAATAGTCAACATATTAGCTAGAAATTTTTGCCATTTGACAAACATAAAACAATACATTGTTTAATAATCTTTATTTCTGATGGTAATTTTTAAGAATCTAACATATTTAATTTATTGAGATAATTAATTTTTATGACATTCTCCAATTATACATTCTATTTATTTAATTTTTATACCCCATATAACATTCTGGCAATACAGAATCAATCACATTTTTATGCTTCGAGTGCAACAGCAATAAATCTTTGAATAATTTATAAAATGTATCTCTTAATTTTCTGGTTAGATGACATGAAATGAGTGTGGAAAAAAGCACAAATGAAAAAATAGCTTTGGCAGAAAAATATTTTGAGACAAATATTCAAAACTAAATGATATTTGGATTACGTATGTATTTAATAGCATTAAGCCAGTAAACATTTTAAAAATGACTTTTTAATTCCATTTGCTAGATAGTTTTGTGGTTTGGGATATTTCTAAAGAGTACGAAAAGAAATAGACATGTAGGTAATGGAAAAACAAACTTTCACACTTTCTTGGTGAAAAATCCTCTAAGTCCCAGACTTTGCCATTTCTTTATTCTGATTATCTGATCTTAGAATACTCCTGATTTTTATTTCTCTTTTTAATAAATATTATGTTTTGCTAATTTTATATTAGAATTGTTAAAATAATATTTATAGCAAAATATTGTCTCCTTCAAAATTTCTTCAGTTTTTAAATAGAGCCATGTTTTAGCAAAAGTGTTCTAAAATACTAGTAAATATTTTTATCCATTTTTGACTAGATGTCTTGAAAGCATATTATTAACACTGGTTTGTATTAATGCATACTGTGCCAGACTTTGAAACTCAGCACTTAACACATGTTCTCTTATTTAATCATTCCATGAATGCTATGATATTAGTCTTATTTTCATTTTATCAGTGAAGAAACTACAGCACGTAAAGTCAGCAACTTGCACCAATTCACTACGTAGTAAATAATAGAGTTAGCAGGTCAACCAAGACTTGTCTAGTTTGTAGCCTAAGCTCTCTCAGCAACACTATCTAAGTACATTGCAAGCATTTTTTCATGTATTCAACTACATACGCATGAAATCACATCTGCTAACTGAAAGTGAAAGGAAAAGCCAACAGCAGCCCTGATGCTTGAAAAGTAGTAATGAAATGACCAAGGAGTATAAAGGTAGTAGTCTGACATCTAGAAGCAGGAATAATAATATCAACATTATACTTTTTTGTGAAGATTAAACGAGAGTAACAGGTAAAATAAGCAGAAGTGCTTCTCAATATTCCTGGTGTGAAGTAGTCATTCAAAATGGTAGTTTTATTCCTATCAATGTCCTTTTTGTGTAGGCAAAGGCACAAAAGACAGATCTTTAGTTGTAGCTTAAAAGATACCAAGTTAGATTTTAGCCAGAAAACATGGGAGTTTAGAGGACAGGTAAATCTTTATCTACTATGCTATAGATTAAAATTAGGAAATAAGCACTAGACTACAAAATTATAGTGAAGAGGTGCTATCTTTGTGAAGTAGGTAACATTGTGGAGTCAGTCAAAAGAATTTAATTATAAAGGAGTTGCTCACTTGGTATTTGAGATAAAAGTTTAACCCAAATGCTTATAAATTTCAGAATCTTTAACATTACCATTTTCTTATAACACTTAAAATTTTGAAAGGTTTCCTAAGTGCTTCCCTATTGGAATAATGAATTCAGAGAGTGTTCATGTACAAATATGCTTTTTCTGAAATATTGAAATACTGGGAAAACTTGATTAAGATTCTTGGTGACAAGGTAAAACTCACATTTCGGCCTAAGCAATAAGAGAGAAAAAATATGTATCAAAATGAGAAATAAAAATCAAAATTATAAGTATTTGCCAAAAAAAAGTTTACTTACAAAATATGAGCCTCAAATGAAAAATCGTTAGAACTTAAATGACAGTATAGTATGAAGAATTCAGACTACAGAGACAGATATACTTGGATTTGAATTGTATCCCCCTCTGCTGCTGGTTGTCAGAAAACAATAACTTCAGCCTCAGTTTGCCATTTACTAAAATGGAGATAATAATATTACAGATTTTTTGGTAAGATTTAAATGAAAGAATACACGAAAAGAATATGATTCATTATGCAACAGATAATAGGTTCTTGGTAAATGTAAATACACGTACTCACAAAGTAGATATGCGATCATCAGTCCAAATTAATTATTTTCTTATATGCTATTATTATTCTATGAGAAAGTGTAATTTAAAAGTATAAAGTGTTCACATAACACCAAAAGTTTGAAACATATGTGAATACAATTTTACAACTTTTTCACAGCCTGAACAATTTATCAAACCTAAATGCATGTATATTACAGCAAATGTATTTATTAGTATACTTATTGCAGCATTGTTGTAGAAAAATAGAAACAATCTGATATCTATCAATAGGGGAATGATTTTTGATATATGCATAATACAGAATTATATGCACAGCATGGGATTGTTTAAAAATATATTGTTGAATATAAATTCATAATTTGTCATAGTAGAAAAAATGCGATTACATAAATGTCTAAAATAAGAAAATCATTATTAACCTTCATATATTGATGTTATAGAAGTATATATGCCATGACATGAAAGTTTAAGATATACTGTTTTTATAAAAAGATTGTGAAGTAATAACACTATTTTTTGTTTGCATTTTTGTTAAATGTATACACACACACACACACACACACACACACACACACACACACACATGCCTCCTTAATAGTGATTCCACCATGGAATAGAATCTTGGGAGAGGCTGGAAACAGAGAGGGACCTTCAGGCTTTTACTTTATATTCTTTGGTATTACTTGAATATTTTTCAAAAACAACTTTCTGCTGTTATTTAGGGATAAGAAAAATAATAGTTGCTATAAACATTTTTTCTCACAAATCAGTGCTTTAAATAATCTGTCCCTCTTGCTCAACCTTTTTAAAGACTGATTTTTTTTAGAACAGTTTTAGAATCACAACAAAATCGAGAGAAAGGTAGAGATTTCCTGTATACCACCCGATAGGAATGTCTCCCACATTATCAACATCCCCCACCAGAATGATATATTTATTACAATCTATGAACCTACACCGACATATCCTTATCATACAAAACCCATAGTTTACCTTAGAGTTCACTCTTGATGTTGTACATTCTGTGGGTTTGGTCATATGTATAATGACATGTACTATATGTCATTGCAGTACTATACAGGGTATTTTCACTGCACTAAAAATTCTCTTTCCTAGCCTCAACCCCTTGCCACCACTGATCTTTTTATTTTATCCATAGTTTTACCTTTTCCACAATGTCAAATAGTTGGAATCATATAGTACATAGCCTTTCAGATTGGCTTATTTCACTACATTTTTATTAGTCTGTTTTCATGCTGCTGATATAGCATGCCTGAGATTGGGAAGAAAAAGAGGTTTAATTGTACTTACAATTATACATGGCTGGTGAGGCCTCAGAATTATGGCGGGAGGCAAAAGGCACTTCTTACATGGCAGCTGCAAGAGAAGTATGAGGAAGAAGCAAAAATGGAAACCTCTGATAAACCCACCAGATCTTGTGAGACTTAATTGACTGTCATGAGAATAGCACAGGAAAGATCAGCTCCCATGATTCAATTACCTTCCCCTGGGTCCCTTCCACAACATGTGGGAATTCTGGGAGATATAATTCAAGTTGAGATTTGGGTGGGGACACAGCCAAACCATATCAATATTTTATGTGTTTAACTTTCTTTTATGTTTTTTCATGGCTTCATAGCTCATTTCTTTTTAATATTGAATAATATTCCATTATCTATATAAGCCAATTTACTTATCTGCTCACCTACTGAAGGTTGCCTCCAAGTTTTGGCCATTATGAAGAAAGCTGCTATAAATATCAACATGTAGGTGTTTGTGGAGATGTAAGTTTTTCAGCTCCTTTGTATAAATACCAAAGAGATGATCAGCATTTAGATTGTTCTTTATCAAATTACATTCTCAGAGATGTTTAATGAATTGAATCAGATTGTCCTTTCAAGAAAACAGAATATTGATATTTTTCCCTAAGTTCATAGGAAAATAAAAGTTACTAAATATATGTTTCTCAAATTGTGTTAGTTCTGATTATACTAGCAAATCAGTATCGGAAGTAGAGTTCCCAGATGGAACCTTGGATTAGGGTTCAAATTTAACTGTGTTGAAAAATTTGTTAAGAAGTTACATCATGTGATTAGTGCATGGTTTTATTCGTAGAAAATGCTTAATAAAGAGTAGGTATAAGCATTATTTTTAATCGTATGAGAATTACCTTTGATCTTACACAAAACAGTGACATAAAAGCAATGAGGTTTGTAGCAAAACTTCTGTTTCCTTTTCCGGAGTGTAGAGCTACCGCTGGAAGGAGGCTGTTCAGCCAGAGGCTCCGCTTTCTCTAGCGCCTGGGCACCTGTGCCTAGGTTACATGTTCTTGCCAATAAAATGTATAATAATTTTGTGTTTCACTTATTGCCTGAATCTTTGAAGAAATGCTTTCACTGGTCTCTCTTGCTCTTCCTGCTAACTCAAGCAGATTCCAAGACAGGCTTTCTCAGCTGGAGCTCCTGGCTAAACCATAGAACACAGTAAGTAATTTGATTGACTGTTTTCTCAGTTCTCTTTGTGATTCACATAACTATGGCTGTTAGAGGTCTAGGAGAAAAGTTAATTCATTACATACAATGGATGCCTTAGAACATTCTGGTTTAATTGCCTGGGGAATTTCTTTCCTAGTGAGACAGGTTGAGGGGTGTGGAAACATAAGATGCAAGTAATGTGAGCACCTGAATCACAATATAGATGAAAGAAGCACACTGTCAACCAGAATCTGTGTTAGATACTTACATAAAAGAAAAACAAATTTCTAGTTTATTAAACCATTGAAAAACTGGTGTTTTTTAATAGCAACAAGTATTATCTAAATTAATACAAACAATATATTTTTTGACCATAATTCTGTATAATTGCTTATAAAATCAATAAGCAGAAATTGAAAACGTGTATAATCCCAGCTTTGAAATTAGAACTGGGATTAAACTATAAGACACAGTTGTATTCTAAGTTAAATTTGAGATATTTATGAAAGAGATAGTAGAAATATATACATTAAAATGATTCTTAAGTACTTTACTATTTCTCAAGAAAATATAGCTTAGAGGCTTAATAATTATTAGCAAGAGAATATATACTAATAATCATGTGTAGCAATTACACAATGCAATAAAACTGTAATAAAGATAAATATGTACATGTATTGTACAATTAAAGAGGTTACAGAAATTCTCAATAAGGGAAGCTGCATATGTCCCATTAAACTTCAAGGTGAACTGCTATTAGAATGCAGACCATTTCTCATAAACATTCACAGCCATTACAGAAAACATAATCACTATCTGTGTTCAGAGATAATTTTATCTTTGTATTAAGAGGATAATACATTTACTCATTCATTCAAAACATTTAAAAATGCTTTGAATATTTTATTCTTGTCATTGTTTTAGCCACAAAGTAATTATTTAAGTATTCCCTTAGATTTTATTGAAGAACGTTACAATATTGTTGTATAAAACCAATGCAATAATTCTGTTATGTGTCATGAGAACCTCTTTTATAAGAATATGCAGAGAATATTACTTTTTTGTCTTAGTAGAAGAAAGCCCTATCCTTGAGAAACTGATTTGTTTTACGTTACAAAACCTATGAAGATTGCGGGTGATCCCATTTTCCATGAAAGCCCTAACTTTGAGCAACTGATTTGTTTTATGTTATGAAACCTATGAACTTTGCAGGAGATTCCATTTCCCATTTTTTCTTGTTTATCTAGGAATCCCAGAGCGAAATTGTGGTCAATCTCTAGCAGCAGGTACAGCAAATTGATATATTTCTAAACAGTTTTGCCAAATATTCTTTTCAATATACTTGTTCAATTTTATTATGTATTTGCTTGTAAAGTGTTTTAAATGTTTGTTGGGGGGATACATGGAATCAGCACAAATAAAAATTATCTAAAAATTAATAATGTGCTGCTCTTCATTGTATTTATCTTTTATTTTTAAAGTGCATTTATTTAATTGTTTTTAATAAATTCTTCAATAAGTGTCTCTGAGTCCCTATTTTGGGGATATAGTGGAAAACAAAAAATATTCTTCAATATGACAGAATCTGGAATCTAGTGGAGGAGATATTAAACAAATAATTACATAAATAAACACATAATTATAAGTTTTGATAAAATATTAAGCACAATTTGTCACTTTGTGAACACCTCCTATAGGGGACCTTGTTCAGAAAGACCCCCTTTGAAGAAGCTGGGAACTCTGATGTTTAAAGAGAACTTTTAAATCATATTTCCTATTTGAAGCTGTATGCAGGGATGTTAAAATTATTCATAATCATCAAGAATTGGAGTGAAGATGACTCTGTCCAAGAGTTGAAATATTCAGTGAGGAAGGTAGAGTGACTAGGAGGTGTGGAAATTATTATTATTATTATTTTTTGTTGTTGTTGTTGAGACAGAGTCTCGCTTTGTCGCCCAGACTGGAGTGCAGTGGCCGGATCTCAGCTCACTGCAAGCTCCGCCTCCCGGGTTCACGCCATTCTCCTGCCTCAGCCTCCCGAGTAGCTGGGACTACAGACGCCCGCCACCTCGCCCGGCTAGGTTTTTGTATTTTTTAGCAGAGACGGGGTTTCACCGTGTTAGCCAGGATGGTCTCGATCTCCTGACCTTGTGATCCGCCCGTCTCGGCCTCCCAAAGTGCTGGGATTACAGGCTTGAGCCACCGCGCCCGGCCCGGAGGTGTGGAAATTATTATGAAGAAGGTAA
This sequence comes from Macaca fascicularis, assembly GCF_037993035.2. Lineage (NCBI taxonomy): Eukaryota > Metazoa > Chordata > Mammalia > Primates > Cercopithecidae > Macaca > Macaca fascicularis. The sequence goes on from NC_088379.1 coordinate 42,915,084, forward strand.
AGTGAACCTAAGGAAAGAAGAATATTTAGAAAGAGAGAAGTAGTAATGATCTAGAGACAGAATTAAAATGTTACAGGCTCTAATTTCTAATTCTGAAATTTTAGGAACATTTCAGAGAAAAGAACACAGTTGGAGTTTTACAGAAAAGCAAGATGTTAATTAACTACATTTCATTGAAGATAGGGAGCATATTTTCAGAATGGTATGACTATTTACCTTTTTAGAATTCTTAACCTCTATAAATCCAATAGTTTATAACATATTCCTTCTCTAACATAAATCGGAAGTGGTTCATTGTATTGACAATAACAAATTTTTAAAAAGCTATCATATATAAAGTGACTATAAAATTTATCATTCAAATTGAAATAAAATTAAGTGGGACTCTTCCATGAATCTGTATTATCAGCCTCTATGACAGACTGATTATATACATCCTTAGCTGAAAACAAACAAAAATCTTTAAGTTCAATGAGCTAACTTTATTTTGATTTCTGGATTTTGCCAATAAATATTTCCTAAGGCAGGAACTGCCAATTACTCTTACAAATTCTTTCTTTCTCCTTTAGTAATAAGAAACCCAACTTTTAGAACATATATTTTAAATAACACACTGATTATAACATAAGAAATTCACTAACTTTTTCATCAAATGGGTTCTGCTTATGGGTAAAATTGAGCCATGAAATATGGTAGAAAATGTCTATACTAATGCAATATATAGAACAACAGTTGGGCATCTCCAAATTACTCTATAAACTTCACTCATCTTCCTCATTAACTTTTCTACTGCACCTTCTGAAATTTTTAAGCTGGGATCAAAACTATCCTGCTGTATCATTCCTCCTGGCTTAATGTCTTTCCCACAGTCCTAAACTCTGGCATCATCCTTGGTTACTTTGTTATCTGAATCAAGGACTCATGTTGCATTTTGACCTCAAGGTCACTGACTCACCCATCTCCAAGATGATTTTCTTTCACTCATCCTGATCTATAACGATGCTGAACTTTGCCATTATCAGCAACTTCACCTTATGAATATTAGCCAGCCATGAAATTCCACTTTCCAAACATTGACCACTCACGGAGTCAACAGAGCTTCTCATTTCCAGCCATTTCCTGAATTACTGCCATTACCACACTTAGATGTCACCCAAACCCTCATATGCATCAATTTCACTACTTTCTCACCTAGTTTCCCTTTATTTCTATTCACTTTACTAGATTTAATGGTTCATTACTCTAAGAATTTCTTCATGAGTACTTTCATTCGCTTTAACCCTCTCTTTCTTTTTTGAATTTGTTTTCAAAACTCCAACATGAATAGCGTCTAACAGCTGCACTTTCAATGTGTAAGTGAAACCAACCTGAACAGCTGAAAGAAATTATATAATTGAGTTGAATGGTTTCAGTTAAATTAATAATTATCATCAATAGAGGCCACAAACTGGTATTTAATAGCATCAAGCGTGCCTATTGTATTTCTCTTTCTACTTGCTTGAGAAATCTATATGTGCTGCCGCCACTTTCCCACTCCCTATTCCCCAGTCAGCCTTTCTCTGGCTTCCTTATTCACCCACTGACACTGTTTTTGCCATAGTCAGTAATTCTGTTCATGGTGCCAAGTCCATAGAATTACTTTGTGTACTCACCTCACTCAAATTCTCAATAAAAGTTGATAATATTGAAGACTTCCTCTTTTTAATTTTTTTCATCCCTTTTTTTCATGATGTCATTTTCTCCTGAATTTTATCCTACTTTCTTGGCCACTCCCTTATAAACTCCTTTCCTCCATATTATTCCATACTAAACACGATTCCATTCTGGGTCCACCTCATTTCTCTGTCTTATTAGGCAGGTAGATCATTACACATTTTTACACAATATTTACATTCCTGCCAAAACTCTCATTGTAGCCCCATATTCATATTTTCAGTTACCCAATCAGATAGCTTCAACTAGATGTCTCACAGATGTCACAACTTTATTTAAAAATGCAACTTTTCATTATTATTCAATCTTGTATTAGAGCTTTCTTCTTTCCCCATCACAGCCAGTAGCATTGTCACTCATCTTTGAACCATCTTTGATTCCTCACTTTCATTCATCCTCCACATATAATTCATAGCAAACTTTGTCAGTTCTTTATCAGATCTCTTCAGTTATTTCCATGTGCCTTGGCATGCCCCATATTGGGGCTCTAAAATGTTCTTGTCTGAACTATTGCCCTAGACTTGCGATTGGTATCTATAATCCAAATTTATCCCATTTCTTTTTTCACATACATTATTCTAAAATATCTGTTGAAAATGTAAATAGAGTTGTGTAACTCCTTGTCTAAAATTTTTATGGAGTTGTTACTGAACTCAAAATTAAATTAAAACTCTGTATCAGGACCCAAAAGGCCATGCATGATTCAGTTCCTCTCTGTCTAAGGCTACTTTTTTACCATGTGGCTTTATAAAAAGAATTTCATTTGTGGGGGAAGGGGAACATTATTTCTTCCATCTTCATGTAATTTAATCCTTTACATGTCAATTTAGTTTTTGTTTATAAAAGTTCTATTATTTGCCTTTCTAATCTAGAAACTTCTTCTACTAAAATTATACTTATCTCGAACTCTCATAATAGCTTCAATTATTTTATATATTTTATTGCTTACAGTGTTTTTTATTGTTCCCTCACAAGAATGTAAAACAAATAAGGATGAAGACTACATTTGTCTTGTTCTTAGAACTACCTTCTCAGCTAGCTCAATACATGGCAGGAAGAAGGTAATTAATTTATATTTTCTGAATTACAATACAATTTTTGCTAAAACAGAATTCCAAAGTTTCTTCTTATCCTATTTAATTAATAGCAATATAGAGTCCACCTTATTCACAGAGCTATTTATAATAATCTCAAAGAGGTTACATAACTTGGAAATTTACAGAGGCCACAAAATAATGTACCAAGAGTTACTCACACTCTCTGATGATAGCAAGTTATGTACATTTGATTCTACAGATTACATAGAACAAATTTAAAATGAGCCCAGGTGCGCTGGCCCATGCCTATAATCCTAGCACTTTGGGAGGCCGAGGTGGCAGATCACTTGAGGTCAGGAGTTCGAGACCAGCCTGGCCAACATGGTGAAATCCTCTCTCTACTAAAAATACAAAAATTAGCCGGGAGTGGCGGCAGATACCTGTAATCCCAGCTACTCGGAGCCTGAGACAGGAGAATCGCGTGAACCCGGGAAGCACAGGTTGCAGTGAGCCGAGATCAAGCCACTGCACTACAGCCTGAGTGATAGAGTGAGACTCTGTCTCAGAAAAATAAAAATAATAAAAATAAAAGTGTACCAAGATTTCTGTTATAAGACTGCAGGGATATGCTTTCAAAGAGAGTGGTGAATACCCCTAAACAATAGGGTTGAATTTTTTTCAGGTAGAGCCAGTGTTCTGTTCTAAACTATTTGCCATTATTCCATTCTAAGATACCAATGCTGGAATATTCACTTACTGCATAAAGGAGCTCATTACTAATCTCAGCAAGTCATTTATTATGTCTGAGTTCTATTTGTATAGAAGAACCTGTTTCTTTTAAAATAAATGTTGCTTAAAACTAGCTACTTGTTGTACTTTTTTTCTTTTTCTTTTTCTTTTTTTGAGATGAGTCTCAGTCTGTCACCCAGGTTGGAGTGCAGTGGTGTGATCTCGGCTCACTGAAACCTCCACCTCCCGGGTTCAAGCAACCTCCTGAGTGGATGGGAATACAGGTGCCCACCACCACTCCTGGCTATTTTTTTTTTTTTAATTTTAGTAGAGATGGGGTTTCACCATCTTGGCCAGGCTTGTCTTGAACTCCTGACCTCATGATCCACCTGCCTCAGCCTCCCAAAGTGCTGGGATTACAGGCGTGAGCCACCGTGCCCGGCCTCATTTTGCTTTTTAATGAAAGTGGCTGTGTGATCGGAAGTTCTTGTTTTCTCTAACATGGGCATTTCATGTGTGTGTCTCTGTGTGTGTTTCCTGCTATAATCTTTCAGCCCATGCTGTTGGGTCATAGGAGAAGTGTTTTCAGTACCTTTGATGGAATGAATCATTTTCTGCTTGGTCTCAAGTTTAAAATGGATTCTCATTGTGCAGCAGCAAAGACACCATCATGCATATTGCATAACACTGTTAAATTTCCTTCTAAAAGCGGCAGTTCAGAGAAACGCATTTATTCACTATATCACAAGTATTATGCAGGTTATTATAGTATTAACTTACTTTAAGAACGAGTTGATGGGTGCAGCAAACCAACATGACACATGTATACCTATGTAACAAACCTGGACGTTGTACACATGCACCCTAGAACTTAAAGTATAATAAAGAAAAAAAAAAGACATTTTAGGTAAAAATACTTATATACAAGAGTAATTAAGAACTTAATAGGAGTAGACTCAACATTTTTACTTGTACTTCATCTTGAATAGCTGTGATTTTTAGATATAAACAATAGTAAATAATTTGTAAACACATGACTGGTTATAACATGAATATTATAGTCACCAACATGTAATGAAGAAGTGCACAAATCAAGAGATTTCTAAAACACTGCATAACCATCCAGTGAAAATTTCTAAGAGGAAAGCAATTAGGTTTTTAGTTGAGTAGTAACAAACATGGTACTAAAGCTTTCAGGGAAAACTGTAAAAAAACAAACTAGACAGCTTTTTTCATAGCAACTATATAAATAAAAGGTGTAAATAAGAGCTAATTTCAAAATTTGTTCTAGGTATTAATTAAGCTGCAGCATATTCCCTAACTTATTTCCTTATAGAACTAACAATTGAGCAAAGAGATTAATACTTGTATAGTCACTCCTTTCTGGGAAAATAGCAGAAACATGGGCTCATAAGTACACAGGTTAGAAACTAGGTGGACAGCTGATTATGGATATAGAAATGGAGAAATCGGCATATTCTAGTTCAGTGATTCTAACACTTTATTCTGTCAGTTACTTAAATGGATAGTTACAGTTTGGGCTGTGGGCTTCCATCCCCAGGGTTTCTGATTTGGTAGGTCTGGGATGGGAGACATACATTTGCCTCTCTACCAAATTCCTAAGTGAGGCTTTTGCTGTTGTTGAGGGGTGCATGCTTTGAGAAATGCTGCAAATCTACAGAGAAGAATTAAACACAACGTGAACTAATATTAGCACAACCCCAGGATCACTGGCATTATATTCAATGTGTGACAGGAGACAGTGAATGCGTCCAAAGCCAGGAGACAAGGAATAGCTAAAGAAACAAAGTTTACCATAAAGCAAGTGTCCAGGGTTTGGTTTGTTGAACAAACTGGGTACTATTATTTAAATGTGTACCCTCCAAAATTCAGACGTTGCTAATGTGATAGTACTAAGGTGGAACCTTTAAGAGGTGATTAGGCTATGAGAGCTCCTCCATTGTGAATTGAATTAACTACCCTTATGAAAGAGCTTGCCAAAGGGAATTCTTCCATTTTGCCTTTCCTCATCTGCCATGTGAGGACAGAACATTCAAGGTGTCCCCTTGTAAGCAGAGAACAGACCCTCATCAGACATGGAACCTCTTAGCCCCTTGATCTTTGACTTCCCAGTCTCTAGAATTGTGACAAATAAATTTTTGTTATTTATAAATTACCTAGTATGTGCTAGTTTATTGTAGTACAAATGAACTAAGGTATGAGGGATTCAAAACTCTCAAGGAGTGACGGCCCAGCTTAGAGATTGAGGTAGATGCTTACTGTTTAAAGCTGTAGGCTTATTATGAAAAATCCTAACCAAAAATCTGATTATTGGAATATCGGGATTTAAAGTTCATCTGCTCCTTCATTTAACTAATAGATAAAAGTTCATAAAATTCACAGATAGTTTACACAGGTATCTATCATGCAATTATAATTTTGGGGTGCTATGGTCTGAATGTTTGTGTCCCTCCAAAATGTTTATGTTGAAATCTAACCCCAATATGTTGGTAATAAAAGGTGGGGCCTTTGGGATGTGACTAAGTCATAAGGGTGGAGCTCTCATGAATAGGATTAACTCTCTTATAAAAGAGACTTGAGAAAGGTTGTTCACTCTTTTTCCCTTTACTCCATGTGAGGACACAGTGAGAAGGCATCATCTATGAGAAATGGGGCCTCACCAGTCACTGTATCTGCTTGCACCTTGATCGTGGACTTCTCAGTCTCTAGAGTTATGAGAAATACATTTATATTATTTATAAATTACCCAACGTAAGGTATGTTTGATAGCATACTAAACAGTCTTAGACAAGAGGTATGTCAAAGATTGGCTGTATGCTCACTAATCTATTTATTCTTAAGAGGTAGTTCAAATGTCCTATTTTTCTCTTTCAGTGAGGTATAATTATGTGACTGAGTTTTGCTGATATGTTATTTATGTCACTTTTAGGACTGGCATTTTTAAAAACTTTCCCCAGCATCTTAAATGCTTACTATCTTTCCCCAGGTATTAGCTGACAGTGGAAGAGGCCCAAGCCCAAGAATATGTCATAATTACATGGGAGAAGGAAACCGTGTTTATGATACTCTGGAGCAAGCCCCTCCTCCAACTCCCACTAAGTGGCACTGGACTGTGACATGTGTTAAAAAATAAATACACTTAGTGAGTTAATGCATTGAGATTTTGTTTTTTGGTTTGTTTTGCCTTTTGTATGTGTATGTATGTGTGAATGCATGTATTTGATATATATATACATATATATATTTTATTTATTTATCTATTTTTACAAGTATATCCTTATTCGTTTGGGTAGCTTGGTGGTAGTTTAAAAATAGTTGCAAATGCTTTTACATTTCTTCCATAGAGAGGTGAAGTTTATGTTCCCTCTTTCTGAATCTGGCCAAGTTTAGCGATCAATAGAGTAGAGTCAAAGTGATGCACTAGTTTCCAGGAAAAATCTTTAAGGAACTCACAACTTCAACTTCATTGATCCTGAAATACTCTCTTGAAACTCAGCCACCAAGCCATGAGGAAGGTGAAGCAGTCCCATGAAGAGTCTTACTAATTTTCCAGTCACTGAGTAAGCCTCTTATAAATGCATTGTCTTGCCTGGATTGAATTCCAGTTGGTGTGTGCAGACACAAAGATCTGTTGCTGATGTTCTTGATTTATTACATAGTGTATTAGTCCATTTTCATGCTGCTGATAAAGACATACTCAAGAGTGGGTAATTTATGAAAAAAAGCAGCTTAATGGACTCAGATTCAAATGGCTAGGAAAATCACTCAATTATATTGGAAGGCAAAAGGCATGTCTTACATGACAGCAAGCAAAGAAAGAATGAGAATCAAGTGCAAAGGGTTTCCCCTTATAAAATCATCAGATCTCCTGAGACTCATTCACTACAAAGATTGCAGTGTGTGTGAAACTGCCCCCATGATTCAATTAGCTCCCACTGGTCCCTCCAACAACGTGTGGGATTTATGGGAGCTACAACTCAAGATAAGATTTCAGTGGGGACAGCCCTGACCCATACAAAATCTCATGTCCTCACATTTCACAAGCAATCATGCCTTCCCAACAGTCCCCCAAATTCTTAACTCATTTCAACATTAACTCAAAAGTCCAAGTCCAAAGTTTCATCTGAGACAAGGCAAGTCCCTTCTGCCTAGGAGTCTGTTAAATAAAAATCAAGTTAGTTACTTCCAAGATACAATGGTGGTACAGGTATTGGATAAATACACCCATCCCAAAAGAGAGAAATGGTCCAAAACAAAGGGGTTAAAGGCTCCATGCAAGTCCAAAATCTAGCAGGGAAGTCAAATCTTAAAACTCTAAAATGTTCTCATTTGACTCCATGTCTCATATCCAAGTCACACTGATGCAAGAGGTGTGTTCCCCACCTCTTTTGCACCTCTGCCCTTGTGGCTTTGCAGGCTACAACCTCCCTGCTGGCTGTTTTCACAGGATGGCATTGATTATATGCAGCTTTTCCAGGTGCACAGCACAAGCTATCAGTGCATCTACCATTCTGGGGTCTGGAGGATGGTGACCCTCTTCTCACAGCTCCACTAGGCAGTGCCCCAGTGGGGACTCTGTTTGGAGTCTTCAACCTCACATTTCCTGTTAACACTGCCTTAGCAGAGGTTCTCCACGAAGGCCCCACCCCTGCAGCAAACTTCTGATTGCATATCTGGGTGTTTCCATACATCCTATAAACTCTAGGTAGAGGTTTCCAAACTTCTGATTGCATATCCGGGTGTTTCCATACATCCTATAAACTCTAGGTAGAGGTTTCCAAACCTCAATTCTTGACTTCTGTGCACCTGCAGGCTCAACACCACGTGGAAGCTGCCAAGGCTTGGAACTTCCACCCTCTGAAGCCATGGCCTGAGTTGTACCTTGTTCCCTTTTAGCTAAAGCTGGAGTGGCTGGTACACAGGGCACCAAAACTCTAGGCTGCACCCAGCAGGGGAACCGTGGGCCTGGCCCAGGAAACCATTTTTTCCTCCTAGGCCTCCTGGCCTGTGTTGGGAGGGTCTGCTGTGAAGGTCTCTGACATGCCCTTGAGACATTTTCCCTATTGTCTTGGTGATTACCATTTGGTTCCTCATCCTCATTACTTAGGCAAATTTCTGCAGCCAGCTGAATTTCTCCTGAGAAAATGGGTTTTTCTTTTCTATCAAATCATCAGGCTGCAAATTTTCCAAACTTTTATGCTACATTTTCCTTTTAAAACTGAATGCCTTTAATGGCACCCAGTTCACCTATTGAATGCTTTGCTGCTTAAAAATTTCTTCTGCCAGATACCCTAAGTTATCTCACTCAGATTCAAAGTTCCACAAATCTCTAGGGCAAGGACAAAATGCCACTAGTCTCTTTGCTAAAACATAGGAAGAGTCACCTTTACTCCAGTTCCCAACAAGTTCCTCATCTCCACCTGAGACCACCTCAGCCTGTATTTTATTGTCCATATGATTATCAGTATTTTGGTCAAAGCCATTCAACAAGTCTCTAGGAAGTTCCAAACTTTTCCACTTTTTTCCATCCACTTTGAGCCCTCCAAACTTCCAACCTCTGCCTGTTACTCAGTTCCAAAGTTGCTTCCAAATTTGGGGGTACATTTTCAGCAGAGCCCCACTATACTGGGACCAATTTACTATATTAGTCTGTTTTCACACAGCTGATAAATACATATCCCAGACTGGGCAACTTATAAAGAAAAAGAAGTTTAAGGGACTCATACTTCCTCATGGCTGGGGAGGCCTTACAATTATGGTGTAAGGTGAAAGGTAAATCTTACATGACACCAGGCAAAGATTGAATGAGAATCAAGAGAAACGAGTTTCCCCATATAAAACCCCCAGATCTCGTGAGAATTATTAACTACCATGAGAACAGTATGGAGGAAACTACCCCGAAAATTCACTTATCTCCCACTAGGTCCCTCAAACAACATGTGGGAATTATGGGAGCTACAACTCAGGATGAGATTTGGGTGGGGAAAGAGCCAAACTATATCCCATAGAGACAGATAACTGAAATACATCTTTTTTTCTTAATAAAATTGAAATTTTTATTTTCCAAATTACTCTTTTCCAAGATGAATATATTTAGAGTACATTTATTGCACAGATATTCTGATTGCATATGTTAAGTATTCTTTGGCAATACTTAACAATTCTGTTAATTCCCTCCTACTCACTCCAACCTCCTCAGAGGAGATACTGGAAAATATAGTAGAAAATAGAAACAATGGGAAAACACCTGGGGAATAATTGGAATTGAGATCAAAAGAAATAAACAATTACAGAACAGGAATACAAGAAAGAAAATGCAACACCTATTTTGAATTAGAGAAGTGGCTGATATTGTTTCCCATTTCTTGTTGTTTTACATTTTATATTATCTTGTAATGTATGTATCCATCTTTGTCATTGAAATGTAAGCTTTTTTACAAGGGGACACTGTCTTTTGTCTCATTATGCCCAGATAATGATTGTCTTGCATATATTGAGTATGCAAGTTACATTTTTTAAGATAAAAGAAGCTAGTGCTCTTCTCTCTTTTATTCCATTTAATTACTCAGGGGTTGTAAAAACAAAGAGAGATAAAAGAAATATATTAAATAATTTGAATACTGATGCTCAGATAAGAAAATTTATTTCATTTACTTTGTTTTTGATTTTTGAGATTGCTATTTATATTTAAATTTAATTATTTTTATACTTTTATAAAATATTCACATGAATCTTAATTCAAAATGACAAAACAAGGCATATTCAGGTAAGCTTGAATTTTATGGTTGTCTTCTCCACTCTTCCTTTCCACAATAGAAAACTCTTCACACTTTTTAAATTGACATTCCATTTTTATTTTATAAAATGTAGTTCTGTGCAGACATACATACACACATATTTGTAGTCTTTATTTTTAGATAAAGGGCAAGAGGTTACTGATACTCTTTTGTAACTTCATATATTTACCCAAGTCTACATTGCAAAGAAGATTAATCATCGTGATGCATAGTGATCTTTTTTCTTCTCTTTCTCAGTAGTCTGGTATTCCAATGGGGTGCTTAATTAGTTTTTGATTGTCTTCATTTAGTCGTCTGATCAAACCATTCCATAACACAGAGGACTGCACTGATTAGTCATATAAATACCTTATTTTTATGTTTTTGCAAGTGTATTTTAGGGTTAGATTGCTAGGAGTGGACTTGCTTGAATAAAGTCCTGATGCATATGTAATATTGCTGGTAAATGCACAGATTGTGCCATTCTTTATGTACAACACCAATAGAAGTATGTTCATATAAAGTTTTTGGTCTATTTTTTAAATTATATGTTAAGTTCTGGGATAAATGTGCAAAACATGCAGACTTGTTACATAGGTATACACGTGCCATGGTGGTTTACTGCACCCATCAATCTGTCATCTACATTAGGTATTTCTCCTAATGCTATCCTTCCCCTTGCCCTCCAAACCCTGACAGGTCCCAGTGTGTGGCGTTCCCCTCCCTGTGCCTGTATGTTCTCATTGTTCAACTACCATTTATGAGTGAGAACATGCGGCGTTTGGTTTTCTGTTCCTGTGTTAGTTTGCTGAGAATGATGGTTTGCAGCTTCATGCATGTCCCTGCAAAGGACATGAACTCATTATTTTTTAGGGCTGCCGAGTATACCATGGTGTACATGTGCCACATTTTCTTTATTCAGTCTGTCATTGATGGGCATTTGGGTTGGTTCCAGGTCTTTGCTATTGTGAATAGTGCTTCAATAAACATATGTGTACATGTGTCTTTATAGTAGAATGATGTATAATTCTTTGGGTATATACCCAGTAATGGACTTACTGGGTCAAATTGTATTTCTAGTTCTAAATCCTTGAGGAATCCCCACAGTGTCTTCTGCAGTGGTTGAACTAATTTACACTTTCACCAACAGTGTAAAAGCATTCCTATCTCTTCATACCCTCTCCAGCATCTATTGTTTCCTGACTTTTTAATGATCACCATTCTAACTGGCATGAGATGGTACCTCATTGTGGTTTTGATTTTCATTTTTCTAATGACCAGTGATGATCATCTTTTTTTCATTTGTTCGTTGGCCACATAAATGTCTTCTTTCGAGAAGAGTCTGTTCACATCCTTCACCACTTTTTGATGGGGTCGTTTGTTTTTTTCTTATAAATTTGTTTAAGTTCCTTGTAGATTTTGGATATTAGCCCTTTGTCAGATGGATAGATTGCAAAGATTTCTCCCATTTAGTAGTTGCCTGTTCACTCTGATGATAGTTTATTTTGCTGTGCAGAAGCTCGTTTGTTTAATTAGATCCCATTTGTCAATTTTGGATTTGTTACCACTGCTTTTGGTGTTTTAGTCATAAAATCTCTGCCTATGGCTATGTCCTGAATGGTATTGTCTAGGTTTTCTTCTAGGGTTTTTATGGTTTTAGGTCTTATATTTAAGTCTTAAATCCATCTTGAGTTAATTTTTGTATAAGGTGTGAGGAAGGGGTCCAGTTTCAGTGTTCTGCATATGGCTAGCCAGTTTTCCAAACTCTATTTATTAAATAGGAAACTTTTATCTTTCTTATGAATAATGTTGAAAGTTTTCAAATATTTAAAAAATCCTTTCACTTCTTTTTCAATGAACTTCAGTGTTTCTTTCTTGTTTATTTTTCTATACTGATGTTGATATTTATCTTATCTTCTTTTATAAGCTTTTTATATTAAGAAAATGAATTTTTCACTATAAGTCAAAGATTTTCCCAGCTGTCCTATTCTGCCTATAAAGAATTTTGCCACATAAAAATATGTTTAGTGTTATCAAAGTATTCACTACTCCTTATTGCCCCTGGAATTTGAAGAACATTTACAAAATATTTATCTATTATAATAATCTATTTTCAGCTTAGATTATGAGTAATTTCTGAGTCTTCTTATCAAATATTATTTATAACATTTTATCTGATATACTACAATCATGGTCCAAATGGCAAATAACAAATACTCTGATTTGAGAAGGGAGAGAGATGCATTATGGAATGGAAAACAGGTAAACGGTACAAGAGCAGGATCTTAATAGTGCGTTCCATATCTGGTATACTGACTGTCAAGCAATGGAACCTGATTCAATTACTTCAAACTACTAGAAATTTTCACTAAGATTTTACAAGTGTCAGAATTTCAATAACATGACAATTCTTCTACCATTTCTGATACCAAAACAAGTAATGTAATGGTGGAAAGCAAAGCAGAAAGGAAGAGTTTTAAGAAAGAGACAAAGAAAAATTACCTTTTAGACTCTGTTTGTGATCTCCTAGGTCAAAAGACCGAACTCCTTTTCTGTACTTCATAGGTCATTTTTTATGTGACTTGGAAGGCCTACTTGACCTTCCAATGACTCCAAATTCCTGGATTCAACCAACCGGGAATTGAAAATATTAAAAACAAAACAAAATTTTATTAAAAACTAACATAAAACAGCACAAAATAATACAAATAAAAATACAATATAACAACTGTTTACATAGCATTTACATTGTATTAGGTACTATAAGTAATCCAGAGATGGTTTCAAGTATACAGAAGAATGTGCATAGGTTATAAGCAAATACTACACCATTTTATATAAGGAACTTGAGCATTTTGTATTTTGCTTCCACCTTCAAAAGAAAGGCAATCAGTATATTGAAAAGATATCTCCACTTTTATGTTTGTTGCAGTACTATTTGTAATAGCTAATATTTGGAAGCAACTTAGGTGTCCATCAAACAGATGAATGGATATAGAAAATGTGGACCAGGTGCAGTGGGTCAAGCCTGTAATCCCAGCACTTTGCAAGGCCGAGGCAGGAGGATCACGAGGTCAGGAGATCGAAACCATCCTGGCTAACACGGTGAAACCCCTTCTGTACTGAAAATACAAAAAAATTAGCCAGACGTGGTGGCAGGCGCCTGTAGTCCCAGCTACTTGGGAGACTGAGGCAGGAGAATGGCATGAACCCAGGAGGCGGAGCTTTCAGTGAGCCGAGATCACGCCACTGCACTCCAGCCTGGGCTACAGAGCAAGACTCCAACTCAGGAAAAAAAAAAAAAAAAAAGAAGAAAGAAAGTAAAAGAAAAAAGAAAACATGGTACTTACATACAATGTAGGGCTATTCTGCCATAAAAAAGAATAAGATCCAGGCATTTGCAACAACATGGGTGAAACTGGAGAGCCTTATGTTAAGTGAAATAGGTCAGATAGAGAAAAGCAAACTGCATATTCTCACTTATTTGTGTGATCTAAAAAGCAAATAATTGAACTCATGAACATAGACAGTAGAAGGATGGTCACCAGAGGCCAGGAAGGGTAGTGGGGAATTTGAAGGGAAGGTGAAGATGGTTAATGGGTACAAATAAAAATAGAATGAATGAAAAAGAGTTAAAATTTGATAGCAAAATAGGGCAACTCTAGTTAATAATAATTTAATTGTATATTGTTAAAAAAACTTAAAGAAAGTAATTGAATTGTGTGTAACTCAAAGGATAAATACTTGAGGGAGTGGATGCCCCATTCTTCATTGATGCACTCCTTTCACATTGCATGCCTGCATCAAAATATCTCATGTACCCCATAAATATATACACCTGCTATTTACCCACAAAAACGTTTTTTAATTAAAAAACTAAAAGAAGTTACTCATGATTCCGTAAATAGTAATGATTCAAGAAGTTGTCAGAATTGAAGATTTGTGTGTCCATTAAAATTTTTATTATATAATTTTTGTGATTTACATGTTACAAGAACTGTTGCCATAAATGATGTGATTTTCTTTTTTTTTAATGTTTCATTATTTATTTATTTATTTATTTTTATCATTATACTTAAAGTTCTAGGGTACATGTGCATAACGTGTAGGCTTGTTACATATATATACTTGTGTCATGTTGGTGTACGGCATCCATCAACTGGTCAACACCCATCAACTCGTCATTTGCATCAGGTATACCTCCCAATGCCACCATCCCCCGTACCCCCTCCCCATGATAGGCCGCAGTGTGTGATGTTACCCTTCCTGAGTCCAAGTGATCTCACTGTTCAGTTCCCACCTATGAGTGAGAACATGCGGTGATTGGTTTTCTGTTCTTGCGATAGTTTGCTGAGAATGATGGTTTCCAGCTGCATCCATGTCCCTACAAAGGACACAAACTCATCCATTTTTATGGCTGCATAGTATTCTGTGGTGTATATGTGCCACATTTTCCTAATCCAGTCTGTCACTGATGGACATCTGGGTTGATTCCAAGTCTTTGCTATTGTGAATAGTGCCACAATAAACATACGTGTGCATGTGTCTTTATAGCAGCATGATTTATAATCCTTTGGGTATAGACCCAGTAATGGGATGGCTGGGTCATATGGTACATCTAGTTCTAGATCCTTGAGGAATCGCCATACTGTTTTCCATAATGGTTGAACTAGTTTACAATCCCACCAACAGTGTAAAAGTGTTCCTATTTCTCCACCTCCTCTCCAGCACCTGTTGTTTCCTGACATTTTAATGATCGCCATTCTAACTGGTGTAAGATGGTATCTCATTGTGGTTTTCATTTGCATTTCTCTGATGGCCAGTGATGACGAGCATTTTTTCATGTGTCTGTTGGCTGTATGCATGTCTTCTTTTGAGAAATGTCTGTTCATATCATTTGTCCACTTTTTGATAGGGTTGTATGTTTTTTTCTTGTAAATTGGTTTGAGTTCTTTGTAGGTTCTAGATACTAGGCCTTTGTCAGATGAGTAGATTGCAAACATTTTCTCCCATTCTGTAGGTTGCCTGTTCACTCTGATGGTAGTTTCTTTTGTTGTGCAGAAGCTCTTTAGTTTAATGAGATCCCATTTGTCAATTTTGGCTTTTGTTGCCATTGCTTTTGGTGTTTTAGACATGAAGTCTTTGCCCATGCCTATGTCCTGAATGGTATTGCCTAGGTTTTCTTCTAGAGTTTTTATGGTTTTAGGTCTAACATTTAAGTCTCTAATCCATCTTGAATTACTTTTAGTATAAGGAGTAAGGAAAGGATCCAGTTTCAGCTTTCTACTCATGGCTAGCCAATTTTCCCAGCACCATTTATTAAATAGGGAATCCTTTCCCCATGTCTTGTTTTTCTCAGGTTTGTCAAAGATCAGATGGCTGTAGATGTGTGGTATTACTTCTGAGAACTCTGTTCTTTTCCTTTGGGCTATATCTCTGATTTGGTACCAGTACCATGCTGTTTTGGTTACTGTAGCCTTGTAGTATAGTTTGAAGTCAGGTAGCTTGATGCCTCCAGCTTTGTTCTTTTGACTTAGGATTGTTTTGGCAATGCAGGGTCTTTTTTGGTTCCATATGAACTTTAAAGCAGTTTTTCCAATTCTGTGAAGAAACTCATTGGTGGCTTCATGGGGATGGCATTGAATCTATAAATTTCCTTGGGCAGTATGGCCATTTTCACAATATTGATTCTTCCTATCCATGAGCATGATATGTTCTTCCATTTGTTTGTGTCCTCTTTTATTTCACTGATCTGTGGTTTGTAGTTCTCCTTGAAGAGGTCCTTTACATCCCTTGTAAGTTGGATTCCTACGTATTTTATTCTCTTTGAAGCTATTGTGAATGGGATTTCATTCATAATTTGGCTCTCTGTTTGTCTGTTACTTGTGTATAAGAATGCTTGTGATTTTTGCACATTAAGTTTGTATCCTGAGACTTTGCTGAAGTTGCTTATCAGCTTAAGGAGATTTTGGGCTGAGACAATGGGGTTTTCTAAATATACAATCATGTCATCTACAAACAGGGACAATTTGACTTCTTCTTTTCCTAACTGAGTACCCTTCATTTCTTTCTCTTGCCTGATTGCCCTAACCAGAACTTCCAACACTATGTTGTATAGGAGTGGTGAGAGAGGGCATCCCTGTCTTGTGCCAGTTTTCAAAGGGAATTTTTCCAGTTTTTGCCCATTCAGTATGATATTGGCTGTGGGTTTGTCATAAATAGCTCTTATGATTTTGAGGTACGTTCCATCAATACCGAATTTATTGAGAGTTTTTAGTATGAAGGGCTGTTGAATTTTGTCAAAGGCCTTTTCTGCATCTTTTGAGATACTCTTGGGGTTTTTGTCTTTGGTTCTGTTTATATGCTGGATTATGTTTATTGATTTGCGTATGTTGAGTCAGCCTTGCATCCCAGAGCTGAAGCCCACTGGATCATGGTGGATAAGCTTTTTGATGTGCTGCTGGATTCGGTTTACCAGTATTTTATTGAGGATTTTTGCATTGATGTTCATCAGGGATATTGGTCTAAAATTCTCTTTTTTTGTTGTGTCTCTGCCAGGCTTTGGTATCAGGATAATGTTGGCCTCATAAAATGAGCTAGGGAGGATTCCCTCTTTTTCTATTGATTGGAATAGTTTCAGAAGGAATGGCACCAGCTCCCTCTTGTACCTCTGGTGGAATTCAGCTGTGAATCCATCTGGTCCTGGACTTTTTTTGGTTGGTAGGCTATTAATTGTTGCCTCATTTTCAGAGCCTGCTGTTGGTCTATTCAGGGATTCAACTTCTTCCTGGTGCAGTCTTTGGAGAGTGTAAGTGTCCAGGAAATTATCCATTTCTTCTAGATTTTCTAGTTTATTTGTGTAAAGGTGTTTATAGATTCTCTGATGGTAGTTTGTATTTTTTAGGGTCGGTGGTGATATCACCTTTATCAATTTTTATTGTGTCTATTTGATTCTTCTCTCTTTTCTTCTTTATTAGTCTTACTAGTGGTCTATCAATTTTGTTGATCTTTTCAAAAAATCAACTCCTGGATTCATTGATTTTTTGGAAGGTTTTTTGTGTCTCTATCTCCTTCAGTTCTGCTCTGATCTTAGTTATTTCTTGCCTTCTGTTAGCTTTCGAATGTGTTTGCTCTTGCTTCTCTAGTTCTTTTAATTGTGATGTTAGTGTCAATTTTAGATCTTTCCTGCTTTCTGTTGTGGGCATTTAGTGCTATAAATTTCCCTCTACACACTGCTTTAAATGTGTCCAAGAGATTCTGGTATGTTGTATCTTTGTTCTCATTGGTTTCAAAGAACGTCTTTAATGCTGCCTTCATTTCGTTCTGTTCCCAGTAGTCATTCAGGAGCAGGTTGTTCAGTTTCCATGTAGTTGAGCGGTTTTGATTAAGTTCCTTAGTCCTGAGTTCTAGTTTGATTGGACTGTGGTCTGAGAGACAGTTTGTTATAATTTCTGTTCTCTTACATTTGCTGAGGAGTGCTTTACTTCCAACTGCGGTCAATTTTGGAATAAGTGTGGTGTGGTGCTGAGAAGATTCTGTTGATTTGGGGTGGAGAGTTCTGTAGATGTCTATCAGTTCCACTTGGTGCAGAGATGAGTTTAATTCCTGGATATCCTTCTTAACTTCCTGTCTTGTTGATCTGTCTAATGTTGACAGTGGTGTGTTGAAGTCTCCCATTATTATTGTATGGGAGTCTAAGTCTCTTTGTAAGTCTCTAAGGACTTGCTTTATGAATCTGGGTGCTCCTGTATTGGGTGCATATATATTTAGGATAGTTAACTCTTCCTGTTGAATTGATCTCTTTACCATTATGTAATGGCCTTCTTTGTCTCTTTTGATCCTTGATGGTTTAAAGCCTGTTTTATCAGAGATTAGTATCGCAATTCCTGCTTTTTTTTGTTCTCCATTTGCTTGGCAGATCTTCCTCCATCCCTTTATTTTGAGCCTATGTGTGTCTCTGCATGTGAGATGCATCTCCTGAATACAGCAAACTGATGTGTCTTGACTCTTTATCCAGTTTGCCAGGCTGTGTCTTTTAATTGGAACATTTAGTCCATTTATATTTAAGGTTAATATTGTTATGTGTGAACTTGATGCTGTCATCATGATATTAACTGGTTATTTTGCTCATTAGTTAATGCAGTTTCTTCCTAGCATTGATGGACTTTACATTTTGGCATGTTTTTGCAATGGCTGGTACCGGTTGTTCCTTTTTCATGTTTAGTGCTTCCTTCAGGGTGTCTTGTAAGGCAGGCCTGGCGGTGATAAAATCTCTAAGCATTTGCTTCTCTGTAAAGGATTTTATTTCTCCTTCACTGATGAAACTTAGTTTGGCTGAATATGAAATTCTGGGTTGAAAATTCTTTTCTTTAAGAATGTTGAATATTGGCCCCCACTCTCTTCTGGCTTGTAGAGTTTTTGCCGAGAGATCTGCTGTTAGTTTGATGGGCTTCCCTTTGTGGGTACCCCAATCAGACATAGATTTCGTCTTTTCACATAATGCGATATTTCTTGAAGGCTCTGTTCACTTATTTTTCCTCTTTTTTCTTTAGACTTCTCATTTCATTTCATTCATTTGATCCTCAATCGCTGATACTCTTTCTTCCAGTTGATCGAGTCAGTTATGGAAGCTTGTGCATTTGTCACATATTTCTCATGTCATGGTTTTATCTCTGTCAGTTCGTTTATGGCCTTCTCTGCATTGATTGTTCTAGTTATCCATTCTTCCATTCTTTTTCAAGATTTTTAGTTTCTTTGCACTGGGTACATAGTTCCTCCTTTAGCTCTGAGAAGTTTGATGGACCGAAGTCTTCTTATCTCATCTCGTCGAAGTCATTCTCCGTCCAGCTTTGATCCATTGCTGGTGATGAGCTGTGTTCCTTTGGAGGGAGAGATGCGCTCTTATTTTTTGAATTTCCAGCTTTTCTGCCCTGCTTTTTCCCCATCTTTGTGGTTTTATTTGCCTCTGTCTTTGGTGATGGTGACATTCTGATGGGGTTTTGGTGTGGGTGTCCTTCCTGTTTGTTAGTTTTCTTTCTAACAGTCAGGACCCTCAGCTGCAGGTCTGTTTGAGTTTGCTTGAGGTCCACTCCAGACCCTGTTTGCCTGAGTATCAGAAGCAGAGGCTGCAGAAGATAGAATATTTCTGAACAGCGAGTGTTCTTGTCTGGTTCTTGTTTTGGAAGCTTCGTCTCAGGGGTGATGCCCCACCGTGTGAGGTGTGGGGCATCGGTCTGCCCCTAGTGGGGGATGTCTCCCAGTTAGGCTACTCAAGGGTCAGGGACCCACTTGATTAGGCAGTCTGTCCGTTCTCAGATCTCAACCTCCATGTTGGGAGATCCACTGCTCTCTTCAAATCTGTCAGACAGAGTCGTTTGCATCTGCAGAGGTTTCTGCTGCTTTTTTTTTCTTTTAACTGTTCCCTGTCCCCAGAGGTGGAGTCTACAGAGACAGGCAGGCCTCCTTGAGCTGCTGTGGGCTCCACCCAGTTCGAGCTTCCCAGTGGCTTTGTTTACCTACTTAAGCCTCAGCAATGAAGGGTGCCTCTCTCCCAGCCTAGCTGCTGCCTTGCTGTTAGATCACAGACTACTGTGCTAGCAATGAAGGAGGCTCCATGGGCATGACACCCTCCTGGCCAGGTGTGGGATATAATCTCCTGGTGTGCTGTTTGCTAAGACCCTTGGTAAAGTGCAGTATTGGGGTGGGAGTTACCCGATTTTCCACGTGTTGTGTGTCTCAGTTCCCCTGGCTAGGAAAAGGGATTCCCTTCCCCCTTGTGCTTCCCAGGTGAGGCATTGCTTGTCGGGCTGCAGCAGCTGACCAGCACTGATTGTCCGGCACTCCCTAGTGAGATGAACCCGGTACCTCAGTTGAAAATGCAGAAATCACCTGTCTTTTGTGTCGCTCGCACTCAGAACTGGAGACTGGAGCTGTTCCTATTCGGCCATCTTGCTCCACCCATCCAAATGATGTGATTTTTCAAAATAAAATAAATTATTTACTTGTAAAATATGAAGGAAACAAAGTATAATTTACCACCGATTAATATGGTAGTTTTATTCTTATAATATCAGGGTATGTAGTAACACAGAAGTCTTCGTATCTCCTTTCAAAATGGTTTCCAATTTCAGATAATTATAATTACATTTTCACCCAGAGTACTGCCCAATAAAATAGTCAAGCTATCCAGATAAGAAAAAAATATTTTGTTGCATACGTCTGTCCCATGCATTGCAGGATGTAAACTATCACTGTTTCTATCCACACAGTAACCATTGAATCATTGTGAAATACAAAATATTTCTAAACAAAATTTTAAATGCTGTGTAGGGTGTGGAATCTTTTCCATTTGGAAACACCAATGTGAGGTGTTATAGGAAATCATAGGATGCTATCTTTCATTGTGAAATAGGGTGCTATTCCAGGGTTTAGAGTAAAAGAGCCTTATGAGGAATATTTTGAAGCACCTTTCACTATCTCTGACAGCTCAACATTCTGCATAGCCCTGACATGTATTTCATAATAATTACTGTTAATGTCCAGTTGAAAGTAGACAATAGGGATATTAAGACTAGAAGCAGAAATATCAGTTAGGAGATTATTTGCATAATCCAGGTAAAAGATGGTACTGATTTAAGTTAGGGCGTTAAGATGATATTGTCTAATTCTGTAAGAATTTTAAAGAATAGCCATTAGGGTTTGGTGATAAATTAACTGCAGGCTAAGAGAGAAATTAGTCACACATAACATCAACACATTAGAAAGATAAAGTTAACATTTAGTGAGATAATGAAGATGTGGTAGCTGGGGGAGGAAGTTTTGTGTGGCATGATCAACCACTGGGTATTGTCCATTTTGAGATTGTGTGTAGCCTATACATCAAACAAAAGTGTTTGGTGTCTATTAGCATCAAAATAAGCTAGCTGTCTGTTGGTTATCAGAATCTGGAGTTCATTGGGAGAAGTTCTAGCAGAATGTCACTAACCTCTTAATATAAGGAGCCAAACCTACTCAGCTGCTGAAGCAGACCATGAGTGGAGAACTCATGGAGAGTTATGTGTACATCTTTTGCATCTGTGTAACTACTGTCTCTGTGTACTAACAGCCAGGTATAGTAAGCCTAGGGTCAGGGTTGATCAAAAGGACCAGTGTTTAGTAAAGAGTTGGGCATAGAGAAGAGCACAGTGATGATAGAAATTCATCATTTATCCTCAAATCTGTGAGTCACCACATCTGAACACAAGTATGGTGTAACAGTTATGGTGTATTAGTCTGTTTTCACACTGCTATAAAGAACTACCTGAAATTGGGTAATTTGTGAAGAAAAGAGGTTTAATTGAAGTCATGGTTCAGCAAGCTTAACAGGATGCATAACTGGGAGGCCTCAAAACACAATCATGGTGGAAGGTGGAGGGAAAGCAAGCACCTTCTTCACATGATGGCAAGAGAGAGAGAGAAAAGGTTGAAGTCACACACACTTTTAAATCACCAGATCTCATGAGAGCTCACTCACTATCATGAGAACAGCAAGAGGGAAATCCACCCCCATGATCTAATCACCACCGACCAGCCCCTCCTCCAATTCGACATGTAATTTGCGTGGGAACACAAATCCAAATCATATCATATGTCTACAGCTTCTATTATGCATTCTAAATCTTGTGTGAGCTTTTGTTTTGGCAAGTGCTAATTAAGATCCATACAGGAAAAGGAATTCTTGATAAAATAATTTTCAGTGTGGTAAGTCAATCAAGAACGGTCCACCACAGTCTACACCTTGTCTACTTGGTATCCATACACATCATTTTGACCATATTTAACTTCCAAATAAACACAATAGCAATATTAAGTTTCCATCTAACAAGATAAAACTGTGTCACGTAAAAATCCCTCCTCCCAAATATTACCCTACTCCCCTAAACAGGATACACAAAGTCTTACTTTATATAACTTGAGATGATGTTCATTAGTCTAAGTCACACTTCCTCTTTAATAGTTGTTAACTTTGATATCCTCTAACTGAAATACTGAAATATAAGGTTAACCACTTTTAACACATATTTTGTTTAATAAGAGAGGAATTCGAGTAAAAAAAGAATAACAATTGTCATATACACTTATATGAATATTTTACATATATACACACATGTAGATACTTACACATATGTATAAACTTACACACACACACACGCAAATAAAAAAGAAACCTATAACTGCTAGTCCTCCTTCCAGCATATTATAATGTAATCATAGCTGGTATTGATAAATTATATTTTCCACAATCCATTTCATATTTTCTTTGGCATCAGAAAGTACCTCAGATGACTATGGTTTCTTGACTGGTATGATGACTTCAAACTTCATTCCTGAAAAGTCTATTATATTGGGTCCTGTCTATTTGAGTTGTAGTTTTTCATTTACTGTTGTTATAAGACATATGAGTACAAAGAGATGACCCAGAGAGACTCCAGCATTTCATGTACTCCTTCCTATTAGTATTGTGCAGTAGCAAGTATTTCTCCCCTAAGAGTTGAGGAAGACTTTGAGAAATGAGATTGTGGGCAAACAAAAGAATTAATGAAATAATCTTATAAAGAGTCTTGCAGTGACCAATGATAGTTAGGTACGATGAACTGAGGCATATGATTAAATCTTTTTTTTTTTTTTTTTTTTTTTTTTTTTTGAGACGGTGTCTTGCTCTGTCGCCCAGGCTGGAGTGCAGTGGTGCAATCTTGGCTCACTGCAATCTCCGCTACCCGGGTTCACACCATTCTCCTGCCTCAGCCTCCCAAGTAGCTGGGACTACAGGTACCCACCATCATGCCTTGCTAATTTTTTTTGTATTTTTAGTAGAGACGAGGTTTCACCATGTTAGCCAGGATGGTCGCGATCTACTGATATGATCCACCCACCTCGGCCTCCCAAACTGCTGGGATTACAGGCATGAGCCACTGCACCCAGCCTCAAATTTTTTTAATATTTAAAGTTAAAATGATTATAAGATGTATATTCTGTTTAACATGGAATAAATGATCAATGGAGATAAATTTTCTGAAGTGAACTCTATCAAGCAAAGAACTGTGAGAGACAGTATATAAAGCAATAACATAGACTGTAAAGTGAGAATCTTATTTGGTTTTATAAGCCCTCTGATTGAAGTATGGCTATATTTCTTGGCTTAATCAGAATTGCCCAGAAACTGGGTCAGTACAAGGCATTAAGGGGATTGTGTCAGTGAAGCAAACAAAAAGCTGAAAACAGAAGGAATAGAGCCAATAAAACACATTGGAATTGACAATCATCTTGTTCCTTTTCGGTGTGGGTATTTGGCTCTCACAGATCTTGGTAAAAATTAAAATGAAAAATGTTTCAGGATAAGTCATCGCTTACTTCTGATAGTCAGCATAAACTAAATAACTAATTTGCAATCCATTTAATAGTGCCACAACATTCCTCACCTTGAGGCCCAGGCTATTTACTTTTTGTATATTTTAATAATGAATAATGTCCTATAATGCTTACTGCATTCTTCTCTGGATTGCAGAACTGAGATCTTTATTGTTTATGAATTATAGCTGCTGTGGTGTCATTAGCCTTTTTCAGTTATGAACACCTGGAATATTCAAGTTGCTTTTTTCAGAATGGTATCTTCAGCACAAATAATTATGCATTAGCGCTAAATTTTATATCTTCCAAATGCTTTACAACCTGTGTTTTATTAGTTACTGCTAAATAAAAAAAACCTATAAATCAACTCAGGATATTATCTTTGTTTCCACTTATTCATAGGAGGAGTAAAACAGCATGGGAACCCAGCAGTTCACAATCATGGTGGGAATATTAAAGGATGAAATCAGTATTTCTTAGAAATAGGAATCCACTCAATGTTCCAAACACATTCTAGCTCAATGTTTGAGTTATCTCTGAAAGTATGAAAACTTGAACAAGAACCTACTAAACACAATCAACTCAATATGACAAATAAAATTATTTTTCTAGGCAATTTAGTCATTCTCTGAACTTATTGTTTCCCAGAAACTAGTGGTTCTATTTTATAACAGATACAAATAATTTTCAATTGTTCAGTTTTCTTTATCTTTGTAAACATAGTTATTGGTTAGAGAAAAAAAAAACACTCTTAAGTGTCACTATTTTATGGTACACGAACATGACAAAACCTATGACTATTTTTTTTTCTTTTCAGGTGGAGTCTTTCTCTGTCTCCAAGTTAGAGTGCAGAAGCGCTATCTTGGCTCACTGCAACCTCCTCCTCCCGGGTTCAAGCAATTCTCCTGCCTCAGCCTCCCAAATAGCTGGGACTACAGGCACGTGTCACCATGCTCAGCTAATTTTTGTATTTTTAGTAGAGACAGGGTTTCATCATGTTGGCCGGGATGGTCTTGATCTCTTCAGCTCATGATCCACCGTCCTCAGCTTCCCAAAGTGCTGGGATTACAGGCGTGAGCCACTGCACCCAGCCATGACTATTTTTAGGTTACTGTTTCTTTCAAATCCATGCTGTCTGATTTTACTCTCAACCTGACCTAAGCTCTACATTTCCATTGCACAGTTCTACCAAATAAAAATTTAATAATTTACTTTAATATATTATTCTATTCTGTAAGCCTTGGATGTGCAGCAAAGCATTATATGTTTTAGCAGAGTTTTTAACTGAACTGTGAACTGCAATCCAGATGGAAAAGCACAAATTTACAAAACTCCAAAGCAAGTCTAACTCAAATATTAACTTTGTTGCTGAACCATGAATTGAACTTTTATTATTTTTTATAAAGTAGTTATTTAAAAATCTCAGCATTAAGTAGAACTAAGCCAGTGTATTTTTTTTCTGTTGAACTAGAGAATTAATTATTTTTCTGGCCTTTGTAATATGACTAAAGTGGTCTTCCCATTTTTATTCCTTTGTTCAATATCCTAACAAAGACTCTAATGTTCACATTATCATGTGGACTTTTAGCTTGTTTTTCTGAAGTTCTTTCATAAAATAATGATCAAACAAATGTACTAACCCCTCCAGTCATGCCATTTCATTGAGCCAATCCTTTTAAGGTCATTCTAACAACTTTATTAAATTTGAATTCCTGAGGTACACATTCCATCTTATACCCATCTAATCCTACCCTGTCAATTCTGCTGTGTTAAATGCTTTGTTAAGTTATTTGTATTCTGTAAGTCAACTAAGATTGGTGGAGAAGTTAAATATCTTGGAAATGTCATTCATGTAGAAAATGATGAAGCCATAATTTGACCTAAAATGTGTTCATTTTTAATTTATGCTTTTCGATTGCCATCTTTCCAAATAATAGCCTGTACTCGTTAGAATGCTTTCAGTTGTAATGGAAAATGATAATAAAATTGGATTAAAAGACAAAGAAATGACAGTGTCTCAAGGTGTTTGGGACCTAATTTCTTGCCGTTCATTCCTCAGTTCATTTTCTTCAGCATTGGTTCCCTTCTTGACAGGAGTCTCTGTTCATAGTCCCATGATGGTTGCTGGACTTATTTACATGTTTACATAATTAACTGTTTAAGGTATGTATGAAGGACAAAAAGAGGTCAGATGCCCATCACTTAATAAGGGAACATGGACAATATTGATTTAGGCTTAAATCACATTCTCTGATAGCGGAATCAAGAGTAGTAACTTCTTCTGACTTAGGATTGCCTTGGAGATGCGGGCTCTTTTTTGGTTCCATATGAACTTTACAGCAGTTTTTTCCAATTCTGTGAAGAAACTCATTGGTAGCTTGATGGGGATGGCATTGAATCTATAAATTACCTTGGGCAGTATGGCCATTTTCACGATATTGATTCTTCCTATCCATGAGCATTGTATGTTCTTCCATTTGTTTGTGTCCTCTTTGATTTCACTGATCTGTGGTTTGTAGTTCTCCTTGAAGAGGTCCTTTACATCCCTTGTAAGTTGGATTCCTATGTATTTTATTCTCTTTGAAGCAATTGTGAATGGAAGTTCATTCATGATTTGGCTCTCTGTTTGTCTGTTACTGGTGTATAAGAATGCTTGTGATTTTTGCACATTAAGTTTGTATCCTGAGACTTTGCTGAAGTTGCTTATCAGCTTCAGGAGATTTTGGGCTGAGACAATGGGGTTTTCTAAATATACAATCATGTCATCTGCAAACAGGGACAATTTGACTTCTTCTTTTCCTAACTGAATACTCTTCATTTCTTTCTCTTGCCTGATTGGCCTAGCCAGAACTTCCAACACTATGTTGAATAGGAGTGGTGAGAGAGGGCATCCCTGTCTTGTGCCAGTTTTCAAAGGGAATTTTTCCAGTTTTTGCCCATTCAGTATGATATTGGCTGTGGGTTTGTCATAAATAGCTCTTATTGTTTTGAGGTACGTTCCATCAATACCGAATTTATTGAGCATTTTTAGCATGAAGGGCTGTTGAATTTTGTCAAAAGCCTTTTCTGCATCTATTGAGATAATCATGTGGTTCTTGTCTTTGGTTCTGTTTATATGCTGGATTATGTTTATTGATTTGCGAATGTTGAACCAGCCTTGCATCCCAGAGATGAAGCCCACTTGATCATGGTGGATAAACTTTTTGATGTGTTGCTGAATCCGGTTTGCCAGTATTTTATTGAGGATTTTTGCATCGATGTTCATCAGAGATATTGGTCTAAAATTCTCTTTTTTTGTTGTGTCTCTGCCAGGCTTTGGTATCAGGATGATGTTGGCCTCATCAAATGAGTTAGGGAGGATTCCCTCTTTTTCTATTGATTGGAATAGTTTCAGAAGGAATGGTACCAACTCCTCCTTGTACCTCTGGTAGAATTCAGCTGTGAATCCATCTGGTCCTGGACTTTTTATCGTTGGTAGGCTATTAATTATTGCCTCAATTTCAGAGCCTGCTATTGGTCTCTTCAGGGATTCAACTTCTTCCTGGTTTAGTCTTGGAAGAGTGTAAGTGTCCAGGAAATTATCCATTTCTTCTAGATTTTCCAGTTTATTTGTGTAGAGGTGTTTATAGTATTCTCTGATGGTAGTTTGTATTTCTGTGGGGTCGGTGGTGATATCCCCTTTATCATTTTTAATTGCGTTGATTTGATTCTTCTCTCTTTTCTTCTTTATTAGTCTGGCTAGTGGTCTGTCAATTTTGTTGATCTTTTCAAAAAACCAACTCCTGGATTCATTGATTTTTTGGAGAGTTTTTTGTGTCTCTATCTCCTTCAGTTCTGCTCTGATCTTAGTTATTTCTTGCCTTCTGCTAGCTTTCGAATGTGTTTGCTCTTGCTTCTCTAGTTCTTTTAATTGCGATGTTAGAGTGTCAATTTTAGATCTTTCCTGCTTTCTCTTGTGGGCATTTAGTGCTATAAATTTCCCTCTACACACTGCTTTAAATGTGTCCCAGAGATTCTGGTATGTTGTATCTTTGTTCTCATTGGTTTCAAAGAACATCTTTATTTCTGCCTTCATTTCGTTATGTACCCAGTAGTCATTCAGGAGCAGGTTGTTCAGTTTCCATGTAGTTGAGTGGTTTTGATTGAGTTTCTTAGTCCTGAGTTCTAGTTTGATTGCACTGTGGTCTGAGAGACAGTTTGTTATAATTTCTGTTCTATTACATTTACTAAGGAGTGCTTTACTTCCAATTACGTGGTCAATTTTGGAGTAAGTACGATGTGGTGCTGAGAAGAATGTATATTCTGTTGATTTGGGGTGGAGAGTTCTATAGATGTCTATTAGGTCTGCTTGCTGCAGAGATGAGTTCAATTCCTGGATATCCTTGTTAACTTTCTGTCTCGTTGATCTGTCTAATGTTGACAGTGGAGTGTTGAAGTCTCCCATTATTATTGTATGGGAGTCTAAGTCTCTTTGTAAGTCTCTAAGGACTTGCTTTATGAATCTGGGTGCTCCTGTATTGGGTGCATATATATTTTAGGATAGTTAGCTCTTCCTGTTGAATTGATCCCTTTACCATTATGTAATGGCCTTCTTTGTCTCTTTTGATCTTTGATGGTTTAAAGTCTGTTTTATCAGAGACTAGTATTGCAACCCCCACTTTTTTTTGTTCTCCATTTGCTTGGTAAATCTTCCTCCATCCCTTTATTTTGAGCCTATGTATGTCTCTGCGTGTGAGATGGGTCTCCTGAATACAGCAGACTGATGGGTCTTGACTCTTTATCCAGAACAAAGCTGGAGACATCACCCTACCTGACTTCAAACTATACTACAAGGCTACAGTAACCAAAACAGCATGGTACTGGTACCAAAACAGAGATATAGACCAATGGAACAGGACAGAGCCCTCAGAAATAATACCACACATCTACAGCCATCTGATCTTTGACAAACCTGAGAAAAACAAGACATGGGGAAAGGATTCCCTATTTAATAAATGGGAAAATTGGCTAGCCATAAGTAGAAAGCTGAAACTGGATCCTTTCCTTACTCCTTATACGAAAATTAATTCAAGATGGATTAGAGACTTAAATGTTAGACCTAATACCATAAAAATCCTAGAGGAAAACCTAGGTAGTACCATTCAGGACATAGGCATGGGCAAAGACTTCATGTCTAAAACACCAAAAGCAATGGCAGCAAAAGCCAAAATTGACAAATGGGATCTCAATAAACTACAGAACTTCTGCACAGCAAAAGAAACTACCATCAGAGTGAACAGGCAACCTACAGAATGGGAGAAAATTTTTGCAATCTACTCATCTGACAAAGGGCTAATATCCAGAACCTACAAAGAACTCAAACAAATTTACAAGAAAAAAAACAAACAACCCCATCAAAAAGTGGGCAAAGGATATGAACAGACATTGCTCAAAAGAAGACATTCATACAGCCAACAGACACATGAAAAAATGCTCATCATCACTGGCCATCAGAGAAATGCAAATCAAAACCACAATGAGATACCATCTCACACCAGTTAGAATGGCGATCATTAAAAAGTCAGGAAACAACAGGTGCTGGAGAGGATGTGGAGAAATAGGAACACTTTTACACTGTTGGTGGGATTGTAAACTAGTTCAACCATTATGGAAAACAGTATGGCGATTCCTCAAGGATCTAGAACTAGATGTACCATACGACCTAGCCATCCCATTACTGGGTATATACCCAAAGGATGATAAATTATGCTGCTATAAAGACACATGCACACGTATGTTTATTGCAGCACTATTCACAATAGCAAAGACTTGGAATCAACCCAAATGTCCATCAGTGACAGATTGGATTAAGAAAATGTGGCACATATACACCATGGAATACTATGCAGCCATCAAAAAGGATGAGTTTGTGTCCTTTGTAGGGACATGGATGCAGCTGGAAACCATCATTCTTAGCAAACTATCACAAGAACAGAAAACCAAACACCGCATGTTCTCACTCATAGGTGGGAACTGAACAATGAGATCACTTGGACTCAGGAAGGGGAACATCACACACCGGGGCCTATCATGGGGAGGGGGGAGGGGGGAGGGATTGCATTGGGAGTTATACCTGATGTAAATGACGAGTTGATGGGTGCAGCGCAGCAACATGGCACAAGTATACATATGTAACAAACCTGCACGTTATGCACATGTACCCTACAGCTTAAAGTATAATAATAATAAATAAATTAAAAAAAAAAAGAGTAGTAACTTCTCTAGTAAAATCAAATTCTGAAATATTTTAACTGAAAGAAAAAGTCTGAACACATGAATGAAAATTAAAATGACTTTGCCTACAGGTGAGAAGATGAATGCTAGTTAATTAAACAAAATAAATGCCTACTCTCTGACAGTGCATGAAATATGCCTTTCCAGTACAGTCCGTATCAGTTGCAAAAGCCCCCTATGATCATGGCCACTTCCATCATTTTGCCCATATATCTTCATGCTAAAAAATTATAATCTTTCCCACAATCTACTAAATCTCCTTGTGTTTCCAGGCCTGGATTAGATCCTATCATCTTTGAGACATCTATCTTAGTACCCTAGCCCTTCTGATCTTGGGTCTACTGCTGTGGAATTTATAGTTATTATAGGTCTTTAAAATATAGTCTGTTAAGACATTTTCCTGTAATTTGTGCAACCTTACCTAGACCTTAAGAGCTTGTTAAATCTAGCTCCATTTTTAGTATCTTGGATTAGATAAGTTGCTTAACCTTTTGAGTCTTAATTTTCACATGTCTAAATAGGCATAATAATATATTAACCCAAGGTGGTGTTAGGAAAAATAATTTATATACCTGTGTAAAATTCTGATAGCTAGTCCAGGCATGAATTAAATATACAGAAAACATTGGCGCTTTATTTTTAGCCACTTTATAACCACCACAATGACTAGTGGAGTGATGGTTGCACACACAATAGACACTTGATGGACATATCTTGGATTTCCTGAAGCTAAAATAATGCAATATGGCAAAGTTGACTTTCTAAATGCATTTTCCTAAAGGACATATTCCAAAATTTCTTTGTGGATTTTAAAATTTTGATGTTGTTTAATCATTTAGAGTATAGTGTTTTGTTTAATCAACAAACGATTCCTGACAAAGTCACTTGTTAGGCCATTTAATAATACAGATATAGTCTTTGCTCTCATAGAGTCAATAGTCTAGGAAAGCAATCTAAAGTTTGAAGCAAAAAGATAAACAGAAAAAACGTCAATCTACTACTACAATGGAAGATAGTACCCAGAAATTGGTGTTTTAACTCTCCATCTAGGTAACTTTGATTGGTGGTTGGATTTCAGCACCACCGTGCTTTGCCAAGATATCATTTACTTTTTGCATCTTAAGGAAAAATTGTGTGTCACTTCTGGAAAAGAATGCTACTTTATACTTAGCTATCTAATCATGTACATCAAATAATTCCTATTTGCATATTTGGTCTATTACATAGTAAGTACTCCATAATTTTTTTAAACTTTTGTTCTATTTAGACATACAAGTGCAGGTTTGTTACAGAGATAAATTTGTGTACTGGGGAAAGTTTGCTGTACAGATTATTTCATCACCCAAGTATTAAGCCTAGTACCCATTAGTTATTTTTCCTGACCCTCTCCCTCCTCTTACCAGCCACCATCCAAAAGTCCCTATCGTATGTTGTTCTCTTCCATGCGTCCATGTGTTCTCATCATTTAGCTCCCACTTATAAGTGAAAACATGCGATATTTGGTTTTTTGTTCCTGTGTTACATACAGCACATCATTAACAAGGAGGGCATTCAATGCTAGAAACAATATATGGCCTTTTAGTTTTTTTTTCTCATCCGGATGTTAATTCTAGAATTGATATGTTAACATAAATATATCCATTCATAGTAATAAATACTTGTATCAGAAAATAATGATCTCAAATTGATCATTTAAGTTTCCACCTTAAGAAACCATAAAATTCAGAAAAGGCTAAAAACAAATCAAAGAAAAGAAAATAATAAATAAGATTAGAATTTTTAAAACTTAGATCAGAATAATTAAAGTCAGTGAAACAAAAAAAAATACTTGTGTAGCTCAATACATCTTCTAGCTGGACTGAGAAAAAAAGAGAGAAGATATAAATTATCAATATCAGTAATGAAACATGAGGCATTACTACAGACCATACAAATACTTAAAGGGAATTCTACAATTTTATGGCTGTAAATTTGAAAACTTGGATGAAATAGGCCAAATCTTTGAAAGACATAAATCACCACAAATTATTCAGGGAGCAATAGATATCCTGACTAATTTAATGTACAATATATGATAAAGAAATTTAATTCATCATTAGAAACTTTTCAACAAATAAAACTCACAGGCACATTCACCCAATTATTTAATAAAGAAATAATACTGACTCTGTACAATCTCTTCAGGAAAATTAAGGGAGAATAAAGACTTCACAATTCATTTCATTTTCATAATACCAAAATCATATTAAAAGAAAAAAACAGGCAAATATTTATCAGGAATATGCACACAAAATTCTCCCAAAATATTAGCAGATTAAATCCAGCAAAATATCAAAAAGAGCAAGTAAAGTTTGTTCTTGGAATACAAGACTTTTTCAAAATGAATTTGGAAATACATCAATGTAATTCTTTATATTAACAAACTAAGAAAACAATAAATGTAATTCACTATATTACCAGTCAAACTAAGAAAAATCATTGTCATCATCTCAATAGAAGTGGAAAAGGTATTCAACAAAATTAAACATACATTCATAATTTAAAAAAATAGAACTTTCAGAAAAGTAAAAATGAAAGAGAACTTGATTAACCTGATAAAAGAATATATGAAAAATCCACAATTAATATCATATCCTATAGTGAAAGACTGAGTATTTCTGCCTACGAACAGAAATAAGGTAGTGATATGTTCTCCTACCACATCACTCCTATTTAAAGTAAATTGCAACTCATAGCCAGTGTAATAAGGCAAGTAAAAGAAAGTGAAGACTGGTAAAGTGGAAAAAATAAAAATAAAACTGTCTCTACCTGCAGGTAACATGATTGTCAAAGTGTAAAATGATATGGAATCTTAAAACAAAGACAAAATACTTGCAGAACCAATAAGTGAGTTTGAGCTTTGTCAACTCACAGAATACCAGGTCAATATATAAAAATTAATTGCAATTAGCAATTAAAAACTAAAAAATTTAACAGCACCATTTATAATTGCAGAAAAAAATGTAGATATAAACATACAAGATATTGTAGATATGATGCCAGAAGATGCTATAAATGACAAAACAACTCTAGAAGAAATTTGAGAAGACTAAATTAATAAAGAGAAATTCCATACTATTGAATTTGAAATCTCAAACTTAAAGTGAATTCTCCCCAAATTGGTCAATAGATTTAATACAATTACAACAAAAATCTCAATAGAATTTGCTTAGATATGAAAATATGAAACTAAAAATTTTGATGAAACATTAATATAAATAGAATAGCCAAAACAATTTTTTTGAAAAAGTTGAAAGACCTGCAATACCTGAATTCAAGAGTTAATGACAAAGTTACAGTAATTAAGACAGTGTGGTTTTAGCAAAAAGGTAGGCACAAAATAAAAGCAACTAGAAATAGACCTGTTTAGCCAGCTAGGCTTGTCGTAACAGAATACTGCAGGCTGGGTGGGTGGCTTAAATAACAGAAACTTATTTTTTTCCCAATCTAGAGGTTGAAAGTCTAAGATTAAGGTGCTGGTAAGGTTGGTTTCTCTAGAAGCCTCTCTCTTTGGCTGCAGATGGCTGCATTTTCACTGTGTCCTCACATGACCTTTTCTCTGTGCATGTACCTCCCTAATGTTTCTTCCTCTTCTTTGAAGGATACCAATTATAATGGCTTATAGCTTCATCCTTATGACTTTACTTGACCTAAATTACATTTTTAAAGGCCCTAAGTCCAAATGCAGTTGCATTTTAAATGCTTACATTCAAAAACCCTAAGTGAAGGTCTATAATGGCTTTATTCTTCTGCTGATCCGGGCCACATCTGCTTATAACCGAAATGTCTGTTAACTGATAAATTAATAAACAGTTTATAAATATAATGCAATAGATGCACACAATGGAAAACTATTCACCAAGAAAAAGGAACAAATTATGTACATACTCAGTAACATGGATGAATCTCAAATGCATTATTTTAAATGAAATGACCCAGACTCAAGGGGTTACATACTATATATTCCATTGATATGAAATGTTTGAAAATGCAAGTCTATAAGAATGTAGGATATGTCAGCATTTGACAGAGATTTGGGGTTTGGAATGGGGTTGGCTACAAATAAGTATAGGAATGGAATTTTGGCTGATAATCCAACTGTTGTCTATTGTGATTGCAATGATTATTACATCACCTTATGTCAAAATTCACATAATTGTCTACCAAATGAATTAATTATATTATTATTGGTATACAGATAAATTTATCCTATGTAAATATAAAAATAAAATGGTAACCTAGAAATTCAATTGGCAAAAAGGAATATAAAACTTTTAGCTACTTTTTTTTTTTTTTTTGAGGCATTTTCCTACTCTGTTGTCCAGACTGGAGTGCAGTGGTACGATCTTCGCTCACTGCAAACTCCCACTCCTGGGTTCAAGCGATTCTCCTGCCTCAGCCTCCTAAGTAGCTGGGATTACAGGCATGCACCACCACACCTGGCTAATTTTTATATTTTTAGAAAAGACAGGATTTTGCTATGTTGGCCAGGCTGATCTTGAACTCCTGACCTCAAGTGATCTGCCCATCTCTGCCTCCCAAAGTACTGGGAATACAGGCATGAGCTACCATCCCTGGCATAATTTTTTAAATTGAAGTAATATGAAAGGTCTAGCTAAATCAAAAATGGTGATGTAAGAATAAAACAAAAAAATTATTTAGTTAATTTCAACATTCACAGATGTCTAGGAGTGAAACAAAAATGTAATATTTCCTTGAACTAGGGTTAAAAATTTGCACAGTCATAATGACACAATGTAAACCATACAAACTAATGAATATTTAAACCATTACTATGGTTCTAAAGATTATTGTTGAAGGGATTTTTGTTGATGATATACTAGTTTACATAGTTCTTAGCCAGGCAGCTCAGGACAAATTCAATTCTTCTCATTCTGAGCAACCATTTCCAGTGACAGTCCCAAGTGAAATATACACAGGAGAGTGGTCAACAAAACAGGGTAATTTACTATTTCACTATGAGTATGGACTTTGACACCAAATCCCAATATTAAATTATTAGACTGAAGAGCTCTGATACATGTGATACGATTCAACTTAAAATATTTATATCCAAAGAAAAAGTCGAATTTCAGACATTGTTACTCCAAATTGGTAAGGCTCACATTGATTAATCAAGATACAAGGAATTAAATAGCTGGAAAATATATCATAAATCTGATCTAGACCATACTTCAACCCATTTTTCTCACACTAGAGCAGTACCCAAGTTCCTTCTGCTGTATGGAAAAGGGGAATCACTGAAGTTTATGAGAGTAGAGAGTTAGGCTGTTGGTATTTCTCACTCTTTCACTAATGACTCCTGCTGCAATAAATATAGAAACATATATGTCCTGTCTCTTAACATACAGAAACTTCATTCAGCAGCACCATAATCAATAAAATGTCTTGAAATATACACAATTAAGCTCATCTCTTGTTCTCTTTAGAGTGTAGTTACAATAATTAATTTGGCAATTTGCTCAAGTTATTCCATCTTATCTATCTGAAGGAAGTGGCTAGCATAGTAGAGTCAAGCATGTTAAAATGAAGCTGCTTAATACTCTCCTTGTATATGCTGTCAGTTTTTTTATCCTCAAGATAACGTAATTTAGTTGTCTAGTATTTAAGATGAAAAGTAATATGAGGTCTAAGGGACCTATCCTGTGTTTTGAATTTAGGGAGAATGATTAACTATCAACAAAACTCATGTTTATGTTGAATTTTTATGTTGAACAGCTTGTGTTATAAGACTAGTACTGTTACATAGTTTCTAACAGTGATTCTATTGAATCAGTGGGATAAAATACTTTGATGTCAGCACTGAGTCATGTTGTGGTTCTCTTTCTTTATAAAAAATAAAAATAAAATGTACTGTATGGGTTGGAGTTGCTACTTGCATTGAAGTTGCTACCATTCTGTACAATTTACAGAAAAAAATCTTTTATTAAGTGATGTTAGTTAGCTCAAAGG
This sequence comes from Macaca fascicularis, assembly GCF_037993035.2. NCBI lineage: Eukaryota > Metazoa > Chordata > Mammalia > Primates > Cercopithecidae > Macaca > Macaca fascicularis. The sequence continues at coordinate 42,951,031 of NC_088379.1, forward strand.
ATTGTTGAGACAGCTAAAAGGAACAGACTTCCAAATACACTTCTTGAACTATACCTAGATACGTGCTTTAAACTGGCTTGATGAGAACACCACTAATACTACCTCATTACCTGTACAATAAACGCATGAAACACAACAAGAAACTATTTCTGCTACACTGAAAGTAGGATAGAACCTGTCACTATGAGCAACAGCAAAACATAAGCTTCTGCAAGGCATATTTTCTCACATAGTTTTTCTCTAAAATATAACCTCTTGATAGTTTATCTGATGACAGACCTTTAATCACATGCTTACACCTTAAAATAATCTGAAGAATAATTATTCTAAATTCTATCTGGGGAAGGTGAGACTCAGAATGTGTTAAATCATCAAGGTATGAGAAACTTATTAATATTTATAAGATTAATCACTAAAAAGTTCAATGCAGATATTTTATGACTATTTTTAATTTCTTATGTGCTTTTTTAAATTTTAAAGGGAGTTTACCTTTATTCAGAAGAAATTCTATTAAATATAAATAAATCTCAATTCATAGAAGAGCATAATCATGTTAAACAGAAAATGTCATGAATAATTCTAATGTATAAATTATTAAATTAATATGAATGGATTAAATTTGTTTCTTAGAAGAACAAGAATTATATCAAATTTAAAACAACTAATTCCACTACAATAAAACAAAACAAACCCAAATATGGGCTCTTTAAAAGGGATAAACTTCAATCCAAATGGCACATAATGGTTGCAAACAAAGATACAGAAAAAGATAAATTAGGCAAACATTAACGAAAGAAGAAAAGAAGAGGGACTCTTAATACCAAAGCAGAACTCTAAAAAGAGAGAGTGAATATTAAATGATGAAACAACTACTATTAAGAATTATATTATTCTATTCTAAAATTATATTCCAGGTCTTTTAAAAGCTACATCTCACCAGGGTGAAACAATAAGGTCTTTATAATTTAGATAATCTAAGAAAATAGCATATCTTTAACATTTAAAAAGCAAAAACAATCAGATGCGAAGATCATTATTGAGAGTTCTATTTAAAGAAGGCAGTGTGAAGGCATGAAGGTATTATTATTTATTTCCCTTCCTTTGAAATTCACCAGTAAGAATAGAAACAAAATGGCTGGGTGTGCTGGCTCATGCCTGTAATTCCAACACTTTGGGAGTCCGAAGTCTGTGAATCACTTGAGCCCAGGAGTTGGAGACCAGCCTGCCTGGGGAACCTGGAGAAAATCTGTCTCAGCTAAAAATAAAAATAATAATAATTAGATAAGCATCTGTAGTCCCAGCTACTCAGGAGGCTGAGGCACGAGAGTCACTTGAGCCCGGGAGGTGGAGGTTGCAATAGTGGAGATTGTGTGACTACACTCCAGTCTGGGCAAGTGATTGAGAACCTGTCTTTAAAAAAAAAAAAAAGAAAGAAAAAAAAGCAACAAAACTAGCTTCTGAAAAGTTTCTTTTAAGGCAAATAAGTGAATAGAAATCATGGACAAATGGTATGTTATCAGAAAAAGGCAAAGTAAAGTCCAATACATGTATAGAACGTTCTGCCCAGATAATAAAGACATGTAGTTTGAAACAATAACAAGGTACTTTTATATATCTCATAGGTATTGATAAATTACTAATATACTCTTCAAGAGAGTGAAAAAACACGCACTTTCATTAACTTTTAGTGGAAGTGTAAATTTGTGTAGATTTTTGGAGAGCAAAACCACAATATCTATTATGATTTTTAAAAATATCTATACCATTGTCCCTAAAATTCCCTATAAATTTCAGTACCATTGAAATTTCAATATGGAAAATGTGTAAACAGAAAATATAATTGGTAGCATTATATGATTGTAAAAATAATCTGTGAAAAGGGCAAGGGTTAACAAAATTATCTATGAGATGCAATTATAGGAAAGTATGGAAATATTACTGGCATGGAAAGATCATCAAAATATGGAACAGCCACTTTATTGAATAATACCAAAGGGCAATTTTTCACGTTGTATAAATTGAGGACAACATGGTAGCTGTACTTTTTATATAGAAAAGAAAACATAATCCAACTCTTATAAAACTTATCATATGTACTTGAGTTGAAATTGCAACTATTATTTAGAGTAGCAAAATCTATCATAGCACTTCAGCTATTACTAGGATGTTTTAGGATAAGAAGTTCATTCTGTTGCTGATTTGATCCTTTTATATTCTCAAAAGCAGACATGGTAATTGTCAACCAGAGGTAATTTCAGGCAACCATAGATATAAGTATGTCAACACTAGATACTAAAAACATAAATGAGATCAGGACCGTTATATTTTCACCTCAGGTAAATTTCACTCTATGTCTTAACATATTTTGTTCATAAAAAGTTCTAATGTAGCTTGGCTTACACGTACAGTGCCTTTAAAATATTGTCAATTTTTAAAAATAAGTTAACACTATTTTCCTGTCACTTAAAATGAAGACTTAGAAACCTGCAAAACACCAAGAGTATAGAGAATCTTGTTTTTAAAAAATTCCATTTAGATAAGCATGCATACCTCAAGCTATCTGAAATATTTTAAGCTTGAAAACAGGTGGAGATGGCAGCTAACAATTACATTAAAAAGATAAAACACAATAGTTTAGAAAACTTTATAGGTAAGTATGTTTGAAGTATATATTATTGTATGCATTTTAGTGTCCAACCTCAAAAAACTTGGAATATGTTTTTGGATTTGGATTTAAGTTTTAGTTAAAAAGGAAGCAGAATGTCTTTTCATATGTATTTACAGGTGCTATAAACAAACTCAAAAACTTGTGTATGAACAGAGGGTAAAACCTTGATAACAAGAGGAAGTCAGAGGGTAAAACCTGGATAACAGAAGAAAGTATTATTCTTTGTATTATGCGAAAACTGATGTAAATATTTTTATATGTGTACTTATAATTTGTATTATTTTAATAATAATTATGGTCCTTAACAGGTAGATAATATCTGAAAATAATTTTTTGACCATTATTTTAATATTATTTAAAGATATTTATAATTAATTTGCTGTGAAGGATTTTTTTGTTTGTTTGTTTGAGACAGAGTCTTGCTCTGTCGCCCAGGCTGGAGAGCAGTGGCACGACCTCGACTCACTGCAAGATCTGCCTCCGGAGTCCACACCATTCTCCTGCCTCAGCCTCCCGAGTAGCTAGGACTACAGGCGCCCGCCACCACACCCAGCTAATTTTTTTTGTATTTTTAGTAGAGACGGGGTTTCACCATGTTAGCCAGGATGGTCTCAATCTCTTGACCTCGTGATCCGCCCGCCTTGGCCTCCCAAAGTGCTGGGATTACAGACGTGAGCCACCGCGCCTGCCAGATGTCAACCCTTAATTGCGTATCTAAATACAGTGTAATTGTCTAGTTTTTTATACTTTACCTCACTTATTTCTCTTGTTTCAGACACTTTTAAAAGCTAGATCAGTTTAACACCCATCAGACATATTTTACAGAATATTTTATATAAAATTCCTTCAGTTAGGCTTTTGAGATTTTGGTAACTATTTTTTCAAAATTTATGTTATTCTTTTTGGCAATTTCTTAAGCAATATTTGATATGTGATAATTCTGAAGAGTTTGTGGATCTAAGTATATTTCATTTTTAAAGGAAAAATTATACATAGCACTATAATGTGTTAAGTGGTCTATAAAATGCTTATGTGTCACTGTGTAGAGAATGTTTGAAAAGAGTTGTTATGCAAAACAGATGTAGATATGGACTATATATATAATATATGTAACTATTAGTATATAACATAAATGAAACAATCATAGCCAATTGGCCTTACAAATTACTAGCATTATTTTCTTTTATAAATTTGTGGGTACAGAGTAGGTGTCCATATTGGTCATATTTTAAGCATACGAAAATTAATAAGCAAAGGGGGAACTGGAAGTTGTCTAGCAGCTCTCACTTTTGTATTAGAAATGTTGATGGAATTGATAGTACTTCAGGAAATATTAACATTGCCTAAGATGGAAATGGCAAAGTAAGTTAAAGGAGTAAACATGACAAACCATAGTTAGAAAAAAGGATGAAATGTTTCCAACAAAGAAAAATAGTAAATATTCAAGGTGATACCCTAAAAACTCTGACTCGATTATTATTTTATGCATGTAACAAAATATCACATGTGCCCCACAGAAATGTACAAATATTATGTATCAATACAAAGTACTTCATAGATAAAGAAGATTAAGGAACATGATTTGTTAATATTTATATTTTTGGTTTTTATTTAAAATAATCAGCTACTATTGGAAGAAAAAGGCTGCTTTTCCATAATTAAAAATATGGCTTTTTAAAAAAATCACTCATGTACTTGAGATAAAAGAAAAAAAGGCAAACAATAATTGATATCTATTCATTTTTCTTTCAACTAACATTTATTACTGAGCACCAGCAGTAAATCAGTGACTGATGGAGGCATGGAACATATAAAATGAATAATATTCCACCCCTACTGTTAAATAATTTACAGCTCATGAGGGGAGGAGAACAGAATATCAAAATAACTAAAGTGAGGGATACTGGAGGTTTATTTGTTTAATCACTCATGATTGCCGCGTTACTTAACTTGTTTTGCTGAGTTTTCATGTTTGTGAAATAATTACATCAGTAGGCATTTCATTATATGTTTTCAGATATATGCACTTAAAATAATTCTTGACGTTTCATAGATCCTCAACAAATAATGACTACTTTTATAAACAAAATAAGCAGAACATTACAATTAAATAGTTTAGTGATATAACAAGGTATTGAGGCAGTACAAAAAAATAATTGCAACTTCCTTGGGGGTTTTAGACAAGGCCTCCATGCAAGCTAATTTTTGGATAAGAAAACATGAGTATGATTTACACAAGGGCACAAGATGAGTAAAAATTGTGGGCGATCTTCGAATGTCCATGAAGTCATGAGAAGTCCTGCATTAAACCTTTCTTTTTTTTTCTATCTAATTTAAGATTAATTCTACTTTTTCAATCCACTCTCATCTTTCTTAGTAGTAGATTTTTCCCTAATTCAGAGAGAAGACATAGATAATCTTGTAGGACAGTTTCAACTGTCCATTCTCAAACTTACAAATATGTATATTATATGTATATTGACTTTCTTTCTTCCATTATTGGAACAGACTTTTCTTTATCAAAGTTCAACTTTCTAGTTGATATTATCTTGTCTAAGATAATATTTAATTAATTATTTTCTATTTTCTGCATATTTTTAACTTTTAGGTTACAATTGGCTCTTGGTTCATGTCATAATATCATCAAACCTGTCCATTTAAAACAAAATGAAGAGCAATAATTCTCCCTTTTATATTTCACTCACTTCAATTCATGAAAAGGATCCCCCAAAATAAAATAATATTTTAAAAACCCCAACTATTTCTTTACTTTCTATTTATTTACTCTTTAACCTACCGGATACCACACCGACAACCCCAGTTAAATTGTTCTGAATATCTTTAATGACTTTTCTATTGCCATTTTCAATGAATATTTTTATTCCTTATCTTATTTTTTTTTTCATTGTTGACTGCTTCCTTCATGAACATCTTTTGTCTTTGCCTTCTGAGACATCACCCTCTCTTTGTTCTTCTCATTGGTACTCTTAATTCTGTCTTCTCATTCTGAATTTTGTTAGCTCCTTAGTCTCTGTCCTAATTACAGTTGCTCATGTTTCCTATGGTTCCGTTTGTTCTCTTTTCTGTTAAGTCAATGTGCTCTTGGTGAGCACTTGGATTTTTTACATGTTTTTAACTACCACTTTTAATTAATAATCCTGAAAACCACATCTATACCATAAACTAAATCCCTGAGATCCAGATCCATATGTTAAATATTTTAGATGCTGTAGCATATCTTCCCATAGAAAACTAATACTCAACTGGGTTCAAAATGAATAAGATATTTTGAGTCCAAATTAGATTCTTCTCTTGAATCTCATATTTTAAAGAGCAGAATCACAATTTATTCCAGCAGCCAAGCAAGAAGCTAGAGAGGCTTCAAACTCCTTCCCCACCCTTTAATCTTTTCCCATATCTCTATTTATCAATCTCTAAATCTTCTAATTTTTTTCTTAACATCTCTTATTTTATACTGAAGCAGCTGTAACTGTAATTTGTGATTCTTGCCTTAGGTTTATTATATTAATAAACAGCCTCTTTACCATGCACCATTGCTTAAAGACTAATGTGTGGGAAATCATACAATGCCTGACATGAACAAATCTCTGACTACTTATCTATTTTCTCTACTCACTGAAGAAAGAAGTAGGAATTTAGAGATGAGGAAAATAGATGAGATAGGAAGAAATTGCACTAGTTCATATGAAAGTTAATAAAGCTTGAACTAGGCTAGCATTATGGGTGGAAAACAAATAGTAGGATTCAAGAGACCACTTTGAAGTAACATTGAGATGCTTTGAATATCACAAAAAGGGTAAGTTGATACCATCTCCTTGAGATGAAGGCCTGCTTGACAATAAAATAATAAAACAACATAGAAAGACTGCAGACCAATCTTGAAAGTATTGCCTTTGGCATTACTCCAAAGATGTCAGCTCAGGCTATATATTTTTGGGGTTTTTCTACTTAGGAATTAAAAGCTAAACGTCACTGAGAAAAAAAATAGCATGACAGACAATGATCGTAATATTTAGCAAATATATTATGCATTAAATAGAATGGAATTTGAAAAGTAGAGTCTCGAATCTATAGATATGGTTCAGATACTGGAAAATATGTCCATGCAGGAGGACTGTGACAAATCAAAGTGTTATAGAATGACATCATTGTATCTTAGTTTCTGCAAAATGGAGTATTGAGTAGTATACTTACACAAGAGTCAAATAATGTCAAGTTTTCCCAATTCACCAATACACAAAAAATGAAAACAAATGTTAATAAAATTTCTCAGTTTTAAGTTTCCCTGCTCAATAAAAGGAAAAGTTTTCCTTTTCAACATTTGGTATCCACTACTGTTTCCTAATGGGAAACAGAATAAATTTTTAAAAAGCTAAATAATATTAATGTAAATGTCAGAAATGTGATTATAAGAAAATCTTGTATGTATTAGTTTTTAGTTGCAGGGGCTTGCTTACATATATTCGTGTACTTTTTGGTAATGTTATTTCACAGAAAAAACCTATACAAATTATCATGAAATTTTTCAAACTACTCTCTAATAAGTGTGAGCCATAGCTAGGAAGTTCCCTTCAAAAGAGCAAGCAGGGAACGAAATGCAGAAATTGTCAAAAACAAGGTAGGAAAGGCAAGGAAATGGTGATAGAAAGGGAGAATAATGTTTTTTTTGTATCTACAGGCTCTGTTCCAGTTTCTGTGTTATGTTTGATTCTTTCATATGTCATCTATTATCTTCAAATCCAGTAAGAAGTGGCATAAATAATTTCGATAAACAGATGAGAACCTGAAGTTCAGAGAGCTCCACTTGGCAACAGGTGTTTGTCTGATCATGTCTCACATGTTCTGTTAATTTGAACCTGAAGTTCAGAGAGCTCCAGTTACTTTCTCTAAGTTTCAGAAAGTAGCTGAGATAGTTCACACTGTTTTCAAAGCCTGCTTGCTTTCCACATACTAGGTTATCTACAGAATGTAAAATTAAGAGTGATTAATAGCCCAAATTCAACCTATTGAGAAGCCAGCTGGACTTCCTGGGTCCAGCAGGAACTTGCAGAACTTTTCTGTGTAGCTGAATGATTGTAAATGCACCAATCAGCACTTTGTGTCTAGCTAAAGGATTGTAAACACACCAATCAGCACTCTGTAAAAATGCACCAATCAGCACTCTGTGTCTAGCTAAAGGATTGTAAATGCCTTAATCAGCACTCTGTAAAAACACATGAATCAGCACTCTGTGTCTAGCTAAAGGATTGTAAACGCACCAATCAGCACTCTGTAAAATGGACCAATCAGTGCTCTGTAAAACGGACCAATCAGCAGGATGTGGGTGGGGCCAAACAAGGGAAGAAAAGCTGGCCAGGCAGCCAGCAGCAGCAACTTGCTCGGGTCCCCTTACATGCTGTGGAATCTTTGTTCTTTTGTTCTTCACAATAAATTTTGCTGCTGCTCACTCTTTGGGTCTGCACTACCTTTATGAGTTGTAATACTTACCACAAGGGTCTGCGGCTTCATTCTTGAAGTCGGTGAGACCAAGAACCCACCAGAAGGAATACATTCTGGACACACTAATAGATAGGTTGCAGTTGATTTAAAACATGAAAGGATAAATGTAACATCCAATATTTTTATTGCTAGTTAGTTTGATATGTTTCCACTTCTTTAACTAGTTCCAGCCCACGTGGTTAGGTTTGTTTTGCATGTTACAAATATAAAAGATGTTTAAAAGACACAACAGCCATATCTTCTTTGTGATCTAGAAGGAAATAAGAATGTGATGCAATTTCAGAAAATCAAGGAAAATTCAAGTAAGATAAACTAAGCTCTAGTGGACTCATTTCAACATACTAGAGTTAGGACATTCTCCTTGAGTTACAATTAAGGTTACTTCATGAGCACTCAATTTATTTCTACTGTAAAACCACTCTTGGTGTAATGTAGCTGTCATCCATTAACATCAGAACTCTCCCAGTAGGTCTGGGATATTTAAACATAGCAGCAGCATTCTAAAGTTGAGGCTAATTTGACCTGTCAATCCCACCACTGGATATCTACCTAAAGGAAAATAAGTCACTATATCAAAAAGACACCTGTACATGTAAATTTATTGTAGATCAATTCATAATTGCAAAGATATGGAACCCAGAAAACGTGGTGTGTGTGTGTGTGTGTGTGTGTGTGTGTGTTTACAGTGGAATACTAATCAGTCTCAATAAGGAATGAAATAATGTCTTTTGCAACAACTTGGATGGAACTGGAGGTCATTATTGTAAGTAAAGTAACTCAGTAATGAAAAACCGTATACTTATAAATGGGAGCTAAGCTATGAGTATTCAAAGACAAACAGAGTCATATAATGGACACCGGAGATTCAGAAAGGGAGAGGCAAGTGAAGAGGGGTGAAAGATGGAAAACTACCTATTGGGTAAAATGTACACTACTCAATTGATGTGTGCACTGAAATGCTAGTCTTCATCACTATACAATTCATCCACGTAAGCAAACACCACTTGTATCCCTACAGTTATTAAAATTAAAAAAAATGAAAAATATAAAAGTGCTGAGAAGGAAAAACCTTGAGGCTGAAGATGTGAGTCATCTCACACAAATGAGAAATTTGACTGCAAACTTTGATTAGGAAATCAAGTGGCCTGGAATTTCAGAAACTTACTACACCACATATCATTTCTGCATATCCAGTTCTGATCGCTGCTTGATAATACAATCTCATACAACTTTCTTTCTGTGATTAGATTGTTAGTTTAAACCCCAGTAGTTACTAGGCCTAGTTTCCTTCTTTGCTGCTCATCAACCATAGGCACTCTTAGGACTGCTAACACTTCTACCTGCATCACGCTAATCCCAGAACAAGAGTACAATGTTTCCAGTTTGAGTTCTGATTTCTGTTGTGCACAGAATGTAAGCTAAGGCATCTCAAAATGTAATTTTCCAAGATACAAGATGAAACTAGAAACAACCTATTTCAATAAATCCTAGAGTGATAACCCTATGATTGATTTTAAGGCCATATGACAGTATGACCAAGCACAGGTCTTATTGATATTTATAGCATTTGGTATGACTAATAGCTTTCACAAAATAAATGTTTTATAATCAGGTGATTATTTGAAAAGAAATATCAGTGGCAATCAGAGTTTATAAAGCTAAGCAAAAAGATATCTCTGGTTGATACAAGCAGCAAATGAATACATTGAAATATTTGCAGAAGAGATTGGGAAATGAAACTTATGTAATGGGTAGGAATAAAAAGGACTAGGTGGAAACGAGAACCACAGAACAGTTCCAGAGAATGAACTCCATGGAGACAACATAGCCACTATTTTGAATGACAAATACCATAGCTTGCCGCATCACCATGACCCATGCTGAACATCTAACTTTGCAAGTGGCACCATTCCCACAATTGTCCCTAGAATCTGGATGTGAATACAGCCACTTGGCAACAGGTGTTTTTCTGACCATGTCTCACATGTTCTGTTAATTTAAACATTTTATCGTATCAGGAATAGAACAAAGGAAGAGGCTTTAGTGGTTAAAGAAGGGCTCTTTGAAGTATTTTACTTGAGAAGATGAATGAAAGATGGTTTAAGTATTTAAAAGACACACATATTGACTAATTGTATGTTATTTTAGATGATGGAAGAAATACTATTGAGTAAAACTTATGAGAACATGGGATTTTTTTTTTTTTCAATATAGAGAAATCCAAAATTAAAATGGGCAGGACCTTTGCTACTAGAAGTAATCATGCAGGCATGAGATGGTCACCTACTAGGGATAACAGAACAAACTACTGTTTGGGTGTGAGATTGGACCACATAACTGATGGGAGTAACTCTCACTCTAGGTCTCCATAGTGCTTTTGTGTCTAGAATTGGTGGGTTCTTGGTCTTGCTGACTTCAAGAATGAAGCCGTGTACCCTTGCAGTGAGCGTTACAGTTCTTAAAGATTGTGTGTCCACAGTTTGCTCCTTCAGATGTTCAGATGTGTCCAGAGTTTATTCCTTCTGGTGGGTTCGTGGTCTTGCTGACTTCAGGAGTGAAGCTGCAGATCTTCACAGTGAGTGTTACAGCTCTTAAAGGTGGTGCATCTGGAGTTGTTCATTCCTTCTGGTGAGTCTGTGGTCTTGCAGGCCTCAGGAGCGAAGCTGCAGAGCTTCACGGTGAGTGTTACCGTTCATAAAGCTGCAGATCTTCACAGTGAGTGTTACAGCTCTTAAAGGTGGTACATCTGGAGTTGTTCATTCCTTCCAGTGGGTTTGTGGTCTTGCGGGCCTCCAGAGTGAAGCTGCAGACCTTCATGGTGAGTGTTACAGTTCATAAAGGTGGTGCGTCCGGATTTGTTTGTTCCTCCCATCCAGAGTTGTTCATCCTTTCCAGAGGGTTCGTGGTCTCACTGGCTTCACAAGTGAAACTGCAGACCTTCACCATGAGTGTTACAATTCACAAAGGCGGCGCAGACCCAGAGAGTAAGCAGCAGCAAGATTTATTGCGAAGAGTGAAAGAACAAAGTTTCCACAGCCTGGAAGGGGACCCGAGCGGGTTGCCTCTTCTGGCTGGGGTGGCCTACATTTATTCCCTTATCTGGCCCCACCCACATCCTACTGATTGGTGTACTTTACAGAGAGCTGATTGGTACATTTTGACAGAGTGCTTATTGGTGCATTTACAAACCTTGAGCTAGACACAGAGTGCTGATTGGTGCGTTTACAAAACTTGAGCTAGGCACAAAGTGCTGATTGGTGCATTTACAAACCTTTAGCTAGACATAAAAGTTCTCCAAGTCCCCATCCAACTTAGGAGACCAGCTGGCTTCGCCTAGTGGATCCCACTCCAGGACTGCGGGCAAAGCTGCCTGCCAGTCCTGCACCACGCTCCCACACTCCTCAGCCCTTGGGCAGTCAATGGGACTGGGTGCTACAGAGCAGGGGGCAGTGCCTGTTAGGGAGGCTCAAGTCAAATGGGAGCCCACCCGTGGGGATGGCTTGGGCAGGGCAGGCTGCAGGTATCAAGCCCTGCCCCATGGGGAGGTGGTTGAGGCCCGGTGAGAATTCGAGTGCGGCATGGGTGGGACAGCAGTGCTGGGGGACCCGGTGCACCCTCTGCAACTGCTGGCCCAGGTGCTAAGCCCCTCACTGCCCAGGGTCGGTGGTGCCGGCCGGCCACTCCGACTGCAGGGACCACTGAGCCCATGCCCACCCAGAACTGGCACTGGCCTGTGAGTGCTGCATGCAGCCCCAGTTCCTGCCCTCACCTCTCCCTCCACACCTCCCCACAAGCAGAGGGAACCTGCTCTGGCCTTGGCCAGCCCAGAGAGGGGCTCCCACAGTGCAGCGGTGGGCTGAAGGACTCCTCAAGTGTGGCCAGAGTGGACTCTGAGACCAAGGAGGCACAGAGAGTGAGTGAGGCCTGCTAACATGTTGTCACCTCTCAATCCCCCCCAAAAGGGACAACAGGTGTTGGGAATTTGGCCAATGACTGCTCTAGCTACTTCCTGCTGGATAGGGGTGATGAAGGGGCCCTGCAGTTGTAGTGTCCTCTGAGGGGAGCTCTCTAGGCCAGTGAAAGTGCCAGCGGGTCAGTCCAGGGTTCCTCGATGGAAATTGTTAGTTGAGCTCATTTGGGGTTCCATTTGTAAGATCATCTGTAGCTTGATGACCTCAATTCTAGAGGAAACAAATTTAACAAGGCAGTTAAAAATACAGGGTCCAAAGGCAAGTAACAGCAAGATGGCTGCCACAGGACCTAGAAAGGGGCGAAGCCATGTTGTCCAATTCCAGAGGCTGGTATAAGAGTTTGAAAAGTGTCATCTGATTTCAGTCTGATTTCAGAAGCCTTTTCCTGTAAAAGCCAGGCAACATCTCATATTATGCCTGAGTGATTAGTGTAAAAACAGCACTCTTCCCTTAAGAAGGTGCAGAGTCCTCCTTTCTCAGCAATGAGGAGGTCTAGGCCTCAGCAGTTTTGGAGAGCTATGCTGCCAAAGAGTCTATTTGGGATTGTAGAGTAACGATAGATTTCGTTATCTCTTGCAAACCATCTGAGAAATCCTTTGAGAGTGTGTGGTAGTAGGATAATGAAGTAGATAAACTGGCTATTCCAGTTTCTGTAGCAGTAGCCATTCCTACCCATAAGTAGGGGTATTAGTTGTATGGTTCTGTGCTGCCAGACTTGAGCTTTGAGGGGTACTGATAGGGTCTGATTTCTACAAGTTTCGAAGTTAGGATAATATATGTTTACACTGTTAACTTTTAGCATATTTTACTTTTGTTGAAAACCTTGTAAGTTTGGGATTTCAATTTTTCTTTGCTATTAATAAGACCTTGTTCAGTCCATATAAACTTAGAATTGGTATAGATGGCTCCTTCCTGATTCTGTAAGTACTTTAAGATTTGGCTGAGTGCGAAGAACTCAAACATTTGAGCAGACCAATTATTAGGCAATCACTTAGTGAATACCCATTGTGTCTTTTTCCCTTAATCGCCTGGGAGGAATCATCTATTGTCCTGTCCTGAAGGGAGTTCCTCCTAGGTCTGGTCTGACGTTTGTATGGTAATTAAGATTTAGGTGCCTTGTTAGGAAACCTGCAGGGTTAAGGATTTTTGATAGGAAGGCTATGGGTTGTCAGTGGCCTCAGTGATTTTGGCTATGCTTTTGTTTACACTGATAACAAGGTGGTATTGGAGTGTTATAGGGTTACAGAGAAGACCTTCAGTTATCAATTAAAGGTTTTAAATTTACCTTCGCTTTTAAAGGAGTAGGGTACACAGTTTTTTCTTTACTACTTCCATCTCTCTTTCTTTCTCTTCAACTTCTCCATTGCCTCTCTCTTTCTCTCTTTCTGACTCTCTCTTTGTCTGTCTGTTCATCTCTCTCCTTCTGTCTTTGACTTTGTCTCTCTCTGCTGGTCTTGCCCTGCCTCTATCAGCCACTTATGCTGCTCTTCTCCCCTCTCCTTCTCTTTTTTGATGGCTTTGGCAGAGTAAGACTTCCACCTCTTTGGGTTTTTGCACTATGTGCAATAACTCCATGGTTTCCTTAAGGTATTTAATGGGGTTTCCTCAAGACATTAGGAACTCCATTTCTTTCCATATTTCAGCATGGGCATGTAGGATTAGATAAGCATATTTCCTATCTGTATACACATTTATTCTTTTTCCCTTTCCCAGTTCTAAGGCTTGGGTAAGTGCCACTAGTTCTGCTAACTGGGTGCTGGTACCAGGGGGAAGAGGCTTACTTTCAAGTATGGTTACATCACTAACTATGGCATAACCTGTCCTTCACATCCCATTCTCCACAAATGAACCTCCATCGATGTATAGGTTAAAGTCAAGATTACTTAAGGGAACTTCTAAGAGATCATCTTGGGTGGCATAAGTATGGACTATAATTTGTTGGCAGTCATGCTTGATTGGTTCCCCATCCTCTGGGAGAAAAGTGGCAGGGTTGAGGGCCATGCACATACGTATTTGAAGCAATGATCCCTCAAGGAGTAGTGCCTGGTATCTAAGTAGGCAGTTGTCTGATAGCCATGAACTTCCTTTGGCACCTAGTATGCCATTTACATTATGAATAGTCCAGACAGTGAGATCTTTTCCTTGTATTATTTTGATAGCCTCCAACACTAAGGCAGCCACTGCTGCAACTACCTGTAAACAGTGAGGCCAGCCTTTTGCTAGTACATCAATTTCCTTACTTAGGTATGCAAATGGTTGTGGGGTTTTCCCATTAGTCTGAGTAAGGACTCCAAGAGCTATCCCTGCTCTCTCTGTGATGTATAAAGAGAAGTTTTCTTCTGTGGGAAGGCTTAAAGCTGGAGTTGTACAAGGAGCCTGCTTTAAGGTTTTGAAGACTGTTTCTGCCTCTGGTTCCCATTCTACTAGATGAGTATTTGCCCTCTGGGTCTCCTTGATTAGACTATAGAGGGGCCTGGCTATCTTGCTGTACCTGGGGATCCATAGTTGGCAAAAGCTGGTGATTCCAAGGAACCCCCACAACTGTTTTAATGTCTTATGGTGAGGATAAGCCAGTATAGGCTGTATTCATTCCTTGCTGAGGGCCCTGGTCCTTCTGGCTAAGATTAGGCCTAGATATATGACCTGATGTAGTCAAAACTGGGCCTTCGACCTAGACACCTTGTGCCTTTGATTAGCTAGAAAGTTCAAGAGATCCAGAGTAGCCTGCTGGCACAAGGCTTCTGAATTGGTTGCCAAAAGTAAATCATACACATACTGAAGGACCAGAGTGCCTGGACTTGAGAAGTGGCCTGGATCCTTGGCCAGTGCCTGACCAAACAGGTAAGGGCTATCCCTAAACCCTTAGGGCAAGACAGTCCACGTAAGTTGGGACATGTGATCTGTGGGATCCTCAAAGGCAAAGAGAAACTGGGAGTCAGAGTGCAGGGGAATACAGAAGAAGGCATCCTTGGGGTCCAGAACTGTGAACTATTCTGCTTCCTCTGGTATTTGAGAGAGCAAGGTATAGGGGTTGGGTACAATTGGATATAGAGTAATTACTGCCTCATTGATGAGTCTAAGATCTTGCACTAGTCTCCACTGACCATTTGGTTTTTGTACTCCTAGAATTGGGGTGTTGCAGGGACTTCTGAATTTCTTTACTAAGCCTTGAACTTTTAAATGTTTAACACTATCCTGTAATCCTTTATGAGCTTCAGGCATTAAGGGATATTGCTTTTGATAAGGAAAAGTGATGGGATCTTTTAGACTGATTTGGACTGTGCTGGCATTTTTTGCCCTTCCAAATTGTCCTTCCAATGCCCAGACTTCAGGGTTGATTCCTTCCTCAAGTAGAGGACAACAAATTGGTAACTTGTTCCCCATATTCATGTAGATAATAACTCCAGCTTTGACTAATATATCCCTCCCTAATAAGGGTGTGGGACTTTCAGGCATAACAGGAAAGGCATTTGAAAAGAGCAAAGTCTCCCAATTACAACTGAGGAGGTGGGAGAAATACCTGGTTACAGGCTGTCCCAGGATTCCTCAGATGGTAACAGACCTTGAGGACAGTCATCCAGGACAGGAGATTAACACTGAGAAGGCTGCACCTGTGTCCAGGAGGAAGTCAATTTCCTGGTCCTCAATGGTTAAATGTACCCGGGGCTCAGTAAGGGTGATGACATGAGCTGGCGCTTGCCCCAGGCACACTCAGTCCTGTTGTTGGATCATCTGGTTGGTGACTTCTGACCCAGAGAACCCTTGTCTTCTGGGGCAGTGTGCCTTCCAGTGATTTCCTCAGCATAGCAGACATGGATGAGGGAATGGCTTGTTTCTCATTGGACAACCTTTTTTAAAGTGTCCTTGTAAACCACACTGATAACAAGCCCTGCCAGGTGATTGGTGTGCTCCATTTTCTGTCCTCTCTGAACCACCAAGGTTTGTTTGTCTGAGGGCCATGACTCTGATCTCACTTTTCCTTTTGGTCCTGTTCTTCTTGGTCCCTATTATAGAACACTGAGGTTGCCAGATTTAATAATGCCTACAGATTTTGTTCAGGGCCCAGGGCTTGCTTTTGGAGCTTTCTCCTGATATCTGCAGCTGATTGGGTAATAAACTTATCTTTTAGAATCAATTGACCCTTGAGTGATTTGGGTGACAGGGGAGTATATTTTCTTAAGGCATCCTGTAGCCACTCAAGGAAGGCAGAAGTATTTTCTTCCTTTCCCTGACTTGTGGTGGACATCATTGAATAATTCATGGGCTTTTTCCTAATTATCCTTAGTCCTTCTAGAACACAGGTCAACAGATGTTTATGACTCCAGTCACCATGATCTGAGTCAAGTTCCCAGTGGGAATCCATACTAGGGACAGCTTGTTGACTGGTAGGAAATTTATCCCTTTCTTTGGCTGTCATTCTATCATTTACTTGACAAAGATACCAGGTGTCTCCAAACTCTCGGGCTGCAGCTAAAGCCGCTTTTTTTTCATTAAAGGTCAGGGTTTGATCTAACAGTAGCATGACATCTCTCCAAGTGAGGTTGAAGGTTTGCCCTAGACCCTGTAGGACATCTATGTACGTATGAGGATCATCTGAAAACTTCACCAGGTCTGCCTTGGTCTGCTTTAAATCAGAGAAGGAGAAGGGGACATGTACCCAGGTTGGGCCAAATTCCCCTCCCCCTACAGCTTGAAGGGGACATAACAAATAGCCTGGGGGTTTTTGTGCTCCTTTGGAGATTCTTTGCTTATCTCCTTCTGGGTAGGGGAGATTAGAGGAGGATTATCGTTAATAAGAAGGGGAACAATAGGGAGGCTAGGGTACGGGAGTAAGCTGAGAGGTCCTCCTGTGGGATGTAAATTGCAAGCTTTGCATAGTCGTGTATTCTCCTTCAATGAAAAGAAAGCTTGGACATAAGATATTTCACTCCATTTGCCTTCCCTCTTACAGAAAAAGTCAAGCTGCAGGATAGTATTGTAATTTGTACTTCCCTCAGGTGGCCATTTTTTCCCCATCAGAGAGAGAATATTGGGGCCAGGCCATAGTGCAGAAAAAAAAAATAAGCTGCCTCTTTTTCAGGGTTTGCAAGTCAAATTGATCCCAATGGCTTAGGATGCATTTCAAGGGGGAGCCTGTTGATGCCTGAGTGTTTCCCATCTGAAAGACAAAACCGCCTGCAATTTTGGTTTGTTTTGTTTCTCTTCCTGCCCAAGAACCCACAACAGTCCCTGGACCCTGCTGATCGGAATAGTTGCACTCACCGACGCAGCAGCAGAAACACTAGTTTTCCTCCCAGACCACAAGGAGGGCTGAGGAAGGTCAGATTTAGTGGCCCTTACTGACGCATTATCGAAAACCTGCACCCTTGCCTGTCCTCCTAGATCACAAAGAGGACTGAGAAAAATTTGATTTAGTGGCTCTTACTGATGCACTCTCAAAAACCTGTTAGAGTCCTAAGCATTCTCCTGTTAGTATTGGGACTTTACCCCTGTCCTATAAAGATGTTGTGCCCCAAAAATGCAGTGGAGGGTCATACCCTGAGAGAGGGAAGGGATCTCCAGGGTTGGAAGAGTGTTGCCTTTTGTCTTCATTTATAAGAATAGGAAGGATATAATTTCTGAGGCTCCCCTTATCCTAGCTTCAGGAATAGCTTTTTTTAGGCCTACTAGTCTGAGGGGGGGGTCCTAAAATTTCAGATAGTCCCCCCTATGATGGGGCTTTGGGCAAAAATTATGTCTTTCTGACTGGTGAGCCTGGGTGCCTAAAGAAGGTAACAGAGTCCTGGAGTTTATACTAGAAATCATTCTTATAGGAGAAACTAGAAAATCACCAGAGACAGGGAGTGGTTTTTAGA
This sequence comes from Macaca fascicularis, assembly GCF_037993035.2. Taxonomy (NCBI): domain Eukaryota; kingdom Metazoa; phylum Chordata; class Mammalia; order Primates; family Cercopithecidae; genus Macaca; species Macaca fascicularis. Next base: position 42,969,045 of record NC_088379.1, read on the forward strand.
AGTGGGGCTAGCCTCAGAGAAGAGAGGTGAGAGGAAGATGGTCTGGCAGGCATTAGGACCCAGGGGGCAAGGATCAGGATAGATAGGATAGACGGGCGAGTCTTGTTTGGGCAACATGCCTTTGAGAATTCTGCTTATGGCCACAGGGTCAACTAACTTGTTGTTGGAACCACGGAGCTGAATGGCTTTCCTCTCTGTTGACCCTCGGTTCAGTCCAGTACAGGAAAAGCCAAAGCTAGTTCCAGGCAACCAATGGTCCCAACTCCGAAGAGTCAGGGGTTGTTAGAGAGCCCGTTCCCAGAAAGCCTGACAGCCATGTCTTTAGTGAGTGCACTAGTTGCTTTTACTGACAAGTAAAATACAGGGCTGACAAGTAAATACCGGGCTGACAAGTGTATTTACTGACAAGTAAATACCGGGCTGACAAGTGCCCGGTATTTAGCCCCCGAATTCTACAGAATAGCAAGCAAAAGGGGTCTGATGGTACTCACCACTTGGTGATAAGCGATGGTCTCATTGCTTGGCGATAGGTGATGGTCTCACCATTTGGTGATAGGCTGTAGTCCCATTTGGGTCACCAAAGTGTGTCCAGAATTGGTGGGTTCTTGGTCTCGCTGACTTCAAGAATGAAGGTCTCATGGACGTTCACGGTGAATGCTACAGTTCTTAAACATTGTGTATCTGGAGTTTTTTCCTTCAGATGTTCAGATGTATCTGGAGTTTCTTCCTTCTAGTGAGTTCGTGGTCTTGCTGACTTCAGGAGTGAAGCTGCAGACTTTTGCAGTGAGTGTTACAGCACTTAAAGGTGGTGTGTCTGGAGTTTTTCATTCCTTCCAGTGGATTCATGGTCTTACTGGCTTCAGGAGTGAAGCTACAGACCTTTGCAGTGAGTGTTACAATTCATAAAGGTGGCGCAGACCCAAAGAGTGAGCAGCAGCAAGATTTATTGTGAAGAGTGAAAAAACAAAGCTTCCACAGCATAGAAGGGGAACCCAAGCAGGTTGCCACTCCTGGCTCTGGTAGCCTACTTTTATTCCCTTATCTGGCCTCACCCACATCCTAATCGTTGGTCCATTTCACAGAGAGCTGATTGGTCCATTTTACAGAGAGCTGATTGGTCAATTTTGACAGAGCCCTGATTGGTGCATTTACAAACCTTGAGCTAGACACAAGGTGCTGATTGATGCATTTACAATCCTTTAGCTAGACACAAAAGTTCTCCAAGTCCCCACCTGATTAGCTAGACACAAAGTACTGATTGGTGAGTTTAGAAACCTTGAGCTAGACACAAAGTGCTGATTGGTGCATTTACAAACATTTAGCTAGACATAAAAGTTTTTCAAGTCCCCACCTGACTCAGGATCCCAGCTGGCTTTGCCTAGTGGATCCCATGCTGGGGCCGCAGGTGGAGCTGCCCACCAGTCCCGTGCCATGCGCCCACACTCTTCAGCCCTTGGACAGTTGATGGAACCTGGTGCTGTGGAGCAGGGGAGGCCCTCTTTGGGGAGGCTCAGGACATGTGGGAGCCCACGGGGTGGGGTGGTGGGGGCGGGTTGGCTCGGGCATGGTGGGCTGCAGGTCCTGAGCCCTGCCACTCAGGATGTGGCTGAGGCCCAGTGAGAATTTGGGCGTGAGGCGGGCAGGCTGGCAGTGCTGGGGGACCCAGAAGATCCTCTGCAGCTGCTGGTCTGGGTGCTAAGCCCTTCACTGCCCAGGGCCAGCAGCGAAGCTCAGCCGCTCCTAGCGCGGGGCCCACTGAGTCCACACCCAGCTGGAACATGCGCTGGCCCACGAGTACTGCACGCAGCCCTGGTTCCTGCCTGCGCCTCTCCCTGCACACCTCCCCTAAAGCAGAGGGAGCCAGCTCCAGCCTCGGCCAACCCAGAGAGGGGTTCCCACAGTGCAGTGGCAGACTGAAGGGCTCCTCAAGCATGGCCATAGTGGACGCCCAGGCCTAGGAGGCGCCAAGAGCAAGCGAGGGCTGCTAGCAGGTTGTCACTTGTCACTTTGATTTCTGCCTTTGAATTTCACGTGAAGTAGTTTATATAGTTTACATTACTAATTAGCCTTCAAGATGAAAGCAATTTTACATTTGTACAGAAGAACAAAATTTGCCTCCAGCCTTTTGAAAATAATTATTTATGTGTAATGACACACCATAATTATTTATTACTGCTTTCCTTAGTAATTTATAGTGTTGACAGATATATTTCAGCTTGATGTGGCTATTGGCTTTAGGAATTGAATATTTTAACTTTCATTCAGATAGATTGTTAGATATTATAGAATATTTCATGCACTTTTTTGTGTAATTATTTGACTTTTTAAAAGTAATTCCAAAAGTATAGAAAAGTTGCAAAACAGTACAAATTCCTGATTACTCTTTACTCATGTTTCCAAAAAGTTAACCTGTTCCTATATTTGATTAATCATTATTTTCATTCTTTCCATATGTTAATGTGTGTAAGTATGTATCAGTAAATAAAAATTGCATTAATAAATTCAAACAAGCAAATAAGACTTTGTTCAAGAATACTGCACTAGGAAAGAGAGATTGAATTCAACTTTACAGAAACAAAAGGTTAGAGAATTTTTAAATGCTGAGGTGAGCTATTGGGAAAATACTGAAGCACATAATGGGGGAGGTTGGCCATAGTAACTAGAACATCGGTGTTTGCTAATGCATGTTTATCTAAGTTGGGATCTTACCCTCCCAAGGAAACTGAGAGTTAAGAGTGCTATCTTTCTTCATGAATTACATTTCAAAGGCATCATTTCCAGGTTCTTGAGAAAGACATTCTTGAGTTACAAAACTGGCAAGAAACTAGATGATTTACATAATGGGGAGAAATAATTTATGATTGTAAGTTTTCTGATATAAGTGCCCTAAGAAAAGTGAATTTAGGCACCTATGGTCAGGAAAAAATCTGTTTAAAGTTTGGCAAAGCTGAAGGGAACTGAAAGGTCATCTTGGTCAATGTGTGTATATATGGGTCTTGGTGATGGCACAATTATGGCATATAGGGTTCAAAACAGCAGATGTACATACACATGCATACATCTACACACATATATATGCATGTGGATGTGTGTATAATGGTACTTTTTTCAGAGTAAGCAGCAGACATGACACTGCTTCACCTTTAAATACTCCAATATGCATTCATAAAAACAATATAATTACCTTACAGACAATCTCATGCACACATTTTCTTCCATTAATAACTATAGTATAATTATTAAAATCAGGACTTTACTTCATAAGATTTTCACAACAACCCTAGACTAGAAAGTTATTGATAGGCTACTTTTTTGCTAATGAAGGAAATAAGCATATTGGCATTTGGCCGCAAGACTGGGGACCAGAGATATTACATAGATTTTTTTCAATTTTAGTAAAGAACAACTCTAAGATTTACTACACATGGCTTCCTTTATATCAAAGCATGTTGAATGGCAACTGATAGTGGTTATGCATGTCTGTAATAAATATGAAAATGTGTGTTTTAGTAATCTCAAGACAGTATGTTTTCCATCAAGGTCTCTAGAGTTTTGAAATTCTTTACTGCTTCTGGCTGTGTCAGAAAATAGAGTAGTTTGAATTTAAATGCTTGTGGTGAGACCCATATGTTGCACTACACATTTACCAGGTTGATGTAGGAAGCTCAACAAAATCAAAGGAGTCTCTTCCATTTTTAATGAATCTCTAGGCCCTTAGCCACATTCTGTGAGTCACAGAAATAAATGGGATATTCATTAAAACACTTAAACTATTAATATTATGTCAATAAAGATAAAAGAAATAGCATGATTTAATTAATAACCTCTCTTTGGATTGAGTTATCATGCTACAATTTTCTGTGAAAAAAAATGACAATTAAAAAAAATTCCTCAAAAACTCAGAAGATATATGTTCTTTATGTCCATAAGTCTGTCGTTTGGCTACCTACAGAAATGTACTGAAGTCAGAGTAAGAATTTTAATATATAAACAAATATTAGTAAGGAAGACAAGGAAATTATTCTTTCTCTCTCTCTCTTTCTTTCTTTCTTCTTTTCTTTCTTTCTCTTTCTTTCTTTCTTTGTTTCTTTGTTTCTTTCTTTCTTTCTTTCTTTCTTTCTTTCTTTCTTTCTTTCTGTCTTTCTTTCTTTCTTTTTTCTTTCTTTTTTCTTTCTCCTTCCTTCCTTCCTTCCTTCCTTCCTTCCTTCCTTCCTTCCTTCCTTCCTTCCTTCCTTCCTTCCTTCCGTCCTCCGTCTCTCCCTCCCTTCCTCTCTTCCTCCCTCCCTCCCTACTTCCCTTCCTTCCTCATCTTGCTCTCTCACTCTGTCACTCAGGCTAGAGTGCAGTGGTGCGATCTCTAGTCACTACAACCTCCCTCTCCAGAGTTTAAGCTATTCTCATGCCTCAGCCTCCAAAGTAGCTGGGATTACAGGTGTGCACCACCACACTTGCCTAATTTGTGTATTTTTACTAGAGATGGGGTTTCACCGCGTTGGCCAGGCTGGTCTCAAACTCCTGGTCTCAAGTGATGCACCCATTTCAGCCTCCCAAAATGTGGGAATTAGTTAGTGAGCCATCATGCCTGTTGTTTTTTTCTATTTTTAATAAATCTGCATTTGTTAACGTCAGACACACACTAATACAACTGATCCTGAACACCATGGGTTTGAATAGCATGGGTCCACTTATATGTGAATTTTATTTCATCTCTGCCACTCATGAGAGCAAGGCCAATCATTTCTCTTCCTCTTTCTCCTCAGGCTACTCAATGTGAATATGATAAAGATGAAGACCTTTGTGATGATTCTCTTTCACTTAATAAATAATAAATATATTTTACTATCTTATGATTTTCTTAATAACATGTTCTTTTCCTAGCTTTCATTATTGTAAGAATACAGTATATAATACATATAACACAAAAAATAAGTGTTAATAAACTTATGTTACCAGTAACACTTTTGGCGAACTGCAGGCAACTAGTAGTTAAATTTTTGGGTAATCAAAAGTTGTACATGGATTTTCAACTGCAGGGTGCCCAGCACCCCTAACTCCCCACATTGTTTAAGGGTCAACTGTATAAGATATCTGAATTGTTGAGTAAGTATTTTTCAAAGTTTCTGTTAGAAGTCAGCAAACTTTTATTTTTTTAAAGGACTAGAGAGCAAATATCTAGGTTTTGCAGGCTATATGTGGTCTCAATCATATATTCTTCTTTGAATTTTGTTAACAATTTATAAAAATATGAAAACAATTATTAATTTAAGGTCCATACCAAAGCATGCCAAGTATCAGATTTGATACATGGTTTTAGCCAGGTTGCTAATCAATGACCTAGAGCATATGTTACATTCAGCTGAAGAAAATTAGACATCATTTATTTTATATGAGGTTAATAGAGGTTCTTAAAATTTTCCTAAAGAATTCTTTATGTTAATGTGATCAAATACAGTCAGTGGCAAAAATTCCAAAATGTATGCTATTGCTGGTCCTATTGTCAAAATGACTATCAAACTAATGATTCTATTAACACATTAGTGCTGAATAAAATGAAAGACTGAATTTAAGTTTAATAAATATGAAATTAGTGTCTTATCAACCTAGTAGCATTCTTCTATATGTGAACCCAATCTCTTTAAAATCACTATGAATCAATATATAATTAAATATGGAATAAGCAATACAAAGATTTCCTAGTTATTATGTATATGTGTGTACAAGTACTATTACAATTTCTACTTAACCTACAATAATACTTATTGTTAAGCAATCTTAGCTGCAAAGGGAAAAAGCCTGACCTGAAGGAGGTAAATATTATAGTTTATTTTACTCACTAATATGCAATTAGTGTTTAGAAGAATGCTTGGCACTGAAGATACTAAGTAAATATTAAATGAATGGATAGAAAAAAGTTCTGATAATCAGACTACCAAGAGCAGTAAGGACTTGTTAGAGAGAAAATCAGACCTGAAGTAAGAAAGTTACCAAACAGAAAATCATGACAAGATTCAGACTTAAGAAAGAAGACAGAGACCACCGGAAGAGGGATACATGGCAGGAATTGAGGCAGAGTAGGAATGCAGAAGTCCCAGTTCTGCATCTGGTTGTGAGAACACAAGAGAATCATGCTAAATCTCTGATTCTCTGCTGGTCCCGAAAACGTTGTCTTCCTTGGTGGAGCAGAATTGGCTTCAAAGTATGCCTTGAGTTGAACCTACAAGTGGGGATCATGTGGCCTAAAGTGGGGATCCCTTACTGTTGGGGGCTGCACCGGGAGTGGTGGAGAATGAAAGAACACACACAAAGACAAAGACACACAGAGAACATGGCGGCTGCACTCAGAGCCTCCGCCTCACTTTATTTATACCCCATAAATTTCACATCAGCAAAAAGAATGCAATGCAAAACAAACTTTCTTTTCCCACATGTAACCTTCTACTCAGTTCCTTGTTTCTATGCTTTTTCTTATCTGCCCGCCTTCTTGGCGCCTACAGGAGTTCATTAAAAGTTCAACTGGAGATGCTGTCCTTGAGCCCTATCTATTCTCAGCATACTGTTTTCAAAGGCCCCTGCATTTCCCCCCTTTTAATTTTGTTTTGCCTCAATCCTAAAAAGGTAGCCCGTATTTGTTCCTGTGTTTTCTTTTGTTTTTGGAGGCGACGGAGGGAGCATCGAATCATCAAAAGAAGTAGACCTAAGCCAAGTGCCCAAAGCAATATACTTCCAGAGATTGTAGAAATCCATGTTTTCATCTGGGTCCATGGGTTAAAGGCAGCAAGGCGCTGCCCCAGCTCCTGCAGGGTTACAGTTCCAGACAGCACATGTAATTGTTGTCGAAATGCTTCGGAAATGTTCTGAGTGAGCTCTTGAATGTCCAAACTAATATTTTTATGACCAATTAATAATCTTCGGATTACAGTCCAATTTTGAGAGATGTTAAAAGGCACAGGCGTTACACAAAATTGAGTGGAATTCCAATCACATTGTAATGTTACCCGAGTACTGAGTACAGTGAGCTGATCTCCAAGCCATGTCAATGCTTGCTCCATGTTGTCCAATCTTTCAGCAAGTTGAGAATCAATGTTTCGTTGTTGAAGCCATAACCGATGAGATTGTTCATGCCATTGCTGCACAAATTCAGCATTTTGTATGCTTTGATGAAGAGCGAGCCCTGCTACAGCCGCAGTGGAGGTGATGGCAACAAGACTCATCACCGAGGCAATTATAAGTCCAAGGGCACGGCGGGTTCGCTGAAGAGAAGTCCAAATAAGATTAACAGGTAGCCAAATTTCCTTATGAGCCCTGAGGATATAAATATCCCCAGCAAAGTTGTACCACCAAGAATGATTGAGGCAAGACAAAATGTACACATATTTGTACAATTAACAATTCCCGTATTATTATCCCATGTCAAATTCCCTGCTAATAATAGGTAGGGCTTACGGACACAAGCAATAATATATCGAGAGGTATTCCGATATAACTGAATACGAAAGGAGTTAGTTGGATTAGAAAGATTAAGGGACATATTTCCCACAAAAGTGCTAATGGCATCGCCTGCAGCTAACAACTTCCAAAGATGACTCTGTACTTGTAAAGAGTGTTTAAGATGCGGCATAGGTGGTGACAGGCCTCCTTCACGCCAAACCAAGGTTTCATTACCATCAGCAGCAATACTTTTATTTACTCGGTGCCATTTCAAAGGTATGTGACTAAATTTTGTTTAAAAATCATCGTGTACACTCCAATCAGTTATTTGCATACCATTATATTCTAATAAAATTCGGGGTTTAGTTCCCCTACATTGTTGCCATTCCAACACTTCTGTATTAGGGGAAACTTCTGGAATAGGACAAACAGGTAAAGAACTAGGAATAGTCTCATTACTATATACAATATGATTATACTGAAAACTTCTAGTTACAATAATAACAGTATTAGCAGCCACATGACTATGATTATAGTGAACAGCCCAAGCTTCATGCGATTTTCGGAGACAATGAGGACTATTTCCCATACATATTGGAAGTCCTTCCACACCAAATTGGTATGTATTGTTTATAATTCCCGTTTCCCGTTCTATATTGTCTTTATCTATATAGGGAGACGGCATCCAAGTAGTGTCATTGGTGAAAACCTTAATTTCCGCCTCTCCCCAGGCGACTCCTTGATACAAAGGTGGAAAGGGAATATAAGTCCAATATTCATACAAAGCCTCACTAAGAGAAATAAGTCCCCTGTCGAGGCACATCCAACAAAGGAAGAAATGCATGTTGAATCCAATTTTCTTTTCAACAGGGTTTCAATCATCTTGTAGGAAACCACTCAGGTCCGCTCCCTGTAAGGACAAGAGCATATCCCCGTCCCTGCTTTAGAATTTGGCCCTGTACATACTTACCTTCTTCATTAGGATACCAGACCTTTAAATTGTCAGCAGGGACTATCACCGAGGGAGGTGAGGAAAGATGAGTTACGGCAGCGGAGTCTTGCAATTGTCTCCACTGATTCAAAAAATTTAAAGTAAAAAGAACCTTCAAAATCTGGTTTCTGGGGGGCTCATTTCCCCCTTTTTGTTTTAACAGTTGAGTTTTTAAAGTTAAATTTGCACGCTCAATGATGGCTTGACCTTGACTGTTGCCCGGGATCCCGGTGATATGTTGAATATTGTATTGCTGTAAGAAAACTTGTAATTTATGAGAGACATAGGCAGGGGCATTATCAGTTTTAAGTATAAGAGGAATGCCCATGATGGTGAAACAAGCTAAGAGATGTGTAATAACAGAATCAGCTTTCTCAGATGGCAACGGAGTGGCCCATTGAAAATGAGAAAAAGTATCAATGGTATGATGAACATACTTTAATTGTCCAAAAGAAGGAATATGTATAACATCCATTTGCCAAATTTGATTAACTTGAGTACCTCTCAGATTAACTCCAGGATGGAAGGATGGAATGCTCAAAGGAGCACAGGAAGGATAAGCTCGAATAAGAGAACGAGCTTGTTTACGAGTTAAATGAAACCGTCGTTGAAGGCCAGAACTATTAGTGTGATGTAGAGCATGTTCTTATTCTGCAGCCTGCAAGTGGCCAATTAGAAGTGAATCAATCTGAGTATTACCATGAACTAATGGTCCAGGAAGTTGAGAATGAGAACGAAGATGAGTGATGAATAAAGGAGCTCGACGTTGGCTCAAAGTAGAAAATAACAAGGAAAAGAGTTTCTGAAGAGAAGAGGTAGCACAAAGAGGTAAATTGGCCTGAGAAATATAAGAAGTAACATAAACAGCATATTGAGAATCACTAACAATATTACAACCAGTAGTAGGGAAATCAAGTAAGACCATGAGAATAGCAAACAATTCTCCCTGTTGCACTGAGGGATAAGGATAAACTGTAACTCGAGATTGATGAACACTCCAATATCCAGCCTTACCATTGCTACTAGCATCGGTAAAAAAGGTAGGACCTTGAACAGGAAATACAGAGATTGGTGAAAAAGGCAACACAGAATGTTGCCTAAAAAATGAAAAGATCGGAGATTTAGGATATTGAGTAGAAAATTGTCCAACAAAAGAAGCGCAAGCAACTTGCCAAGAATCAGAAGTTGCAAGAAGATGAGTGATCTATCAGTGAATTGAGAAATAATTAAGGAAGGATCTCCTCCCCAAAGTTGTCGACAACGATGTCATCCTTTGATGATCAGTTCAGCTAAACGATCAATATAAATAGTTAAGCGTTTAGATGTTTTATTGGACAAAAGGATCCATTCTAGCGGCCGATTGGTCTGATGAATCATTCCTGTAGGAGAATGCAAAGTATGAAATAAACAAAGGGAAAGGGGAACATCAGGAAGGATATAATGTAAATGGGCCTTTTGAAGTTGCTCTTCCACAAACTGGAGTTCCTGTAAAGCCAAAGGAGTTAAATGACGTGAGCTATCCAAGTGACTGTCTCCTTCTAGAATAGAAAAAAGATGTTGTAACTGATATGTTGGTATTCCTAAAACAGGACGCATCCAATTAATGTCTCCTAGAAGCTTTTGAAAATCATTTAATGTTTTTAAATGATCACGTCGAATTTGAATTCTTTGGGGTCGAATATTTTGTGCCCCCAAGGTATAGCCTAAATATTGAATAGGAAAATCCAGTTGAATTTTTTCTGGAGCAATATTAAGTGAATAAAAGGAAAGCTGAGTTTGTAATGATACAAAAGCATCTTGCTGCTTTTCTCTGGTGGGTGCAGCAAGAAGAATGTCATCCATACAATGATATAAAAGAACAGAAGGATGACGTTTTCGAACAGGATCCAAGGCCCTATGGACAAATTCTTGACACAAGGTAGGGCTGTTTAACATACCTTGAGGTAAAACTTTCCATTGATATTGAGAAAGTGGTTGTGAATTATTAAAAACAGGGACAGAAAAGGCAAAACGTTCACAATCTTTTTGATCCAAAGGAATGGAAAAAAAACAATCTCTTAAATCAATAACCATGAGCATCCAGTCTTGAGGAATCATAGAAGGATTAGGAAGGCCAGGTTGTAAAGATCCCATAGGTTGAATACATGCATTAATAGCACGAAGATCTGTCAATAATCTCCATTTTCCATTCTTTTTCTTTATGACAAAGACGGGGGAATTCCGTGGAGAAGTACTAGGCTCTATATGGCCTAAGGATAATTGTTCCTGAACTAAGTTTTCCAAGGCCTCAAGCTTTTCACGTGTTAAAGGCCACTGTTCAACCCATATAGGAATATTAGTTTTCCACTTTAAAGGAAGGGCTTGAGGCTGCTGAACAGTGGCTACATGTTTAAAGAGTTTTCAAGAGGATTGTAGCCCATGCGGAACATCATATTCTAGCAAAATTAGAAACATGAGGAATAGAAACAAAACCTCCAAATTGCTGTAATAAATCTCGCCCCCATAAATTTAGGGCAATAGAAACAATATAAAATTGGACTTGGGCCATTTGACCATCCGGCCCTCGACAATTCAAAGATTGGGAACTTTGATACACCTCTGAAGTGGAACCTAATCCAGTAAGAGACACAGCAACAGGCTGTTTAGGCCATTGTAAAGGCCATTGGTCAGAGGCAATAATGGAAACATCAGCTCCTGTATTTACCAAGCCCTGAAAAATTTGTCCCTCTATCTCGAGAGGAAACAAAGGTTTTTGTTGAGTTACTAAAGTTTCCCAAAAAATATGTTTACCTGTGCTTCCAAAACCTCCAGTTCTTTTTTGCCTCTGTGAAGGAAACTGAAAATAAGGTAATAAAAGGAGCTGTGCAATCCGTTGCCCCTCTTTAAGGGATATGGGTTTATGAGCCTGTGCCATAATTTGAATTTCTCCTTTATAATCAGAATCTATAACACCCAAATGAACTTGTAAACCCTTTAATATACTACTACTACGTCCTATAAGCAATCCAACAGTATGTGGAGGTAATGGCCCAAAAATACCTGTAGGCAATTTAACAACTCCCATTTCTGGGGTGAGTTCAACAGTCTGTAAAATTGACACATCAGCAGCAGCGCTACCAGAAGCAGCGGAAAAAAGTTGAGTTAGTGAAAATCGGGGGTTAACATTGACTGATTTGCCTGCTGATGTTGGTCCCCCGAACTGATTGGAAATTGCAAATGAAGAGGGCTTGTATTGTTGCTGGGGCCCCAAGCTGAAGGGCTCCTCTGCAAGTTTCCCGATCCGGAGGTTAAAGGGTTACCGTATTTGTCTACTTTAGAGTGACATAGATTAGTCCAATGTCGCCCTTTGCCACAACGGCGACAGAGCTCAGTGGGAAGCGTTTTAAATCCTGTTTTAGGGGAGTCACTCTTATTAAGTAACTTACAACACTCCTTTTTAAAATGACCAGCCTTTCCACATTGAAAACAGACCCTCCTTTTTTCCATGAGTACTTTAGATAAAGCTCCAGCAAACAATTGTGCGTTATAGGCAGCCCCTCCCACTCCCGCACAGGCTGTAATAAAATCTTCTATTTGCAAATTTCCAGCAGCCTTTAGAGGGCGCAACAACCTCTGACATTCTTGATTAGCATTTTCAAAAGCTAGTGTGGTTATCAGGATTTTGCCTGCTGTCCCATTACCCACAGTTTTCATTACAGCATCTTGGAGCCGAGCAACAAAATCAGGGTATGGTTCGTTAGCACCTTGTAAAATCTTAACAAAAGACAAAGCAGTTTTTCCCGATGGTTCTATTTTACACCAAGCCTTTAAAAAAAGCCCTTTAACTTGTGATAATGCTATGTCATCGAGCCCAGATTGAGCCGCTACGGTAACAAACTGACCAGTACCTGTTAATTGCTCCTCTGTTGGTCCTGGAGGATTTCTAGCAGCATTGCGGCGGGCCTGTTCTTTGGCATCCTCCAGCCACCAACTACGTAACTGGAGCCACTGAGAACGGTCCAAAACAGCCTTCCCCAAAGTCTCCCAATCAATAGGCAAAAATAAATTTTCAGAGGAGAAAGAGTCTAAAAGCCCCATGACAAAAGGAGATTGAGGGCCATAATTAGCAACAGCTGCCTTCATTTCTTTAAGGAACTTAAATTGAAGGACATTATACTGCACATTCACACCTCCTTGAGGAAATTGATCATTAGGGCCAAAAGGTTGCCTGGTAATGGGGAACAATTGTAAAAGATCCTCATCCTCTTGAGAATCCAATACCTTAATTGCCGCTTTAGCAGTAGAAGCAGGGACAGTAAAAATCGTGCCTGAACGAGGCAACATTTCCACCGGCAGTGGTGGTGGTGGAAAACTATCCTCCTCTGCCGTTTTAGGTGCTGGCAGGGATGGATGAGTTACGGGAAAAGTAAAAACAGGAGTGGCTGGAGGAGTAGGGTGATGGGGAGATAACTGCAGTTGCAAAATTTGTTGTAACAATTGAACAACAGGCTGAAGCTCCTTTTGAATTTCTGATTCCTTTTCCTGAGACACATCATTATGCAAAGGGCCTTCTCCCTCAGTTACAGAATTATCTAAAGGAGGGGAAATAGCTATCGGAGACTTCAAAGATTCCTCATCTCCACCCTCCTCTTTTTCAGAATCTGTCTCTAAGAGCTCCAAAGCCTGAGTAATAGAGGCACAGAGAGCCCACAAAGGTGCCGGCATTACATCACCACGCTGATGCGCTTGACGAAGGGTCTTAACAACCCATTGCCAATCTTGTTTATTCAATTGGACTTCAGTTTGATATTGAAACCAACCACAATGTTGTTCCACATGAGCAAACAATTTCCACAAAGTTCTCTCTTTTGTATCAACTCCAATTGAAAGTAAAAGCCCTTGTAATAATCTTAAATATTCTGAGGCCAAGGAACGGGAATTCCCCATAATGAAAGCTTAAGAAGGTTCCCCTTAATAATATCCGGGCCTTACCCGCTCCTAGGGGGTTCCCCTTCTTGTTCTCCCCTACTCACCCGTGCTGACCCTGCTCGCTGCGCCACTTGTTGGGGGCCACACCGGGGGTGGTGGAGAATGAAAGAACACACACAAAGACAAAGACACACAGAGAACATGGCGGCTGCACTCAGAGCCTCCGCCTCACTTTATTTATACCCCATAAATTTCACATCAGCAAAAAGAATGCAATGCAAAACAAACTTTCTTTTCCCACATGTAACCTTCTACTCAGTTCCTTGTTTCTATGCTTTTTCTTATCTGCCCGCCTTCTTGGCGCCTACAGGAGTTCATTAAAAGTTCAACTGGAGATGCTGTCCTTGAGCCCTATCTATTCTCAGCATACTGTTTTCAAAGGCCCCTGCACCTTACAAGTGGGGATCAAGGCCCCTCCCTTGATAAAGGAGATTTTTGATTCACAGAAGTCAGCTCAGAGTCTGAAACCTAGCAGTTGCTTACTACTTTATTTGTTAAAGAAGTATGTCTGTGGGAAAGAGAGTCAAGCAGATCACAATATTGCATGTTTCTCGTTTCACCTATTTATAAAGTATCACATAGTGTGTATGAAATAGTTACCAAATATATTGGGACTCACAAAGGCTGCCAATGTAGTAATTAAGATATTTTAGTTACAATGCTTTCTGATGAATATGCTTACAAGTGTTTTATTCACTTTGCTATTTTAATAAATATGGTGTACTGAACATCGTTTCTTTTCCATGATGACTTCATGTTGTTAATTTAATTACTCATTAATTACTAATCATGATTTTGATATTAATGTTTTTGGTCCTAGGACTGGCCTCGATACAAACTATTACCTTTATTTATTTTTATTTAAAAGTATGGCAAAGATGTGATTATAAAATATAATTTAAAGAGAAATATCACATATTATAAACATCAGTGAAATGTATGAATTCTCCAATAATAAATCAGTACAGAAACAAAAGTATTTGATAATTTTGTTCTAGAGACAAGGTTGAGTTTAGACAACTTTTTATTATTTCAAAACTAGGATTTCAGAAATAAATCACTAAGAAAATAGAGCAATAATTTTAAGAGAAAAATTTTAAACAACTCTGTAGTGCTTTTAGCAATACAAAGTGGATTATAGAGAACAATTGAGTTACTCTTCTGTGTCTTCTGATTTTCCCGAATTTACACTCAGCCTAATGGTTGCAGTATTCCACACAGCACTTAGCATATCATAGTAATCCAGTAAGTAGATTTGAATTGATTTGTTATAAAACCAAGATCTTGGGGGAAGCTACAAACGGAATACAGTGGAGCAGTGAAGCAGGTCCCTACCAGCTCACACAATCAAGTCGCTGAACTTTCAGGAAAGATGAGAGACATTATTAAACTATTAAATTGTATAAACTTAAAATTAAATGAATTCTACTACAAAAAAATATAATGAACATTCAGAATTCATTACTTCCGAATCATTGTATTACATCTCTGATTTTGAGGTTATGAACGGTCTAATATTTCTGCATGGTGGAAATACTTTATAACCATATATTGCTGTGCATCTCTTTCCATTTTTTGTCTTAAGTGACATCACTTTATACCTTGAAATGTGCCATGGTGGTAGTATTTACAACAAGAAAATTGGCAAATGCTACAAACCAGGCTTATTTTCCCTCTAAGAATCAAGTGTTAAACATTTATGAACATATCAGTCTTCACAGTGGAAAAAATCTTTTTCTTTCTATTTGTAGCATGATCATATAACCGAGATAAGTGTTAGAAAGAGAGAACTGATCCAAAAGTTTACAAAGTAAAAACATGTGACGTGCTCATGCAGATTTATTTATTAAAATTGTTCTTCTAAATTAGGTTAAAACACAGAAATAAACATTAACTAGAAAGTAGTCCGAATTCTCCATTAAGAAGCCTTGATAAGATCAATCAGTCAATATATAATTGCCTGTAAATAGCCAAAAGCCAAATTATTACACTCCCTGTGTGTGGATGAATGCAATTAATAAAAGTTCAAGTTTTTCTCAGTCAACCATACGATATATATTTTTTTAATTTTAACCCCTCCTATTGACCACTGTGTTAGCAAGTGTGCAACACGTTATCCTTGACATGAGCCAGCTTCACCCGTGCCAAGTTGGATCCCATCATTGATACATTCAGGAGCATTTGGTATTCAATAGAAGTCACAGCTGAGGATTTTTGCCTTCTCTGACCAGCCTCTTTATAAGCTTTTCCTCATATGAAAGGAAACAATTTGGAAAAGTGACTGTGGCACTCATCAAAGGGAAAATAAAATCTTTAGGGAAAAATCATTTCAAGAACAGAATTTCTAAATTTTTCCCTGTTAACCATTTTACGTGTATGAATATGACAAATGAAAGAGAAATTAAACAAATACAACTTTCATTTTAAAAGTCCAGATATACAGTTATATTTACAAAGGTGTCTATGTGGATATATTTGTGCACAGACAGAGAAAGATATGGAGGCATTTCCCACCAAATAGTGATAGTAGTTGTCTCTAGATGGTGTTATGTTTGATAATTTTACTTTTTCATTTTAAAATTTACCATTGTTTTATAATTAGCATGAATTCTTTTATTATAAAATAAAACAAAGTAAAAAGAAATCAAAGCCAGGCATGGTGGCTCACACCTGTAATCCCAGCACTTTGGGAGGCCAAAGTGGGAGGATCACCTGAGGTCAGGAGTTGGAGACCAGCCAGGCCAAAATGGTGAAACCTTGTCTCTACAAAAAAAAATACAAAAAATTAGACAGGCGTGGTGGCAGGTGCCTGTAATCCCACCTACTTGGGAGACTGAGGCAGGAGAATCGCTTGAACCCAAAAGGAGGTGATTGCAGTGAGTAGAGAATGTGCCATTGCACTCTAGCCTGGGCAACAAGAGTGAAACCTCATCTCAATAAAATAAAATAAATTTAAAAATCTAGAGTTTCTAACATTTAAATTTACAGTTTCTTCCAATTTGTTATAAAGAAGGTAAATTGTTCTTAATTTTTGGAAAATCATAGCATTTAAAGAAAGAAGCCAATTTCTTCTCTCTTTTAAACACAATCGCATTACTTTCTACATTTAAAAAAACTACTCAGGAAGCAATCCTATATAATAAATAATTTTCATATGCTGCTTTTCCTCTTGGAATTTGAAAGTAAATATATAAAATAATGACTAAAAGCATGAGTTTTGAATGTTGGCAGATGCGGCTTCAAAACCCCACTATACCATTTACTATGTAATTAGAGGCAAGTTGTTTATCTTTTCTCCCCTTTTTTTTCAAAATAGAAATAAGCATATGTACCTTGCAGGAATTTCATGAAGATTACATATGAAATATGTCTAGCATGCAATTGGCAACAAGTAGCTTAAATATCACTAAAAGGGGAAAAGGTATTTCAGAAATATGCCTATGAAGACTTACATGGAACTCAGATATTTAGTCTTGAAATTGTTTTAACATTCAAGCCAATTAGAATCACTTCAGAAAATTAAATGTTCAGATCTCTGATATTTAGAATGATAGCCATGATTCAAGTGCTCATTATAAACTAAAGAAAGTTATGCTGCCAGGATATTTGTGCAATCTTTGTTGCTCTCATTTCTGCTTCTGTAGTGTTTCTATTCTTCTGAACCGCAGAGAGCAAAGATGCATATGTTATTCCAGCTGCTGTTGCTTTAGGCTTTCCACATTGGTGTTAACTTGTGAGACTCTGATATACGGAGCCAAGAATATGTTTTAATTTTTTTCACAACAGATTATATGGCAAGCTTTTATGTCACAATATGTAAGTCTGGGTATTGCCTGGAAAGATTTCAACTGTGGCTGAAGTTCCATTTAATGAGATACATACGGTCTTCAAATATTTATTCAGACACTACTATGTGTTGGACATTATTCTCAGAACTAGGAATCAATGACCAAGACAAATATGCAGATTTTGTGAAGCTTCTCATTTAGTTGTGGGGGAGATTATCATAATAAGTAATGTCCACATAGAGGAAGATGAGAGGGACTGTGAAAAAATAGTGGAAGATAAGGGAAAGTATGAGTTAGAATTTACATGTACTTCCAGTCCTTACAAAAATCATTGCTGATACTATGTCTGACCACACTATTAAAATTGCAGTCTCTTCTGTAACTTAGACTCAAGTTCCCCTAAACTTGCACACTGTTCTGCACAGCAATTATTGCTAATATTATTATTATTTTTTTTTTTGACAGAGTCTCACTCTGTCACCCAGGCTAGAGTTCAGTGGTACAACCTCGGCTTACTGCAGCCTCCACCCCCCAGGTTCAAGTGATTCTCCTGCCTCAGCCTCCCTAGTAGCTGGGATTACAGGTGTGTTCCACCATGCCCAGCTAATTTTTGGTATCTTTAGTAGACACGAGGTTTCACCATGTTGGCCAGGCTGGTCTGGAACTCCTAACCTAAGGTGATCCACCCCCCTCGGCCTTCCAAAGTATTGGAATTACAGGCATGAGCTGCTGTGCCCAGTCTATTATTATTATTTAATACCTTTCTTCTCTCTGCCATTAGAATGTAAACTCTATGAATACAGGAATTCTTGCCTGTTTTGTTCTTTGCATCTGTTTTGTTCTCGCTTCAGGCAAAACCAGTAATGTTTTGTTCAATAATCTGGTAAAAAATCTTGAAAAGTGCTAGGGAGTGAATCGTGAAGGACCATGCTAAAGAATTTTCAAATTTCTTATTCTGGGCATTGTGAGCTACTAAACACTTAGAATTATCTGTTTTGCGTGTAGAGATAGAAGGAATGGAGGAAAGAATAGAGGCCCTGGGCAATTATTAATGCCTCCCTTTGTAGTGGCAAGTGGGCTGTAGAAGTAATAATGGAAATAAGAGATGGATAGTTTCTCGTCAATTGGAAATTGGGAGAGAAAAAGAAGTAGAAATTAGGACTTCCAGGCTTCAAGTTTGAATGACTAGATGGATAGTGATGCATTTCTATGTACCATAAGATAAGAAAACAGGAGAAGGGACACATTTGAGAACATATATTCAGTTAAGACATTCTGAGTTTGAGTAAATACAGTCAATACTCCGGTAGAGTAAATATATTTATTTTTATTGTTTTTGAGATGTAGTTTCACTCTGTCGCCCAGGCTGGAGTGCAGTGGTACAATATTGGCTCACTGCAACCTCCATGTCCTTGATTCAAGTGATTCTTCTGCCTCAGCCTCTGAGTAGCTGGGATTACAGATGCCCACCACCATGCCCAGCTAATTTTTGTATTTTTAGTAGAGACAGGGTTTCACTGTATTGACCAGGCTGGTCTTGAACTCCTGACCACGTGATCCACTCGCCTTGGCTTCCCTAAGTGCTGGAATTACAGGAGTGAGCCACCACACCCGGCCAGGTAGAGTAAATTTAAAACTCGAGTCTTGAAGATATTAAGATTGGAATTTGTAGGAATTATAAGTATATTGGTACTAGTTGAAGTTAAGATGAAGAAAAATAACAGTGTTTTATATGCTGGAGGAGAAACAAAACAAAAAGGAGATGGTCTTAAAAGGCAAAGTGAATCCATTGGCAGAACAATTGACAGCACAGGTGAAAAGAGCTCTGTGCCTCTGAATAGGCCAAAAGGATACAATGATGCTTTCTCCCATTCCTGCCAAAGTGACTATTGGAAACTTCATTTTTCTCATCTTGGCTTGGCCTAGCTACATGTGTTCTTAATAATTGCTCTGAATAAGCTAACTACTCTTCTTTTGCTCTCCTTTCCTGTCTATTTTGCTTAAGGGCTTAGATGGGGCTGCATTCTGACTCAAATCAACTCCAGACCTGGGCTGAAGGCACAATTCATCCACCACCGGGAGACTCTGCCTTTCATCATCTACCAGATACCTGGATCTGCCTTAATGGGTCCAGCTCACTCCTTCACTTTTCCAAAGACTTCTATCTGATGCCTTCTCAGTAGAAATTATGTATTAGTACCTCATAGTAGGTTGCAAATAAATGATCTGGATTTTCTCTTTTAAACTGTACATCCCTTAGGAAAAAGATATGTATAACAAGAGAGGATTTTCAATTGCTTCCTTTTTCTTCCCTTGTACTCACCTGGAAAACTCACCGGTACAACACATTCTCTTGTCTTCTACAGCTGAGCTACCGAGCACATCTTGAGGAAATCACACAATGCTCATAAGGGTCATCACATAGGTATTGTTAGAAACTTTTACTAAAACCTTATTCCTAATGAGGAAGGATTTTATATCTGCTTTCTTTCATATTTTGCACAATGGCTAGTTCACTTCTTTAGAGAAGCCTGGAGGCCCAAACTCCAGCACTCCTTCACTCTCAGTATTCTTACTTCACAGAGAAAATAGAGGCCATACATTCCCTCAGGTTCTTGCCTACCACTGACATATGTTTTTTTATTCTGATCCTGGTTGTGGTTGAAAAATATGATCTAATCCTCTATTAAGCTAACTCTTTTAATAAGTATCATTAATAGTAATAATATTATAACGTCATCTCACAAAATTTCTAACTTATTTCTTTTTAATTTTTTATTATTTTTAAATGTTTTTATGGGTACATAGTAAATGTATATATTTATGGGGTACATGAGACATTTTGATACATGTATGCAACATGAAGTAAGCATATCATGGAAAATGGGGCATCCATCCCCTCGAGCATTTATTTTTTGAGTTACAAACAGTCCAATTACATTCTTTAAGTTATTTTAAATATACAATTAGGTTATTATTGACTATAGTTACCCTAGTGTGCTATCACCAAATAGTTAGTCTTATTCATTGTTTCTAATTTTTTATAACTATTAACAATTTCCACCTTTTACCCAGCCCTCCACTATTTCTCCTAGCCTCTGCTAATCATCCGTCTACTCTCTATGTCCATGAGTTCAATTGATTTGGTTTTGAGATTCCACAAATAAGTGAGAACATGTGATGTATGTCTTTTTGTGCCTGGCTTATTGCACTTAACGTGATGATCTCCAGTTCCATCCATGTGGTTGCAAGTGGGTCTCATTCTTTGTTTTTTCTAATTCCTTCCCATTATCTTTTCACTTGCCTTTCTTTTCTTGACTTTATTTATCTCATCTTTATAATTTATCCTTATTGTATTTTTCTTCCTTCAAATCAAGCTTCTTATAGGTTTTCAGCTCTCCTGGAATTCACTTCTGAACATCAAATTCTCTTTAACACATTGCATTATGGTTTCTAATGTCCACTAAAATTACATTCTACTGATGAATTCAATGAAAAAATACATATCTGTTATCTTTTTTAACTTTTGGTCTGTAGCATTTCACTCTTTTGTGTAATTTATAGGTTTCAAAATGAAAATCTTCACTAGCTGCCAGTATACTATGCACTTTTTGTTTGTTTGTTTGTTTGTTTTTTTCTCCTCTCTCTGTGGCTACATTTTTTTTTTCTCAGTGTCCTTATTTCCCAAAGTTTCATTCTTAGTTCTCATCTCATTCTTTGTGAATGATTGATTTTGTCTTCCTTATGTTCAGATATTGACCACTTGGAATATATTCAGTTCAATATATTGAACTCCAGATTGGAATATTTAACTGCTCATTTCTCTCAACAAATCTTGACTTGACTTTCCTAAAGGTATTTAAAACAGATTATAGTCTCAAAAAAAAAAATCTCATCCTCTCCCTCACCCATCCATACAGACTTTTAAAAATTCATTTCGTCCCTTACCTTTGTGAAAAGCACCACAATCCCAAATCAGGAAGTAACTATATGCTTCCTTTTCTATCAGTCCCTACAAGCAGTTTGTCAACAAGTTCTTTGCATTCGGTCTCCTTAGCATCTCTTGTCCTTCTCCTCTAAATAAAAAATTCTAAAAGCGTATATTGCCGTTCATTTTTCTCCCAGTTATTACTCCAGCCTTCTAACTAGGCTCCCACTTTCAGTTTCACTCTTTATGATGCTCTGTGCTGCTTCTAGTATAAATTTTCTAAAATAACCAAATCTTGTCATTTTACTATGCGATGTATTATAATGTTTCTTTGTTTTTCTCAGCAATGAAACTCTATTTCTTAATATATTATTGATGTCTCACTGAAGGGTATTATTCATGACTTGCCTTCAGATCTCTTATTTGGCCTGACCATTTCTCCCTATCTTGTTTCCTAACTTTAGTCATACTATAATCTCTGTCTGCACTCAACTTTTTCATAATTATGCTTCTTTGAACATATTATTTTCCTTATTTGTAGAGACCTTTCCTTCTTTGTTCAAGATTGTATTTATTCTTTTTAACATAACCCACATCTTAGTTGTTTTATGAAGTATAGTCACATTTTAATGATAACTATACATCACACTCACGTGCTGTACTGTGCGTAATTTTATTGTTACATTTTTACCATTTAATTATGACAGATTTATTATTTTATCTGTATACATTTTAAACCTGTGATCTCTTCAAATGAAGGAACTGGATCTTTCACTTTTTCTCAGTCTTTTCATGTTACCTAAAACAGAAGTTTGATTGTTGTTTACTGCATTGAATTAAATTTAAAAATTTAATATTAGGTACTAGAGAACTACCATATCATTATATTTAAATATAACATTTTAATTCTTTATGCTTTCACTATTTACAAAATTAAGACTACATCATTTTCTTCATCTGATTATAGTTGCATTATATACTACAAGCTTAGAAAAATGAGGAATCTGCCTTCTTTGTACTTTCAATTATTTTTAAACAGATACATTTCCAATTTTCATTTTCTTATGCTTTAAATTCTTAATGATTTTTTTGCAATTTCCTTCTTATTTTTGCACTTCTGAAAAATTTTAATCAGATGAGAGGAGGACTTAATATAGCTACCTCATAGTTACATATATATTTCTTTTTTAAAAATAATTATTCTTTTATCTCTTCAGGATACAAAAGCCTATTAGCATTTGTGACACATTTCCTAGGTTATTTGTTTTTAATCAGCATATTTATTCAATAACTGGCTCATTTTACTTTACCACTAGCTTGCTAATTTATTTGTCCAAACTCATGAACATGCTATACGATTGTTCACCAGTCTGTCTTTTTAACAGAAATTATAAAATCTGCTTCTGTTTTTAGCTTAATTTTACTCATGAATTACTGGGTTTTTTTTGTTTGTTTGTTGGTTTCTTAATGGAGTTTCACTCTTGTTGCCCAGGCTGGAATGCAATGGCATGATCTCAGCTCACAGCAACCTCTGCCTCCTAGGTTCAAGCAATTCTCCTTCCTCAGCCTCCCGAATAGCTGGGATTATAGGTGCCAGCCACCATGCCCGGCTAATTTTTTTTATTTTTAGTAGAGACAAGGTTTCATCATATTTGCCAGGCTGGTCTTGAACTCCTGAACTTGGCCCCATCTCGCCCTCCCAAAGTGCTGGGATTACAGGTGTGAGCCACCGCACCTGGCCATGAATTACTTTTTATTATCATAATTTCAGTTTGACTTTCATAATTATTTGTGATAGAACAAGAGAGAAAGCAGAAAATAATTCCAGATAAACAATGGCTGAAATATTCTCAAATTTGACAAAAAATGTTTATTGTATGCATCCTAGAAGTTTAATGAAATGCAAGTAGGACAAAAACAAAGAGATCCACATAGACACATTCTAGAGAAAATGACAAAAGCAAGAAAAGAAACAAAATCTTTAAAGCAGCAAGAGAAAAATGACTTGGCAGGTAGAAAATAAGTCCAACCAAATTAGCAGTTGACTTCCCAACCCAGCCTCAGCAAAAACAGTACAAGACAGTTGAAAGTGGGGTGGCAAGGCAATCTTTCAAAAATAAAAGTGAAATAAAGATGTGGCCAAATAAACAACAACAAGAACAACAAACAGAGAATTTGTTGCTAACATAGCTTTCCTGTGAGAAATAATAAAGGAAATTCTGCAGGCTGAAAGGAGGTGACCTTATACAGTAATTTCAGTCTTGAACTGTCCCTTACCCCACCAAAGAAAGAAAACTCCCGAGAAACAAGAAGTACCATTAACTATACTTACAGGATTATAAAGATCATTACAAATGTTTATTAACACTCCTTTCTTTTCTTAAGTGATTTAAAGAACAGTTGTAAATAACTATAACTGTATTTATATCTATTATCCATTTATCTATCTAAATTCTGTGTTGTTAGAAATAGTATTAATTCATTTTCTGTTGCTTGTAACAGAATACCTGAAACTGAGTGAATTATTAGAAAATAAATTTATTTCTTACAGTTATAGAAGCTGAGATGTCCAAAGTTAAGGAACCACATCTGGTAAGAAACATCTTCCTGGGGGGAACTCATTACTCATAACTCATTAATTCATTAATTTACACATTAATCCCCAAATTTGGGCAAAGCCTTCATGATCAGATCACCTATTTTTTAAAAACTTATTTTTGCCTTTTTAAATTGACATATCACAGATCTACCTATGTTTAGGGTGCATGTGATATTTTGATACACGCATATAACATGAAATAATCAAATCAGGGTAATTGAAATATCTGTCACCTCAAACATTTATGTTTTTCTTAGTGTTAAAAAATTACAAAACTCTTCTAGTTGTTTTGAAATATACATTATTGTTAACTATGATTTCTCTACTGTATTATGAATACCAGAAATTACTTCTTCTGTGTTTTTATACTCATTAGCCAACTTGTCTTCATACCTTCCTCCCCATTCCCTTCCCAGCTGTGGTCACCACCCTTCTACTCTCTACCTGCATGAGATCTACATTTTTAGCTCCCCCATATGAGTGAGATCATGTGATATTTGGTTTTCTATATCTGACTTATCTGATTTAACATAATCATCTCCTGTTCTATTCATATTACATTCATAGAAATAAAATCATTTCATTATTTCTATGAAAATAATGCCCGAATAATGTTTCATTGTGTATAGATACCACATTTTCTTTATGCATTCACCCATTGGTAGGACCTTAGGTTAACACCATATCTTGGCTATTGTGAATAGAGCACTCATAAACATGAGAATGTAGATATCTCTTTGATTCATTGATTTTCTTTCCTGTAGATACATAGCCAGCAGTGGGATTGGTGGATCACATGGTAGAATTCAGCAGTGAATCCATTAGGTTCCTTAGATTTTCTTTGATGGAAGACATTTTATTACTGCTTTCATCTTACTCCTTGTCACTGGTCTCTCTAAGTTTTC
This sequence comes from Macaca fascicularis, assembly GCF_037993035.2. Taxonomy (NCBI): domain Eukaryota; kingdom Metazoa; phylum Chordata; class Mammalia; order Primates; family Cercopithecidae; genus Macaca; species Macaca fascicularis. The sequence continues at coordinate 42,993,652 of NC_088379.1, forward strand.
TATTTCTTCATGGTTCAGTCCTGGAAAAGTGTGTACATCCAGGAATTCATTTATTTCCTCTAGATTTTCCAATTTGTTGTTATATAGTAGTTCATAATAGAATCTAATGATTCTTTGTATTTCTGTGATATCAGTTGCAATATTTTTCTTTTTAACTCTGATTTTATTTGGGTCTTCTCTTTTTTATTATTCTAGCTAAATGTTTGACAATTTTGTTTATCTTTTGAAAAAAGCCAACATTTCATTTCATTTATCTGCATGTTGCCTAGTCTCACTTTTATTTATCTCTGCTCTGATCTTTATGATTTCTTTTATTCTACTATTTTTGGGTGCTTTTGTTTTTGTAGTTTCTTGAGATACATTTTTGGATTGTATATTTAGACTTTTTCTATGTTTTATTGCTATAAACTTTCCTCTTAGTACCTCTGATATAGTTTGGCTGCATCCCCACCCAAATCTCATCTTGAATTGTAGTTCCCATAATCCCCATGTGTTGTGGGAGGGATCAGCTAGAGATAACTGAATTATGGGGGCTGTTTCTCCCATCCTGTTTTCATGATAGTGAGTTAGTTCTCATGATATCTGATGGTTTTATGAGGAGCTTTGCCCTTTTCTAGGCTCTTATTCTTCTCCTTCCTGCTGCCCTTTGAAGAAGGACATGTTTGCTTCCCCTTCTGCCATGATCCTAAGTTTCCTGAGGCTTCTCCAGCCCTGTGATACTGTCAGTCAATTAACCCTCTTCCTTTATAAATTACCCATTATTTGGTATTTCTTCACAGCAGCAAGAGAATGGACTAATACAGTGAATTGGTACTACAGAGAGTGGGATACTGCTGTAAAGATACTCAAAAATGTAGAAGCAACTTTGGAACTCTGTAACAGGCAGATGTTGGAACAGTTTGGAGGGCTCAGAAGAAGACAGGAAAATATGGGAAATTTTGGAACTTCCTAGAGACTTGTTGAATGGCTTTGACAAAAATGTTGATAGCGATATGGACAATGAAGTTCAAGTTGAGATGGTCTCAGATGGAGATGAGGAACTTTTTGGGAACTGAAGTAAAGATTACTCTTGTTGTGCAAATAGACTGGCAACATTTTGCCTCTGCCCTAGAGATCTTTCGAACTTTGAATTTGAGAGAATTAATTCAGAGTTTCTGGTAGAAGAAATTTCTAAGTGGCAATATGTTCGAGATGAAGCAGACCATAAAAGTTTGACAAATTTGCAACCTGATGATGTGATAGAAAAGAAAAACCCACTTTCCGGTGAGAAATTTTTGCCTGCTACAGAAATTTGCATAAGTAACAAGGAGCTAAATGTTAATCACCAAGACAATGGCAAAAAATATCTCCAGGGTATGTCAGAGACTTTCACAGCAGCCCTTCACATCACTGGCCAGGAGGCCTAGAAAAGAAAAATGCTTTCCTGGACTGTCTCCAGGGCCCCCGCTGCTGTGTGCAGCCCCAGGGCTTGATGTCCTGCTTTCCAGCTGCTCTAGCCATACCTAAAAGAGGCCAAAGTACAGCTCAGGTTGTTGTCTCAGATTGGGCAAGCCTCCAGCCTTGGCAGCTTCCACATGGTGTTGGTCCTGCAGATGCATAGATGCATAGAAGTCAAGCATTGAGGTTTGTGAAACTACATTTGAATTTTAAAGGATGTATGGAAATGTATGGATGTCCAGGCAGAACTTTGCTGCATGGATGGGGCCCTCATAGAGAACTATGAGGACAGTACAAAAGGGAAATGTGGGGTTGGAACCACCACACAGAGGCCCCACTGTGGCACTGCCTAGTGGAACTCTGAGAAGAGGGCCACTGTCTCCCAGACCCCAGAATTGTAGATTCACTGACAGCTTGCACTGTGCACCTGGAACATCCACAGACACTCAACACCAGCCTGTGAAAGCAGCCTGGAGAGGGCTGTACCCTGCAAAGTCACAGGGGTGGAGCGTACCAAGGCCATGGGAGCTCACCTCTTGTATTAGCATGACATGGATGTGAGACTTTGAGTCAAAGGAGATCGTTTTGGAACTTTAAGATTTAATGACTGCCCTATTAGATTTTGGACTTGCATGGTGCCTGTAACCCCTTTGTTTTGGCCAATTTCTCCCATTTGGAATGGATGTACTTACCCAGTGCCTGTACCCCCTTTATATCTAGAAAGTAACTAACTTGCTTTTGAGTTTACAGGCTCATCGGTGGAACAGACTTGCCTTGTCTCAAATGAGACTTTGTACTTCAACTTTTGAGTTAATGCTGACATGAGTTAAGACTTCAGGGGACTGTTGGAAGGGCATGATTGTGTTTTGAATTGTGAGGACATGAGATTTAGGATGGGCCAGAGTGGAAAGATATGGTTTGGCTGTGTCCCTACCTAAATCTCATCTTGAATTTTAGTTCTCATAATCCCCACATCGTGGGAGGGACAAGGTGGAGATCATTGTTTTATGGGGGTGGTTTCCACCATCCCGTTCTTGTGATACTGAGTAAGTTTTCATGAGATCTGATGGTTTCATAAAGGGATTTCCTCTTCTCTCGGCTCTCATTCTTCTTCCTGTCACCATGCGAAGAAGTACACGTTTGCTTCCTGTTCCACCATCATTCTAAGTTTCCTGAAGTCTCCCCAACCCTGTGGAACTGTGAGTTAATTAAATTTCTTTCCTTTATAAATTAACCAGTCTTGCGTATTTTTTTCATAGCAGCATGAGAATGGACTAATAGAACCTCTTTTGCTGTATGCTATAGGTTTTGCTACGTTTTCTTTCCATTTCCATTTATTTTTTTTTATTTCCTTCTTCTTATTTCTTTTTTTTTCTTTTTTTTTTGACAGAGTCTCACTCCATCACCAGGCTGGGGTGCAGTGGCACAGTCTCAGCTCACTGCAATCTCTGCCTCCCAGGTTCAAGTGATTCTCCTGCCTCAGCCTCCTGAGTAGCTGGGACTACAGGCATGTGCCACTGCACCCAGCTAATTTTTGTATTTTCAGTAGAGACAGAGTTTCACCATGTTGGCCAGGATGGTCTTGATCTCTTCACCTTCTGATATGCCCACCTCAGGCTCCCAAAGTGCTGGGAATATGGGCATGAGCCACCATGCCTGGCCCTTTATTTCCTTTTAAATTTCTTTATTGAACATTGGTCATTCAGGAATATGTGTTTAATTTCCATTTATTGGTAAAGTTTCCAGAATTCCTTGTGTTATTGATTTCTAGTTTCATTTCATTTTGGTCAGAAAATATGCTTAGTAGAGTTTTTACTTTTCTGAATTTGTTGAGGTTGTTTTTGGAGTGTAACATATAGTCTATCCTGAAAATGTTTTATGTGCTAATGAGAAGACTTTGTATTCTGCAACAGTTGGATGGAGTGTTCTATAAATATTAGGTCCATTTGTTCTACAGTATAGTTTAACTCTCATGCTTCTTTGTTGATTTTCTGCCTGGATGATCTGTTCATTACCAGAAATGGGGTGTTGAAATCCCTTACCCTTATTGTAGTGTAGACTATCCAGCCCAATAAATCTAATATTTGTTTTATATAATAGGGTATTCCAGTTTTGGGTGCCTATATATTTACTATTGTTATATCTTGCTGAATTGATCCACTTATCATGATATAACAACCTTCTTTGGGTCTTTTTATAGTTTTTGACTTAAAATCTATCTTATCTAAGTTCAGTTACCCTGACTTTCTTATGGTTTTCATTTTTATGAAATACTTTTTCTGTCACCACGATTTCTGTGTGTCTTTACACATGAAGTGAGTTTCTTCCATGCAGCATATACGTGGGTCTTGTTTGTTAATCCATTCAGCCAATTTTAATTGGATAATTTAGTCAGTTTATGTTCAATGTCATAATTGATAGTTAAAGCCTTACTACTTTCATTTGTTGCTTGTTTTGTGGGTTGTTTTGTAACTCCTCTCTTATTCTCTTTCATTCTACTATCTTCCTTTGTGGTTAAGTAATTTTCTCTGGTAGTATGGATTAATTAATTCCTTTTTATTATTAGTGTACCTATTATAGATTTTTGCTTTGTGGTGGTAACCAAAGAAGCTAACCAAAAGCATTCTATAAGTACAAGTATTTAAAACTGATACCAATTTACTGTGATCACACAACAAATAAAACAAACAACTCTCTAAAAATCCTGTGCAAACTAACTCCCTTCTCCACCAACATTTTGAATTTTTGATGTTGTGATTTACATTTGTATTGCTTATCTTTTATCGAGTTGTTATTGTTATTTTTAACAGTTTTGTCTTTTAGTCTTCTTACTAACAATACAAGTGGTTTAAGTACAATAATTAAAATATTAGAGTAACAATCATATTAGCTTCCTTTTCTTTCAATCTGAATAACTTTTATTAGTGTTTCTTGTATGACAGGTCTGATAGCAATAAATGCCATTAGCTTTTGTATTTCTGGGAAAGTCCTCATCTGTCTTTCATTTCTGAAAAATAACTTCGCTGGGTACAGTATTTTTGATATTTTTTTCTTCAGTATTCTGATTACATTGTTGCACTTCCTCTTTGCCTGTAAGGTTTCTCCAGCAAAGTCTGCTACCAGGTGTATTGGATCTCTTATATGTTATTTGCTTCTTTTCCCTTGTTGTTTTCAGGATCCCCTCTTTGTCTTGGACATTTGAGATTTCTATTATAATTTCTTGAAGTATTCTTATTTGGGTTGAATTGGGTTGGTGAATATTGACCTTCATGTACATAGCTAGTTACATATTTATCTAGGTTTTCGAAGGTTTAAAGTTATTATTTATTTGAATAAGCTTACTTACACTTTGTCTTTCTCAGTTTTCTCTTTAACTTCAATAACTTGGATATTTGCCATGTTAATGTTGTTCCATAGGACCCACAAGCTTGGTTTATTCTTTTTCACTATTTTTCTTTTTTCCTCCTCTGATTGTGCATTTTGAAATAGTCCATCTTCAAGTTTACTGATTCTTTTTTTCTGCTTGGTTGGTCCTGCTGTGGATGCTCTCTATTGCATTTTTTAATTTCATTCATTGGGTTTAGTAGGTCCAGGATTTCCTTTTTTAAATTTTAATGTATTTGTTAAAATTTCTCTGGCAAATTTTTAAATTAATTGTCTGTGTTTTCTTGAAGTTCATCAAGCTTCTTTAAAACAGCTATTTTGCATTCTTTGTATGAGAGATTACACACCTTTATCACTATAGGGCCAGTCTTTAGTGTCTTATTTTGTCCATTTGGTTACATCCTGTTTTTTTTTTTTTTTTAGACAGAGTCTCGCTCTGTCACTCAGGCTGGAGTGGTTACATCCTATTTTCCTGTATGTTCTTGATTCCTTTGGAAGTGTGATGATGTCTGCCCATTAAGGAACTAAGTATGTATTTTAGTCTTTGGAATCTGACTTTGGTTGTGGCTGTCCTTCTTCAGAGGAGTATCTAAGAATTCTAGACTGACTGTTGTATGCTCTGAACCTATATCTACTGCATCTATCTTAGCATTAGAGGACATTCTTAGCCCAAGTCTAGGAGAGCTGCAAGGGCTATGGGGTTGACATGGCTTTCTGTCCCTGATGGACCTGGGGAAGGCTCAGTGAGGGTACTAAGACTGTGTAAGAACGCCGGCCAGGGACCTGAACTCAAAAGGCTGTCTCAGTGTCCCAGATGGATATGCATCCCTGAAGGTCTCTGCACAAACAGGATGGGTCCTACTTTGCAGAGTAGTTCTCAGGAGGGGCTACAGATGAGACTAGGCCCCCTCAGGATCTGCACTGGAATGAAGACTGGCATGCCTGTCACACTGACTTAGATGGGTGTGCATCTCCCAGTAGGTTCCTAAACAGATGAGATAGTTCCTTAACTATAGTAGGAGACCTAGAGTTGAGACTGGGATCTGGTGTGGGACAGAGACTGAAAGCCTGGTCTCTTCAAAGAGTGGTATGCATTACCCAGCAAGTTCCTACACAGATAGGACATTTCCTTGACTGCAAAGAGAGAGACTAGACTGAAACTGGGCCCCCTTGGAATCTGCTATGGGACAGAGGCTAGAGACCCTGTCACATTGTCCCAGATAGGAATGAGGCTGTTAGTACATCCCTACAGAGATGGGATAGTTTCCAGTTGCAGCAAGAGGGACTAGAGCTGAGATTAGACTTCCTTGGAATCTGCTGTGGGATGGAGGTTGGCAAGCTTGTCTGGAAGGTTTAGAATCTTAGACTGGGATATATGGGTGAGTCTCCCTCTGGGTCCCTGTGAGAGTAACTCTGAGCTAGGAACTCAGCTAAGGAAAGCTGAAGAAGCACCACAGGACAACGTTCAGGTTCACTGCTGAGACTGATGTCAATGAGCAAATAAACCCTTCCACCAAGGCACTAATGTGCATCATTCCTTGTGAACACCTTGACAGATGGCTTTGGTTAAAAGCTCAAGGCCAAGTGAGGCTATAGCCAAACCTCTTGGGGAACTCTCCTGTTTCTTGTCTTGAACCTGTAAGCAAGCTCAGTAGGACAGATCAGCCACCTTGGTGTTGATCTGCTCTCTCAAAACTACCTTCCTAAGTCTTAGGCTCCACCGGGGTTTCACAAACTCCTACCTGATTCCTGAGACATTTGACTGTGGATGGGTGCAGAAAAAGCTCCACCTTTCAACATTTCCACATTGGAGACAATGTTTCACATGAGTTTTGGGAGCAGACATTGAAACTACAGCAGGGCTACAGCATAAAAAATTTTAATATAGCTGAGAAAAGTTAACCCAAAGAATGTATATGGAAACAAAGCTGAAGATGAGTAAGTAAACAAAGCTGAAGTGTTTAAATTATAACTTAAAACACAAAAATGAATTAAGAGAGCCAAAAATAGTAAGTAGAAAGTTTTATATTAATGTACTCTCTCTATAATTGCTCTTCTTTCTTCTGTCTTTTAAAAGACTATATATAAAGTAATAATTGTACCTGTAGTGTTGGATTAGTGAAATATAGATGCAGTGTACACAATATGTAGGACCAACATTTTCATATCTCATTGAAAATAAGTTAGTATAAATATACAGTTGATTCTGATGAGTGAGAATATATATAGTAAGTTCCAGAACAACTGCAAAAAAAATAACACACACACACACACACACACACACACACATATATATATATACACACACACACACCAAAAGATCAATGAAGAAATTAAAATGTTACACTAGGAAATATTAAGGTAATTCAAAAAGCCATAAAATAGGAATATAGAAGCAAAAACATATGAGACATAGAAAACAAAAAGTAAATAGTAATATGCAAATACGACTCCATCAATAATAACATTAAATATGAGTGAATTAAACAATCCAATTAAAATGCAGAGTTTGCAAAACTGGACACAGAAACAAAAAACAAAACAAAATCCACGTACATGTAGTCTACAGATGACTCACTTTAGAATCAGAGATTCAAGCTGGTTAAAAATAAAAGGCTAGAGGCCAGGTATGGTGGCTCACACCTGTAATCTCAGCACTCTGGGAGGCTGAGGCAGGCGGATCATGAGGTCAGGAGATCAAAACCATCCTGGCTAGCACAGTGAAATCCCTTCTTTGCTAAAAATTAAAAAAATTAGCCGGGCATGGTGGCGGGCGCCTGTAGTCCCAGCTACTCGGGAGGCTGAGGCAGGAGAATGGTGTGAATCTGGGAGGCGGAGCTTTCAGTGAGCCAAGATTGTGCCAGTGCCCTCCAGCCTAGGTGACAGAGCAAGACTCCATTTCAAAAAATAATAATAATAACATAATATAAAATAAATAAAAGGCTAGAAAAACACCAAACACAAGAAAACTGGTGTGCTTATACCTATATTAGGTAAAACAGACTTTATAATAAAATAGAGATCTACAGGGACATTCCATAATAAAAAGTGCTAATCCATCAGAAAGATACAAAAAATATAAACACATACGCACCTAACTGAGGTCACCAAAATAAACAAAATAAAAACTGAAATAATTCAAAGGGAAAACAGAAAAATAACAATAACAAATGGATATTTCAATATCTTATTTTTAATAATAGAAAGGATAGAGAAACCAATCTTGTAAAAGAAGAACAATGTTGGAGAACTCACACATGTAAATTCAATACTTACTACAAAGCTACACAATCCATAATGTGGTTATGTCATAAGGCTAGACATATAGACCAATGCAATAGGATTGAGTCAAAAGAAAAAAAACCTAACATCTACAGTTACTTGATTTTTTGACTAGGGTGCCAAGACAAATCAATGAGGAAGAACAGTCTTTTCAACAGGTGACGCATGTGGGGAAGGAGATTAGCAGAACTTCTTTTCTGAGCACCAGTCACAACCCCTATGATCAAAACAGGATCTGGTCAAAAAAGGATGTGGTAAAGAAACTAGGGCCGGGCGCAGTGGCTCAAGCCTGTAATCCCAGCACTTTGGGAGGCCGAGAAGGCCAGATCAGGAGGTCAGAAGATCGAGACCATCCTGGCTAACACGATGAAACCCCGTCTCTACTAAAAAATACAAAAAACTAGCCGGGCAAGATTGGCGGGCGCCTGTAGTCCCAGCTACTCGGGATGCTGAGGCAGGAGAATGGCATAAACCCGGGAGGCGGAGCTTGCAGTGAGCTGAGATCGGGCCACTGCACTCCAACCTGGGGGACAGAGTCAGACTCTTCCTCAAAAAAACAGTCAAACAAACAAACAAAAAAAGAAACTAGCCCAAACCAGCTAAAACTAAGATGGTGATAAAAGCAACCTTCTAGTTGTCCTCACTGCTCATTATATGCTAATTATAATGCATTAACAAGCTAGAAGACACTCCCACCAGCACCATGACAGTTTATAAGTGCCATAGCAATGTCCAAAATTTACAATATATGGTTTAAAAGGGGAGGAACCCTCAGTTCTGGAGACTCTCCATCCTTGTTCTAGAGTATTTGTGAATAACTTGTCACTTATTTAGCATATAATTAAGAGTAGCTATAAATATAGCTAGCCAGCAATCCATGAGTGCTACTCTGCCTATGGTGAAGCCCTGCTTTATAGAGCAGCCATTTTCCTATGCACAAATAAAGTTGTTTTGCTTTTACTTTACTCTATTTGCTCACTCTTGAATTCTTTCCTGCATGAAGCCAAAAACCCTCCCAGGCTGAGTCCCAATTTTGGAGTTTGCTTGCATCACTTGGACATTAGATTTCCACATGCAAAAGAAATCTGGAGATCTATTGCACAGCATGATGACTATAGTTAACAATGTGTTATATACTTGGAAATTGCTAAGACAATAGATTTTAAATGGACTCACTACAAAAAAAGTATTTGAAATGAGGGATATGTGAATTAGTTTGATTTAATCATTCCACAACTTATACACATACAAAAACATCACTTTGTATACCATAGAAATACACAAATTTTATTTATCAGTTTAAAAAAGTAAACTGAATGTAGTTGGATATTTTCCTCATACCACACACAGAAACTAACTTAAAACAGAACGTGAACCTAAATATTAAAAATAAAACTATAAAATTCCTAGACGAAAATATGGGCATATATCTTTGTGAGCTTCAAGTAGGTCACAAAAAATAAAATATAAAACTTGAAGCATATCAAAATTAAAACTCTTTTGCTTTAAAGAATTAATATAAATAAAGTGGAAAAATATAGAATGGGAGAAAATATTTATAAATCATATATTAGATAAAGGACTCATATATATAATACAAAGAATTCTTTAACTTAATAATAAAAAGACAAACAAATAAAAAAACAACAAAGAATCTAAGTAGGCTGGGCGTGGAGGCTCACACCTGTAATCCTAGCACTTTGGGAATCCGAGGCAGGCGGATCACCTGAGGTCGGGAGTTCGAGATCAGCATGACCAACATGGAGAAACCCTATCTCTACTGAAAAATAAAAAAATTTAAAAACTTACCCAGGCATGGCGGTGCATGACTATAATCCCAGCTATTCAGGAGGCTGAGGCAGGAGAATCGCTTGAACCCAGGAGGTGGAGGTTGCAATGAGCCAAGATCACACCATTGCATTCCAGCCTGGGCAACAAGAGCCAAACTCCATCTCAAAACAAAACAAAAAAAAGAATCTAAGTAGACATTTCTCCAAAGAGGATATACAAATGACTAGCACATAAAAGGATGGTAAAAACCATTAGTCATTAGAGAAATGAAAATCAAAATAACAATGATATACCACTTTTCATGTGCTTTGGTGGCTATAATCCAAATATAATAATCATGCAATAAGAATTGACAAAGATGTGGAGAAAATGGAACTCATACATTGCTGGTGAGAATGGTGCAGCTTACTTTGGAAAACAGTCTGGTAGTTCCTCAAAATGTGAAATATAGAGTTTCATATGATTCAGCAACTGCACTCCTAGGTTTATACTAAGAGAAATAAAAATATATATTCACATGAAACTTGTACACAAATATCCACAGAAATTCTATTAGTAAATAGTCAAAGAATAGAAACAACCCAAATTTCTGTCAATTGACAGAGAACTATTAATAAAATGTAGGATATCAATGCAATGCAATATTATTTGGCAATGAAAAGAAAGGAAGTAAAGATGCACACTACATGTTGACGGACCTTCAAAACATTATGCTAAGCGAAAGAAGCCAATCACAAAATACCACATATTGTATAATTTAATTAATATGAAATGTTCAAAATAGATCTGTAGAGACAGAATGTAGATTATGGTTGCCTAGAATTGGGAGGACTACAGCAAATGAGATATGACTGATAATGAATGTGGGGTTTCCTGTTTGAGTGACAAAAGTATTCAAAAACTGAATAATTGGACAACTCTATGATTATATTAAAACAGTAGATTGTTTAAAGTAAAAGCAACATCACCAACATCACCACACACACACACACAAACAAAACAAAACAAAACAAACAGGGTTTTTCAAATTCAGTACTATTCATATTTTGGTCTAAATAATTATCTGTTGTGAGGGTTGCCTGTGCATTGTAGAAGTTCAGCAGTGTTCCTGACCACTACCTACTATATGTCAGTAGTGACCTCATGCATTAATAACCAAAATTGACTTCAGGTATTGTAAAATGTCCCCTAGGTGGAAAATCAACCCCACTTAAGAACTACACATATAATTGACAAGACTGAAGGATACACATTTCAACCAGTTAACTATGGTCACTTCTGAAGAGATAAAGGGGACAGTGGCAACGGTAAGAGGAGGAGACTTTTAATTTTCTCAATATACTTTTGTACTTCATGATTGACCTGAGAATTATAATGGGCTAAGTGTTATGTGTTTTTTTAGATGATAAAAATTAATGAACTTCCTGTCAAGAGTAACAAACTAGCCCATATTGACAAATATAGAATGCCATCATAGTAGACCATTTATAGGGTGACGGTGGCTTATGGAGATGGAGAGAGTGACAAGTAATATAGATTTTTGTGTATTTTAAATATATTACCTAAAGACTTACTGAGAGATCAGATGTGAAGTGTGAAGAAAACAGAAAGATAAAACGTGTGTTTTGCTTAAGCAACTGACTCAGTGATGATGCCACTAGTGATGTGTGAGAGTTGAGGATGAACAAATTGGGGATTTTTGTGAGGAGAAGTGAAATCACTAGTTCCATTTGGACAATTAATTTTGAGTTCTATGATAGATTTCCACACGGTGATTTAAAAGTAGACAGTCCCAGAGTGGAACAGAATAATAATTTTCATAATGATCTATGAGAAACAATGGGTAAAGCCATATTTACTGCTGATTCAAGTTGGAAATTAATAAATAAAATTTAAAACCTAGTTTTAAAACCTAATTTAAAACCTAAAATTTAAAAATTAAATTTAAAACCTAAAACTCGTATTATATTGTTTTATGACAAAAAGTATCTTATTATACCTTATAATAATAAACAGAGAAACAACAAACAAAAAAGCATAAAGTTAACATACATTTCTGCTTTTACAATCCAAAGGTGAAAAATGTTCACTTGGAAATACACACAGAGAAAAATCACAACATAAAAAAACTATTTTAAAATAAAAAATTCTACTAAATAAGAAACAAATTACTACATTAGAAAACATCAGTAAAAATATTGATTTTATGTTCTACTGAACAGAATTAGCTTTGTTGCAACAATGTATTTAGGAAGAAATGGTATAACTCTTACAACGTCAATATCAGGAGTAAGATTTTGTGTTTTTTCATCTCCTCAAACCAAAAACAAAGAGATTGATTCAAAAGACTAATGACATTCTCTTTTCTTGAAAATGAGAAAGAATCACAGTAATCAAAGGAAAATAATATTATTTTATTTTCATTATTATTATTTCTGCAACATTTATGTTAGCTTACGTTTGATCCCTTATAGTGGGACAGACACTGTATTAAAAACTTTAAATGAAACATATCGTTTAATCCTCATAGTAACTCTATGAAATAGGTACCTTACTTTTTTAGATAAACAGAGACTTAGATATGTTAAATAACTTGCTCATTTCACATGTAATATTGTATTCTTTGTTCACACTTTGGCCATTGGATTTCTGAGCTTGTGATATTTTTCAAACAGTGGAGAAGACGTCACATACAAATTTTAAAAGAGAAAAATACAAAAAAAAAAAAAAACCTTGCTATAGTCATGGTCTAGGCATTCAAAGCAGCTGTAAGGGTGTGAAGACGCAGAAGTTGTGGTTACTTCTACCTTCATTGATGTTTGTTGCTGCTTCCCAATCAAGAGCAAAAAAGCATAGAGACATTGATATAGCAGCCCTTATAAAATTGCAAATCCTTCCTGTTCTGTAGTGAAAATAAATAACAGTCACTTAGGTTTAAATTCAACCTCAGAAATACAGTAAGTATATTTTATTTTCAAACATATTTACATATTACCTTTATATTCTTTTGATAACATAAGCATCGGTATTTTCCTGTCATACCTATAAAAAGTTTCCATGTGATAATCTGGTTGTGAAGACCTATAACTTCAGCTTTTTTTTCTTTAAGTAAAACTAGCCTCAAAATGCAAAATCTGCTTCCTCCAACTGAAGGTATTTAAATTACATTGTGGATAAGATGTTGTAAGCAGAGTAGCTAAAGCAGTGTTTTATTTCTGAAGTAAATGGACTGAAACAGATGGAAGGGGGAAAAGAGAGTTTTCCTAGAGGCACAGTGTCTGTGTGTCACCAGCTGTTGCTGGGAGATAATGTGCAATGGCAAGTGACATACAGGAGGAAATCCAAATGCCTCCAGTCCTAGGCTTTGGACTGTTAGGAGAAAAGAGCCTTTCCTTGTGTTCTTTTAATTGAAGGTGAAGCCTGAAATTTGCAATGCCCACTTAAAATGATCCCGCCTTATTTGATTGAAACGTAAAACAGGATTCAAAATTGCCTGTTATTCCAGAGTGGAATTCAGCTCAAACTATATATTTCCTGGAAGAAGCCATTGGGGAGTGGAAGAGGGTAATAGACAAAAGATAAAAATGTACTGTATTCTTAATCTTGCTATATATTGCCTGTAAGTACTTGCACTACCTAAATTTAAATTTAATCAAATATTCCTATTTTAAGTTTTGTTATTTAAATACAAAAAGAAAAATGCAAATTTGAACCATAATTGCTTGAATCTGTGTTTTTGGGGAAGCCTAATTTTTACATTAGTTGATTGTTTTGGTATTAAAGGCAAAGCCACAAGACATATTGTGGATGATCTTGTAGGCCCTATAACATATAAGGCTGAATTTATCTAAGAGTGGTATTTCTTTGTTTTCACAAAGTCTACTCAAAAGAGACTCTGGGAATAAGGAGATGTAAGAAAAGATATGAGTAGGGAATGGAAAAAGGGTCTCAGGTGGTAAAGAAGCCAAAATACATGAGGGAAGAAAGATGGGAGTAATGTAAAAATCGGAAATTATATACTTTGGCACTTATGTAGCATTGTCTAGAAACAGATTTCAAGTCACCACTGGGAGATAGGTAGGTTAAGCATATTAGAAGCAGACTATGGAATACTATGCAGCAAGTAGAAGCAAGGGATTAGATTTATATATAGCCACATGGATAGTTCCTAAAAACAGGTGCCAAGTGAAAAAAAAAAAGTATGAGATGCTTCATAGATATAAAAGAATGCAATTTATGTAAATGACATATTCATGCAAAAATTGTATATTACAAGTTTTCAGTGAAATAAAAAATACATTTAACACATCAGAATGATTACTTAGAGGATGAGAACAGAATGTGGTTTCTGGAGACAAAAGATATGAAGAGTGCTGAAACTTGAAATTAACATAAAAATTAAGAGGGGGTTATAATAACAGCTGCCATAACATATTACTACAGACTAAGCTCAAACAACAGACATTTATTTTCTCCCAGTTCTGGAGTCTAAAAGTCCATGATCAAGGTGCCAGTAAATTTGGTTTCTGGTGAGGGATCGCTTTCTGGCTTATAGATGACTGCCTTATCTCTGTACTTACAATGACTTTCCTCTGTGTTCGCCCACCTGGAGAAGGAGATGGGGCTCTGGTCTCTCTTTTTCTTGCTATAAGGATATCAATCCTATCAAATTAGAGCCCTACCCTTATTAACCCATTTAACCTTAATTAATTCCTAAAAATCCTATCTCCAAATACAGTCACATTGGGGGTTAGGGTTTCAACACATAAATTTGAGGGAAATATAATTCAGTCCATGGCTGGGGTCTCACATGGACCAATGATGACAGTGTGCAGTTTAAACTTTGTAGGTAATTCACTCAGCCTTGAGGCCTGAGGAGGATGTTTTAGGAAGAGGGATGTAATATAATTCCAGACTTTCCCCAGTCTTTGATACTCCAGAATCTTTTGCATAATCTGCCACAGGAGAGATCTAATCCGCTTATAGAGAGCTCAGGACCAACAGGAGGGTAAGGTATCTAGGGCTCCTTAAATTTTACACCCTAGGTACCTCCCTCTTAGAAATGGCTCTGTTCTTACCAATACCATTTTAAGGACTCCCTCAATTTGACTAAATATTAGTCAGCTTTCTAGGATCTTGACTTCGCTTTTCTTAGAGTATTTATTTCAGAAAACTTACAATTGTAAGTCCTTCTTTTGCCCTCCTTGAGATGTAAATTTTCTCCTAGCCTCTTGTCAGTTTTGCAATTCAGGAATGTCTTTTTCAAGAACTAGAGAGCATCTATTTAAAATGTAATCAGCAATAAAAACAGCACTCCTATCTCCTCAACTCCCTGGAAGGGTAGGAGTTTAACTTCAGTAAGCACCAGCTAGCAAACACAGATAGCCTAATCACACTGATCAAACTCTCCTCTAATATCCTTCAGTACTTTTCCACTAGCTCACTTCTTGCCTTTTTTTGTTTCAGAGGAATTGAGTTTAATCTCTCTCTTTTGTTTCAATAATCTTGATCCCATTGCAACATCTTGAATAGAGTGTATTTTGCCAATTTAACTCCACTGGTGTAATTTTTATTTGACGGTTTCAAATTTGGTTTAATAGAGAACAAAAAAGAGAAACTAGTGAATTGAGTGAAAACATTAGTGTGATTTACAATTCAAGAAAATTAGAAAGTAAAAGCAAAAGGAGATCAGTATAAACATAAGACCTGTCTACATACCGTAAGATGTTAGAAGTAATATTTGCTTTCCCAACTCACATTTGGGTTACGGCTCAAGTTATACATATTTAAATATTAAGCAAGAATGTTACCATGTAACTGGAGCATGTTGAGATACCTTATCAGCTAATACTTATGTTTCTCCTAATAAGAACTCAGTAAAATTAAAATTTTAAGCATATGTATTTTATGGTAACTATTACTTCTTGACCAAATATTTCTGTATGTCTTATTGATACTAGATATTATCAATATCTAGTTCTAGATATTATTCATTGATTGTAAGCACCATCTTCAGGTCTCAACTGTCCTGTATTGAAGGACTAAGTGAGACTAAGTTCTTTCCTGTATTGCGGGACACTTAAGTGAGAATTTGAAGACATAAGGGAATTCTTTACTCTGCTCAAGCAATGTGATAGATACTTGGATAAACAGCAGTTCTGAGGTTTTTTCCAGAGCTTTGGATTATATGCTTTGGTGCTGGAAACAGCTGCCTTCATGAGTGGTGGATTTAGATGATATTGGCATTCTCTATTTTTTTTTTCAGCCAAAAATCACTCTTTGATGTAATTTTCTGTATTAAATCCCTTTTTGTAAAAATATGTGATTTCTGTTTTTAAATGATTATTAAATAATTCTATACTTATTATCAACATTACAAATTTTCTAATAATAAGTTAAAAATAAAATCAATAGGAAAAAATGAAATCTTTTCCTCTAAGATCTGATACAAGGGAAGGATACTAATTCTTGCTGTTTCTATTCAACATAGTACTAGCAAGAGCAATTAGACAAGAAAAAGAAAGAAAAGGCATTCAAATCAGAAAGAAAGAAATAAAACTATCCCTGTTGAAGATGATCATATATGTATAAAACTCTGAAGACTCCAAAAAGGGTAAAATAATTAAAACTTAATAGAGTTTGGATGTGTATTGCCACCCAAATCTCATGTTAAAGTATGATCCTTAATGTTAGAGGTAGGAGTTGGTGGGAAGGGATTAAATCATGGGGGCACATTTCTCATGAATGGTTTAGCACCAAACCCCTTGGCACTGTCCTTGAGCTAGTGAGTGAGTTCTGAGATATGGTTATTTAAAGCATGTAGTACCTCCCCCTTTGCTTTCTTGCCCCTGCTCTGGCCATGAGACATGCCTGTTCTCTTGTTTTGCCTTCTGCCATGATTGTAAGTTCCCTGAGGCCTCCCCAGAAGCCTAGCAGATGTCTGCATCATGTTTTCTGCACAGTCTGCAGAACTATGAGCCAATTAATCTGTTTTCTTTATAAATTACCCAGCCTCAGGTATTTCTTTATGGCAAAGAAACAATGGTCTAATACAGAACTAGTAAATGAAAATGAATTCAGTAACACTGTGAGATGAAAATCAATCAATAGGAAAAAATAAGTTGCATTTCTTCACACAAATAATAGTCTATTCAAAAAATGAAGTAGGAAAACCATCTAATTTATCATAGCATCAAACAGAATAAAACACTTAGAAATAAATGTAACCAAGGAGATGAAAGACCTATGTACTAAAAACTATAAAATATTCATGAAAGAAAATGAACAAAGAAATGAAAAGATATCACTTATCCCTAAATTGAAGAAAATAATATTGTTAAAATATCCATACTAATCAAAGTGTTCTACATATTCAATGGAATAACTATTAAAATTCCAATAGTATTTTTCACAGAACTAAAAGGAAAAGCCTAAAATTTATACAAAACTACAAAAGATTTTGAAGAATGAAGTTGGAGGCATCACACTTTCTAATTTCAAATTACATTACAAAGACATGTTAATCAAAACAGTGTGGTACTGGTATAAAAAACAGACACACAGACAAATGGAACAGAATAGCAAGCCCAAAAATAAATCCAAGCATATACGATCAACTAATTTTTGAAAAGAGCACCAAGAAAAGACAAAATGGGGAAAATATAGCCTTTTCACTAAATGATGCTGGGAAAACTAGATATCCACTTGCAAAAGAATAAAATTGGACTGTTATTTCACACCATACACAAAAATGGATTAAATATAAGTTTCAATATAAGAGCAGAAAGATCAAAAAGTACAAAGTTGTAGTTATGTAGGATGAGTAAATCTAGAGATCTAATGTATTAATACATGATGATTATAACAAGTTGTATTGTACTGCATACGGGAAATTTGCTAAGTAGATTTCAGATGATCCTACCACAAAAACAAAAAATGGTAACTATGTGAGAAAATGGATACATTAATAGCTGTAGTAATCATTTCATTATATACCTATTAAAACATAATGTCATTGATTTTAAATATGTACAAAAATTTTTTTAAATAAAAATATTAGGATATGTATTTAAAAAAGAAAAGTCTGGCTGTACAGTTGTTATTTAAAACAAGCTCCTATTTATATTTATATGTAAGGTTTTATGACCTAAAACACTTTCAGCTCAATACTATGTTGTTAATTTTAATGTCTGTAATATAGTCTATTAATATTATGTCCAAATTTCAGAAGAGTTAAATATGGGAAACTGTGTGATTAATAAAAGTCAAACAAATTCAATTTTATAATAAATTTATTCAAATATCAGTTAACTCGTTGAAAATTTTAAAAAGTAAACAAAATTACAAAATATTGAGCAATAAGATTTTAACTATTCTTAACTCCTAACTACAATATATTTTAAGAATACTGTTTATATATTAATTTTTTTGTTTATTTTTTTTCCCCCATTATATGGTCCTTTTAGAGGAAAATAATAGAATACAGGTAAATATACCGGAACATTTTTTAACTCGTAAGAGCAAAGTTGAAGTGCTTTGTTTATTATAATATTATTGTTTATTTAAAAAAAATCTTTGAGAACATTTTCATGTAGATAAAGCTTTAGAAATCCCTTCTTAGAGACTTTTTTCCTGCTTAGGGATTATTTTCACCCCCTCCCCCCGCCCCGGACAGTCTTTCAATAGGGTTATACTTTTACTGAATGTAATTCACTCTCTTGACCCGGGTAAAGCTATGATCTTTTAATACTTCGGAGGAGTATGGCCTGATTTTGTTGTGAGGTCCTAGCATTCCCTTGTGTAGGCTTTTAACCTCTTGTCTTAGTTCTGAAATGGTCCATAACACTGTGTATGATTGTCTTGTTTTAATGGGTAACTAGTCCAACAGATTTTCCACAGACTGATTCCAATTAAACACAGAGACTATTTTTCCTCCTCTTTCCTATGTATATTAAGTTGTTAGGACTGCCATAAGAAAATCTGTTATGCTGCCTCAGAGTGCATGGCTGAAAAAGGGAAAATTATTTTCTCACAGTTTTAGAGGATAAAAGTAATAGACCAAGGTTTTGGCAAGGTTGTTTATTCTGAGGCCTCTCTCTTGTAATATCTATCTTTTTCTGATGTCTACATACAGAGTCTCTGTATGTTCTTATCTGCCCTGTTGGATTGGTCTTATTGGATTAAGGCTCACTCTAAGGGCCCCATTTGAATGTAACTGCCTCTTTAAAGGCCCTATCTCCAAAAAAATCACATTCTGAGGCATTTCATACCTTCTGTATATTAATGTTGTGAAGAAACACAATTTGTTCCATAGCACATGTTTACTTATTGCCCAAAAAATTAGGGAGGAAAAATTCGTTGAGAACCATCATCATTCCTGTCAAGCTTGGAGATACTGAGTATCTTGGAATAGTATCTTCTATGATACTATAACCAAATGTGAAAATACTGAGTATCTTGGAATAGTATCTTCTATGATACTATAACCAAATGTGAAAGATCCACCTTCATCTAAATAAGTAGCTATTTATAGACACAATTCCTAATAGATTAAAAAAAAGGGTTTTTGCCTTAACACATATAAACTTTATCACACCAGTCAAAAATAATGAAAGAAAATTTCTAGAGAACGTAAAAAGTGTTTTAGCACAATACTGCAAATACATTTGAAGAGGAGAAAAAAGATCTTTCATGCACTAATGAGGTTGCCTAGAGATGTACTATGAATAATCATGAATTGAACAATCAATTCCCAGTGTGTAAAGAGGAAACAAATATTTAAAATGACACCAACACTTCAATTTATCAAAGAGTAAGCAAATTTTATTTAAAAATTTTAATTTCTGGTTTTCAAATCATATTTTAAAATGTAGAATCATAGTTACCAATTGTAGCAGGTTGATTTTTTTTTTCTTGAAAAGGTACTTACTTCTCAGTTCCAGTGAAACAAAATGCTAGGAATGACTGAAATATGACAAAGCTTTTTCAGAGTTTTATGATTATTATAGGGTTTTGATACTACTGTAAAAAAGCAAATAAGGATTTAGATAATGATGTTTTATGACAGCAATTGGGTGTAAAATTTAGAAAAAATAATGTGAGTGAAGTTGACAGACTAGGTGACTTGCCTCTCTTTGTTAGTCCTCAATGACAAACTTTGTGTAATTATTGTATATTTATCAGTCAATTTTTATTTTCCAAATGTTTTCAATAGCCTTAATTATTTTTGTTATTATTGCCTATCTATATTTCACTTATTTCTTGTTATTTCTTGACCTCTTAATTCACATAAGAAAGGGAAAATATGAAGCAGCAATGTTTGTTGGAATATTACCTTAGGCATTTTGATATAGTCATTATCCATTTTCTTTAATGCTTTTAGTCATGTATTAAAAAGTATTTTAAGGTGGTGTGTGGTGGCTCACGCCTGTAATCCCAGTACTTCGGGAAGCTGAAGTGTGTGGATCACCTGAGGTCAGGAGTTTGAGACCATCCTGGCCAACATGGAAAAACCCCATCTCTACTAAAGATACAAAACTTAGCCAGCATAGTGGCGCACACCTTGAATCTGGGAGGTGGAGGTTGCAGTGAACAGAGATCGAGCCACTGCACTCCAGCCTGGGTGACAGAGCAAGACATTCGCTCTCAAAAAAAAAAAAAAAAGTATTTAAAATTTTCCATTGCTAATTATATCCAAGAAAGGGAGAATATTTTCCTTTAAAAAGTGAGTGACCTGTATATTAAAATTAATATTCCTCTGCTGAATTTGTACATTTGATGATTCTTAAGAGTCAAAAAAAAAAAAACTAAATGAATGAACATGATATCTAAAAGTATTATTCACTTTTATGAGAATGATGTCTATGTTTCACATTTCAAGGAAGTAACTGTTCTTTAAACTGTTCCTTACCTGTTGGCTTATAGTAAGCTGCAGATATACTATATTTCACTTCATAATTTATTTTAACCAAAAGTGTTGATAGTATGGAAACGTAAGTAATTTATAGCTGCTAATTACAGAAGCCTAAAAAATAAAAGAACCTTGAGAAGGCTAATGAGGAAAAACAGAAAAAATATATATATACAGCAAGTCATTTTAAAATAAGAGAATGTAAAACAATGTAGTAAATATTCTAGGCTTTACAATATTTTGAATTCCAGCAACATCTAACACTTTCAATATTGAAATTTCCATGACTCTTTTTGGTTCATCTGATTACACATGATCTAGTTAATAATAGAGCTCCTTTATACCACTGATTATCCATCTGTCAAGTGAAAGGATGATATAGGCAGGACAGGCAAGATCTTTGTTCTGAGTCTGCTCCACCGTGACCACACCTGGTTGACTTCCACTGTATTACTTCTCACAGCATATACTCGGCCATGACCATATTATATTATACTTAGTCATGTTTCCATCTGTATTACTCAGGGTTCTTAGAGAAACAAAACCCATAGGACTTATACTGACATATAATATATTATATCATATATATTATATGTCCAAAAGCTGAAGAACCTGGAGTCTGATGTTGCAGGAAAGGAAGCATCCAGCACAGCAGAAAGATGAAGTTCGGAAGACTTAGCCAGTCTAGTCTCTTCATGTTCCTCTTTCTGCTTTTATTATAGCCTCACTGGCAGCTGATTAGACAGTGCCTACACAGATGAAGGATGGGTCTGACTCTCCCAGTCCACTGCCTGTAATGTTAATCTCCTTTGGCAACACCCTCACAGACACACCCAGGAACAACACTTTGCATTCTTCAAACCAGTCAAATTGACACTCAATATTAACCATTACATATGTAATAAATTTATTATGGAAATTTGTTCCTGAAATTATGAACACCAAGAAGCCCCACCAGTCTGCAAGCTGGAGCACCAGGAAAGTTGATGGCGTAATTCAGCCTGAGTCTGGAGGTCTGAGAGCCAGGGAGGCTGAAGGCATAGCTCTCAGTCTGAGGCTAAAGGTCTGTGAAATTGAAGGGGTGCTGCTGCAAGAGCTGGAGTCCAAAAACTCAAGAACCAGGAGCTCTGATGTTCAAGGGCAAAAGAAAGTGGACCTCCTAGCTCAGGAAGAAACAACATACCCTTCCTCACCCTGCTGCCTATTCTGGCAGGCCCCCAAGGGACTGGATGAGGTCCACCCATATTGGTAAGGATAGATCTTCTTTACTCAGTTTACTGATTCAAATTCTACTCTCTTCCGGAGACTTTCTTACAGAAACACCCAGAAATTATGTTTTACCAAATCTGAGTATCCCCTACCCTGGTTACATTGACACATGAAAATAATCGTCACAATATTTATTTCCAGTACCTGGGTTAATAAGGCAAAGTTGCAGAATTTAAATGACTTTGAAAATCTAAGCTGTTTGCAACAGCCTTAACATGTCAGCATCTGAACCACTTCTGAAAAAAAAAATTAGATCGAAATCATGATTCAAAAACGAAAGTGATTCATTTAACAAGCCAGGGGCCAAGGAATGTGGCAAAACTCAGGGAAGAAGAAACCCTTTATTATATTAGACCAGAAAATGCTGCAGAGAAGAGGCAGCATTTGAGTTGAACCATAAAACGTGGACTATCATAAAATTTTAAAATAAGTAAATGAATAAATAAACATTAAAATAGCTGCATTCTATTCCCAGAAATATTTGTCAAGGCAGTTACTGCATTTTAAATGGAATATGAAGGCAATGATGTATTCGGAAGCACACTGTGTACATTCATCAAGGGACACTCAGATACTGATTGTGCAGCTGAACAATATTCAGTGCATTTTATTATATATATTATATCTAGCAAATATATGTATAAGATGTATTATATTTTAGGTTGAATTTTCAACATGTTTTGCTTGTTTTCACTATCATTTTATCATATATTTTAACCTCAATAAAAATTCAATATGACAAAATTCAGTATGTCAGCTAGCCTTTAAAATGTAGTTTTACCTAAGCAAGAAGATGGAATTTTCCATTTATAGTGTTTCCTCTTGTTGAGTTACTATAATGGCATAATTTCAGAAGCAATTTTCAATAAAACTATTCAGTATTATTTAATAAATTTATGATAATGAGGCATAATTTTCATTAAACTAAATTACTAGGTCAATAATATTACTTCAATTTGCTGTAAATATGGTTTTAGAATAACAGCAGGTATACATCAATTCTCAGAAAATTCATACCTGATGCTGGAATATGAGGTAAAAATTGAATAAAGTTGAAATTATTATTTTTTAAGCAGCTCTTTTATTAACAGCTGTTTACTTTGAATCATATTGTGTGAATAGTTCATATCTCTAAATGAGCATTCTGTGATGAGAATGTGCTGGTGTTTGTATCCTATTTTCTATATTACAAGTAATACATGGAAATTAGATGTTTCTTAGAAATAAGTCATGCATTTTATTCTCTTACATAATGTTACTAAGAGTTATAATTTTTCATAAGTATATAGTAATATAATCATTATTTGACCTTGTTTGGTTATTTTAAAAGGAAAGAATTGCTGTAATGAAAGGAAGATTGTTAAGAACTATGTCACAAATATGTCCAGATACTCAATACTCACCTTATCTGTGTGGAATTTTAAGAATTATTTTCAAATGAAAACTTTATATAGTAGGTTTCAACTGATGGGAGAAAGTAATTGATGACCTTGGTAATTGTATAAATATGCTAACACTTTTAAGTAATATTTGAAAAGGTTTTATTAGAATTCTGGATGTATATTATTATAATGCCCATTAACAGTTGGAATGTTGAATTAAATGTAGAATAATTAAACAGTAGGCCACATCTTGAGAAAGAAAGTTTTATTTAAGACAATTACCATCTTAAATTGCTATGAATAATAATCCTGAGACACAGGCAAAATTTAAGGCAATGTTACTCATTCCATCCCCTAAGTTTTACTGGAGCATGCAATACCTTTTCTTAGTGAGTACATAAGTGTGAATAGTCAGGAAATAAACTATTCCTCCAGTGCTAGAGTGGTCAAGAATGACCATGTAAAGAGTGCCATGAAACAGAATCCAACAATTTCCTAAGCTGAGACACAACAAATGTTTTCCAAGTGTATGCCTCAAAACAGAAATCCCAATAGCCTCTTCCACAGTTGACTAGGCTTGAGCATTTTATGAGTCGTTCTCCTCATTTTATATCTGGCATCTAAAATTAGATGTAACATCTCTCAAGTAAGAGTTTTTTGTGTTTATGTACACCACTAAATGAAATAATCCACTCCAGTTTTGTATGGTATAGATTATGCCACACAAAATGAATATATACGTACAGGTTATAGATATTTATATACCTGTTGATTTTGTGTGGAGTAAGAAAAATGTATTTCTGCTTTGTTTGAATTGAGTATGGTCCTACGATAAAGAAAGAGGTATACTATATTTGAAGAAAGAATGGTAACTTTCAATATTCAATTATATTCTCTATCTACTATTTACTTCTCTAAATTGATTATGTGATTTGGTTAAAAATAACTATCCAGTGTTGTCCATATTTTGTTTCTATAGTACCATTTGATTCAGAAGTCTATTTTATTGAACTAGATATTCAACACACACGCCAACTTCTGCAAATGATGAGTAGATTTTCTTGGCAGGCTTGCCTAGGTAGTTTTAGAAATGAATCCAGCCATTGACTGGTGTGTTTTAATTGCTATAATTTGAATAATTAATTCTATGTTTAGAAAATGAGTTCAAGGTGGTGTGTGATTAACCATGTTTAATGAAGTCATTACCTGATTAAATAGCATTTCATGTCCATGACTGATTATATCCAAATGCTAATCAATTTGCTTTAAATTGTCTCTATATATTTGAATTTGTTATACTTTTGTGTTACATCTGCTATGGAGGAAACTACATTAATATTCTATTATTGGTAACTCTTGGATTTATCTTTACTAGAAGTACAGTATAGGGAAAAGTGTTTCAACTCCACTAGAAACAACATCTGCAGAGAATGTTCATGGCTTAGCAAATGATTTCATTTCGGAAAGCAGGGCTTTTAATCAAAGGGACTAGTTTCATTAAGAAGAAAGTTCTTTTTAACGATAAGTCAGATGGCTGAATTTCTGAGGGGCTTTTTAACATATCAAGTCTACCTCTAATCTTCACAGGTAGGTAGGACATGTCAACCTTTCCATGCAGTTTTCAGAAAGTGAGTGATTTTAAATAAAGAAATTTGAACTAAATTTAATAATAGAATTCAAGAGTGTGAATAGATGTATTTTAGAAGATGGATACCAGCTGTTTTTCTTCTACACTAAGTATAGAACAAGATAAAATAAAATTAAACTAAGAAATTAGGTATTCTGGGTTTTAGGATTGCTTTGAAAGCACAGAGTAACTGTTATATGCTAGAAATGGATTGCTGAGTTGGGAATACAACACTTTTGTAGAAAATCTTAATATCTGAATAATTTCTAATGTAGTTTACTTATATAACTTCCTACTTGAAGTATATCAATCCTTTATTTCTACATGAAATAGTCAATAACTTTTCAAGTTTGCTTTATACAGCAAGTAAACATAGTGTTGTAAGAACATTTTCATATTTTCAAGGCAAAAACAAACTTCAGAGTGAAACAGGCCATTGTTTACATTGTGAACTCAGTTCTATTGACAAAGAACTCTGACACTACAACAAATACATTAAATACATACACATACATGCCGGTATACCTCAGTGTTCTTCCACTATACTTTGAAAAATATGTTCCATTTTGTAAATTCTCACATCTGAAGATAATAGATTTTTCTATAGTTACTAGAAAACTGCTGCCAATTTCTGAATAATGCATGTAAAAATTTTGAAATTTTATACATGTACAGACAGATCAGGGTGTATATTATGGGGTGTTTAGTAACATCTCTGGTCTTTACCAACTAGATGCTAGTAGCATCCCTGCCTTCATGTCATGGCAATCAAAAATGACCACCTACATTTTCAAACTGTCTTGGGAGGTAGTGATGGTGGTGGTGGTGGCAAAATTTCGCTCAGTTGAAAATCATTCACATAACATTTAGATAATAAATAATCTCTATCAGCACCAGGTTTAGTTAATATTTACAAATATAAATTCATGACCCAGAGTTATTTTTTGATAATTAATATAAACAATAAAACAAATTGAGTCCTTTGTATATGAGTACAAAAGTAATACTTTTATGAAAGTGGATAAATGAATTAAAGAATTCATTAATGTTAACATGAATAAATGAATAGAAGAAGATAAAACACTGAATACCACAATCTGAAGTCATCCTTAAAAGATACTGATAAGGTTCGTGTCTGTTGCTGCTTAACTCTAAAATGGATTTTCTTATGTGTTACTTACACATAGATATATGTGTTACTTAAACATAGATATAAGTCACATGCACATAACCACACTATATTTTTAAATTTCCCTAAATTTTCCAAGTTTTCTAGATATTCAGAAATAGCAAAAATTATTTAGATTTTTATCAGTACTTTACATTTTCAACTGTTAATTAATTTTTTATAACTTTTTGCAACAAGGATAAGTTTGATTTTAAATCCTTTTCTGCTTTTTCTCTATTATTCCCCACTTAGCAGAGGTTATTAATAATGTTAGGTACACATATGTGACTAATAAGAATAGGAATAAACTTTGATTAATTATCCTATGTGTGCCAACTTGTTTTTTAAAATCACACTTTTTGCCTTCTGTCATGAGCCTAAGCTTCTACATTTGAAAGATTTTCTTTCCTAATGCCTTAGAGAAGATCATATCAGCTGGGTGTGGTGGGTCACACCTGCAATCCCAGCACTTTGTGAGGCCAACATGGTAGGATTGCTTCAGCCCAGGAGCACAAGAGCCCAGGAGTTTGAGCCTAGGCAACATGACGAGAATCCCTTTCTATTAAAATATATACAAGATTTGCTTTAATAAAAGAAAAAGAAAAAATAATACGATTATATTCATCTTTCTTAAAACACCCAAACGTGATATTCTAACTGACTGAACTGACTCATAGTAAGAGGAGTGTTTCCTACATGAAAGCACACGCTACTAAGGAAATGGGAGACAGTTAAAAATCTTTAAAGTTTTTTAGTCTCTTACATCACATTAATCTACTTAAGAAAATCTGAGTTGTATGAGATAATTATCTTTCATTCTTTATTTTATAACAGAAACCATTAATTATAATAATGATTGCTTTGGGACACTGGAGAGCAGAGCTTAAGAGTAAGTAATATTAGTTTCCATCTTCCAAGGCTACAGTAGTTCAGTTTTGCATTGGAATTACCCTAAATAAATGAAATAGACATTGAGTTCTTTTTGAGAATGATAGATTTTCTTTCCTACATACTTCTTATCCATAACAATTTATTTGACTTCCAAGTTAATTACTTGTTATTTCTGCCTACTCATTATAGTTTCTTCTTCAGTTACTATGAACATTATGATAGGCAAATGCCAAGATGACTCCCAAGATTCTACTGCCTGATATACATACTTTTTATAATCCCTTTCCTTGAGTGCAAACAGAGCCTGTGAATATGATGGAACACCTTTCCCTTGATTATGTTACATTATATGGACTAAGGAATTTTTCAGATATAATGAAGATCCCTAAACAGCTAAATTTGAAATAAAAGGGAAATAATATTATCTTCGATAGACCTGACCTAATCAATGAGTTCTTAAAAGAGATAAGTAGCAGCATAAAATGCTCTGTTCCTGGTGTGAAGAAAGGAAATAGGCATACCAGTGAACTTTCTTCTGGAGAAAGTTACCTAGCTAGTACTGAAAGAATGGCCTCTGGGAACTAAGAGTGATCTCCAATCAAAGCATCGCAAGAAAACAACAGTGACTTCAGTCCTACAACCACAAGAAACAAATTATACCAACAACGTGAATGAGATTGAGAGAACTCCAAGCTAATGATGAGAATGCTGCCACTGCCCACAACTTGGCATACCCTTGTGAAACCCTGAGCAGTAAACTTATCTCAGACATCTGAGCTACAGAAACTGAGATGATAAATGAGTGTGGCAGTCAACTGCAAAGTTTGTACTAACTTTTTACCCTGCAATAGAATATTAATACAAACTTCTGGTAACAAAATGGTGCCTTGGAAGCAAGCTTACTCTACTCCTCCCTACAGAAAACCAAAAACAAATACATAACACTGACATTATCACCAAATATGCCAGAACTCAAATATGAGGATGAGACAGTTCCTATGTCACAGAGAAGTTAAACATCTGAGGAGATGGTAAGAAAATCAAACTTCCACATTTTTGACATCCCTCCCCGTAATCTGTCCAGGACCAAGCATGTGAAAACATTTCCCTGAATCATAGTGTTAATACTGGAAAAAGTGAACAACCAGCTACTCCACTATCTTGGGTTCCCTGGCAGGAGACCTACTGCTGCCTGAACCAAAGGGAAGCACTGGGAGTGCCTGAAGGGAGAAGTATCCCTAAAAATAGCCAGAGTCAAAGTAGGAAGGTAAAACCATCCTTAGACCTGAAATCTCTGCTCTGTGACTAGATTAGAGGTGACACCAAACCTGACCAGCTGTTTAGCAGCACCATGCAGTAACGAGGTTCACACCACAGATGTCCTGGGCAAAAACCCCTAACCAGCCTTTTCACACTATCAGAGCATAACTAAATGAAACATATACTGAAAAATCACAGAAGATTGACGAAACACAAAGTTGTTTCTCTGAAAAGATAAACAAAATCAACAAGACTTTAGCTAGATTAAGAAAAAAGAGAAAAGATCCAAATAAAAGCATAAATAAAAATTAGACACAACAACTAAGAATTACTAGAGACTATTATTAACCCCTACAGACAAGAAATTGGAAAACCTAGAAATACATAAGTATCTAAACACATACAACCTTCCAAGGTTGAACCATAAAGTAATATAATATCTCAATAAAATCATAATGAATAATGAGATCAAAACCTTTATAAACAGTCTCCCATCAATAAAAATTCCAGGACCTGACCTAAAAGCTTTACTGCACAATTACACCAAACATTTGAAAAAGGACCAACACCAGTTATACTCAAACTCCTTAAAAAAAAAAGTGAAGAACGAGAAATACTTCCAAACTTAGTCTATTAGGCCAGCATTACCTTAACACCAAAACCAGAAAAAGAGACAACAACAAAAAGAAAACTTCAGGCCAATATACTGATGAACATAGATTCATATGTTTTCAACAAAATATTGGTGAACAAAATCCAATGGCTTATCAAAAGGATAATACAACATGATCAAGTGGATTGTAGTCCAGGGATACATGGATGTCTCAGCAAACACAAAACAATAAATGTGATTCACCACATAAACAGAATTAAAAACAAAAACCATATGATTATCTCAAGAGATGCAGAAGAAGCATTGATAAAATTCAGCATCCCTTCATGATAGAAACCCTAAACATACTATGCATAGAAGAAACATACCTCAAAAAAATGTAAGTTATACATAAAAAACTCACAGTCAACATAATACTAAGTGGGAAAAAGTTGAAAGCATCCCTCCTAAGAACTGGCACTAGACAAAGTTGCCTACTTTCACCAATCTATCTAGCTATTCCTCTTCCACAAGCATTTAGTTCACACATTACTCTAAAATTATTTGAAGTTGGCTAAGTGAATTCAACCAATACATTATTCTTTTTAATAATGGTGACAAATACATTGTATTATGTTTTTCACACTGAATGTTGCAAAAGGCAAGTTCCTACATATTTATCATATTTTTTAGAAAAGTGAATAGATGACATGTAAAGCCTTCTTCACAATATCAGATCAAAATTATTTGCTTATTATGTTTAAGATGGTGGTGCGGAGAATGGCGTGAACCCGGGAGGCGGAGCTTGCAGTGAGCTGAGATCCGGCCACTGCACTCCAGCCTGGGCTACAGAGCGAGACTCCGTCTCAAAAAAAAAAAAAAAAAAAAAAAAAAAAAAAAAAAAAAAAAAAAAAAGATGGTGGTGATGTCTAACAAATTTTGACTACTTTCTTTTAGTATACAAATTAAATATCTGGAAGTAAATTATTTTCTTAGCTGATAGAGTTACTACTTCATTTGTTTGTGTATATTTGATAGCCTATCTAAAAATTCAGATTAATGTTTATATTAGATTATAAAAACAGTCATAATTCATTGCTGCTCACTCATCAAGAGGTGAAATCTATTTGCCCTTTAATTTGGTTATCTTAAGACTTCCTTTGACAAATAGAATTTCTTAGAAGCAATTTTACGACATTTCTAAGACAGGATTCAAGAAGCCTTGCAAGCTTACTCTTTTGCTCTTGGAACCCTGGCTGTCACCACTATCCCATTTGAGGGCCCGATATAACAGTGATCCCCAGTTGACTCACCCCCAAGGTATTATCTGTTAAGCCCGGGTGAACTTTGCATAAATTGTCAGTACAGAATCATGAGCCAAATAGATGATTTTTTAAAAAAGACATTGTGTTTGGAATGCTTCGTGGCACTGGAAAAACTGAGTATACAATGTTCTAAATAGCAAATTATAGCCTACACACACGAATACACACAAACACACACACATTACTTCTTTGAGCAATAATTATTATATTTTTAAAAACAAACAAGATCTTTAGATAAAAGTAATTAAATTTACCCCAAATCTGTTATTTATAGCTTAGGAATCGTAGCAGGGTACAAAACCAGAAATTGTTTTTACAGAGCTATAATACAATTCTTAGAAAACTACATACTTCTACTATAGCAAAAATAATTGTCCCTTCTAATTGAAGCAATTAATAAATAGTATATAAATATAGATGTGTACAAATCACATCACCATGAAATATAGCCTATATTTTTTAACATTCAGATATAGCAAGGACATATGAATGTTGAAATGATTTATTTTTATCAATGTTGTTTTGCAAAGCTCTACAATTTAATTTTCTAGATTGAGTGACTTTAATTCTACAGCTCAAATATTTTCTGTTCCATTTAAAATAATCAAGCCCCATAGTATGGATATTTTAACAATATTAAGTTTTTCAGTCTATGAACACAGGATGTTTTTCCATTTATCTATATTTTTTAAAATTTCTTTTATTAATGTTTTATAATATTCAGTGTTTAATGCTTTCATCTCTTTGGTCAAGTGTTTTATTATTTTTGTTACTGTCGTGAATGGGATTGCTTTCTTAATTTTGTTTTTGGATAGTTAATTGTTTTTCTACAGAAACGTGATTGATTTAGGCTGGGCACAGTGGCTCACGCCTGTGATCCCAGCACTTTGGGAGGCCGAGGCAGGCAGATCATGAGGTCAGGAGATTGAGACCATCCTGGCTAACATGGTGAAACCCCGTCTTTACTAAAAAAAAAAAAAAATTAGCTGGGTGTGGTGGTGGGTGCCTGTAGTCCCAGCTACTTGGGAGGCTGAGGCAGGAGAATGGTGTGAACCTGGAAGATGGAGCTTGAATGAGCTGGGATCGTGCCACTCCAGCCTGGGTGATAGAGCAAGACTCCATCTCAAAAAAGAAAAAAAAAAAAAAGAAATGTGATTGATTTTTGTACACAAATTTTTATCCTGGAATTTTACTAACTTAGTTTATTAGTCTGACAGTTCCTTGCAAGTATTTAGGGTTTATTATGTATATAATATTGTCTGCAAACAGAGATAATTTTACTTCTTGCTTTCAAATTTGTTACTTTTTATATCCATAGTACCCCAAATGATCTACAAAGTCAATGTAATTTTTATCAAAATCCCAGTGGCATTCTTTATTGAAATGAGAAAAATCTATAATTCATAAAGAGCCAAAAAAGAGTCTGAATAGCTAAATAAATCCTAAGCAAAAGAATAAAGCTGGAAGCATCACACTTCCTGATTTCAAAATATGTTACAAAACTACAGTAGTCCCAACAATATGGCATTGGCATAAAAACAGCATATAGACCAATGCAACAAAATAGTTAGCCCAGAAACAAATCCATGTATCTCAGGTCAAGTAATCTTCAACAAGGGTGTCAAGAACACAAAATGGAGAAAAACACTCTCTTCAGCAAATGATATTGGAAAAACTGTATATCCAGATGCTGAAGAATGGAATTGTTTCCTTTTTTTTCACATCATATACAAAATCTACTCAAAATTAATTGAAGAATTAAATGTAATATCTGAGATTGAGATTGTGAGGCTACTGGAAGAAAACTTAGAGGAAGGGAAATACCTTCTTGACATTGGTCTAGACAATATTTTTTTGTTTGTTTAACACCAAAAGCACAGGCAACAGAAAAAAAATAGAAAAATGAGATTTCATCAAACTAAAAAGCTCTTGCACAGCAAAGGAAACAATCGAAAAAGTAAAACGGCATTGGTGAAAACATTTGCAAGCCATATATTGAATGAAGAAGTAATGTAGAAAATATATGGGGAATGTATACAACTCAATAGCAAAACAAAACAAAACAACAAAAAACAAACAAATAAACAAATAAAATCTCTATTTACAAAATGGGCAAAAGACCTAAACTGACATTTCTCAAAAGAAGGCACATAAATGACCAACGGGTATATGAAAAAGTGCTCTTCACCACTAATCATCAGAAAAATAAAAGCAAAACAATAATATGATAATACCTCAAACTTGTTATAATGGCTATCAGATAGATGCATGAAAAGAAAGTTGGTGAGGATGTGGAGAAAGGGAAGCCTTGTACACTCTTGGTAAGAATGTAAATTAGTACAGCCATTATGGAAGACAGTATGGAGGCTTCTCAAAAATATTAAAAATAGAAATACCTTGAAGAGGACCTTTATTTCCCTTGTTAGCTGTTTTCCTAGATATTTTATTTCCTTTATAGCAATTGTGAGTGGGAATTCATTCATTATATGGCTCCCTGCTTGTCTATTTTTGGTGTATAGGAAGGCTTGTGATTTTTGCACATTGATTTTATATTCTGAGACTTGGCTGAAGTTGCTTATCAGCTTAAGAAGCTTTTGGGCTGAGTCAATGGGTTTTATAGATACAGGATCATGTTGTCTGCAAACAGAGACAGTTTGACTTCCTCCCTTCCTATTTGAATATGCTTTATTTCTTTCTCCTGCCTAATTGCCCTGGCCAGAACCTCCAATATTCTGTTGAATAGGAATGGTGAGTGACGGCACCCTTGTCTTGTGCCAATTTTCAAGGGGAATGCTTCCAGTTGCTGCCATTGGCTGTGGGTTTGTCATATATAGCTCTTATTATTTTGAGGCATGTTCCAGGAATATCTAGCTTATTGAGACTTTTTAACATGAAGGGATGTTGAATTTTATTGAAGGCCTTTTCTGCATCTATTGAGAAAATCATGTGTGTGTGTGTGTGTGTGTGTGTGTGTGTGTGTGTTTTATTTAGTTCTGTTTAAGTGATGAATTACATTTATTGATTTGCATATGTTGAACCAGACTGGCATCCCAGGGATGAAGCTGACTTGATCATGTTGGATAAGCTTTTAGATGTGCTGCTAGATTAAGTTTTTCAGTATTTTATTGAGGATTTTTGCATCAATGTTCATCAGGGATAGTGGCCTGAAGTTTTTTTGTTGTTGTTGTATCTCTGACAGAGTTTGTTATCAAGATAATGCTGCCTTCATATGTCTTCAAGAAATCTGGCAAAAACAAGCAATGGGGAAAGGATTCCCTATTTAATAACTGGTGCTGGGAAAACTGGCGAGCCACATGCAGAAAGTTGAAATTGGACCTCTTCCTTAAACCTTATACAAAAATTAACTCAAGATGGATTAAGCACTTAAATGTAAACCCACAACCATAAGAACCCTAGAAGAAAATCTAGGGAATACCATTCAGGACATAGGCGTGGACAAAGATTTTGTGATGAAACCATCTAAAGCAATTGCAACAAAAGCAAAAATTGACAAATGGGATTGAATTAAACTAAAGAGCTTCTACACAGCAAAATAAACTGTCATTAAAGTGAGCAGACCACCTACAGAATGGAAGAAAATTTTTGCAATCTACCCATCTGACAAAGGTCTAATATCCAGAATCCACAAGGAACTTAAACAAATTTTACAAGACAAAAACAAACAACTCCATTAAAAAGTGGGCAAAGGACATGAACAGATACTTCACAAAAGAAGATATTTATACTGCCAACAAACATATGAAAACAAGCTCAACAACTCTGATCATTAGAGAAATGCAAATCAAAACCACAAGGGAATGTTGTCTCATGCTAGTCAGAATGGCGATTATTAAAAAGTCAAGAAACCACAGGTGCTGGTGAGGTTGTGGAGAAATAGGGTAACTTTTACACGTGGGGGGGCAATGTAAATTAGTTCAACCATTGTGGAAGGCAGTGTGATGATTCTTCAAAGACCTAGAACCAGAAATACAATTTGACCAGGCAATCCCATTACTGGGTATATACCCAAGGAAATATAAATCATTCTATTATAAAGATACATGTATATGTATGTTTATTGCAGCACTATGCACAATAGCAAAGACATGGAACCAACCCAAATGTCCATCAGTGATAGACTGGATAATGAAAATGTGGTACATATGTACCATGGAATACTATGCAGCCATAAAAAAGAATGAGGTCATGTATTTTGCAGGAACATGGATGGAGCTGAAAGCCATTATCCTCAGCAAACAAACACAGGAACAGAAAACCAAACACCACATCTTCTCACTTATAAGTGGGAGCGAAACAATGGGATCACATGGACACAGGGAGGGGAACAACACACTCTGGGGCCTGTCAGGGGGCAGGGGAAGCAAGAACATTGGGATAAATAGCTAATGCACGTGGGGCTTAATACCTATGCAATGGGTTGATAGGTGCAGCAAACCACCATGGTACACACATTTACCTATGTAACAAACCTGCACATCCTGCACTTGTATCCTGGAACTTCAAAATATAATAAATATAATAATAAAAATAAAACTACCATATGATCAAGCGAACCTACTGCTTGGTATATTTTCCAAGGAAATGAAATCAGCATATTGAACATGCACCTCCAGGTTTATTGAAGCATTATTCACAATAGTGAAGATTTGAAAACAACCCAGTATACATCGATGGGTGGATAAAATGATATTAACATATTTATGTATATATACATATATATATACCTATTGGAATATTTCTCAGCCTTAAAATGAAGAAAATCCTATTATTTGCAACAACGTGGATGAAACTGGAGGGCATTTTGAGTACATTATGTTAAACGAAGTAAACAAGGCACAGAATGACAAATACTTCATGATCTCACTTATATGTGGAATCTAAAAGAAGACAAACTCGTAGTTTTCCAGAGGCTGGGAGCGAGAGGAAGGGGAAAGACTGGAGAAATGGCTCAAATTTTTGATTATGCAGGATAAATAAATTCTTAAGATCTAACGTACAGCATCGTTACTGTGGTTAATAATACTGTATTTCAGGCCAGGCATGGTGGCTCACGTCTGTAATCCCAGCACTTTGGGAGGCCAAGGCACGTGGATCATGAAGTGAGGAGATGAGACCATCCTGGCTAACGTGGTGAAACCCCGTCTCTACTTAAAAAAAAAAAAAAAAAAAAAAATTTAGCCAGGCGTGGTGGCGGGCGCCTGTAGTCCCAGCTAGGCGGGAGGCTGAGGCAGGAGAATGGCTGAACCTGGAAGGTGGAGCTTGCAGTGAACTGAGTTCGCATCACTGCACTCAAGTCTGGGCAACAGAGCAAGACTCCATCTCAAAAAAAAATGAATAAATAAAAATAAAAATTATATATATATAAATAATATTGTATTTCATACTTGGAATTTCCTAAGAGGATAGATCTTAAACGTTCTCATAAAAACAAGAATAAAAAAGTAAAAAAAGTTAACTATCTGAAGTCATGGAAATAATATTTAACTAGCTTGTGATGATTATTTCACTACATATTTATATCTTAAATGATAAAATTGTACACTTTAAATATATATGATTTTTGACTGTCAAATATACATCAATAAACTAAAAAAATTGTAAAAATCCTCTAACCATTTCTTTGAATATGCAGTCATAAGTATTTAAAAAGCTAGAAATATTTAGCAAGAAAACAGGCTGAAAATCATTTGAAGATTACATCAATACATATTGATGAAATAAATTATACTCTTCATATATGTAACTTTATTCTTTAGACTATAGCTATACATAAGCAAAACATTTTAAAAGAAAATAATTTAATTTCTCTATAAAATTTGAAATAGGGAGGATTCCCTCTTTTTCTATTGATTGGAATAGTTTCAGAAG
The DNA here is from genome assembly GCF_037993035.2 of Macaca fascicularis. Taxonomy (NCBI): domain Eukaryota; kingdom Metazoa; phylum Chordata; class Mammalia; order Primates; family Cercopithecidae; genus Macaca; species Macaca fascicularis. Next base: position 43,029,858 of record NC_088379.1, read on the forward strand.
GAATGGTACCAGCTCCTCCTTGTACCTCTGGTAGAATTCAGCTGTGAATCCATCTGGTCCTGGACTTTTTTTGGTTGGTAGGCTATTAATTATTGCCTTAATTTCAGAGCCTGCTATTGGTCTATTCAGGGATTCAACTTCTTCCTGGTTTAGTCTTGGAAGAGTGTATGAGGCCAACATCATCCTGATACCAAAGCCTGGCAGAGACACAACAAAAAAAGAGAATTTTAGACCAATATCCCTGATGAACATCAATGCAAAAATCCTCAATAAAATACTGGCAAACCGGACTCAGCAGCACATCAAAAAGCTTATCCACCATGATCAAGTGGGCTTCATCCCTGGGATGCAAGGCTGGTTCAACATTCGCAAATCAATAAGTATAATCCAGCATATAAACAGAACCAAAGACAAGAACCACATGACTATCTCAATAGATGCAGAAAAGGCTTTTGACAAAATTCAACAGCCCTTCATGCTAAAAACACTCAATAAATTCGGTATTGATGGAACGTACCTCAAAATAATAAGAGCTATTTATGACAAACCCACAGCCAATATCATACTCAATGGGCAAAAACTGGAAAAATTCCCTTTGAAAACTGGCACAAGACAGGGATGCCCTCTGTCACCACTCCTATTCAACATAGTGTTGGAAGTTCTGGCTAGGCCAATCAGGCAAGAGAAATAAATCAAGGGTATTCAGTTAGGAAAAGAAGAAGTCAAATTGTCCCTGTTTGCAGATGACATGATTGTATATTTAGAAAACCCCATTGTCTCAGCCCAAAATCTCCTGAAGCTGATAAGCAACTTCAGCAAAGTCTCAGGATACAAAATTAATGTGCAAAAATCACAAGGATTCTTATATACCAGTAACAGACAAACAGAGAGCCAAATCAGGAATGAACTTCCATTCACAATTGCTTCAAAGAGAATAAAATACCTAGGAATCCAACTTACAAGGGATGTAAAGGACCTCTTCAAGGAGAACTACAAACCACTGCTTAGTGAAATAAAAGAGGACACAAACAAATGGTAGAACATACCATGCTCATGGATAGGAAGAACCAATATCGTGAAAATGGCCATACTGCCCAAGGTTATTTATAGATTCAATGCCATCCCCATCAGCTACCAATGAGTTTCTTCACAGAATTGGAAAAAACTACTTTAAAGTTCATATGGAACCAAAAAAGAGCCTGCATCGCCAAGACAATCCTAAGTCAAAAGAACAAAGCTGGAAGCATCACACTACCTGACTTCAAACTATACTACAAGGCTACAGTAACCAAAACAGCATGGTACTGGTACCAAAACACAGATATAGACCAGTGGAACAGAACAGAGTCCTCAGAAATAATACCACACATCTACAGCCATCTGATCTTTGACAAACCTGAGAGAAACAAGAAATGGGGAAAGGATTCCCTATTTAATAAATGGTGCTGGGAAAATTGGCTAGCCATAAGTAGAAAGCTGAAACTGGATCCTTTCCTTACTCCATTTTTGGAACACTAGGCAAAACCACTACCACTAGGACTAATAATGCGTTTTTTTTCAGTTTCGTCCCAAGATGCCTTAAACTCTAAGTTTACATGAAACAATTGACCTTTTAGAGACAGATGACAGCAAGTGCTATAGTGACACAATCACGTGAAAAATGCTACAGCACCTGTTTCTGATGAGGACTCAGGAGATGAAGAAGGTGGAACAAGAAATAATCTGCCAGGTTCTTTGTTGCATGCAACTGCATATCTTATTCAAGATGGCTCTGATGCTGAACCTGACTAAGATGATCCCTCATACACATCTAGACATGACTTTCCTGATGAATTTTCATCTATGTCTACTGCGTGGTAACCTCCACCATCAAAGAGGCGGAAAGTGACCAAAATTGTTTGCAAATGGATAAAATCTGGCCTAACTGCACAACCCGTAAGAGGTAGAGTTACAGAACCACCAAACAATTTTTTCACCGAAATGAGAACTCCCACAGAAATTCTTGAACTTTTTCATGATAATGAGGTTGTTGAATTCATTGTCAAGTACTACAACTTAAGTGCTCGCAGTAAGGGTGTACATCTTGGCTTGACTACCTCCGAATTCAAATCTTTTCTGGAAATTATTTTTCTGAGTGGTTACGTCTCAGTTGCTCAAGGCGTGTGTTTGGGGAACAAAGAACAGATGTGCATAATGTACTGCCATAATGTACTGGCATAATGTACTGCCATAAGACGTGACCGTTTTGAAACTACATTTTCTAATTTGCATGTTGCCGACAATGCAAATTTGGATCCAATGGACCAGTTTTCCAAATTGTGACCTCTCACAAGCAAACTCAATGAGAGATGTATGAAATTTGTTCCAAATGAAACATATTTCAGCTTTGATGAATCCGAGGTTCCTTATTTTGGTCATCAGGGATGCAAACAATTTATATGGGGAAAGCCCGTTCGGTCTGGCTGTAAGATTTGCTGTGGTACCAAATGTCTGGGCTACATTGCTGGTTTCAGCTGTATCAGGGTAAAAACCCTGATACTAAACATGAAGAATATGGTGTTGGTGCATCACCTGTCCTTCAGTTTGGTGAGGCACTTACAGAGACACACCCTCGACAATACCATTTTGTATTCGATAACTTTTTCACCAGTATTGCACTTCTTGATAAACTCAGTTCATTGGGACATCAGGCAACAGGTACAGTGAGAAAGTATTGCATTGACAAGGCTCCATTGGAATCAGATGCAGCTCTAACGAAAAAAAGATAGAGGCACATTCGATAATCGAACTGATGGCAAAGGCAGTACTGTCTGCAGGCGGAATGATAACAGTGTTGTCACTATTGCCTCATCTGGTGCTGGTATCGATCCCCTGTGTCTTGTCAGTTGTTATTACCAGAAACCGAAAAATAAGATCCAAGGTCAGCAGCCATACATGACCAAAGCGTATATGACCAGTTTCACGGGAGCCATACACAGAGCAGATGAAAACATTAATAAGTATTGGGCATCAATCTGTGGAAATAAATGTTATCGAGCCCTCTTTTGTTCTGTTTCGAATTGGTCTTACAAAATGCTTGGCAATTGCATAAAGCATTTGATGAGAAGCCAGTGGATTTTCCGGAGTTTCATCAATGTGTGGTATGCCATTATTTGAAGACCTGTGGTCATCGTCTAGAACCTGGAGGAAAAGGAAGACCTTCTCTGAGGCCATAACACTGACTCATGTTATGACGGCATAAATCATGGGATATTCAAGCGGGGAATGCAAATGTGGTGTGCTGAGTGTCATAAGAACAGCACTTTTCAATGTGAAAAATGTGATGTTGCCTTGCATGTGAAGCGTTCTGTTGAATATCCCACTGGACTGCAGGTTTCACCACCCCCTGAGACAAGAAGCATGATTTTAAACATTATGTACAATGTAGCAGTGATTTTGCCTAGTGTTCCGTGTTTTGAATGTCACGTAACTCAACAATACAACATAATAAAAATTTTTCCTTTTCAAATTCTTGTGTCTTGAACTTTTCTAGGTAACAAATATGAATTTCATGAACAAAGTTAAAAAATTGCAACCTCATGCATAAATGGGTTAATCTATTCAGGTTTGACAGTTCAAATTATAGTAAAATATTCTCCTGGAGAATTTGAAAATATATACGACCAAAAGCAAATATAAATGCTGTAACCGCAATTGTGTCTTTTAAATATGAAATAAAATTAGAGATAATTTGAGTTAATGATATCTGTAAAAAAATTAAAAATTACAGAATTGCTTCTTAATGTATTTCTAGATTAAAATAGAGATACATAATAATACCTGATAAGCTTCCTTTTAAATTCATATCAAACTACTTTTTTCCCATTTCTGCTCAAAAGTTTTTATTTCCAGAGAGGTCTTCTCTGACTGTATAATATAAAATAAAATGCCATCTCTGCAGTCCCTTTTCATTTAACCAGTTTATTTTTTCTCCAATTACTCTTATAATCATCAAACATATAAAATACCTTACTTTCTTTAATCTGTCTCTTCTTATCAGAATATAAGCTCCATGAGGGCAGAGATTTTTACTCATCAAATAAACAGTACCTAAAATATTTGTCATGCCACAAATTTTTGAGAAATGTGTAAATAAATAACCAAAATCAATGCTGAAAGTGTTTTAAAAGAATGAACTAAAGAGAAGAGCAAGAAATAATTAAACCTTAGTACAATGGCACTACAGTAGATAGATGACCCCTAGATGTAATAGACTCTATACATTAGTTATCACAGCAAAGAGTAACCAACATGAAAATAGAGACTTGGGCCAGAGCAATAGGGAAGCAGGCGGGGTGAGTTATACACTAAAGATAGATTTCCTTCATTTTGTAGACAGACCACTTACCATTCAAAGTGTTTAAGTAGGGAAAAAACCCACATATACAATAGAAATCATCCCTTTGAGAAAAAATAAAATAAATTGAGACAGACCAACATACAGTAAAAGAATTACACTGTTGGGCATGTTGACTTATGCCTATAATCCCAGCACTTTGAGAGACCGAGGCAGGTGGGTCATTCTGAGCTCAGGAGTTCCAGACCAGCCTGGGCAACATGGCAAAAAAAAAAAAAAAAAAAATTTCTACAAAAAAGAAAAAGAGAAAGAAAAAATTATCCGGGCGTGGTGGCTCACACCTGTACTGCCAACTACTCAGGATGCTGAGACTGAAGAATCCCTTAAGCCAAGGAAGCGGAAGTTGCAGCGGGTTGAGATCATGCCACTACACTTCAGCCTGGGCAACAGAGAGCCTGTCAAAAAGAAAAGAAAAGAAAAAAGAATTACACAGAATCTTCTAAGGCAGTATATAACTGAATATAAATTTTTATATTTTTAGTCAATTATTTTTTAATTGACAAATAAATATTGTATATATTTATGGTACACATTGATGTTTTGAAATATGTATTATGGAATGATTAAATCAAGCTATGCAACACATGCATTATCTCACAGACATCATTAATTTGTGGTGAGAATACTTAAAATCTACTCTGTTAATATTCAAGTCTACAAAACATTGTTACCAACTGTATTTGCAATTGTATACAATGGATCTCTTTGAAATTATTTCTTCTAACTGAAATTTTGTGTCCTTTGTGTCCTTTAACTGAAGTCTCTCAAATCCTGTTTTCCCCTCAGCTCTTGATTACCACTGTTCAACCCTGCTTCGGTGAGTCTGCCTTTTTCAGATTCAACACAAGTGAGATCATGTAAAATTTATCTTTCTGTTCCTGGCTTATTTCACTTAACCTTATGTCCTTATCCATATTGTTGCAAATGTCAAGATTTCCTTTATTTGTAAGGGCGACTTATATTCTACAGGACTTGTATTCATTCACTTTCTGATTAAAGAAGCCAGTCAAAATCTCTTCAGTTTTAACTACCAGATCCACGTCCAAAATCCCTACAAAATGTTCATCACATCCTCTATTTTTATGTTATTTTGTTTCCATATTATACATTCTAAAAGCAAGATTGTAAAATAAATTACTGACACTATAATTTCTATACATTATTACTAAAAAAGGCAATGTGAGCTAAGTGTTTTTTTAAAATATATAAATCTTTAGGTAGCATAGCAAAAAATACCAAAATAAGTCCTGTGTCTGCATTTGGCCAGGAAGCTATTGCTTGTGTTTATTACTTTCCTTTTCCAATCACTATTTCTATGTTTTCTCTGGCCCCAGATGATAAGGATTTTGGCTTAGAGATGTGATTAAACTTTATTCCCATGAGACATGAACTTTTGGTAGAGTTATTTGTACAATGATGTAGTGGTATATTATTAAATTTTACCACTGGTTATGGTTATAGAGGATGGCACCAAAGAACAAAACCATTCATATCATTACTATTCCTTTCATTTCTCCTTCATTTGTACCTTTTATTGTATGTTTTCCATCCTACAGGGTAGTTTTAGCCATCCATAATGGTGTCCATCTAGTACCCTAAGTAAAAGCCCTCAACCATAGTAAGTTTGGTACTAGTCTTCTCATCATATCATTTTCAAGCCCCTGGCCATCTGGCCTAACCTTAACATTTGACACCAAATGGATGTACAGGATACATTAGGCTATCTTTCCTTCTAAGAGAAATAGACAATGAGATACACCACTGAAAGTTCTGCCTTCAGAGGAATTTTGAAAGGATTATGTGGTTTTCCAGGGTCTCCTCTTTATAAGTATGTAAAGTAAGAGCATGTCATTTTATTTTTTGCCAGAGTATTATTTATCAGACTCACAATTTTTTTTTTCTCGGATGATCATGGACAGTACTCACTGAGTCTGGAAGTGCATATTATGGAAAAGATGATAGATGTTAGTATGGGTAGAGTTACTTGTTAATTAAATTTATCTGTGGTTTCAGTACTAGCTCAGGTCTGGTACCAGACACTTCACTTTAAAATAGCATGTTACTGGATATGTTTGATATTTGGGCTAGATAAATATCATCCTGTGTATTATGGGCAGCTAGCTCCCTTTGTATAATGACATGGAGGAGGATAAGTCTCCTTCTACCGGTGCCCAACATATAGTGAAGAGCCATTTTGCAGAAGAAATTAGTCTATTGCACAGTAAGGTGACTATGGTTAAATAGTAAAATATGTGGATTAAAAATAGCTGGAAGACACACTTTGAATATTCTCAACACTAATAAATACTAAATGCATGAAGTAACAGATATATTAACTACCTTGATTGTATCTTTATACATCGATGTGCGTCAAAATGCCAAACTGTACCCTACAAATATGTACAATTACAATGTGTCATTTGAAAACATTAAAAAAAATGGTTACTACTTGATTAAGTGGCATTACTTTGCTATAAAAGTCAAGGGACTTCTGTCGTGATTTCCATCACCTCATTCAGCACAGGATCTGCCACAAACTCTTAGAGCATCATTATATTATTTGAATCACAAGGTCAGGGCTGCTTTTACTGGAGTCAGAAACCATGCGGAGATCTTTTCTCTTCTTTCAAAGCCCTACTGTGAGTTGGTGGCCTTTTGGTAAATCAGATGGCATGGAGAAAAAGAAAAACTTGCAAATTACTTCCAAAAGTCAAAGAAGCTCAATGAGTAAGTTTCTTTCTCCTTCATTAGTGATGATTATGCAAAGTCTAATGGATATACTGCTATAGTTCAGACCACAGAAACTTCACTGAGGTAACAGTCCCCTGTATGTTTGTGTGACATACCTATATCTTCTAACATGCAAGTGTCTCACCAAAACTTTTAGGTCATTTTCTATTTTCTGCTTTCGTAGTCAAGTGAGAGTGATGTCACCATCTGAAATGATTGTGTAACAATTAAGGTTTCATAGCCCAAGAGCTGATGTAACTCTAGCACAAAATGATCTGCTTCTCTTTCATAAGTAAATGTGAAATGAGGACATTTTAAATACCAACAACAGAAGAGAGAATTCACTATTAACAGACCTTCACTAAAACAAATATTCAAAGGAAGTTTTGATTGGTATTTACCTAATGATTAGTGATGTTGAGAGTTTTTTCATACATTTGTTGGCAAATCAAAACCCCAATGAGATTACCATCTCACACCAGTCATAATGGATATTATCAAAAAGTCAAAAAATAACAGATGCCGGTGAGATTGTACAACATGACAGTATAAGCAAATGCTTATACACTGCTGGTGGGAATGTAAATTAGCTCAGTCATTGCCAAAGGCAGGATGGCAATTTCTCAAATAACAAAACAGAATTACCACTCAATCCAGCAATCCCCATTACTGGGTATGTACACAAAGGAAAAGAATCATTCTACCACAAAGAGACATGCACGTGTATATTTATCACATCATGATTCAGAATAGTAAAGACATGGAGTCAACCTAAATGCCCATCAATGGTAGATTGGATAAAGAAAATGTGGCAAATATATACCACGGAATACTGCAAAGCCACAGAAAAGAATAAGATCACGTCCTTTGCAGCAACATGGATGGACCTAGAGGCCATTATCCTAAGCAAACTAACACAGGAAAAATAAACCAAATGCCATATGCTCTTTCTTATAAGTAGGGGTTGAACATTGAGAACACATGGACACAAATAAGGGAACAATAGACAGCAGGGCCTACTTTAGAGTGGAGGGTAGGGGGTGAAGGTCAAAAACCTATGTATTGGATACTATGCTTATTAAATGGGTGATGAAATTATCTGTACACCAAACCCCTGTGACATATAATTTACCTATATAAGCAACCTGCACATGTACCCCTGAACCTAAAATAAAAGTAAAAAAAATAAGAAAGGTCATTGAATATAAAAAAATAAGATATCTGAGAAAAAATTGTATGGGCACAAACAACAAAAATGAAATCTAGACATGATTAAAATGAAGGTATATATAAAAGACCTTCATAAAATTATTTATAATCTCTATTAAATATACCTTTCTAATGTAAAAATAGCAAGTTATTGTGAGTTTATAGAATATGTAACAATAAAATTATACAATGGCAATAGCAAAAGAAATGGAAGGAAGCAATATTTTTGATGAGTGCAACATAATCCATGAATGAATCCATTTAAGTCTAAAACTACATTCTCCTCTTTTTGTACAAACACTTTCAAAATTCTTGGCCCAAATATAAGATGCAAATTGTAGCCTTTTTATAAATTAACAAATCCCTGATATTGTTTTGCAGATATATCTTCTCATGGGTTGACTTTGTTATTATCATCTATAATTTTACTGGGACCTGGTTTAACTTATCACTATAGAGAGCGTTGCAAAGTAACTCCCTCAAGTTAGCGAGCTTTGGCATGGTCAGAACTTTGCTATGGCAACCAAATGAGATTAATTGAGTGTTATGCTTTTTATATTCTGAATCTCCAAATCTCCATTCAAATTATCAGTTGTCCACTCTTTGCTGACAAGGACTGGGGGAATCAGCCCCCAATATTTCAACATAGGTTCTTTCTATTTTCCCTAAGTGTAGGCCAATCTGAGAAATAAAGTGAAAGAGTACAAAGAGAGAAATTTTACAGCTGGGCTCCTGAGGGTGCCATCACATGTTGATAGGAGTGTGACGGTGACCTTGGGCCACAAAACCAGCAAGTTTTTATTAGAGATTTTAAAAGGTGAGGGGGTGTATGAACGGGGAGTAGGTCACAAGTATTACATGCTTCAAAGGGCAATAAAGATCACAAGGTAAAATCAAAATTACTAATGAGGGCCTATGTCCTGCTGTGTATCACATTGTCTTGATAAACATCTTAACAGGACACAGAGCTCAAGAGCAGACAACCAGTCTGACTAGAATTTACCAGGCTGGCATTTCCCAATCCTAGTAAGCTTGAGGTACTGCAGGAGACCAGGGCATATTTCAGTCCTTATCTCAACCACATAAGACAGACACTCCCAGAGTGGCTGTCTATAGACCTACCCCCAGGAATGCATTCCTTCCCCAGGGTTTCAATTATTAATATTCCTTGCTGGGAAAATAATTCAGCACTATTTCTCCTACTCACACGTTCATCTATAGACTCTCTGCAAGAAGAAAAATATGGCTCTATTCTGCCCAACCCCACAGGCAGTCAGACCTCATGGTTATCTTGCCTTGTCCCCTGAAAATCACTGTTATGCTGTTCTTTTTCAGGGTGCACTAGTTTCATATTGTTCAAACACACATATTTTACAATCAATTTGTACAATAGTGGTCCTAAGGTGATGTACATTCTTGGCTTATGAAGATAACAGGATTAAGAGATTAAAGTAAAGATGGGCATAAGAAATTATAAGAGTACTGATTGGGGAAGTAATAAACGTCAATGAAGCCTTCACAATTTATGTTCAGAGATTGCAGTAAAGACAGGCGTAAGAAATTATGAAAGTATTAATTTGGGGGACTGATAAATGTCCATGAAATCTTCAAAATTTATGTTCTTCTGCCTCGGCTCCAGCTGGTGCCTCCGTCGGGGTCCCTGACTTCCCACAACAGGCAGTCTGCTACATTTCACATAAAAGACTTTGTGGGCCAGGCATGGTGGCTCTTGCCTGCAATCCCAGTACTTTGGGAGGCTGAAGCAGGTGGATTGTCTGAGGTCAGGCATTTGAGAACAGCCTGGCCAACATGGTGAAACCCCGTCTCTACTAAAAATACAAAAAAAAAATAGCTAGGTGTGGTGGCAAATGCCTATAATCCCAGCTACTCAGGAGGCTAAGGTGGGAGAATGACTTGAACCCAGGAGGCAGAGGTTGCAGTGAGCCGAGATCACCCCATTGCACTCCAGCCTGGGCGACAAGAGGGAGACTTCATCTCAGAAAACAAACAAACAACAACAAAAAGACTTTGTTACCCTTTGAACTCAATTAATACTGTAAATATGTAGATTATACTTTATCCTTAATTCTTAGTTATCTTACTCCTGAGACTCTAACTAGCAGTTTCTTTTAACACTATTGTAAGGAGCCTGGGTTTCTACTCACGCTTTGTATTAAAGTTTTCTATTATTGTTTAACACCTGCCTTCCAATATAGTGGCATGACATAGCAATAACTATTTATTACTTCTCACTATTGTATAACTTTTGCAGGAGTCAACAGAGGCATTGTAATCGTTGCCTATTGTTGCTGTTACAGGTTAACAAAAACTAAGAGGCTTAAAACAACAAAAATTTATTTTTTTACAGCTTGACTCCTAGGTTCATGACTCCTTCACATCACTTCACTCCAACATCTTGCTTTTTACATGAATATAACTTTTCTTACACTAGTAAGAAATGTGCATGAATATTTACGTGAATATAACATTTCTTACACATGTTATATTCATAAAAATTGCTACTTTTCTTACTACTGTGAGAAATGTGTCTCAGACTCTTTGCCTCTCTCTTTAAGAACCTATGGGATTCTTACTTAAGAATAAATAAATTGAGCCTTACTTAAGGCTCAACTAGATACTCTAGGATAATCTTCCTATCTCAAGGTCTTTGACTCAGTCACATCTGCAAAGTTCCATTTGCCATAAAAGATGTCATTCATAGTTTCCAGGCATTAGGGTGCAGAAATACTTCAGAGGACCATTATTCAGCCTATTGACAGTGACTTGTCTCTGTTCCATATGGTGTTGTCCAGAGCCTCAGCCAGGACTGCAGGATCCCAGATGGCTACCCCTGTGTTTTTTAGAGCCTTGCCTAGCATGACTATATTATGGCTGGGGATCCATTGGTCCTTTCTGTTTCGTGAATTCTTTTATCACTCAAAGCTGTGATTCAAGCTTTTTTTCACAGGAGCTGAATCCCAATAAGTTGAAAGTGGAAGCTACTAGGATCTCTGAAGTGCAGGCCCTAGAAGTCGTACCGTATCATTGTTCATTCCTTCTGTTGATCAAAGTCAGTCGCAAGACCAGCCCAGATCTGAGGAGAAAGGAGCTGACTTTATCTCTTTATGAGTTGAGTGGCATAAGCATAGAAGAATTGGATAAATTATTAGTGTTCATTTTTGCAGTCTACCACACTGTGAACTAAGAATTTAGAGATTTGATATTATAATTTTTTAAATTTTTTAAATTAACTTATAAGTTCCATGACAAGTAGTCACATCACACAGTCTCGAATTTATCATATCCTTTGTTCTGTCTTAAAGAAGCTATAATTCATTTCATTCAAAGTTTTTCCTTCACTGGCTACTTGATTCCAGGTGATTACTGATGGGATTTTAGCTTAACAATTATTATATGCTGTGTTGTGTGAAGGTCTCATTCTGAAGCACTAATGGAGTTCCATTGTTTTTACCTAGTAGTTAGACCGGTCTAGGCTCTAAACTATTAGATTTTCCAATTTCCCTTAAGGTTGGTTATGTAATCCATTCCTGGAAGAGCTGCAGTCAATTGTTTTAACTTGTTTTAATTACCACTAACCTCCTCCACTAAACTCATCCCCATCCTTCATAAGTTTAAAACACGCACATAACACGCCCCCTGCGACCCTAGACACATACACATTTACTCAAGGGCTGTTTGTGTGAGTGTGGGTGCGTCCATGGGTGTTTGTTTTAATATGTTGTTTCTTGGTGGATTTTAAAAGAAAATGAAATCCAACTACTGACAACTCTTATATAAAAATCCAAAACATGGACCAAAGGCAGTGAAAGAAAAGGCATATAATGTCTTATTCTTTCATATACTTCAAAGACTGTAAAAAGTTATAAGTATCACTTCCTCTATTTAATTGAAGCTGCCAGTTCATTATAAATAACTTTAGCCTTCTAAAGATAGATTTCTTGGGAAACATCAGTGATATATCTATGTGCATAAATTAAGGAAGAAAGATGATTTATTAAATACAAGCTACAATCAAACAAATATTCCATTTGATGCATTATTAGTATAACCACTTTTAATGTACAAAGACATTCGTGGTTGACTTTTGATGGAAAATCTGATATTAGAATTTGACAGGTGATTTGTTTTTGCTAATTCCCTTTGGAAGCCTCTTTACCTTTTTTCCAAAAAAAATCTGTAATTTCATGAGTCCTTGGAATATGTTGATAGTGAAGTTCTACTAATATCCAAATACTTTTAGAATATAAATCTTTGTAATAGTCCACATTACATATATTTAAATGAATACAATTTAGTACTGTAAAATCAGTTTAAATAATATGGAGTTCTAAACATGGAAAAATCATCATAGTTTTTAGTATAAAATTCTAAAAGCAATGCATACAATGTTTACTTTAAGAACTTTAGTGAATTTATCTAAACCTGTAGGAGTATTTTCAGTGGATTTTATGAAATGTATTAAATTACATTTGCATTTGGATTACAATTTAAACATACACTTCACTCAGTCTCCCTTTATTCTTAGTGAATTGCAAAATAACAGGAAAAGCTAAAAGATGTTTTACCTTTCTCTAAGAAGAATTTGGTTATTGACATGTACTTCATTGAATTGATTTGTTTATATTGCATAATTCTGTAAAATGTGTGCATATGTATTGAATTTAGATACATTTTCAGCTGACACTAATACATACAACTTTAAAAGGTATTATAGAGTTTGAAAAATTCATTTTACAACTTGTAATCTAACAATCATGATATTATGGACTGTTATATTTAAAAGAGAGTTTCAAGTGCGTTTATTTTAGTACTTACTAAGTGTTTTAACCATTACAAATTCAAAGCTTATATTTTAACCCATGCTTTGACAAATCTCTAATCACAGTAGTGTCTTATTTTGCTTGTTTTGTTTTTCTCACTACTCACTTTTATTTCCTCAACTAATATATTTAATTTTGGTTTCCATCATGTCAGTCACCTCTATATATACCTTATATTTTCAAAGATTTATTGAAAATGTCATACCAATGATTAAACATTAGTTGATGTTTAACCCCTTTAAAATGTAATTGGATGATTCTTTCCTGTAATCTGGGTAATATAATTTTGACAATCTAAAACTGAGCTTCCTTTCCTTCCTCCCTCTCTCCTTTGACCCTTCCATCCTATGTTTCCTCCACCCTTCTTTATTTTCTTCCTTCCATTCTTCCTTCTTCTTAACTCACTGAAATATTTCACTCCTTTCTTCCTCATAATTTCACTTCTTTGCCTTTTTAATTTTGTGGGGGGGATGGATATGTAATGACAGTTGTAATGCTATGTGAGAACTGTATAAAACTTTTTATTCATTCAACAAGTATTTCTTGAGTGCTTTATTAGCTTTCTATTGCTGAAAGAAATAACCACAATTTAGCAGCATAAGACAACACAAATTTATTCTCTTATAATTCTGGAGGTAAGAAGTCCAGAATAGATTAGCAGTTTAGAGCTTTTCTTCTGAAACATTTAGGGGATAATTTGTTTCCCTGCCCTTTTCAGTTTCTAGAGACTGCCTGTATTTCTTGGCCTTTTCTTTGCCATCACTGCAACCTCTTGCTTCATCATTGCATCTCCTATTCACTCTGATCCTCCTCCCTTCCTCTTTCAAGGGCCTTTGTTATTACACTGGCCCACCCAGATAATTCACCATAAATTCTATATCAAAATCCATAACACAATCATGTTTGAAAAATCCCTTTTTACTATGTAAGGTAATATAGTCACAAGTTCAGGGGATTAGATGCAAACATCTTTGGGGACAGGCAGTATTTAACCCAACACAAGTGCCTAATATGGCCCTGCAGTAGTCAGAAAGCTGGAGATACAGTTTTAAACAAACATTATATTCTGTATCTGTGGCCCTTACATTCTAGAAGATCAAAAGTATTATGCTGAAGTCACAGAATAATGACTGAATTTAAAACTCCAAAATATTGTTTGGTGTAGGGAGAGTCTAAGATGGCCCTGAATCACCTCTGTCTCCTAATATTTATGCCTTTATGTATTTCCCTCCAATTGAGTGTGGGCAGAACCTAAAGATTCCCTTCCTAGGAATGGGATATGGCTATAATGATGGAATTCCATTTTCTGGAGTAGGTTACAGAAAGACTGTGGATTCAATTTCTTTCTTTTTTTCTTTTTTCTTTTTCTTTTTTTTTTTTTTTTTTTTTTGGAGATGGAGGTCTCTCTAGGTTGCCCAGGCTGGAGTGCAGTGGCTATTCATAGGCACCATCCCACTACTGATCAATACTGGAGTTTTGATCTGCTCTGTTTTCTACCTGGGGTGGTTAACCCCTTCTCAGGCAACCTGGTGATCCCCAGCTCCCAAGAAGTCACCATATTGATGCTGAACTTAGTGCAAACACGGATCAGCATAGGGCACTGCAGCCCAGAACTCCTGGACTCAAGCTATCCTCCTGCCTTAGCCTCCAGAGTAGTTGGGACTGTAGGTAAGCACCACTGCACACATCCGTAGGCTCCATTTTGCTCACTCATTTTCACTCACTCACTAGCTTGTTCTGAAGGAAGATACTTGACAAGTTGTGAGCTTCTCTCCGGAGAGTCCTATGTGGCAAGAAGCTGAGGGAAGCCTGAAGCCAACAACCAGTAAGGAACTAAGGTCTTTTTTTTTTTAACAACTCACTAGGAACTAAAGTGTGACAACAGTTATATGAGTGAGCTTATTAACATCCTTCCCTCAGTTGCAGCTTTGTGAGGAACCCTGACCTAGGGGAGCCCAGCTAATCTGCACCCAGACTTGTAAGCCACAGAAACCATGAGATAAATGCTTGATGTTTACATTACTAAATTCTGGGGTCATTTGCTATGTAGCAATAGATAGCTAATGTAGATTTTGTTTAAACTTGAATGTGAATGCCATAGAAAGGCAAATAAGTTACCAGTGGAAGGTGTCCAGGATCTTGGCATTTTGAACAAAGAATTGGACAAAATGCACAAACAAAGCAAGGAAAGAATGAAGCAACAAAAGCAGAGATTTATTGAAAACAAGAGCACACGCCACAGGGTGGGTGGGAGCAGGCCTGAGCAAGTAGCCCAAAACCCCGTTACAGAATTTTCTGGGGTTTTAATGTCCTCTAGAGGTTTCCCATTGGTTACTTCGTATATGACCTACGCAAATGAGAGGATAAAGTGAGATTATGAAGTAATTTACTTGATGTACACACTATGCAATTGAAGAGGATGTTTTCTGCTATAGCTGAAGTGAAGTTACAAAGTTATTTACTTGGTCATAGGAAGTTATTGTTGTTGTTGTTGTTGTTGTTTTCATTTGATTTACTTCTAGGTTCACTGCCCCCAGACCCTATTTTCCTGCCTGAATAGAGAAAGGTAAATACATTCATAATTTATGTATCTCTTGTTGTGGGACAACAGTACACCCACAGTAAATATTTAAAAAACAAAACAAAACAACAAAAAACCACAATTATCCTATTGCTTTAATCGCATTTTTTTAAAAAAAAATCTCAATTAAAAACAATTCTCATATCCACAATAAATACAATGAAGTGAAAAAATAGTGTCCTGTGATAGTAAATAACTGAGAAACTGAATTAACTATGAAATCAGGAAAGTTCTCTCTGTGAATATCCTTTGTAATTCAAGAATTAAAAAAAGAAATAGCTAGCCAAGTAAAGGTTAGAAACAGTGTTTCATATACAATAAATGATTATGCATAGAAACTAGAAGTAGGAATGAGCACAGTCTTCAGATATTCAAACAAAAACAAAATATCCAAAGAGAATAATCAAAGATGAATCCTGATTTTTGTTTGAACACATTGGTAAATATTATCTCATTTATTTAAATATTATAAAGAAAAAATAAGTTTTAAAGCATAGAGACAACTAAAAGTCTAGCTATGACCGTAATATATTTTATTTGAAACATTCAATTATAGATGTCAAATAGGAATTTCTTAAAGATATCAAGTTTTTTTATTCATTAATTAGTTAACAAATATTCACCCTGTGCAAAAGATGTGGCAGTTCACAAGAGTTCTGAGAAAGGTAGGTTAAAAAGCCAACATCATATAGATCGTATATCAATTAGATATTCTATCCCTATGAGTAACAAAATGCTTAACAAATAGTGGCTTAAATAGCAGGAGTTGATTTTTCTCACATAGCAAGAATTTTGAAGGTAAAGGCTTGCTAACATTGGTCCAAGGACTCAAAAATGTCAAGAATCTGTGTTTCTGGGTGTTTGTTTATTTGTTTGTTGCTTTTTGATCTCCTGCTCATAGTAGCAGGTTCACTTACTTTAGTAATCTCTAATCTTATACTCGTGCAATTCTTTGAAAGTAAAAAAATTGATAATAAAATTTTTATTTACTCTCGTGAAACTACATTATCTCGGTTTTACACAAAAATGTCATTCAACTCATTATTTAAACAAGGTTTATGATAGCTAGTATTAGTTCTGCTTTTCTAGCTTCTTGGATCTGCAATTGTGGTAAACATATATTTTCCATGAGATTGATGTTCGACATTGGTCTGCACTGAGCCTAGAACAAAGATCTGTAGCCCTCTATAGAACTCTATTAGGATCATTAGCAGTAGGAATAGTTGGTATGTGGCGTGTGTGTGTGCATATGTTTGTGTGTGTGTGTTTGTGGGTGCATGTGTAAAATATTCAAATTTGTTTTCATTGCAGAATTCAAAATTGAATCAAATTCATGATTCCAGAAAAATCTAAATCGTAATCAAATTTTTACCAAACTTGATTTTAAAGGTGAGAATTCCATTAAAGTGTATTTAAATATTATTCCAATGTAGAAATGTTATTATTTATAGGCAACATATATCTGACTTCTGTTTTTCAAATTATCTATTGCCATTCAGTGGAGTTTCTTTTTGTTTGTTTATTTTGTTTTCTTTTTCTATAAAACATATATTTCACAACAATTATTATTGTTAGGCTATTTTCAGGGATGTATTTCAATATCAATTCATATTTCCTGCTTCTCTAGGGGTGGCATGAAATTCAAGAATATGAAATTTCCTCATTCTGATATTTATTCATTATGTGACCATTAAAAAGTTATTATATCCTCTCCATATTAACAGATAGGGAATAATTATCCCATATTCAGATAGTAATTTGGATAATAAAAGTACAAACTACACAGTGTTACTAACAATAGCTAAAGTTATTTAAGGATTATTTATTACAAGGCACTATTCTAAGCACTTTAGCTGTATTATTTCATCTTATCATCATAGCAACCCATAGAACAAGTATACTGATAACCCTATTTAATAGATTAAAAAAATTTAAATAATTTGCCCCTGGATACCCAGTTGATAAGTGGTAGAACTGGAATTGAACCTGAAGCACACTGCCCTGAGAGTTCACACATTTAAAATTCTCTAAATCTCAGTGGTTAAGTGAAGTTCATAGCTAGTACCTTAAAAGAAGGTATCAACTGTTATCATGATTATGTTAATAAACTTTTACAATTTTGCTCATTGACCTTGGACGACATAATTCTACCTACAAATTTGGTAGGCAACCAATCAATTTATCTATACTGAAATCTCCTCGAATCTTTTGTGAATTGACGTAGGTTTTGAATGGCCATTAATAAAAACAGCAATCAAACCAATCCATAAAAAGCAGGTAAACTGAATGGCTTACTTTATAATTCAGGCCATAGTGTAGTCATTATATGACATTGTAATATTTGAAAATAAATTTAAATACATAAAATTGCCAGTTTATAGATCTGTTCATTTTGACTCTCAAACATTTTTTATCAATACATGAGACGGTTATTGAGCAGCCTGAACCTAGTATGTTCATAGTAAAGTTTTATGTGTCTTCAGTCACTTCTCTCTTACCTTGCTTTTAAAACATGTAATTACATTTTAAGCAAACCCTATAGCTTTCAGGTCATTTTCAGTCACTCACAATAATCTAATGCAGTTTAAAACATCAGTAATCACAGATATGGATGAGCCAGCTGTCTCAATACTATTCCCTCTTTCTGCCCCATCATCTCTCTTTAATCCCTGCTCAAATTGATGAGAAAAGAAAATCAGCGCACAGATTTCCAAAC
Organism: Macaca fascicularis; assembly: GCF_037993035.2. Lineage (NCBI taxonomy): Eukaryota > Metazoa > Chordata > Mammalia > Primates > Cercopithecidae > Macaca > Macaca fascicularis. The sequence continues at coordinate 43,048,331 of NC_088379.1, forward strand.
AGAGAGATTCCCTCATTCACTCAAAAATATGTATTAATTACCATTTGCATGTACTGGGGATTTAACAGTCAACAAAACTGATAGAATTCCTGCTTTCATGTAATTTATATCCAAATGGGTAGAAACGATGTCAGGTGGTGATAGTGCTTAAAAGAAAAACTAAAACTGGAAAGACAATAGAAGTTCATGAGAAGTTATTCTCTAAAGTTTATCAGGAAAAGTCTTTATTGATAATGGTTGGATACAAGATGTGCTGATGCATTTATGAAAATGTGGAAGAACAAAAGAGGTCAGTACTTACCCTAAGATTTGTTTGTTGTGTTTGTTTTGTGGTGAATAGTAGTGCTATTTTCTGAGCTAAACAGCAAGCTGGAGGGATATCAATAGTTTAACATAACACATTTAAGTTTAAGGTGCCTTTTAGATAACCTGGTAGAATTACAAAGGTCCATACTATGCTGATGAACATAAATTGCGTTTAAAATTTAGAAAGACACGAGGCGGAGCAAGATGGCCGAATAGGAACAGCTCCAGTCTCCAACTCCCAGCGCGAGCGACACAGAAGACCGGTGATTTCTGCATTTTCAACTGAGGTACTGGGTTCATCTCACTGGGGAGTGCCGGACGATCGGAGCTGGTCAGCTGCTGCAGCCCGACCAGCGAGAGCTGAAGCAGGGCGAGGCATTGCCTCACCTGGGAAGCGCAAGGGGGAAGGGAATCCCTTTTCCTAGCCAGGGGAACTGAGACACACAACACCTGGAAAATCGGGTAACTCCCACCCCAATACTGCGCTTTAGGAAACAGGCACACCAGGAGATCATATCCCACACCTGGCCGGGAGGGTCCCACAACCACGGAGCCTCCCTGGTTGCTAGCGCAGCAGTCTGTGATCTACCGGCAAGGCAGCAGCGAGGCTGGGGGAGGGGCGCCCGCCATTGCTGAGGCTTAAGTAGGTAAACAAAGCTGCTGGGAAGATCGAACTGGGTGGAGCTCACAGCAGCTCAAGGAAACCTGCCTGTCTCTGTAGACTCCACCTCTGGGGACAGGGCACAGTAAACTAAGACACACAGACACCTCTGCACAGACGCAAACGACTCTGTCTGACAGCGTTGAAGAGAGCAGTGGATCTCCCAACACGGAGGTTGAGATCTGAGAAGGGACAGACTCCCTGCTCAAGCGGGTCCCTGACCCCTGAGTAGCCTAACTGGGAGACATCCCCCACTAGGGGCAGTCTGACACCCCACACCTCACAGGGAGGAGTACACCCCTGAGAGGAAGCTTCCAAAGCAAGAATCAGACAGGTACACTCGCTGTTCAGAAATAGTCTATCTTCTGCAGCCTCTGCTGCTGATACCCAGGCAAACAGGGTCTGAGTGGACCTCAAGCAATCTCCAACAGACCTACAGCTGAGGGTCCTGACTGTTAGAAGGAAAACTATCAAAAAGGAAGGACACCTACACCAAAACCCCATCAGTACATCACCATCATCAAAGACCAGAGGCAGATAAAACCACAAAGATGGGGAAAAAGCAGGGCAGAAAAGCTGGAAATTCAAAAAATAAGAGCGCATCTCCCCCGGCAAAGGAGCGCAGCTCATCGCCAGCAACGGATCAAAGCTGGACGGAGAATGACTTTGACGAGATGAGAGAAGAAGGCTTCAGTCCATCAAATTTCTCAGAGCTAAAGGAGGAATTACGTACCCAGCGCAAAGAAACTAAAAATCTTGAAAAAAAAGTGGAAGAATTGATGGCTAGAGTAATTAATGCAGAGAAGGTCCTAAACGAAATGAAAGAGATGAAAACCATGACACGAGAAATACGTGACAAATGCACAAGCTTCAGTAACCGACTCGATCAACTGGAAGAAAGAGTATCAGCGATTGAGGACCAAATGAATGAAATGAAGCGAGAAGAGAAACCAAAAGAAAAAAGAAGAAAAAGAAATGAACAAAGCCTGCAAGAAGTATGGGATTATGTAAAAAGACCAAATCTACGTCTGATTGGGGTGCCTGAAAGTGAGGGGGAAAATGGAACCAAGTTGGAAAACACTCTTCAGGATATCATCCAGGAGAACTTCCCCAACCTAGTAGGGCAGGCCAACATTCAAATCCAGGAAATACAGAGAACGCCACAAAGATACTCCTCGAGAAGAGCAACTCCAAGACACATAATTGCCAGATTCACCAAAGTTGAAATGAAGGAAAAAATCTTAAGGGCAGCCAGAGAGAAAGGTCGGGTTACCCACAAAGGGAAGCCCATCAGACTAACAGCAGATCTCTCAGCAGAAACTCTACAAGCCAGAAGAGAGTGGGGGCCAATATTTAACATTCTTAAAGAAAAGAATTTTAAACCCAGAATTTCATATCCAGCCAAACTAAGTTTCATAAGTGAAGGAGAAATAAAATCCTTTACAGATAAGCAAATGCTTAGAGATTTTGTCACCACTAGGCCTGCCTTACAAGAGACCCTGAAGGAAGCACTCAACATGGAAAGGAACAACCGGTACCAGCCATTGCAAAAACATGCCAAAATGTAAAGACCACCGATGCTAGGAAGAAACTGCATCAACTAACGAGCAAAATAACCAGTTAATATCATAATGGCAGGATCAAGTTCACACATAACAATATTAACCTTAAATGTAAATGCACTAAATGCTCCAATTAAAAGACACAGACTGGCAAACTGGATAAAGAGTCAAGACCCATCAGTCTGCTGTATTCAGGAGACCCATCTCACACGCAGAGACATACATAGGCTCAAAATAAAGGGATGGAGGAAGATTTACCAAGCAAATGGAGAACAAAAAAAAGCAGGGGTTGCAATACTAGTCTCTGATAAAACAGACTTTAAACCATCAAAGATCAAAAGAGACAAAGAAGGCCATTACATAATGGTAAAGGGATCAATTCAACAGGAAGAGCTAACTATCCTAAATATATATGCACCCAATACAGGAGCACCCAGATTCATAAAGCAAGTCCTTAGAGACTTACAAAGAGACTTAGACTCCCATACAATAATAATGGGAGACTTCAACACTCCACTGTCAACATTAGACAGATCAACGAGACAGAAAGTTAACAAGGATATCCAGGAATTGAACTCATCTCTGCAGCAAGCAGACCTAATAGACATCTATAGAACTCTCCACCCCAAATCAACAGAATATACATTCTTCTCAGCACCACATCATACTTACTCCAAAATTGACCACGTAATTGGAAGTAAAGCACTCCTCAGCAAATGTACAAGAACAGAAATTATAACAAACTGTCTCTCAGACCACAGTGCAATCAAACTAGAACTCAGGACTAAGAAACTCACTCAAAACCGCTCAACTACATGGAAACTGAACAACCTGCTCCTGAATGACTACTGGGTACATAACGAAATGAAGGCAGAAATAAAGATGTTCTTTGAAACCAATGAGAACAAAGATACAACATACCAGAATCTCTGGGACACATTTAAAGCAGTGTGTAGAGGGAAATTTATAGCACTAAATGCCCACAAGAGAAAGCAGGAAAGATGTAAAATTGACACTCTAACATCGCAATTAAAAGAACTAGAGAAGCAAGAGCAAACACATTCGAAAGCTAGCAGAAGGCAAGAAATAACTAAGATCAGAGCAGAACTGAAGGAGATAGAGACACAAAAAACCCTCCAAAAAATCAATGAATCCAGGAGTTGGTTTTTTGAAAAGATCAACAAAATTGACAGACCACTAGCCAGACTAATAAAGAAGAAAAGAGAGAAGAATCAAATCGACGCAATTAAAAATGATCAAGGGGATATCACCACCAACCCCACAGAAATACAAACTACCATTAGAGAATACTATAAACACCTCTACGCAAATAAACTGGAAAATCTAGAAGAAATGGATAATTTCCTGGACACTTACACTCTTCCAAGACTAAACCAGGAAGAAGTTGAATCCCTGAATAGACCAATAGCAGGCTCTGAAATTGAGGCAACAATTAATAGCCTACCAACCAAAAAAAGTCCAGGACCAGATGGATTCACAGCTGAATTCTACCAGAGGTACAAGGAGGAGTTGGTACCATTCCTTCTGAAACTATTCCAAGCAATAGAAAAAGAGGGAATCCTCCCTAACTCATTTTATGAGGCCAACATCATCCTGATACCAAAGCCTGGCAGAGACACAACAAAAAAAGAGAATTTTAGACCAATATCCCTGATGAACATCGATGCAAAAATCCTCAATAAAATACTGGCAAACCGGATTCAGCAACACATCAAAAAGCTTATCCACCATGATCAAGTGGGCTTCATCCCTGGGATGCAAGGCTGGTTCAACATTCGCAAATCAATAAACATAATCCAGCATATAAACAGAACCAAAGACAAGAACCACATGATTATCTCAATTGATGCAGAAAAGGCTTTTGACAAAATTCAACAGCCCTTCATGCTAAAAACGCTCAATAAATTCGGTATTGATGGAACGTACCTCAAAATAATAAGAGCTATTTATGACAAACCCACAGCCAATATCATACTGAATGGGCAAAAACTGGAAAAATTCCCTTTGAAAACTGGCACAAGACAGGGATGCCCTCTCTCACCATTCCTATTCAACATAGTGTTGGAAGTTCTGGCTAGGGCAATCAGGCAAGAGAAAGAAATCAAGGGTATTCAGTTAGGAAAAGAAGAAGTCAAATTGTCCCTGTTTGCAGATGACATGATTGTATATTTAGAAAACCCCATTGTCTCAGCCCAAAATCTCCTTAAGCTGATAAGCAACTTCAGCAAAGTCTCAGGATACAAAATTAATGTGCAAAAATCACAAGCATTCTTATACACCAGTAACAGACAAACAGAGAGCCAAATCAGGAATGAACTTCCATTCACAATTGCTTCAAAGAGAATAAAATACCTAGGAATCCAACTTACAAGGGATGTAAAGGACCTCTTCAAGGAGAACTACAAAGCACTGCTCAGTGAAATCAAAGAGGACACAAACAAATGGAAGAACATACCATGCTCATGGATAGGAAGAATCAATATCGTGAAAATGGCCATACTGCCCAAGGTTATTTATAGATTCAATGCCATCCCCATCAAGCTACCAATGAGTTTCTTCACAGAATTGGAAAAAACTGCTTTAAAGTTCATATGGAACCAAAAAAGAGCCCGCATCTCCAAGACAATCCTAAGTCAAAAGAACAAAGCTGGAGGCATCACGCTACCTGACTTCAAACTATACTACAAGGCTACAGTAACCAAAACAGCATGGTACTGGTACCAAAACAGAGATATAGACCAATGGAACAGAACAGAGTCCTCAGAAATAATACCACACATCTACAGCCATTTGATCTTTGACAAACCTGAGAGAAACAAGAAATGGGGAAAGGATTCCCTATTTCATAAATGGTGCTGGGAAAATTGGCTAGCCATAAGTAGAAAGCTGAAACTGGATCCTTTCCTTACTCCTTATACGAAAATTAATTCAAGATGGATTAGAGACTTAAATGTTAGACCTAATACCATAAAAATCCTAGAGGAAAACCTAGGTAGTACCATTCAGGACATAGGCATGGGCAAAGATTTCATGTCTAAAACACCAAAAGCAACGGCAGCAAAAGCCAAAATTGACAAATGGGATCTCATTAAACTAAAGAGCTTCTGCACAGCAAAAGACACTACCATCAGAGTGAACAGGCAACCTACAGAATGGGAAAAAATTTTTGCAATCTACTCATCTGACAAAGGGCTAATATCCAGAACCTACAAAGAACTCAAACAAATTTACAAGAAAAAAACAAACAACCCCATCAAAAAGTGGGCAAAGGACATGAACAGACATTTCTCAAAAGAAGACATTCATACAGCCAACAGACACATGAAAAAATGCTCATCATCACTGGCCATCAGAGAAATGCAAATCAAAACCACAATGAGATACCATCTCACACCAGTTAGAATGGCAATCATTAAAAAGTCAGGAAACAACAGGTGCTGGAGAGGATGTGGAGAAATAGGAACACTTTTACACTGTTGGTGGGATTGTAAACTAGTTCAACCATTATGGAAAACAGTATGGCGATTCCTCAAGGATCTAGAACTAGATGTACCATATGACCCAGCCATCCCATTACTGGGTATATACCCAAAGGATTATAAATTATGCTGCTATAAAGACACATGCACACGTATGTTTATTGCAGCACTATTCACAATAGCAAAGACTTGGAATCAACCCAAATGTCCATCAGTGACAGATTGGATTAAGAAAATGTGGCACATATACACCATGGAATACTATGCAGCCATAAAAAAGGATGAGTTTGAGTCCTTTGTAGGGACTTGGATGCAGCTGGAATCCATCATTCTTAGCAAACTATCGCAAGAACAGAAAACCAAACACCGCATGTTCTCACTCATAGGTGGGAACTGAACAATGAGAACACTCGGACTCAGGAAGGGGAACATCACACACCGGGGCCTATCATGGGGAGGGGGGAGGGGGGAGGGATTGCATTGGGAGTTATACCTGATGTAAATGACGAGTTGATGGGTGCAGTACAGCAACATGGCACAAGTATATATATGTAACAAACCTGCATGTTATGCACATGTACCCTACAACTTAAAGTATAATAATAATAAATAAATTTAAAAAAAAAAAATAAAATAAAATAAAATTTAGAAAGACACTATATTTAAAATATAGCAGGAGAATTGTTTTACGTGTTAAAACCTGTTTGATTTTTTTTCACAAGCGTAAAGTAATTCAATAGAAAAGATGTTGGCAATAATTTATTAAGAGCAGACTTGCAATTACGCTAGTGTGTTAAATGCAGTCACCCTTATAGATGTGTGCAATTGACCAATATAATGTGCTGTTTGCTAGGTCATTCAGTTTAAAAGGGTTATAACAGCTCATCATTTTAGCAATCAAGAGGATCTTATAACAAATAAACATTTAGGAAAGGGATGAATTTTAACTAGTGAAAGCAAAAGGGAGTATGATTTTCTCAACCTTGAAACAACATCTACATTCTTCCCACATAAATAAAATATGAAATGTTAATCTCTTTTTCTCTTACACTCTCTCTCTCTCTCTGTATGTGTGTGTGTGTGTATATATATATATATCCATTGTCACCTCATTTCATCCAGTCTGAAAAGAATCTGTCTTTTCTCATGTTCAAATAAATCCCACTACTTGTGCTTCTGAAAAAGTTTCTTGCCTTTACTCCCTTACTCGTAAAATAGATTGCTGTCTTCCCCCTTCTTGTATTTTTAACTTTTTTTCCTCTCCTTCATCACTGTTTTTTAATATGCAACAAAATGTTTGTCTTTGCAAGCTTAAAAAATGGAAAATGTCCTTTGTTTCTGCAATTATAGCTTTTTTCTTCCTCCCACTGTGAAATTTTCGCTAAAAAGAGAATGTTTGTTACATTTATTTCAAATCGGGAGATCTCACATTCTAGTTACTTCTTACCATTCTGCCATCAGGCCTCTGCCTCTATGATTTTACTGACACTACTCTCTAAAAGGTGACCAGTGGGATTTCAATAAATTATTTTTTTCTTTCACGTTCCTTGGATTTCTTTAATTTATCTTTTCATAAAATTATAATTCTTGGCTTTTCTCATTCCTTGGATTCTAAAACATCAATTTCTACTCTAAAATTCTAGTTCACTGTTTTTACTTTTCTAAGCATTTAATCTACTTTGGCAGTGTTTCTACTGATGTCCCTTAAAGGTTGAAATTTACCCGTTCCATTTGAAAACCTCCTCTGTTTCTCACTTCTCCCTTTCCCTTTCTCTTTCCCTCCTTGTTCCTCTATCTCTCCTCATTTTATTTGTTACAAAAATGATCATCCATCCTTATGAGGACAACTTCTGCTGTTGACTACTATACTTAGTCTAATGCAAGAGGCTCCTTCAGGGAAGGGTTATTACTCATCACTGCATCCCCAGAACACTACCTGATACTTAGTAAGTTCTCAAAAATGTTTATTAAACTAATCCGTATTTACTCCATAAATTCATCCTCTGAACTCTGTTCCTGTATATACAAGGGTATAGAGGATGGTTATAAATAGCTTCAAGTTACCTCATACACAACATAGAGAATAAAATCATCTTTCCCCAAATGTTTATCATTATTCACCCACACATTTAAATTCTATATCAGGGATGCAATTTAGATAGTCAACTCTCTCTTAAGCCCACAGATAATCAATCAGCCAGTCCTGTAAATTCTACCTTCTTTTTTTTTTTTTAATTTATTTATTATTATTATACTTTAAGTTGTAGGGTACATGTGCATAACGTGCAGGTTTGTTACATATGTATACTTGTGCCATGTTGGTGTGCTGCACCCATCAACTCGTCATTTACATCAGGTATAACTCCCAATGCAATCCCTCCCCCCTCCCCCCTCTCCATGATAGGCCCCTGTGTGTGATGTTCCCCTTCCTGAGTCCAAGTGATCTCATTGTTCAGTTCCCACCTATGAGTGAGAACATGCGGTGTTTGGTTTTCTGTTCTTGTGATAGTTTGCTAAGAATGATGGTTTCCAGCTGCATCCATGTCCCTACAAAGGACACAAACTCATCCTTTTTGATGGCTGCATAGTATTCCATGGTGTATATGTGCCACATTTTCTTAATCCAATCTGTCACTGATGGACATTTGGGTTGATTCCAAGTCTTTGCTATTGTGAATAGTGCTGCAATAAACATACGTGTGCATGTGTCTTTATAGCAGCATAATTTATAATCCTTTGGGTATACACCCAGTAATGGGATGGCTGGGTCATATGGTACATCTAGTTCTAGATCCTTGAGGAATCGCCATACTGTTTTCCATAATGGTTGAACTAGTTTACAATCCCACCAACAGTATAAAAGCGTTCCTATTTCTCCACATCCTCTCCAGCACCTGTTGTTTCCTGACTTTTTAATGATCGCCATTCTAACTGGTGTGAGATGGTATCTCATTGTGGTTTTGATTTGCATTTCTCTGATGGCCAGTGATGATGAGCATTTTTTCATGTGTCTGTTGGCTGTATGAATGTCTTCTTTTGAGAAATGTCTGTTCATATCCTTTGCCCACTTTTTGATGGGGTTGTTTGTTTTTTTCTTGTAAATTTGTTTGAGTTCTTTGTGGAACCAAAAAAGAGCCCGCATCTCCAAGACAATCCTAAGTCAAAAGAACAAAGCTGGAGACATCACGCTACCTGACTTCAAACTATACTACAAGGCTACAGTAACCAAAACAGCATGGTACTGGTACCAAAACAGAGATATAGACCAATGGAACAGAACAGAGTCCTCAGAAATAATACCACACATCTACAGCCATCTGATCTTTGACAAACCTGAGAGAAACAAGAAATGGGGAAAGGATTCCCTATTTAATAAATGGTGCTGGGAAAATTGGCTAGCCATAAGTAGAAAGCTGAAACTGGATCCTTTCCTTACTCCTTATACGAAAATTAATTCAAGATGGATTAGAGACTTAAATGTTAGACCTAATACCATAAAAATCCTAGAGGAAAACCTAGGTAGTACCATTCAGGACATAGGCATGGGCAAAGACTTCATGTCTAAAACACCAAAAGCAACGGCAGCAAAAGCCAAAATTGACAAATGGGATATCATTAAACTAAAGAGCTTCTGCACAGCAAAAGAAACTACCATCAGAGTGAACAGGCAACCTACAGAATGGGAGAAAATTTTTGCAATCTACTCATCTGACAAAGGGCTAATTCTACCTTCTTATATACCTCATCTAACTCCTCCTCTCTACTTTCATGACTTCTGCCATAGTTTATACACTCATCTCTCACCAAGACTTGTGAGTACAACTGGTCTGTTAATGGCACCCCCTAGTCCAATTCATCCTCCACATTGCAGCCAAAAACTCTATCTGAAATATAAACCTAAAAATTTCCTCCACTGAATTAAAACATGTAGTAAGCTCTATCCTACACGGTGACTATAACTAGTAACAAAGTATTATATGCATGGAAATTGCTGAGAGAGTAGATTTTGTGTTCTCACCACAAAAAAGACATATGTGAGGTAACATATAACTAATATAAGATAATTAGTTTGATTTTAGCCATTCAAACATTTCTAAACATCGGGTTGTACATCATAAATGCATATAGTTTTTATTTATTAATTGAAATAAATAAATAGAATAAAATGAAAAAGAATATTGCCTTCACCTGGTATTTTAAAAAGTAATACTAACAGCCTGTCATTTCCCCAAGTTTGGATATTTTCAAGGCTGAATTTATATGAAGATACTAAAACCCATTTGTCAGCTAACTTTCAATGAGAAAAACAATGATCCTTAAATTATAAAGAAACTTATGTAAAGCAAACAACAACAATGAAATACAAACTCAGAAACAACCTCATCTCAACTTACTTAATACCACAACAATAATAGTTCGGGACATTCCTGAGTCAACTCCTGTGGAGTAGAACCAGATAGTTATACTTAGAGGGTTAAACTGTTACTGCGTATAACCCTTTTTCTGTCCTGAGTGCAGTTCAAAGTGTAGAAGAGAAACATTTTTTAAAAGGCTGAAGCTGGGGTGCTGCTTTCTTTGTACATAGAGTAAAAAATAAATGCTTTTGTCTGATTTTTAAAAATATATTTTATTTTATATTATTATTATTATTATTATTTGAGATGGAGTCTCGATCTGTCACCCAGACTGGACTGCAGTGTCACAATTTCAGCTCATTGAAACCTCTGCCTCCCAGGTTCAAGGGATTCTTCTGCTTCAGCCTTCTGAGTAGCTGGGACTACAGGCACGTGCCACCATGCCTGGCTAACTTTTGTGTTTTTAGTAGAGACGGAGTTTCACCATGTTGGGCAGGCTTGTCTCAAAATCCTGACCTCAAGTGATCCACCTGCCTCTGCCTCCCAAAGTGCTGGGATTACAGGCATGAGCCACCGCGCCAAGCCTGATACATATTTTTTTCATTTGCAGACATTTATTGCTCAGGACAATGTCCAAACTCTTTGGTGGCATACATAGGACTGTCCAGAATTGGTTCCCTGTTTAGAGCTAATGTCTTACAATTTTACAATCTTTCTTTCCTCCAGATCCTTTAAAACTTATATTTCAGCCTAGTTTCTCAAACAAAAATCAGACTCATAAAAATTAAGACATTTTTAAACACGACAGTTTTCATCTTCTCTTCATACTGCCAATCTGACAATCCCTTCCTATTTTCATGACACAGTTCAAGTGTCATCTCCTCTGAGATGACGTTCTGAGACCCTGCTTCACAGATAGGACTAAACACTTCCATATTTTTTTATGACAGCTTTATTTACCTACCACCTGATCATTGACTGCAGATCCCTTAACAGTATTTTTACCTTATCTGCAACATGTTTTACTGGTTCTTATGCATCGTAAGTTATAGAATTTTTCAAATGGAGCTTGGCTTTTAATATTCGTTTTTGCTGTTTCAAGTCAGACAAGCAATACAGAAGGAAAAAATTCATGTGGACCACACAATACATTATAGAGAGAGTTTATATAAATTGAAAATTTGGACAAACTGAAACTAAGAACCTACATTACAATTATGTATCTGGAGAAACTACAACTAATGCTCGTTTAAAAAAGTCAGATCACCAGCTTCTGGTGAGCCAAAAAAATATGTGATTGGTTTTGAATATCACTTTGTTTTTGAGATGGAGTTTTGCTCTAGCTGCCCAGGCTGGAGTGCAATGGCACCATTTTGACTCTCTGCAAACTCTGCCTCCTGGGTTCAAGTGATTCTCCTGCCTCAACCTCCCAAGTAGCTGGGATTACAACCATGTGCCACAACGCCCAGCTAATTTTTGTATTTTTAGTAGAGATGAGGTTTCTCCATGTTGGTTAGGCTGGTTTTGAACACCCGACCTCAGGTGATCCACCCACCTCGGCCTCCCAAATTGCTGGGATTACAGGTGTGAGTCACTGTGCCTGGCTTTGAATATAACTTTTAATAAACCATGAGTCAGGGCACAGTGGCTCACGCCTATAATCCCAGCACTTTGGAAGGCCAATGAGGGTGGATTACAAGGTCAAGAGATCAAGATGATCCTGGCAGACATGGTGAAACCCCATCTCTACTAAAAATGCAAAAATTAGCTGGGCATGGTGTAGTCGCCTATGGTGTAGTCGATACATACTCGCCTGTAGTCCCAGCTACTTGGGAGGCTGAGGCAGGAGAATCTCTTGAACCCAGGTTGCAGAAGTTGCAGTGAGCTGAGATCTTGCCACTGCACTCCAGCCTGGTGACAGAGTGAGACTCCGTCTCAAAAAAGAAAAAACAAAACAAAACAAAACAAAACAAAAACAATGAAAGCTCGCCAATAAATGCTATTTAAAAGTTGTTTCAGATAATTAAATATTAGTATTCAAGAATTGTTTTTTAGAACAGCTTTTGCAATTATCATCGAAGTGCTGCCTAGAGAATTCTAAGGTGAGAAGGTCACAGCAATTGGTGCAGATTAATTAAACTGATAATCTGCCTGTACAAGTATGGTTGCAGGATGTGGTTTGGCTCTGGGGTCCTCATCCAAATCTCATCTTATATTGTAATCTCCATAATCCCCATGTATTGAGGGAGGGACCTGGTAGGAGGTGATTGGATAATGGGGACAGTTTCCTCCATGCTGTTTTCATGATTGTGAGTGAGTTCTAATGAGATCTGATGGTTTTATAAGTATCTTAGAGTTCCACCTTCACACACTCTCTCTCTCCTGCTGCTTTGTGAGAAGGTACCTGCTTCCCCTTCTGCCATGATTGTAAGTTTCCTGAGGCCTCTTTAGGCATGTGTAACTGTGAGTCAATTAAAACCTCTTTCCATTATAGATTACCCAGTCTTGGGTAGTTCTCTGTAGCAGTGTGAAAACTGACTAATATAGGAAAATGGTACTGCAGAGACTGGGGTACTGCTAAAAAGATAACCTGAAAATGTGGGAGCAACTTTGGAACCGGGTAACAAGCAGAAGCTGGAACAGTTTGGAGGGCTCAGAAGATGACAGGAAGATATGGGAAAATTTGGAGCTTCCTAGAGACTTGTTGAATGGTTGTGACCAAAATACTGATGGAGATATGGACAATGAAGTCCATACTGAGGTGCTTTCAGATGGAGATGAGGAACTTCTTGGGAACTGGAGTGAAGATCATTCTTGCTATGCTTTAGCAAAGAGGCTGGCAGCATTTTGCCCCTGCCCTAGAGATCTTTGGAACTTCAAACTTGAGAGAAATTATCTGAAATTAGAACTTATGTTTAAAAGAGAAACAGAACATAAAAGTTTGAAAAATTTGCAGGCTGATCATGTGGTAGAAAAAAAGAAAAAACAAAAAAAACAAAAAAGCATTTTCTGGGAAGAAATTCAAGCCAGCTGCAGAAATTTGCATGAGTAACAAGGACTCCAATGTTAATCACCAATACAATGGGGAAAATGTCTCCAGGACTTGTCAGAGACATTCACAGCAGCCCCTCCCATCACAGACTTGGAGGCCTAGGAGGGAAAAGTAATTTCATGGACGTGGCCCCAGGCTCTATAGCTTTGTGAAGTTTTGGGACTTGGTGCCCTGCATCCCAGTTGCTCTAGTTCCAGACATGGCCAAAAGGGGCCAAAGTATAGCTTGGGCTATTGCTTCAGAGGGTACAAGCCTCAAGCCTTGGCAGCTTTCATATGGTATCGGGCCTGCAGGTGTGCAGAAGTCAAGCATTGAAGTTTGGGAACTTTTGCCTGTATTTCAGAGGATGTAAGAAAACACCTGGATGTCCAGGAAGAAATTTGCCACAGGGGTGGAGGCACAGGTAAAGCCTCTACTAGAGCAGTGTGGAAGGCAAATGTGAGGTTGGAGCCCCCACACAGAGTCCCCACTGGAGCACTGCCTAATGGAACTGTGAGAAGAGGGCCACCATCCTCCAGAACTCAAAATGGTAGATCCACTGACAGATCACACTGTGTGCCTGCAAAGGCCACTAGTTCACAACACCAGCTGTGAACACAGGCAGAAGGGCTGTACCCTGCAAAGCCAAGAGGGTGGAGCAGTCCAAGAACATGGGAGCTCACTCCTTTCATCACCATGCCCTGGGTGTGAGATGTAAAGTCAAATGAGACTACTTTGGAGCTTTAAGATGTAATGACTGCCCCACTGGATTTCAGACTTGCATGGGGTCAACAGCCACATTGTTTTGGCCAATTTCTCCCATATGGAATGGGAGCATTTATCCAATGCCTGTACTCCCATTGTGTCTTGGAAATAACTAACTGGATTTTTATTTCACAGGCTCCTATGCAGAAGGGACTTGCCTTATCTCAGATAAGATTTTGGACTTGGATTTTGGGTTAATGCAGAAATGAGTTAAGACTTTGGGGGACTGTTGGGAAGGCATACTTGATTTTGAAACATTAAAAGGATGTGAGATCTGAGAGGGGCCAAGGGTGAAATGATGTGTTTTGGCTCTGTGTCTCTACCCAAATATTATCTCAAATTGTAATCCCCATAGTCTCCAAGTGTCAAGGGAGGGACCTGGTGGGAGGTGATTTAAATATGGGGGCAGTTTCTTCCATGCTTTTCTTGTGATGATGAGTGAGTTCTCACAAGATCTTACTTTTTGTAAGTGTTTGACAGTTCCTCCTTCACACACTCTCTCTCCTTTCACCTTGTGAAGAAGGTGCCTGCTTCTTCTTCTACCATGATTATAAGTTTCTTGAGGCCTCCCCAGCCACATGGAGCTATGAGTCCATTAAAATTCTTTCCTTTATAAATTATCCAGTCTTGGGTAGTTCTTTATAGCAGTGTGAAAATGGACTGATACACTGCATTTATTTCGTAAATAGTTATACTAAGAGGTAAAAGCAATTATTTCTTTTTATTTTCTCTGTAATATAGTTCAGTATCTGTAGGAGGGCATATTCTTAAAGAGCATTTTTTAGACAGATAGAGGGAAAGAAAATCATCATTTAAAATGATTTATTAATGTTAAAGTACATATTCACTTAATTAAAGAACATGAAAAAGAATTATAAGCTACTAAAAGTTAAATATTATTGAACTTATTAGAAAACAAAATAAATATCAGTTAACCATTGTTAGTTTGGGGAAAAAACATTACACCTTGTGGAAAAGTACAATGTTTAAATTAAATTATGAAAATTTAATTTTTTTTCGTTTCTTTTGTTTGTTTGTTTATTTAGTATACTTTAAGTTCTAGGGTACATGTACTCAACATGAAGGTTTGTTACATATGTATACTTGTGCCATGTTGGTGTGCTGCACCCATTAACTCATCATTTACATTAGGTATATCTCCTAATGCTATCCCTCCCCTCTTCCCCCTCCCCACCATAGGACCGAGTGTGTGATGTTCCCCTTCCCGTGTCCAAGTGATCTCATTGTTCAGCTCCCACCTATGAGTGAGAACATGTGGTATTTGGTTTTCTGTTTTTGCGAT
Source organism: Macaca fascicularis (assembly GCF_037993035.2). Taxonomy (NCBI): domain Eukaryota; kingdom Metazoa; phylum Chordata; class Mammalia; order Primates; family Cercopithecidae; genus Macaca; species Macaca fascicularis. The sequence continues at coordinate 43,063,814 of NC_088379.1, forward strand.
AGTTTGCAGAGAATGATGGTTTCAAGGTGCATCCACGTCCCTACAAAGGACACAAACTCATCCTTTTTTACGACTGCATAGTATTCGATGGTGTATATGTGCCACATTTTCTTAATCCAGTCTGTCACTGATGGACATTTGGATTGATTCCAAGTCTTTGCTATTGTGAATAGTGTCACAACAAGCATCGTGTGCATGTGTCTTTATAGCAGCATAATTTATAAACCTTTGGGTATATACCCAGTGATGGGATGGCTGGGTCAAATGGTACTTCTAGTTCTAGATCCTTGAGGAATCGCCACACTGTCTTCCACAATGGTTGAACTAGTTTACAGTCCCAGCAACAGTGTAAAAGTGTTCCTATTTCTCCACATCCCCTCCAGCACATGTCGTTTCCTGACTTTTTAATGATTGCCATTCTAACTGGTGTGAGATGGTATCTCATTGGGGTTTGATTGGCATTTCTCTGATGGTGAGTGATGATGAGCATTTTTTCATGTGTCTGTTGGTTGTATGAATGTCTTCTTTTGAGAAGTGTCTGCTCATAAATTTTGCCCACTTTTTGATGGGGTTGTTTGTTTTTTTCTTGTAAATTTGATTGAGTTCTTTGTAGGTTCTGGATATTAGCACTTTGTCAGATGAGTACATTGCAAAAATTTTCTCCCATGCTGTGGGTTGCCTGTTCACTCTGATGGTAGTTTCTTTTGCTGTGCAGAAGCTCTTTAGTTTAATGAGATCCCATTTGTCAATTTTGGCTTTTGTTGTTGTTGTTGGTGTTTTAGACATGAAGTCCTTGCCAATGTCTATGTCCTGAATGGTATTACCTAGGTTTTCTTCTAGGGCTTTTGTGGTTTTAGGTCTAACATTTAAGTCTCTAATCCATCTTGAATTAATTTTCGTATACGGAGCAAGGAAAGGATCCAGTTTCAGCTTTCTGCTTATGGCTAGCCAATTTTCCCAGCATCACTTATTAAATAGGGAATCCTTTCCCCATTTCTTGTTTTTCTCAGGTTTGTCAAAGATCAGATGGCTGTAGATGTGTGGTATTATTTCTGAGGGCTCTGTTATTTTCCATTGGTTTATATCTCTGTTTTGGTACCAGTACAATGCTATTTTGGTTACTGTAGCTTTGTAGTATAGTTTGAAGTCAGGTAGCATGATGCCTCCAGCTTTGTTCTTTTGGTTTAGGATTGTCTTGGCAATGCGGAGTCTTTTTAGGTTCCATATGAAATTTAAAGCAGTTTTTTTCCAATTCTGTGAAGAAAGTCATTGGTAGCTTAATGGGGATGGCATTGAATCTATCAATTACCTTGGGCAGTATGGCCATTTTCACAATACTGATTCTTCCTATCCATGAGCATGGTGTGTTCTTCCCTTTGTATGCGTCCTCTTTTATTTCACTGAGCAGTGGTTTATAGTTCTCCTTGAAGAGTTCCTTTACGTCCCTTGTAAGTTGGATTCCTAGGTATTTTATTCTCTTTGAAGCTATTGTGAATGGAAGTTCATTCATTATTTGGCTCTCTGTTTGTCTGTTACTGGTGTATAAGAATGCTTGTGATTTTTGCACATTAATTTTGTATCCTGAGACTTTGCTGAAATTGCTTATCAACTTAAGGAGATCTTGGGTTGATACAATGGGGTTTTCTAAATATACAATCTTGTAATCTGCAAACAGGGACAATTTGACTTCTTCTTTTCCTAACTGAATACTCTTTATTTCTTTCCCTAACTGAATACTCTTTATTTCTTTCTCTTGCCTGATTGCCCTAGCCAGAACTTCCAACACTATTTTGAATAGGAGTAGTGAGAGAGGGCATCCCTGTCTTGTGCCAGTTTTCAAAGGGAATGCTTCCAGGTTTTGCTCATTCAGCATGATATTGAAAAAAACTGGATAAGAGCATCATAAATAGCTCTTATTATTTTGAGATACATTCCAACAATACCGAATTTATTGAGAGTTTTTAGCAAGAAGGCCTGTTGAATTTTGTCAAAGGCCTTTTCTGCATCTGTTGAGATAATCATGTGGTTTTTGTCTTTGGTTCGGTTTATATGCTGGATTACGTTTATTGAGTTGCATATGTTGAACCAGCCTTGCATCCCAGGGATGAAGCCCACTTGATCATGGTGGATAAGCTTTTTGATGTGCTGCTGGATTCAATTTGCCAGTATAGTATTGAGGATTTTTGCATTGATTTTCATCAGGGATATTGGTCTAAAATTCTCTTTTTTTGTTGTGTCTCTGCCAGGCTTTGGTATCAGGATGATGTTGGCCTCATAAAATGAGTTAGGGAGGATTCCTTCTTTTTCTATTGATTGGAATAGTTTCAGAAGGAACGGTACCAACTCCTCCTTGTACTTCGGGTAGAATTCGGTTGTGAATCTGTCTGGCCGTGGACTTTTGTTGGTTGGTAGGCTATTATTGCCTCAATTCCAGAGCCTGCTATTGGTCTATTCAGTGATTCAGCTTCTTCTTGGTTTAGTCTTGGGAGAGTGTAAGTGTCCAGGAAATTATTCATTTCTTCTAGGTTTTCTAGTTTATTTGAATAGAGGTGTTTATAGTATTCTCTGATGGTAGTTTGTATTTCCGTGGGGTTGACGGTGATATCCCCTTTATCATTTTTTATTGCATCTATTTGATTCTTCCGTCTTTTCTTCTTTATTAGTCTTGCTAGCAGTCTATCAATTTTGTTGATCTCTTCAAATAACCAGCTCCTGGATTCATTGATGTTTTGGAGGGTTTTTTGTGTCTCTGTCTAATTTAGTTCTGCTCTGATCTTAGTTATTTCTTGCCTTCTGCTAGCTTTTGAATGTGTTTGCTCTTGCTTCTCTAGTTCTTTTATGTGTGATGTTAGGGTGTCAATTTTAGATCTTTCCTGCTTTCTCTTGTGGGCATTTAGTGGTATATATTTCCCTCTACACACTGCTTTCAATGTGTCCCAGAGATTCTGGTATGTTGTATCATTGTTTCCATTGGTTTCAAAGAATATCTTTATTTCTGCCTTCATTACATTATGTACCCAGTAGTCACTCAGGAGTAGGTTGTTCAGTTTCCATGTAGTTGAGTGGTTTTGATTGAGTTTCCTAGTCCTGAGTTCTAGTTTGATTGCACTGTGGTCTGAGAGATAGTTTGTTATGACTTCCTTTCTTTTACATTCGCTAAGGAGTGCTTTACTTCCAACTATGTGGCCAATTTTGGAATAAGTGTGATGTGATGCTGAGAAGAATGTATATTCTGTTTCTTTGGGGTGGAGAGTTCTATAGATGTCTATTAGGTCTGCTTGGTGCAGAGTTGACTTCAATTCCTGGATATCCTTGTGAACTTTCTGTCTCGTTGATCTGTCTATTGTTGACAGTGGGGTGTCGAAGTCTCCCATTATTATCGTATGAGGGTCTAAGTCTCTTTGTAAGTCTCTAAGGACATGCTTTATGAATCTGGGTGCTCCTGTATTGGGTGCATATATATTTAGGATAGTTAGCCCTTCCTGATGAATTGATCCCTTTATCATTATGTAAAGGCCTTCATTGTCTCTTTTGATCTCTGATGGTTTAAAGTCTGTTTTATCAGAGACTAGGATTGCAACCCCTACTTTCTTTTGTTTTCCATTTGCTTGGTAGATCTTCCTCCATTCCTTTATTTTGAGCCTATGTGTGTCTCTGCATGTGAGATGGGTCTTCTGAATACAGCAAACTGATAGGTCTTGACTCTATCCAATTTGTCAGTCTGTGTGTTTTAATTGGACCACTTAGTCCATTTACATTTAAGGATAATATTTTTATGTGTGAACTTGATCCTGTCGTTATGATATTAGCTGGTTATTTTGCTCGTTAGTTGATGCGGTTTCTTCCTAGCATCGATGGACTTTACATTTTGGCATATTTTTGCAATGGTTGGTACCTGTTGTTCCTTTCCATGTTTAATGCTTCCTTCAGGATCTCTTGTAGGGCAGGCCTGGTGGTGACAAAATCTCTAAGCATTTGCTTGTCTGTAAAGGATTTATTTATCCTTCATTGATGAAACTTAGTTTGGCTGGATATGAAATTCTGGGTTGAAAATCCTTTTCTTTAAGAATGTTGAATATTGGCCCCCACTCTCTTCTGGCTTGTAGAGTTTCTGCCGAGAGATCTGCTCTTAGCCTGATGGGCTTCCCTTTGTGGGTAACCTGACCTTTCTCTCTGGCTACCCTTAACATTTTTTCCTTCATTTCAACTTTGGTGAATCTGACAATTATGTGTCTTGGAGTTGCTCTTCTCGAGGAGTATCTTTGTTGCATTCTCTGTATTTCCTGCATTAGAATGTTGGCCTGCCTTACTAGGTTGTGGAAGTTGTCCTGGATGATATCCTGCAGAGTGTTTTCCAACTTGGTTCCATTTTCCCCCTCACTTTCAGGCACACCAATCAGACGTAGATTTGGTCTTTTCACATAATCCCATATTTCTTGGAGGCCTTGTTCATTTCTTTTTACTCTTTTTTCTCTACACTTCTCGTCTCACTTCATTTCATTCATTTGATCTTCAATCTCTGATACTCTTTATTCCAGTTGATTGACTCTGTTAGTGAAGCTTGTGCATTTGTCACATAGTTCTCATGTTATGACTTTCATGTCTATCAGTTCTTTTAAGGGCTTCTCTACATTAGTTATTCTAGTTAGCCATTTGTCATATCTTTTTTAAAGATTTTTAGTTTCTTTGCGCTGGTTACATAGTTCCTCCTTTAGCTCTGAGAAGTTTGATCGACTGAAGCCTTCTTCTCTCAACTCATCAAACTCATTCTGTGTCCAGCTTTGTTCCATTGCTAGTGATGAGCTGTGTTCCTTTGGAGGGGGAGATACTCTCTGATTTTTTGAATTTCCAGTTTTTCTGCACTGCTTTTTCCCCATCTTTGTGGTTTTATCTGCCTTTGGTCTTTGATGATGGTGAAGTACTGATGGGGTTTTGGTGAGGATGTCCTTTCTGTTTGTTAGTTTTCCTTCTAACAGTGAGGACCCTCAGCTGCGGGTCTGTTGGCGTTTGCCTGAAGTCCACTCCAGACCCTGTTTGCCTGGGTATGAGCAGCAGAGGCTGCAGAAGATAGAATACTGCTGGACAGCGAGTGTTGCTTTCTGACTCTTGCTCTGGAAGCTTTGTCTCAAGTACCCCACTGTGTGAGGTGTGAGGTGTCAGTCTGCACCAAGTTGGGGATGTCTCCCAGTTAGGCTACTCAGGGGTCAGGTACCCACTTGAGCAGACAGTCTGTCTGTTCTCAGATCTCGACCTCCATTCTGGGAGATTCACTGCTCTCTTCAAAGCTGTCAGACAGGGATATTTACCTCTGCCGAGATTTCTGCTGCTTTTTGTTTAGCTATGCCCTGTCCCCAGAGGTGGAGTCTACAGAGGCAGGCAGGCCTCCTTGAGCTGTGGTGGGTTCCACCCTATTCGAGCTTCCTGGTGACTTTATTTACCCACTTCAGCCTCAGCAATGGTGGGCGCCCCTCCCCCAGCCTTGTTGCCGCCTTGCACTTAGATCTCAGACTGCTGTGCTAGCAATGAGGGAGGCTCTGTGGGCATAGGACCCTCCGGGCCAGGTGTGGGATATAATGCCTTGGTGTACCATTTGCTAAGACCCTTGGTAAAGCACAGTATTAGGGTGGGAGTTATCCAATTTTCCAGATGTTGTGTGTTTCAATTTCCTTTGGCTAGGAAAAGGAATTCCCTTCCCCCTTGCACATCCCAGGAGAGGCAATGCCTCGCCCTGCTTCAGCTCTTACTGGTTGGGCTGTATGCGCAGACCAGCACCAACTGTCCGACATGCCCCAGTGAGACGAACCCGGTACCTCAGTTGAAAATGCAGAATCACCCATCTTCTGCGTCGCTGACACTGGGAGCTGGAGGCTGGAGCTGCTCCTATTCGGCCATCTTGGGCACGTCCCCTGAAAATTTAATTTATATTTCAAGTCAGAATATAGTGTTTTTCACTCTATGCCTAATATATAGTTTCCTGTCCTTCAAATTATATTAATGCCATTCAAAGTCCAAAATAATTTCATACAGAACTAGCACATTTATGGGAGAATATAAAGTAGAAAAATACTTTTTATTTTATCTTTCTTTTATTCTCTAGAGAATATAAAATAGAAAAGTACTTATTTTATTTTTCAGATCATATGGTCTTTCAAAAAGAAATATTTGTTGCACTGGGATATTTTAATTAGCATATTTGTGTTAGGTTTCTCATCCTTCTAAATTTTTACATCATTTAAGTTTTTATTTCAGAAGAACATATTAACCTCCCAATACCTGTTCTATTCATGTTACCACAAAAGAAAAGGAAAATGCTCTTCCAAAAGATGCATTGAGTTCAGATCTCCCTGCTGTTTTCTTTGTGATATTTTAATTTATCCTTCCCTCTGAACTGCTTTTAAAAGTTCTCTCTCTGTCTCTGTTTGTCTCTCTGGCTCTGATCTTGCCCTTTTTCACTCCCAGAATTCAAATGTACATTTTTCCTACCTCTGATCCAGCCTAAGAAGGACCCTGAGGAAGATGCTTTCTCAGATCTGCAAATCTGTGGAACCATTTATCTGCTGTCATTTTCCAACTTTCAGTTATAGATCTTTTTTTTTTTTCTTTCTATTAGTTTTCTCATACAGCACATAAAGTTTTGTTTCTTACCAAATAAATCAAATTTTGCATCAATACAGTCTTACATCTAATGTAGTTCAATTCCTGTAAGGGTGAGTAGTCAAAGTTACCACTAAGTACATCAACAGTTCTCTTTGCAGCATCCACCCTGACAACTGTGATTCTCTCTCCTCTCTTCAACTGACTATTTTAAACTCATTTTAACATGTTCTTGCTCACTCACGTAAATTCATTAAAGGATTACTGTCCCTTCCCAGACTTTTCATTTGGGCAGACATTCGGCATCCACATTCATGATGTTATATTTCATGTTGTTTCTTTTGGTTTCTTAGTAGCTTAAAATAATAAAACAAAAATATTTTGAGTATTGGCCTCTAACATACATATTTCGATCTCAATTATCCAAGGTAATAGCCCACATGAAAAAAAGGGATGTAGTTTACAAAAGAACCCTAGCTTCTTGATTTAAAACTGCAATTAATTAACATTAGCCAGGTTTTCGTTTCCTTAAGAGACGTGAAACAAGAATCAGCTGAATAATTAAGTTCCTCAGAATAAAATTTATGAAATTTCAGGCTCTACAAATGGTGTATTTTAAAACTTATTTTGGATATATCTCAAAATGCTACTGTTAGTATCTATAATTGGAAGTTAAAATGGTTTTATAAATATTGCTTTTGAGTCACTATGTAGAAATATGAAAACATAAATTAACTGGCAAGTGACTAATATTCAGAGATTGGAGGAGAGAGTATGTGCTGCCTGTAGAGGTCAATAAAGGGAGAATACATACAACCACTGTAATTGTTTTTTAAATGCTTTCCCATAAGGATGGAGATTGAGAATATTCAAATTTTAGAACAGAGGCAGCTTTATTCTCTAATTTGAGACTGAACAAACATACATACACGTGTTGAAGGTTTGTTTTTTACTTTAAAATAGTTTGGCTTTCCATATAGTAGACAATTTTTTGAAATCTCACAAGTCAATATGTAGTATAATGATCTCTAATGGATATTAAATAGACATTTATGTGTGGAGTTCCTGAACCATTTTGTTAATGGCAATAGGGATTGAGAATTTTACAATTTTGTGTATTGATCAAATAATTGATTCCACCAGCTTTCATTTTTTTTTTTTTGATGTAAAAAGTTGAGAAAAGTTTGAGTTGCTTTTTTTTTAAACTGGTGTCCTTGCTGAAAGAAATACACTTAGGACAAAAGCCAAAATAGACAAATGGGATCTAATTAAATGAAAGAGCTTCTGCGCAGCAAAAGAAACTATCATCAGAATGAACAGGCAACCTACAGAATGGGAGAAAATTTTTGCAATCTACCCATCTGACAAAGGGCTAATATCTGTAAACTACAAAAAAACTTAAACGAATTTGCAAGAAAAATACAAACAACCCCATCAAAAAGTGGGCAAAGGATTTGAACAAACACTTCTCAAAAGAAGACATTTATGCAACCAACAGACATATGAAAAAGTGCTCATCACCACTGGTCATCAGAGAAATGCAAATCAAAACCACAATGAGATACCATCTCATTCCAGTTAGAATGGTGATCATTAATAAGTCAGAAGAAAACAGATGCTGGAGAGGATGTGGAGAAATAGGAACACTTTTACACTGTTGCTGTGAGTGTAAATTAGTTCAAGCATTGTGGAAGACAGTGTGGCAATTCCTCAAGGATTTCTAAATAGAAATACCATTTGACCCAGGAATCCCATTACTGGGCATATACTCAAAGGATTATAAATCATTCTATGATAAAGACACAGGCACACATATGTTTATTGCAGCACTGTTCACAATAGCAAAGACTTAGAACCAACCCACATGTCCATCAATGATAGACTGGATTAAGAAATTGTGGCACATATACACCATGGAATACTCTGCAGCCATAAAAAAGGATGAGTTCATGTCCTTTGCAGGGACATAGATGAAGCTGGAAACCATCATTATAAGCAAACTATCACAAGAACAGAAAACCAAACATGTTCTCACTCATAGGTGGGAGTTGAACAACGAGAATACATGGACACAGGGCAGGGAACATCACACACCAGGGCTGACTAGGGGGCAGGGGGCTGGGGGAGGGACAGCATTAGGAGAAATACTGAATGTAAATGATGAGTTGATGCGTGCAGCAAACCAACAAGGCAAATTTATACCTATGCAACAAACCTGCACGTTCTACACGTTGTGCACATGTACCCTAGAACTTAAAGTATAAAATAAATAAATAAATAAATAAATAATAAAGAGTTCAGGCCTGTCACAGTGGCTCACACCTGTAATCCCAGCACTTCTGGAGGCCCATACTTCCCAAGTGTTGGGATTACAGGAGGGAGCCACCACACCCAGCCAGTAATCATTATTAAAAGAAGTTGTTTAATTAATCTTCTGGTCTTCCCTTTTGGTGCTAAAATGCTAAAGTAGCATGGCTTTTTTATATCAATACTTTCAAATTGTGTTTTATTGCTCAAAGTTTCAATCGATATTTTTAGTTACCAAAAAAAAAAAAAAAAAAAAAAAAAAGCCAGAATAAGACCTTGTTGTATTAGGAAAATAAGATTGCATTAAAGGACATAAGGTAGATTGTAGAATCTCTGGAATGACTAGAGAGTGGGGCTCCTAAATTATGCAGAAATCTCTGGAATGACTAGAGAGTTGGGCTCCTAAATTATGCAGCCAGAATCCCTGTAGGCATTTTTGGGGATGTTCTGGCAAGAACCTCACAGCTACTACTGATGGGCACCTCACCATAATGTACACGGACTCTCCATCTTGCACATACGAAGCTGGAGGCACAGCTGTTATTCATACTGGTGGAGCATGGCAGCTCATTTACAGGTGTCCATATGAAGCTACATTTCTATGTTATCATACTCTCAAAGCCAGGGGTTCCTCACCTATCCACTTACTTTTATCACATCACAGGTTATGCAGGTGCTTGCTTATGCTGAAGCTTTGAATACAGCCTAGAAAACATTTTTGTGTTGTTATTTTCACTGTGATAAGCTGGGACACACATTATAAAAAATGATTTTAAAAATGAGAAGGATGTTCAAAGATGATCAGCCACACATGCCTGTGGAGCTAATCCTTGCAGCCTTCACATCATCACACAACTTCTATCATATTTAAACTTTCCATCATCAGCAAAAATTGCATCACTGCCCACTAAAAATAGGCAATATAGGAGAGGCAAATGTCTGCCTCTACCCTCTACTTCTTTTTTTCAGCTAGAATTAAATTGACATAAGACAGATTTCCAGGAGAAAGGCATCCAAATTTATGTAAGTTTTGAGTGACATAGGAGCCCTCATAAGGAGGAAGTGAAGGCCCAAAGAGCTGTCAAAGTCTTAATGCTTTTATGCTAGATTGAACAAGGAATATTTTAAAAAGTAACTAAATAATGTGGGAGGTCAAAGGAAGATAAGAATTATTTTAACAAGGTCTGTTTGTACAGGATTCTCTTGGTCGTGACTCCCCATCAAAAAACTTACTATTTTCTCCTGGTAGAAGGGAGGCATCTTTCACATGGGGGTTCTAATCTTCTGTTTTCAGAAAGAAAAGGAAATAATTAGAACTCCCTTGTTACATCTGCTGTTTCTTCAAGTGTCTTTAGCCCAAAATAATCCTTACGCAAGAGTGGCATGTTTTAGGTGGCATATTCTGCCACTTTTCGGTAACTTTCCTTTATTAAATGGTAAACCTCCCTCCACACATACCAAACAGCACAAATCAATGTCTAATCTCTGACTGTAATCACTTCTAGGTCTGACTTTGTTAGTTCTGTGGCAATCTTGTCTTGGTATCTATAATCCATGACTTATGTAAAAACAAACAAACAACAGCAACAACAACAACAAAAACACTACTCCACTTTATATAAAATGGTTGAACATGATGGGGAAAAAGGTATAATTAAGTTAAATATATAAATGACACAACAAGAGTGAAGGTTGAGAAGACAGTAAACTTCCTGTTTTTGTAACATGTTATGAAACCACACATAGATTTAATAACATCACAAGCCTTTCAATGTTTATTTCACTCTTATCTAGCAGCTCCTCTGTGATGCTTTTCCTGCTGTGAAAATTGGGTTTTTAGTATGCAAATATTTGAGTCCTGGTGGCCCTTCCTGAAAGAAGTTGTTAAAGTAATCCATGTGCTTTAACCATTGGACGTGACAATATTAATAAAATTCTGAGAGAAGCCCCTAACTTTTTGACTTATTTATCCATGTGCTTAGAGTATAACATCAGATCCCATAGTGATAATGATGTGAAAAATAGTTTTGCGAGAAGAGTAAAAAAAGTAATAGGGGCTGGGTGCAGTGGCTTATGCCTGTAATCCCAGCACTTTGGGAGGCTGAGGTGGGCGCATCACGAGGTCAAGAGTTTGAGACTAGCCTGGCCAATATGGTGAAATCCTGTCTCTACTAAAAAAAAAATTAAAAAAAATACTAGCCAGGCATGGTGGAATGTACCTGTAGTCCCAACTACTAGGGAGGCTGAGGCAGAAGAATCACTTGAACCTGGGAGGTGGAGGTTGCAGTGAGCCAAGATCATACCACTGCACTCCAGCCTGGGCGAGAGAGTCAGACTCCTTCTCAAAAAAAAAAAAAAAAAAAAAAAAAAAGAAGAAGAAGAGTAATAGGGAGAGAGATACCACTTTCACTCCTTGGATTTTGGAATTATAATTTTTGACTATAGGAGAACTACCTTATACATGGACTGTTAGCTCAGTATACATAAGACATGCCTCTCAACTTCACAAGATGTCCTTCAGCCGATGCACCCTTCAGTGAATCTTTATTCTCTTCTGTAGGGCCAATTTCTGCCTGATAATGATACCTGTCCAAAGTGAAGTGAGGCTCATAAAAATTAGCTCATTGCCTTATTTTGTGTGCAAAGGATAATGAATATGCAAGCTGGAATTTCTTCAAACGGTAGAAAACATTATCCTGCTTCCTATGGATATTGTGAGGTTTAAGTAAAAGAACAAAAGAGTAAGCTGACTTCCAACATCAGAGTGAGCTTGTTAGTGAGAAACCTGGTAGCTTCAATTTGATAAAAATAAGAGCCACTAACAGTTATTGAGTACTTAGTTTATGCTACAAATTTTATGTGTTACTATATTTTATTCTAAAAAAATCTGATTGATTAGATGCAACTATGTTTCCCAATTTATAGAATATGAAACTGAGTCTGAGACAAGTGAAGTCATTTGACCAAGGACCATCTGAAAAACAATTTCTAATTCTTCATGGAAAATTTTGTAAATTTAATCTTTAGGTATAATAAGTGTAGAGCTTTGGAAGGCAGCAGTATGCTGTGATTTTAGCTTGGTTTTATTTATTTATTTATTTTTTTCGAGACGGAGTTTCTGTCACCCAGGCTGGAGTGCAATGGCATGATCTCAGCTCACTGCAACCTCCACCCCCCAGGTTCAAGTGATTCTCCTGCCCCCGCCTCCCTAGTAACTGGGATTACAGGCACATGCCACCATGCTCAGCTAACTTTTGTATTCTTAATAGAGATGGGGTTTCACCATGTTGGCCAGGCTGGTTTCAAACTCCTGACCTCAAGTGATCTGCCCGACTTGGCCTCCCAAAGTGCTGGGATTAGAGGCATGAGCCACCACACCTGGCTCTTGGCTTGGTTTTCTATCCTGGGAAATTTACAAAGGTCAACTTTCCCAAGGTATTTGAGTCTTTTATTCTTGTTAAACACATATTTGACAAATATGTCTAAGATGGATAGATAGATAGATAGATAGATAGATAGATAGATAGATAGATAGATAGCATATCATTCATGTGGGTTGGGTCATAATGCAAGTCATTTGAAAACCTACATAATAAATAAAAACAGGTTAAAATATCAAAGCATTCCATAAAGATCCCCTCACAGAGTCAAAGGATCTAAGCAAAACTAACACTGTGCTAGTAAGTTCTAGAAAAGAACTTATTAAATTAAGAGTTGAAAAGGAAAGACTGTAAAATGGACTGACTTGATCCAGATCCTAGCTCCACCATACTCCAGCTTTGTGAGTGTGAGCAAGCTACACAAATTCTCCATGCTCAACTTTCTTCATGTGTTCAATGTAGATAATAATGCCACTCTCTCTTGCAGGGTTGATTGAGGACTAAGTGAATTAATACATTTAAAACACTTTCACATGTACTATGGGTTTGCCCTTATTATGAACACAGACATTTTAGCCACTTAAGATTGCAATTTCTAGGTAATGCATTATTTTATACCAAATTGTAAATGCATTGCAAAGCAAATTTACTTAAATATCAGGAAACGAGATGAAGATGAGGCTCCTGGCAGTTTGGGAAAAGAGAAACTATGGTAGATGAACATAATAGAAGGGTAAGATTCAGGATATGTGACTATGGTAAGAGGAAAAGGAATCTGATAGAGCTCTATGATGCATGTAAATATGAACCTGAGTGAAAGCCTTTTTATGGCCTCATGTCATGCTAATATTCATGTTGTGAGCTTCAGGCACTTTGTCAATGGGATCCAATCTCTAAATCATTCTATTACCAAGGCTATAGTCACAGCTTCTCCCGCTAAAACTACACGTTTATGATAGTTTATCTCTGCCCTTTGCAGCACACTGTTAATGGGATCAATTCTTCATGTCAGGCAATACTTTTAGGTCTTCTTAAAAGGATGTCAATCCATCTAAGTTTTATACCCGTGTAAGTCTACAAAAATTTATAACTCTTTTCCTCTTATACTTTACAACTTTATAGCAACACTACAAAGAAATTAAATGACAGAGAGAGAGACAACTGAATTACAGGAAAACTGGAGGTTAAGGTTCAGCCTTTGTAAAAAAAAATCACTGACAATGTTTAATTTATATTACTTCACTCTCTGGCACAACATAATATGTGGATTGTTATTTTATAGAAAAATAATTCTTAAAATGTATTTTACATTGAATTAGTCTCATTGACTAAAAAGTCCCAAATAACGTCACTATATCAGGTGCATAGCAGTAAAGACAAGATGACATAGCTTAGAGACTCTTCTTTTTAAATTATCATCTATTTTCTTTTAAAAAAATTTTTTTTAAATTGATTATACTTTAAGTTCTAGGTCACATGCGCACAATGTGCAGGTTGTTACATATGTATACATGTGCCATGTTGCTGTACTGTACCCATTAACCCGTCATTTACATTAGGTATATCTCCTAATGCTATCCCTCCCCCCATCAGCTCCTCACAATAGGACCTGATGTGTGATGTCCCCCTTCCTGTGTCCAAGAGATCTCATTGTTCAATTCCCACCTATGAGTGAGAACATGTGGTGTTTGGTTTTCTGTTCTTGCGGTAGTTTGCTGAGAATGATGATTTCCAGCTGCATCTATGTCCCTACAAAGGACACAAACTCATCGTTTTTTTATGGCTGCATAGTATTCCATGGTGTATATGTACCACATTTTCTTAATCCAGTCTGTCACTGATGGACATTTGGGTTGATTCCAAGTCTTTACTATTGTGAATAGTGCTGCAATAAACATCCGTGTGCATGTGTCTTTATAGCAGCATGATTTATAATCTTTTGGGTATATACCTAGTAATGGGATGGCTGGGTCAAATGGTATTTCTCGTTCTAGATCCTTGAGGAATCGCCACATTGTTTTCCACAATGGTTGACCTAGTTTACCGTCCCACCAACAGTGTAAAAGTGTTCCTATTTCTCCACATCCTCTCCAGCACCTGTTGTTTCCTGATGTTTTAATGATTGCCATTCTAACAGGTGTGAGATGGTATCTCATTGTGGTTGTGATTTGCATTTCTCTGATGGTGAGTGATGATGAGCATTTTTTCATGTGTCTTTTGGTTGTATGAATGTCTTCTTTTGAGAAGTGTCTGTTCATATCCTTTGCCCAATTTTTGATGGGGTTGTTTGTTATCATCTATTTTCTGTGATTTCAGCCAGTAAAATTGTTAAGTGAGGGAAAAGTTAACTGAATTAAATGTTCACTATTTACCTGCCTTTCATTGATTCTGATCCTAACATATTTTAATAAGAGGTTTTCTAGGAAAAGTGAGAAAATTTTTTAAAATAATTGAAGTCTTTCAGTTACACTCTCTTGGATGTAGGGTATAATCACAACAATAATACTAATAGTAATAATAATAATAACTTATTTTAATACCTAACTTTTAATAATGATAGCTAACTTTGAAAGGCTATTTGCTAAGTCCCAATACAGTTTTAAATATTGTATATATAGTGACTTATTTAGTCATCATGACAGTCTAATGAGGTAGGCATTGCCATTTACCCCATTTCTCAGGTGACAGAAGGTAACCACAAAAAGGTTAAGTAATTTGCCTGAGGAAATCTAGCTAATTAGTAGCAAAGCCAAGATTCAAATCCAGTCTCTCGAATCATAAAAACCCCTGCTTTTTAAAAGAACCACCATGTCAGTTTGCCATGTGTACCTGCAGATCTCCATTCTGGCAGTATGTGTGGCATTATAAGGGTCTTCCCAGTGCACTTACTGAGGGTTGAGTCCAGGTATTTCACCTTAGCTTCCATTTTATCTCTCACTGTACTGGCATAAAGTGAGAATTACAGATGTTACTCAACTCAAGCTTATAGGAAATGTAAGTTGATTGTTCTGTATATATGTCTTCCCTCAGATTTGTGGGACTAATTTTAGGAAGTATCTGCTCATATTCTACCTCCTCAGATAAATCTCTGATAAACTCTGGATGTAATCAAAAACTAGATTTCTGTCCCCTTAGCTTGTTACATGTTTTTCTTCATAGCATTTTCCACTGACATTTTTTTTTTTTTACTTTTATACTTGGTTTACCTTATTTTTTTACTTAACTATCTGTCTCATCATTGATATTGTAAAGTTCATGACAAAGTTTGTGTTGTTCACCTCTGTATCCCTAGTATCTGGAAAATTACCTAGTACATAGTAAATGCTCAATAACTATTTGATGAGTAAATTGTTAATGAACAAGAGTTCAAGGTTCGGTGGAATAAATACCTGGAAAAAAATCACTCACAGGGAACTCATAATAATGATTAATTCGAGAGAGATAGATTATATAAATGAAAAATAAGAAAAAAATAAGACTTTTTCTTGTAAAACTTTCTGCTGTTAGGATTTTATTAAAGTAAATATAGATGTTTATTATTTTTAGTTTAACATGATTACCATTCAGAACTACTTTTTGTTTCCAAAAAGATTTTGTAAGGCCTATGCAACCCAAACAGATATATTTTTATACCAATATAAATTAAATACTGACTGTCATGCACACGTTTGTGGCGTCTTCTGCTGCCCGGTTGGAGATGTGCACAAGCATGTGGACTCCCATCAACTTGCCACTCCCTTTGCAAAACACTTTTGATGAGCACCATCCATTTGAGTATTGTTGCCAGCAGACTGAGAACACCTCTGATCAACTAGCACAGCAGGTGCTTAACCTCCAGAGACCAGATAACAAAGCAGTGGACCAAGTCCTAGCCCTGCAAAAGTTACAGCATGCAGCCCAGGAGTCCCAGCACTTTCCCACTGAGATTATCAAGAAATGAAGCCAACCAACTAAACCCAACTTACACCACAGTCAAATCCTCAAGGGCATCAAAAAATATAGAAACAAAAAGCGCCATATTCAAACATTAAAGGATATTCCAACATTAAAGCCCACCTAGATGAGAAATAACCAGTGCAAGAATTACAGTAACTCTTAATGCCAGGTTGTCTTCTTACCTCCAAATGCCTCCACTAGCACCCCAGCAAAGGTTCTTAATCAAACTGAAATGGCAGACATAGAATTTAGAATCTGACTGGCAATGAAGATCATTAAGATTCAGTAGAAAGTTGAAACACAATCAGAGGAATCTAAAGAATCCTATGAAATGATACAAGTGATGAAAGAAGAAATAGCCATTTTAAGAAAGAACCAAACTACTCTAAAGCTGAAAACTCACTACAAGAACTTCATAATACGGTCAGAAATATTAACAGTAGAATAGACCAAGTTCTGAGAAAAGAATCTCAGAACTTACAGACTGGTTCTTTGAATCAACTCAATCAAACAAAAACAAACAAAAAGAATTTGAAAAATGAAGAAAACCCCTGAGAAATACGAGATTATGTAAGGAAATCAAACCTATGACTCATTGCCATTACAGCAAGATAAGGGGAGAAAGCAAGCTATTTTGGAAATATATTTGAGACTATTGTCCAGGAAAATTTCCATAGCCTAACTAGAGAGGTTGATAAGCAAATTTAGGAAATTCAGAGAATCCCAACAATATTCTATACAAGATGACCATCCTCACGGCATAATCATCAGAATCTCCAAGGTCAATGTGAAAGTAATAAGTATAAAGGGCAACTAGAGATAAGGGCAATATCACATACAAAAGGAACCTCATCAAGCTAACAGTAGATATTTCAGCAGAAACCTTACATGCCAGAAGAGAGTGAGGGCCTACATTCAGTATCCTTAAAGAAAAAATTTTCCAACTACAAATTTTATTTCCAGACAAGCTAAACATTATAAGTGAAGGAGAAATACAGTCCTTTTCTGACAAACAAATACTAAGGAAACTCATTACCAGAACACCCCCTCTACAAGATGTATTTAAGGAAGTGCTAAACATGGAAACGAAAGACTGTTACCTGACTGAGCACAGCGGCTCACTCCTGTAATCACAGTACCTTGGGAGACCAAGGCAGGTGGATTCATTGAGGTCAGGAGTTCGAGACCAGCCTTGCCAACATGGTGAAATCCTGTCTCTACTAAAAAAATACAAAAATTAGCTAGGTCTGGTGGCATGCACCTGTAATCCCAGCTACTTGGGAGACTGAGGCAGGATAATTGCTTGAACCTGGGAGGCGGAGGTTGCAGTGAGGTAGGATCATGCCACTGTACTCCAGGCTGGGTGACAGAGCAAGACTTCTGTCTGAAAGAAAAGAAAAAGAAAGACTATTATCTGCCACCACACACACACACACACACACACACACACACACACCCCAAAGTACATGGTCCACTGACACTCTAAAGCAACTATACAATCAAGTTCACATAACAATCAGCTAACAACATGACAGAATCAAATTCTCACATATCAATATTCACTTTTAAAGTAAATGGACTAAATGTCTGTTAAAAGACATAGAGTTCCAAATTGGATAAAGTAAGCAAAACTCAACTGTTTCCTGTCTTCAAGAGACCCATCTCATATGCAATGACACCCATAGGCTCAAAGTAAAAGGAAGGGAAAAGATCTATAAAGCAAACAGAAAACATGCAAGAATGAGGGTTGCTATTTTTATTTCAGTGAAACAAACTTTAAGCCAACAATGATCAAAAAGGACAAATAAGGGCATTACATAATGATAAAGGGTTCGATTCAACATAATCATCCTAAATATATATGCCCCAAGTCAGGAGCAGCAGATTAATAAAATAATTTTTAGAGACTTAAAAGAGACTTAGATAATAACACAATAATAGTGGGAGCCTTCAACATCCCACTGACAGTATTAGATCATCAAGGCAAAAAACTAGCAAAGATATTTGAGACCTAAACTGAACACTTGACCAAATAGACCTAACAGACATCTACAGAATATGCCACAGAACAAGAGAACATACATTCTTCCATATGCACATAGCCAATACTCTAGAATCAACCAAATGCTCAGCCATAAGGCAATTTTCAAGAAATACACACACAAAAAAAACCCAAAATTATACCAATAACACTCTTGGACAATGCACAATAACAATAAAAATCAATACCAAGAAGATCTCTCAAAACAATACAATTAGATGGAAATGTAGAAACCTGCTCCTGAATAAATTTTGAGTAAATGACAAAATTAAGGCAGAAATTAAGAAATTCTATAACAACAATGAAAACAAAGATATAACATACCAGAATATTTGAGACACAGGTAAAGCAGTGGTAAAAGAAAAGTTTATAGTGCTAAGTGCCTACATCAAAACGTTAGAAAGATCTCAAATTAATAACCTAACATCACAATTAGGGGAAGAAGTAAAGCAAGAGCAAATCAACCCCAAAGATAGCAGAAGAAAAGAAATATCCAATATCAGAGCAGAATTGAATACAATTTAGATGTGAAAATCCTTTCAAAAATCAATGAAAACAAAAGTTGCTTCTCTGAAAGAATAAATAACATGAATAGACCACTATTTAGACTAATAAAGAAAAAGAAGAGAGAAGATCCAAAACACAATCAGAAATGACAAATGTGACCTTACTGCCAACCCCGTAGAAATACAAAAAACTCTCAGATACTATTATAAATACCTCTATGCAAACAAACTAGAAAATCTAGGCAAAATAAATACATTTCTGGAAACATGAAACCTCACAAGATTGAACCAGGAAGAAACTAAACACCTGAATAGACCAATATGAGTTCTGAAATTGAATAAGTAATATAAAACCTACCAAACAGAAAAAGCCCTAGACTAAATAGATTTGCAGCCAAATTCTTCCAGATGTAGAAAAAAGAGATGGCACCAATCCTGAAACTATAGCAAAAAATTCTGGAGGAGGGACTCCTCTGTAACTCATTCAAAGAGTCAGCATCATTCTGCTACCAAAAGCTGGCAGAGACATAACAAACAAAGAAAAAATTTAGCCCAATGTTCCTGATGAACACAGATGCAAAAATCTTCAGGAAAATACTAGCAAACTAAATCCAGCAGCATGTCAAAATCTAATACACCAGGATCAAATAGATTTTATTCTTGGGATGCAGGTTTTGTTCAACATATGCACATAGGCTTTTTAAAAATTTTAACATCATTTCCTGTTAAAATCCCTCAACAAACTAAGCACTTAAGTAACATACATCAAAATAAAATGATTCATCTATGACAAACCCACAGCCAATATCACACTGAACAAATAAAAGTTGGAAGCATTCCTGTATTGGTCTCTTTTCACACTACTATAAAGAACTACCTGAGACTGGGCAATTTATAAAGAAAAGAGGTTTAATTCAGTCACAGTTCTGCATAGCTGGGAAGGGCTTAGGAAGCTTAGCAATCATGGCAGAAAGGGAAGCAAGGCATGACTTACATGGTGGCAGGAGAGAGAGAGAGAAAAAAAAAGAGAGAGTGAGCGAGCAAGAGGGGATGTGCCACAGTTTTAAACCACCAGATCTCAAGAGAACTCACTGTCACAGTAATAGCATTGGGGAAACTGTCCCCATGATCTAATCACCTTTCACCAGATCCCTCCCCTAAAATGTGGGAATTACAATTTGAGATGAAATTTGAGTGGTGACACAGAGGCAAACCCCTGACCCAACCCAAATCTCATGTACTTCTCATATTTCAAAATCAATCATGTCTTCCCAATATTCCTCCAAAGTCTTAACTCATTCCAGCATTAACTCAAAAGTCCATGCCCCAAGTCCCATCTGAGAGAACGTAAGTCCCTTTCATCTATGAGCCTGTAAAATAAATGAAAAACTAGTTACTTCCAAGATAAAATGGGGTTCAGGCATTGGATAAATGCTCCCATTCCAAATGGGAGAAGTTGATGAAAACTAAGGGGCTACAGGCCCCATGTAAATCTGAAATTCAGCAGAGCAGCTATTAAATCATAAACTCCAAAATAACCTCCTTTGACTCCATGTCTCACATCCAGGGCATGATGATGCAAGATATGGGCTCCCAGGGGACTTTACTCTGTAGCTCCACCCCTGTGGCACTTCAGAGTACAGCCTCTGTTGCTGCTTTTATGAGCTGATGTTGAGTGACTGCAACTTTTCCAGGTGCACAATGCAGGCTGTTGGTGGATCTACCATTATGGAGTCTGGAGGACAGTGGCCCTCTTCTTACAGCTCCACTAGGTAGTGCCCCAGTGGGGACTCTGTGTAAGGGCTTCAACTGCATGTTTCCCTTTTGCATTGCACTAGTAAAGGCTCTCCATGAGGGCTCCATCCCTGCTGCAGACTTCTGCCTAAACATCCAGGTGTTATGCTAATTTCTGCAGATGGCTTGAATTTCTCCCCAGAAAATGGTTCTTTCTTTCTACAATATGGTCAGGATGCAAATTTCCCAAATTTTTATACTCTACTTCTCTTTTAAACATAAGTTCCAATTTCAGACCATCTCTTTGCATATAGTCATATGCATTTAGATACAGTTATGTTACTTCTTGAATCTTTGCTGCTTAGAAATATCTTTCATGAGATACCCTGATTCATCTTTCTAAAGTTCAAAGTTCCATAGATCTCTATAGCAGGGGCACAATGTCATCATTCTCTTTACTAAAGCACAACAAGAGTGACCTTTCCTCTAGTTCTTAATAAGTTCCTCATCTCCATCTGAGACTACCTCAGCATGGGTCTCATTTTCCATATTACTAACAGCATTTTGGTCAAAACCATTCAACAAGTCGTAGGTAGTTACAAACTTTCCCACATATTCCTGTCTTCTTCTGAGCCCTCCATACTGTTCTAACCTCTGCCCATTACCCAGTTACAAAGTTGCTACCACATTTTCACATATCTTTATAGCAATGCCTCACTCTTGGTACCAATTTTTTGTATTAGTCTGTTTTTACATGCTATAGAGAACTACTTGAGATTGGGTAATTTATAAGTAATAGAGGTTTAACTGAGTCACAATTCTGCATGGCTGGAGAGGCCTTAGGAAACTTACAATCATGGCAGAAGGGGAGGAAGCAAGGCACAACTTACATGGTGGCAGGAGAGAGAGAAAGAAAGTGAGGAAGTGCCACACTTTTAAACCATCAGATCTCATTAGAACTCACTGTCATGAGACCAAAATGGGGGAATCACTCCCATGATCCAATCACCTTCCACCAGGTCCCTCTATTGACACATGGGAATTACAATTTGAGATGAGATTTGGGTGGGGACATAGAGCCAAACCATATCATCAATTCCCCATTGAGAACTAGAAGAAGACAAGGATGCCCACTCTCACCACTCCTATTCAACATAGCACTGCAAGTTCTAGGCAGAGCAATCAACCAAGAGGAAGAAATAAAAGGCATCCAAAAGGAAGAGAGGAAGTCAAAATATTTCTCTATGCAGACAATATGATTCTATACCTAGAAAACCCCATGGTTTCTGCCCAAAGGCTCTTAGATCTGATAAACAACTTTAGCAAAGTATCAGGATATAAAGCCAATGCTCAAAAATCAGTAGCATTTGTATAAACTAATAACTTCCAAGCTGAGAACCAAATCAAGAATGCAATTCCGTTCACAATAGGCACAAAATGAATAAAAAACCCAAATGAACACTCAAAGGAATATAAATCATTCTAACATAAAGACTCATACATGCTTATATTAATCACAGCACTATTCACTATAGCAAAGACATGAAATCAACCCAGATGTCCATCAACAATGGACTGCATAAAGAAAATATGGTACATATACACCATGGATACTATATAACCATAAAACAAATTATATCATGTTCTTTGCAGCTACATAGATGTAGCTGAAGGCCATTATTCTAAGAGAATTAACGTAGCAACAGAAAACCAAAGACCACATGTTCTCACTTATAAGTGGGAGCTAGACATTGAGTACACATGAACACAAAGAGGAGAACAATAGACACTAAAACTTACTTGGGGGTGGAGGATAGGAGGGCAAGGATTGGAAAACTACCTGTTGGGTACTATGCGCACTACCTGGGTGACAAAATCATTTGTACAACAAACCCCAGTGACACACAATTTACCCATGTAACAAACCTGCTCATGTAACCCCTGAACCTAAAATAAAAGTTAGAAGAGAAAAAATAAGAAAATAAATACTGTCTGAAATTAAACTAAATTTTTTTCCCATAAACCCCATTTCAAATTTTGTATGTTTCAAAATATTTATGCTTTTTATATATTAATGTTATAACAGATAAACTTCATAAATTTGAGATTATTAGTTACATGTATACTAATGCAACTGTAAAGCTGCCTTCATATTGTTACTTTTCAAATATGGTCAGATAGTACATTTTAAAAAGTTGAACCAGTTTTCTTCTCTAAAAATATTATTTTAATTAGAGGCAAGGTAATATTAATTTTTAAAAATGTTTTTTAATGAGACTAATGAGCTATTTTTACTTAAAGACAAAAAATATAATTTAAATATATCATTTTAACTTTGTTGCCAAAGTTAAAATAAGTTTTAAATCAATTATTTTTGTTGTCAACCTAAAAGGGAGATATTCTATTATTTCAAACCTCAATGTTATAATAAACATTCATGAGGACTAAATTTATTTAAAATTATCATATTTCTATCTTTATTTTCATGAGGAAGTGATTAAATCCAATTGCTTAACTTTAGTATATTTTTAAGAAAAATTTAGGAAAGAAAATAAAATCCCCAAATATTACAAAAATTAAATCAGCAGTAGTGTGCACTTCCTGTAAGGCAATTATAACATTTAGCATATTACCAATATAAACCTTGGAAAAATCACTATTTTTCTAATAAAATGTTTAATTTTCTTTGATTATTTAAAAATAATATTGAATCAATTTCTATTAAGCAAAAAGTATTAAAGCAATCTCACAATTATAGGTGAGTGGTACTTAAATTTTCTTTGTATACTATAGAAATTTTGTTGATCTAAGATTCCAACCAGATCATTTTAAATAGTAGAAATATGTTTAAGCCTGCAATTCAAAAGTAAAACATAATTTGTAAAAATCAGCATCATTAAAGTTTCAAAGATTTATTCAGTGCGCTCTCTCTCTCTCTATTATATGTGTGTGTGTGTGTGTGTGTGTGTGTGTGTGTGTATATATATATATATATACACATTTTTTTTTTTTTCTGAGACAGAGCCTTGCTCAGTCACCCAGGCTGGAGTGCAGTGGCATGATCTCGGCTCACTGCAAGCTCCACTTCCCAGGTTCACACCATTTTCCTGCCTCAGCCTCCAGAGTAACTGGGGACTACAGGTGTCCGCCACCACACCTGGCCAATTTTTTTTTGTAATTTTAGTAGAGACAGGGTTTCTTCATGTTAGCCAGGATGGTCTTGATCTCCTGACCTCATGATCCACCCGCCTTGGCCTCCCAAAGTGCTGGGATTACAGGCATGAGCCACCACACCCGGCCTATTCAGCTATATATTTTAAACATTTAAAAATATGGCTTATTGTATAATGTACATTAAGATAATATATCAAAACATAACTGCACACAAAATTTTATACATGCATATGTACATATTATGCATTCTATAACACTGTGCTTTAAAACTAATGTGAGTTGAGAGCTGTTATTTTCATCACAACTTGTGACAAAATTCACCTATACTCACAAAACCAAAAAGTTTTATTCCTATACTTTAATTTTCTCCACTGATTGTTTTCTCACTTCAGTGACAAATCCTTCTTCCAGGTGCCTTAGGCTGTAATATTTACTCAATTTTTCCTTCACATAAATAAGTAGGCATTATATGTGCACACAAATTTCATAATGTTAATGTATTCATTCCAAAGAGCTTTATTTGCATAAACAGACTTTCATTTTCCAGACTAAAATACAATCACTCATTCATCAGTTCAATCATTATTTCTCATTTTCATTTATCTATTTATCCGTTTATTCACTCATTCAACATATACCTAATAAGATTTTTCAGAGACAATGACACATTAGTAGAGATTGCAATTATACGAAGACAAAAAGTTTTCATGGAAAGGTTCTGAAATACCTATATTCAACGTAGAATGTATAGTAATTATATAGGCACCGGGGCAGGAATTAGAAGATATGTTTGAGAAAGAGTAAGACAGTCAGCTAGTTAGAATAAAACAAGAAAATGGGAAAAGGTGGTATGTACTGAAAACTGACATATCACATATATAGTGAGAGCTGTATTATCTAAGGCTTTGCAGGCCATGGTGAGGGGTGTGAATATACTACTGAGTTAGATAAAACACTATAAAAAATTATGAATCAGAAGATATAGTTTGGCCTATATTTTTGAAGAATAAATGATATGTTGAGTATATACTGTACAATGAAAGAATAAAGGTGGGAGTAAGTAGAGACTGGTATAGTCACATCATTAATAGCTAAGCTCAGAAGGCCAAAGCAGAAAGAGCAAATGGGAAGAAAAGCAGTGATCTTAACACGGGAGCAAATTTAAGTGTAAGTCTTTTTTTTTAGCTAGGCAAAAGAAGAGATGAATCTGAAAAAAATACAAACAACAATAAAAACAATGGTAATAGCCAAAAGTTAAATAGTACTTAATACATACTAATAAAATTTTCACATATTAACTTCTTTATTTCTGTAAAGTGTAAGCCAAATTCACAGGACTCAGAAAAGTGCTATATTTGCAATTTCATTTTTATTGTCACCAAAGCATACAATCAATACCTACCACAGGAAGAGATTGGGTGGAATTTGAGACTTAAGAGCCTTCCAAAGACAAAGCTTCCATGTCCTCAGGGATATGTTATTTCTCCAGTATTAATGGGTAAAAATATGTGAATTGAGTATTGCCAACATAAGATACTCACCCGAACTTCAGTGTCCAGAGATTTTATTGAGGTTTCATTACATAAGCATGATTAATTAAATTATGATCTAAGTGGTTGAGTTCAGTCTCCAGCCCCCTTCCTCTTCCTCCAGAGGTCAGGCTGATTGATATTTTCTTGGCTCAATATCTCAACTCTATAATCACAAGGTTGATCTTTCTGCAAGATCAGCCTTCACCCCAAGACTATCAGATGTGGCTGGCATCATCTAGAGTCATCTCATCAGCATAAAGTTTATATGTGGTTTGATGGGTCTATTACGAATAACAAAGACACTCCTATAACCTGAGAAGTCCCAAGAGTTTAGAGCTTACCTACCAGGAACTGGGACAAAGGCCAGATCTTTCTTTGTGTAAGATTAATTTTTCACTACACTACTATTAGTACTACTACTACTACAAGCAACAACTAAAATAATGGTAATAGCAAATAATTGGAAAGTGCTTACTACATATTGAGAAGATTTGTTTATTTCCCATAACCAATAAGATTATTATCTCCATACTGTAGATGAAGAAACTGAGGCACAGCTTAATTAACTTGCTCAAAGTTAAAGATCAAGAAGGATGTGGTGAAAGAATGGAACTCTGGGACATAGTCTTGAATCTGTGCTTCAATGGCAATATGGTGCTGCTTGTCTGTAAGACTATCTGAATTTAAATCTGGATACAGGAGATCAACATCAGGAGGCAGGGCCAAATAGGAAATGAGTGCCAAACGTACTAACCATCTTAGACTCTACACCTTTAAGCTTACAAGAAATGGCCAAACCATGAAAGAGACTCTAAATCATGTGATGCCAAATACATGATGATTAATGTTACTTGGATCCTTAGTAATACCTTAAAGTCATGCTGCTTTCCTCCAGATCACTTTCTCTCATACTCCTCACAATCACGATTTTAAATATTCTTCAAACTCTATTTAATGTGCTCATAAATTGCAATTAAAGCCTCTTCTGTTTTAAATGTTCAGAGAAGATGATTCTCTGATATTTAAATTTTTTAAACAACATATTCTTTTGAGAAGAGCTTGAGATATAAAATTGCTGATCCCTGTAAAATCTCCTGGCTTCCAGTCAACCAAATTTCTCAACTTACTAGGGACAAAAAAAACTTGATTGGTCTTTTGTAGGTTACCCCATGACCTAAAGAAGACCTTAAGAGTTTAGGAATGACAGTGATTGTAGGGAGTTTAAAGGGCGGATAATATACTTCAGGGTCTACCCATGTTCTCTTCTTCTTGCAATCTATGCACCATCCCTAGCCAATCTCTGGAATGCTCATAGTTTGAAATAGCTGTTTTAGTTGTGAGAAAGAAAAGAGCAATCCTTGATATCTATCAGCTGATATCTATTCTGCTCTAACAACTAGATTACAATTTTCCCTACTCAACATAAACAATTTCATAGAAAACCACTGTCAAACAATTTCACGCTGTGACTGGTGGAACAAGAAAAAAAAAAGTGTAGCCATGTTTGAGTGAACAAATAAAAAAAATAAAAATAAAAAACTAGAACACTTAGGAAACGCAAAAGAACCAACTATCCCATTCTCTGGGATAAGAGAGATGACTGCT
This sequence comes from Macaca fascicularis, assembly GCF_037993035.2. Taxonomy (NCBI): domain Eukaryota; kingdom Metazoa; phylum Chordata; class Mammalia; order Primates; family Cercopithecidae; genus Macaca; species Macaca fascicularis. The sequence goes on from NC_088379.1 coordinate 43,090,623, forward strand.
GCTTCTTCATCAATTACAGTTCTGTCCCCATTCCATTACTCAAACGTCCTAAATAAAAATTATTGGGATACTGTCTTAGTTCATTTGTGCTGCTATAACGGAATACCAAAGGCTGGGTGATTTATAAATAGAAATGTATTGGCTCACAGTTCTGGAGGCTGGAAAGCCCAACGTCAAGGCACTAGAAGATTTGGTGATTCTGTTCCAAATGGTGCCTTAAACACTGCATCCCCTGAAAGAGAGAAGTATAATACTTTGTCTTCATATGGCAGAGGGTGAAAGGGCAAAGAGGCAAAAGGGGGTTGAACTTGATATTTTATAATGACATCAATTCTACCCATGAGGACAGAGCCCTGCTATCCTAAACACTTCCCAAAGATTCCACCTGGTAAGGTCGTTACATTGGCAATTAAATTTTAGCATGAGTTTTGAAAGTGACAAATGTTTAAATCACAGCAGCTACTTAGTCATAGAATGACCATGCTTTCTGAAAGCGCTCCATTGAGTATACATTCCTTTGCATCCTGTCCAAAATCTCCCCACACAAAGCCAACTTCCTAATACCCCTTGCGTGAAACACCCCACAGTTTCCCACAGTACATGGTTTCCTTCACTGTAAGAAGTCAATGAACCTAACTGTATTTGAACACAGGTATGTTCCTTGGTCTTTGACAGTTGGACATTGGCAATCTGGTAACTTCCTGGTATTTTCCTCAAATTTTCTATTTCTTTGTAAAATCTAGAAACATACAACAACTCTCTACTGCTCAGTCCCAGGGCCTACATCATAGGTGCCTCGTAGTTTGTAGATTTCAACTGAAACGTTATATATCTCCCTCATTCGCATTTTTTCTATATTCTTTATTTGAATAGATTACACTAGTTCCCACCAACTTTAAGAACAGAAATATTGATTTGTTACCCCACATATTGGCACTAAATTTCTTGTGTCCCAGGAAATGCCTCAGTCCCAGACAAAATGGGACAATTAATTATTTATATTGATTTACCCTTTTTAAACATCTCTAAAATGTACACATTTAAAATTACGGCAAAATCCATAATTGTTATCATAAGTGAATCAGCTATTTGATCAGTTATTTAGCGAATTCAGACAATGGAGGCAATCAACTGTGTTTTAAAATCTTTCCTAAATAGACTTCTATTTGAACTTGCTCTTCCTGAAAAAGAATCAAGCTTATTATTAGCTTCTATTCAGTCCAAGAAATGCCTTTGCTTCTTTATTAGAAATAATATGTACATTTATTTGCTTTCTGGAACTCTTGACATGTCCAGCTAGCTCCTAGAGATCCATATTATTCCTCTCCTCAAAACCCTTCAGAAGTCATTCATGCCTGATCACTGGATGTCCTGGTGGTTAAAGGAGGAGCAAGCTCTCTGCCTTCACAAGTTTCTAATTCTAAATAATTTGAATAATTTTTAGAGCTGCAGTTATTGTTTGTTTATTAGAGGATTAAATTATTCAATTTATCTAGCTTTGTGTGCTCTCATTAATGACTCTTCTGCATAGTTTTATTAAGATGCACAGGCAAAGATATTGATGACACATATTAACTAATCTGATATAAGATATTTTTTACTTGTAAATGAGTAAATTTCTTCATTATATAGCACTAGTGATTGCAGAATTATTTAATGTTGTCCTGTAAATCTTCCTGTACTAATAGTGATTATTTTAAATTAATTAATGGAATTTTCTATATTATTCAAATACCACCACACATACACACACATGAAACCAGTGAGCCATTTTTGTGCTAATATTTCTTAGAAAAGTCACTGTGAATTCTTCTTGCTACATTATTTTATTATGAATATGGAAAAGTTATATTACACAAGGATGAGAAGCACTCAAATGATATTTAAAATATTTCATGTCTTCCAAGAAGCAATTAATTCAGGCACACTAAAAGAAAATTCCATCTTCACATTTTAGTTAATATCTTGGAAGACAATATAAGCTCCTCCAGGAATTCCTGTGCTGAGTCCCAACCTTAAGGCAGTGGCCTCACATGCATGCTCTTTCTGTAATTTTCCAATAAAGGTATTTATCAAAATTGTGTAAAATGTCAGTGGAGTAAGAACAGTCAAAGGGGATATTAAGCCAGTACTCTTGGAAATACATGAATCCTGATCCAGATCACAGCTACCTCTCCCCCATGGGAAAATGGCAAAGAGAAAACACAGTATTGGCTTACATGTAGTTGACCTTGAGCCACGTTGCTGATACAGAGCACTATATTGAGCTTAACAGGAGCCTGGATAATAACTTAGAAGCCTAACAGGCTTCTTAATTTTCATAGTAGGCTGAAAGAAGAAAGTAGAGAAAAGATTTCTGGCATGGTTAGGGTGAACTTTAGATGAGGGAGAATACTGAAAATAAAGGAGAGGTTTATTAAAACTGTCCTTAATTTATTCATGTATTCCATGGGGTGTGAACAATACATGTCATTAGATTCAAGGATTTAGCAGTTGAGAGAGACAGACATAGTCCCTGGCCTCCTGGAGCTTAAAATCTTCCGGTATTGCTATAGCACTTTTGTCTCCCCTACCTGATCTCAAATTCTCTGAGTGAAAACTGGTCATTCTGTTCACCAGTTATAATGTCTCCAACACAGCAGATGTGCAGTGACAATCTGCCCACTTACTGTGCAGAATAAATACATAGGTCCTTACACATGTGTTCATTGTTAATAAAAGAAGTATGAATATAGGGCAAAATTAGATCTGTAAAGTCTGCTACATGTTTACAAATGTAGAAAACACTTACCCCATTTCTTCAGTGAAGTGCTCACTACCGAGGAGACTTTTTTCAGGTTTATGAGCTCCAGTTCACAAACAAAAATGTAGAAAAGCCCAGAGTGCACACACAGTAGAATTTTCTTGAGACTGCTTTTTTGCCAGTAAATATACTCACAAACTATTAACAAGAAAGGATCTTTGAATTCCTGAGAAATAAAAAATTTAATTAAAGATTGCCAACCAAATGGAATTTGATGCTTTTATTAATGGAGTCCTGCCCAAGAACAGGAAAACTGAAGAAACAGAAAAGAAAAAAAAATTTTTCTCATTTTTGTGATTTCAAAGGATAGTTTGTTATACCCCTCCCCCCCATAAAAAGGGTATCTGATAGGGCATTGTTAAAATAGTTGAAATTCTAACACCCTGAAAACTTATATAAGGCCATTTCTGCCCAACATTCCACTGAAATACAGGGGAAGTGCACAGGTTGATTTTTCTGCCCACCCTAATTCGCCTTCTCTTATGTCAGAGAAAGATTACATTATACTTTTGTAGTGTGGTGGAAACAAAGGAAGGAAGGAGGGAAGGAAGGAAGGAAGGAAGGAAGGAAGGAAGGAAGGAAGAAAGGGAGGGAGTGAGGGAGGAAGGGAGGGAGGGAGGGAGAGAAAATTTAGTTCCCTAATATCACAAACGAGTTGTGATCTCATTGGGAACTCATTGAGAATGGTAGTCTCACATTCTTTTTCTTTAGATATTTAAAATATTTTTAAATAACTCTGAAATATAAGCTGAAAAAATAGGTACTCTGGGAAAAGGAATAAATGAAGAAAATTCTTTATCTGTACTGAAGCCAAACACTTATTTTCCAGGACATATGAGGAACAGGAAAGTATTTCTAATCTGTGTTTTTTTTTGTTTGTTTTTTGTTTTTTGTTTTTTGTAGAACATATGAATGTGGAGAAAACTGAACAACCCTGTATCTGTCAATATTATCCAATAAAAGCAAACTGAAACAAAAGGGGTAAATATTTTAAAAGAAACTTGCTAAAATTCAATAGATAGCAAAAGCTGAATACATGTCACAAGGACAATAAAATAGAATGAGGATGTTAGACAACTTTGACAAATATTTTACTGTTTCTAATATCAAATATTATAAATAATAATACACATGATCATGCAAAAATGTTGATCACAAACAACAACACTAAAGATTAAATTTATTGAGAACACTTCATTTTTTAAACCATTCATCTATCTGCATGTTTATCATTTGTCCTTCTTTGATATGCATGGTTTACTTCAAGAATTTTAAAAAGAGAAAAATGGATTAGAATGTTATGAACAAATGAAATAACTTGTTTTATTAGTCTCATTACTAGAAGAAGAAAATGATAATATTTCATATTATTAGCACTGTTGACTTCAAAAAACACTTTGCAGTCACAGACTCACAGTAATTTTGTGAAGAGGTCGTAACAAATGCTGGCCAAATCTTAAGGATATAGAGGTCCAGAAAAGAGACCGACCTTCATGTAGGACACTAAGTGATAAATACCAAACAAATAGAAGTGGTTCCTCATTGTTAATTCACTGCCTCTGTTATAAAATTCTACTAACTGATTAGCAGTGTGTTGAATACTCCTTACTTCCAATCATGTAAAAACACAGCAAACCAACCAACCACAAGGTCAGTGTCAATATTCCCATCCACCAACCATCATCATTTGCTCTAAGCATGTGGGCAGACTTGAGGTTTTCAATATATTCTCTTCTCACAAGGTGCTACAAAATGAACCTCAGAGATAATGAGGCCAGAGAAGTTTTCTATTTGTAAGCTCGCAGAGATGTATTGGAACAAGTCTTACTGACTGGTCAGTGGTTCATAAACTTTGCTGCATATTAAAGCTTTAAAAAACCCCAATGCTCTGGTGGCACTATATTCCAATTAAATAAGAATGTCTGGGGTGGGAAGAATTAGTACGACTTTTTTTAAAAGTCCATAATGAAGTCATGTTTGGAACTACTCAGCAAAATCAAGCAAGTGGTCAGTTATTTGTGAATAGATATGGTTTGGCTGTGTCTACACCCAAATCTCATCTTGAATTGTAGCTCCCATAATCCCCACGTGTTATGGGAGGGAGGCGGTGGGAGGTAATTGAATCGTGGGTGGGGGTGGGTTTTCCCATGCTGTTCTAATGATAGTGAATAACTTAAGAGATCTGATGGTTTTATAAAGGGCAGTTCCCGCACATACCCTCTTGCTTTCCTTCATGTAAGATGAGCCTTTGCTCTTCCTTCACCCTCCACCAAGATTGTGGAGGGTGTAGCCAGCCTTTGGTATATCTTTATTGGTAGCATGAAAATGGATGAATACATGAATCCTAGATTATTCCTCTCTGTACATCAGTGTCTTTCAAGTTTCCCTCACCTCAGGAGTCACGGGGGAACTTTGTTAAACTCCTGATCATCTTTAACCCCTCTCTTGTACATTCTACTTTAGGCGATAAATGCCTAGTAATGTGTGTTTTAACAAGTGCTGTCTGGTGACTCTTAGCTCAGTTTGAAAGTTTGGGAAACATTGTTGACAGGTGATGGTGACAGAAAATTTACTGTAAACCAATGCCCCTCTAAGTAGAAATCCCAGAGAATTTTAAAATCTCCTTCATCAAGAGAGAAAGCCCTGCTGTGGAGGTAAATTATGTCTCCATATTTTCAAAATAAGAGTATATTAATTCTAAAATAATACAAAAATGAATAGTAACTGATTCCCCTGATCTCTACTAGGTAAATAATCCCTCCCTTATATAAGTTCAAAGAAGGCATTCAGAATTATGAAAACACAGCAAAAAGTCAAAACACTAGACTTGTTAATTTGTACCTTCTGTATTTTTAAAAAATATTTTAAAAATAAGTAATTGTTCCTATCACTAAAGACATAGATACAAAATTCTCTGGAAGTTTGATTTTAATTTGCTAAGTAGCAAAGTGATGGGAAAATTACATGGCTTACAAGTTGATATAACTTTCCCTGTCTAATAGTCACAGCTTCACAAATATTATACAGAGTATTGTAGTGAAGGGTGTTTGGCATTTTGAAGAGAAAATTAGAGAACTAGATAGTAAATGAGGAATTTAGAACAGTAATTCTCAAAATGGTATCCCGGGATCAAAAGCATTTTTATCACTTAGAGATTTACTAAAAACACAGATGTTTGGATCTCATCTTACCTTACTGAATCAGAAATTCTAGGGCCCCACAGTCTGTGTTTTAACAAGCCTTACAGATGATTCTAATAGAATAATAAAATTCAAAACTAGTTGTTTAGAAAACATTTTTGTATATCTGAACAATGATGGATGTTAAAATATAATTTTATGAGGTAAAATCATAACAAACATAAATATAAAAAGAACATGTATCAAAAATTTTATACAACAAATTAATTAAAGAAGGAACCAATAGAGGTAAAAACTGGTGCAAAGAACAATTATAAAACTATATATCGATCATATATTTATAGGGAATCAGGATAAAATTTCTAGGTTACATAAACAGCTAATGTTTAACAGGGCATAAACTATAACTTTTGAAGGTGACCATTCCACTAGGCAGAAATTCTTCACGTTTCTAACAGGAAAATTTTAACCATAATGTCTGCCGTGAAAATGTTTTACAATATGCTAGGCAGTAGAAAGTCACAACCAGTACTTTTCTGAATAAACACCCAGTAATCATTATTTTTCCTATTTTCAATGTTCAGATCATTCTTATGACATGAGTATTTATATGTGTCTATTCATGGTAACTTTTAAAAAATCGAATGGATTATTTTAGAAATTCCTTCGTCTCTGGAGGTGATCAAAAAGAGGTAATGTTGGTTCCTTACCGAACGTTACAAAAGGGAGATCCATATGTCAAATAAGTGTGATACATTACCTTGGTGTGTTAAGTGATAACCAAGCTGTAGTCAAAATACAAATAAATATATGGTCTCTGAACTTTAGTGTGATGTACGGTGAAGTGTGGAACCAACTAAGAAATGTGATACAATGTACAGCCAGCTATCTGTATTAATACATTCTATGTTTGCAGATTTGACCAGCTACAGATAGAAAATTTATTGGAAAAATATATAAAATAACAATACAACAAAAATATGCAAATAAATAATATTGCACCTATTCATAAAACATTTACATTGTAGTAGGAATTGTAAGTTATCTGGAGGTGATTGAAAGTATATGGGAGGATCTGCATAGGTTTTATGCAAATACTATCCCATTTTATATCAGGGACTTGAGGATCTCTGGATTTTGGTCACATGAAGGCTCCTGGAACCAATTTCCAGCAAATACTAAGGGAAAACTACACTTCTTCAATTTAGCTGAGTAAGAGCAAGATTTTGAAATGTTGGGCTGAGAAAGCATGGTATATTTTTGTAGTCTGACTAAGATGAACAGTAGTCAAAAATGATTCATTTTGCAGCCACAAAAGAGAAAACTTTTTTTTCTCTGCAATATAATGCTACCTCCACCCTCTAGCTCAAATTTATATTATGTGCTAAAGCATGCTATTTTGAGTTATATTTGTAGTATTTGTGGTGAGTTTCTTCTAATCTATTCATATGTTCTAGTTCACAATCTGAGCTATCAATGGCCAAAAACAACATGAGTATTTGGAGAAGATGTATAAACCATGAATGAATGACAATCATAAGATGTTAGTCTCATTAACATAGGTGTAATTTTACATTAACTTTTAAAATGTTGCCTCAAATGATTTTTAAACATTTCTCTAGTTTCTGTTCTGAGAAGAATATGGAAAATAAAAATAAATAAAATTTTTGCGCATACTTTATATTAGGCTGGAACACTCAGGGTAGGCTCAAGAATCAGAACTCTGTTATTCTGCTGTTGTTTGTTTTTGAAGGAGTGACATTCTAAGTTTGTTTAACAGTCACTGTCTCCCATTGGTGCTATCCTGGGCTTGCCTTTTCCTTCCAATTGTTGGAGTATTCATTATTTTCCACACATGATACTGTGCTATCTTTTGGCCACATAATCTAAGCACTTGGTTCTATGCCTAGAAGGGAAACAGAAAGCTCCTCTGCATTGTGGAGAAAATAATCCTCCCAGAAATAATGATGCTTCTAGGAAAAGTTCCACCTATTTCTTTCTGTTTTACTGGAAAGAACACAGCATTTAATGGGTGAAGTATAAAATATTATATAGAAGTTAGCAGGAGAAATCTGCTTAGGCTGGATGTCTTTTGTTAGAGAAGCGCCAGTTGGGTGAAAATGGCAGAGCAAGGATAAATTGAGTGGCAAGTAGTTAAATGCTAAGACCTTGCTCAGCTCTAGGCATTAAGCGGTAAGAATAAACCATGTATTTAAGTTTCTTTATTTCCCAACTCAGACAATCAAGATAGAAAAACAAAAACCTAGGGATATGGGGCCAAAGACCTAGCCAGAAATTAGAAGTGTATATGCAGTGTATATGGTGTCTCCAGAATTATGTTTCCTCAGTAACTTAATGACGTAGAATAGGTGTACAAGCAGTCATTTGGAATGTAATGATTTGAGATCCTGTTTGCACCACAACTAACGCAAGGTGTTTCAGATTTTAAATTTTCATCATCCAGCATTATACATTATACACACATACACACACACACACACACACACACACATCGTTCTTTTGTAGTTTTGAATATAACTGATAATATTAGTCTTTAATTTTAACTAATCTGCTATTTCTGGTTTTCCCCAATAACTTGTATTTGTGCTTTGGGGACTGTGTATTTTTGTTTCCATAAAAGAGTGAGCCTATCTTTGACTCTACTTATAATCTTCATTGAATTTGAGATAGTAGATATTCACCAATAGACTTTCTGGGTATGAAGCTTTAAAAATGTCAGTGTGATTAGAAATAAGAAACAGCTAAAATGGCTTTCAAATAAAAAGTCTAAATTACGAATTCAAATCTTATCCTTTTTTCCCCCTTTGAAAAGGGCTTTTATTTAGCATTAAAGAATTTATGTTGGGAAGAATATGGAGCTTAGCTAAGTCAGAGATTAAATCTATATCAATAAGGATATATATATGTTTCTACATATGAAGCATTACATTTTAAAAAGCTATTGGTAAAGAAAGCTCAGTATCTTAAGAAAAATAACATTTCTATAATCGTATGTTCTAGGCAAAGTCTCTTCTATGAATAACTACCTTATCCTTTATGAGTAAATTCATATGTTCTCCCGTTGCTGTCACGAATGTTACGAACTTTTTAGTGTTCTTTCCATTAGACTCAGATTTCTGATTCAGTATCTGTTCCCAAATGAGTAATATAGAAAATATTTGACGTATCTAATAACGATAGCTGTAAAAGAAAAACACATTTTATGTGGCATGAAAATAAACATAACATGTTCATTTGAGGCAAATAGAGATGCTTTTAGGCAACTTAGGAGTTTGAAAGGAAGGAAAAATAGAATGAGTCAGATCACTTAATGCTAGAAGCAATAACAAATACCTGGCTGAGGAAAGAAAAGGAAGGAAGGATGACAAGGGGGAGGTAATTAAAGAAAAAAGAAAGTTGAACAAATACAATATTCAAGTATGACTTCAAGTACCACCTCAAGAAATGCTGTGGTTTACTCCCCAATATTCCATTCTATAGAATGTTTAGGACATTCTATAAATGACCCTACCCTTGATCAGAGGTTAAGACGCTGAGACTCAATTGAGAAAAAAGGGATGAGGGCCTAGTTGTTAGGTTATGCTCTGTGGAGCCTCACACTGTGTTACTATACAACAAAAAGTCTCTGTACAACTATCAGCAGCACGTGAGTTAAGCAGATGGGGCTAGTTGCCATCTAGGTCAAGGAACAGTATAGATGTATTGTACACCTTGAGCTGCTGTCCTGAAATGCCATTATATCCACATATATTCCACATAAAATACCGCTTCCTTGAGCAAGCCATGCTAGGATTATAGTTTCCCCAATTCCCTGGGGAAATAGGACACATGTCTCAGACATGAGGCAGCCTGATTTCCAATAAACTGTGACAAAGATATGCAGAAGAACATGATCTTTAGTGCTCAACACAGGCCTAATAATAAAAAGTAATAATCATGATTTTTTAAGTAAATATTTTAGATATTCCAGTTAGGCACCATTCTAAGAAATTTACATGTGTGAATTCATTTGAATTTTACTACCCTATGATATAAATACTAATAATATTCTTTCTTTACTGCCATAGAAACTAAGAAGTTAAGTGAATTTCTCTGAAGTTACAGAACTAGTAAGAGGCTGAGTCTAAAAATGAATTGAGAGACTCTGGATACAAAGATTTTACTCTTAACAATTGATGAACTGTGGACATATCTAAGGTTTTCAAGTAACAAAAATTTCATACCATAGACAGTGGTATAACAGCAAAAACTTGTGTCTGCTACAGGTAAAAGTGATAAAATTGAGGTCAAATACATAGTTCATCAATACCAAAGAAGTATTTAAAGTGGTAGTGTGCCAGTATATGTCAACAACTAATTCTCTAGACTAAAAATATATGCATATATATAATATATATATTTGTGTGTGTGTGAATATATGTGTGTGTATGTATGTAAAGTTACATACACAAAGATTTTACTATTAACAATTGATGAACTGTGAACGTATCTACAGTTTTCAAGTAACAAAAATTTAATAGCTATAGACATCAGTATAGCAGTAAAAACTTGTGTCTGCTAAGGGTAAAACTGATAAAACAACTGAACACATACACATGCATTGTGTAAATGCACATACGTGCATGTAAACACATGTATGCATACATACATGTATGTAAGTACACACGTATGAAAACACATACACATGTGTTCATATAGAGCTTGTTTTAAATTTTACTGATATAAAATATATGTAACACATAACTTAATAATTATAATAAATGCAATATTTCTATTGTAAATTTTACACAGCCAAATGATTTTTGCAAAATGCTTTTGTTGACTTTTGGTGAATTCATTTATCTGAAAATAACCAATGTCTGCAATTCAACTATGGTTGACAAACGGAATTGCATTTCAACCCACCCACTCTTTCTCAATAATTTAAGATATGATATGTGATCTACTCTTAAACAATTCCTGACCTTCACATAAATTATACTAATTGCACTGAAATTACTTGTATCATTTAGACTATATATGTCACACTTTATTCTTCAATTATGTGAAAACTGATGTATCAGACAATAGTTGTAAAATATTGAAAAAATATTTTGTTTTTTGTGCTATTTATAAGGTAATAGCTAGAGACACAACATACTTCTAACTACAATTGGCATTATTAACACTTTCTTCATCATTTCATTAAGTCTAGCTAATCAACAAAACAATCAACTAAGCCTCATTTGGTAGCTTTGACTGATTTCTATGGTCTACTTTTTCACCACGGCAAATGTCAAGCTATTAATGTGATGTTACTGAACATGGAGTTGGAAAGAGATGGGTGGTAGCACATGGTGAAACAGTAATCCCACCATACAGCTATGGTAGAGGCAAATAATCTTAAGAGTATAAGCAATAGTAAAACATTGTGAAATAGCTAGGAAGTGATATGTAGAGGATATAATTGTTTTTTTTTTTTTTTTGAGACGGAGTCTTGCTCTGTAGCCCAGGCTGGAGTGCAGTGGCGCGATCTCGGCTCACTGCAAGCTCCGCCTCCCGGGTTCACGCCATTCTCCAGCCTCAGCCTCCCGAGTAGCTGGGACTACAGGCGCCCACAACCGCGCCTGGCTAATTTTTTGTATTTTTAGTAGAGACGGGGTTTCACCGTGGTCTCGATCTCCTGACCTTGTGATCTGCCCGCCTCGGCCTCCCAAAGCGCTGGGATTACAGGCGTGAGCCACCGCGCCCGGCAATTGTTTTGAATATAATTAATTTAATTATAAGTTTGTAAAATTTAATTTTGAATATTGCATGTGTTTAAAAACTGGCTCAAAAAATTTATGTAAAACTATTGATTGGCTCTTGTAGGTCAATATTGAACTGACTTCAGCACCACACTATCAAGGACAGCAAGATCTGGAATGCCCAAAGAGAAGAGAAACAGATAAGACAAGAATAAGAAACAAGTCAAAAAACAAGGAACAGGAGAAATCAAGGTTACGTATTAGAGTGGTGCTGAAGTTAGTTCTATTGTCCCTAGAAGAGTGTGATGAACATGAGTGAATTCCAGATATTGGACCTACAGAATGAATGACTGGTACCCAGGTATTCTCTGGAATAGATTCCTCCTAGGGCACTATTTTGGACCCTATGTTGCCAAGAACCAACAAAAACAACTCTCATGAATTCCTTCTGCACAAAATGTTGGAATCTGTCACAGGTGTGCTATACTAAGGGGCCAGTAGTAGTGGAAATCACAAAACTAAGAGTGAATTGACTCAATAAAAGGCAGCAGAAAGGAACTCACTGTGTTAATCAGCTCAGTTCCTGGCAGTGTTTTATGTGAGTACTTTCTAGCATAAAGCAAAACTGGATGGCATAGAGTTTATATTTGGCGAAATTATTCTTTTATCCCCAAATTGCTATGATTAGGACAAGTATTCATCTATTTTGCTCAGTGCTATCATCCCAGAGCATAGAAAATGAAAAGCACCTGGAATGAACACATGAATGACATGAATAAAGATGAAAAAGCATACTCAGGTGATATCTGGTTATTCTCACCATGTGTGATATTTCTCACCTATGGTCCTGCATCCTTTTACGGTGACTGGTCTTCATGTCAGCATATTTGGCTTCTCTTTTGCAAAGTTGTTGACAAAGGTGGGAAAGGCTTTCGGCTTGAGTTATTTAAACCTGAGTTTGATTCCCAAGTCTGTCACTCTGTCACTTACTGTGTGACATTGAACAGGGCACTCACAGCTTTAAGCCTCATGTTCCTCACTTTTTAATTCAGGATAAAGTGTGATTCTCATACTTGTAATGATAAAATTATATGGGGGTGTGTGTGTGTGTGTGTGTGTGTGTGTCTGTGTGTGTGTATGTGTGTATTACCAGACATGGTGCTGTAGGAAAGAACTCAGTTAATTACAACTATTATTATTACTGAAACCGCACAAAGAATGTGTCATTCTGTGTATGTGCGAGGGGTGATTTTTTGTTTTAGTTTTGTTGTTACTATTTTAATGATTACTGTTCTAATGTTAAAGTTTGTATAATTAGCAAGATTCAAATCAAACTAAAGCATACAGCTCTTGTTACTTGTCATTTTCTTTCCAGGTCAGATCTTCATATATCTGGATAATAGCCTTTCATGTAGGTAAATCCCGTACATGTACATGGTATTATCATATTTTAATTGGAAATGATATATCGGAGAACAAGAAATCAGCACTCTTTCGTTTAAGGGGTAGAGCCAATACTTGCAGCTTGTCTATGGTGGGCATCTCTTTTGCCTCCTGACCTTAAAGCCTTGTTCTATGTACTCTCCTCTTCTTATTCTACACCCCTTCTCTGTGAAATATCATTCCCTCCTATGGCTTTAATAAGTATCTGTTGACTTCAACAACCCAAATATATCTCCCTAATCTGCTAACTTAATCCACATAGGTAACTAATACCTGTCTATGCACCATGTCAAGCATTTTATATATACTATTTAACTTCATAGTTAAAAAAGAAGTATGATTTTACCGGGCACAGTGGCTCACGCCTGTAATCCCAGCACTTTGGGAGGCCGAGGCAGGTGAATCACGAGGTCAGGAGATCGAGACCATCCTGGCTAACACGGTGAAACCCCGTCTCTAGCAATTGAAACCATAGTTTTTAATTTAAATTCATAATTAACTAAAATCAAACTTGCTTTCATCCCAGTGTTTCCTATATCTGACTTGTTTATCAGACTAGTAGTCTGAACCTCGTGAATCATCCTTGACCCATCCCTTTCTTTTGGCTTTAATAATCAGCAAACATTAAGATCTGCTGATGATTCTGTCTCCAGCAATCTTTGCATTCCATCTATTCTTCTCTACCCTAGTCTAGGTCACCAAAACCTCTGACCTACAATATTACACAGCGAATTGCTTATGATCTTTTCATTTATAACCAAATTTTTATGAAATTGCCATAGTGAAATTTTGAAGACATACATCAGGTTCTATTCTTCCTGTATTTAAAAATCCATCAGTGCCTTCTCATGACCCACAGTATAATGTACAAAATTCCCAACATGATCACAAAATCTTGCATGGCCTAACTCTTGTTTCCTCTCAAAAGAATCAACTCTTCTAACAGTAATAGCTCTACAGTTCCAGTTGCCCCAATCATACTAAACTTATACCACCTCCTTATCTCCTATTCATCTTTCAAGCTTTATCTTTAACATTATCTCCTCAAAAAGCTCTCTCTGACCTTAACCCATTTGAGATTAGGTTATTTAGAATACTTTTTATGTTTTCAGAGAATACAGTATTTCTCTTTTGTGACATTCCAAACATTTATAAAAGCTGAGTTAGCATCTGCCTTCCTTACTAGTTGTAAGTTTCCTGGTGGTGGATGCAGTGTCTATAAAGCTCACCAGTATTTCTCTAGTAGCCTCCAAAATCACATCTGTCAGAGAAGGCATTTGATCAGTACTGCTTGATTGACTGGATAAGTTGTTTCCATCAGACTAGTGATATCCTCTTGCTTGTACCAGCTACCTGATTAACACAGTATTTAAAAATTTTTATTTATTTTTATTTCTTATTGTTTTTCAGTACAGAAATGTTTAATTATGCAAAAGGTAATATTAAATCCACATGTGTTTTAGCGTTTATATTTAATGTGCAGATTAATCATGGTATGACAGATACTGTGATTTGATGTAAACAATATTTGCTCCAACCTTCTCATGAAAGTTTCAGCTTTTCTGAAACTAAAAGGCTGGACAGATAAGAATTCATGACACTTTTTCAATGATAGCTGTAGATTTGATTTAAGGTGTGCCAATAAGGCATACTCTGACAAATTCTGAAAAAAGGTAGGCTGTGAGGCATCTGTTTTGCAGAGGTGGTTGCAGATATGGATAACAGCAAACGAGGCATGGACATGGAGATGGTAGCTAAAACTTCTGACTCTATAGCTTCCTGGTGTTGCAGTAACAGCAGATTCCAGGGGGTTCAGTCAGTGGTGTCACTTGGAGAGTCATTACTGTAAGCCAAACCTAGAATTTATATCTTTACCTCTCTTAATAACTTGGTATGTCCTTTTTCACACTGCCATAGGATATTTTCTGCTCAAATTAGCTGCAGTAGAATCTGTCATTGCAACTGCAAACTTATCAATTTGAGAATTATCACCTCCTTTCACGTTTCCTATGGAATTTTCCATTCCACTCATTATTGGATACCCAGGGATTGTAGTTGCATGGAATCATGCAGAAAAATGGAGGCATTTGACTGTGGTTGTACTCAATTGTATATTTTAAGGAAGCATAATTCATATGAAAATGTTCTAGTGCCAAGAAAAAAATTCATGTACAGATGACAATGATAAACAATACAGTAGACCCTTGAACAACACAGGTTTGAGCTATACAAGTCCACTTATACATGAATTTTTTTCAACAAAATTTATACCAAATGTGCTGCTTCTCCTACAGCCCCTTTACCTTTACAGGTCTTCTGCTTCTGCCACCACTGAGACAACAAGACCAAACCCTCCCCTTTTTTCTTCTCTTCAGTCTACTCAACATGAAAACTACAAGGACAAACACTTATGACAACCCATTTCCACTTAATAAATAGTAAATATCTTTCCTCTTCCTTATTATTTTCTTAATAACATTTTATTTTCTCTTCCTTACTTTACTGTAAGAATACAGTATTTAATATATATATATATAAAACACATACAAAATATGTCTTAATTAACTTTATATTATTGGTAAGGCTTCTAGTCAGAAGTTATACACAAGTTTTCAAGTTCTTGGGTGGATTGGTGACCCTCACTCCCTTATTGTTCAAGGGTGAGCTCTATATGGAAATATAAGCTGCATGGTCAAGAGAAACCATTCAAGGGAGCATTAAAGTTTAATAAATGGTAAAATTGAAAGAAACAACCCATTACTGGGTATATACCCAAAGGATTATAAATCATGCTGCTATAAAGACACATGCACACGTATGTTTATTGCGGCACTATTCACAATAGCAAAGACTTGGAATCAACCCAAACGTCCATCAGTGACAGACTGGATTAAGAAAATGTGGCACTTATACACCATAGAATACTATGCAGCCATAAAAAAGGATGAGTTTGTGTCCTTTGTAGGGACATGGATGCAGCTGGAAACCATCATTCTTAGCAAACTATCACAAGAACAGAAAACCAAACACCGCATGTTCTCACTCATAGGTGGGAACTGAACAATGAGATCACTTGGACGCGGGAAGGGGAACATCACACACCGGGGCCTATCATGGGGAGGGGGGATGGGAGAGGGATTGCATTGGTAGTTATAACTGAAGTAAATGACGAGTTGATGGGTGCTGACGAGTTGATGGGTGCAGCACAGCAACATGGCACAAGTATACATATGTAACAAACCTGCACGTTATGCACATGTACCCTAGAACTTAAAGTATAATAATAATAATAATAATAAAAGAAACAATCAGATAAGATTCAGGTAAGTCAAGGGCTGGCTCAGAATACATCTCTTCAAAAATTGTTCTTGTGTTTGGTATATTCTATGAATTGGAAGTAAATCCTTAAAGCTAGCAAGTATAATAGTTTTCCTCATGAAAATAACCCTCCAAAAACATTCCTACAAAATGTTTCTCTTCAGTGATAAATTACATCTAGTCCCACAACACTGGCTTGGTTAGTCAGTTGCTTCAGGCTCCTGTTGATCACACCAGTTTTGCCCCTCTTCATTGCATCCTACTTAGTTACCTCACACATAGCATGGTTTACACAAGTAATTTATTAATTAATGAATGTCTGTGCTTTGCCACATGGCAATATTGCTTTTACTTATCCATATTGTATTGCCCAAAATTGTAGCATATTGTTCAGATCTACTCCAAAACCATCAGTAGATAAAAGAACAGCACCCATTAATCTCATGTACCATAAGAAAATATAAGAAAGCATATAAGAGTTCTTAAATATGAATTTCCTTTTGAAGAGGACAGAATATAAATACCTTTTAAGTGTTATACAACTTTTTTTATTTGTTTTTAATAAATGTAATTTTTTTCCAACTCTTAGATGGTGTTTTTCAGTAGTATGGCTTTACACTTGTAAAGTTGAAGTTCTGCTTCTATCAAAGCTATAACTCAGCAACCTACTATGCCCAGTGATTCTGCAAGAAGTACTCACAATTTGTCTATTATGATTTCTCTGAGTGTAAAACTTTAATTCCCCATTATTTTCCAATTCAATTTCATTAAATTCAAATTTTATTCTTAGTCTGCTCTATGGATGTGCTAAAAATTCACAAACACTTAATAAACTTGAGAGACAGTATATTAAAAAAGGATGTTACAGAATTGAAAATATTTTTCTTGTCATTATGTCCTTTCTTATATAATCTCCAATTTAGTAGCTCACCAGGAAATATATTTAATATATTTAAAAATATATCAATTCCATATTGTCCTTTCTCTTCTAGTAATATTACACAATAAATTGACTACAACTAAACATGAAAATGGTAAATAAAATATTTCTGGGGACTCTCGTTTTGATAAATTTTGATGAATAAGGCAGAGAATTCCAATTATTATTATTATTATTTATTTATTTATTATTATTATTATTATTATACTTTAAGTTCTAGGGTACATGTACATAACGTGCAGGTTTGTTACATATGTATACTTGTGCCATGTTGGTGTGCTGCACCCATCAACTCGTCAGTACCCATCAACTCATCCTTTACATCAGGTATAACTCCCAATGCAATCCCTCCCCACTCCCTCTCCACATAATAGGCCCCAGTGTGTGATGTTCTCCTCAGTTCCCACCTATGAGTGAGAACATGCGGTGTTTGGTTTTCTGTTCTTGCAATAGTGTGCTGAGAATGATGGTTTCCAGCTGCATCCATGTCCCTACAGAGGACCGAAACTCATCCTTTTTTATGGCTGCATAGTATTCCACGGTATATATGTGCCACATTTTCTTAATCCATTCTGTCACTGATGGACATTTGGGTTGATTTATTAATGAAAATAAGGAAAATGCTCACCAAATTTCAAATGATGCTTCTACCAGAATGCAGTTAACGAGTCAGTAGGTATAAACCCATAAAGAGGGCATAAAACAATCACAAGTAGAGTGATTGGGAGAGGATTCGTGTGATTCTTTTTTCAAATTATTTCAGCTCTGATATAAGTTTTACATACACACTCAAGAAAAAAATGCTGGTGGGTAATTCTCTCCTCCTGAAAACATCTTAAATTGAGGCTACTTGGAATTTCTTGGGAGGTGAAAAGGGTGTATATGTTTTTCCTGTGTACCAAACAAGAATCATGAGGAGAGTTGGCATCAGTTCCTCTTGATATTGTCACATAAACTGTTCTTCAAAGAGGTTTCTTCCTCTATATTTTTGGCACCTCAGTCTCAGCTTAGGCCCAGACCTTCATCATCTTACACTTCTGTTATTTGTGACTCCTGTCTTGTCCCTCTTTCCCATAGTCTATCCTAATTTAAAACAAATATCCATAAAATGCAAATCTGATCCTGCCATTCACCAACTTGAGTGCTTTCAGTGACTCAGCCTAAAAAAAATCATCCTACAACCTCCTTGTAATGGCTTACAATAATTTATCACTCTATAATTGTCTGCCAAATTATTGAGCAAATCAATCAATACATGAACAAATATGGTAATCTCTGAGTTATTTGATACACATAAAGTAAACATATTCCTCTTCAAGCCTGATCTGGATTCTTGGCAAGATGTATTAGTCCATTCTTGCACTGCTATAGAACAATACCAGAGATTGGGTAATTCATTTAAAAAAGAGGTTTAATTGGCTCACAATTCCACAGGCTGCACAGGAAACAGGGCAGGATCTGCTTATGTGGAGGCCTCAGGAAAATTTCAATCACGGCAGAAGGTGAAGGGGAAGCAGGCACATATTACATGGCCAGAGCAGGAGGAAAAGAGGAGAGAGGAGGAGGTGCCCCACACTTTTAAAGAACTAGATCTCACAAGAACTGACTCAGTATCATGACACAGTACCAAGGGGGAAATCTATCCTCCTGATCCAATTTCCTCTCACCAGGCCCCACCTCCAACATTGGGGATTATAATTCGACTTGAGATTTGGGTGGGAACACAGATCCATACCATTTTTTTCCTCCCCTTCCCCCTCTAAATCTTTGTTCTGACATTGCAAAATACAACCATCCTTTCACAACAGTCCTCAAAGTCTTACCTCATGCCAGTATTAAGTCTGAAGTCCAAAATCTCATCTAAAACAAGGCTAGTCCTTTCTGCACATGAGCCTGTAATATCAAAAATAAATTACTTACTCCCAAGATACAATGGGGGTATCATTACTCCCATTCCAAAAAGGAGAAATCACACAAAAGAAAGGGGCTGCAGGCTCCATGCAAGTCTGAAACCCAGCAGAGTCGTCATTAAATTTTAAAGCTCCTAAATAATCTCTTTTGACTCAATGTTTCACATCCAGGGCATACTGGTGCAAAGGGTGGGCTCCCAAACTCTTGGGCAGCTCCACCCCTGTGACTTTCCAGGGTTCAGCCCCAGTGGTTCCTCTCAAGGGCTGGCATTGAGTGCCTGTGTTTTTCCAGGAGCGGGATATAAGCTGTTGGTGGCGCTACCATTCTGGAGCCTGGGGGATGATAGCCCTCTTCTCACAGCTCCAATAGGCAGTGCCCCAGTGGGGACTCTTTGAGGAGGCCCCAACTCTGCTTTTCCCTTTCATACTGCCCCAACAGAGACTCCCCATGAGGGCTCTGCCCTTGCAACAAGCTTCTGACTAGACATTCAGGGTTTTCCATACATTCTCTGAAATCTAGGTGGAAGGTCCATAGCCTCAACTCCTACACTCTGTGCACCACATAGAAAACACCAAGACTTATGTCTTGCACTCTCTGAAGTAGCAACTTGAGCTGTACTTAGGCCCCTTTGAGGATGGATGCCAGTGAGGATGTGGGGAACAGTCATCTGAGACTGTGCAGAGTAACATGGCCCTGAGGCCCTAAGTCCTGAACGTTGAAACTCTTTTTCCCTTTTAGGCCTCTGGTCTTGTGATGGGAGGGGCTGCACTGAAGGTCTCTGAAATGCCTTGGAGGCCTCTTCCCCAGTGTCTTGGCTATAAACATTTAGCTCCTCTTTCCTTAAGCAAATTTCTACAGCTGGCTTGAATTCTTCCCCAGAAAATGGGTTTTTGTTTACTATGTTAAGGGCAGACTGCAAATTTTCCAAACTTTACTATCTGCTTCCCTTTTAAATGTAAGTTCTAGTTTCAAGTCATTTCTTTCAAGCATGTGAGCATAGGTTGCTAGAAGCATCCAGGTCACATGTTGAACACTTTGCTGCTTAGAAAGTTTTTCCATCTCTTAATCATCTCTCTTAGGTTCAAAGTTCCACAGATCCCTGGATTGGGAACACAATGCTTCCAGTCCCTTTGCTAATGTACAACAAAAGTGACCTTTCCTCCATTTTCCCATAAGTTTCTCATCTTTATCTGAGATCTCCTCAGCCTGGACTTAATTGTCTATGTCACTATTTGCATTGAGGTCACAACAATTTAACAAGTCTCTAGGAAGTTTCAAACTTTCCTAGCCAACTTTCCCTCAGCTTCCAGCCTTCTGAGACTTCTATGCTCCTCCAACCTCTGCCTGTTGCCCAGTTCCAAAACTGCTTCCATACTTTCAGGTATCTTTATAGCAATGCCCCACTCCTTGGTACCAATTTTCTATATTAGTCCATTCTTGCTCTGTTATAAATAAATATCTGAGACTGAGTAATTTATTTTAAGAAGAGGTTTAATTGGCACACAGTTTACAGGCTACACAGGAAACATGGCAGTATCTGCTTCTGGGGAGGCCTTGGGAAACTTTCAGTCATGGCAGAAGATGAGGGGGAAGTAAGCACGTCTTACATGGACAGAGCAGGAGGAGAAGAGCGAGAGGAGGAGGTGCCATACACTTTTAAACAACCAGATTTTACGATAACTCACTCACTATTGCAACACAGTACCAAGGAGAAAATTCACTGCCATGATCCAGTCACCTCCCATCAGGCCCCCCTCCAACATTTGGGTTACAATTTAACATGAGATTTCAGGGAGGACACAGATCCATACCATATCACAATGCAAAGGCATTACTATAAAAGATTCCTCTAATTATATGGCTGGAGGGAGTTCAATGGCTCATGTCTTTAATCCCAGCACTTTGGGAGGCCAAGGCTGGAGTATTGCTTGAGGCCAGGAGTTTGAGACCAGTGTTGGCAACATACTGAGATCCTGTCTGTATTAAAAATACAAACGTTAGCTGGGCATGCTGGTGCATGCTTGTATGCCTGTAGTTCTAGCTACTCTGGAGAATAAGGAGGGAGGATTGCTTGAGCCCAGGAGTGTGAGGTGGCAGTGAGCTACAATTGTACTGCTGTGCTCCAACCTGGGTGACAGGGAGAGAGACTCTGTAACTAAGAGACTCCTAGTCAACCTGGGTGACAGAGAGAGACTCCTAGTTAATAAGGAAACAAATAAATAAAAATCTGTCTTCATATAGATCTTGTTTATTGAAAGGAAACAATTTGACAGCCTTCTAAATTTCATATATGGACGATATCAATTTTCTGATATGTGATTAAGAGACATAAATTATCAAGCTTGGTGATGATTTTGCAAATGTTTAAAGGTTTAATCCACAGAAAATATGTACTGTTAATGTTGTTTTCTGATAGGCCAATTCTCCAGAACTATTTTTAAAAATTAAAGAGAATTCTTTCCAGGTAAAGTTGTTATTGTCACAATTTCATTATGTTAAGCAGCGATCTCTGGGATAACTCTAGCAGCGGTTTCACTTACATCGTTCAGTAATGGACAGCATTAGAAGTATGTCTTAATTTGCCTATCAAAACGTATCTTTATTTTTTCTATGCATAATGAAAACCATTCAGCAAAGCCCTGTGAAACCTACACCCATCCTCAGAATTACAATCCGTGAATAAAATTAGCTTTACAAATAATTTATACAATGGCGTTTCTGGAAAAAAAAGATAAAATAGTTTGAGTTTCTGTTTAATATATGAAATAAACTTCTGAGTAATGATAAATTATATTTTTCTCTGCACGATCTGTGAGATTTTTTTCTATAAATATATAACGTGCGTGATAGACTTAATGTCCAGTTCAGTGCTCTTTTTTTTCATATAGACAGGGACTTCTTTCAAGATAAAATCAAGCTGTTCCAGAGAGAATAAAGGCATTACAGCCTCTGATATATCTTTATGGTTATCTGCTGATAATCATGGGGATCTGCTAATCCTGATCCCTCATAACCCTCCCAGGACTCCTTCAAGAAATAATCAACCTAATCAGGAAGTCATTTCTCATATATTGAGAAAATGAGTATCCATTAAGAAATTACCAGAACAAATTCATTTTAGAAAGCTACAAGTCATCCCAGAAACTGTAAATCTTGGGAACTATCTCTTTAGGACTTTCTTCGGTTTGATATAAACACTGCACTTCACAAACTGTTTATCTTACTAACAGTTTCCCTCTGAAGCCTTTCCATCAAACATGTTAATATATCATTTCCATGATAAAATATTTAGGTATTTCTTCTGGCCTATAGGCACTGTGATAAAAATTACTGAGACTTAAGGGCACTGTGACTCAAGACAGTTTAGAAATCTTTGAAAAACTGTGTAATTTCCCAAACTAGATGTGAAGAGAAGGTACAGAATCTTATTGAGGGATATAAGTTAAGACAAAGTATGGAGAGAATGGGCCGTGAAGATTTTATATACACAAGAAAATGATTAGCAGAGTGTGCTTCTCCAGAGGGTTATATGTTTTCTTTGGCCAGGTGGCTGTGTTTATGCCCCACTCTCTACTGTTTCTTGATTTGTTGGAATGAATCTTTTGTTCATTCTATACATTTACCTTTATGAATTGGAGAATTGTGTATTTTTTCTTTATTTACACTTGATATTTTAATGTTTTTTCAAATTAAACTCTAAAATTTCAACATCTTTACCATCTACCAAAACATCAAATAACTTTGAGTCTGTTTCCTCAAATACCTTCTCCTAATTTAATATGTACGTTACTCAATAACTAATTCTATCTTTATTTGTGTTAACTCCACTAATCAGACACATAGTTATTTTTATATAGTCCATGCTTGTTTAGGTTTACCAGTGTGCTTATTAACACTTGGAAGAAAATTTTCCACTTTACGTTATGCTTATTTTTCTCTTGTGGTTATGTTTGTTTTTCACATATGAACTTTAGCAGTTTCTTTACTGAAATCAATTAGTAGCAAAATTTTGTCTATAGCTTTATAATTTGATCATTTTTGTAGAATATATATAGCCCATGTTATAGAATTTTTGGTTATTGGCAGATATCTTTCCTGCAGTGTTTTCAAAATAAATCTTACAAGACCTTGCCTTCTAAACCTGTTAAATAAACTATCAGTCTAATTTTAATTCATCTGTGGGGAATCTGACATATTTCTGACTTCCCAGACCTCCATATCTTTGACAATCCTCAGTTTTATTACCAGGTGTGTATGTATGCATATCTTTTTATCTTTCTTGCTTGGGATTCATGATCTTCCTGGCTCAGACAATAAGGGTTTTTCATCAATTACAGAAAACTATCAGCCATTATATGATTTTTCATGTTGTCATATGTTCCTGAGGATCCTCTTTGGCTTTGCATTACAAATTTTAATTTTGTTCTCCACGTTATTAACTACATTCCCAAATTTTCCTTCTCTTTGTCTGTGTGTGCTGCCTTCTGTGTAATTTTCTTGAAATCTATTCTCCAGGCTGTTGTATTTACTTTTTCCTTTTATCAGTTATGTCTTATCTATTTTTCATTTCTAGAAATAATATTTGATTTACCTTCAATTTTGCCTTGTCATTTTGCTAGACACCTGGTTCATATTTTGTTCACTCTTTTTATTTTTCTAACACATATCAAACAAACTTACTTTAAATTGTTTTCGTTCACTGTATTATCTTCAGTCTTTACTTGTCTGATTTTGCAGTTTGCTGATTCTGCTTATTACTGTTTAAATGGACTATACAAAAATTTTGTGATTTAAAAACAATACATAAACTCATAATTTGGAACTTTTTAAGTGGGAATTCTTAAATACGGAATTAAAACAGTTTCTTCCAGAGAGGATTTTTGGTTATTTCTCAAAGACTCCTGAGAGTAGAAATAACAACATCAAACCAATTTTCAAATTTCTTTTAGAGCCCATAGATAATATAAATTCTGGCCCTAAATCTTTGTAAGTATAGGTTTGTCGTAGGGAAAATTCCAGAAAAATTTCTGTCATCTTCCCCCTTCATCCTTCAACATTGACAGAAGCATGCATTCAAAATTTCCCTTTCCATGGAGGGATTGCTTTTTTATCTCAAGTCAATATGTGGTTATCTAGGTTTTATACAGAGATTTCCAGTCCAGTCTCTAACCAAGCTCAAGTCCCTGACTTTGTGTGTTCTTTTTTCTATACACAGTCAATTAATATCTACGTACTCCACAAATGCCATAGGGCAAATTCTACAGGGAAAATGCCATAATCAATGCTAACTTGTTTCTGTGGAATAATATGTTATTGTTTTTTTACTGTCTGAGGAATATTTAATGCTCTAGGAGAATGAAAATGTTCTTAAAACTTTAGGTTTTACTATATGATAGAGCCCATATAATGCAAAGGTACATGTTAACTTGATTTCTGACTGATAAAGAAGAGGACATCAAAGCTGATGATTTCACTTGCCCTATAAAATGTTAATCATTCTCTTCTAATCTAGCAATCTTATTCTAAGATTTTTAAACATGTCTGCAAACACCCCATTTTACTGGTTCTCTCATTAATGATGAGTTAAATTTTTATGTGTTCATTTGCATTTGTATGATAATCATGTTTTTATTCATTTGAAAATTACATTTTGATAAAATACAATTGACTATCTTGTCAATTTTATTATTCTGCTTTACTTTTGGAAGCACCCACAACATCATTCTGTTCCATCTCTCCAAAGCAGAAACAAGAATTATGCAACACCACTTATGCACATGCACACACACACACACACACACACACACACAAACACACAAGTTGGTATAGCACACAAATTACTTAACTTTTTCTTTTTTAGAGCAGTATTTTTGGTATTGTTTATTAATTCTATTAATTCTATAATACTTATTGATTAACATTTTAAAATTCATTATCTCATAAATAGCCCAGTTCACTACTTTTGCTAGCATTTAAGGGTCATTTTTAAGATTACCCAGGTAAGCAGAATTGCAGTTACGAACAGGGCCTTGGTTTTCTGATTTTTATTCAACCAAACATTCATCATAAGCGTTTTTT
This sequence comes from Macaca fascicularis, assembly GCF_037993035.2. Taxonomy (NCBI): domain Eukaryota; kingdom Metazoa; phylum Chordata; class Mammalia; order Primates; family Cercopithecidae; genus Macaca; species Macaca fascicularis. Next base: position 43,116,003 of record NC_088379.1, read on the forward strand.
TAAATAGGGATTATATATTTATCTGAAAGCATAAGACTGTTAAATTTTGAGTTACTTTTCAATATTATTATCTTCTGATGTGATGTTTTATAACATAGCTAGAGACTATTACCTCCCTATCTGAAGAGCATACCTTCTAATTTTATTTGAGCAATGTTTGTATCTGTAGTAGAAAATATTTTACACCATATTTACAGTAACTACTGTATATTGAAGGATGCTTTTTGGTTTCTGCTTTTGCTACATGTAAAAATGTGTTTCCTGTACATCAGCTTACTGGTCTACTAAATGCCAATGTTTTTGGACGTTGAAATGTCTGTGACACTAAATGGGGTATTTGCTGAAACTGATTAGATCAATGCATCTGTTGCAGGTTTTAGATCATCCTTTTATGACAGATTTATTGAACAGTTCAAGAAACTTGGCACAAGGACACTTGGCCACATTGATTCAACTGGAAAGTTAAATATGGATGTGATGAGCATTAATTTTGATGACGTTTTATCCAGAAGCAAATAAAATTCTTTCTAAAAATGAGAAAAATAAAATTTTAAAGCTTCTGTAAGCTACTAAGTACTGTTTCTTCTATTTGTTTAGGCAAATGTAGCAGAAAACTAGTGGTTGACAAGAGATTTTATTTATTTTATTTCTTAAATAGTTATACTTAAGTTTCATTTATATTTCTTTTCCTGCCCTCCATAAATTTTTGTCATTTTGTCAATTTGCACTTTGTGTTACTGTCGTTTCCTTTTTCTGTGCTTTCCACACAAATATTTATCATGTTTTATTATCCTAATTTGTTTTATCTTTTATTCCTATTTCCGTATTTTAGGAATACTTTTGTTTAGCATAAAGAATCATCCTAATTTGAGACAACTTGGTTTCCTTAAATATTCAATTCAAAGACAAAATTATAAACAAAAGAAATAAAAATTAGTGCTCATGAAACTCTTATTTCAGCTAAGGACATTAACTTCATAGCAATAAAAGCTCTTCATGATTAGATTTAAGAGTACAAACAATGATTACTTGCAGGAGTGTGATTCCAAATCAAGCAGCACTTGATACTCATTCTTAGCTCATTATCAAAAATCAGAAAGCAGGAGTGCAAACTAAACATTTTGAGAGCTATTTAGTAGGCTAAGGTCAAATAGGTTTCTTGATATTATTTCTGGAAACTATTATAAATGAGTTTAGGAAAAGTAACGAATTAATAATAATTCATGTGCAGTAGTGGCATAATGCAACTTTGATTTTAACCAAATAGAATTTCAGGCCCCTTCTCTCCACCTTTCTCTCACTGTTGCAACGTACCATATAGTACTGGTGAAGGAAGTCGGCTCTGCAGCGGAACTGGCTAAGTTCCAGTCCTTGCCCTACTATGTACTACCTGCATGTGATGGTTAATATTGAGCGTCAACTTGATTGGATTGAAGGATGCAAAGTACTGTTTCTGGGAGTGTTCATGAGGCTGTTGCCAAAGGAGATTAACATTTGAGTCAGTGAACTAGAAGAAGCAGATTCGCCCTCAGTCTGGATGGGCATCATCTAATCAGCTGCCAATGCGGCCATGATAAAAGCAGACAGAGGAATGTGGTAGGATTAGACTGGCTAAATTTTCTGGCCTCCATCTTTCTCCTGTGCTGGATGCTTCTTGCCCTTGAACATTGGACTCCAAGTTCTTCAGCTTTTGCATTCTTGGACCTACACCGGTGGATTGCTAGGAGTTTTCAGGCCTTCAGATGCAGACTGAAGGCCGCACTGTCAGCTTCCCTACTTTTGAGGTTTTGGACTTGGAATGGTTTCCTTGCCCCTCACCTTTCAGGCAGCCTATTGTGGGATGTCACATTGTGATCATGTGGGTCGATGCTCCTTAATAAACTTCCTTTCATGTATACATCTATCCTATTACTCAAGTCTCTCTAAAGAACCCTACTAATACACTGCATGACATTGAACAACATATGTCATCTTTCATTGCTTAGTTTTTTCATCCCTTAAACAGGGAATTAATATCTACTTCATGTGGTTATGTAACAATTAAATGAGATAATATATGTTTGGTTGTTACTGGCACTATTAAATGAGATAATATATGTTTGGTAGTTACCAGCACTGTTTACCAAATATTTCTGGCTCGCTTCCCTTCTAGAAAGGTGACAGAATTGACCTTCATGATCTTTTATGATTTTATAGCTTATAAAATTACATGTGTCACCTCTGGATCAGAACATTTACTAGACTGTACAATCACACAAGAAGTACCCTTTCCTCTCTCACAGCAACTGCTGACATTTAAAATGATGACTGCTCTGTTATCCTGTGTCCCCAAGTGACTAACAATTGGGACCTTTTGAAAACCCATGATGAACATATATAATAGATGAATAATAAGCTCTTGTTTAATTAAATCCCCAAGTTCTTTTTATCTTTTAATTTTTCTTAGCACCATATAAAATCTTCTATCATGACTGATGCAAATAACAACAACTAGAAGTGAGTGATGCCATTAAAAACCCTAAATATATGGCATTGGCTTAGGGACTGGTTAGTGGATAGGGAAGAAACTATTACCAAATGCTAGAAGGATGTAAATCACTCTCATGTAGGGCAACATCTTTTATAATTTGCTTCGGCAATAACGCAGAAATTAGACAATGTGCCCAATGGCAACATAACATTAGGAAAAGAACCTGGACAATAGAAAGTACTACATAATAGTTGCTGTTGGCTACATTTGGCAAGGTATTACAAAAATTGTATAAGTACAGTTTGAAACGGGAATGGAAGGGAGTAGAGAGAGAACCAAAATGTGGGAACTTGCAGTGTTTGAAGAGACAACACAGGCACCTCATTCTTAAACCATTTGTAGGAAACTGAGAATGCCTCTGAACAACAAAGTCCAATTAGTTGTCATCCATTTTTTAAGAAATCAAATGAAGATGTGATTAGTTCACTCACTGTTAAAACCTCTAGATTAATTTCTTGCCTCAAAAATCCTTTTATTTAGACAAAATGGCTTAGAGAATGGATGAGGGAAGGCTCAAAGTATCTGTAATTAAGTTGAAAATAACTGCACGTGGACCTTTGGAACTAAAACTCGAGTTAGATGTGTAACTACTATTAAGATCTTCAGAAAACTGTACTAAAGAAAACAATCATGACCTTATGTTAAAATTTTATTTGACCAAGACAAAAACTAGCCCTTGGTCTCCCAAGTTTCTAAGGATAGGGGATTCAGAAATTTGCTCAGCCCCCAAATAGATGTGGTCATGAAGAATAACGGAAAATGAATAATTCTATAAGAAATAGGACATTACGAAGGTCCAGCAAAAGCAAAGGATTGGGAAGCACATCTGATAAATAATATCACAGATCTAATTAAGGAACAATCCTATACCCCAAGTACGGGAAGTCTCTTGTTATATTTGTCCAGGCAGAGTTTTAATTCCTGTAATCCAAACAAACTTCTGTGTCCCTATTCTTGTCCTTCCAAAATAAGAGTGTTCTTCAAAATGATCCTGTTTTTCTATAGTTGTGGTAGATGGTTTTGAAGTGCCTCTAAATGTTGTGTGTCCTTCTAATGTTCATGCCCTTGTAAAAATCTTCTCCCTTTGTGTGTGGACTGGGCCTAATGACTTGTTTCTAACAAATAGCAAGTGGTAAAAATGTTGAGATGTCACTTCCAACATTAGATTATAGAAGAGTAAGACTTTCTTCTGGCTTTCGCTCTGTCTCATCCTTTCACTTACTGGCTCTGATGAAGCCAAATTCTATATTAATACCTACCTCAGGGAGAGGCCCACATAGTACGAAAGACAGAGGCCACCAGTCAACAGCTTGAGAGCACACCAGACCCTCCATTCAATGACCCAAAAGTAATGAACCCTTTCAACAATCACTGAGTGGCCTTAGAAGATGATCTTGCCTCCAGCAAACTTGAAGTGACTGAGGTCTTGTTTCAACAGCTTGTTGTCTTGCAAGACCAAGACCAGAGAACCCATTTAACTCATGCCCAGACTTCTGATGTACAGAAACGGCAGATATAAATGGTTTCAGGTAATGTGTCACTCAGTAATAGATAACTAATATAATTCTTTTTGTACTGAATAAGTTAAAAAGCAGATTCAAACTGTTTAAAGTTACTATTTCTTCAGATCATGAGCAGTTACATCCAGACTTGACATGAAAACAAGAATTTATTTCTCTCAGGTGCTAAACGTTCAACGTAATTTCATTTTGGAACGAGATTTACTCAGTGAGCAAGAAGGGAAGTGAATTAAATATCCAATGACAAAAGGAAAGGTCTCTGGAGGTCTATAGAGCTATTAACCAAATGTTTCTTGTTCTTTTCTCTTCCGGACATGAGGTAGGATAACTTCTTGAGCTTTTTGGGATTGGGTGGGCCATTTGACTTTTCAAACTGTTAAGCTCCGATCATATAAAGGGATCTTTCCAGCATAGAAACTGGCAACGTTTGAAATTGTTTCTTTGTTCCTTGATATAGTGAAAAGAGTACCTCTTTTGATCATCAAAGAGTATGTAGCATGAATAGTAAGTAAATTATCCATGCGGCAAACCACAGAGATATTAGAGATGTTTCTTTGTGTAATATAACCTTGTCTATTCTGATATGCTCAATACATGAAGTACTAAAAGTTTTCTTTACATGAAGAATATAAATAATACATGTGTGTTATTCTTGTCTGCATGAATATACCACTGTAAGTCTAGAACCTCTTATATATTTAAGGCCAGCTCTAGATTAAGGCAGGATCCACAAACTAATAGGCAGATTGTAGTTATGGGACACTAAAAAACCATGGAATTATTTTTCCTTTATGTTCTCTATTTAGCAAAATGTCAACTCATACTTGAAATTTAATAATTCTTGAAGAAATTTCATACAAAAAAGTGAAAATGTAAAATTGTACAACTATTTGGAAGCGAACTGGGCAATTTAGAAACATAAGAAACGATTATCCCAAAAGACTCAGACAATTTAGCTTCTGGGTATCTGCAGCTTGTTCCTGTTTGTGAGGATAATTGGTCTTTAACACATCTCTCATAGAGTAAATCTAAATAGAAAACCCATTACAGTTTTATTAAATGTTTAACAAAGCCCACAGTGTAGTGGCTCATGCCTATAATCCCAGCACTTAAGAGAGGCTGAGGCGGGCAGATCACCTGAGGTCAGGAGTTTGAGATCAGCCTGGCCAACATAGCGACATCCTGTCTCTACTAAAAATACAAAAAATAGCTGGGCGTGGTGGTGGGTGCCTGTAATCCCAGCTACTTGGGAGGCTGAAGCAGGAGAATCATTTTAACTCAGGTGGCGGAGGTTGCAGTGAGCCCAGATTGCATCATTGCTGTCCACCGTGGGAAATAAGAGTGAAACACCCTCTCAAAAGAAAAAAAAAGAAAAAAAAAACTCAACAAAGCAACAACACAAACACAAAGTCCACCAAACAATGAAAATTTTACAGATAATCACTATTAGAAACTGATAATGAATAATAAGGTGATATAGTTAACATGCATTAATGAAATGGTTGCATAGTAAGCACAGGATTATTCTCACTTGTTTTACTTATCTGTGTTTCATGGGAGTGATATCCAAGTTGTTTCTTAAAAATTTGAAGAAATGACATTTCAGATATATCATTTTACAAACTCTTCATGAAGTCAAAATTTTGTAAAACACAAAACCTTATTTTTTTAGGTTCCTTCACAAATATTTCTTTTGTTTCTTATTTCATTAATTTATACCCATTTTCTATACAACCTTTGATTTTCTTTAGGCTTTCTTTGGTTCTATTTTTCATTTTTTACTTGTTTTAAATGCATTTGACATCATAAATTGATCTTTGTTACCTATTTAGATGCATTCAACTAGTTTTGTTAGGTAGTACTTTCATTATATTTCACTTTAAATATTTCGTATTTTATAGTTATTTCCCTTAGATAAAACTGTCATTTTGAATTTCACTTTTTTTCATTAAAAATAAAAATGTTTAAATATATTTTATATAAGTTATATATAAATTGTTTAATTGCACTTTAGTCAGAGAACTTACCTATATGATCAAATTATTAAAACTTTATTGAATTTTTAACTTAGATTTTAAAGAATTCATTCATACAATTTATACATGAAAATCTTGTATGGTCTTTATGTATTTGTGAGTTATATATGAATTTATATATGTGTGAATCCCCCATGACACACACACATCCATACATATATACTTGTTAATTTTTGCTAGTGTTTACTACAATATATAGCCATTTCTGATGGAGGCAGGTTAAAAGTTCTTGTTTTATGGCCTTATGAATTTTGTGATATTGTTACTTCATGCTTTATACAATTTTTTCATACACATAAAATATTTGTTTATGAATACTCTTTATAAAAATAATTTTAAACATCCCTATATAAATAATTCTGTGTCATTTATTAGTTTTATGTATTTAATATAACATAAAAGTATATAAGTATATTTACTTAGCTGAATTTATAATCTGTCTTTTAATGGATACTTTATTCTGTTTATGTTGATTGGATATATTGCAGTCAGAGAGGTTGCTGAGCAGAATTTTGGAAGTTGTCATGGCAACATAGGTGATTGATTATTTCCAACTGCTGCAAATTAAGATCCGCCATATCATTCATGCCAAAGTCACACTTCCCCTGGACTGCTACCAGCAATAACTGCACAGTATACTATTGCTGAGCCATGGATGCCTAACACAGGACTCCTCCAACAGACATCTCTTACATGAGGTATCGACAAGGACCAAGACTTTTCTCAGAAGTACATAGTAACCTCTCCTCCAATTCAATTCTTCCTCCTTTTTCTCCACTCACTTTGGTCAGCCCTCATACCGTAAAAACCTCCTTTTCATTCTTCAAAGACATTACTTATGTGCCCAATTTATCTAAGCATCAGTGTTTAGAAGGTTTAAACTGACACGTTACTAGACAGACAGATGAGGATTTATTTTTTCCACCCACTATCTTGTGCCTTTTAAATCTTCTTTTTATTTACCAGTTCATTTCTTCCTTCCCGCTTCTGTTTAAATTGATAAAGCTTCTGTATAACAAATAAATGTTCTCTCTATATTTAGAAACTTTGCCCTGATATCTATTCTTCTATTGTAACACCCAGTTTTTATTTGGTTGCAATAGCCAACCGAAACAAAAAACCCAAAAAACAGAACAAAACAAAACAACAAAACAATGAAACAAACAGCAAAAATAAAATATTTTTAAGCTAACTAAACTAGATGTGGCCTTGTGACTCTATGCTGACTTACAAATATTACCTGATGTGGTAATAGAAATTACACCAAACATGACCCAATAAACCAGCAACAGAAAGAACACGTTGAAATAAAAGGACAGCAGTCCGAAATGGCAAGGGTACTGTGCAAAATAAATATGGATTAAAAGAACAATAAACTCATGATAGCTCAACTAAGATTTTAGAAGAAATTTACAAAAGAGAAAGCAATGCATACTTTGTAATAGTGGTGTAGACCACAAAATTAAGAACAAAGGGCCCAAAAAATCAGAGGAATGGTAGATAGAAATGAAGAGAAGAAGATAACTGTAGAAGTAAATAATAAAAAGTGGTTATCTCACCTAAGAATTATAGATATGCACCTAACAATGAAGTCTGAACAACTAGTAAAAATTGACACTAAATTTTCTAGAAAATATTTTGAGGTATGATATGAATATTCAGCTAGAAAGGGCTTTCTTACTTGAAAATAATTCAATAATACAATATATACACAAGGATTTCCTAGCAGTAGTTTTGAATTAAATAATAATAAGCTATCTTGCAGATAAATATCAATGTTACATAAAATTTCTTTGTAATGCTAAATGTTAGAAAATGATTAAGTAGGAAGCTTTGACTGAAACATTATTATATATAATGTTTATATATATATAGCGCCAGACTGTATTTCATGTGCAAAGGCTATGTCAAAAATTATCAGATATGATACAGGTCCAGCCTATGTAACCTCAGCAAAAGTGTGTAATGATTCAATCCATATTGCCAAAAAAAAGAACTAAGCTAAGCTTATAATAAGTAAACACATGGTCAGAAATGACTGACAATTGCTTTTGAACATGAATTTTTATCTAAGTAATTATTATAGTTCTAAACTTTGTAACATCAAAACCCATGAGGTAAAAATGGTAGAAAATGCAAGTTGCCTGACATAACAATGGGATATTAAGAAGCCCTTGTTAACTTTAAGGAAAATACAGCTTGAAAAATACTTTTGGAAATGTTAAACATAACCTGTTATCAAATTGACAAAATAATTCATTAATCTATTTCTTCACCTAATATTAATACATTTGTATTATATTTCTATTAAATATCAAAAAATGTCCAGTTTCTAGAAAGATAAATGAAAAATATTATGCATCTCATGCACTCAAGAATATCACAGTTCAGTAAGAAAAACTGACACAAGCAGTTAATTATAAAAAGTGTACAAATAACTATAGTATACCAAGAAAACACTGTCAAAGACTATAAATCCCTGTTTGAGAATAATCAGGGGAATTGGAATTGTAGCAAATGGGACTGAAAAAGCATTTACAAAATAAACATTAGGTCATTGTCAGTGGAAAGCAAAGCAAAACAATCGTTTCCCAGGTAAAACACACAATAAAAATTATAAAGGCAAGGAAAAACATGGTAGAGAAAAGAAAATCAGATTGGTGATGCTAAATAGTAATGGGACAGTGACTAGAAATTAAAATGGAAAGGCTCATCAATAGGTCTTGCCTGAGGCTGCTGTTCTAATTGCTGTGGTGCGATCCTGGCTCTATGCAACCTCCTCCTGTTGAGTTCAATGGATTCTCCTCTCTCAGCCTCCCAAGTAGCTATGGTAACAAGTGTGTACCACCGTACCAGGCTAATTTTTGGATGTTTTTGTAGAGACACAGTTTCACCACCTTGGCCAGACTGGTCTCGAACTCCTGACCTCAAGTGGTCCACTTGCCTCAGCCTCCTGCCATGGGTTGGCATTTTATTTTATTTTATTTTATTTCATTTCGTTTCATTTCATTTTTGGCAACAATTGTGAAAGGAGTTGAGTTCCTTATTTGATTCTCAGTTTGGTTACTGTTGGTGTATAGCAGTGCTACTGATTTTTGTACATTGATTTTGTAACGCAAAACTTTGTTGAATATTTACCACATTTACAAGCTTTTTGGATGAGTCTTCAGGGTTTTCTAGGTATACAATAATGTCATCAACAAATAGCAACAGTTTGACTTCCTCTTTACCAATTCGGATGACCATTATTTCTTTCTCTTTTCTGATTGTTCTGGCTAGGACTTCCAGTACTATGTTGAATAGAAGTGGTAAAAATGGGCAGGTTTTTTTTTTTTTTTTTGTCTTGTTTTAGTTCTCAGGGGGAATGTTTTTAATTTTCCCTGTTCAGTATAATGTTGGCTGTTGGTTTGTCATAGCTGGCTATTATTGCCTTAAGTTCTGGCCCTTCTATGCCTATTTTGCTGAGGGTTTTAATAATAAAGGGATACAATATTTTATCAAATGCTTTTTCTACATCTATCGAGATGGTCGTATAATTTTTGTTTTTAATTTTGTTTATGTGGTGTATTACATTTATTGACTTGCATGTGTTAAATCATCCCTGGATCCCTGGTAGAAAACCTACTTGATCATGATGGATTATCTTTTTGATATGCTGTGGGATTCAGTTAGCTAGTATTTTTGTTGAGAATTTTTGCATCTACATTCATCAGAGATATTGGTCTGTAGTTTTCCTTTTTGTTATGTCTTTTCCTGGTTTTATTATTAGGGTGATACTGACTTCAGAGAATGATTTAGGAAAGATTCCCTCTTTCTCTGTGTTTTGGAATAGTTTTAGTAGTATTGTTACCAATTATTCTTTGAATATTTGATATAATTCGGCTGGGAATTTATCTAATCTTTGACTTTTTTGTTGACCAGTTTTCTATTATTATTTCAATCTTGCTGCTTGTAATTGGTCTTCTCAGGGTGTCTATTTCTTCTTGGTTTAATCTAGGAGGGTTGTATCTCTCCAGGAATTTATCCATCTCCTCTAAGTTTTCTAGGTTGTGCATGTAAAGGTGTTCCAGTTAGTCTTGAATGATCCTTTGTATTTCTGTGTATTGGTAGTAATATCTCCAATTTCATTTCTAATTGAGCTTATTTGGATCTTCTTTCTTCTTGATTAATCTCACTAATGGTCTATCAATTTGTTTATCTTTTCAAAGAACCAATAAAATTTTTGTTTCATTTTATATATATATATATATAAAATTTCATTTATTTCTGCTTTTATCTTTGTTATTTCTTTTCTTCTTCTGGGTTTGGCTTTGGTTTGTTCTTATTTCTCTAGTGCCTTGAGGTGTGACCTTAGATTGTATATTTGTGCTCTTTCAGACATTTTGATGTAGGCATTTAATGTTATGAACTTTCCTCTTAGTACCATTTTTGCTGTATCCCAGTGATTTTGATAGGTTTTGTCACAATTGTCATTCAGTTCAAATAATTTTTTAAATTTTAATCTTGATTTCATTGTTGACCCAAAGATCATTCAGAAGCGGATTATTTAATTTACATTTACTTGCATGGTTTTGAAGGTTCCTTTAGGAATTGATTTCAAATTTTATTCTACCATGTTCTGATAGTGTACTTGATATAATTTTGATTTTCTTAAATTTATTGAGAGTTGTTTTGTAGCCTAGCAAATGGTCTGTCTTGGAGAATATACAATGTGCTGATGAAGATAATGTATATTCTTTAGTCTATTGTGTCTGTTATAAGAATAGCTATGTCTGCTTGTTTTGGTGACAATTTGCATGGAATATCTTTTTTCACCTCTTTGCCTTAAGTTTACATGAGTCCTTATGTGTTAAGTGAGTCTCTTGAAAGCAGCAGATTCTTGGTTGGTAAGTTCTTATCCATTCTGCCACTCTCTATCTTTTAAGTAGAACATTTGGGTCATTTAAATTAAACATTAGTATTGAGATGTGAGGTACTATTCTACTCATCATGCTACTTGTTGCCAGAACACCTCGGGTTTTTTTTTTTTTCTTTATTTCATTGTGTTATTGTTGTACAGGACCTATGAACTGTGAAATTTATGCTTTAAGGAGGTCTGTTTTTGGTGTATGTTGTGGTTGTGTTTCAATATTTTGAGCTCCATTTAGCAGCTCTTATAGTGCTGGCTTGGTAGTAGTGAATTTTCTCAGCTTTTGTTTGTCTGAAAAATACTTTATATCTCCTTCAATAATGAAGCTTAGTTTCTCTGGATACAAAACTCTTGGCTGATAATTATTTTGTTTAAGAAGGCTAAGGATAGTATCCCAATCCCTTCTAGCTTGCAGTGTTCCTGCTGAGAAATTTGCTGTTACTCTGATAGGTTTTCCTCTATAGGTTACCTGATGCTTTTGCCTCCTGTCTCTTAAGATTATTTCCTTCTTCTTGACCTTAGATAAGCTGATGACTACGTACCTAGGTCATAATCTTTTCGTGATGAATTTTCTGAGTATTCTTTGAGCTTCTTGTGTTTGGATGTCTATATCTCTATCAAGGCCAGGGAAGTCTGTTGGGGTCCATGTGTTTCCTAAACAAAGGAATGAACACACAAGACAACACAGGACGAGACAAACATGGCGGCCACCCCAAACGGCACGCTCTGCTTTATTTTATACAACTGGTTGTGGAATGTTGCCAAGTCACAAGTCACTTGTTGTTTTTCTGACCTTTTCCTGACTTTCTGGTTTCTCAAGATGTTTACACATTAACCAGTCCCCAGGGCCTGCTGTTTGCAGCTGGCTCCTTTGTCCTCCCTGTTTGCAGGGAAGGAACGCCCTGCTTTGTTTGCAAGAGCAGGACTTATCGGGAACATCTCGTTTGCGAGCATGTAGTCCTCTACATCTCCCCCTTCTTTATTTACAGGTTTGAATTTCTTTTAAAACCATCATCACATGTTGGGCTCGCTGGGATTTGGTGTTTGCCCTTTGGCACCATCTCCAGCAGACTGTGAAAATGACAAAGGCAAGAACAACAATCAATACATTACTAGAAACAGAGGTCAGTAAAGTTTTCACAGGACTCATAGGGTTCAAAGACGTCAAACTTTGTGCAATACCAGTCATTAAATCTGCTCCGGTCAGCAATGGTAACTGATTGCGAAATGTTTCAGAAATGTTTTGTGTTAATTCTTGTATTTCTAGGGAAAGATTATTATGGCCAATTAAAGACTCTTTATCTCAGTCCAATTATGTACAGTGCTGTTAAAAGGAATAGGCGTAATACAAAATTGGGTAGTATTCCAATCACATTTTAACAAAGCTCAAGTATTCAACACTGTTAGCTGATCTCCTATCCAAGAAACCACTTGTTCCAAGTTATCCACTCGTTCGGTCAGATGAGCATCTATGTCTCGTTGTTGTTGACACAACAAATGAGATTGTTCATGCCATTGTTGTACGAATTCTGCATTTTGTATGCTCTGGGGTAGAGCTAGTCCAGCAACAGCAGCGGTGGAAGCAATTGTTACAAATCCCACCACCGCTGCTACGACAACCCCAACCACTCTCCAGCTGTGGTGGACAAGATCTTGCATTACTTTGTAAATTTGAGTAACCCCAGCAGATTCACTCCAGGCATGTGTTAAGTTCACAGGTAGTCAGGTTTCTTTTCTGGCTCTTAGTATATATAAATTGGAATGACACTCATTCCAATTATTATTCCACCAAGTAGTATTTATACAACTTAAGAATGTACAATTGTCCATACAGTTAACTACCCCTGTATAATTATCCCATTTAAAAATTCCTGTTAACAACAAATAAGGTTTTCTTTCACATGCAATAACATATCTAGAACTATTTTGATGCAAAGATATATGGAAAGGGTTAGCAATATTAGTAGTAAGATTTAAGGACATGTTTCCCATGAAAGTGAACATTGGTTTATCAGCAGCTAGCAACTTCCATATATGACTTTGTATTTGTGAGGTATTAGCCAAATGCGGCATAGGGGGTGATAAACCACCATCATGCCAAATAATAGTTTCATTGCCATCTGCAGCGATGCTGTGATTACACTTATGCCAGTGTAGGTTGACATGACTAAATTTAGTTTGAAAATCTCCATGTACACTCCAATCAGTAACAAGGTATTTACGACCTTTCCCTTTTACTTCAAACAACAGTCGCGGCCCACTATCTCTACATCTAGTCCACTCTAGTTGGGAAACACCTCCAGACACATCAGGGATGGGGCATAAAGATAATGTAGTTGGCAGAGTTTCATTAAGTAATGCAGTATGATTATACTTGAAACTTTGAGCAACAATAATCATAGTAAAGGCAGAGATATGACTATGGTTATAGCAGACAGCCCAAGCCTCATGAGAAAGATGCAGATAATGTGGACTACTCCCAAGACATATAGGTAACCCTTCAACCCCAAATTGATATGAACTATTTACTGTGCCAGTGTCTAATTCAGGATCCTGGTTTAAAAAAGGTGATGGCATCCAAGCAGTATCATCAGTAAGTACTGGGACTTTTCTCTCTCCCCAGGCCACACCTTGATATAAGGGTGGAAAAGGAATATAAGCCCAGTATGTAAATTCTTCAGCCTTTACCTGGCAATTTACTATGGCCAGCATAGCCAGGAATAAAGTCAGTGGGGTTTGGGGCTGCCCAGCTTGTTGAACAACCCCTTCAGCTTTCTGAGTAAGCTTTTTCAGTTGACCCCATGTCGGGGGCTCTGCACGTCAAGTCCCGAAGGTGAATGTTCTCTGAGCGCTCAGATTCAGCTCCTGAAATTCCTTGAGGAACTCTTCGGATTGGCTCCTTTTCGCCATGGCACTGTTTCAATCATCGAGATGGAAACCACTGATCTCCGGCACCTGTACGGACAAGAGCATAGCCTCGGCCCCATTGTAAAACTTTTCATTTTAAATATTGCCCTTGTAATGAAGGATAATACACCCACAGATTACTGTTTTGCAGCTTTTCTAAAGGCTGTTGAAAATGTTTCACCACTGCAGACTGCTGTAATTGGCACCAATGGTTGAGAAAATTTAAAGTAAAAAGGGCTTTCAGAATTTCATGTTTTGGGGAATCTCGCCCATCTCCCCCTTTTTGTTTTAAAAGTTGTAATTTTAAGGTAGCATTGGCTCTTTCAATAATTGTTTGGCCTTGAATGTTAAATGGAATACCAGTGGAATGACAAATATGGTATAAAGAAAGGAAGGCAGCCAATTTACGAGAGCAATAAGCAGGGGCATTATCAGTTTTTAGTTCAGCAGGAACTCCCATAACTGCAAAGCAAGTAAGTAAATGAGTAATAACAGAGTCAGCCTTTTCAGAAGGCAATGGTGTAGCCCATTGGAAATGTGAACAGGTATCAATTGTATAATGAACATATTTTAAATGACCAAAGGAAGGAACATAAGTAACATCCATTTGTCAAATGTGATTTTGTTGAGTGCCTTGAGGATTAATACCTGGACTTAAAAAAGGTGCAATAATAGGAGCACAAGATGGGCAGGCTCTGACAATAGCTCGGGCTTGATGGCGTGTTATAGAAAATCGCCATTGTAATCCTAAACTATTAGTATGTTGTAGTTGGTGCTCATCCTGAGCCCGTTGGACACTTTCAATAAGTAAGGAATCAATCTGGTTATTCCCAAAAGTTAAAGGTCCTGGCAACGCCTAATGGGAACAAATATGAGTGATGAAAAGGGGACAGTGCAAGAAGTAAGAGCCATAATTAATAAAGAAGATAATTTTTGTAAAGGAGTTTGAGGAAATAATGGTAAAGAAGTTTGAGATATATATTTAGTTACATATACAGCGTATTGGGAATTACTCACAATATTACAAGGGGTTTGAGGCCAATTTTGTAGAACCATAAGAATGGTAAAAAGTTCTCCTTGTTGTACTGATTCAAATGGGTAGTGAGAAATTTTGAATTATCTGATGTCCAGTATCCAGCTTTTCCATTGCTGGAAGCATCAGTAAAAAAGGTAGGACCTTTAGCCAGAGTGTAAGAGATAGGACTATATGGCAATAAAGAATATTGTTGC
This sequence comes from Macaca fascicularis, assembly GCF_037993035.2. Classification (NCBI taxonomy): domain Eukaryota; kingdom Metazoa; phylum Chordata; class Mammalia; order Primates; family Cercopithecidae; genus Macaca; species Macaca fascicularis. Next base: position 43,131,135 of record NC_088379.1, read on the forward strand.
AGAAAAGCAAATAATTTATTACTAGGATAATGCTGAGAAAAAGAACCAGTATACTCAGCGCAAGTCACTCGCCAACCCTCATGAGTTTCCAATAGAGATTCAATGTATTGATTAGATAATCAGGTAATAATTTTTATAGGGTCAACACCAAGCAACTGACGAGCTCAATGTCTTCCTTTGATAATTAATTCAGCCAATTTATCTATATATGAGTGAATTTTCTTAATGGCTTTATTAGCCAAAAACAGCCACTCCAGAATATTATTATCTTGGTGTAAAACAGCCGTTGGCGAATGGGGAGTATGAAAAAGACACAATGAAAGTGGAAGATTGGGTGCAATATAATCAAGGTGAACTTCACTAATTCTATTTTCTACAAATGACAATTCTTTTTCTGCTACAGGGGATAATTGACGAGAACTATTTAAATCTGAATCTCCTTCCAAAGCAGCAAAAAGATGTCTTAATTTGTAAGTAGGGATGCCTAAGATGGGGCAAAGCCAATTTATGTCTCCTAACAGTTTTTGAAAATCATTAAGGGTTAAAAGTTGGTCTCTTTGAATTTGAACTTTTTGTGGCTGAATATGCTTTTCTGCTAAAAGGTATCCCAAATATTGAATAGGAAATTGAGTCTGTATTTTCTCAGAAGAAATACGTAAACTATATTGAGTTAATTGTTGTTATAAGACCTGAAAAACTTGACCTTGTAGGACTTCGTCAGGAGTTGCTAATAGAATATCATCCATATAATGGTATATTAACACAGTAGGGAATTGACTTCTAACAGGGTTTAAGGCTCTATGAACAAACTCTTGACATAAAGTAGGACTATTAAGCATACCTTGAGGAAGATCTTTCCATTGATATCTTTCAGTAGGCTGTCCATTATTATTTTCGGGAACAGTAAAGGCAAATTTTTCACAATCTTGGGGTTGTAACGGGATAGTAAAAAAAAAAAAAAAATCTTTAAGATCTATAACTATTAATTTCCAATTTTGTGGGATAAGAGCTGGATTAGGAAGCCCAGGTTGTAAAGTCTCCATAGGTTGAATACAAGCATTTACAGCTCTAAGATCAGTTAATAAGTGTCTTTTTCCACTTTTCTTTTTAATGATAAACACAGGGGAATTCCATGCAGAAGTACTTGGTTCAATATGCCCCTTGGCCAATTGTTCCTTAACTAAATTCTTTAAAGCCTTAAGTTTTTCTTTAGATAATGGCCACTGCTCCACCCAAATAGGAGTTGTAATTTTCCACTTCAATTGTAAAGTTTGAGGCTTGTGGACAGTGGCTAAGAATTTAAAGGATTGTAGCCCATTTTGAACATCATATTTTTGGCAGCTGAAGAAATATGAGGAATGCTTAAAAAGGCACCAAAATGTTGTAAAAGATCATGGCCCCAAAGGTTAATATTAATGGGAACAATATAAAATAACACTTTTCCTTGTTGTCCTTCAGGTCCTACACAGCTCAGGAACTTGACACTTTGGTAGACTACAGAAGCAGTACCTATGCCAGATAGAGTAACCGATACTTGTTTCTTTTTCCAATGATCAGGCCATTGAGCCAAACATATAATAGATATATCCACTCCAGTGTTGACTAATCCCTCAAAAAGTATCCTATTAATTTGTAATGAACATAAAGGTTTTTGATCAGAAACTAAAGTTTCCCAGAAAACAGTTTTCCCAGTACTACCGAAACCTCCTTGATGAGACACATCTCTAGATAGGAAAGGAAAAAAAAGGCAATAAAAGCAATTGTGCAATACGTTCCCCTGCCTCTAGGCACATAAATTGTGAGACTTGTACCATAATAAGGATTTCATCAGTAAAATCAGGATCAATAATTCCTGGGACCACCATTAACCCCCATATAGCTCTGCTGCTTCGACCTAACAAAAGTCCTACATGTCCCTTTGGCAAAGGGCCACACACTTCAGTAGTTAACTTATATATTCCTCCATTAGGAGACAGAGTATAAAGTTGAGTAATAACTAAGTCAGCAGCAGCATTTTGCTTAGTTGCAGCATAAAGCTGGGAAACGGGTAGGGGGTGATACCCTTAAGGATGACTCGAAGTCATTCCCTGATGTTGTAAGCCATCGCTCACTGGGTATTGTGGTAGGCCTGCATTGTAATTGTTGGGGGCCCAAGCTTGCGGGCCCCGGTTCCCATTTTCCCATAAATTTCCACTCTTATCAGTTTTTGAACGACATTCATTTGTCCAATGTTGACCTTTTCCACATCATTTGCACTCCCCAGCAGGTAACTTTTTCTCTTTAGTAGTCGGGAAGCCCAGTTTTTTCCAGCATTCTTTCTTAAAATGACCAGGTTTCCCGCATTGAAAACATACACCTTGTTTAGAATTACTCTTTAAGGCCTTAGAAAGTGCTCCATCGAACAATTGAGCATTGTAAATAGCTCCTCCAACGCCTGCACAAGCCCGAATATACTCATCTAAATTAGCTTCACTGGCCTTTAAAGGTCTTAATAATTTTTGTTGCACCTTTCATTTCTTTCAAAAATTTAAATTGTAGGGCTGTAAAAGTCACATTCTGGCCACCGTTTGGGAACTGTGCATTGGGGCCGAAAGCAGCCCGTGTTATTGGGAATAGATCTAATTCCTCAAAATCATCCTTTTCCTTTTATTCCTTCTTTTCTCCTACAGGAGGAAAAGGCACAGAGAAAACCTGACCTTACATAGGCAAAGAGGTTGGAGGTGTAGGCAAAGGGAAATCTTTTTCCAAAGGAGCAGAAGGGAAGGTAACAGGGAAGGCTCGTGGCAGAGAGATAGGAGAAACAGGAGCAGCGGCACCTTGCAATTTTAACAACTGTTGTAGCATCTCTAAAATATGCTGCAAATCAGAGTTTCCTTCAGATGAAGGGGGCATTAGCTCTTCTTCCAATTCCTTGTCCTCAGCAACCAGGGCATAAATATATTCCTCTCTAGGATCATTCCTCTCTAAAGCTTCAGATGCCTCACCTCCAGTGGCAGTATCGCCACACTCTGAGTCAGTTTTAAGTAACTCTAATGCCTGAGTGATAGAACTACACAAAGTCCACAAAGTCAGAGGCATCATTTGCCCTTGCTGATGAGCTTGACACAGGACTTTAACCACTGATAGCCATTCCTTTTGATTCAACTGCACTTTGGTTTGATATTGAAACCAATAACAATGTTGTTCAACATGGGCAAACAATCGCTTCAAAGTCTTTTCTTTTACTTCTACTCCTATAGACATCAACAGTCCCTGGAGTAACCACAAATATTCAGAAGGCAGAGAGGTGGGATTCCCCATAATTTTCCCATGGGTCCCTCTTCTTTATTTACCTGCCCGGGGTGTTCCCCCTCCGATTCCTTGCTCTTGTGGAGCCACGGACCCTGCTCGCTGTGCCAGATGTTGGGGTCCACGTGTTTCCTAAATAAAGGAATGAACACACAAGACAACACAGGATGAGACAAACATGGCGGCCACCCCGAACGGCATACTCTGCTTTATTTTATACAATCAGTTGTGGAATGTTGCCAAGTCACAAGTCACGTGTTGTTTTTCTGACCTTTTCCTGACTTTCTGGTTTTTCAAGATGTTTACACATTAACCAGTCCCCAGGGCCTGCTGTTTGCAGCTGGCTCCTTTGTCCTCCCTGTTTGCAGGGAAGGAATGCCCTGTTTTGTTTGCAAGAGCAGGACTTACCGGGAACATCTCGTTTGCAAGCATGTAGTCCTCTACATCAGTCTTCTTGAGTATTCCCTCAAATAAGTTTTCCAAACTTTTAGATTTCTCTTTTTCCTCAGGAACACCAAATATTCTTATGTTTAGTAGTTTAACATAATCCCAAACTTCCTGGAGGCTTTGTTCATTTTTTTAATTTCTTTTTTCTTTGTCTTTGTTGGATAGGGTTAATTTAAAAGCTTTGTTTTTGAGCTCTGAAGTTCTTTCTTCTACTTGTTCAAGTCTACTGTTGAAAGTTTCCAGTGTAGTTCACATTTCATTAAGTGGGTCTTTCATTTCCAGAGGTTGTGATTGTTTTTTAGTTATGATATCTATTTCTCTGGAGATTTTCTCATCTGTATCATATATATATCTATATATATGTGTATATATACACACACACATATATAAAAATTCCTTTAAGTTGGGTTTCACCTTTCTCTGGTGTCTTCTTAAGTAGCTTATTATCTCAGAAGGCAACCTTGAATTCTTCTGATTTTTTTTTTTTCCTTGCAATTTAGAAATTTCCTCTTGGTTTGGATCCATTGCTGGTGAGCTAGTGTGATCTTTTGGGAATGTAGTAGAAACTTATTTTGTCAATTACCAAAATTGTTTTCCTGGTTCCTTCTCATTTGGGTGGACCATGTCAAATAGAAGGTCTGAGACTTAAGGGCTGCTGTTCATATTCTTTTGTCCCATGGGGTGATCCCTTGATGTGGTGCTCTCCCCCTACCCCTAGGGATGAAGCTTCCTGAATGCCAGTCTGCAGTGATTATTATTACTCCTCTGGGATTTGCTGTCCTGTGGAACTACCAGGCTCTGGGCTGGTACTGGGGAGTGTCTGCAAAAAGTCCTGTAGTGTGATTCATCTTCAGGTCTGTCAGCTGTGGATACCAGCACCTGTTCTGGTGGAGGTAGCAGGGCAGTGAAGTTTACTCTGTGAGAGTCCTTGGATGTAGTATTGTTTACTGTGTGATTTCTTCAAATGCTGATTATACTAGCAGGGAAGTTGTCACATAGACAGACTCAGGCCTCTGGCTAGACAGGATTTTACAGGCAGTGAAATTAGTTGCTGTCTTCTCCTTCCTTGGAGCAGGGTTGTTCTGTTATGAGTTGCTGTAATGACTTTAGTTGATTGGCCTCTAGGAGGTGGCTCTTTCAAGACAGCACCAGCTGTGGTAGTCTAGGTGGATCCAAGTTTGCCCTAAGATCATCTGGATAAGAGTTTGGGTTTGTCAGGTGATGGACAGGGTCATAGTGCTCCCCAAAGTTTATGTCTTTTGTCTTCAGCTACCAGGTTAGATAGAGGAAAACCATCAGGTGGGGGCAGGGCTAAGCCCACCCAGGGCTTAGTCTGAGCTCAGACTCTCCTTGTATGGGGCTTGCTGTAGCTACTGTGGGGAATGGGAGTGGTTCTTAGGCCAACAGAGTTATGTTCCCAGGGGGATTATGGCTGCTCTGCTGCTTTGTTCAAGTTGCCCAAAGAGTGGAGAAAAGGCATCAGTGACAGGCCTCACCCAGCTTCCATGCAGGTGGTAAGGTCAGTCTTACACCTGCCATCCTTCCTCAACAGTTAACAGAGCCAAATTTATATCCAGGCCTCTGCTGCACAGGGCTGAGATCTTGCCCCATGCCACAAGTCTATCCACTGAGAAGGCAAGCCAGGCTTTCAGGTCTTACCCCTTCCTGTGTGTTGTGACTTCTGTGCTCCTATCTGCACTTCCTGCTCTCACTCCCTGGATTCTACCCAGGGAAATGTGTGCTCTCTTGAAATTATTACAAAGTTCACCCGGATGTCTCTTTCTCCCTGTGACCCTTTCCCAATTCCACTGGCTGTCCTCCCCAAAGACCTCTGTGAGAGAAAGTCAGAAGTGACTTCCCTTTGCTTCTCTGAGGACTAGGAGTGCCTGCAGGGCTCTTCCTGCTGCTTCTTCTATTTTTATATTTTGCTCGGCTCTCTAAAATAATTTCAGCTCTAGGTGAGGTTCAACCTTTCCTCCCATGATCTGGATTTTCAGGTTCCCTAGTGAGGATGTGTTCAGAGGTGGACTTTCCCTCTCTTACACTTTGGGCACCCACAGTTTTTCAGCTATCTCGGAGTTTACAGCCACAGGCCACTTCTTTCAAAGGTTCTGTGGATGCTTTAAGTTTTATTGGTATGTTCCTGCAGCGGTTCTTGGAACAAAAGTTCACGATGTGAGTCTCCACATGTTGCTCTGTCAGTCCGAGTGGGAGCTGCCTTCCTCCTTGTTTTAATTACTGTAGAGGAATATCACTGAAAGCTATCCAGTACACTTTAATTTTAAAAGTGGGGATAGTGTCTAAACATTATTTTTATCAACAGTGAAGGGCATAACTTATTGGTGAGTTATAAAACAAATCAGTGAGATTTCACTTTTAAGATGGTTAAACCATTAAAAGGAATATAAGCTGGTAAAAATGTTTTTCTTAAAAGCAAATTGGATGTAATAAGTCTTAAATTGTGTATATCCTTTAAATCGGAAGTAATGTATATTAAATTGTATATATCCTTTAATCTGTATTTTTACTTCTAATAGCATCTTAAAGATAAGAGAAATATATATGGAAATATATTATTTTTTGATATTTTACTAGCAAAAAATAAGTATGCAACCTAAATGTACCATAGTATGATAATAAATGTAGTAAATTAAATATGATTTACATTTATTTGAAATCTTATGTTGCTATTAAATATCATGTATGATGAGATGGGATCATGGTAAATATATATATAATAGTAATTTTAAATAATGTATTTGCATGTATATAAAGACTGTTTTTATAAATGCATTCAATTAAGTCTGAACTTCTACAATGTGCCAGTCACTCTTTTAAAGTGATGCAAACACTTGGATGTAAAAGACACTGGGATACAAGAGCTCCATCCTTGCAAACTGGATTTTAAGGCTTAGTTTGAAAATACTTGGTAAGGAAATGAATGATATTTTAATTTAAACTAATTTTGATACATATGTGGTTAAAACTTCAAGTCTCTTGAAATAATTCTTACTACTTAGCATCTGGAAAAAGGAGATAGAATGGCTGAGTGTTCTTAGTGAATATTGGTGCACTAATACAGCCTTAGCTCATAAACTAATTGATTCAGATTGGCTGAGATTGAGTTGACTTGTATACATTTCTTAATCTCCCCAAGGCTCTTTCCTCTTCATAAAACAAAGGGCTAAATAAATTTGTATTTGCTGAATTGTAAGATTTTGAAATAATACAATCTAAGTATTCAGCATCATAACCTATTTTAAATTCTCAAAACATTATTCTCAAAAAATAATTATTAATTCTTAGAAGAGCAGGTGTGAAGGAGAGAATGGAAAGTGAGGAGAAACAGCCAAAAGCTTCAATGGGGGAACACAGGAACTAGCTTTGACACAAAATATGATGTGCTAAACTCTGCTTAGCTTGAGAATGAAGGATAATATTACTGAAGATTCCTTAGAGCAGATGATATTTGACTTTGTCCTTAAAGGCAGGGTTTTGCTGTCTGAAGAAGAAAAAAAAAAGGCATTTTCACACACAGGTATTATTTTTGGAGATATGATGGTAAGTAGATCGTATGCCATTTTGGGGAATATTTTACTTAAAAAGACAGTTTTGTGATACCTTTTGGTTTTAAAAGAACAATGTTTGTGGTATTGTTGGTAGAGGTGTTGATTTTTCTTTTTTTCCTTGCCAAGTTCTTTTCTCCTAATTTCCACTTATTTTCTCTTTTGGCCAAACTGCTTTGATTAACCTAACTCTAGGCCTAAATAGCTGAAGACATTAATGATTCTCTGGAAACAGGACTTGGCAGTAATAATTCCTAGCTTGAACTTGGGAACAAGATTTGGGGAAGCTTGCTAATACTTTCTGGCATGGAGCCTGGCTAAAAAACTTACAACAAATACAGTTTCTTCAAATGAAGAATAAGAATATAGTTAATGGCTGTAGAAAAATCCCCCAATGGGGAGTCTCGGTCCATCTTTAACATCTGCAACTTTTTAAAGAGAATATTTCTTTTAATAATAAGACTGGCCTTTAAATTAGTTGAAGAGTGTATGTCTCAAGTTAAAAATAGATTAATTCACCTGGTTTACAATAGAGTAGTTAAAATGTATGCACAAAACATGTGTTGGAAACAGAAAGTGTGACCAACTTTCAGCAATATTATTTATTTATTTATTACTTTTCTTTTTCCAATATTTATTTTAGGTTCAAGGGGTACATATGCAGATTTTTTTTTCCTATGGATAAATTGCATACTGTAAAGATTTGGTGTACAGAATATTTTATCACCCCAGCAGTCGGTCTAATACCCACTAGGTAGTTTTCAATTCTCACTCTCCTCCTATCCTTCACCCTCAAGTAGATCCTAGTGTCTATTGTTCCCTTCTTTGTGTCCATGTGTACTCAGTGCTTAGTATCCTTTTATAAGTGAGAACACGTGGTATTTGGTTTTCTGTTCCTGTGTTAACTCCTTAGGATAATGGCCTCCAACTCCATGCACGTTGTTGCAAAGGACATGATCTCTTTTGGTTTTTTGTGTATTTTTGAGTCAGAGTCTTGCACTGTCGCCCTGGCTGGAGTGCATTGGCATGATTTTGGCTCAATGCAACCTCTGCCTCCCAGGTTCATTCGATTCTCCTCTCTCAACCTCCAGAGTAGCTGGGATTATAGGCGTGCACCACCAAGCCTGGCTAATTTTTTGTATTTTTAGTAGAGACAGGGTTTCTCTATGTTGAACAGGCTGGTCTTGAACTCCTTGTGATCTGCCTACCTCAGCCTCCCAAAGTGCTGTGATTAGAGGTGTGAGCCAACATGCCCAACTGATCTGATTATTTTTTATGGCTATGTAGCATTCTATTGTGTATATATACCACATTTTTTCTTGTCCAGTCCACCACTGATGAGCATCTAGATTGATTTCAGGCCTTTGCTGTTATGAATTGTGCTGTGATGAACATACACATGCATATGTCTTTAAGGTAAAATATTTGTACTCCTTTCAGTATATATCTATTTATGGGATTGCTGAGTCAAATAGTCATTGTATTAAGTTCTCTGGAAAATCTCCAGACTGCTTTCCGCAGTGACTGAACTAATTTACATTTTTACCAACAGTATATAAACATTTCCTTTTCATCTGCAGTCTCATCAGCATATGTCATTCTTTTAACTTTTTAATAATACCCATTCCGACTGGTGTGAGATGATATCTCATCATAGTTTTGATTTACATTTACCTAATAGTTAATAATATTGAGAATTTTTTCATATGCTTGTTGGCCAGGTGTATGTCTTATTTTGAGAAGTGTCTGCTCATGTCCTTTGCCCATCTTTTAATGGGATTGTTTGTTTTTTCTTATTGATTTGTTTAAGTCCCTTGTAGATTCTCAATATTAGACCTTTGTCAGATGCACAGTTTGCAAATATTTTTCCCATTCTACAGGTCAACTGTTTACTCTGTAAGTTTATTTTGCTCTGCAGAACCTCTTAAGTTTAATTAGGTCCACTTGTCAATTTTTGTTTTTGTTGCAATTGCTTTTGGAGTTTTCATCCTGAATTCTTTGCCGGGGCCAACATCCAGCATGGTATTTCCTAGGTTTTCTTCTAGAGTTTTTATAGTTTAGCAGTAGAATTTAAAAGGCATGGTAAATATTTCTGTTTGGGTCTCAGAACTCATTAATGCCTGGTCACTCAAGTCATGGTCAAAGCTTTGATAGCCTCTTTAAAAAATTATCCCATAGCTCTTTTCTCTCTGGTGAAGTCTAAGTAAGGCAGCTGCTACTTCTGAAAACAAAAGCACTTATAGAAATGTCATTTTTTTTTCAATTTTCATATGAGACAGGCTCATTTGCTATAAAAACTTTAGCTTTCCAAGGCAATTCCACTCCTCCCACCTCCATACTTTTCTCAGTCTGTAAATGTATCTTCTTGAAGTAGAAGAAATGAATCCAAAATTGTTTGTTTTAGGGATAAGAATGTAGTAGACAGCCTCTAATATAGTACCATAGTACCCAATGATTTCTACCTCCCAGTGTACGCACTCTTGTATAATCCCCTCCCCTTTAGTGTGGGCTGGATTTATTAACTGCCTTCTACCAAATAGAACACACAATAAGTTATGTGATACCAGTTCTATCTGAGATTAGAATATTACAGGTCATGACTTCCATCTTGGATTCTCTCTCTCTCTCTCTCACACACACACACACACACACACACACACACACACACACACACACATTCCTTCTTGAATTGCATGTTCTGGGGAAAGGCAGCTGTAATGTCATAAGGCAGCCTTGTAGAGAGTCTAACATGAGTGAAATTGAAGCAGATTTTTCCCCAGTTGAGACTTCGGAAAAGATGAAAGTCCTGGCTGACAACTTTACTGCAGTCTCATAAAAACAAGGTCTTTCTGAAAGACCTTGAGACAGAGGCACCCAGCTCAGCCACCTACAGATTCCTGACCCACTGAAACTTTGAGATAATACATTTTTATTGTTTTAATATGTATGGTTCAAGGAAATTTAAAGAAGGATTTGACAAAGATTTTCTCACAGGGCAAGATAATAAATATTTAGGCTGTAGGCAATACTGAATCTATCACAGCTCAAAATATGTCATTGTACCATGAAAACAGTCATAGATAATACAGAAACAAAAAGGGATGACTGTATGACTCTCTTTCAAGATAACTTTATTTACAAAAAGAGAAACTGGTTCATGAGCTGCAGTTTTCAGACACCTTATTTAGAGGAAATGCCAATAAGAATAAAACAGGAGGGATAAGTAAAATAAGAAGTGTTCTAAATGGCTTGAGGCCTATAACTTCTATCTAGTTCTATAAGTATGTAAAAAATGTTTGTTATTTTTTTCTTCCTTTTTTCCTTCTTTCCTTTATTCTTTTTCTCTTTTATGACCTCACTTTTTCACTTTTGCTTTTCTCCCTCTCCTTCCTTTTTAAAGCGTCCTCTGCTTTTTGCTTCTCACTCACCCTCTGTGAAATAGTTGCAAACTTGATTTACCATTACCTGGACAAATCACCAAATCTTTTATTAATACTTCCTATGTTATGAATATTAGATGCTTTTATGTCTTTTTATAAGGACATTCAACTGTGAAATATATTGGTATTAATAAGTTAAAAATTTTAAAGTGCATCTCCTTCCATTTTTCTTTAATATTGTAGTTGTAATTCCTGGGCTAAGCTCGACCACTAAGAGATCTAAGTTATTTTACTGATGTCATATGCTTTTATTCAGAAATAACCATCATACTATGATGATCTCTTTCTCTGTTTCTGTTGCTCTCTGTCTCTCTCTCTCTGTCTCTCTCTAGATTATATTGACATCTAGCAGAACCCAACTCCAAAGAATAATATACAGAAGAAGTTAGATCTCATCATGATGGGTGGAAAAATAAAATGTCTGAAGATTGGAGAGCAGCTACAGAATGCTGCACCATTTCTTTAAGAGAACAATTAATTCTGAGAATCTTAATGTGGAAGATAATGAATAAATATAGTTTAATTTGTATTTTCTATGTCTGTCTCTCCTATAAGCCACAAAGCTTCTTGCTATTAAAAAAATAAATGTATCAATGTTTGTAAAACTGTTTTCTCATCTGTAAAATGAGAATCATGTTGGTATACACATGTCGAGATTTTTGTAAGGATTAAGTAATATGTGAGGAGGTACATATCACATTCAAAATGGATATGAACGTTCATTTAGGAATCAGTAATATAAAAAGCCTTATGGTAGATAATGTTTATTGAATTATTTCCAGTTTGAGCACCTCAATTTCCATATAAGATTATTTCAAATACTACCAACTATTCTCTTATCATGTCTTGGCTAAAACATTGAATTTCATTCCATTTGCCTCTATGCTAGAAGGGCAACCTATTCTTTATCCCCATTTGGAACTTTGTATGAATATGTAATGCCTGGTAGCTCAAACGGCACAGTTATAAAAAAGATGGAAATCTTTAATTTTGTTCTAGACTTTGATGCCAGGGCTGTAGGCTAATCAACTGTGGCAATTGTTTCTGTATAATTTTCTAATTTCAGTTAAGACCATTTAGTTTACCAGTGAAGTCCCTCAGTGTTAGAAGCCAAGGCATTTACTTCTGAGCAGTAATAATACCTTCTAATAGCTATGTTAATATCCTAGGGGAAGTAGAAGCCTCGGTGGTCTCTTCAATAATTAAAACAAAATTTTGTGTAAATTCATTAAAACAGAATGTACATGGGGCCTGGAAGATGCTTGGTATGTGGTAGGTACTAAAATGTTTGTTGACAGTATCTAGAAATAAATAGGTGTTTGAAAGTTTAATGCATCTACGTATATTATTTTCCATACTGGGATAATTTTGAAAGCCAAAAGAAAATGTATCAGTGACACAGGCATAAACAGGATCTGTCCTAAGTGAAATAGGATTTATGTGAATGCTAATGCAAGTTTATATATTTTAGTGGTCTACATCTTTTGGTGTATTAGACAGTTGCACTTTATAGAAGCCAAATAATTAAACAATATGGAACATTCTCTTTGAACCTACTAATTATTTTGAGAAGTCAAAAATCAACATGTATATTTTTCTATTTTCAGAAGTAAGCTCTAAATTTGTTCCTCTGGAGTAACATGATGACCATTCTGGCTGAGTATTACTGAGAATTTGTAGGTTATGACTGAAAAAACAATTCAGAGAGAACTTAACTTCAAATCTTTGTATAGTGTGTGTTCATGGGGTAAGTAAAAGATAAATTTGCAAAGCCACCCAAAGTTTTTGGGTATTCCTGATTAGTTAAGTCAATTTTAATATCAGTTTCTAGGGGCTTTGTAATCAAATTATTCAGAGACACAACGTTCCAGATGAAAACAAAATGTAATCTTCCACTACAGATGTGTCTTTTGGAGTCTTTATCTGTCAATAAATTTTGTTAACTGACAAGAAAAATAATACATAATATGTGCTAATCTTTATTTTCTTTTGAAATTATATCTTTTTTTGGTCATACATTTAAAGGATAAGCTTGCAACTGAAGCTTAGAGAATTGTATCTGTTTAGGATTGAATAATTTGAGAAGGGAATGATTATTTCATGATCATTTTGGCAAACAGCAGCCTGGATATTATTTAATTAAAGGCAGTCCATAACTCCAGTTCCTGGAGGAAAAATATGGCAACCTAGTCCTTTAAATCTTGAGACTCGAAAACTAAAATATTATTAGTACCACTGAAATAAGCATTTGAAATTTTACCACCTGCCACTCATAGTTACAATTTCAAGTGGTTTTCATATTTTGATTATGAAAGGCAAGCACAAGTACTATTATCAGTGACATAAAAAGCTTATTTTGTATAATAAACTGTGATCACAGTTTGATGATACTTTTCTCTCATAGCAAATATCATTTTTTCAAAGTCTTAGTTTTCTCTCAATGTAATTGATATTTCCATTGTAATTTTACATTACTCTTGCTCTTTAAATTATTCCTTGAATAAAATGATACATTAAAAATCTTTACAGAGCAACTTATTCTAATCATCCCATTTAAATTTTGTATTTCTTATGTTTTATAACAAATGAATTATGTAGTTTACTCTTAGTAGTAGAAGCATCTCCAGAGTAATATTTACTTAGTACTATGGTCTGCCATTACACAGATGAGTTAAAAACTCTGAGTCATTTGTATGCCTTTAAATTGTCTTTCTGGATGAATTAGGACTCAATTGAATTCCTAATTTTGAGAATATGTTTATAACTTTAACGAGCTTTATTCAGTTTAAATTAAAATCAAGCAAAGGCTGGTGCAGTGGCTCATGCCAGTAATCCTAGTGTTTTGTGAGGTTGAGGTGGGAGGATCACTTGAGGCCAGGAGTTTGAGAACAGTCTGGACAACATAGCAAGAGCTAATCTCTACAAAAACAATTTTAAAAAGTTAACCAGACATTGTGACATACGCTTGTAGTCTTGGCTACTTGGGGGGCCAAGGTAGGGGGATCACTTGAGGCCAGTTGTTTGAGATTACCATGAGCTATGATCACACCACTGAACTCCAGACTGGGCAACAGAACAAGACCCTGTTTTTCATTTTTGTTTTTAAATCAACCACAAAAATTCAGTGTAACCCATAATATTTAATACTTATTTGACACTTATTCAGAATTAAGCATTATCGCAAGTGTTTCATGGGGTTGGCAAACTACATCTCACAGACCAAGTTCAGCACTGCTGTTTGTTTTTGTAGATACCGTTGTTTCTTTTTAAGTTGGCCACACCTATTAATTTTCATATTTCCTATCGCTGCTTTCATGCTACCACAGCAGAGTTGACTAGTTACCACAAAGACTGTATGTCCTATAAAGCATCAAATATTTACTATATGATCCTTGAGAGAAATAGTTTGCTAACCACTATATTAGCATTTTGATCTCCTCACCAACCCTACAAAGTATTATTTCACCATAATCTCTGTTGTAAAGAAGAAAATGGTGTACGTAACTTGTCCAAGTTCATGCTTCCACTAAATGGAGGAACACAAATTTATTCAGGCAACTGGTTCAACCAGTCTCCATTCTCAACTATGCCAAACTGCAGCTCACATGGAGCATTACGTCTCTCACCTATCAAGGAACAATTATTCCAACAGACATTAGGTTTTTTTTTTTTTTTAATTGGCTGGGCATAATAGTTTTTCCCCAAAGCATAAAATTTCTTGCAATTGTAGATTGGAGATTAAGAATAAACTTCTGGCCAGTTGGCATTGTTTGCATTGATTTCTGATAGCAAAATTCTCTGTATTTGTAATATAAAATGGATCTTTTATATTGTTCTCAGAAGAATTTGATGTGAATGATATATATATATATAACATTTTATATAATATCTATGGTTTAGCTGGCTTAAGACAAATAACAATGAAAAAAGCAAATATAAAAAGAGTCTATACCCTCAAACATTTCCTTGTCTCCACAGCAGTTATGGGAGACACTTAGAAAATAATAGTAATTAGTGAAAATAATAGAAAATGTCATCAGAATCAAAATTTTAGGCAATGGTTATGCTTATTTGGGGAGACCTTATCACTATTTAAATCATTTATCCACACCCAAGCCCTTTGGAAAATTAAAATTTTGCAGTAATAAGAGCAGGATTTTTGCAGCTGCCAGCACATGATGGACTTCCCAATAACAGGCAGGACAAATGTTCTTTTTCACAGTTGGAGCACGGTTCCCATGGCAACACTTGCTGTATGCATTCAAATGAAACTTCTCTTTTTCCCTTCAAGAATCTTTCCCTTTTCTTCTCCCTAGCCTAACATTTTTCATTAAACATAAAAACCTTGATCTTTAAAAGGCTAAAACCTACTGGTAAACTCCAGTTTTCCATTTTCCCTATATTTTAGAAGGAAAATATGCACACTAAAATTTGACTGGATATTGATTTTCTTCCTTATTATGTCACATGCAGAATGCTCAAGATTATCTTTGACCAAGAAAATGTCCAAATTTAACTGTGACTTAGAAACCTGAGTTTTGCACACATGCAACAATATATTAGGGGTTCTTGTTCTAGTGCCTGAAGATAAAATGTAATACAGAATACAGGGATTGTGTTGAGAGCAGACTGTGTTGCACATATTGGCAGCCTATTTATCACCAGGTAATTTGAATATTGATTAGGCACAGATTCTGCTATTAGTACCTGACATTCATTAAAGGCATAAACCACTTCTAATAAATAATTCCCCAGGAGAAATCTGGGCTTGGGTGAATGTCCTTGGGTGGGAGGAATTTATTACAAAGTCACAAAAAGCAAGAAAAAGAAGAAAGACATAAAATGTATGGTGGGGAGGTAGCTGATGTACACAGAAACTGGTCTTTACAAATGTCATCAACCAGAGTGTGGTACATACAGAATTAATTACTGCAACACAGTGATTTTCAATGTATGGTTATGAACTAAGGCTGATCTGCCAGATGCTTATTATGGGTCCTCAACAGGAAAAGTTCAGTCCGTGTCTGTTGCCAGTGCAAACACTTTCAATGAATGTGTTCAGTTTGTTTTTAATTCTTTGTTTGACTTCTTCATTATGTTTATTATGATTATATTTATTAAAATGTACTTGTATATGTATTGAATCTGATAACAGAAATAGATATGTTAATGTGATTGAATCATTTTGCAATGGACACACAGATGAAAATATCACATTGTTTTCCATAAATATGCAAGAAAAAAGTTAACAAAACAAATACCTAAAAATATAAAATGGAGCTTGTACTTTGAAAGATTTTGATTCTTTATTTTGTTTTTCTTAGATTTAATATGTGTTGTATTGTTGTAATTGATGTCAAATAAAAAAGTTATGGCATGAGAAGCACTATGTAGTTTTTTTTTTTTTTTTTTTTTTTTTTGAGATGGAGTCTCGCTGTGTCTCCCAGGCTGGAGTGCAGTGGCGTGATCTGGGCTCACTGCAAGCTCCGCCTCCCGGGTTCACGCCATTCTCCCGCCTCAGCCTCCCAAGTAGCTGGGACTACAGGCGCCCGCCACCACGCCCGGCTAGTTTTTTGTATTTTTAGTAGAGACGGGGTTTCACCATGTTAGCCAGGATAGTCTCGATCTCCTGACCTCGTGATCCACCCGCCTCGGCCTCCCAAAGTGCTGGGATTACAGGCTTGAGCCACCGCGCCGGGCCAGCACTATGTAGTTGACATCAGATTTCACTGGGTCATTGGGGTCTTCTGCCTCTGCGTGCTTGAATAAATTCATTTTATTGTTTGTTTATTCTGAAAGAAAAAAAAGTCAAATGGTACAAATTAAATAGTGGTATATATTTTTTATGTGTTGTCTTATTTTATCGTTATAAAACATCCGTAAAATAGATCTTATGTTGTCCATTTTACATGCAAAGAAATTGATGCTTTAGGAGATAACTTGCCTGTATTAGCCAGGAGGTTGCTGAATTCTGGAAAGTGGATCAAATTCAGGTTAGTTAACATACCTTAGTGAATAGACTCCTCTTTGAGTTGTTAACAAAATAAAAATAATGAAGAAGGGATGTTGAGGTACTCAGAAATTGGCAAAAGCAGGAAGTTATTATCCAATGTGTGTCTGATGGGACACATAAAGAAAGTTGTTAATGGAGCGATGGCTATGCACCTTTAGGAGAAAGGCTGTCCTATAGGCACTGTGAGGTGGACAACCACAGCCACTGCCAACACATGCCCTTTCAGGGATGGAACAAAATATACAATGTCTCTCTCCAGTGAGAATGAGAGACATAGAAAAGGAGACACCTAACAAAATCAATAGGAAGTGTATTAGTCCATTCTCATGCTGCTAATAAAGACATACCCAAGACTGGGTAATTTATAAGGGAAAGAGGTATAATTGACTCATGGTTCAGCATAGCTCGGGAAGCCTCGGGAAACTTACAATCATGATGGAGGATGAAGCAAACATGTCCTTCTTCACATGGCAGCAAGAGAGAGAAGAACGAGAGCAAAAGGGATTTGCCCCTTATAAAACCATCAAGTCTTGTGAGAACTCACTCACTCACCATCATGAAAACAGCATGAGGGTAACCACCCCCATGATTAAATTATCTCCCACCAGGTCCCTCCCACATCGCATGGGGATTATGGGAACTACAATTCAAGATGAGATCTGGGTGAAGATACAGGCAAATCATAACAGCCACTGCCAGAAATCATAACCCAGAGGAGAGAGGAGGCAGGGAAGAAAGATGCTAAACTTTCTCTTTTTCTACTGGTGCACTGCTTGCCTGTGGGGTGGCTTTATTAAGGCTTAATAAAATATAAACCTTAGGTCTTTTTCTGGAAGAAGTCTCTTCCAAGGTTTTGGGACGGAACCCATAAAAATATCTATATCATCGGTTCTGTGTCATTTGAAATAGTAATTTTTTTTAGTCACTATTCATTAAGAGCTCTTTTTTCTAATATTTTCTCTCCTTGATGGGTGTATTAGGGAGCCCACTCGTATTTTGGGGATCTAGTTAAGGAGAAGTTGAGTTAGAGACTCAAAAAAAGAATAAGATTCAAAAAAAAGAATAAGAAAGAAAAGAAGAAAGAAAGAAAATATGAAATAAAATTCAGTTTTATTTTATATTTTTATGAATCATGGTCTCTTTTTTGTATATTTCAGTAGTTGCTGGTTATGCAACTGTAGGAATAGCCAGAAATCCAGAAATCTACCTACCACCTCTGTGTCAATTAACCTGTCATTATGACTAGATAGTGCAGGGCCAGAGGTGATGTTTTATAGGAGCATGTTTAGACCACCTGGAATGGAATGTATGTAGGTAGAGAAGAAGATTTAAAAGGAGCAACCAGGTTAAAATATTGGAATCCATCCTTGGAAAAATGTTCCAAATCTTGTACTTAAGACATAAGCAAAAACAAACAAACAAACAGACAAAAAACACCTGTTAGAGATTTTCTGATATTTGACAACAATCCTAAATATTTACATAATATTATTAAAAAGTTGTGAATTTAAGAGACATTTAAAAGTCTGTAGTAAAATCCAAAATGAAATATTGATCAACCATACAAGAATAAATGCAGAATTACCTTTCTATCCTCCATAGAGAGAATGTTATTATTAAAATCATTCTCATATGAAAAGCATGCAGAAAAAAGCATGTAGGCAAAAAGTATTAGAGATGCAATCAATGAATACAAAAATATGCTCTTTTCTGGATTTTGCTATGTTCATCCTGTTTTTCTTGAACATTTCTTTTAAGAATATGTCTTAATATTCTTAAAATATGTAATTTGTTGTGAATCCTCAATTTGAATATATATTCATTTCTCTACCTAATTTTTTATGTATAATTTTATATCATTTTTCTAAAAGGGCTTACTCAGTTTCATGCCCCATAGTGCTTAGTCGGCCTCTGCTTCTGATAGTGCCAACCATTGGCTAAAGCCAAACATAAACTTGTTTCCCACATTGGTCTATTTGAAGGAGCGATGGAGAAGGTGAATGACAATCAAGGTTGAGAGAAGAAAACAAAACAATAAGCTCGTCATTCAAGTTCACATAGCTACACCAAAGCAGGGTCAGGAGTCAGACTACAAATGTCCATGACTCTAAGGCACATGCTGCTTCTACATATCTCTCTACATGCTCAGTCATTAAATATAAAAAGATGAGGAGTAGGAGGTGGAAGATGGATTAGATCATCCTCCATACTCTATTTATATACAGTCCCCAAATGGGGAACAGAATATTATTATCCTTAAAGCATATGAAGGGTAATAAGATTTGCAGAAATATGAACAAAAATAGTTTGCTGACTTTCTTATCTCAGAAGATTTTTATTTCACTATGCAATCCACATGGCTAACAACTTGCTTTTGAAATGATTGGTTGATTATAAACAAGTATCTGATCAAAGGAAAACTTTAATAAGAGAGGAAAGTTATTTTCAAAGGTATTCTTTGGCACAGTCTGGATGGAAAAATAAGTTCCAGAAACTTTCAGAATAAAACAAAACAAAGCAAATATAAATATTTGCTTTAATATAAATATATAAATATATAAATACCAATTGATTTTTCTTCTTTCTTTCTCTTAACACATACCTTAACTGAGCATTTATTTTTGCCTTGTTTTGTTTTATTTGGATGCCATGAAACCTTGTCCTCAACCTTGTATTCTGAAATATGTAAAATATTACTCTCATGACTGAAAAAATACACATATTATATTTTACTGATGCATTTCTGGGAATCTTGTTTCGTTATTTGTGATGTCTCCTTGGGGATATTGAGCTTTGGCATTATTTTAAAAAATCAGGATGAGGAGAATCAGGGAGAACCATCAATCTTTCAGCCAAGAGGAACAACTGCTAATAGCTAATGCACTTTAACCAGCTGGATTATGCTTATGATAAGGTTTATTACATTCTGAGGGGCAAGAGCTCTGGCATCCTCTGAGTGGATTCAGCTACATTATCAGTCCAGGATGTATAAATTGCATTTAAAGTCAGAATAGCAATCAAGGCAAAGTAATTACAGTATCTAAAATAATACAATCAGGGATTACCACAGATTACCAAGTGACATTCTAAAGGTCACTTGGAAAGAAAATGGAAGGAATTTGGTTCTTAGTGGATAGCTGGAGCCTCTTTCAGAGAATCACATATTCTTTCACCTCTCATGGACCCCCATCAGACCCATTTGCCCATGAGCAAAAGGAAAACTTCACTAATGGTTAGTACTTCTGGCTAAGATGGCTACATCTGCACTCATATCCACTCTTCTCTTTACTAAGTGGTAGAAGCCTTACATTTTAGCTGAGCACAATGACTGCTCTAGAATAAAGCCTATATGTCCAGACAAGTTTGCAGCCACAGACATGTTCATATAAATAAGTTCTTACCAATGAGATGTGAGTGGAACTAATTGTTGCACCTTCTCACACCTGCCTTATTTTTGTTCTTTGATTTCCTGGTGCTTGTTTGTTCTGGACTTGATTATGAGACACCTTAGACCACACAGACAAGGGCAATACCTTAAGACCTATAGAAAACAGAAGGCACTCACTATGCCATCATATCTGCCCTGGGCTTCATAAACTCAAGCTATTCGATGAGGAGGACATAAACTTGTCTCTCATTAAAATCTCCATTATTTGGTATCTTTGATGCAGCCACGGAATCTACATTCTACTGTAAAACAAAACAAAACAAAACAAAACAAAACTCATGATTCTTGCTAAGCCCTTTTCTGGAATATTTATTTACCTATCTTTTAGAAAGCAACCTCCCTTGAAGTCCTCATTCCTGTTTAACAAATGATTCCAACCTTCTTGTAATTAAAACAGGGAATACTTACTTTGTATGACTCCTAGACATCTCCCCAATTACAATAGTAAAGTAAATTAACATTAGTTAATAGTTATGAATTGCTTGCTAGTGTTAGGTACTATTCTAGGTACTTCAAATACGTAAATACACTTGGTCCATACAGCAGTTCTGTGATATAAAGGTTATAATTATTCTCATCATAAATACTTTGACCACTATCACATAGTTCTTAAATATCTGAACCAAAATTCAAAGCCAGGCAGTTGTAGTCTGGTGATTTTGCATGTAGTCATAACACTACAGTTCTTCTGATTCTTTTCTTATCCTGCTTACTCAGATTTTTTCTGAAGTATACTATTCCCTGGTATTTACATTCATTGGTAAACTAACCAGGGCTTAACATATGTAACTACCCTAGTTAGTTAACCAGGGCTTAACATATGTAGCTTGGATATTTATTGAATAAATTATATGTGGAAGGCAATGCTTAGGACATGCTAAGCACTCAGTATGTATAATTTCAATGGGTAGTGGAGGGCTGGAGCCAGATCATATGGACTCTTCAACAGCCAACTATGCATCTTTTCCCTACTCTACATTCAGTTCAATGAAGACAGGTTGCTCACTTGAAATGTTCCCTGGTAGGAATATGAAATTTACAAACACTATAAATCAGGATTTTTGTTTCCTTTGGAGAACCAACTTACTAGCATACCACTTGTTAGGAAAATTGAGAAAAATTACATAAAGTTTTTATAGGCAAAAATCATATTCTATCTGAGGATATCAACATCTCAGGGTAATTGTCATATAGGATAATATAAGAATATTATTTAAACTTATCAGTGAAAAATTGATGAAACAATTTAGCTTAAGTATGCCAGAATTTTTTCTTAAAAAAGCAACTGAGACATGGCATCTGAGCTAGACTCCAGTTCAAATTGAGATTAAAAAACTGATATCAAATTTTTTGTGTGTTTGTAATAAAATGACTGTCTATAAGGGAAGGCCTCAATTGCTTGTTCTTATTCATATATTATGTGACAAATGTAACTTTAGACTTGAGAGAAAGAATTGATTATTTATACTATATGATGAAAGAAATCAAGAAGTGACATACATATTAAATCCCTTGATAAAGACTTCCTGTCCATAAATATCTTCATCAGTTCCTGATAGTTCTGACATTAAAGATTGATTTTCTAGGGTACTGAAGACTTTTCTTATTAAAATGCAAATATATCTGGAAGTCATTTTCTTGTAACACCTTATCAGTTATTGGTTTTGAAGCTCTGACTGATTAGTAGTCCACATAACTGGTCTCCTTTACTCTAAATTATAAATTAAAGATAATCAGCACATTGAAAATAGTCATGCCCTTGGTTTAGTATATAAAGGGAAACTTTGATCAATACTTTAGGTGTTCTCACCATATAGTTAACCTTTTATATCATTCCTACTTTTTTACTTATTTCTAGTTACTAATACCAAACACTTCAGCAGTTTTAGTGGCATTGTCTCTGTCAAGCTTTATAGAAAATGTTTTATACATTTGCTAACAAAGTATATCCCACAGCAACAGCATGTATGCTAGACTTCATGTATCTTGTGTTCATTTGATTAAAAAGTTAGTTTTCAGTGATGGTACATAGTCCTCATATTTCTGAATACTTGCTTGAAACATATGCTCTGTAGATGATTGTCCTGTGTTGCTTTGGCCAATCCTACTCTAAGATCCTCATGTTTGCTTAATCCCTCAACTCCTCTCAGCTAGAATTTGCCACTGATCTCTATCCCTGTGATTTGGGCCCTGTTTCTCAGATCTTTTAAAAGTTGACTGCTAACCTGGGCTTCTATACATTGCTTACTCCTAGATTTGCCATTATCATGGTCCTTAAACAGATAGGACATAGCCGTTTTTTGCAGGCGTTGCCAGAGAGTAACTGTCCGCTCACTCATCAAACTGTCTGAAAATTAGGCCAACCCACCACCATGTCTTGAGCTTCTCTCAACACTTATATCCAGTTTTACACTTTGGGATCCATATGTAAGTGGAAACCTTCCACTCTACCTTTTTCCACTTCCTATTTAGACCTAAAGTTAACAAACAAACAAAACAGGAGAGAGGTGGTTCAAAGAAGGGACGTAAAGAGAATAACAGGGCGAGTGAGTGGGATGGTGTTATAGGCCTCAGAATGTAGAGAAAAAAAAAAACCAGAGAAATTTTGAAAGAAGAGACAACTTCTTACTTTATAATTTTTCCTAGACTTCTGCCATATCAGAGCTACATTGGAATAAACTATGGCATACAACACTTTATCTGTTGAATAGCTTTTTCTGACAAGTATGACAGACAGATGAGCTGTTGAACAAATGTGGACAAATGCCTCTTTACAATGGAGTTGTGCAAGTGTGAAATTGACCACCTTGTAAACATAAATTTCACAGTTATATAGCCTGTTGATTGCTGAGCCTACATGGTTGAAAGGTTACATGACTTGGGGATTTTGGTTCAGTGGATAGCATAAATGCATTTGAGAAAAACCACTTAAATATTTTGTATTTCAGGTAAATTATAGCAACATTTAAATCTACATTTTTCAATAGTACTACAATGAAAAAAATATGTTCTGTTTCTGAATTTGTCTGTTAATACAGCAGATAAGCCATCAAAATGGGTTGATCATATGTGAAATAATGTTTATATTCAATAAAAACATAAATTTCATGGGAATGGCATATATTGTATCTTTGTAAATTTTCATTTTGATGCATCTGGATATTGAATTTTAGAATATTGGATGACATTTGATCCACTAAAAGAGAATACATGTTTCAACTTAAAAATAATATACTTGTTCTCTATGACACTAAATAATATTTTAGAAGTTAAGCAATGTTTTAAGGACTAAGAAATTTTGGGGAAACAATAATAAAGAAGAGAAATTATTCAATCAGTCTTGTGTTATATTTGATTTTTTGGAGAGTTTTCCTTACAGTTCATTCAATATTATCAATGTACCAAATATAATTCTTCCACTTGCCCATTTAGGGATGCCTAGATGGCTTTAAATTTTAACTACTGAAATGTTATGTTAATGGATAGTCTAACAGGAGCTCACTTGTAGAACTGGTCAAATGGCCTCTGGGCACCTGTAGTGAGGAGTAGGGTTGGTAGATGGTAGAATTTACTTATATTTTATTTCACTAAATACTGCTAGGTTACATTATATATTGACTTCACTATTTTATAATCAGGCTAGCAGTGCATTATGGCTTCCATTTTCCCATATCCTCACCAATAATTTGCATTATCAACCTTTATTTATTTATTTTTTTCTAATCTGATGGATAATGAGTCCCACCTAATTATTTTAGTTTTATTTTCTCTAATTACTAATAAAGCACGTAATGTGTGTTTCTGCTTCAACAAATCCCATTTTTATATTGTATTTCTCCTTTTTACTTGTTTTGTCTTCTTCTTCGTGTTGATTTAAAGGTGCTTTTGTGTATTTTAACTATTATTCTATTGTTTGTTTTATTTACTGAAAATATTCCTCTCCATATATAACAATCACCTACTACAAGACTCAGCTACTGAAAATAGTTGCCTTTGTAGAGCTTTATTGATGTTATCTATGCAAGTGTACTGACGTGATCAAGCAAGTCACAGAGACGTACACAGAAATAATTTTGGTAGCTGAGAAGTAGAAGCTACATAAAAGAACAAGAAAGGAGAGGTAGATAAAGTCTGAGAGAAACATGTTTACAAGTATAGATGTGTCACCAGGATAAGAATGAATACATGAATGAGTGTATGATGTGACTGTCTGCCACAAGCTCACATATTTTGGCTTGGGTCACTGGAATTTCTCATTCAATATGAATACCTATGAGAAATTCTAAACTTCTTCATGAATCTGCTAAAGCCATTAGGTTTTTTTTTTTTTTTTAAATTTTTAACTTCTCTATGTTTTACAATAAAATATCTTCAATTGAATAACCAAAACTTGGCCCTTTTCTTTTCAATTTAAAATGAAATTAAGCACACAGCTTAATATCCCAGAGTTGTGTCACCACCACTATACACTGGGGATTTTCAGTGACATAATCTACTAATTTGCAATTAATAAACTTTCAATTGAATTCAGTACCAAATGAAACTGGCTTTGACACAAAAAATACATTATCCAATGATACTACTTTGGTATACTTATCAGAATTTAATTAATTTTCAATCAACCATATACTATCAGGCCAGTTAAAATAGCAGACTTTTTTCTCCCCTTTGAAAATTTAAATACATTTTTATGACAACCAATATTAATGTTCTATGCTTCCATTCAAAAATTGTGACAACAATAATGGGTTAATACAAAATTATAGCTTTGAGTTAGAATTTAATGTGTGTCACAGACTCTTAGAACAACTGTTTATTAAAACAGTGGATAAACTAGAAGCAATGTGATGTCATTGCAGTATAATTTCATAATCCAGAATCTTCCACTTTAAATCTAATGACCACTTTGAAAAGAATTGGTTTGCATCACTGTACTTACTTTATAAGCACAGTTTAACTAGAACAGACTATCTATACAAAGTTGTTTCAGACTTACTAAGTTTTCTTTAGAGAAATCATTAGTTACAGATTCAATTTAAATAAAATTGAGTCATTGATTCGAAACAATTACAACCAGGAAATTAACCTTATATTGTAAAAGTTGAATAAGAGATTATGAATCTAAGTAAAAAATATGTCTTTTTAAAATTAATTTTAATTTTTAATTTTTGTGGGTACATAATAGGTGTATATACTTATGGGGTACATTAAATATTTCAGTACAGGCATGCAATAAGTATCAATCATATCAGATTAACTGGGTTATCCATTACCTCAGGTATATATCATTTCTTTTTGTTACAAACATTCCAATTATATTCTTAGTTATTTTAAAATATACAACAAATTATTGTTGACTGTAGTCACCCTGTTTTACCATCAAATACTAGATCTTATTCAATCCACCTAACTATATTTTTGTTATTGACCATCCTAACATTGTCCCCTCTCCCCCATTACCCTTCCTAGCCACTGGTAACCATCATTTTTATTCTCTGTATCTGTGAGCTCAATTGTTTTAATTTTTAGCTCCCACAAAATGAGGGAGAACATGCAAAGTCTGTCTCTCTGTGCCTGGTTTACTTCACTTAAAATAATCTCCTCTCATTCCATCCATGTTATTGCAAATGACGGTACCTCATTATTTTTATGGCTGAATAGTACCCCATTGTGTATATGTAGCATATTTTCAATATTCATTTATCTGTTGAGGAACACTAAAGTTGCTTCCAGATCTTGGCTATTAAGAATAGTGCTGCAATACACATGGAAGTGCAGAAATGTCTTCAATATGCTGATTTCCTGTCATTTGGGTATATATCTAGCAGTATGATTGCTGGATCATATGGTAGCTCTTTTTTTGTTTGTTTTCTTCAGGAACTTCCATAGTGGCTGCACTAATTTACATTTCTGCCAACAGTGTATGCAGCTTCCCTTTTCTCCACATCCT
The DNA here is from genome assembly GCF_037993035.2 of Macaca fascicularis. Taxonomy (NCBI): domain Eukaryota; kingdom Metazoa; phylum Chordata; class Mammalia; order Primates; family Cercopithecidae; genus Macaca; species Macaca fascicularis. Next base: position 43,157,287 of record NC_088379.1, read on the forward strand.
TGTCGGCATTTGTTATTGCCTGTCTTTCAGATAAAAGCCATTTTAACTGAGGTGATATAATATCTTATAGTAGTTTTGATATGCATTTATCTGACAGTCAGTGATGATGAGCACCTTTACATACACCTGTTTGCCATTTGGATGTCTTCTTTTGATTAATGTCTATTCATGTATTTTGCCCATTTTAAAATCAGATTATCAGATTTTTGTCCTAGTGAGTTTTTTGAGTTCCACATATATGCTGGTTATTAATCCCTTATCAAATAGATAGTTTGCAAATACTTTCTCTCAGCAAATACTTTCTCTCATTCTGTGGGTTGTCTCTTGACTTTGTTGATTGTTTCCTTTGCTGAGAAGAAGCTTTTTAACTTGACAGTATCCCATTTGTTTATTTTTGCTTTGGTTTCCTGTGCTTATGGGGTACTATTCATGAAATCTTTGCCTAGATCAAGGTCCTGAAAAGTTTCCCCAATATTTTCTTGTAGTACTTTTAAATTTGGAGGTCTTATATTTAAGTTTTCAATTCACTTTGTTTGACTTTTGTATATGGTGAGAAATACAGGTATAGTTTCATTCTATTGCACATGGATATTGCTTTCTCAGTACCATTTATTGAAGAGACTGTCCTTTATCCAATGTATATTCTTGGCATATTTGTGGAAAATGAGCTCACTGTAGATGCACGGATTTTTTTCTGGTTTCGTTATTCTATTCCATTAGTCTATGTGTCAGTTTTTATGCCAGCACCGTGCTGTTTTGGTTACTAAAGCTCTGTAGTGTAATTTGAAGTCAGGTAATGCAATTCCTGCAATTTTGTTCCTTTGCCTTAGGATAGCTTTGGCTATTCTGGGCCTTTTGTGGTTTTGTATAAATTTTAGCATTTTTTTTTCTATTTTTGTGAAGAATGTCATTGTTGCCTTAGTAGGGATTGCACTGAATCCATTAATTGCTTTGGGTAGTATGAACATTTTAACAATGTTGATTCTTCCAATCCGTGATTGTGGAATATTATTCAATTTTTGGCTGTCCTTTTCAGTTTCTTATATCAAAATTATATAGTTTTTCTTTTAGAAATGTTTCTTTTCTTGGATTAAGTTCATTGCTAGGTATTTTGTTTTATTTGTAGCCATTAGAAATGAGATTGCTTTCTTGATTTATTTTTCATATTGTTTACTGTTGGCACGTAGAAATGCTACTGATATTGGTGCATTGATTTTGTATCCTGCAATTTTATGGAATTTCTTTATCATTTCTAATAGGTTTTTGTTGGGGTATTAGGTTTTACCACTTATAAGATTATATCATCTGCAAAAATGATAATTTGACTTTTTCCTTTCCAATTAGATACTCTTTTTATCTATCTTGTCTGATTGCCCTGGCCAGGACTTCCAGTACTATGTTGAATAAAGGTAGTGACAGTGAACATCCTTGTCTTCTTCCAGATCTTAGACCAAAATATTTCAGTTTTTGCCCACTCAATAAAATAAAAACTTTGGGGCTTTCATATGTAGGTTTTATTGTGTTGAGGCATGTGGCTTCTATACCCATTTCTTTGAGGGATTTTATGCCTTTAAGGGATGCTGAATTTCATCAAATATTTTTTCAGCATGAATTGAAATGATGATGTAATTTTTTCCCTTCATTTTGTTGATATGATGAAGCATATTGATTAATTGCATATGTTGAATCATCCTTGCATCACTGGAATAAATCTCACTTTATCATGATGAATGATCTTTTTAGTGGATCATTGAATTTGGTATCCTAGTATTTTGTTGAGGAATTTTGCATTCATATTCATCAGAGATATTGGCCTATTTTTTATGTACCTTGTCTGGTTTTGGTATCAGGGTAACACTGGCCTTAAATAATCTGCTTGCAAGTATTTCTTGGTCTCTATTTTTTGGAACAGTTTGACTAAAATTGAATTAGTCTATCTTTAAATATTTGGTAAAATTCAAGTGTAAAGCCATTGGGTTCTTGGCTTTTCTTTGCTTAGAGAGTTTTTAATGTACCTTCAATCCCATTACTTGTTACTAGTCTATTCAGGTTTTGGATTTCTTCATGGCTCAGTCTTGGTAGGTTGTATGTGTCTAGGAATTTGTCCATTTCTTCTAGATTTTCCAGTTCGTTCGCATGTAATTGCTCACTGTAGCCACTACTGATCCTTTAAATTTCCAGAGCATCATTTGTAATGTTCGTTTTTAAAATCTCTGAGTTTACTTCTTTGGGTCTTTTGTTTTTTATTCTTAGTCTGGTTGAAGGCTTATCAATTTTGTTTAACTTCTCAAAAAATTCACTTTTTTTTTCACTGATATTTTGTATTTTTTCCTCATTTCATTTTCACTTATTTCTGTCTTGATCTATATTATTACTTTTCTTTTACTGACTCTTGTTTACTTTTTTTCTGGCTCATGTTTGCTCTTGCTTTTCCAGTTCTTTAAGATGCTTAATTAGGTGGTTTATTTTGTTTTTCTACGTTTTGATGTAGGCACTTATAGCTATAAAATTCCCTGTTAGTACTGCTTTCGCTGCATCGCAATGGTTTTGGAATATTGTGTTTTCATTATCAATTGTTTCAACACATTTTTCAATTTCATTTTATTTTCTTCATTTACCTACTAGTGATTCAGGAGTGTATTGCTTAATTTTCATGTATTTATATAGTTTCCAAAATTCCTTTTGTTATTCATTTCTAGATTTATTCCCTTGTGGTCAGAGGAGATGCTTGATATTATTTCAAATTGTTTTTATTGTTTTAAGACTTATTTTGTGACTTAACATATGGTCTACCTTTGAGAATGATCCATATGTTGGGCTGAGAGAAAGAATGTGTATGCTACAGCTCTTGGATGAAATTTTCTGTAAATACCTATTAGGTACATTTGTTCTACAATGCAGTTTAAGTTCCATGATTCTATGTTGATTTTCTGCCTGTAAGATCAGGATGTTGAAGTGTCCAACCATTATTGTATTGGGACCTATCTCTCTATTTAGGTCTAAAAACATTTTTTTTTATATATCTGGGTGTTCCAGTGTTGGGTTGATATATATTTAAAATTGTTATATCATTTTCCTGAATTGACCCCTTTATCATTATGTGGTAATATTCTTTGTTTCTTCTTCAAGTTTTTTACCTTGGAATCTATTTTGTCTGATACAAGTATTGAGACTGCTGCTCCTTTTAGGTATCCATTGGCATAGAATATTATTGTCCATCTCTTCATTTGCAGTATACAGTGTGCCTGCTTTGTTCTGTTTTGAGACAGCGTCTCCCTCTGTTGCCCAGTCAGAGTGCAGTGGCAGAATCGCAGTTCACTGCAATCTCTGCCTCCCACTTTCAAACAATTCTGGTTGTCAGCCTCCTTAGTAGCTGGGACTACAGGCATGCACCACCATACTGGGCTAATTTTTGTATTTTTGGTAGAGATCGGTTTCGCCACATTGGCCAGGCTGGTCTCGAACTCCTGGCCTCAAGGGATCTACCTGCCTCGGCCTCCCAAAGGGCTGGGATTACAGGAGCAGGTCACGTGCCCAGCCCTGTGTCTTTACAGGTAACGTTTGTGGTTTTTTATTTTATTTTACTTTCTTTTATTTTATTTGGTAAGGAACAAGTCATTGGGTCTTTTTATGATTGAAGAGTTAAGTCCATTTAAATTTAATGTTATTGTGAATCCATAAAGACTTACTTCTCTTATTTTGTTATTTGTTTTCTGGTTGCCTTGTGGTCTTCTTTCTTTCCTTCCTGTCTTCCTTTATTGAAGGAGATTTTTTTCTGGTGATATGATTTAGTTTCTGTCTTTTTATTTTTTGTGTATCTTTTTTTTTTTCTTTTGGTTTTTGGTTTGAACTTACCATAAGGTTAGCAAATACTATCTTATAAACTATTATTTTAACCTGATAACACTGTTTACATAAACAAACAAATAAAAGAAAACTAATAAAAATTCTACTCCTTAAATTCAACTCACCCGTTTTTAACTTTTAGTTGTTTCTGTACATATCTTATTTTACTCTTGTCTTAAAAACTTTTGTAGTTATTATTTTCAACTGGCTCATCAGTTAGTCTCTTGCACACCACAATTACAGTCATAACATAGTCTGTGTTTTTCTGTGTACTTACTATTACCAGGGAGTTTTGTACTTTCAGATGATTTCTTTCTCTTTTTTTTTTTAACTTTTATTTAAAGTTCGTTAGTACATATGTAGTATAGGTAAACTTGTGTCATGAATATTTTATCACTTATGTGTTAAGCCTAGTACCAATTAGTTATTTTCCTGATCCTCTCACATTTCCCACTCTCCACCTTCCAAAAGCCTCAGTGTGTGTTGTTCTAGTCATTTAGATTCCACTTATAAGAGAGAACATGCAGTATTTGGTTTTCCATTCCTGTATTAGTTTGCTAAAGATAATGTACTCCAGGTTCATCCATGTCCCTGCAAAAGACATGATCTTGTTGATTTTTATAGCTGCATAGTATTTCATGGTGTATATGTACCATATTTTCTTTATTCCATCTATCACTGATGAAGATTTAGGTTGATTCCATGTCTTTACTATTGTGAATAATGCTCCAATGAACATACACATTCATGTGTCTTTATGATATGACAATTTATATTCCTTTGAGTATATACCCAGTAAAGGTATTGCCGAGTTGAATGGTATTTCTGTCTTTAGGTCTTTGAGGAATCGCCACAATGTCTTCCACTATGGCTGAACTAATTTACACTCTCACCAACAGGGTGCCAGTCATATTGGAGCTGCCAGTCATACTGGAGCTCATTTGTATGTTACTGGTTTCTTTTCTGTTGCTGCTTTTAGGATTATTTCTTTAACCTTGACCTTTGGGAGTTTGGTTATTAAATGCTTTGAGGTGGTCTTCTTTGGGTTAAAACTGCTTGATGTTCTATAACTTTCTTTTTCTTGGATATTGATATCTTTTTCTAGGTTTGGAAAGTTCTCTGTTATTATCCCTATCCCTCTGTTATTATCCTCTATAAACTTTCTACCACTATCTCTTTCTCTACCTTCTCTTTAAGTCTAATAACTCTTAGATTTGCCTTTTTAAGGGTATTTTTTAGATCCTGTAGATGTACTTCATAGTTTTCTTTTTTAATTATTCTTTCTTCTTTTGTCACTTTTGACTGTGTATTTTTCAAATAGACTGTCTTCAAGCTCATTAATTCTGTTTAATCAAGTCTTCTGTTAAAGGACTCTGATGCATTCTTTAGTATGCCAATTGCATTCTCAGCTCCAAAATTTCTGCTTGATGCTCTTTAATTATTTCAATCTCTTTGTTAAATTTATCAGATTGAATCTTGAATTCCTTCTCTGTGTTATCTTGAATTTTTGAATTTTGTTTCCTCAACACAGCTATTTTGAATTCTCTGTCTGAAAGGGCACCTATCTCTGTTTCTCCAGCATTGGTCTGTGTTGACTTATTTGACCACATGACCATTTGATGAGGTCATGTCTACCTGGATGGTGTTGATGCTAGTAGAGGCTCTTCAGCATCTGGGCATTGAAGAGTTAGGTATTTATTATAATATTCAATGGCTGGGCTTATTTGTACCTGTCCTTTTTGGTAAGGATTTTCAAATATTTAAAAGGACTTGGGTGTTGTGATCTTAGATGTGTTTGCTTTAGGGGGTACCCCAAACACTGTAATGCTGTGGTTCTAGCAGACTCGTAGACGCATAGCCTTGATGACCTTGGACAAGATCTGAAAGAACTATCTGGATTACCAGGAAGACATTCTTCTTCTCTTTCCCTACTTTCCCCAAAACAAAAAAAGTCTCTCTCCTTCTTTGTTTTGAGCCACCTCTAGCTGAGGGCAGACTGCCACAAGCATTCTTGTTGCCACCACCACTATGACTGTGCTGGATTAGACCTGAATCAAACATAGCACTGAGTCTCACATAAGGCCTGTCTTAACTATTCCCTGGGTACTGCCTATATTCTCTCAAGGCCCTGGACTCTGCAATCAGTCAGTTGACAAAGCCAACCAGGCCTATGACCTTCTTTCAGGGCAGTGAGGTCTCTCAGGCCCCAGGTGGGTCCAGAGGTGCCAGCCAGGAGTCAGGAGCTAGAGTCCTAAAATCTACCTGGTGTTCTATTCTACTGCAGCTCAGCTGGTAGTAAAACCATGAGATGCAGTCCTTCCCACTATTCTCTCCTCTTTCCAAAGGCAGAGGAGCCTCAACCTGTAGCCACTTCCACTCCTGGCCACAGGAAATACTACTAGACTACTGCCAATATTCCCTTAAGGCCCAATGGCTGTTATGACAGCTTGTGGTAAATGCTGCCTGACCTGGCAGTCACCCTTCAGGGCAGTGGTCTCTCCTCTGGCCCAGGGCACATCCAGAAATGACGTCCAAGAGTCACATCATAGATTCAGGTACTCCAAGAGCCCACTTGGTGCTCTACCCCACTGTGGCCGTGCTGGTACCTAGGGTCCAAGACAAAGTCCTCTTTACTCTTCCCTCTGCTTTTCTCAAGCAGAAGGTATTTTGCTGAGAGACACCACAGCTGGCAATGTGCTGAGTCTTACCTGAAGACAACAAGTCTCAGAGGCTAACTCAAGGGCCTTGATGTAGTACCTGGGTATCACTGCTGGTTATCCAGGACCAAGGGCTCTTCATTAAGCAGGTAATAAATAGTGCCAGCACTGGGTTCTTTCCTTCAAGACAGCAGGTTCCCTTCCAGCCCTGGGTGTATCGAGAAATGTCTGGGAGCTGAGGTCTGGAACAGCAGCCTCATGACTTCGACCAGTGCTGTCTTGCTGTGGCACAGCTGATATTCAACATGAAAGACAAGTTCCTCCCCACTCTTCCCTCTCCTCTTCTTAAGGGAAAATATGGGGTAATTTTTGGAGCCATGAACTCTGTAGCCTGGGGCTCGAAAGGGGTAATGCCAGCACTTCCTTGACTGCTCCAGCTGGTATCTTAGTATGCCACATGCCCCACCATCTATCTGTGGGCCTAGTTCAGCACCAGGACTCACCTAAGAGTTGTAGTCCTTATGGCCTACACTGCCTTTCAAGTTTACTTGGGAATGCAATGTGCTGCAGCCCTCATTGGCGAGGTTTACAAGAACTCAGGTTTGGACTGCTGGAATCAACAATTTCTCTCTGGCTAGGGCTGCTTTAAATGTTCCCTCCATGGGCAGACATCAGTTGAGTTTCATCAGTCTTTCCTTTCTGCTCTAACAGGACAGCATTAAGTTAATGTCTCATAATTACTGTGTCCTTCCTCCTCCAATGCGCAGAGATGCTCTCCGTACCATACTGCCACTGCTAGGGTGTGTGTTGGGGAGGGTTGGGGGGCATTGGCAACTGAGGACTATTTTTTTTCCATTTCATCAGTGCCTCTTTCAGCGACGTGAAATTAAAACCAGTTACTATGAGTGCTCCTCTGATTTTTGGTTCTCATGAAAATGGTGTTTTTTTTTTTATTTTTTTTTAATTTTTTATGGTGTAGATAGTTGTTAAATTGGAATCCTTGTGAGTGGAACAATTGGTGGGGCCTTCCATTCCGCCATCTTCCTCTGCCTATCAACTCCACTTATATTTTCTAATTTAAGACTTTAGTCCATATACATTCAATGTTACTGTTGATAAGTAAGAACTTACTCCTGCCATTTTGTTATTGTTTGTTTGTTTGTTTTGTGGTCTTCTCTTCCTTTCTTTCTTTCTTTCTTTCTTCTTGTCTTCCTTTGTGTGAAAGGAATTTCCTCTGGTGATATGCTTTACTTTCTTGCTTTCTGTTTCATTTGTATTTCTGTTGTCAGTTATTTGATTTGAGGTTTCCACAAGGCTTGCAAATAATATTTTTTAACCCATTATTGTAAAGTGATGACAACACTGAGAGCAAGAACAAACAAGCAAATAAAAACAAAGCTAACAAAAATTCTTCACTATAACTTCAGCCACCCTGCATATAAGTTTTTGTTGGTTTTATTTATGTCTTATACTGTCTATGTTTTGACATGGTGTGGTTTTTATTTTTCATAGATTCATCTTTTAATCTTTCTAATCAAGATATGAGTAATTTATACACTGCAATTACAGTGTTACAATATTTAGTGTTTGTCTGTATACTTACTATTGTAAGATTTGTATTTTCAGATGTTTTCTTATTGTTCATTAACAATTTTTCTTTCAGAGCAAAAACCCCCTTTAGTATTTTTTGTAAGGTGAGTCTAACATTGTTGAAATTCCTTAGCTTTTGTTTTTCTGGAAAAGTCTTTATTTCTCATTCACATTTAAAGGATATTTTCACTGGATATACTATTCTAAGATAAAATGTTTATCCTTCAGCACTTTAAATATGTCATCCCACTTTCTCCTGGCCTGTAAAAGTTCTCTGCTGCCAGATGTTTTGGAGGTCCTTTGTATGTTACTTGTTTCTTTTCTCTTGCTTCTTTTAGAATCCTTTTTAAAATTATTGACCTTTGGCAGTTTAATTATTAAATGTCTTCAGATAGTCTCAGTTGGTAAAATCTGCTTCACGTTCTATAACCTTCTTGCATTGAATATTGATATCTTTCTCTAGGTTTAGAAAGTTCTTCATTATTATCCCTTGGAAATAATTTTCTACCACAATATCTCTCTCTGCAGCTCCCCTTTAAGGCTAATAACTTAGATTTGCCATTCTGAAGCTATTTTCTAGATCTTGTAGAAATGCGTCTTTTTTTTTATTCTTTTTTATTTTGTCTCCTCTGACTGTGTATTTTCTGATAGCTTGTCTTCAAGTTCAATAATTTTTTTCTTCTGCCTGATTCACTCTGCTGCTGAGAGAATGTGACGCATTCTTCAGTCTATCAATTAAGTTTTTCTGCTTAATTTTTAAAAAATTACTTTAATCTCTTTGATATTCTATGATAGAATTCTGAATTCCTTCTCATGTTATCTTAAATTTTGTTGTGCCCTCTCAAAACTGCTTTTTTGAATTATCTGTATGAAAGTTTGCATATGCTTCTCTCTCTCCAGGATTGGTCCCTGGTGCCTTACTTAGTTCATTCAGTAAGGTCATTCTTCCCTGGGTGGTCTTGATGGTTGTGGATGTTCATCTATGTCTAGGCGTCGAATATTTGGGTATTTCTTGTAGTCTTCACATTCTGGGTTTATTTGTATCCATCCTTCCTTGCAAAGTTTTCTGAGTATTCATAGGGAATTGAGTTTTGTGATCTAAGTCTTTGGTCACTGCATCTTCATCTGCATTAGGGGGCACACCAAGGCTAATAATACTGTGAATCGTACAGACTTACAGAGGTCCTGCCTTGGTAGTCTTGGGTAAGATCCAGGAGAATTCCCTGGATTGTCAAGCAGAGACTCTGTTCCCTTCCTTTACTTTCTTTCCAACAAATGGAGTCTCCTTCTTTGTGTGCTGAACTGCCTGGAGCTAGATTAGGGGTGACATAAGCACCCCCATGGCCACCACTTTTGGAACTATACTGGTTAGACCCAAAGCCAGCACAGCACTGGGTCTTGCTAAGGTCTGTCATGACGACTGCTTGGCTACCACCAATGTTCGCTAAAGGCCCAAGGGTTTTTCAGTCAGGAGTACTGAATCCAGCCAGGCTTATTCCCTTCCCTTCAGGGTGGTGAGCTCCCCGCAGCCAGTGAAGGATTCAGAAATGCCATTCAAGATACTGGGTCTGGTGTCAGGAATCTGAGTAGTCTACTTCATTCTCTATTCTGCTGCTACTGGGCTGGCACCAAAACCACAAGGTAAAGTCCTTCTCACAAATCCATCCCCTTTTCTTAAGCAGTAGAAATCTCTCCTCATGGTTAACATCATCTTAGGGTCATGTGCGTACTGCCTGGCTATCCCTAATATTCACTCGTGGCCCAAGAGATCTTCAGTCAGCTTGGAGTTAATGCTTCCAGGTGTGGTCTCTTCCTTCAGTGTAGTGGGCCTCCTTATGGCCTAGAGCAGATCCAGAAATCCCACTCAGGACCGAGGCCTGAAATTGGGAACCTCGGCTGTCCACCTGGTTTTGCTGGAGGGTTTTATTTGGCCACCTTGCTCCCCAACATGTCTTCTTTTAAATAAAAATTTGAAAAGCCAATTGGCTATACATATGCTATTGATATAAAAATCTAATATTTATGAAAACTACTAGAACAGTGTGAAAATAAAGTAGCACTGAGATCCAGGGCCTACAGTTACGTATCTTATTCACGCTCTGGCTAAGGGCAATTCATTTGTACAGCTTAGAATTAACTAAGCTAATCCTCAGATGAATTTTCATGCTACTGCAAATGGCCAAGTTATATTACTTCATTGAAAAATAATTGCAACTAATCATGTACAATTTCATGTAGTCCCCCTGGAAACTGTAATAAAGCCAAGATGTTTGATATGCTCTAGCTTAGTAAGGTAATTTAATTGAATAATAAAGAAAAAACATATAAAAATATAAGCTACCATGCTACTTTATTACTTATGTTGAAATATATGAATAATCTGACAAATAATTCAAAATAATATTTTAAAAGATCAGTAAGCTATAAGAGACAACAGAAGCACAGCTGAAAAAAATAAGAAAAGTAATACATGAACAATATGGAAGTTCAAAAAAGTACAGAAATCGTTTAGAGAAACACAGAAATTCTGGAGGTGAAGAATACAAGGATTGAATTGATAGAGTCGATAGAATTTCAACAGCAGATGAAGTCAAGCAGAAGAAAGAATATGTGAAATCAAAGACATATCATTTGAAATTATGCAGTAAGAGGAACAGAAAGCATTACAAAGGATGAAGAAAGCCTATAGGAACTAATGAACATCATCAAGCAAAATACTGTGTGCATTATTGCTGTTTCAGAAGGAACAGAGAAAGAGAAAGGAACAAAAGCTTATTTAAAAATAATGACAAACACTTCTCATATATCAAAGAGAAATGAACATCCAGATACATAATGGCTAAAGAACCACAATAAGTGAACGTCAAGAGATCTTCACTGAGAAACATTACAATTAAATTGTCAAAAGTCAAATAATTAAAAAATAAACTTAAAGAAAAAAAGAATTTTGAAAGCAATAAGAAAAAGAAACTGATTTCATACAAGGGGAATTGTCATGAGACCAATGGCAGATTTCTCAGCAAAATCTTTGCAGGTCAGAGAAAGTAGGTTGACGTATTCAAAGTGTCAAAACAAGAAAAAATATCTGTCCTCCAAAAATACTTTAACTGGCAAAGCTATCTTTCAGAAATGAAGGAGACATAAAGACTTTTCTAGAAAAACAAAAGTTTAAGAAATTCACCACTAAACCTCTCCTACAACGGAATTCCTAAAGTTAAAACAAAATAATGCTAAATAGCAACAGGAAAACATGAAAGTACAAAATTTACTGATAAAGATAAGAATATAGCCAAATTCAGAATACACTTGTAAATGGTGATACATAAATCACTATTAACACAGTCTAAACATAAAAAGACAAATTACTAAGAAATACAGCTACAATAATTCATTAGTGAATACTGATATGGTTTGGCTCTGTCTCCACACAAATCTCATGGCGAATTGTAATTCCCATTGTTGGAGGAAGAACCTATTGGGAGGCGATTGACTCACGAGAATGGACTTCCCCGTTGCTGTTCTTGTGATACAGTGCTCATGAGATCTGGTTGTTTGATAAACGTGTGGCACCTCCTCATTCTCTCTCGCTCTCCTGCCCATGTAAGACATGCCTTGCTTCCCCTTCACCTTCTACCTTGATTGTAAGTTTCCTGAGGCCTCCCCAGCCATGCAGAACTGTGAGTCAATTAAATCTCTTTTCTTTGTAAATTGCCCAGTCTCAGGTAGCTCTTCATAACAGTGTAAGAACAAACCAATACATACATACTTTCCAAAAATATATCAATAGTGACATTATTAACATGTCAGTGAAGAGAGAATTTTTAAAGAGGAGTTTTTTAGTGTGTGATCAAAGATAAGTTGCTATCAGCTTAAAATGAAGTTTTATAGCTATAAGATGTTTCATCTAAACTTCATGGTAATCAGATACAGAAAAGATAGAGAAAAAAGAAAAAACACAACACTATAAAAAGTGTTAAAACAGAAAGGAGATGGCAAAAGAGAAAGAAATGAACTAAAAAAAGTCAGAAAAAAACAAATTGGCAACGATAAGCCCTTACCTATCAATAATCACTTTCAATATAAAGGCATTATGTTCTGTAACGAAAAGACGCAAAAAAATTTTTTTGCCAACTCTATTCTACTGCATTAGTCCATTCTCACACTACTGTAAAGAACTACCTGCCAGAGACTGGGTAATTTATGAAGAAAAGAGGTTTGATTGACTCATAGTTCCACAGCATGTACAGGAAGCATGGCTGAAAGGTCTATGGAAATTTGCAATGATGGCAGAAGGCAAAAGGGAAGCAAACGTGTCTTACCATCCTGGAGCAGGGGAGAGCAAGATAAGGTGAAGTACTACACACTTTTAAACAATCTGATCTCATGAGAACTCTATCAAGAGACAGTGTTAGAGGGATGGTGCGAAACTATTAGAAATCACCCACATGATCCAATCACCTCCTACCACGCCCCACTTCCAAAATTTGGAATCACAATTCAATATGAGATTTGGGTCGGGACACACAGCCAAACCATATCTGCTACCTACAAGAAACTAATTTTAGCTTTAAAGATATACATAGGCTGAAAACAAATATATGGAAGAAGATAATCCACGCAAACGGTAACTAGAAGAGAGCAAGGATGCCTATAATTATATGAAAACAAATAGACTCGCTGTTAAAACCTATTGCAAAAGACAAAGAAGGTCTTTCATAATAATAAAGGTGTCATCATCAAGAAGATACATCAACTGTAAGTATGTATGCACCGAACATCAGATCACCTAAATATGTAAAATAAATATTAACAGAAATGAAGGGAGAAATAAACAACAATACAATTGTACTGGGGAATATCAGTACCATCAGTACCCCACTTTCAATATTAATGAATCATCTTGAAAGAAAACCAATATGGAAGCAGAAGACTTGAACAAAACTCTGGAACAAAAGTACCTAATAGACATATACAGAACATTCCATCCAACAGCAGAATACACTTTCTTTTCAAGAGCACATGGGACACTCCAGAATAGACACTATGTTAGCCCACTAAACCAGCTTTAAAAGTTAAAGAAGATTGAAATTATGTCAAGTACTTTTTACTAATTGCAATGGCATGAAACTAGAAATCAATATCAAAAGCAGAAAATTTTATAACAATAAATGCTTACATTAAGACAAAGAAATAGACAACCCAACTAAATACCTTTATACCATTTATTGTTTCCTAATTTAACAATAAATGCTTACACTAAGAAAAAGAAATAAACAACCTAATTTTGTACCTCACGGACTAGAAAAAGGAAAAATGAAACCAAAAGTTAGCAGAGGGAACAAACAATGATCAGAGTAGAAATTAATGAAAAAGAGACCAGAAAAAAAAATAGAACAAATCAATAAAACTGAGTCAGTTTTTTGGGGAAAAAAAATAGAATCAATAAACTTTAAGCTAGACTAAGAAAAAGGAAGATTCAAATAAATAAAATTATAAATGACAAAAGAGACACTGCAGCTGATAGCACATGAAAGATCATGATTGACTACTATAATGATTATGCACCAACAAATTGGATATCTAGAAAAAGGACACATCCCTAGAAACAGTAAACCTGCGAAGACTGAATAACAAAGATTTAGAAAATCTGAACAGACCAATAGCAAGAGGTTGCATCAGTAATATAAACTTCCTAACAAAGAAAAACCTGGGGCCAGATGGTGTCACTGATAAACAAAAAAGATTTAACAGTTTTCTCAAATTCTTCCACACAATTGAAGAGGAGGAAACACTTCCAAAAATTGAAAAGGAGGGGAGGAGAGGGAAGAGGAGAGAAGGAAGAAGGGGAGGGTGGGGAGGGAAGAGCAGAAGGGAGAAAGAAGATGCTGGTGGTATCTGTGGGAAAGAGTGACATGACCAAGAGCAATGCCACGCAGGTAAAGGACAGGTGCTATCAATTCTCCTACGTATATGGCTGAATCCTTCTGACAAACTGGGCTTCCTTTTTATCTTTGACTCCCAGAGGACCTGGTATCCCTAGATACCTCACAAGCCTTCTTGGCCTAGGGCTCCCATTTTTCCTGGATGTCCCTTCAGCCCAGGCACCCTTTAACCATGTGAGCATGACAGGGAGGTTCTGCAAACTCCTAGGTGATAAGTATTACATTAACTGGGAAAATAATCTGTGTTCTTAATATATAGATAACTGGGAACATTGTTTTATTACATTTTCTTCCTAGACTGCTTAACTCAAGGGAGAAAAATGAACTTAACTTCAGGAAAAACAAAAACAAAAACAAAACATCTGAATGATTAAATTTATCAATTATGGTTTTAAGGTTTTCCTTTGTTTCTGAATTGGTAGCAAGAAGATCCATCAAAGTGTTGTGCTACTTAAAAAGACATAACTGCTCTTATTTAAAAGTAAGCAATACATTCAAGTCTCTATTAGAGACACTTTAATATTATAAATATTTTTCAACACACATGATCTTGTTTAAAAAGTTGTTTAGAACTAAGATCCTTCATCATCAGCCAAAGAACATTTCTTTTAGGAATAGATTTTTCAGCATATGAAACCTGTCCAAAATGTCAGGCAGCTATTTGAATCCAGGTCCATCTTGCAAACTTCCTCAATGATGCTGTTCCCCACAGATGGTGCTCTTCACTTTAGTTTGTTTTCACTGTGCTTATTCAGGAAATGACAGATGTTATTGAGAAACCGACTGCCTACTCTAATTACAAATAGCTTTATGCACAGAGCAAAACATAAATAATAAAACCCTCTTGAGTTAATATCGGATATTAGACAAATTAAACATACCCTTAGGTCATCAGCAAAACAGAAGAACCAAACATTTTACCAATTACCTTATTAAGGTATTGTTGTATGTAATATAATTAATTGGCTTTAACTGTACAACTTGATAAATTTATAAAAATGTATACAGTCATTTAACCACCTCTACCATCATAATCCATTTCTATCACCTCAGAAAGTTTCCTCATGCTCTTGGCAGTAACTGCCCCCCCACACACACACACACAAAGAATTGATAATGGATACATCATTTTAGTTACTTTATAGAAATATCCAAGAGTTATCCTTATTAATGCCTTGGATAAAACATTTTTCTTGTGATGCAAAAATGAATCTAATATTCAAAAATCTCTAGCTCATATCAGAATAGTTGGTATAACTCATTCACATTTACGAAACTGGTTCGTGAAAAGCAGCAGAGAAAATTTAGGATATTATTTTAAATTTCCTTGGTTATTCTAAACAAGAATTTTATGATTCTTTTTTCATTATTTTGATGACCAAGTCCTCAAAATAATGTGAAGGGGTTTCATCTGATTTCAAGTGTTTATAGCAATAATCTCAGGTCTCTGCCATACTTTTGCCACTATGAGGCAGTATCATAGGCATTGTCATGACAGTAGAAGAATTAAGTTGCCACCAGAGGCATAAAGCAAAAACAAAACAAAACAAAAAAAAGAAGAAAGAAAGTAATGAATTCTGAAATATCCATACTGTCTACTTCATAGCCAGTAATTGTAATAATTTCTCAAGCTGGCTAAATTTTTCATTTAAGAAAATTGTGATTCTTGAAGCTTTATCATACACATTACCTTTTGCCTCTTAAAATATATATTCCTTCCCATCTACTCTCCATTTGTAATTCCAGTTGCAAAATGACAAGGATTTAGACTGAAGTTGTTCAGTAGTTTTTATCAATAAGAAATGATTGCACTGCAAGTCTGAAGTTCTGACAATTACTATTTCCACAAGTACCACAAAATATTTGTAATCAGGCAAGGTTGGAGTGGGTATTGTTACTGTATACTTATTATCTGCATTGATGAATGATAGGAAGACAATGGTGTCCAAAACCTCCTCGATTTCTGTCCTTTAGAACTCAAAATCTAGAGAAGGGGGACTATGAGTTGAACAGTATTCCCCCAGAACCTCAGAATGCCCGCTTACTTGGAAACTGAATGTTTGTAGATGCAATTAGTTAAGATGGAGTCGTACTGAATTAAGATGTGTTCTAAATCCAATGACTGCTGTCCTTATAAGAAAGCCATGTGAAGGCACAAAGGGACAAAGCGTATGTGATGATGAAGGCAATGATTGGAATGGTGCATCTAAAAGCCAAGGAATGCCAAAGATTGCTGGCAACCACTAGAAGTTAGAAAAGCGGTATAGGATAAGTTGTCCCTTAGACTTTTCAGAAGGAACCAACACAGTCAACACCCACATTTCAGACTTCTGGTCTCCCAAACCGTGAGAGAATAAATTTTGTTTGTTTTATGACACTGGCAGCCCTAAGAAACTAATACGGAGAGACAGATATTAGTGAAATATTGATAAATACATGGAAAATTGCAACTATGAAAAAGATTATTGATGAGAGCTTCAAAGTGCATTGATACCCAGATGAGTTGTACTAGTCAGGGAGATCAGAGACGGCCTTTTTGGGAAAGTGTTTTTTTAAAGTGAGAACCAAAGAAGTTATCTGTAGAAAGATGAAATGAGAATGAGGACTGCAGTCCAAGTAGAAGTAAAATGTGGTTTCAAAAATAAAAATGCACTATTTCATGACTTAATAAATATGCATCTTCTATCTTATGTACTCTGATAGGATCTGGAGATTTAGAATCAAACATGCAGTTTATACTCTATGAAAAGAAAGTATTGTGATCAAGCTATTAAAATACTGTTTTATTCTATTAATGAGGATACATGAAAAAACTACATCTGTTATTGTTAAATATCTGTAGTCCCAATTACGTAGAAATAAAATATTTTTAAAGTAGTGATTTCCTTCCTGCCTTTCCCTTCCTTCCCTTCCTCCCTCCCTCCCTCCCTCCCTCCCTCCCTCCCTCCAGTCTTGCTTGCTTGCTTGCTTGCTTGCTTGCTTGCTTGCTTGCTTTCTCACAGTTTCACTCTGCCACCTAGGCTGGAGTACCATGATGCGATCTCGGCTCACTGCAACCTCCGCCTCGAGGGTTCAAGCGATTCTCCTGCCTCAACTTCCCCAGTAGCTGGGATTACAGGCGTGCGCCACCACGCCAGGCTAATTTTTGTATTTTTAGTAGAGACGACGTTTCCCATGTTGGCCAGGCTTGTCTCAAACTTCTGACCTTAAGTTACCCGCCCACCTCGGCCTCCCAAAGTGTTGGGATTACAGGCGGGAGCCACTGCTCCCAGCCAATAGTGATTTTAAGTTAAGAGGATTTCCTTTTATTGCTTCTTATCACAATGACACAATCTGATTTCTTTAAATAGTCAAAAAATTAAAAATAATGAGACTACAGACAAATTTTTTAAATTCTCCAGCTGGCTCTAAAAATCATGTTATTTATTTAGGTGACATATTTTGCATATTAAAAACATATGAACATTGATTTATTGTCAATTTGATATCTTATTTTGCTTGAGCAAAACAGATAGTGCCAGAGAATCTTTGCAAGTTTGCTATCATCATTTAATTTATTTTGTAATAAAAATAATACAAACAATTAAATAAGATACTTACAATAATTACTCTAAAAATCTAATAAATTAGCTATTTTATAATGAGGCAGAAATTTAACCCATTTTAACCAGATTAAGAAATTTCAGTTGAAGAATTTTCTTTTATGTAGAATAATTTGTCAAGGAAGTTGTTTTGTTTCCAGCAAAAAAAAAAAAAAAAAACCTTGATAGTTCTTTCATGAATAAAAAGGATATGTGTACTTTATTTCAAATTGGGAGGGTCTCATGGTTTCCTTATAGATGCCTAAGATATAATTCAGTTTATAGAAATAGTACAGTTAAAGTCTAAAGAAGGTCATTTTTTAATCTTTTTTTTTTTTTTTTTTTTTTGCATTCTTGGTTAGAAAATTACTAAGGAGACTCACTGGTTTCTCTGTCACCTGAATGAACTCAATCCCTTGGACTTGGGGGTATATTTATTGAAACTCATATTTATGAATAAAGTAATTAGAAAAGGAATAAATCCAACTTTTATATGTCCTTCTAAACAGCTAACAAAACATCAGTAAGATAAGCAAACACTCCAAATAGCTTAATATCACATATAGATAAGAAAAAAATTAATAACCAACATTAACAGAATCAACTCCAGAGCCAACAGTGAGTAGAGAGTGGGGTGAAGACTTGGTGAAAGGGAGAGGAAGTTCATAAGAACATAACCAATAAATCAGCCTCAGAAACAGAAAGTCTTACCATGAATTGGGAAACAGAAAAAAATAGGATTGAAAACTGATAAACCAAAACACCGCCTTTGGGGAATCCAAAGGCAAGGTTTGAACATGCACAAGGGCAGGTGTGGTGTGTTGTTTTGATTAAGAGAAAGTGACTTGGCTAGATAAGATACCCTTGGGTATGTAAATAAAAAGTAATTAAAAAGTAGAATTTGAGAGTCCTGATGAAAGAAAATTAAATCATAAAGTCAGAAGATGTACAAAGTGCCTTTGCAACAAAATGTCCTTGAATAAACAACAGCTGCAACAAAGCTAGTAAATGACTGTCTTAAGTTGGGTTCATTCAAACACATGGCTGAAATAGGATTCCATGTTCAAGACAGGTATTAAACGAATAGGTTCAGGATAAACTGGAGGGAAAAAAATTAGGAAAACAGAAGACAGGGAGGGAAGCAAAATAGGTTGGGAAGATCACTAAGTAAGCTTGTGGTTTCAAGGGAAGTGTAGATTCATTCTGTCTCACAGGAAACCCTGCAGCATAAATTGAACCCTAGACTTTACTGCACCTTCAAGCAGGGAGCTGGGTTCCCATAGGTCTGTACAGATCAATCACAGAGTTGTTGTGGGGAAACTTAAACTCCCAGGCACATCCAGGTGATGCAGTTTCAGTTGTCCGACTGTCAACCTCTGGAGAAACGTGAAAGTGTGAAGCACTAGCAGCAACAGCCACAGCCTCTAGGGAATGCCATACCTAATCAGCAAAAAAGATCTTAGAATAGCTGAGAAGGACCCCAACAATGTCTGCTGCAGCAATTGAAATCCCTTATCATTCTCTACACAAAACTGTGTTGATGCACTGAAAATGAACAAAAAGTAGCAAATGGATAAAATAACAAGAAGGATCAGAATATTTCAACTGATGAAAATTATCTCCACCCAAAAACAAGCAAAAGGAAACTGTGACACAACTCTTCAATATAATTAACTATGTTTAATCAGACATTTATACATCAAAAATTTTGAATTCATGATCCAAAATATTATAACGCAAGAGGTAAAAGTCATATAAAAATGTGAAATGAAAGTTGATGTAACTCATTAAAGAAATGGAAGAAAAAGTTACCTTGGAAAGAAAAATGACAATATAAGATGTGAAGACAAAATAGGATTGACTGAAAACATAATAAACATCATTTAAAAATACACATGAAAACATCTGTGAGAACAAAATAAAATCACTAAAAAAGTAAAAGGAATCAGATAAAGCAAATGATGTAGATAACAGATTCTTAACGATGGTTCTGTTATGTACATGTATGCGTCACCATTAATAAAATGTGAGCATTTTTAAAGAAGGAAAAGTAATGGAGCAAACTAATATTTAAAACTTCAGTGCACAAAACTTCCTGGAAATAAATGACACAGTTTACATATGATAAAAGATCATCATGTACCTGGAACAAATGTCCTGAAACACTGAACTGTGAGACAGAGCTTCATGCAATTATTAGAGATTTTACATAAAGAAAAATATAGGCCAAGCAACACATACAAGAAAACTTAGTTTTCCTCAATTTTTCAATTATACCTTAAAAGCAAGTAAATTATGAGCCAAAGAGTTTATGTCTTTAAGAACAAGTTAAGTGGTTCTTAAAGTATCAAGCTTATAGGAAAACAAGAGTAAATCTATAAGGATTCAGAAAATACTGTACTCAAGAGGAATTTCTAGCCAGGCAATGTGGCTCAGTGGCTCACACTTGTAATCCCAGCACTTTACGAAGCCCAGGTTAGAGGATCACTTGAGCCCAATAGTTCAAGACCAGCCTAGGTAACATAGCAAGAAACTTTTTTGTCATCAGCCAGGTGTGGTGATGAGTGCCTGTACGTAGTCCTAGCTACTCAGGGCGCTGATGTAGGAGGATAGCTGGAGCCCAGGAGGTTAAAGCTGTAGTGAGCCATGACTGCACCACTGTACTCCAGCCTTGACAACAGAGCAAGACACTGTCTCCTAGGAAAAGGAAAAAAAAAAAAAAAAAAGATGCTTTTCCATGGCATTGGGTGAGGGAGAAGGTTTATCCAGACATGAAATAGTAAACACTTCAAAAGGACAAGAAAGTATACTTAAACAAATGAAGATATACTTTTAATGTAAGCATGTTAATTTTTTAAATCAGAAAATGTCAGATGAAGAAATGTTTGTTTGAATTTTTTTCACCTCAAACTAGACAAATTGATTCTAAATTTTAAATAAAAAAAAATAAAAATAGCATGCTCCTGTAGCACAGAAGAAACTGAAGGAAAGAGATATGAAGGAGCTCCGCAATGGCACTACTAGATTTTAAACATATTACAAAGCCTCAGTTAAAAAAATAAGAGTGTGGTATGGGCACATAAGTATAGACATAGGCCTGTGGAACAGAAAAGAAATTTCAGACCCAGAACTAATTCATACAGAAATTTAGCACATGTGAAAGGTAGCATTTGAAACACTAAAGCACGGATTTTGAAGTATACGGTTATCAATAACCTGGATAGCTATTTAGAAAAGGATCAAATTGTAGCTATACCTTAAATAAAACAGAAATAATGAATAGACTCAAAATGGATAAGAGATTAAAATATAAAAATAAAATCATACAATCATCGCAAAAAACATGAGTTTTCTTTATAACCTAGGTCTACAACAAAAAAAAATGATAAATTTACTACCAAAAATGGCCTGGAGACTACGTCACATGAAAAGTCAAAATGATAAATTAGAATTTGGGAGTATATTTGCAATGTATCAAAGATAAAGACCTGATGTTTAAAATACATTTTTAAAAGCTGTAAATTATTTTGCAAAAATGCCCCTCATAAAACCAACTAACCAAACAAAGATATACTCAGTCTCTCTTATAATAATGGAAACACGGAACACAATGATACAATGATACTCTTTCTCACCTGTTAGACTGTTCACAGATTGACAACGTATTGTGTGTGTGGCCCTGTGAGGAAACAGGCACTCTCTTACATTACTAGGATTTGAAATGGTACTCCTCTTTGGAGGACCATTTGGCAGTATATAACGTAATTACATATGCATTTGCCCATTCACTCAACAATTCTGCTTCCAGGAAATTAATTCAGTCAGATTATAATGTTAATCATTACAAAATTATTTATAATAGCAAAATATTGGGAGTGTCCTTAATTCTCATCAAGAGGTTGATAAATCTATAAAATCCTCCACCCAGTGGAGTAGTATCTTTAAAAACAAACAAACAATATTGTCAATACCCTCTGTGTTTCTGTGTGTGTGTTCATCTGTGTGTAGAGAGAGTTTAGTTTTAGCTCAATCAAAAAATATGATGATGGATGGACAGACAGATTGAGAGATAGGCAGGTAGATAGATAAAATGATAGATTCATGGGATAGCTATATCTATATATCTGTGCACCTATATTTATTTTTTATCTAGAAAAAGAGTGAATAAATGTGCAAACCATTGACAATTGTCAAACCTAAGTGGAAGGGTATAGAAGTGTTTGTTGTATTTAGGTTGAACCATGTATTTCATAAAACTGCTGCTATTTGAACATTTTTACCTATAAAAATAACAGTCTCAAGTGGTTCAGTCTAAATGCAAACACTCTTCACCAAGTACACTGATGCTTTTGTAAGTTAGAAATAGTCCACTATTAGTAGTTTTATACACTTTCACTTATTCTACTCTAGTTTTTAAGAAATAAATTTTTCCAAATAAAATGTTGCAAAAATAAGAAAATGCATTTTCCCAAAAAAGGTCTTAATATGCTTAAATTCATAGAAAGGAAATAAAGAAGGAGAGATAACATTGTTTAAGGATCAACTATGTTGCAAGGACCATTCTATGTTTTCTATGTCTTGGAAACCCAGGAACCTTCATCTTTATATGTAAGAAAATGTGTTCAAATAAATTCAGAGAATCTGATAAGTTTCTGTGGTTTGAAACATTTACACAGCTAACAAGTGACAAGAAACTGTGCCCATAACATCATGAAAATAAATGTATTCTCTATTAATTTTTAAAATGCAGACTGGAAAATAGCATGCTTCATGACAAAAACATAAAACTGAAACAACCTTGAGGAATTTTTATATTTTCAACTGAAACTTTCAGTGTATGATCTGCAATAGGATAACTTCTTCTAAATGCTTTTAAAAAGTATTTTATGCAATTCAATTTTTAATCTATTGATCTTTATGTTCAGTACATTTCTAATATTTAAAGCAATGTTTGGCTTTTCTGAGAAGATCATCAAAAAGTCCTTTATTGATGAGAAGTTCCTGGTAAAAAATTCCCTGTCGGTTTACTCACTGGCCGTCTGCCTTTCCCCTACACTCTCTGCCTTTTTACCTAGAATACTCCAAGTGCATTATATTGGCCTCCAGTCAGAGAACCACAGTCTGCTGATAAAACACTCAGTGTCATTTACCATCTGGCTATTCTTTCAGGGCTTAAGAAGTGCAAAGTTTCTTTTTCTTTTTTTGTCATCAAACATTTTGTTTTTCAGTGTTAAAAGAGGACCTTCCAGTAGTACAAAGAATGTTGACATTCTTACAGAATCTGAAGTGCCAAGCAGAGAATATACATTTTAGCTCACTTACCAAAATTATATAGCTGTAAGATTCTGGCATGCTCTGTCTTTGTGTACAGGTGGCTAATTTGCAGACACGACGTGGGTGGTGCTGTAGGAAATAGCACAAAAAAAGGAAAGCAGGTCATACCAGCCTCAACCTAATACAGGGCTTTTCAGCACTTTTCTCCAAGCTGGGGATTAATAAAATACACTAAAATCATTTGTAATTTTATAAAAGTCTTAATTAGATAAAACTCGTTTCTGAAAATTAGCTATATTTAAAAACATAGAGTATTATAAAAATTCTGTTCCTTATGAATGCAGTACACGTCATACAGATTTATATATTTTTTAAGTTAAAAATAATGAGCACATTAAAATTTGAAGTTTGCAGCCGGACGTGGTGGCCCATGCCTGTAATCCCAGCACTTTCGGAGGCCGAGGCGGGTGGATCACGAGGTCAGGAGTTCAAGACCAGCCTGACCAACATGATGAAACCCTGTCTCTACTAAAAATACAAAAATGAGCTGGGCATGGTGGTGGCTGCCTGTAATCCCAGCTACTCCGCAGGCTGAGACAGGAGAATCGCTTGAACCCGGAAGTGGAGGTTGCAGTGAGCGGAGATCACGCCACTGCACTCCAGCCTGGGCGACAGGGTGAGACTCCATCTCAAAAATAAAGAAATAAATAAAAATAAATAAAAAAATAAAAAGTTGAAATCTGCGTGTTAATGTAGTGTTAGTCAGCATGGGAACCCATGATGCAGAAAAGAAGACACATCTTTGCGCAAAATCTTAAAGGAATGACTGGGCCAGATAAACATGGAGAGGGAAGAGGGAAGAGGGAAGAAGGACACTCCCGAAGATTATCTGCTTGAAGAGAGGTGCATTCAGAATTGTCTTGGTGGAAGGAGAGGAGCAATTGAATTACATTGAAAGTTACTTGGATAATAACATAAATAATAATATTTAGCACATCAAGGAACCCTAAAAAAGCAATTGCTCTGAGGTAAGTTATGGATTAATGAAAATGCAGCCATTTAGTTACACCCAAGTAGCCATGGTTAAACAGCACTTCAGTTTTTGCCTGTGCAAGCTTCATGTGCAATCACTTTATTTTCTTCTTAAACCTTCCATCTCTTACAACGCAGAGGTCTTCTAAGGAGGCCTTGGGGACTATATGGTTAGTTGCACAATTTCTGTGTCTGGAGATTTGGGGGTTTTATGGAGCTTTGCTTTATTGCTGCTAGTTGTTTATGCTTGTTTGTTTTGTGGCTTTCATGGTCTGACCCACTGTTTTCTGCCAGGATGCAATGCATCATGGGTATTAACAATACTTCTGTGCTTTACCAGCTCTGGTTACAGTGTCCAAAATGCTCTCATTTATAAGGGATGCTCTTCTTGTGCCAGACGGTCAATGGCTATGACTAAGCCTTACAGTAATACAAAGCAGGACTTTTTAAATTTTAATGGTACATATGGTATTAGGAATAGCAATATTTAAAAAAAAAAAACAGCATCAATCAGAACATTTTTGTGTCTCTGCATTGACTCCTATTGCATAGCAGGTGATGAACCCTGGAGAGTCAGAGGCTATTTTAAGCAGGCCAGAGGGCCTGACTGAGGTCCAGTTGTAGATTCTGGAAAGGCAACTTTCCTCCTGAGGCATCACTTTTAGACCCTCCTCTTGGGTCATATAGTAGTGCTTTTTCATCAGATTATCACCCCTGACCAGCACTCCTTCCCCCTTTATCTCTAACAGGAGAATTTCAATTCATCCTTAAGGCCAGCTCGCATCATGTGGAACATTATAATCCCATAGCACATATAGCGTAAGGATGTTCATCGATTGGTTAATTCCTTTGCCAATGCAAACACAGTTTTATGACAAATACTTCATATCCATAATTTTGTAAATTATAAAGTAAACAGACATACCTTTGAAGAATCTAGAAATATATATACTTCCTTTGCTTTTGTTTTCTATTTCCTTTTATTCCCTGAATTGTCTCTGAATGTTTCTAAGTTACATTTTCCCTCTGTCATGTGGATATTCTTATAAGAACTTATAATTAAATATCTCTTCAGCTTCCTAACTAAAGGAGCTTGAAGCAACATATAGCAATGCACCCAGTTTCAATTAAGTTGTCTTACTTACAGCTTTTAACATAAACAGAGTAACATATTTTCCTCAAGCAATTTGCATACGTTTTCTTCAATTTACAACAACTTCAAGAAGCTGTATATGAAATTCATATATGAGCTGCTTGCCAGTCTACTGTAAATTCAGAGTTGGTAAAGCAATTAGATTTTCCTTTACTTGACAACTAAATTTTATTTTAATCTAAAAGATGTTTGACTACTCTTCAAGAAATTTTATGCATGCAAAGATGTTATCATTA
This sequence comes from Macaca fascicularis, assembly GCF_037993035.2. NCBI lineage: Eukaryota > Metazoa > Chordata > Mammalia > Primates > Cercopithecidae > Macaca > Macaca fascicularis. The sequence goes on from NC_088379.1 coordinate 43,182,598, forward strand.
TTCACATTAAGGAAACAAGTTCACCAAAATGACATAGTCTTTGTGTCTGACTACATTTTAAACATTTAAACTGTAATTTATTTTATAAAAGAAAGTTCTAAAGAAATAAATTTAAGGGAGAAAATATATTAAGAGCAAGAAATGTATTCATAAATTATGTTTAAGCTATATGTAAAGACGTGAAGATTTTATTAAATTCTCTGCAAACGTAAATGTATGCTTGTCATAAAAATTACTTTAAAATGTGTCTTAAATACCTACTATGCAGATCATAAAACTTAATACTTACGAGTCTTTCTCTGATAACTAATTTTAAAAAGTGGATGCTTTTATGTTTTATTGCTTATTTTAAAATACAAGCCTTTATGAAAACTAAAATTTATTTTGAAATACATTATTTATAAAAGCAATTTTAGTAGACATTCATCCTTTAATACATTCATTTTTGAATTAAATATATATTAGCATATTTGATTCCAAACATTTTACAAATACATGAATGCTTCTGAGAAAAATTTTAGGGCAATGTGAAATATTTAAAAATGTATTTGGACAAATATCTAGTAAATGCATCAATAGATCAAGTAGTTGAATAATTCGCATATGGATGCTTTATCTTTTAATAATTGTACTTTTCTTTTCCTCAGTAAGTTAGCTGCCAAGTTTAGTTTAAGATTGAGAAAAGCAACCAACTAGGAGTCTCAGGCTGTTGAGTTATGGTATTGTTAATTACATCTGGAAACTGAGGCAAACTTTCTTCCTTTCCTCCTTGCTGACCTATAGTGCTGGATGACCGAAATGCCCACCATCGTCATTTGCCTTCCTGGCCAATTAAGTAGAACACCTCTGTTAAAATAACATGCTTTCAAACCTTGGACTACTTAGTAAATACCTGAAAATCATATACATTTAGAGGGGTTTTCTAGGCTTGCCGTGGGACATCAAGGTGTCTAATGTAGCTCAATATCTTCCTCTTTTCTTCCTGCAAACTTAAAAGAACAAAATGCCACAAGCAATGAGAATAAACAGAATCTGAGATAAATCTAGACAAAGGGCAGAGGTGGGCATGACAATCTGACCCTCTTGGTAAGATGTCCTCAGCTTATGCTTTTCCTCCTGTTTTTAATCTCTTTCTCCTTCTTTCCTTTTTGTTAATGATAAAGTTGTATCAGGATGTATGGTGGATAGATAAAATATTAAATTTATTATGCTTAAAACCCATCTTAATACTGTGTAAGTTTAGGTCAGTTAGGATTGGCCTATATATGGTCTGGCTTCTATTGTGTGGAAAATTCTATAAAGACAATTACACTTCCATAAATTCTAAAAACTGATTATTCTCATCACTGTCAATGCTGAGTCTTGAGGTGATATCATTTTTATTCAAATTTGTAATTGGCAAAGATTTAGATCATACAATGAATTTCACAATTAACAGCGGTATCCTAATGAACTCCATCTCACAAGGAACAACGACAGCTTTGGGTGGAGACTAGGCTGGACGGAGGAGCTTTATTCAGAAACAAGTAAGTTTGAATGTACCTGAATATGGAAATTTTAAAAAATATTAAAATACAGAGAAATAGTGTAAAAGAAGGTCTCTCTCATATTTAAATATAAAAAACTTTTCAGTATCATCTTTTTTCTATGCTGACCTTTTCAACCCTAGGCTGAGACTAACTGCCACAAAAATATTTCCTTGATAGTTACTTTAAAATTTAACTTTGCCACAAAATTTTTAACGATTAGATGTATCAGAAAGGAAACAAATGCTAAACCTAAGGAGTCAAAGAAACTAACAAATAAAGGATGTATCTTAATTATCACAATCCCATCCAACTCAGCTCTCTTGAATTTGTATGAAATATAATGAATGTTTTTATAACTGAAAAATCAGGGGCAGCTTGGGAGTAAATAAATATTCATCTGTCAGATTATTTTTTATCTTTGGTACTGGAATGTTATTGACATTTACCACAGGATCTATACAAGAATCTATTATCCTGTTGTACAGGATTTGTAAAGGATCTGTTACTCTTTTGCTGTGAAATTGAGAATTTCAATGAGGAGATAGAAGAAAAAATCATTTACACAAGAAATTTAAAAATAGGAGATTATGGCAGAGAAAGCCATTTATTTATTCTGAGAATAAAAATTAAATAAATTGAAATCAAATATTTAAATCTGTGATTAAGACAATATTGAGTGTTTTGATGGACTAGAATAAGATGTTAAGATAGGGCCTAAGGTGTCTTTGCGGGGTTTCCTAGGAGTAAAAGAAAAAGATGATTATGCTTGTAGTTTAGGGATAATTTTGGCTAAGGTACAAGAAGTAGACTAAATAACCTCTCAATGTCCTTTTGTTCTAATATTTAAATAACTATTTTAAATGAAATCAAAAATTAAATGCCTGCTATGACTTGCAATATCTTAGTGCACTGACCTAGGCTGTATAACTCAGTATCTGTGAGTATTAATCTATTTTAACTAGGTAGGAACAGAAAAAAACGAATTGCAAAACATGTTAATGAGATCAAAGGTCTCAATATATTTTGCATGTTTCTAAGACCCAGAGGTCAAAATCCAGAAAGAGGAGGAATGAAGTGGAGGAAAATGAAAAAGAGCATGATTCAGAGTTTAGCCATTAAATGTAGATGCTGTGGATGAGGGACTAAATTTAATTGTGTTTTACTGTGTATGTGATGAGAATATACATTAGTTGGAAGAGCTCCATTCTGTGGGTCATTTTAACTGAACAAAGTTGAATTTTAATCTGAATAAAGATTTTATTTATTTAATGTGACCCCAAAATAGCCATTTCCAATGATGAAATGATCCTCTGAATAGCAGTGTTAGTTAATTGAAATTTTAATCCTTACCAAAGAATAAGTACTACTGACATTGATTGAAATCCTTCACATTAATTATCAAGTGCATATTTTTTAAAACTATAGTATTTCAAGGCTTTTCTTTAGTATCACCTGTAACATGAGTCAATATAAAAAGACAGATGAAACTTCAATTTTCAGACATGGATCTGTAATAGATGCATTAATTAATTCATAGTGTCACATTAAAAATAGCATTGGAAATACTTCACAAATTGATCCTTGTATTAATTTCCTTTAAATTGATCTGGTTTTCTTATTTTTACTATGTTAATAATTACAATCATATGTTTTAATATTAAAAAACATTAAACAATAACTAGAATTTGAAAAAAATAAGTTGTAGGGAGAAAGCTATACAGGTAAAGAGACTATCAACTTGTGTGTGTGTGTGTGTATGTGTGTATGTGTGTATGCGTGTGTGCATGTGTGTGTGTGTGCGCGCATGTGTGTATGTGTGTATGTGTGTATGCATGTGTGCGTGTGTGTGTGTATGCGTGTGTGCATGTGTGTGTGTGTGTGCATGTGTGTATGCGTGTGTGCGTGTGTGTGCATGTGTGTATGTGTGTGTGCGTGTGTGTGTGTGCATGTGTGTATGTGTGTATGCGTGTGTGTGTGTGTATATGTGTGTATGTGTGTGCGTGTGTGTGTGTGTGTACCTGCACCATGTACATTTCATCATTAAGAATTCCTTCCATAGAGTGTTCTCTAAACTGGCAAGGAATAACATGGCTCTAAAAGTATCTTTCAACTTCAGCCCGACTTCATACGTACCTACCAGCCAAGAATTCTGCTTCCCCACACATTTTTTCTCTCTGCTTTTAAGTTTTACAATATCCAAATATTACCTCATTCCTTTATTCCTACAATTACCTAGTGCTGGCAGTATCTGTATCTAGGTATCTTTGCTTCCTTTTTTTTTGCACTAACAAATCTCTACATTCTTACAACCTGAATATACCAGCTGTCTACTGTAGCCTGCTATTTCTATTTCTTGTTCAAAATCAAAAACTGATATCATCGATTAACCATGTGCTCTGTGCCAGACATTGTTCTTTATCTTTACATGTATTGTCTACATATTCACAGCAATTGTCTTATGTAGGTACTACTATTATTTTTAATCCATAGCTGATAAAACTGTGATGCAATGGTGTTTAATTAAGTGGACCAAGATTATTTAGCCAGTAAGTCGTGGAGCCAGAATTGGAAGTAAGGCAAAGGTTAATTCCTCGCTTCTGTCTATTCCACCACACACTATACTTCAGACTACTTTCTTTGAGCACACTGCAAACATAATTTCAACAGAAAGATTAGAAGTTCAGACTTAGAAAATGATTGGCCATAAGTTCTAGCTTCGAACCTGGAAAAGAGTTAATTCCCACATTCACATCTAAGCTATTGTGCTGACACATTTAGCATAATGTTTTCAGAAGTTACACTCAATTCTCATCTAGAGTAGGGTAGAGTAAGGTGGCCTAATAGAAAGTTCCACTGATTGTCGCCACTCCACGAACACCAATTTAACAACTATTTACACAGAAGAAGCACTTTTATAAGAACCGAAAATCAGGTAAGCACTCCCAGTGCCTGGTTTTAACTTCATATTGCTGAAAGAAACATTGAACAAGTATGCAAGATAAATGCCTTGCTTCTGTCTATTTTCATCCTGCCCCACCTGTCATAGCAGATGTAACTCAGCTGATGACCACGAGCAGTGGATGCACTTAGACCAGCCTGAGCCACAGTGGAATCACTAATCCCAGTGGTCAGAACTTCTGACATGCCTTGCCATAGTGAGCTAAAGTACTATGGGGCACTAAATAAACTTGAAATGCAGTATAAGGCATTAGCACTGCAACTCCAAGGCAAGTTTTAGTGCTGAACTGAGCCCAGAGCCAGTGAACTAGAGGCATGTGACCTACTGAGACACAAGCCAGGGTGGATAAAGGAATACCAGCCTTCTGTCAACCCCAGGCTGCACAACTCATGGCTCCAAAAGAGACCCCTCCCTTCCACTTGAAGAGGGAAAAAGGAAGAATAAAGAGGACTTTGTCTTACATCTTGGATGCCAGCTCAGCTACAGCAAGATAAGACACCAGTTAGTCACAGGCCTCTTTCCAAGCCCTAGCTTCCAGAAGACATTTCTAGAAATACCCTGGCCATTAGGAAACTCACTGCCTTGAAAGGAAGAATCTAGTCATGGAAGAACACATCACCTGCTGACTGAAGAGCCTTTTGACCCTGAGTAAGCATCAGTGGTACCCAGGTGGTATGCTGTGGGCCTTGGGTGGGATCTGAGACTTGCTAGCTTCTTGTGAGACTCAGCACATTCCCAGTTGTAGTGGGTATGGGGAGAGACTCCTTCTGGTTGAAGAAAGTAGAAAGAAGTGTAAAGAGAACTTTGTCTGGTACCTTGCCAGGCTTTGGCTTTTGAAGGCATTTCTCGACCTGCCATGGGACAGAGGGCAGCCCACTGCCCCAAAGGGTGAGACCCCAGACAGGCAACATAAACCACAAACTGATTGAAGAGTCCTTCAATTTTAAGAAAACTTTGTTGGTGGCCTGGCAGTACTCACTGTGGGCCTTGTGATGACAGTGGCCACAGGATGAGACTCCTGTGCCTATGGAAAGGGGAAGCAAGAGTGGGAAGGACTGCATCTCTTGGTTAGAGTGTAAGCTTAGTCAAAATAGAATAGAACACCAGGTACATTTCTGATATATTGACTTCAATCCCTGACTGCTAGGCAGCATCTCAGAATCCACCTGGGGCCTGGAAGAACTTGCTTCCCTGAAGAGAAGCACATAAACCCAGTTGACTTTGCCACCTGCTGATTGTAGAGACCAAGGGCCTTGAGTAAACTTAGGTGGTATCCAGGTAGTGGTGACAGCAGGCCTTGGGGGAGGTCCAGTGCTGTGCTGGTTTCAAGTCTAAATCAGCACAGTTCCAGTAGTGGTGAACACAGGAATACTTGTGTTTCCCCACCCCCAGTTCTAGAAGACCCAGACCAAAGAGAAAGACTCCATTTTTTTGAGAGAAAGTAAGAGAAAAGAACAATAATCTCTGCCGGGTAATATGGAGAATTTTTCCAGATCTTATCCAAGACCACCAAGATGGTACCTCTAATGAGTCTGAAAGAATAACAACATTATTGGGTTTGGAGCCCAAGTTCCTTTATACACCTGAAAAGTCTTCACAAGAAGGATGGGCACAAACAAGTCCAAACTATGAAGACGACAATAAATGCTGAATACTCCAGTGCCAGACTCTGACCAACATTTGCAAGCATCAAGACTGTACAGGAAAACATGACCTCACCGTATGAACTAAATAATTCAACTGGGACAAATGCTGGAGAAACAGAGATATGTAACTTTTCAGACAGAGAATTCAAAGTACCTTTGTTGAGGAAATTCAAAGACATTCAGCATAACAAAGAAAAGGAATTTAGAATTTGGTCTGATACCTTTAACAAAGAGATTGAAATTATTTAAATGAATGAAGCAGATATTCTAGAAGTAACATGCAATTGACATACTGAAGAACACATCAGAGTCTCTTAATAGCACAATTAAACAAGCAGAAGAATGAATTAGTGAGCTTGAAGACAGGCTATCTGAAAATATAGTCAGAGGATACAAAAGCAGAAAGAATGAAAAATAATGAAGCACATCTACAAGATCTAGAAAACAGCACCAAGAAGCAAAACATAGGAGTTATTGGCTTAAAAAGGACATATACAAATACCATTCTGGACTTAGGAACAGACAAATATTTCATGACGAAAACACCAAAAGCAATTACAACAAAAGCCAAAATGAACAAATGGGATCTAATTAAACTAAAGGATTTCTGCACATCAAAAGAAACTATCCACAGAGTAGACAGAAAACCTGCAAAGTGTCAGAAAAAGAAGTGCCAACTATGAATCTGACAAAGGTCTAATATCCAGCATCTATAAGGAACTTAAACAAATTTACACACACACACAAAAAAAAACCTCATTAACAAGTGGGCAAAGGACATGAACAAACACTTTTCGTAAGAAGACATGCATGCAGCCAACAAACATATTTTAAAAAGCTTAACATCACTGATATTTAAAAAATGCAAATCAAAACCACCATGAGATACCATCCAACACCAGTCAAAATGGCTATTATGAAAAAGTCAGTAACAGATGCTGGCAAAGTTGCAGAGAAAAAGGAATACTGTTGGTGGGAGTGTAAATTAGTTCAACCATTGTGGAAAACAGTAAGATGATTCCTCAAAGAGCTACAAACCAAACTAATATTCAACCCAACAATCCTATTACTGGGTAATTGCCCAAAGGAATATAAATTTTTCTATCATAAAGACACATGCGTGTGTATGATTATCGCAGCACTATTCACAGTAGCAAAGACATGAAACAAACCTACATGTCCATCAATTACAGACTGAATTTAAAAATGTGGTACATATACACCATGGAATACTATACAGCGGTGAAAAAGAATGAGATCATGTCTTTTGCAGGAAAATGAATAAATTCAAGGGGCCATTATACTTAGCAAGCTAATGCAGAAACAGAAAACCAAATACCATATGTTCTCACTTGTAAGTGGAAGCTGAAAGTTAAGAATACATGAACATGTAGCAGTGAACAACAGATACCGGGGCCTACTAGAGGGTGGAGGGTGGGAGGAGGGGGAGGTTTAGGAAAAATAACTAATGGGGACTTAACACCAGGGTGATGAGTCTGTATAACAAACCTCCATGACATGTTTACCTATGTGACAAACTTGCACAAGTACCCCTAACTTGAAATAAGAGAAAAAAAAAAAAAAAAGAGCTAGAGAAAGAGATAGGGTTAGAAAATTCATTCAAAGGGATAATATCAGAGAACTTATAAAACCTGGAGAAATATATCAAAATTCAACTACAAGAAAGTTATGGAGCACCAAGTGGATTTATCCCCCACCAAAAAAACAGTACCTCAAGGCACTTAATAAAACTACCAAGCGTTCTGTTATCCTGCTATAATTTATCTTTGCTAGGTGCTGTATTTGACATTAATCTGTCCTAAAATTTGTCAGAAATTTTAGGAAAACAAGAATTTTTAAGTAGGTATTGCATCAGAGTACCTAAAATGATTAAAGGAAATATAAGCACAAAGTAGTCTCTCATTGTTGTTTCTTATAATGAAGGTAGGAATACAATAGTCCAGGTAATTGATTTCTGCATCTATCTTCAGCTTGTCTAGCTGTGCATTGGCTTATGTCATTTGCTTACCAGAAAGTTGTTGAAGAATTGAGTTAGTTGAGGAACTTGCTTTGCTTTGTAGAAATATGATCTGAAGTTGCAAAAAGCTGTTGTTAAGTGAATTCGCAGACAAATTATACTATCAAGACATTTTCAATTGTTTTGTTGTCCCATGTGGCACAATTAACTATTGTTTCAAATGGTTTTATAGGTATGTTTTATTTATGTTTTATGCTCAATCACAGTTCGGTCACATCACTTTGCTTTTCACCAACAGTTATCCCTATATACACTGAACTTTGTAAACCAAACTGAACCATCTGTTATATACAAAAACTGAATTTTTGAAATGTTTTCAACCCAGAAAAAAAGTGAATGCTTACATTTACTGAAAAATCTTGGTGATTTGCAACAGTCATTTAAAACCTGTTTCTATAAAGCTGTAGTGTGTATAGAGCAAATTGATTCAGGAGTATGCTAACTATTCTTCCAACTTATTTATCTTCCCTAGTATAAGAGTGATTAGAGAACTCACCATGTACATTTCAAAGGTCAAGATGTCAAGCCTAACAGCTCAGTTGTTAATAAAAACATTGTCATAATCAAAGCTTATTTTGCAAATTCTAAGACAGAGAGATAAACAAACAAATATGATGTTTCATAAGAACTGTGAAGATTAAGGCAGGTACCAAGTGGCATGAGTACACAGTGGATGATAGGATTAGATATTTATTGAAGGGGTGAGATAGGAAGTTACTTTTCGGAGTGGACCCTGAAGAAAGCAGTCCAGCAGGCCTGCAAAAGAATGTGGCTTGCTATGGAAGGAAATTAATCTGGAGTAGAAAAGATCGAGCAGGACATTGACAATGAATCTAGCCTTGTATTTCTCCCAGGGTTGAATATTCCCTAAATATTTAATTAGGAAATTCAAGTTGTATTTTTGATATATTGATTTCCCTATTATTTCATTTCTGCATGTATATATAGAGAGTTCCAGTAATTCCTCTTTAAAGTGTGATAAATTTTTTCTCCCAACTCCTACACTGCAGCATCTACTCTTTCCTTTTAACGAAATCATTGTCTTGGCATAGCATTTCATCAATTAAACTTCACTACTCACCACACTCTTCAATAACGACTCACTGGTTTTTCTGTTAGCAACAGCCCACCTCTCTCATTTTATAGTAATCCTTGTTGTTTACCTATAGCACTTACTACACTGTGTACTCCAGGAAGATAAGGAGCAAATAAGTCTGTTCACGGTTGTAATCGTGTTCTCTTTAACGATGTCCAGCACGTAGTGAACTTTCAAAACTCTTTTGGAAAAGAATGCTTGTCTACATTTATCTCTCCAATGGATTCAGCTAAATATCCTTCCCATTAATAAAATATATATTTTCCATCTTTATTACTAGTTTCTCCTGTTTTCACACTAGTCTGGACAGTTAGCCTACTAAATGTTTATGTCTCATTACTTAAATTTTGCTTTAACTGAGGTGTGCACTTAGTGCTATGAGATTCTTTCCAAACTCTTGTTTGTTTTTCATATCTTGATACATATTGATGAATTTCTCTCTCTCATGCATTGGAGAGAATTTGATTAGATGCCAATTAATTATTTTTAATAATTACCCATGGAATAATTCAGAATAATATTTATATTCTATAGGCATGCACATCTCTGAGTTTCAGTGAGATTCATGTTTATTTATAAATGAGAATAACTCAACTTTGATCCTGTATATTGTATTAGTCAGTTTATGTTGCCATAATAAAATACCTTAAACTGGATGGCTTCTTGAACAACACACATTTATTTCTCACAATTCTTTAGGCTGGGAAGTGGGAGATCAAGGTTTTGATGAGAAACTTTTCCCTGACCTGCAGATGGCTGCTTTCTTGTTGTATCCTCAGATGAGGATGGAGGAGAGAGAGTCCTTGTGCCTTTCCTTAACAGCACTAATTCTTTAATGCAGGCTTTAACCTTGTAACCTAATCACCTCCCAAAGTTCCCATGATCAAACACTATTACATTAGGGGTTAGGGCTTCAACATAGGAATTTGTAGCTATTTCAGGCTATAGCATACCTGTACACATACACATGTACACATACACACATAATCTTTTCCTGTATTTATGATTTGTAGTTGTATTCCTGCTCTGTCTAGAGAAAAGCATGGTATGTGAACCCAGTGAGGACTCTGGGACAGATTCAAGAACCTTCTAGGTTAAAATTATTTTCATGACAGTGATAAGACATTTTCTTTTTTCACTTCCTTGTTATTTGCATGGATGGTAAAAAACAATTATTTGTGAAACTGCTGATGACCTAACAGAAATAAAGACTGTAAACTGAATGGGAAAATGCACTTTATGTGATTGTATGAGTTGTAAATTGAATAAACTTTTTTTCTCCTATGGGATGCCAATTTTTACTTGAAAGAATGACTGATACACAAACTGGTTAATCAGAATTGAATACAGACAGAGCAGATATTTTCTCAAGAAGAGTATGGTAGCCTGTCATTTTAAGGAAATAACTGACAGGATATGTTGTCAATGACAAAATTTAAGCTTTCAAGCATTAAGCCAACATTTTGGAAAACTTGCTCACATCATCGAGAGCCTGACAACTTCAAGAGTTTCTGAAGAATTAGGTTATTACATTAACAAATGCTATGTTTTGCTATTGTGTAATAAAATATGTCAACATTGAGAACTCCTGCATGACTGTGAACCAAGATTTTACAATGATCAATAAGTGATGTCACAAAAATATGCACTCGTAAGAGATACAATTAAAGTACAAAAAGGAAAATACATTTTTAATTGTAATAGAATATGAAAATTTTATTAAAATATGTTTAAATTCTCCATTGGAATAACCTATAAAATACTACCACATGTTGAGTTTTGGTGTAGTATCAAGGAAAGATATTGAAAATGATCTAACACAGTCTATTAAAACATTGCTTTCTTTTATAACTATGTATCACTGGGGGCCACATTTGATTTATAGACACTAACCAATACATACTGAAATACACTGAATATATTCAATGTAAGCAAATGTAAGAATTTTGCTGCCTTCTTTTAATCCAGGTCTTAAAGAGATTCACAGAAACATTGTATAATACTGCTCTTCACATTAACATATATTTTGGTTGGAAAATACATTTTTATAAAAATATTTTACCTATGTTAACATGTAATAAGTTTATTATTGTTATATTTAAATAAATTAACATAGTTTTTATTTCTTGTTCTTAATTTTTTAACATTTAAATTCAGAGGTACAAGTACAGCTTTGTTGAAACTGAACCTCTTCCTTACACCATAGACAGGCATTAACTTGAGACGGAGTCAAGACCTAAATGTAACATCCAAAACTATGAAAACCCTGGAAGACAACCTAGGCAATACCATTCAAGACATACGCAAAGGCAATGATCTTATGATGATGGCACCAATAGCAATTGCAACAGAAGCAAAAACTGACAAATTGGCTTTACTAATTTTGGTAATAAAATTAGTAATTTTATTAGGAATCTAACATAGTAAATATTATTATATATAAGCCTCCAAAACAAAAGTTTTTTGAGATGCCCATTCATTTTTAATAGTAAAAGTGTTTCTATGGCCAAAACTTTGAGAACTTCTGCTCTAGGATAAATTTCACTTTGTAGTAAATGTAACAGAACAGGCACACATTTTGTTCTATCATCACAAATTGCAAACTTTAAATTGGCTCTTCGGGGAAAAACTAGCGGAATATTCTTGAGTTCACTCATTATTTTAATTAAATTCATTTTATTCCACTTTATTCTCTGTTTTCTCACAAGGAGTTTTTTAATGCTTCTCATGTTTACTCAAGTCTACCTTCTGTATTTCCACAACTTAATCAACTTTTTTATTTTTATTTTTTTTGAGACAGAGTCTCATTCTGTCTCCCAGGCTGGAGTGCAGTGGCATGATCTCAGGTCACTGCAACCTCTGCCTCCTGGGTTCAAACACTTCTCCTGCCTATCCTCCCAAGTAGCTGTGATTACAAGTGTGCACCACCACGCCCATCTAATTCTGTATTTGTTTTTTTTTTTTTTTTTGGTAGAGACAGGGTTTCACCGTGTTGGTCAGGCTGGTACTGAACTCCTGACCTCAAGTGATCCACCCACCTCCGCCTCCCAAAGTGCTGGGATTACAGTTATGAGTCATTGCACCAGCGCTTTTTCTTCCTCTTTAATAATGCAACCTCATATCCAGTCTCACCTATAACATGGCTGCATGCCAACATTGCTAGCCCCATGGAAACATCATATTTCCTGCTTCTTGTGAAATTTTTTGTAATTTCATAGAACTCAAATTGTAGACAATTACAAATTAAACTTTGAGAACCACAAAGGATAAGAGAAAATGGAGATGATAATTTTAGTCTTTTCTTTTAGCAAAAGATCTTTTCTGATTCTTCTCTGGCTGAACTCATTGTTTCCTGTGCATACTCAATGCACAATATTCATCGCATTGCATTTTTTGCTTGAATTTCCTTCTTTATTCACTTGCCTTCTCCATTGGAGTATAGATATTTTGAGTACCTAGATTATATCTTCCACATCCTAGTATAGAGTCTGGAATGTAGACTAAATTTCGTAAGTATTCAAAGATTCCATAAACAAATGATGCATTGATAAAAGTAAAACTCAGAGAGGTGGTATGGATTATCCAATCACAGAGGCAAGACAATTTTTTGCATATTTTGGAGACTTTTATTTCCTGAAACTGTCTTTGATTACGTTCGGGTTTACTTACCATGGCAAGAACCTGAGAAAACGAACATTAAGCACATGAATATGCTCTCAGCAGCCAGATATTGGGCAAAAGACAAATACTACCTTCACTTTGAAAGTCCCTATAAACTAAACAAAAATTTCTCACCAGATAAACTGTACATTTTTTATCTTTGCTTTGAAAAATCTTTGAAATTAGAGCTAAATAAACCTCAAGTTTATTGTATAGTTTTGCTTGCTGACCCTAAATAAGCTTTTCTAAAGCAACCAACAACTCTGTGTGCACTTTTTTCGCACAGTTACCTAGTAGTTGCTTTATTTTTGGCTTTATTTTTGCTTCTTTCAGGCACATCTGTGAATTACCAACTTGCAACAACACAGTCTTTCCTTCAAGAAATAATTATTAAGCAAATAGCATGTGAGAATTATTATACTAAATACTGCAAAATAACTGGGAAAAGAAAGTTGGCACTTTACTTTAAATAAGTGTACTTAACCTCAAAGGAACATTACAAAAACCTTGTAAAATTTAAAAGTCCCCATGTCCAGTCCATTTTCTAGAACAATTAAACTGAAATATCAGGAGTTGTAATTCTGTGATCTGTATTTTTAAAGCCTCCAAGTGATAGTAATGTTGAGCTGAATTTGAGAACCCTGAGGCAAGGGAAGACGGATGAAAATGAACAAGTTATATCCAATAACTAGGAATGTAGACCATAAGTTTCAATGCAAGTCTGTCTAGCTTTAGATGTATTCTGCGCCTCTGACACTTACAGTAAAAAAGAGAGCAAAAGGACAGAGATGCCTGTAGTACAAAGTAAAAAGCAATAAACTTCAAGAAAACATAAAAAAATGTTTTAATACCTGAGCAAGAGCTATTGTTTTGGTTGTTTCATAGGAAGTTTTATGGTATAGCAAGATAGTATATTGGTAATTAAAATAAAAGTGTTTTTCTTACACTCCCAACACTTCCAATACCAAATGTTTGGGGTTTTCACACACGAAATAATTAATCAATTCTCTGCAGACACCACTGAGTGTCCTAAAATTCAATTTAATTTTGACACTGTCTACCTGGAGTTAGCATCAAATCCCACAAGTTAAGCACTCAATTCCACAAGCCTGTTCCCACTCCACAAGCCAATCCAAGTCCAGGCCTCCCTTCTAACTTCTGACTGGCCAGTTATATATAAGTCAAGGGTCCCATAATCCTCTTGTCAGGCTTAACAATTGGCTAGAATGCTCACTGAACTCAGGTAAAAACTTTGCATAGGTTTACCAGTTTACTATAAAGGATACCATTCAGGAACAGTCAGGTGAAAGAGATGTATAGAACAAGGTATGGTGCTGGTGGTGGGTGAAGGGGTGTTAGAGAGCTTCCTTGCCCTCTCCAGGCATGTTACCTTCCCAGTATCTCAGTGTGTTCATCAACCCAGAGGCTCCCTGATTGCCATTGTGCAGGATTTTCATGGAAATTATTTACATTGGTAATTGATGATTGAACTCAATCTCCTCTTCCCTGGAGATCGGGGGTGAGGCTGAAAGTTCTAAACTTCCAATTACAAAAGATGCGCCTCTCACCTCTGTCACTCAAGGAATTATAAGGGTCTTAGAAGTTCTATGCCAGGAACTGGAGAGCAGAGACAAAATATATATTTCTTATTACATTACAGTAAAATAGTGGGAGAGGAGAGTAATAAAGATAAAAGCAAATAAGAAAGATCATACAGGGTATTTTGGTTAAGAAAAATGAAGCTAAATATTGACACTATTTGAGGTGGTCAGGCCAAATCTGGAAAATCTTAGAAGTTAGTTGCAGATAATAGAAATTTCTAGTAGGATACCTTTATGGCTTGAATCAAAGAGAGATGTCAAAACTGCATATAGTGATAGGAGAGTCATCTGTATGAGAGTAACATTTTAAAATGTAGAACAAAATGGTAACAAATTCAGAAACTTGGGCAACAAATGGGAAGGTTTGATGAAAATAGAAGAAAATCCATCATCAAATAAGAAGTGTGAAGTATAACCAAATCTGAGTCAGGAGTTCCAGATACAAGGAGTAATTGACAATCTTGTGCTATAAAATATGTAAAGGGTGAGTGATTAAATATGTTATTTGATTTGCTGACAAGATGGTTATTGGTATTATTTTCAGATAATAGTATCAGAGGAATATTGGAGATACGAGACTGGCTGAATATTCTTAAGAATCTAATTACTAAAAAGTTACAGAAATCAATAAAAGTATACCATTCTATCTAGTATATTGGATCTCAAGAAAAAACTAGAAAATGGTAACCCAATAGCATGGCATTTTGAAGGAAGAATGTTTTAAGGAATTAAATAAGTCATTTTTACTTCCATAGATCTGTCCCCCAACTACATTGCTATATCCATCTAAACTCACATACTATAACCATCTCTTTTATGCTAGTAGAAACTCTGTTGTATTTCCAGAACACTTTGTATAAACCCAAATGATAGTCCTATGTTTTGTACTTGTTTGTTTTCTTATGTATTTCCCAACTGGGTTATAAACCCCTGAGAAGAAATTCTATGTTTTATTCACTTCAGCAACCACAGAACTTAATCAGAGATCAAAAGATATCTAATGAGTCTATCAGCTATTTCTCATTTTCATTGTAGTTATAATTATTTCCAATGTTTACTCCAGGTAAATATTTATCAGAATGGCAGGAAGAAAATGGGAAAATTGAGATGTCGAGGGTTTGTTCTGTTTAAGTGTATAAAAGTGCTACAAATACAGATTGTGAAAATAATGTACTGATCATAGTAAAAAGCACAAAATATTGTTATTGACAAACTATTAATGACTTCAATCTACATTTTATTGTTTCCTAGGCTATCCTACATACATAGAGTCCACTGGTTTAGAAATTGAGGTTGTTTCCCTACTTTCCCAAGGGTCGATGCTCTGTAACAAATGACAAAAGTTGTAACAAAATGAGAAAAAAATGGCCATAAATTCTTTAAAGCTCCCTTAAAACTAACGCAGTGCAACATTGGTTCCTGAAATCTGGAGGTAAAAACCTGAGGTGTCCTCATATTGACAAGGCAACTTTAGGAAGGAGGTGGTTCTGATTGTACTAAATTGCTATCATATCTAAAGCAAAGAGAGAGATCTCTAGGCAGAGACAGAGTTAGCAAGAAGAACTTGCAATCACCAACCAGATGACAGACTCTTTTATCTGTGAAACAATGTGGAAATGAGGCAGCAGAGTCATCGCCATTCCCCATCTGCTCCCCTCCATATATAGTTGAACAGAAAATATATAAATTGAGATAATTTCTCAAATACTAAGTCGGGGACACATGCAGGGTTCTTGCTTTTAAATGGTGTAACTAAGACAGTAATTGATTCTATGTGGAAGACTACTATGCACCTATTATATATTGACGAGAACAGCTCTGCATTAATGGAGGTATTCAGAAAAAAACATTATGTTCATAGACAAAATCCACAGGCAACTTTAATTACTTTTATCACTGATGACATGTGGACTGTTTCTGAACACTATCACTCATACTGAGGATTGATTGATAAAATACCTTCAAAAGTAAACAAGGGATTGAGAGGGATGTGTGTGTGTGTGTGTGTGTGTGTGTGTGTGTGTGTGTAGGCTGGAGCAATCTGTCCTCATCTTTATATCATCAGGACTCCATATTATATTCATGCATCATTGATGCTCAGAAAACAGGGACAGGGACTGACTGAACAAATATGAATTAAAATTTAGAGAACAAGTTTCAGTATTTAAACAAGGGAGAAATTAAGATGAATGTGGTATTTGGAAAACAATACTCTCTTGAATATATAAAGCAATGGGATGAGGAAATATGTGTAGGTAAAGAAGAATTATAGAATACTAGAGATACAATTATGACAACATTTGGTGACTGACTGGATACAAGGGGAAAGAAGAACAGAATATCAAAGAGAAAGACAAGTTTACTAGACACAGTAAACTTTATATGTCATTGAAAAATGATAAGTTGTTCTGGTTTGGAAGCAAAAATATAAGGAACTAATTTTCAAGAAATAACCTCCTAAATCACATTGAATATGGCTGTGTGTGCTTAAAAAAAAAAAAAAAAAAAAAAAAAAGTAAAGAAAAAGAAAAAAAAGCACAGTCAGGGAATCCATAGGCTGCTATTTCAAAATTATGGCTACTACTTCATCTCAGCATTCAAGTTTCTCTGTTTGTGTCCATTGGTCCAACTGCAGAAACAAATCGAGTCAGTAGACTGGACAGTTATTTCGTATATGAACGACCAAGCAAATAATCAGGCTGGACACAGGAAGAGCTACTGATTCCTGAGTCATGCTTTCTCTGAAACTATTAAAGCTTATACTAATGGGATAGATTTATGGAGCTTGCTACAATCACATTTAAACATAAAAAAAATGAGTGTCATCATGTCCGCTTACATGTTCTGTTAAGCACCTTTAAAAAGAATCATTTTCTAAATTTAAATTGTAGTAGAAATGAATAAAGTTGATATTGCCAGAGACTCGGGATAGTATATAAAGTAAATGGAAGAAAGTTAGATGTCATTTTGTTTATAAAGCCAGTGTTTTCTCCCCGAAGAGAAGCTGCAGCTGGTAATCAATATTATATTTGGATACTCTAGGAAGAAATTTTGTCTCAATTGTGACATTTAAAAAATACCAGAATTTCAGTGAAATTTTTGAGGGACAAACAAAAGAAGCTCATACTCTAATTACAATGAAGCCAATTTTCATATTAACATAATATCAACAATAATAACATTTATATAGCATGTACTACATGCCAAGCACTCATATAAATCTACTGCATGAGCTGTTACATGTAGAACAGAAATAATAGCATTGAGAATTTTTCTCAGTTTTCTGTCCTAATACTTTGTAAATGCTCTGAAAAAAAGAGCTAAGAAACTTGAACATATCCTTGAAAGAAATGTTGCTCTGAATTCCGTACAATCAGTAAAGCCAGGGATTAAACTTGAATACTTTAAGTTAGTTCATCCCAAGTTCAATTCCTGGATCCACTACTTATGACATTAGGAGAGTTACTGAATCTCCGCAGTATTCAGTCTCTTCATCTGTAAACTGTGGTTAACCTTGGCTGTTATTTGATAGTGTTGTGATTGGAAGTCATAATATATTCGCAAATGTCATTAGACATCCTGGATTCTAAAACTTGAATCCATTTCTTACCAGATGTGTGACTTTGAGAAAGTTGTCTAACCTGTCTTTGCTTTAGTTTCCTTGTTAGTAAAAAGGAAATAACTCTGTGTCTTTCATTGGCTCATGAGGATCCAATGTGAAAATCTTTGTAATATTAGTTGGAGACATAACACAAGAAAGCACTCAATAAATGTCAGCCATTGGACCACGTACTCATTTTCAGACCAAATACATGGAGATGTTATTTCCTCCACTTTCTATACCTTAATTTGTTTTATTCTTGAGTTTTTGCCTGCTGAGGAGCAGACTAAAATTAATCATGGCTATTGTTTGTAAACTGAAAAACTGCAGTAGGGAAGAGTCTTGATATTGAAAAGTTGCCTTCTTCTTATGCTGGAGAGTGCTATTGAGGTAATTCACTCTGCATTTTTCTTCCTTAAAAAAAAAATAGTCTTCATGCTTCCCCCACCATTCCCATTTTCATCCATTTACTAAAGTTTGTAACTTCTTTACCAAAATCTTGAGTCCCCTCCACGCTTATTGGCCTTCATTGGTCATTCTGTACTTATGTTCTTATAGTGCCAGTCTGATTCTATCTTAAAACTGCATCTAACCATAGCTCTTCTCCCACCATAATATAATGCTGGACCCATGACTTCTCTAAACATTTTTTAATCCCTCCAGGTTATATTACAGAAATTGAGATACAAGTCTTCTCGGCCCTATAATTACCTAAATGTTTTATTCCATGTGGAACAAATATGGGGATTCTTCTTAGAACCATCCGTGCCGAACCTATTACTCAGGTCTCTGTCTCTAGAGTAAAAAGTCTCTCTTTTCAAGCAAACATAATTTTTTCTTTCTCTTCTCATTTTTCTCAGTAAAACACAAAATCTGGAAGATGTTCTTCCAATCCTCTTTTAATATTTATGAAAAATATTGCAATGAGTAAAATGTGTGTGTCTCCAGTCTTCCCTTCTCAGTAAATTGTACCTTCAGTTTTCCAATGGTTGAAACCAAAACTTTTGAATTCATCTTATATTCTTGATGTGGTTTGAATGTTTGTCCCCCTCCAAATCTCATGTTGAAATGTGACCCACAATGTTCAACGTGGGGCTTGGTGGGAGATGTTTGGGTCACAAGAGCTAATCCCTACAAATGGCTTGGTGCCTGTCCCATGGTTATAAGTGAGTTTTCCCAATCTGTTAATTCATGTGAGATCTGGTTGTTTAAAGGAGGATGGTTTCTTCTGCTCTCTCTCTGTTGTTCTTTCACCATGTGACATGCCTGCTCCTGCTTTGCCTTCCATCATGATTGTAAGTTCCCTGAGGCCTTACCTGAAGCCAAGCAGATGTGGGCACCATGCTTCCTACACAGCCTGCAGAATCATGAGCAAATTAAACCTCTTTTATTTCTTTGTAAATTACCTATTCTCAGGTATTCCTTTATTTTAATGCAAAAAGGCTAGCACAACTCCATTCCGTTTTTTACCTCTCATATCCAATTCATCAGCACATTTTTTTTACCTTTTCCTTGTGAATATATCCAGAATCTGACCAGTTCTCAACTTTCCACTCCCATATTCAGATCCATCCCCTTCCAGAACCACTATAATATTATCTGAACTGTTACTGTGCTTCCTCTTTTGCCCCACATTTGGTCAATTTCGTACTCTGCAGTTTCAGTCATCCCTTTTAAAGCAAAAGTCAGATCAAGTGACTTTTGGGCTGAGACCCATTCAGTGGCTTAATATTTAACTAAGAATACAATTTAGAATCCTTACTTTACCATTGTTCTCATCCTGGCTACCCTTGCACTCTCTTCCCCTTTCTTATTCAAGTCATATTTGTTTTTTTGCTGCTGCTTGAACATGCAAAGGAAGCTCCGACCACAAGTTTCTGCACTTGTTGCTGGAAGATTATGCTTCCAAATATCTGAAAGTTTCACCCAACATTTCTTTTAGGTGCCAGATCAAATGTCACCTAAAAAGATGGCAATGGCTTTCCTTTAATTTTCAATAAGAAAGGCAATGGTTTTCCTTTAATTTCCTTTATAAAATATCATCTTATTCTCACCTTACTCTTTATCCATTTATCCTGCTTGATTTTTCTTCATAATGTTTATTACCTCAAGACATGTTATATGATATGTCTTCTTACTTATTCATTGTCCTCTTTCACCATGAAAGTTCCCATAGAAGAGTGTTTTTGTCTGCCTACTGACTGCTCCATCACCCCACAATAGAACAGGCACACTGTTATTTCTTAGCAAATATTTGTTGAGGGAGTAAAATACAGTCTTTGCCTCTTGATTTTCAAAACTATGTTTATGAAACCATCATTATCAAAACCATTTTTTTCTAAAAATGTTGAATAAACTCTTGCGAATCAAAGATATCTTAGTTTTCAAAACTCCAGACTCAGAAGCTTTTAAAGAAATCTGTTTTAGGGGTTCTAATCACTTTCATATTTACCATTTATTGAGAGTTTCCACTGAGTTTGGAACAACCTGAGCATTCAGTCTACTATGAAATCCTTAACAACATGTGTTCATTTTTGCTCTCCCATTCTTGGAGTAAATAATTGCTCTTGAAGCAATGAATACCACTAGATCATTCGGGGAAGGTGTGGAGGGAAACATGAAAAAGAAATACAAGAAATAGAAACATTCTGTATGCTGAGAAAACTACAGAAGACAGAGGAGACTCTTTCTTTATTCAATAGTGGAGAATCCAGTCTTTGAGATCAATTTTCCGCTGGCAAGAAAGACTAAGAAAATTATAACTACCAATGATCCCATACTCTTGTAATTCAGGAGAAATTAGTCTTTGACACAACAGACTTTAAATTTAATTTTAATTATTATGGCTACATTAGTTATATATATTTGTAGGACACGTGATATTTTGATATAGGCCAACAATGTATAATGATTAAATCAAGGTAATTGGGTATTCACCACATCAAGCATTTATCATATATTTGTGTTAGAAACATTTTAATTTCACCCTTTTAGTCATTTCAAAACATAAACCAAATCATTGTAACTATAGTCATCTTATTGTGCTACTATGACACAGCAGACTCTTGAGATTTAAAAAACCAGGCCTTCATTTGTATGCTCCCTGAGAATTCTCACACTGCTCTAATTTTATGCAGTGCATAATACCTCAAAGGATAATAGCATATGTTTATCCATGTGGAAGATTGATAATGATTGGCTGAAAAGCAGCATATATTAAAACGTCATAGTCCACCATTTAAAATATCTAATCAGAAGAAACATTGGCATTGCCATTTAACTTCCTAATTAACTGCTGAGCATTTGAGTCCAAAATCAGCGTATAGTGAAGTGACAATTAACTTAAATAAAAATTTTCTGGTGTTCTACTGTGTTAATATATCTCATCTGGTGCTTTAAAGCCAACTTGGCTTTATTTTTTTCCTCTTCTTTGTTAATAAACTGTGATTGTGTCTTGTCATGAATAAAACCGTAAACCATCTGGCAGTTGTCTCACAGCTCATTACTTGCTATGGGCCACTCTGAGAAGCTGCCTCAGGTAGCATTTAAACTGGTGCATGGAGAGAAAATCACTTTTTATTATTGAAACCATATTTTAGAGGAAAAGGAGAGGTCTCCCTTTTCTTAACATGAATATTTAAGCTGAAGGTGTGATTAGACAAATCATAATGCAACCCACACTTTTCATTTCAGGTTGTAAATTACAGTTCTTTGCACATACATATGTATGTTACGTGAGCAAAAATATCATGTTACACACATTGCTGTTGAGACTTCTAGCACCTTTGTCATTTCTTAATTATCAATTATGTGTTTTCATATTACCACATTGTTTTGTAAAGCACTGTGAATATTTCATGGGGACTAGAAACTGCCATTGCATCTACAATGGCATTCGGACATTCCTCCTGGGGTAAATTTCTGCCCCTCGAGTCCTCATCATCGTGGATATGTAAGTATCATTAGTTTCTTTCCAAGCTATGCTATCATGTATTCCACTTTTGGTCCAGATCTTCCACTTTTAATGCTGTGCATTCTTCAATGCACAATATATCTCCTTAGCAAAACTCACAATTAGTGCTCTAACTTACAATGTGTCATTCTATCATCAAGTAATGATAAGTTTACTGTGGCTGTGGTAGTGTGTGGACACAATATTTTCAAAAAATAAAGCTTACAGGGAAGAGGCTTCCAGGATTCACAACACTCAAATGAGATATATTAAATTCATAATTCAATTCAAGGCAGAGTTTGTCATAATTCTGCTACATAGCCATGAGATCCATAATCTAAGTAAATGAAAACAGCTGCAAATTGTATTATAGAATTGATTTGTTCATGTATTTTTCCAATGGAAATAAAGTTGTTATAATTGTGCTATTACCGAAAAAAGAGCATAACTTTGTTCGACTGGTTAAAATCAGAGGACAGATTATTTAAAGAAATTACTCTTCTGTAATAAAAAGAAGTAAAAAGTAATTTTGAAATTTCAAGGAAGAATATCTTAAAAATAAGTTTTGTCTTAAAATGTTACTAAATGCTTAAAAACATCAATATATTAACTTCCTCAAGATGCTGTAATACTTACCAATACACTTCTACTTTAATTTTATTTTATGGGACAAAAACTTGAAAAAAGTGCAGTTACAATACACGTTAATACATGATTAGAAAGGCCTGGGTTAGAAAGGCCTTAGTTAATAAGTATTAGAAAATAATAACCTTGAATAATTTACAATATAGGGAAATGACTGAACAGTTTTCCTTTAGGATTAGATGATGCATTCATATTTCTGTAAATATGCGGATAACATTCATTTTGGGTAATGAAATTTGGTACAAAAAAAAAAAAAAAAAAAAAGGCCTGGACTGAGAAGCATGAGACTTGAGATTCTGCACTCTCTCCTTCTTCCTCTGTTGCCTGAGATAAGTCATTCAACCTCTACAAAACTCCATTTCCTTCTTTTTATCTCCTTATGACCATTGTAATATATCTACAATAGAGGCACCTATTTCATAGATTTCTGGTGAAGTTAATTAAAATAGTTTACAGTGCTTCCAAAAAGTAAAAACATGTTTCAAAATAAAATGTGGGAACATAGATGTGTTAGTTTTAATGCTGGTTTTGCCACTGTTTAATCGTTTTAGCCTAATTATGTAAAAGTGACACGTGTGTGTGTGTGTGTGTGTGTGTGTGTGTGTCAATATGAACATATTTTTCCACGTTGTCAACGTAATGTTCTCTATCAAATGCAAATCTAAGTGTACCATTCCTATACCCCTTTCCGATAAAATCCATATTAATTAGTATGTTAGGATAACACCTTGTTGTGATTCCTGTCCATTTCTACAACTCCATCTGTCAAATCTTGTACTTTATCTGCCTGCCTATT
Source organism: Macaca fascicularis (assembly GCF_037993035.2). Classification (NCBI taxonomy): domain Eukaryota; kingdom Metazoa; phylum Chordata; class Mammalia; order Primates; family Cercopithecidae; genus Macaca; species Macaca fascicularis. Next base: position 43,206,121 of record NC_088379.1, read on the forward strand.
TGCTTTTTACCAAACAACATACTACTCTTCATCTATGTGTCTCTAACTAATTTTATAAAACTCAGTATACCTATCACATCCCTGAATCCTCAAGGTATCCACTCTGTTCTCAAAGCACAATGTGCTTAGTAGCTCTACTATAGCACCATATTAAACTACATTACACTTATCTGTTTGCATTGTGTCTCTATCAGATTCTAAGTTCCTTGAAAGGGAAATGCATTTATTTTTGTATTTTCCTTAAATGCAATAGTGAAAAAGGGAACCAAAAATGTTAAGACGTGTTAGATTCTTTTTATCTTTTCTACAAAAATATTTTAATTCTCTCCAAAAATACTTCAATATTATTTCAAAAATCTAATGCTAAATTTGGACAGAAACTCCAGGAGCGTGGCACTGCTTTGAAGGTTTTCTGTTTGTTTATTTGTGTTTGACGTACTTATTGGAGCTGCATAATTCATTCTTCTGTGTCAGATTGAACATTAAACACAAAACACAATTCAGAATGTGTAAAATGACTGACCTAGTTTACAAGTTTACACTCTTAGTTTAATATTTTATGTAGATTCTGAAAGAGCTTTAATTACACTTGGTCTCATACCTTTTGTTGGTGGGGATTAGTAGCTTTTCTGAGCCACAGATGGAGATTTCTACCTGAACACAACTGCTGCCAAGGAAGTCCTGCAGGGAACACATTTCAAACCTGTGACTCAGCAAGCGATTACCAAGGACTGGAGCACACGATTTGGAGAAATTGGCCACGGGTGCACAGCTCTGAGTTACAAAGGGTGCCCAAGAGTAGGCCTGTTTATTTTCTTCAACACTATCAAGGAAATACATTTGCTTATTAGCACCTATTGATCCCAAAAAGGCAAATGGAACAAAGCCAAAACTCAGCCCAAATCAGGTCATACACTTTCAGATTTGACCTCTAGATAAGACGTGGTGAACTGTACATATGAAAAAGAGGCATATATTGAGTTTCTAAGGCAAGGTGAAAAAGTATTGACAACTCTGGGAAGTGCAAAGAGAGTCTTCAAGTAACTTTTAATAATAGTGTTGGAAAAAACATATATCTGATAATTAGAGAATTATTGTGAACAATGCATTACCTGAGGTTACTCTATTATTACAAAACATGTTTAAATATAAGATATGTTTACACATGTTATTATATAAGTCATAAAAATCTTCCAGTGGATATATATATATTATTTGTATGCTTATATATATATAAGCATACAAATCCTTAATAAAGATGTACATTTACGCAGGACAAGGAGATACGCACAAAACTAATACATGTCACACATGCATGCATAAACAGAATCCAGTTTCTGATTGGCCCAGGTAAATCTCCAGTACAGTAGATCGTCTAATGATTCTTTCCCACTGGCTTCAGACAGCTGTTAAGAGCTACTATAAATCCTTATTCTCAGACATAAAAGCTAATTACTATCATAGGTTAGGAATCAATTTTCCTCTTTCCTCTGTGCTGCAGTGGGCTATTATACAATTAGCTAATAAAGGAGATTTTTAGGCCTGATATCAGAACATTTGTTCTTGTTCACAGTAAAAAACAGCTAACTGTATTGTTGGTCAGATTGTTATAGTGATTCTCATGTTAAGAACTGTGCACGCTGTCTGTACATTGATGCAATAAATGTTATTGGAAAGCGAGTTCAGGGACATTTTCTAAAAGGGATTTGTATAAGTGATGATATAAAACCTCACATAAAGTTTCTGCAGAGTACATGCACCAAGTGCAAGAGTTCTTTAATGAGCCTTTATTTAGAGCTCTTGAATTTTTGACTCAATGTCTTATGTTAGTTTTGAAAAATTCCAAGCCATGGCCAGGTTCAGTGGCTCACGCCTATAATCCTAGCACTTTGGGAGGCCTAGGCGAGTGGATCACGAGGTCAGGAGATCGAGACCATCCTGGCTAACACAGTGAAACCCAGTCTCTACCAAAAAAAAAAAAAAAAAAAAAAGGCAGGGCGTGGAGGCAGGTGTCTGTAGTCATAGCTACTCAGGAGTCTGAGGCAGGAGAATGGTGTGAACCCTGAAGGCAGAGCTTGCAGTGCGCTGAGATCGCGCCACTGCACTCCAGCTACAGAGCGAGTCTCCATCTCAAAAAAAAAAAAAAAAAAAAAATTCCAGCCTTTATCCCTTAAAATGTTGCTTCTACACTATCCTTCTTCACTGCTTCCTCTTGGACTTCAGAACAAAATGTTAGATTTCTCATCAAGTTGTATAGAGCTATTGTACACATTTGTTTTTCATTTTTCTCATGCTATTATGATGCATCAATCTATTATCCTGTATTTCAGTTTAATAATTTTATGCTCTATTTAAAAAATAGTTAAACTCATTTATTGAGCTCCCCATGTTAAACCTTTCACTTTTTAGTTCTTGAATTGTCATTTGAATCTCTTCTAGATTACCATTTGGCCAGGCACGTTGGCTCATGCCTATAATCCCAGCACTTTGGGAGGCCGAGACAGGTGGATCACTTGAGGTCAGGAGTTCGATATCAGCCTGGCCAACATGGTAAAACCCCGTCTCTACTAAATATTAAAAAAAAAAAAACTAGCCATATGTAGTGGTGGGCGCCTGTAATCCCAGCTGCTCGAGAGGCTGAGGCAGGAGGATCTCTTGAACCCAGGAAGCAGAGGTTGCAGTGAGCCAAGATCGTGCCACTGCACTCCCGCCTTGGTGACAGAGCAAGACTCCATCGCACACACAAAAAAAGGAGATTGTCACTGGAACCTTTCTATCTCACTGTTGAAATTCAAAATATTGTCTTTATTTACTTAAACATATAAATCAGAATTACTTTAATGCTCATGTCTAAAAACTCCCATTTTATTTATCTTTTACAATTACCATTATTATCTTAATAATTTTTCTTTCTGATCCTGTCTCTAGACATGCTGGGCCATTTTAGGTCATTGTATAAGACAGCGTGGTAGAAACTCAAGGTGATGTGATGCTCCTCCTGGAAGGATTTTTTGTGTTTGTTTATTTATTTATTTATTTATTTATTTATTTTGGAAAGTCAACCAAATAGGAACAGAATACCTTGTACCAATATGGAGTAAATGACTGGAGGAGGGGTTTTTAATTATTCTGCACCAATCATTTTGCAGTTTCCTCTTCCTCCTTGAGTATCTCCTTTCAGAGGTTGCAAATGAAAGCCTGGGTGTCTACTGGGGACCTTTCTCCTTGGTTTGCTCTGAACTCACAACTGTTTCCTCAATACTACAAGGTTACCAAAAGCTCTCCTTAGCTTTGGCCTCTCCATTTTCACTTTATATTTGGCTTCTTATCCTCTTTTTCCATTCATCTTCAAAATCGGCAAGTACTATAAAGAGAAAAATGGACAAAATACATGTGGTTTCCTATTCTCCAGAATCTTAGTTTCCCAATTCCTAGCTGTCTTGGTAGCCCAGAACTTCAGTTTTTGTCTCTTAGTTGTGGGAGACTTAAAACACGCTGACTCCCTACTTTCTGTTCAAATGATTCTGCATCAATAAAGAGTCAGTCAATGTCCTATCCAGTAAATCAAGCCGTTTCTGTTCTGGAGTTTGGCCATTCACGTTTTGATTTTATTGAATATTCTCTGATGGCTTTACGGAGCAATTTTGTTGTTTTTGTTTTTGTAGTTCATACATCATCTACAGTCGTTGCTTTCACGGAGAGATTGGTCTGGTAAAATATAATCTGTCATAATCAGAAATGGAAGTTGTATAAGACTCTCCCTAAAAGGTTTTAAGATTTTACTTTATTTTATTTTATTTGAGATGTGGCATCTCACTCTGTCACCCAGGCTTGAGTGCAGTGGCACGATCTTGGCGCGCTGCAACCTTCATCTCCAGGGTTCAAACAATTCTCCTGCCTCAGCCTCCCATGTAGCTGGGATTATATGAGTGCACTACCACACCCAGCTAATTTTTGTATTTTTAGTAGAGACGGGGTTTCACCATCTTGGCCAGGCTGGTCTCAAATTCCTCACCTCAAGTGATCTGCCTGCCTCAGTCTCCCAAAGTGCTGGGATTACAGGTGTGAACCACCACGCCTGGCTCTAAATAAGATTTTTTTTATTGAAGATGTGTAAGCAGAAAAAAACTAAAATAATAAGGGGCCATGAGAAGTGTAAAGATGGGCAAGGAATTCCTAGAAAAGAGAATAAGAGAGGGAGGACAGCTCCAAAATGTTTTACAAAGCGAACCAAATTGCAATTTTTAAATGTGTTTTCCTTTAGGGGGAAAAAAAAACAGCTAAAAACATAAATATTTGTAAGGTGTTTGCTATCCAGTCAAGTAAAACAGATTGATTTTTATCTATAAATTGTTATTGACTGTGAAAATCATCTGGCTTCTGTCGTTAGAAATCAGAACGCAGTGCATTAGGCTGAATAAATGTGTTGCTTAGTAAACTGGCATGGTGCTAAATTACATTCAACTGGTGAGTAGTTTAACGATTTTTTTTCTCTAAGATGTGAACATGTATATCTCAAATGGTGTGTTTTACTCAATGAAATTTGTAGGCAGAGAGCTTATAAGCCTCACAAAAAGATAAGAGAAGTCAAAAAAGTGATGAGGCAAAGCAGATATCCAAATGGCAAAAGTGATCTAATTTATCTGTGAATATTTAACTGAAATTAATTCTTAAATGATTGATCCTATATTGCAACAACAAGTATCAATGGCCTGTATGCATGAATTAGAGTCATTCATTGTGAGAATTATAAAGATGATCAATGACTTGGCTTTCTGACAAGTAATATTATGAATACATTAAAATTCCTTGTCCTATTCATGAAATATCTATCCATTCATGAACAAATCAGACATCCTGAATTGTCAGGTATACATACAGGTGTATGTAAAAAAGAAAAAAAAAAAACAAACAAAAAACCAAAACACATATCGATTTAAATATAACACTTTGCAGCACTTATTAGGTGCCCTCTGACTATGTGGCCAATTAGTATGAACTTGTGACAAATACAGAAAACTGTCAGGAAAGACTCCTTTTTGACTGTTAGAAAGGAAGATAGTGATGTATATAAAATCATATGTTGAACAAAATTGGTTGAATGTATAAAATGTCTCTGGCATTTAATAAATACTGAGGATACAGAGATACCAAAAGACCACTCAGTCCTGCCCTCAAGAGGCGTATAACACAGTTGGGATGGCAGATAAATAATTCGATATACAGGGTAGGATATGATAAATAGTATTCATTTATTTCCTCCACAAATAGTTTTTAATAATATTAAATACTTAAACACTAAGTTTAAAGGAGTGAAATTTAAGTTAGTAACATTAGAAAATTCATAAATGTAGAATGAAGCAAATATAATATTTAGACATTATTATATGATAAGTTTTAATAATTATTAGGGTTTATAATATATTATTATAATATAATAGAAATTAGCAACATTAGTTAGAAAGTATGAGAGGAGAGATTTTTAAAACAAATTGTGTATTTAAAAGAGAATTCTCTGTAGGGGAGGAGATATTATCTAGATTAGGTGGTAACACTGAGGTGAAGGGAATCTCCAGGTGGAGGAGGGAATACACATAAATAGAATGTGGTGGTTTTTTACTATAAGATTTTAGCTAAGCAGGCACGGAATTTTCTGAACTACTTTCCCTGTATAATTAGGATTTGGCACAAAGAGCTTCAAGTGAGATTTGGAAGGTACAAGGGGAGCAGCAGTCATTACAGAAGATTAGTACAAGCCTCCATGCATGGCCAGCCCTTGGCACATTCGCCGCTGATTCACGGAGGCTTCTCTCACTGGTGTGCCTAGACCCACAGCTCCTCTGCCTGCTGTCAGATGGCTTCCTTCAGCTTTTCCAAGTCCTGAGTCAGACACATGTGCAACTCTGGGGTGAAAGACACCGGCTTCTTCTGCAGATTACCTGTATCATTTGGGTTTGAAGCATATTCTGATTTGTCTTTGAGAATACCAGTTTATTCTCAAGGGTTTTAGATTGTCCTTTCTTTCTTTCTTCTTTCTTTTTTTTTTTCTCTCTTTCATTTACAGCTTTTCTTCCTGACGGCTTATCTACTGATCAAAGCAACTTCTACCTCACCACCAGGTACAGAGGCAACTGCTTCCATAGATTTCTTCAGCAGTTTTCCTTAGCCATCTTCTTGGTAAGTGACTTTTCTCTGATGCTTCAACCATCTCCTGGAACTTTACTTCACCCACTTTCCCCAGAATTTCGTAAGCCATAAATCCTTCTAATGTGTTTTATTTTATATCACTTACAGTTGTTCTGGTTCCATGATTGACTCCTAATCCATACTTGTGCTAAATAATTAAAAATGTTCATCTAGCAACTATAAATAAATGGTGTGTCGGGAGGAGAAGATGAATGTGGGGAGTAGCAGAAAATAAAGCCAGAAAGAAATCACATTATAATCTATTTTTAGAGTAGGATTTTTATTTCTATTTTCTACAAACCTCATTTGCTGCTTGTGAAAAGGGACTGCAGTGGCTATATCTACAACAGAAAAAAAAACAGTAGATTAGACTATTGTACATTCAAGAATATAATGTTAGAAATCTGTACACAGGTAAGAGGGTGGGTGGAGAGGCGGGGAGAGATCAGAGTGAAGTACAGATAAACCTGAATAAATATTTTAAAGCATATTTGGTGCTTGTCTTGCCATGAGTCTTTGCACTAGCAATGATGTCCCAAACTCAAATCCTTGGTTCTGTTTTTCAAAGTACCTATAAGTCATAACATAGTGGATGTATTAATTTTATAACTTATTGAATGTGAGTGAGTATGGATAGGCATACTGAATAAAAATATATTTCTTAACTCCTCTTTATCAGGAACATTTGAAATCCTCTGGATCTTTGGCATCAAAATATGAAGGTCATTTCATTGAGGGCCCAACATTTTCACAGAGAACATTTGAGAAGGGAGATCACAATAAAATATCAAAAAAAAAAAAAAAAAGAAAGAAAGCAAGCTACAGTAAAAGAATTATTGCTACTTATATATGCAAACGAAGACTGAGGACAACTATTATCAGCTTTCTACTCTTAAGAATTATTTAAGTTGCTACTCCTACTGCTACATTTGGACATTGGTTTACCATGCCATTTTTCCTTATATATATATATATAAAAGACTTTAAAATTAAAAATGGTAGTATGCATGTTTTCAGGCCAAATATATATTTCCAAACTGTTCTCAATTTGTTACTATCACATTTTTTACTCCTGAGTAATCATTAACATTGAGTAATAGAGACAGAATTATTTATGTGTACATAAAGATTCTCATGATAATTTTTGTTTATTTTTCCTTTTCTGAGTTGAAAAGCAGCCGTTTTCAACATAGCTAATTGTTGCTACAGTATCATTTTAAATTAATGTGGTACAGTGTATACTGAAATAGCAATGGAAAAACATTTAAATTTTAACAATGCTCTATTCAGGTAAATATCCCTGCAGGAATCAAAATTAATAAATATTATCTTCAGTAGACATAATAAAATATAATATTTTTAAGAGGAGTTGTTATTGTACCCAATATCTTCCATTTGATGTTTGTGAAAAGTTCGTTCATTGCCATAGCTCAATAATAATCCATTTTACAAATATACCACAATATTAACCTATTCTTCTGTAAATAGACATATGGGTTTCTTTCCTTACTTTACATCATATTAAACTTTTATATTATGAACAGTTCATTGAATCTACTAATCCATGTGTGTAGAATTTATATCTTTATGATATTGATTTTTGTTACTAGAGGTATAATATGTCTTTCCAATTATTTGAATCATTTTTAATGTTTTAAAATTTAAATACATTTAATTAATATATATGTATCTGTTTGAAAGCTTACTGCAATGCTAAACAGGTAAATATTCAGAACAGCCGGAAAAAATAGTTGAACTGCCACTTTAATTACTGACTTTTTAAAAAATTAATTTTAAGCAGAAATAGGATACTGTTTCCTCTGCCACATTTCTGTCACTCATGGCCATAATCTCTCGAGTTGTATAAGGGAAGTTGTCTGTTCAAATCACGCAGTGTTCTTATGTCACAAACCAAAACCTGAGTCTATTAGGCCGAGCTAATCTACTTTGACCTGGGTAATCTCCATCCTGGGATGATCTGATCTGCCATGGCTGTCAGATTTGGGTGGCTTCTACTCCTCAAAGAATTCTCAGAATCCCAAATTGCACCCCATCTCACTAAGAGTGTGTAGAGGAAAAGAGAGAAGGATAGAAAAAGAGAAGGAGGAAAAGGAAGTATCTATTTATCTACATGTTTATATCTATACCTTTATTTATACTCACAGTAAAGGACATTTGTCAGAATAGCCCCCAAACACTATTGCCACACCAACATCTATTAAAATATAAACCATCTTTAATAAATACTGAGTTGTGTAAATATTTATTTGCATGCAAAATAAAAGCTCCTTAGTATTCTTAAGCCAGGCTGAGCAATCAACAGATGATTTTGATAAATGTCTATTCATTGCCTGAACATTTCTACTGCAATATAAAACAAATATTTCATCTATATTTTATTTTTGCTCCATGAATGATTCTAATCAGTGTTATTTTTAGGATTAAATTTGGAAAGTAATGTAAATATTGGAGGGGAATGGGTGTCTAGGAGGATTTGCTGGTTCATAGTCATTATAATAGTCTCAATATACAAGATAATTTGAAACTCTAGGTCCCCTTTTGCTCAGGCAGTCTAATTGTTTATGTCCAAGAATTTTGCTCTAAGTAATGTTCTTCATGTTAATAAATATAATAAAAACATACCCTTTTCTGGTAGTTGTTTTCTTTTAATATTAATATGTCCTTTTTCTTCATGATTCTGAAAACAAATATGAACTGCTATGTAAATATTGATCAACAAATACTTCATGACATTCCCTTTTGAAATGTGTATGGCTTTATGGCCACTATTTAGACATTTCATTTATGTCATGGGTTTTGTTTTCTATTTTTGCTGCTGTTGCTGTTTCAAATCAGGGCTTGATATTGATGGGGCCAGATTAGGAAGTAAAGAACCACAGTAGTCCTCTCTCCTTCATCTCTTCCTGTGTTAATAAATGCTTCCATGATCTAATAAAAGAGCAAACAGGGAAAACAATAAGAGGAATCAGAAAGTGAAAATAAAACAAACAAATCTAGAAACAAGCAAATTTTATCGTGAGTTTTGGGAACTTTCTATAGAGATTTCTCAATTCCTGTTTCTACTCCAAATGCATTCATGTGACTAGCATGCTCAGTGAATTGGGCATCTTCTGCGCTTTAAAATCACCCATTTAAGAAAAATTTATTAATACTCTGATCCTCTTAACTCTATTGTATTTGCAGGTTCAGCATGGCCTCTGCTGCTGAAAAGACCGTGTGTAATGTAAAAAGTGTGTTTAATTCAACCTTATATTAATAATTCATCTATAACTTTGAAATTCAGATTATCATTTTATTGACTAGTCAACATGTGCAAGTCACCATTAAACACCGTACATGTATTATTTTCTTCACTTTTTACAGAAGCCTCATTCTGAATTTACATGTTATAAGTGATATAGCTAAGGTGTAGAGAAGGTGTGTGCACGCAAAAAGTTACACAATTCATATCAGACTGAGCTGGGACATAAATTCCAGTTGCTTCAAACTTCTTAATGTACTGTCACCACAAATTAAGTATCTAATTGGTAATTTACAAGGAACAGAAACTTATTAACTTACCGTTCTGGAGGCTGGAAAGTCCAAGATCAAGGTGTCCCTAGGTTAGAGCCCAGTTTCTCTGATTCCAAGATGGTGCCTTGCATGTGGTATCCTCTGGAGAGCAGGGGAATGCAGGATTCTCTTGACCCTCTGCAGGAAGGAAGAGGGTCAAGAGAAAAAAACCTAACCCTAAAAGCCCTTTTATTAATGCACTAAATCCACTCATGAGGGTGGAGCGCTTGCAGTCTAATCACATTTTATTGGCCCCACATGTTAATATAGTTACAATGGCAATTAAATCTCAACATGAATTTTGGAGGAGACATTCAAACTACAGCAATCTAATCTGGCCTGACCACCCAAAACTTACACCTTTCTCACATACAAAATACATTTATTCCATCCCAGTAGCCTCTAAAATCTTACATTGTTCCAACATCAACTCGTAAGTCGGAAGTCCAGAGTCCCATCTAAATTAGATACGAGTGAGGCTCAAAGCATAATTCACCCTGAGGCAAATTCTCTCCAGTTATGAGCCCATGACATTAAAAAGGTTACATACTTCCAAAAGGCAATACTGGGATAAGAATAAAATAGACATCCCCATTCCCAAATAAAGAAATAGTCAAGAAGGAAGTAGTAACAGGTACTAAGTAAGCCCAAAACACAACAGGGCCAGCACATTAAATCATAAGGCTTGGGAATAATCTTTGACTTTATATGCCATCTTCCAGATACACTGGGGTGTGAGCTGGACTCCCCCAAGTCCCCAGGGAACCCAACACCTATGACTTTGCTGGGCTTAACCCAAAATGCAGCTCTCATGGTTTGGAGTCAGGCACCTTCATCTTCTCCAGGCTGGCATGGCATGCTGGTACTTCTACAGTTCTGGAGTCTCAAGACTCCAGGCATTATCCTAGTAGGGTCTCTTTGCAATGTTTCCTCCCCTGAAAAAAAGTTTGTTTGTACGTCAAGGTTCTTTATGACACCCTTTGAAATCTATGAGGAGGAGCCATGCCTCCATAGGTCCTGCATGGTGTGTGCCTTAAAATTAGAACCAACTGGATGCGACTAAGGATCACCACTTGCACCATCTGGAGCAGTGGCTCAAGAGTACCCTGGGCGTACTCTAACCACAGCTATAATGGCTGAGTAGCACTGTGCCAGACTATGGGGAGCAAAGACCCTAGGTTACACTGGACCACAACGCTGAGGTCCCAGGCATACCCTGGGCCCATTCTCCAAAGCAATTCTGCCCTCAACGCAGTAGGACTCAGAGCCTATGATGGGAAGGGCAGCCTCAGACATGTCCAAAATGCATTTGGGGGGTATTTTTCCCATTGTCTTATTGCATAGCACCTGGTTTCCTCCTATCCACAGTAATCTCTTTCTCAAACAGTTGGTTGACCACACATTTGGTATTCCCTCCAGAACACACTTATTCTTTATATCATCTGGCTGAGAGTTTTCTAGATATTTATGTTATGCTTCCCTTTTAATCATAAATTGTCTTTAAATCATTTCTATATGCTTACATCTTAATATACACAATTAAAAGAAGCTATACAGCACCCTGAATGTTTTGTTGCTTAGATATTTCTTCTGACAGATACCTTAGTTCATCAATCTTAAATTCTGCCTTCCATAAAGCTCTAAGTCATCGACACAATTCAGTCAAGTTGTTTGCCACTTTATAACAAGGATGACTTTTACTCATTTGCATCTGAGAACTCCTCATAATTGCCTTTACTGTCTATATTCCTATCAACATTGTTTTCACCCACTTAAGTAATCTCTAAAAAGTTTCAGACTTTTCCTGTAACATTCCTCTTCTTCTGAACCCTCACCAGACTTTTTCAAGCATTAGCTTAAAAACTGTTTCAGCTTCTATTCCACCATCCAGTTCTAAAGCCACTTTCCCATTTTGAGGCTGTGTTATAGAAACGCTCTGCTTCTCTGGTACCAATTTATTTGTGATACTATAATGGTATACCGGACATTGTACAATTTATAAGAAACTGAAATTTATTGGCTCACGATTCTGGAGGCTGGGAGGTTCAAAGTCAAGGGATCAGCAGGTCATGGCCTAATTTCTCTGCTTCCAAGATGGTGCCTTGCATGTTGGAAATGCTGGATTCTCACATTTCAAGATGGAAGGGGGCCAACATAGAGAGTCCACACCAAAAATATCTTTTATTAAGATATTAAACTCACCCATAAGAATGTATCCCAATGGTCTAATCACTTTGTAAAGTTTCTATCTCTTAATGCTGTTACAGTTGCAATTAAATCCCACCATGCACTTTGGAGGGGACGAATATTAAAACAATAGCACTCATACACTGTCCTTATTGTTAAAGTACATATTATAATATCTATTTCACAAACTTCTTAGAAGGAGTAATTCCAAATAATTGTAGGCACAATTCAAAAATAAGAACAAAGATAATCACTAGAGGAGTGATTATTCAAATACAATCTTATGGAAATTCAGTAATAAAATAGCCAGAGCAAGATAATACCATTAATTACTAATGTTTGGAATATTAATTGCTTGGCTTTTAAAAAACTTTTCTGTTCATTTTTACTTTTGTTTACTTTTCTGTTCATGACCCACTCTTTGTTAGCCAGAGACTTCCACGTGCCTTTTAGAAGAATTAGGATTGCTGCAAAAGAAACAAAAACAGAATCAATGCGCAGTTTATGACTTCTAAAACCGGCATTTATGTACTTATTTTTTAAAGTCAAAGTTTTTTCTTGTTTTTGTTTGCCTGTTGGTTTGTTTGTTTGTTTTGAGACAGAGTCCCACTCTGTCGTCCAGGCTGGAGTGCAGTCGTGCGATCTTGGCTCATTGCAATCTCCGCCTCCTGGGTTCAAGAGATTCTCCAGCCTCAGCCTCTTGAGTAGCTATGATTACAGGCGCTTGCCACCATGCCCGGCTAATTTTTGTATTTTTAGTAGAGACAGGGTTTCACCATTTTGGTCAGGCTGGTCTCAAACTCCTGACCTCAGGTGATCCACCTGCCTCGGCCTCCCAAAGTGCTCTGATTACAGGCGTGAGCCACCATGGCTGGCCAAAAGCCGAAGTTTTTAATTGTATTTATTCTCTATGATTTATCAAGACATGGAGTAAGAAAGAGTGTTTATGAAATGATAATGGAATTCAAGAAGAGACAGCATCCCCTTTTCTTAAGAAATCAGATAAAAATGACCTAGAAGTCAAGTAAGAAAGAAGAGCTGGTTTGGGCTTAGTCTTTGTAAAGTTCACAAGGAACATCCAGAATGCAAAATGGTGGTTTTGAGTGAGGCTCACTTAAATTTCACACAAAATACATTCAGGGTTAGGCTACTGCAATTATCTGCCTTGTTTTATTTGTGAACTTCAGCTTTCGCACTTGCCCATGTTATAACCACATTGCTATCTCTCTGCCTCTTTCAGCTAGGCGCAGTGAAATTGGTGGCAGGCATTTGTTTTTTAACAAAAGGTAGCTCAAGCCAGCCACCTAACTTTACAATTCAAGGAACCAGAAAACATAAACTATGCTGAAAAATAGCAGAAAGGAGGAAATGATAGAGACTAGAAGATAGAACAATAAAGTAGGGAAAACATCAATAGAAAATATCAAGGAAACCAAAAGTTGGTTCTATAAAAAGACTGTTAAAATGTAAAAGCCATTACCTAGATAGACTAAGAAAATAAGAGAAAAGGTTCCAATTACTAAAATCAGAAACTACCACCAATTCTACAGAAATAGAAAGGATTATAAAAGTTCTACGAACAATTGTACACCAACGAACTCAACTTAGATGAAATGGGCAAATTGCTATTAACACAAAACTTACCAAGGCTATATCGCAAAGAAATTTAAAATCTGAATATGCCTATAGCTAATAAGGATATTGAATAAGTAATCAAAAAATACCTTCCAACAAAGAAAACCCTGGGCCTGATGGCTTAACTGGTAAACTCTACCAAACATTTAAAGCGCTAACACCATTATTTCATTTTATTTTTTTTCAAAAAATTGAAGAGGAAATACTTACTAATTTTTTTCGATGAGGTCAGTGTGACCCTGACACCAAAGCCAGAAAAAGACACTATACAAAATATGAAAATACAGACCAATGTCCCCTATAAATATTAATGCTAAAATCCTCAACAAAATGCTAGCAAATCAAATCAGCAGCATATTAAAAGGAATATATACATCATGTCAAGTGAGATTTATTCCTGGAACACAAAGATGGTTCAACGTATGAAAATTAACCAATATATCATACTGCAGTAACAGAATGAGGTAGAAAAAAAGACATGATCATTTCAATTGATGCAGAAAATGTATTGACAAACTACAACACCCTTTCATGATAAGCACAGTCAACAAAGTTGGAATATAACACAGCTGCCTAAATATATATTTAAAAAGTTATGTATAATAAAAAAACACAGTAAATGTCATATTTGATGGGAGAAAAACTGAAAGCTTTTCTTCTAAGATCAGGAATAAGGCAAGGATATCTGCTTTGGCACCTCCTATTCAGTGTAGTACTAGGAGTTTTAGTGAAAACTACTGGGTAAGAAAAATTACAAGACATTTTACTAGAAAAGAAGAAAAAAAAACTGTCAGTGTTTGCAGATGATATGATCTTATATGCAGAAAACCATAAAGAATCTACAGAAAAACTTTTACAACTAATAAATAAATTCAGCAAAGTAGCAGGATACAAAGTCAACACATGCAGAAATCAGTTGCATTACTATACACTGGCAATAAACAATAAATAAGCTAAAAATAAAATCAGGAAAAGAATTTTGCATCCAATAGAATAAAAAAGAATAATGTTTAGCAATTAACTTAAACAAGAAGGTACAAGACTCGTGCAATGAAAACTTGAATATGTTGCTAAAAGAAATTGGAGACATAAATAAATGGAAGTGTATCCCATAATTATGGATTGGAAGAGTTAATATTAAGATGTCAATACTGCCCAAAACAATCTACAAATTTAATGCAGTCCCTATAAAAATCCCAATAACGTTTTTTGCAGAAATTAAAATAAAATCTTAAAATTTGTTTGAAATCCCAGGAGACCTTGAGTAACCAAAACAATCTTGAGAAACAAAGCTGGAGAACTTAAAACACAACCAAACAATGCTATAGTAGTAAAACAGTGTGGAGCTAACATAAAGACAGACATATAGACCAATGAAATAAAATAGAGATCCCAGAAATAAACCTTTACATATGTATCGAAATAACTTTTGACAAGGGTGCCAAAAACATTCAATAGGAATGACCAGTCAATTCAACAAAAGGTGCTGTGAAAACTGGATATCCACATGCAAAAGAACGAAGCCAGACCTTTATTTAACACCATATATAAAAATTAATTCAAAATGGATCAAAGACTTACACTTAAGAGTTAAAAATATAAAACTCTTGGAAAAAACAACGCAAAAGCTTCAAAGGTTGAATTTGTCAATGATTTCTTGCATATAACACCAAATTTTGTTTTCCTTTTGGCAAACAAAATTTGGCAAACAAAAGAGAAGCTAGAAAATTTGGAGAAGCTATGAAAATTTGAAAAATTTCTGTGTTAAAAACCACAAAAAGCAGAACAAAAAAACAACCTAGAGAGTGAAAAATGTTTGGAAATCATGTATCAGATAAGAGATTAGTAGCCGGATATATCAATAACTCCTGAAAACTCAACAAAAAACAAACAACCTCAAACAATCTGATTCAATAATAGACAAAGGACTATTAAAAGTGATGCTTGGCCGGGCGCAGTGACTCACGCCTGTAATCCCAGCACTTTCGGAGGCTGAGGTGGGCGGATCATCTGAGGTCGGGAGTTCAAGACTAACCCGACCAACATGGAGAAACCCCATCTCTAAAACTACAAAATTAGCCAGGCGTGGTGGCACATGTCTGTAATCCCAGCTACTCAGGAGGCTGAGGCAGGAGAATCACTTGAACCCCTGAGGCAGAGGTTACGGTGAGCCAAGATTGCGCCATTGCACTCCAGGCTGAGCAACAAGAGCGAAACTCCGTCTAAAAAAATAATAATAATAAAATAAAATAAAGTGATGTTCAACATCACTAATAATTAGGGAAATGCAAATCAAAACTGCAGTGACATAATACATCATAAACATTGTTATGACTGCTATTAAAATAACAGAAAAGTGTTAGTGATAATGTAGAGTACTTGAAACTCTTGTGCATTGGTTGTGGGAACGTTAAATGGTAGTCACTGTGGAAAACATTATGGCGGTTCCTCAAAACATCTAAAACAATTACCATGTGATCCAGCAATTCCACTCTTGGGTACATACCCAAAATAATTAAAACCCAGGTCTCCAAGAGATATTTGCACCCTCCTTTTCATAGCAGCATTATTCAAAATAGTAAAATTGTGAGAACAACCCAAGTGTTCATCAATAGATGAATGAATAAATAGAATGTACTATATACAGAGACAATGGAATATTATCCAGCCATTAAATAGAAGCAAATTTTGACATATGCTACAACATGATTGAACCTTGAGAGCATTGTGCTAAATGAAATAAGTCATTACAAAAAGATCAATCCTTATGATTCCACTTCCATGAGTTATATACTTAGAATAGTCCAAGTCATAGAGGCTAAGGGTAGAATAGTAGTTATCATGGACTGGAGGAAGGTAGGAATGGGGAGATCTGCTTAATGTGTACAGAGTCTCAGTTTTGAAAGATAAAATGATTTCTGGAGATGGATAGTGGTGATGGTTACACAGCATTATGAATGTTAACACAACACAACTCTACACTTAAAGACGGTTAAGATGGTAAATTTTATATTATGTGTATTTTACCACAATAAAAAAATTGAAAAAAGAAATATAGATTCAGCCATTCCCAAAAACCAGCTGACACTTGGTACCCAGCCCATGGAAGGGTTGGGATGATGGCTTTGGATGCCAGCAGGGAAATGAGGTGTTGTGAACAAGGTAAAGGATGCCTGTTTGGGTAATGTGGTGTGGAAAACAGGGATTCAGCCAGCATTATCAGATTACAAGCTAGGAATGTAGTAATTGTGGCCTAAAGAGTTCTAGAGAAGATATGGCTGAACAATGTGTTTTTCTGTGTGTACAGTATTACATTAAAAATAAATTTAACATAGTCATGAAATGAATTACTATTTATCTTTCTCTGCATAATCTAGCTAAGACTTGGATTTGTTGTTACTGTCAATGAAGCATAGTAACAACCTTTGAGAGCCATTCGATGCCAATAGTCATGGGTATCATAAAGGATGATGCTGTGCCATGAATAAAGATGTAATCTGCGTTACATAAATGACATTAGGAAACCACAGAAGCAAGAAGACCAAATGTTTTAACACAAATAGATTCTGACAGGCCATGGCATTGTAATAGTGGCATTGTTACATTTTTCCTCTGGGTTAAAGATATGAAATTAGCCAGGTAGATTGCATATGAAAATAAAGAATGTGAAAAGATAGCTCCTGGACAATAACAGAAAGTAATGATGACTGGACATTATAAGAATATTTATGTGTATTCACTGGAAAATAAACAAATACATAAGTACCTCTCTCCACCCTCAATTTTTTTAATCTTCATTGACATGGACCTTAAAATTATAAAATATTTTAAATCAAATTGTTTCTGTTTTCATTTTTGTTTTGAGATGGACTCTCATTCTGTCACCCAGGTTGGAGTGCAGTGGTGTGATCTCTGCTCACTGCAAGCTCTGCTTCCAGGGTCCTGATCCAAGCAATTCTCCCGCCTCAGCCTTGCAAATAGCTAAAATTACAGGCATGCACCACCACGTCTGGCTAATTTTTTTTTAATTTTTAGTAGAGAGGAAGTTTCACCGTTGTTGGCCAGGCTGGTCTGGAACTCCTGACCTCAACTGATCCACCCATCTTGGCCTCCCAAAGTGCTGGGATTACAAGCATGAGCCACTGCCCCTTGAGCCACTGCCCCATTCACCAAATTGTTTATATAAAAAGAGCTCCACAAAAACAGTTGCTTATGCAGTGAGCCATGATCGCGGCATTGAACTATAGCCTGAGTCACAGAGTAAGACTCTGTCTAAAAAAAAAAAAAGAAAAATTGCCTAGTGTCTGCACACCCTATAGAAGATGTTGGTCATATAATCAAAATTATTTCTAATACAGATAGAGGTATGGTACAAGTTAGACTTTCTAGTACTTAAAAACACTCTTGTCAATTGCTTTTAATTGTTATATATCACTGGATATCACTGGATCATTGGAAATTTGGACTTTATGATTCTACACTACTTTTTAAAAATCAACAGTAATGAAAACACAAATTATTTTTATATTATTTGTTAATTGGAAAGACACAACTTTTTGTTATTAATTGGACATTGTGTCAATTTTTATTGGACTATTACAGATTTACTAGTTAGTTTCAATAATATTTTATCTTGATTTTTAAAATAGCATGTGATCCTTGAAAAACTATTAAAAAAGAATAAATAAATAAAAGAAGTTAATCCTCCCTGCCAAGTATTACTACCAATGGCATATTGCACTTTATTTGATATTTTATTTTATGTATTATTTGGATGCTTTTTAAATTTTTTAAAAATAAGAATGAATCGCAGATAGAATGTACCTAATAATACAATTGTACTCAATTTAATAGCATGGTAATGATATTTTGTTAATATATATCATAAACAGTCAACAAACATTCAAACTCGCAAGGAAGTTGTTATTGGATCTCCAAAGACAGACAAAGTTTATGTTTAAGGATTTCTAAATTCAATGTAAATATGATATTTTAACAAGGAAGTACAATATTTACATTATTTCACCAATGCATGGATGTGACAATACAGTAGTTACATGTTTTTCCAAACAAATTAAAACCAGCTATTCAAATACCCTCTGAATTTTATATTCTACTTCTTAATGCAAAGATGTGAAAACCACAAAATTAAAACAGTTTTTAAAAATAGCATATGCAGAAATTATTTTCTTTAATTATTGAACTCCTTAAATAGTGGGCAATTTATCATATTTATTTATCAGTAAGCAAATCCATTGCAAATTTTAAAACCATTTCAAAATATTTCATATTTTTAAGGTACTTTTTTTTCAGTATACATCACCTATTTCTACAAATATGTAAATTAAATAATTCTAGGTAAATCTCTTTTTTCTACCAATAGGTGGCACTAAAAATGTGTATATTTCAATAATAAAGTATGTTCACCGCCACGTCGGTTTAAAATGCCTTTTCCTATAAGGCAATTTCAGCTGTAATTTGAGTTAAGAACACTTATTAACAGTAAGATTACTCTGATATGAACAGGAAGATTTTCATTAGACAAATACAATATAAAATGATTATAATGATGGACCATTACATGAATATTTTGCTTTGCTGGTAATATAAACTTTGTATTGTGATCAACTAAAATTACTTATTATTTAGTAAATTAGATATTATATTTTCCTTTATTATTACATTATTATTATTGGATAAGTTTGCCATTTTCACCTTACTCAATGTTGTTAACGTTTATCTGAGTAAACAGTGCATATAAAAGAATTCTACAGAATTTAGAAGCATCTTCAATTTGCTTTGACTATTTATAAATATATTCTTTGTTTTGTAATATTTAGTAAAACTAGGAGAAAATATCTAAGTATTCATATTTGTATTAATTGTTCTACTAGCACTCTTCATTTTACCCATGTGTATATACTTAAAATTATTTTCATCCTAGTATTATAAAAATCCATAGGGCCAGGCACGTTGGTTCATGCCTGTAATCCCAGCACTTTGCAAGGCCAAGGCGGGTGGATCACGAGGTCAGGAGTTCAGCACCAGTCTGGCCAACATGATGAAACCCCTTCTCTACTAAAAATACAAAAATTAGCCATGCATGGTGGCGGGCGACTGTAATCCCAACTACTTGGGAGGCTGAGGCAGGAGAATTGCTGGAATGTGGGATGTGGAGTTTGCAGTGAGCCAAGATTGCACCACTGCACTCCAGCCTGGGCAACAGAGCGTGATTCCGGATTAAAAACAAAACAAAACAAAAATACTATGTCTCAGTCTTTTAGAATACTTTTTAATGTAGCTTGTACAAGAAGTTTATTTCAAGAACTCCTAGGGGGAAATAAAACCTTATGCTATTCAATGTGCATTGTTAACAGCAGTTTTATTAAAATGATTTATTGCTATAAGACAAATTCTAATGATATTCTTATATTATAACTGTATTTTATTCTGGGCCTGGTTGGTGTGATTTATTCAGATTTTCTCAGAAAGTCTGAACCACTGTGTAGCTGTAGCTATTAAATAGCAAATGTGTTTTATATTATAATAATAAACATGCATTTTTCATTCTTCAACTTTCCAATAATCAGATATTCTTGAGTAGTTTTAGTGCTTTTATTGGATCCCATTGAAGTCTTATTATCTTTTACAATTTGTCTCCACTGTGCTTCTGATTCCTATTTTCTGCTCTTAAAGCCTACATGGGAAAATAAACTTAACCTGACATACAGTTTGCTTTAATTCTATGTCCAGTGTCTCATCTCTGATCAGAGATAGATCAATAAGAAACACCTTTATTTGTCCTCTTTGCTGGCAGGAATTCAGCTTACCTTCATTCCTTTCTTGAGCTGCACAAATCTTATTTCTTGATGCCCTCCACCCCACTTGACTACTTATAGAGACTAACACACACTCCTGAGTTCCCTCCCTTGATCATCCTCTTCTCTTCAAATCACCATAATTGGATTTTGTGTTTTTAGGTTTATAGAATAAGGAAAAACAAACAAACACACAAAAACACATTAATCACTATAGGAGACAAACAAACTTAAACCAGAAAGATACTTGTTATTTTAAGTTTTAAATGCAGGGAAATATTCAGGCATATTTAAAGATGGTTGCATCTAGGGCCTTGGAGTAGTCAGTTTCCAAGGTAACTCCCAGTGATCCTTGGCTCTTAGAATTCACACTTCTGTGTAGTCCCTCCCACATTGTACCAGGGTTGGCATGTGTGACCAGGAGTATATAGCAGAAGGGATGTTACTTTCAGAATTATGTTATTAGAAGTCTGTGGTTTTGTCTTAGGCACTGACTTTCTTGCTCACTGGGTCTCTGTCATTTGTTCCGAAGGAAAGCAGATACCATGTTATGGAAATGCCATGAGGAAAAGAAGTGAGGTCTCCAGTCAACAGACCACATAGAATTGAAACCTGTCAACAAACAAGTAGTGAGTTTGGAAGCAGATCCTCCAACCCCAGTTGGGCCTCATAAGAGACCCTAGGACTAAAACACAAGCTAAGCTACTTCTGGATTCCTGACAAACAGAAACTAAGAGGTGATAACTGCATATTGCTTCAAGCTGCTACTTTTTAGAGTAATTTGTTATGCAGAAGTAGGTAACTAACACAGATCTCAAACAATATTATTGGAGTCTGCATCTCTCTGTTTTTGGCTGTGATAACATTAAGTTGCATCAAATGCAAATAAATAGAAATGAATTCTGGTGCTCAAATAATGCAGTCATGATCTATCTCTTTATCATGTGGATTCTAAATCAGGAGTTTATAAACTACAAATTGCTTGTCAAAAACTTACCATCTGTTTTTGTAAATAAAGTTTTATTAGAACACTACCACTTCATTTACATTTTGTCTATGGCTTTCATGCTACAGTTGCAGAGCTGGGTAATAAAGACAGAAAGCAGATGGCCCACAAAGCCCAAAATGTGTGCTGTTTAGCTCTTTACAGAAAAGTTAGCCAACCCTTGTCTACATGGTGGACAGTATACACATTGACTTGCATGATTCCTGGTTAGTAGCAACTGAAAAAATAAAAAATAAAAAAATCCGTAACTTTGACAGAGAAAGCTTAAGAGAGAACTCTAAATTACCTGTCTTGGACCATGTGCCTTCGCGCCAATCATGTGGTCATGTGGAAACGTTCCTGTATTGGCCAAACTCATTCATGTGGTCATTCTTACTCTTTAAAGAATAGGATAAGATACATTCCAGCCAGATGAAATTGGTTCCCCCAGAAAAGATGCATGTTGTTACTAGAAGAAATGTATTTGTATCTAGGTGTACTTAGGACTAGATGGGAAGTTGAGTGAGATGTTCACATTAAAACACTATAGAAATACACTAAAGAAAAATATTACTATAATGAAAATGGTAAAGTAATAGAGATTTCAGAAATTCTCCAAAGAATCAGGTCTCTCTGGCATTATTACATTTTGTAATAATGTTACTATATTATGCAAAACAGGAGTATCTTTTATTACTACGGGAAAAGAATGTCCTCATGCCTGTCATGCTGATGTGGGAACAAAGAAGAAATGACATCTCCACCCTCAGTTTTTATAACAATAGTCTCTCAATTTGATTTCTAGATAATCCTCCTCTACATTTCATGTTCCCTCCATAGGCTTCTTGCTGTCTCTTGAGGCTTTAATTTGCCTTCCCTAGGTTTTTATTACTTTTGAACTACCACCATCTATGGTCCTCAGTAGGGGGCTCCTCTCTGCTCATGGTTTTGGTCATTCTCTGTATGCTGACAGCTACACAGGAAACTCTGGGGCTCAGATATTGCTCCTCTTTCCTGATCTTCTCACCTGTCTACCTATATCTCTGTTTAAACACATGATAAAATCTTAAACCAATGTAGCTGAGAATTATAAAGCATCTACAGAGCTTACTGTCCACATAAGTATGGTTTTACTATTCTGCTGTCTTCATCAATATGACTTTACTTTTTGAGAAAATTCTTGACCAGGAAGAGAAATGTTGCAAATAATGTTAATGTTTTACTACAGGAAAATTCTGGAAGACCTGTCAACTCCCGTATGAAAAGCTAGAAAAACAGTTTATACTTCAAGATTCTTTAATTTTTGCTTTCACATCTTCAACTTGCTGTGTCCCCCAATCGTTAACTATTATATTATGATTCTCACCCACTCCTAACCATGCCCTGCACCTCCTCCACTGCATCCCTGAACTGAAAGATTCACCTTAATCCAGGCTCTCAAATCTCATAAATATGCCAAGTTTGCCCTTTCTGCTCTAAGATGCTACCAAGACTGTGGTAGTGTTGTTCTCCCTTACTGTAGTAACCAATAAACTCACCTGTCTCATAAACATGTTTTTGGTGATATTTTATTAATCCAGTATTGGGCTTATCTAAAAGCAAGTATTTCTCCTTTGAACAGCTCCTGCTTCTCTTTGCTATCACAATTCTATTAATGAAAGATTTGCCTTTAATTTCATAGTAACTGGTTTTTCTCAGGGTTTGAAGAACCAGTGCACTAATTATGTTCATAATGAAAATCAAACAAGATCACTTTTTAAGTTCATGTTCTTAAAGCTACTGCACTAAAACTGTACCTTTCATAAATAATTTAAATATTATTCTTTTCTTCTCTCAAAGTGCTATGCTGTAACTTTCTATTTGTCTTCTATTTGTTTATGATATTGATATCAACATTCGCTAAGAACAGACAGAAGAGGAAATATCCTTGCTATCTTTCTCTCCTTAACCATCTATGTGCAATCAATGCTCAGATTCTGTCATTTCTATTTTGGAAGTATAATTTAGATCTTTTTCCACTTTCACAACAGCTTCAGTAAATTTTACCCAAACTTTTACCAAATAATAAATTCTTAGTTTTCCATGTCTGCCTTTAGTGGTCATTGTTAAAAATAGTAACACCACAGTGAGTTTTTATAAGAAACAAAACCTTAATTTTAACTTATATGTATAAATATCAGAAGTGTTTTATTGATTTTGAAAGGGTAATAAGAAAAAATATTTACAATTTGATTAAGAATAACGTAACATAATAAATAACATAACAGTTCCAAATCCTGGTGCCATCAATAAAAAGTATGTGCACAGTACCTGGCCCATAGTAATAGTTTAATAAATGTTTGTGGAAATGAATACAAGAAATTAACTTACGAGAATCAAGAACTGCTCTTCTGGCAGACATTGTCTACCTTACCATCAACAGTGCCCTTTCCTCCTTATTACTCTCACTGTAACACATCAGTCATGACCAGGAAGAAAGGTCTTCCCTTGCTTAGGACATTGTTGGCCTTGTGACTAAATTTCACTCAAGGGTATACAAGTATCTATATATTCATATGTTTCAACTTATAATTTAGACTCTGTTTGTATATTTATTTTGAAAAATTATATATATGTACACACACAGACACATATAATTTTACACAATATAATACAATTATATATTTATTTTAAACAATTATATATGTTCACACATATGTAATATAATATATGTGTGTTTAAAATAAATATGATTATATTATATTTTATAGTATATATTATATTTTTATAATATAATTATGTCTAAAAAGAATTCTTATAGTCACATTTAATATGTATGTATTAATATAATATAATTATATGTCTATGGACACACACTATATATTATATTATATGTAATATAACATATACAGATACATATAATTTACAGAAGTGGTCCTTGGAAATGAGTGGCACTGAATGAGCAAAATTTTATATAATATATAATTATATATTATATTATCATATATAATTATATTATCATTATAATATATGATATAATGTATATATGTATTTAGATATATATCTGTATATATAATACATAATTATATTATAATATATAATAACATATGTGTGCATACATATACAATTATATTAATACATGCACATATTAAATATGACTATAGAAATCCTTCTTAACACCTGGAATTCTTTTTAGACATAAAGTAACCTAAAAGCTAATAAAGCTTAAGCTTCAGGATCTCTCATTTGCGAGAAACACTTCTGTAAATTACTTCTTTGTAAGTAAATTTTCAAATTATCTAGATTTAAGTGTACTATTTATTTTATACCAGGATCCTGACTGATACTATATTTTCAAACAGAGTTCATAATTTGTCATCTCTTTCTCTCAGGTTTATCTCTGAATGAGTTTACCTAGTTTAAACTGAACAGCCGTTGCTTTCAATTCAGCTTCAGTTTACAATATTATAACTTTTCAGATATATTCTATAATTTGAAACAAGCAACGTTTTTATGCCTATTATGTTTGAAACTTGTGACAATTTTGCTCATCTAGTCTTATTAGAGACATTAAGTGGATTATTTTTAAGCAATTATATTCTGTAATTCTGTGACTATTTCAATAAAAATTGCTGATGACTAAGCTCCGAATCAAACAAACATGGTAGTATCATCATGTTGACTAATTAACAGTAAAATACAACCAGTAGAAGGTGCTGCACACATCACAGTACAATATATTTCAAGTGGTCCATAAATATAGCAGTAATACAGAGTGAATTATAGAAACCAAGTAGTTAAGTATGGATGTGGTGAGAGATCCATGAGGGAAGTTTGTGGCTCCAGAGCTAGACTATTCCTACACTGAACAATTAATCAATTAGAAATTGATAATTGCTGAGTCAGATAAAGTCGAATGCATACGCAGAGCCTACAACATGAAGCATTTAAAAGACATGAGGCAAATATAAAATAGAGCTCCCGCCCTGAGGATTTTAAAATCTAGTTAAGATGAAAGATATTTAAACAGATGGAATATGAATTACAGTATATAAGCAAGGCTATTATATTGTGATAGACGTTAATCATATCAGTTAAATGAATGTAAGAATATAAAAAGCAGACTCAAGGAATTATAGAAAATAAATGAACAAAGATGAGACAAAAAAATGAGCTTTTCGTAGTGTAAGGAAAAGTTAAGAAAAAAATATGGATTTGTAAGTAAAGAAAACATTTTGTTCTTAACTTGCTTTACCGATTCCTTAAATTAATTGTTTAAGTAGATTAAAGGAACACTTTTAAAGTTTAAACAATGGGCAAGAGATGCTAGGAATATAAATACAGAAAATTTAATGTTTCTTTTTTTTTTTTTTTTTTTTTTGAGACGTAGTCTCGCTCTGTCACCCAGGCTGGAGTGCAGTGGCTGGATCTCAGCTCACTACAAGCTCCCCCTCCCGGATTCACTCCATTCTCCTGCCTCAGACTCCCCAGTAGCTGCAACTACAGGCACCTGCCACCATGCCCAGCTATTTTTTTCTGTTTTAGTAGAGACGGGGTTTCACCGTTTGAGCCAGGATGATCTCGATCTCCTGACCTCGTGATCCGCCAGCCTCGGCCTCCCAAAGTGCTGGGATTACAGGCGTGAGCAACCGCGCCTGGCCAATGTTTATTTTTCTAAAACTCTCTTATCTGGAGTTTAATATTAGGAGTTCTTTTTTATTTACAAGTTTGTGAGTTAAATTTTTCTTTTTTTTTTTCTTTTTTCAAGAACAAATTTTTACTTATGTTTTATTTATATTTTTAGTCATATCCTAGGCATTGCAGCTTAGCAATTTATTCATGGGGTAGCACTTTCTAAATGGATATTAAGGGTTTAAACTTTTTGTCTTTCTTCTTTTTTTTTTTTAATTATACTTTAAGTTCTAGGGTACATGTGGATAACGTGCAGGTTTGTTACATATGTATACTTGTGCCATGTTGGCATGCTGCACCCATCAACTCGTCAGCACCCATCAACTCGTCATTTACATCAGGTATAAATCCCAATGCAATCCCTCCTCCCTCCCCCCTCCCCATGATAGGCCCCAGTGTGTGATGTTCCCCTTCCCGAGTCCAAGTGATCTCATTGTTCAGTTCCCACCTATGAGTGAGAACATGCGGTGTTTGGTTTTCTGATCTTGCGATAGTTTGCTGAGAATGATGGTTTCCAGCTGCATCCATGTCCCTACAAAGGACACAAAGTCATCCTTTCTTATGGCTGCATAGCATTCCATGGTATATATGTGCCACATTTTCTTAATCCATTCTGTCACTGATGGACATTTGGGTTGATTCCAAGTCTTTGCTATTGTGAACAGTGTCGCAATAAACATACGTGTGCATGTGTCTTTATAGCAGCATGATTTATAATCCTTTGGTTATATACCCAGTAATGGGATGGCTGGGTCATATGGTACTTCTAGTTCTAGATCTAGAGGAATCGCCATACTGTTTTCCATAATGGTTGAACTAGTTTACAATCCCACCAACAGTGTAAAAGTGTTACTATTTCTCCACATCCTCTCCAGTACCTGTTGTTTCCTGACTTTTTAATGATTGCCATTCTAACTGGTGTGAAATGGTATCTCATTGTGGTTGTGATTTGCATTTCTCTGATGGTGAGTGATGATGAGCATTTTTTCATGTGTCTGCTGGCTATATGAATGTCTTCTTTTGAGAACTGTCTGTTCATATCCTTTACCCACTTTTCGATGGGGTTGTTTGTTTTTTTTCTTGTAAATTTGTTTGAGTTCTTTGTAGGTTCTGGATATTAGCCCTTTGTCAGATGAGTTGATTGCAAAAATTTTCTCCCATTCTGTAGGTTGCCTGTTCACTCTGATGGTAGTTTCTTTTGCTGTGCAGAAGCTCTTTAGTTTAATGAGATCCCATTTGTCAATTTTGGCTTTTGTTGCCGTTGCTTTTGGTGTTTTAGACATGAAGTCCTTGCCCATGCCTATGTCCTGAATGGCATTACCTAGGTTTTCTTCTAGGATTTTTATGGTATTAGGTCTAACATTTAAGTCTCTAATCCATCTTGAATTAATTTTCGTATAAGGAGTAAGGAAAGGATCCAGTTTC
Source organism: Macaca fascicularis (assembly GCF_037993035.2). Classification (NCBI taxonomy): domain Eukaryota; kingdom Metazoa; phylum Chordata; class Mammalia; order Primates; family Cercopithecidae; genus Macaca; species Macaca fascicularis. The sequence goes on from NC_088379.1 coordinate 43,233,601, forward strand.
AGCTTTCTACTTATGGCTAGCCAATTTTCCCAGCACCATTTATTAAATAGGGAATCCTTTCCCCATTTCTTGTTTTTCTGAGGTTTGTCAAAGATCAGATGGTTGTAGATGTGTGGTATTATTTCTGAGGACTCTGTTCTGTTCCATTGGTCTATATCTCTGTTTTGGTACCAGTACCATGCTGTTTTGGTTACTGTAGCCTTGTAGTATATTTGAAGTCAGGTAGCATGATGCCTAAAGCTTTGTTCTTTTGACTTAGGATTGTCTTGGCAATTCGGGCTCTTTTTTGGTTCCATATGAACTTTAAAGCAGTTTTTCCATTTCTGTGAAGCAACTCATTGGTAGCTTGATGGGGATGGCATTGAATCTATAAATTACCTTGAGCAGTATGGCCATTTTCACGATATTGATTCTTCCTATCCATGAGCATGGTATGTTCTACCATTTGTTTCTGTCCTCTTTTATTTCACTGAGCAGTGGTTTGTAGTTCTCCTTGAAGATGTCCTTTACATCCCTAGTAAGTTGGATTCCTTGGTATTTTATTCTCTTTGAAGCAATTGTGAATGGAAGTTCATTCCTGATTTGGCTCTCTGTTTGTCTGTTACTGGTGTATAAGAATGCTTGTGATTTTTGCACATTAAGTTTGTATCCTGAGACTTTGCTGAAGTTGCTTATCAGCTTAAGGAGATTTTGGGTTGGCACAATGGGGTTTTCTAAATATACAATCATGTCATCTGCAAACAGTGACAATTTCACTTCTTGTTTTCCTATCTGAATACCCTTCATTTCTTTCTTTTGCCTGATTGCCCTAGCCAGAACTTCCAACACTATGTTGAATAGGAGTGGTGAGAGAGGGCATCCCTGTCTTGTGCCAGTTTTCAAAGGGAATTTTTCCAGTTTTTGCCCATTCAGTATGATATTGGCTGTGGGTTTGTCATAAATAGCTCTTATGATTATGAGGTACGTTCCATCAATACTGAATTTATTGAGCGTTTTTAGCATGAAGGGCTGTTGAATTTTGTCAAAGGCCTTTTCTGCATCTATTGAGATAATCACGTGGTTTTTGTCTTTGGTTCTGTTTATATGCTGAATTACGTTTATTGACTTGTGTATATTGAACCAGCCTTGCATCCCATGGATGAAGCCCACTTGATCATGGTGGATAAGCTTTTTGATGTGCTGCTGGATCTGGTTTGCCAGTATTTTATTGAGGATTTTTGCATCGATGTTCATCAGGGATATTGGTCTAAAATTCTCTTTTTTTGTTGTGTCTCTGCCAGGCTTTGGTATCAGGATGATGTTGGCCTCATAAAATGAGTTAGGGAGGATTCCCTCTTTTTCTATTGATTGGAATAGTTTCAGAAGCAAAGGTACCAGCTCCTCCTTGCACCTCTGGTAGAATTCAGCTGTGAATCCATCTGGTCCTGGACTTTTTATCGTTGGTAGGCTATTAATTATTGCCTCAATTTCAGAGCCTGGTATTGATCTATTCAGGAATTCAGCTTCTTCCTAGTTTAGTCTTAGGAGAGTGTAAGTGTCCAGGAAATTATCCATTTCTTCTAGATTTTCTAGTTTATTTGCGTAGAGGTGTTTATAGTATTCTCTGATGGTAGTTTGTATTTCTGTGGGGTTGGTGGTGATATCCCCTTTATCATTTTTTATTGCGTCTATTTGATTCTTCTCTCTTTTTTTCTTTATTAGTCTTGCTAGCAGTCTATCAATTTTGTTGATCTTTTCAAAAAACCAACTCCTGGATTCATTGATTTTTTGGAGGGTTTTTTGTGTCTCTATCTCCTTCAGTTATGCTCTGATCTTAGTTATTTCTTGCCTTCTGCTAGCTTTTGAATGTGTTTGTTCTTGCTTCTCTAGTTCTTTTAATTGTGATGTTAGAGTGTCAATTTTAGATCTTTCCTGCTTTCTCTTGTGGGCATTTAGTGCTATAAATTTCCCTCTACACACTGCTTTAAATGTGTCCCAGAGATTCTGGTATGTTGTATCTTTTTTCTTATTGGTTTCAAAGAGCATCTTTATTTCTGCCTTCATTTCATTATGTACCCAGTAGTCATTCAGGAGCAGGTTATTCAGTTTCCATGTAGTTGAGTGGTTTTGATTGAGTTTCTTAGTCCTGAGTTCTAGTTTGATTGCACTGTGGTCTGAGAGACAGTTTGTTATAATTTCTGTTCTTGTACATTAGCTGAGGAGTGCTTTACTTCTAATTATGTGGTCAATTTTGGAATAATTGCGATATGGTGCTGAGTAGAATGTATATTCTGTTGATTTGTGGTGGAGAGTTCTATAGATGTCTATTAGGTCTGCTTGCTGCAGAGATGAGTTCAATTCCTGGATATCCTTGTTAACTTTCTGTCTCGTTGATATGTCTAGTGTTGACAGTGGGATGTTGAAGTCTCCCATTATTATTGTATGGGGGTCTAAGTCTCTTTGTAAGTCTTTAAGGACTTGCTTTATGAATCTGGCTGCTCCTGTATTGGGTGTATATATATTTAGGATAGTTAGCTCTTCCTGTTGAATTGATCCCTTTACCATTATGTAATGGCCTTCTTTGTCTCTTTTGATCTTTGATAGTTTAAAGTCTGTTTTATCAGAGACTAGTATTGCAACTCCTGCTTTTTTTTTGTTCTCCATTTGCTTGGTAGACCTTCCTCCATCCCTTTATTTTGAGTCTATGTATGTCTCTGCATGTGAGATGGGTCTCCTGAATACAGCAGACTGATGGGTCTTGACTCTTTATCCAGTTTGCCAGTCTGTGTCTTTTAATTAGAGCATTTAGTCCATTTACATTTAAGGTTAAGATGGTTATGTGTGAACTTGATCCTGCCATTATGATGTTTACTGGTTATTTTGCTCATAGGTGATGCAGTTTCTTCCTAGCCTCTATGGTCTTTACATTTTGGCATGTTTTTGCAATGGCTGGTACCAGTTGTTCCTTTCCATGTTTAGTGCTTCCTTCAGAGTTTCTTGTAAGGCAGGCCTGGTAGTGACAAAATCTCTAAGCATTTGCTTATCTGTAAAGGATTTTATTTCTCCTTCACTTATGAAACTTAGTTTGGCTGGGTATGATATTCTGGGTTGAAAATTCTTTTCTTTAAGAATGTTGAATATTGGCCCCCCACTCTCTTCTGGGTTGTAGAGTTTCTGCCGAGAGATCTGCTGTTAGTCTGATGGGCTTTCCTTTGTGGGTAACCCGACCTTTCTCTCTGGCTGCCCTTAAGATTTTTTCCTTCATTTCAACTTTGGTGAATCTGGCAATTATGTGTCTTGGAGTTGTTCTTCTCGAGGAGTATCTTTGTGGCATTCTCTGTATTTCCTGAATTTGAATGTTGGCCTGCCCTACTAGGTTGGGGAAGTACTCCTGGATGATATCCTGAAGAGTGTTTTCCAACTTGGCTCCATTTTCCCCCTCTCTTTCAGGCACCCCAATCAGACATATATTTGGTCTTTTTACGTAATCCCATACTTCTTTCAGGCTTTGTTCATTTCTTTTTCTTCTTTTTCCTTTAGGTTTCTCTTCTCGCTTCATTTCATTCATTTGATCCTCAATCGCTGATACTCTTTCTTCCAGTTGATCAAGTTGGTTACTGAAGCTTGTGCATTTGTCACGTATTTCTCATGTCATGGTTTTCATCTCTGTCCATTCGTTTAAGGCCTTCTCTGCATTAATTATTCTAGTTATCAATTCTTCCACTTTTTTTTCAAGAATTTTAGTTTCTTTGCGCTGGGTACGTAATTCCTCCTTTAACTCTGAGAAGTTTGATGGACTGAAGCCTTCTTCTCTCATCTCGTCAAAGTCATTCTCCGTCCAGCTTTGATCCGTTGCTGGCGATGAGCTGCGTTCCTTTGCAGGGCGTGATGCGCTCTTATTTTTTGAATTTCCAGCTTTTCTGCCCTGCTTTTTCCCCATCTTTGTGGTTTTATCTGCCTCTGGTCTTTGATGATGGTGATGTACTGATGGGGTTTTGGTGTGGGTGTCCTTCCTGTTTGATAGCTTTCCTTCTAACAGTCAGGACCCTCAGCTGTAGGTCTGTTGGAGATTGCTTGAGGTCCACTCCAGACCCTGTTTGCCTGGGTATCAGCAGCAGAAGCTGCAGAAGATAGAATATTTCTGAACAGCGAGTGTACCTGTCTGATTCTTGCTATGGAAGCTTCCTCTCAGGGGTGTACTCCACCGTGTGAGGTGTGGGGTGTCGGTCTGCCCCTAGTGGGGGATGTCTCCCAGTTAGGCTACTCAGGGGTCAGGGACCCACTTGAGCAGATAGTCTGTCCCTTCTCAGATCTCAACCTCCGTGTTGGGAGATCCACTGCTCACTTCAAAGCTGTCAGAGAGAGTCACTTGCGTCTGCAGAGGTTTCAGCTGCTTTTTGTTGTTGTTGTTGCTGTTGTTGTTGTTGCTGTTGTTGTTGTTCAGCTGTGCCCTGTCCCCAGAGGTGGAGTCTACAGAGACAGGCAGGCCTCCTTGAGCTGCTGTGAGCTCCACCCAGTTCGAGCTTCCCAGCCCCTTTGTTTATCTACTTAAGCCTCAGCAATGGCAGACGCCCCTCCCCCAGCCTCACTGCTGCCTTGCCGGGAGATCCCGGACTGCTGTGCTAGCAATGAGGGAGGCTCCGTGGGTGGGACCCTCCCAGCCAGGTGTGGGATATAGTCTTCTGGTGTGCCCGTTTGCTAAGATCCTTGATAGAGCGCAGTATTGGGGTGGGAGTTACCCGATTTTCCAGGTGTTGTGTGTCTCAGTTCCCCTGGCTAGGAAAAGGGATTCCCTTACCCCTTGGGCTTCCCAGGTTAGGGGATTCCTCACCCTGTGCAGCTCTTGCTGGTCAGGCTGCAGCAGCTGACCAGCACTGATTGTCAGGTACTCCCTAGTGAGATAAACCCAGTACCTCAGTTGAAAATGCAGAAATCACCTGTCTTCTGTGTCGCTCACGCTGGGAGTTGGAGACTGGAGCTGTTCCTATTCGGCCATCTTGCTCCATCCCCACTCGAGTTAAATTTTTCTAACTTCTTTGCAGCACATAAATCATAACTTTTTGGGGTTTTGTTTTGAAAATATCCTAGCAATGTACTTACTTTATAAATTTGTTTATTTTGAAAAATTTCATCCCCTAAAATCCAGATAATTTCCTTTTGCATAGTTTTTACCGTTATTCAAGTTAAAACTAGGTAGGTTTAAATATCATTTAATTTAAAATTTAAGTAAGAATAGAATACATGTGTGATTGTTTATATTGAAGATTATACTTTTACTACAAAAATGTAATTATATCAGCAATGAAATTCCATGCTGTGCACAAAATTAGCTTTTATCACAAAGTTATCATTTAATGTATGTCCAACACCAGAAATTCTGAAGGCGTGAAAAGAAATATACATTTCTGACAGGTAATAGAGCACAAGATTAATTTTGGAGGGTACAAAAATTCAAACCATAGCTGATACCATAGACCCACTAGACTCATTTCTCCCTGGTCCGCCCTGTTAAGTACAGCTGTATATCCTGAACAGAATGGAGTCGGCAGACAAAAGGGAACTATGAAAGGTGAAAAGAGGGAGGCAAACTGGATTGGGACTTCATGTCTGAAGGAAAAACACAGCAACAGAGTGTCATGGGTCCCCTACTCTAAAGAAGGAGGTAACCATCTATAGTCAGCATTTTCAGAACCCTGTTCCAACATGAGAAGTTAGCAGATATGACAGAGGATAAAATGAATGAATGTGAGGATGGGTCAATAATGTTACCCACTCTGAGCGATAATGTGGTAGGCAGAATGGGAATGGATTTAAGGAGGTATCTATATTAAGCAGCATGTAAGTGTGGGAGACAGACTAATGGTCCCCAAAGGACATCCACGTTTTAATACCTGGAATTTGTGAATATTTTACCTTTCAGGGAAAAGAGATTTTGTGGATGTGATTAAGTTAAAGATTTGAGATGGAGGAATTATTTTAGATTATCTAAGGTGTGCCCTATGTCACAAGAGTCCTCATAACAGAGAGTTAAGAGAGTCTGAGACAAACAAGAAAAAGTGACAATAGGAATAGATATCATAGTGGTGTGACTGCTGACTTCGAAGATAAATGATGGAGCTGCAAGCCAAGAAATAGAGTTGGCCTCTAGAAGTGAATGAATTCTCTCCTACATTCTCCAGAAAATGTACAATTCTGCCAACATCTTGATTTTAGTCCAGCGAGAATTCTGTAAGGTAACACATTTGCATCATTGTACTCTAAAGTGTGTAGTAGTCAGAACAATGTCTCCTCAGAGTAGTGATTTGGTATATCAGTACTAAAAAAACCAATAGAGGTTTTGGAAACTTAAATTAAGATGCTGCTCTAATATGTATCTAAAATGTGGAAGTCATTATGGATAGAGCCAAAAATGATTTTGAGAAGCCTAATAGAGAAAGCCTAGATTGCCTTGATCAAATTATCAGTAGAGATAAATGGTTATTAATTACTTTACTTGAAAGAACTCAGAAGGAGGGGAGGCGGAGTGGGAAAGAGAAAACATACATTGTCATGGGAAATGCCAAAATCATCAGGAACAGACTGTGGTAAAAATATGGTTGTTAAAGGTGCTACCAGTGAGGGTTCAGAATGAAATAAGAAACATGTTACTGGAAACTCAAGGAAAGGAGGTCTTTGATATACAGCAGTGAAAAGTTTAGCTGAATTGTGCCCTTTAGTTATTTGGAAAGCAAAATTTATTTAACAACCAACTTGAATATTTAGCTCAAGAGGCTTCCAAGCAAAGTTTTTTTTTTTTTTTTTTTTTTTTTTTGAGACGGAGTCTCGCTCTGTTCTCCAGGCTGGAGCGCAGTGGCCGGATCTCAGCTCACTGCAAGCTCCGCCTCCCAGGTTTACACCATTCTCCTGCCTCAGCCTCCCGAGTAGCTGGGACTACAGGCGCCCGCCACCACGCCCGGCTAGTTTTTTTGTTTTTCTTTTCTTTTTTTTTTTTTTTTTGTACTTTTTAGTAGAGACGGGGTTTCACCGTGTTAGCCAGGGTGGTCTCGATTTCCCGACCTCGTGATCCGCCCGTCTCGGACTCCCAAAGTGCTGGGATTACAGGCTTGAGCCACCGCGCCCGGCCCAAGCAAAGTTTTGAAGGCTTGGCCTGATGTCTTCTTCCTGCTTATGGCAAAACAAAAAACAAAGATAAATTGAGAAAGAAAACCTTAAGCAAAAAGGATCAAGTAATTATTTGGGAAATTTTCAGCCTATCTAAGCAGCAAAAGATGCTAAAATTGAGAGATTCACTAAAAACATGCTCTGGAGAAAAAGCAAAGGGTGTGACTCCCCCCGCACCTTTTTTTTTTTTTTTAATTTTATTTTTAGCTCTTTCTAGTACCTTGGGAAAATCAAAAGTTCAAAGTATTCCTCACACAAACATCTCTTTGAAGAGATTAGGCATGTGACTCCTGAACCTTTTCAGCAATCTCAGCAGAGGCCAGAATAAAGATGGGATTATACAGGAAAGATCTGTGTAGGACCACTCTCTTCTCTAATTGACTGAATCTCTGTGACATGCATGAGAGATCTGCAAGGGCTTTGAGTTACTATGCAAGCAGAAACACTGCCAGCTTGGACTGAAAGAGACAAAAAAAAAAGGACCAAATAATATAGGCAGGAAACAGCCTGATAAAACTAATCAGCTGCAAATGTGCTACCTTTCATTAAAAGGAAAGGAGACAGGTAGGGTGTGGTGGCTCATGCCTGTAATCCCAGCACTTTGGGAGGCCAAGGCAGGTGGATTACCTAAGGTCAGGAGTTCAAGACCAGCCTGACCAACATGGAGAAACCTTCTCTCTAATAAAAATATAAAAATTAGCTGGGCATGGTGGTGCATGCCTGTAATCCCAGTTACTTGGGAGACTGAGGCAGGAGTATCTCTTGAACCCGGGAGATGGAGGTTGTGGTGAGCCGAGATTGTGCCATTGCACTCCAGCCTGGGCAAGAACAGCTAAACTTTGAAAAACAAAAGAAGAAAGAAGAAAGGAAAGAAAGAAAGAAAGAAAGAGAGAGAGAGGGAGGAAGGAAGGAAGGAAGGAAGGAAGGAAGGAAGGAAGGAAGGAAGGAAGGAAGGAAGGAAGGAGAGAGAGAGACAGAAAATGAAGCCGGAAGCTATGGAAGATTACCTCCAGACTTACAGGAATTTGCCACTTTTGATTTCAAAATTGCTGAATACTGGTGATTTTTTTTCTTCCATTTTCTTCCTTTTGAAATAGAAATTCCCATAACTGGTATCCTGTGCCTGGCTCACAATTGTATTTTGGGAGAAAACACCAACATTTTTCTAGTTTCAAAAACTTACACTTAGAAAAAAATTTTGTCTCATGATGCATTATACTGAATCTTATTTGTAACTGATTTAGAGTATGAGATTTGGGAATTTTGAACTGATAATATTTACATGAGATCTTTGGACTTTGATGCCGTAATGGGTCAAAACTTTTGGGAATGTTGGAATTGGGTTGTGTGAAAGCGTTTTGCATGTGGGACAAATAAAAACATTTACTGGCCAGTGGGTGGACATTAACAGACAGAATAATGGTCCTTCGTTCATGTCCCAATCTTTGGAACCTGTGAATATGTAAATTTACATTGCAAAAGGGACTGTGCACAAGTGATCAAATTATGAATCTTAAAATGGAGAGATTATACTAGATTATCTGGGTGTACTCAATATAATCACAAAGGTCCTTATAAAGGAAAAAAGGAGGCAAGACATTCAGGTTCAGAGTAGATATGATGGAGAGAAAAAGTATTCCTCCCTAGAGCTTCCAGAAGAAACTTAATCCTACCAAAACCTTGATGTTAGTCGAATGATATTTGACCTCCAAAAACGTAAGAGAATAAAACTGTGTTGTTTTATTCTATGAAATTTGTGGAGATTTGTTACTACAGCAATAAGAAAATAGTGCAAGCAGATAAAAATGAACAAAACCTCAGGGACCTGTGGGACAATGACAAAAGGACCCACATTTATATTATCAGAGTTCCTGAGGAGTGGAGAAAAAAGATGAGTTAGAAACGTATTTGAAGTAATAATGGCTGAAAACTTCCAAAGTTTGGTAGAAGACATATAGCAACAGAGTCAAGAAGCTGTGTGAACCTCAAATACATTTACATCAATATAATATTATAATTAAACTTCTGAAAACTAAAAACAAAGAAAAAAATCTTGAAATTATTGAGAGAAATGACACATTAAACAAAAAATGTATTAATTTTGAACTATCTAAATGGTAAACAGTAGGAATAAAAGGGAAAATATATTGGATACAAGAAAACTAAAATAATTTGTTGCCATAAGACTTACTATTAAAGATTGGCTAAAGAAATTTCTTTTAAAAAAAGAAATGATAAAATAAGGAAATTTGAGAGTAAGACAGATCAGTGGAAAGTGGAGAAATATTAATATATAAAATAAATTTATTGTATGAGTTTTATAAATCATACCTAATCAAAATCTAATCATAGGTAAACAAATTACAATACCATCTGATACTCAAGGTAATGGTATTTAAAAGTGGGAAAGGTAAAGAAATCTAAAGGGAAGTAAGCTTTTCCCACTCCACTTGAACAAATAAAATGCTGATACCAGTAGTCTCTGATAATTCACACATATACATTGCAGTACTCAGAGCAATCACATTCAAATATAGTATAACAAAATCAAGAAAGGATCCTGGAAAATGTTTAGGTAATCTACACAATGGGGGGAAAAAAAGGAATAAGAACCAGAGAAAACAAATAATACAAAGTAACAAAATCAAGTTCTAATATATCACTAATTGCCGTAAGTATAAATGACCTGAATATGCCACATGACAAGAGATTGACAGAGTGGATTTAAAAAAAAAAAAAAGAAGAAGAAGGACATGACGCATGACTTATCCATTTACTGTCTACAAGAAACTGCCTTCAAATTCAATTACGTGGGTTTAAAATTCAAGGGTGGAAAGCCATATACTAGCCAAACACTAATTTACAAAAAGCAGAAGAGGCTACGTTAATAAATTAGTACAGCCATTATGGAAAAAAAAATTGACAGTTTCCTAAAAACACTAAATATGCAATGACCATACTACCCAGTAATTACACACTTGGACATTTATCCCAGAAAAATGATAATTTATGTTCACACAAAAATCTGTTCACCAATATCCATAGCTTTTTTCATAATAGTTAAAAAAAAACCCAAAACAGCCAAAATACTTTAATTAGTAAATATAATTAAGTGGAAAAAGTTAACTTAAAAAGACTGCATATTGTATTATTTTATTTATATGACATTTTTGAAATGCAAAAAAATATATAGAAATGGAGAACTATGAGCTAGAGTTTTCCCAGTTGTAAGAAGGAGGAGGGGAAAGCAAAAGAGAAGTGGATATGATTATAAAAGGGCAATGCAAGGCATCCCTGTGGTGATAATAGTATTTTGTACTTCGATTTCGTGGTGAATATATGAATCTACACATGAGATAAATTTGCATAAACACATAAATGATTAAAAGTAAAACTGGAGAGAGTTGAGTAAGATGTGCATTCTGACATTGTTAATATCCTAGTTATGATACTGCACTATAGTTTTTCAAGATGTTACAATTGGGGAAAACTGAAATCTAAACAAGGCTCACCTGTATTATTTGTAAAAACTGCATATGAGTCTACAACTTCATAAATAAATGATGTAATTAAAATTAAGTGGGCATATGTGTATATTTTTAAAATTCTCCCATTTGCCTTATTGATTCATGTGTCATTTAAAATTCTGATGTTTAATTTCAAAACAATTGAAAGTTTTGTAGGTATTTTAATATCATTGATTTCTAGCATATTTTATGTTATTTCAGTCTTTTTAAATATGTTGAGATTTGTTTCATGGTACAGTTTTGCTTTTTTATGGCAGGAGGACCAATCCTTCCCATAATTTGAGCTAATATGTTGTTACTCAAGAGTTCTCTTTATAAGTACGTAATTTCAGAAGCCTTTTTCAGAATTTCTAATCAACTAAACTGTCATAAGAAAGAGTCAGTACACTGCAATAAGCGATTGGATATAAATCCTGGTTTCATCATTTTTTAGGTGTATAGATTTAGCTTACGATTTTAAGGTGCTATATTTTTTCTAGTGAAAAATATATCACTACATTTACAACATGAAGAACATGATTTTGAAATGTATAAAACAGTTACACTAAGCATGTAGTGTTCCTAAAGATGTTCCTAAACAAACAGCTAAATGAGAGTCTCTTTTGAGGTATTAATTTCATCTCACAAAGCATTAATTTGCCACTTTGGGATACTAGATGCAAGATTCTATGCACTTCTTTTGTCATCTGGGTTTTGAAATATCTTGCTTTTCTAAAATTCTATTCTGATCTGATTAAACCATAACTCTAATGTGTGTTTCTTATTATATGTCTGTCTTCATTTTCATTTATGTTGTGGAAGGCTGACAGATTTCCTTTGCACACATCGATATATCTCACTACTTCTAGCATTACTGCTGCTTATCCATCTTGCTCCAGTACTCATTGCTGTTGCACTTTTCTCATCTGCTTACTTCTTCCTTCTGCTAGTACTGCTGATTCTCCCTATCTTACCAATGAGTTACATCCTCAAGTTGCTGCCATATTTCACATGACTCTACCTTATTCAAGACTTTTCCATTTTATAAATTTTGATCAGCCCTACTTAACTTCATAGTGGGCAGGCTTTAACTGGCTCTTATAAATGTCTATCTTTCAGATGAGAAACACAGGTTCCCAGAGAGCACTGCCAAAAAATCAACCAGAAGTCAAATGTAATTATATTTATTATTTCAAATTTTTATTATAAACATTTTTAAAAACACAAGTAGCAGAGAATAATGTAGTTAAATTCACATAACCTTCACCCAGCCTCAACAAATTTAAACAACTGACCAATTTTGTTTTATCTGTTATCTACATGCACCAAATTATCCTTGTTTCCCATTCAATTTGTTTAAAACAAATTCTAGCCACTATATCATTTTACCTATAATACTTTAGTATGAGAACTATTGAAGAAAAAAACTTTTACTTAACATAACCCTATTTGGATTAAAACAATTTACAATAATCCTTGAATATTATAAATATAATCAATATATGTTATATCATCCCTGATTATAAAAGCGTAAGCTATAACCAAGGGAAGCATATATTATCATTTTTAATTTTAAAATTTGTACTAACCTATTATAATACATTTTATACACATTTACTGTATTCAATTTCAAATCATGGGGTTAGTATTAAAATCCACCAAATATATTACAGACACATATTCAAGTTTCATTAAAGACACAAATTCACATCACTATTTTCATTTTGTGAGGTGAGTTATATATAACTAAGAAAAATTTAAAGTCAATCTAATTTTATCTAGGCTTGCATTCATATTCATCTTTAACTCTTAGCACCACTTGGTAGCAAGGTCTTTAAAACGTGTATTTCCTTAGTATCTTAGTAAAGGATATGTTATTTATTTCATTTTGCAGATGAAGAAACTGAGTCTCAGGAAATATTTGATATGTCATAAATGGAAAAGCCAGCTTTTATGTCCCGATGTGTTTTCAGCCCATTATGATGACTTTTTCCTGTGTAATTGTGATGGTAATATTGAATCGCATTGTTTCTTCTACACCAGCCATGGTACCAAATGTCACTAGAGAGAAATTAGAGATGGTCATAATTTCAAAGATAGAAACTCTGAAGTAAAAGCAAAATTCTTCATCTCATTTTACCTTCCAGTATTTTTTCCTTAAAAGTATTCAGTAGAGACGTTAGTCTATCACCCAAAACTCCTTGATTCCCCCTAAACTCTACTAATGACAAGTGATCAGTGCATACTTTTCCTCACAATGAGGTGTTTAAACTGATTTTAGAATCAACTCTGATGCATCTCCAAGGAGTTCCTAAATCTTCTCAATTACATCTTTTCTACGTCTGATGAATACATCCCCCATTTCAGTGAAGTTTTTAAAAAACAACTCTATGCAAAGGAAAACTATGTGTGTTACGTGGTACATAACAATGATTAAGTATTTCCAATGCCTTCAAGAGAGTTCACAATACAAGTGTTAAAGAAATGTGTGTAAATTATTACAATAAAAGTGAAAATGAAATGATGTTAAGAAAGACACACAAAAAAAGTAATATGGGAATTAAAGAGGCCCTGTAACATTCAAAAAAGTATAGAGAACAGATATAAGAGTGAAGAGATACACCTCTCTGGTCAGGCTCAGCAAGTGACATGGGGAACCCAGAGTTTAAGAGGCAGATTTTCAGCATATAAGAAAGATTTATATGTTTAACCTACTCCACCCATGGCCTTGCTCCAATGTTAGTCCCAATACCTCTACTTTTCCCATAGGACTCTTGACATTTAAAGCAGAGTGTTTAGTCATGCTAAACAACTCTGATCTCAAATGGCCCCACTAACCTATTTGTATTTTATGCATAGTTCTCCATGTAAACTTGTTCAGCAGCATTTATACATTATTGCAAGTGCTTTCATCAGTTTTCCAGTATAGTTAATGTTGTATGTCTGCCTTTCTTTAATATAGCTATAAAATCAGCTTCTATTTCATAAGATGTTTTAATCTGCATTAAGATTCAAATACCTTCCTCAAGTTCAGTGTCTACCCAGGTAGTACTTTCTTTGAAAATTGTGGAGAGAATTATGCCAACACATTCCTCATTTCTGGAGATGAGTTCGTGAGTTAATATGCCATTTTAACATTTCCCAAAAAATACTTGCTCAAATAGATGTGAGAGAGGGAGAGAACAGGTGGTATCAAGGATTTGCATGTTTCACAGACAACTGTAAGTCGGCATGCAAGGAAACCCTCATGTCTTTTATAGAGGAATTTTTTAACCCTGTCAGCCTGATCTGAGCACCATTCTACTGTGGCTCCCCAATCACAATAGCTCTTTAAGTAACTGTGCCAACATATGGGTCATTTATCACGACAGACACAACGAATACACATATAAATAGGTAAACAGAGTAAACCTGTGGCTTATAAATTGTTTACATATTACTTAAAGCAGCCTTTTATGTTTAGCATACATTTTTCCAAAACCTATTCGAGGAGCTTTAATCTTATGATTGAGATTAAAATTTAGAAGAATAGCTATATGCTAAGACCTAAGCAAATAAAACATTCTCTTCTTTTTAGAGTTAAATTTAATTTGTTTGACCTAATAGTTTCCTCATGTATTGTTTGATGGGATAACCAGTGATAAATGTTAGGACTATGGTACTTTTTAATGGATAATAATTTTTTAATTGAAAAATTTTGATAATGAAGCGCAGGATTCATGATATTGGATTAATTCAGAGCTCATGTTGCAAACACAAAGAAAATTTTTAAATACTCAGTTCAAGAGTTTTCTTGCTTTAATTCTGTTAAACAGTGTTGATTACTTGAGACTTTAATTAAAAGCACTGCTTTGATTTTTCTTCATGGAAAATTCAAATGGCAGAATAGAAGCGTCATTACTAAACATTTGTTCCCAAAATGATGATTCTTAGTTCTTCCCTTAGTCATCCAGAGATATATCAAATTGGACAGCTTATAATAAAGAATTCACTTTATGAGACCTAATTTTAAAACTTCTGTCTTCTGCACCAGACATGAAGTAAAATTTTATTGGGATAATAATTTTTTTTAAAATTAAAGACTCTTCTTAAAATTATAATTGTGCTATTAGTAAGCTTTCCACATGAGTACACCTGAAAAATTAAATTTCCATCTTGAGGAGATGAAGACTTGAGAATGAATATAACTAAACACTATTAACCTAACGAAAGTCACATTGAGCAATAGTTTCAGAATTTGAGAACAGCTTTAATTTTATTCTCCAGAGCCTCACATATTATTGTTAAAATGTTAAACCTAAACCAAGTATGAGGGAAAAAAATTAAACAATAATTTTAAATTAGTCGAATAAATGATTGCAAATCAGAGAATAAAATAATTCTATAAAAAGTAGAATATTCAAAAACCAGTTTAAATTGTTCACATCTGACTGAATAAAAGGGGATTAGACATATCAAATAATCTGATCAAACATTTTCCAAGCTATACATTCACTATTTTCCCTTGAGCCATTTCTCTCTATTTGACAACCATTGTCTCAGTGTAGTCATTTAACATTTAATCCACTTTACGGAACATCTGCCAAATTATAACCTCTTCTTCATTCACCTCCCTCCCCCCCCCGAATGTTTTCAGTCAATTATTTAATATTTCTAAAAACTTTTCCCATGGGAAAAAGATCTTTATCTCTGTTCCTTCTGTCCTTTGTCCTAGTCCCTTCATCTGGGGTCGCAGAGATTATGAATTATCCTACATCTATGGCATTAACATTGAGCTTGACCGCAATTACCTGTTCTCCAAGTCTTCTCAACTAAATCTTGTTCAAAAAGTGATTAGACAGATTTTTAATTAATGGTTCAATAGAAGCTTGAATTTTCATTTTTGGGATGAGGTGGTTCACCTATTGATATTAAAGAGAAGAACATACAAGGAAGCCTTTGGTGACAATGTTGGTCTCTAAATACTAACCTGAATGAATCATTAGTCTGACTCAGCATGGCCTTTCTGATGGCTATAAACAAATCTGCTATCTGAAAATAAAAATATTCCTTTAGAGCTCAATCTAAAGCAACTGTCGGTTATACTTAATGATTAGTAATAGTCACTGAGACACTTATGCCGGTCATATTGTTTGGCATAAAGAAACAGTTACATATGATGCTTCTTTTTTTTTACAATATTTTAATTTTTAAGCCTAGACATTAAAAATTGTGTTTTAAAAGGTTATACATATCTTACGAAAATAAGTTTTCCATGATGTATTTTTTTAAAATACGATATTAGCTCAAGTCTTTATTAGGGTAAGAACTAAAAAAGAATAATTCAGCTACTTGTTATATTTCCCCTGGGGGTTCAGTTCTATAAAACTTTTCTAATTTTATAAATACCAATGTAATTTAATGTCCATGTTTCCTAATACTTTCAGTGTTCTTTTTCAAACTATGAACTGAAAACTATTACTTCTCTGAGAATAAGAAGTAAAAGAAAAGAGGTTTCTATTCATATTATTTAAAGGATGGTTTCTATTCCTATTATTTATAGCACAAAATCTCCACCTTGTACTATAGCATGTAAAGCATTTTACAGTCAACTTCCAAAATACTTTTCCAGTTTCATCTCCATGTTTTCATCATATTCCCTTTTGCACAGGCCACTGTCTCTATAAAACATGCATCTTCCTTTTCTGTTTGCCTAACTCATACACACGCTTGTGAGATCCAATTCAAACTTCCCCACTTTTCCCTATGCATAAACAATCCCTCTCTTCTCTGATCCCAGAGATTCTAGCATTCGCATCCATAAAGAATTAATAATACAGTTATATTACAGTAGACTGAGATCCCCTCAAGAGTAGGGAATGTGTGTCATTTATCTTTGTTCTCCAATGTCCTTCGGGGTGCCTGATACTATGGAGGAACTGGACTTGGAGGTTTTTAATCTCAGTATCTAATCCCATCTTTGTCTTTACAACTAACTCTTTAATTTTGGTCAAGTCCTTTCAGCCCTTTTGGGCTGCGAGTATCACGATCATAGGCATGTGTCCCTTCAGGCAAGAAGAAGACAATAAATATGATAAAAGAACATAGAGTTTAGAGTAAGAGAGTCATGTAATGAGGATATCAATTTATTGTTAGATAAACTCTCTTTTATCCCAGTTATCTTTAGAGCAAATACAAAAGGGCTAATAATAACTACATCATGGTTTTGTGGTAAGGATTGAATGAAATACAGCATGTTAAAAGACATCTTGCATAAATTTGACTAGTTATCTTCTAAAATACATTAGGAGCTCTACTAATCTATGGATTAAAAAAAAGCTTTTAGAAAGTTTTTCTAAGTGCAAGAATAGCTGAATTTTTATCCTAGTTACTTTTTTATCAAGTGAAAAAGTGGTTAAATTGAAGTTTGTCAAAGCAAAGCAATAAAAATTCTGAATGACCAAAAGGACAGTATCTTGAATTGAAAGTATTAATTGGAATTGTATAAAAATTTGGTTCTAATGGGGATGTTATTAAATGCCTTCAGAATTTTAAAATTTAAGTAGGATAAAAGAAGAATTTATTCAAAGTTTTACATCTGAATAGCACTATAGGACAAAAGGAACATTTTAAAAAATACTGCGGTGTGAAAATTGAAGTTTCAGACTGGAAGCGGAATGTCAAGGAAGAAAATAATGTTTATCAGAGATCTGTGTAATTTTTTAAACAATGTTGTGGAAGGTGAGACCTAGACTTTAAAATTCTTGTAGATTTAATTTTAAAGCAATGAATTACAAATTCATTTATTTAGATTAAATAAAACAAATTGCTAATGTATTGCTTAAAATTTGTGAATTAACACTGAAAAACAGTGACTTTTTCTCATGATAACAGTTTTGTAGTTTTCACTTAAAAAAAATCAATTCCGTTTACAAGTGATTATTTTTGTTTCTATTTAAAAATATATTTAAACTGTATTTCAGACGTACATTTATGAAGTGCTTTTCTGAAATCAATAATGTAACTATGGTGATTGAACTCATCTTATTTCTGTTGAAATTTATTTCAAAGACCTAAACTTTTTTTCCTGGTGTTCTTATAAAAAAAAAAATTCTAAACATTTATGTCTTGAATTTTTGGTTAAGAGAAAAATTGTGTGTGTGTATGTATTAGCATATGTGTATAAACATCCTGTTTACAATGCACACAAACACATAACTATTTTTGATTTTTTTTTTTTTTTCTTTTGAGACAGACTGTCACTCTGTTGTCCAGGCTGGAATGCAGTGGCTCAATCTCAGTTCACTGAAGCCTCCACCTCCTGGGTTCAAGCAATTCTCCTGCTTCAGCCTCCTGAGTAGCCAGGATTACAGGCATGGGCCACCACACCTGGCTAAATTTTGTATTTATAGTAGAGACAGGGTTTCACCATGTTGTCCAGAGTGGGCTCGAATTACTGACCTCAGATAACCCATCCGGCTTGGCCTCCCAAAGTGCTGAAATTACAGGCATGAACCACCACACCCAAACTGATTTCATTTCCAAACATATTATGGTATCGAACAATCTGGTCTCTGAAAGACATTGATACATTATTGATTTCAGTTCCACCAATCTACTAAAAGTATATAATAGCGAGATATCTGCCAACAGTAAGCATATATTCAAAACTAAATTAAGTATCCTTTTCATCTTTTCAGGAGTCCTATAAAATTTTAGTCACAAAATTAAAGGGTAAAGGAAAAAGGAAGGAGCAAAATGGTGGAGTAGAAGACTCCACTGTTCACCGTCCACCCCCGACAAGGACACCAATTTAACAACTACCTACACAGAAGAAATTTTAAAAAAAAGAAAGAAAGAAGGAAAGAAACACCTTCATGAGAACCAGAACCAAAAATCAGATGAGCACTCATAGTCACTGGTTCTAACTTCACAATGTTGAAAAAGGCACTGAAGAGTAGAAAAAACACTGAACTGCCTATGCCACCCCGCCCCTGCCCCCACCTCCTGCAGTGGCAGCATGGGACAGAGAGTGTCTCTGGGCCCTGGAGGAGACAGAACACAGTAATTGTGAGGCAATGAACTCAGTGCTATTCTGGTAGATCAGAAAGGAAATCTGGACCAAACTCAGCTAATCCCCATCCACAGAGGGAGGATTTAAACCAACCCTAAGCAGAGGCGAATTACTTATCGCAGCTACCTGAACTTGAGTTCCTGAAAACCTCCCCTCCAAAGGCTACAGTGCTCTGTGTCTCCGAGTAAACTTGAAAGGCAGTCTAGGCCACAAGCACTGCAACCTTTAGGTGAGTCCTAGTGCTGAACTAGGCCGAGAGACAGTGGACTAGGGGACACATCACATACTGAGACATAAATTGGGGCCAGCAAGGGAATGTTGGCATTATCTCTCCCTAACCCCAGGCTGCACAGCTTGTGACTCTAAAAGAGACCCCTTTCTTCTCTTGAGAAGAAGACAGGGAAGGACTTTGTCTTGCATATTGGTTACCAGCTCAACCACAGCAGGATAGGGCACCAGCCAGGGTCATGAGGAAACAGTTCCAGGCCCTAGCTTCCCAGGTGCCATTTCTAGACACACCTGCTGCCTTTGAGGAAAGGAGTCAGTCTTGGCAGCATTCAACAGTTGCTAACTGAAGAACCCTTGGACCCTGAACAACCAGCCTGGATACCCAAGTACTATGTCAAGGGTCTTGGGTAAGCCTCTGAGACTTGCTGGCTTTAGGCACAGCATGGCCACAGGTAGGTAGAGCACAAAAGCAGCCTTGTGGTATCCCTGATTCCAGGACCTGACCCTTGGATGACATTTCTGGACCTACCCTGAAGCAGAGGGGAACCCACTACCCTGAAGGGTGAGTCCCAGACCAAGCAACATTCACCAAAAGCTGACTAAAGAGCCCTTGGGACTTAGGAGAACATTGGCAGCAGTCTGGCAGTACTCCCCATGGTGAGGAGTGGCAATGGCTATGCAGTAAGGCTCCTCTGCCTTTGTAAAGGGAAGGGAACAGTAGAAAGGACTGTGTCTTGTCATTTGAGTGCCAGCTCAGAACAGTAAAATAGAACACCAGATACACTCCTAAGGTTTTTGACTGCAGTCCCTGACTCCTGGATGGTACCTCTGGACCCAACTGGGGTCTGGGAAACATTGCTGCCCTGAAGGGAAGGACACAGGCCCGACTAGTTTTTCCATCTGCTGATTGTTGTCCCAGGGCATTAAGCAAGCATAGACAGTAGCTAGGGAGTGGTTACAAGAGGTTTTGGTTGAGACCCAGTGCTGCGCTGGCTTCAGGTCAGACCCAGCACAGTCCCACTGGTGGTGGCCACAGGGATGCTTGTGTCACTTCAACCCCAGCTTTAGGTGGCTCAAAACAGAGAGAAAGACTGTGGTTGTTTGGAAGAATCTAAGGGAAGATTACAAGAGTCTCTGGCTAATATTCCAGAGAATTCTCCCAGATCTTTTCCAAGATCATCAAGGTGTTACCTCTAATAGTCTACAAGAACCACAGCATTACTGGGGCTTGGGGTACCCTCTAAAACAGATATAGCTTAGATCACAATACCCAAGTCCTTTAAAATATCTGGAAAGCCTTCTCAAAATGAATGGCTACAAACAACCCAGACAGTGAAGACTAAAATAAACCTCTAAATATTTAATGCCCAGACTTTAAAGAACATCAGCTAGTATCAACACCATTCAGGAAAACATGACCTCACCAAATTAACTAAATAATTCACCAGGGACCAATCATGGAGAAGCAGTAATGTGTGAAATTTCAGAAAGATAATTCAAAATTCTTCAAACTGTATTGGGGAAGCTCAGAGAAATTTAAGATAACAAAAAGTATTCAGAATTCTATTAGATACATTTAACAAAGAAATTGAAATAATTAAAAGGAATCAAGTAGAAATTCTGGAGCTGAAATATACACTTGGCATACTGAGGAATGCATCAGAGTCCTTTAATAGTAAAATTGATGAAGCAGGAGAATTTGTGAGTTTGAAGATAGGCTATTTGAAAACACATAGTCAGAGAAGACAAAAGAAAAAGAATTAAAAAAATGAAACATGCAGGCCGGGCGCGGTGGCTCACGCCTGTAATCCCAGCACTTTGGGAGGCCGAGGCGGGCGGATCACAAGGTCAGGAGATGGAGACCATGGTGAAACCCCGTCTCTACTAAAAATAGAAAAAATTAGCCGGGCGCAGTGGCGGGCGCCTGTAGTCCCAGCTACTCGGGAGGCTGAGGCAGGAGAATGGCGTGAACCTGGGAGGCGGAGCTTGCAGTGAGCCGAGATTGCGCCACTGCACTCCAGCCTGGGCGACAGAGCGAGACTCCGTCTCAAAAAAAAAAAAAAAAAAAAATGAAACATGCCTACAGGTTCTGAAAAAGAGCCTTAAAAGGGAAAATCTAAGAGTTACTGGTGTTAAAGAGGAGGTAGAGAAAAAGATGGGGATATTAACTTTATTCAAAGGGATAACAGAGAACTTCTCAAACTTAAAGAAAGAAATCAATATCCAAGTACTAGAATGTGCACGTACTAGAATGCTATAGAACACTAAGCAGATTTAACCCAAATAAGAGTACCCCAAAGCATTTAATAACCAAACTCACAAAGATCTAAGATAAAAAAAAAAAAAAAAGAATTCTAAAAGCAGCAAGGAAAAAGAAACACATAACATCCAATGGACTTCCAATACATCTGGCAGCAGACTTTTCAGTGGAAGCTTAACAGATTAGAAGAGAGTGGTAGAACATATTTAAAGCGCTGAAGTAGAAAACATTTAGCCTGGATTAGTATATCTGGCTAACATATCCTTCAAACATGGAGAAAGAAATACTTTCCCAGAAAAACAAAAGCTAAGGAATTTCATCAACACCAGACCTGTATTTCCTATAAGAAATGCTAAAGGGAATACTTCAATTAGAAAGAAAAGGACATTAATGATCAATAAGTAATCAACTGAGGGTACAAAAACCACTGATAATAGTAAGTACACAGAAAAACACAAAGTATAATAACACTGTTACTGTGATATATAAACTATTCTTATCCTAAGTAGAAAGAAAAAATAATGAACCCATCAAAACTAATAACTACAACAAAGTTTCAAAACATAGTACAAAAAGATACAATAGAAACAAAAAAGTTACGAAGTAGGGAAGTAAAATTAAGGCATAAATTAAACTTGAAAACTTAAAGCTAAGTTTTTATTAGTTTTCTCTTTGCTTATTTGTGTGTTTGTTTCTGTAAACAGTGTTAAGTTGTTATTAAATTAAAATAATGGGTTATAAAATAGTACTTGCAAGCCTTATGGTAATATTAAACAAAAGAAATACAATGATTACATGAAACATAAATGTCAGGAAACTAAATCATATAATGACAGAAAATCACCTTCACTAAAGGAAGAGAGGAAAGAAAGAAATAATAAAGAGAAGATCACAAAACACCCAGAAAACAAATAACAAAGTGACATAAATAAGTCCTTATTTGTCAGTAGTAACATTGAATGTAAATGGACTGAACCCTCCAATCAAAGACACAGAGTCACTGAGTGTATGAAAAAACAAACCCAATGATCTATTGCCTATAAGAAACACATTTATCCTATAGAGACACACATAGAGTGAAAATAAAGGTTTAGAAAAAGATATTCTAAGTAAATGAGAAGCAAAAAAAAAAAAAAAAAAAAAAAAGCAACAACCAAAAAACAAAAAAAAACAGGGGTAGCCATACTTATATGACACAAAATAGATTTCAAGACAAAAACTATAAGAGATTAAGAAGGTTAGTATACAATGATAAAGGGATCAATTCAGCTGGAGGATATAGCAATTTCAAATTTATATGAAACCAACTTCGTAGCACCCAGAAATATAAAGCAAATATTATTAGAGCTGAAGAGAGAGATAGGCCCCAATGCAATAATATCTGGGGACTTCAACATTACACTTGCAACATTGGACAGGACTTTCAGACAGAAAATTAACAAACAAACATTGGACTTAATCGGTACAATACACCAAATGGATCTAATAGATATTTTCAGAACATTTCACTCAAAGACTGCAGAATACACATTTTTTTCCCCAGTACATGGATCATTTTCAAGGATAGACCATAAATTAAGTCATAAAACAACTCTTAAAACATTCAAAAAATTGAAATAACATGAAGCATCTTCTCTGACCACAATGGAATAAAAATAGAAATTAATAATAAGAGAAATAATGGAAACTGTATTAGTCCATTCTCACACTGCAATAAAGAAATACCTGAGCCTTGGTAATTTATGAAAAAAAAGAGATTTAATTGTCTCTTGGTTTTGCAGGCTGTCCAGGGAGCATGGCTGGAGAGACATGTTGCAATAATGGCAAATGGTGCAATAATGGCAAATAATGGCAATAATGGCAAATAATGGCAATAATGGCAAATGGTGAAGGGGAAGCAGGCATGTCTTATGTGACTGCAGCGGGAGGAAGAGCAGAGAGGCAGGAAGTGCTACACACTTTTAAACAATCAGATCTCATGTTGACTCACTCACTGTCACAAGAACAGCACCAAAAAGAACATCTACCCTCATGATCCAATCATTTCCCACAGGTCCCACCCCCAACATTGAAAATTACAATTTGATTGAGATTTGGGTGGAGACACAGATGCAAACCACATGGAAACAACACAAATACATGAAAATTAAACAATACGCTCATGAATAACCAGTGGGTCAATGAAGAAATTAAGAAGAAAATTGAAAAATTTATCAAAACAGACAATTGAAACACAACATACCAAAATCTATGGGATACAGAAAAGTAGTACTCAGAGGGAAGTTTATCCTTGTAAGTGTGATACATTAAAAAGAGAAACCTGAAACACTCTTTGAGTGCATCTTAAATAACTAGAAAAGCAAGAACAAACTATATCCAAAATTCGGAGAAGAAAGGAATAATAAACATCAGAGAAAAAATAAATAAAATTGAAATGAAGAAACAATACAAGAGATAAATAAAACAAAAAGGTTTTTTTTGTGTTTTTCTTTTTAAGTGAAACAAAATTGGCAAACCTTAGGCAGACTAACTAGGAAAAAAGGAAAAAAGATACAAATAATTGCAATCAGAAATGAAAAGGGAGACATCGGGGGCATGCCCAAGATGGCTGAATAGGAACAGCTCCAGCCTCCAGCTCCCAACTTGAGCGACACAGAAGACGGGTGATTTCTGCATTTTCAACTGAGGTACTGGCTTCATCTCACCAGGGCGTGTCCTGTCGGACAGTTGGTGCTAGCCCGCGGGTGCAGCCTGACCACCGAGAGCTGAAGCAGGGCGAGGCATCACCTCACCTGGGAAGCCCAAAGGGGAAGGGAATCCCTTTTCCTAGTCAAAGGAAATTAAGACACACAACACTTGGAAAATCGGGTAACTCCCACCCTAATACTGTGCTTTACCAAGGGTCTTAGCAAATCTCACACCAGGAGATTATATCCCACACCTGGCCCAGAGGGTACCACACCCACAGAGCCTCCCTCGTTGCTAGCACAGCAGTCTGAGATCTAACTGCAAGGCAGCAGTGAGGCTGGGGAAGTTGCCCCCACCATTGCTGAGGTTTAAGAAGGTAAACAAAGCTCCCGGGAAGCTCAAATTGGGTGGAGCTCAACATAGCTCAAGGAGGCTGGCCTGCCTCTGTAGACTCCTCCTCTGGGGACAGGGCATAGCTAAACAGAAAGCAGCAGAAACCTCAGCAGAGGTAAATGCCCCTGTCTGACAACTTTGAAGAGAGTGGTGGATCTCCCAGCACGGAGGTTGAGATCTGAGAACGAACAGACTGCATGCTCAAGTGGGTCCTGACCCCTGAGTAGCCTAACTGGCAGACATCCCCCACTAGGTGCAGATCGACACCTCACACCTCACATGGTGGGGTACACCCCTGAGACGAAGCTTCCAGAACAAGAATCAGACAGCAACACTCGCTGTTCAGTGAATATTCTATCTTCTGCAGTCTCCGCTGCTGATACCCAGGCACACAGGGTCTGGAGTGGACCTCAAGCAAACTCCAACAGACCTACAGCTGAGGGTCCTGATTGTTAGAAGGAAAACTAATAAACAGAAAGGACACCCACACCAAAACCCCATCAGTACGTCACCATCATCAAAGACCAAAGGCAGATAAAACCAGAAAGATGGGGAAAAAGCAGTGCAGAAAAGCTGGAAATTCAAAAAATCAGAGTGCATCTCCACCTCCAAAGGAACGCAGCTCATCACCAGCAATGGAACACAGCTGGATGGAGAATGATTTTGATGAGTCGAGAGAAGAAGGTTTCAGTCGATCAAACTTCTCAGAGCTAAAGGAGGAACTAAGTACCCAGCACAAAGAAACTGAAAACCGTGAGAAAAGATTTGACGAATGGCTAACTAGGATAACCAATGTAGAGAAGTCTTTAAAAGATCTGGTGGAGATGAAAACCATGACACGAGAACTACGTGACAAATGCACACAAGCTTCAGCAATTGTCTCGAACAACTGGAAGAAAGAGTATCAGCGATTGAAGATCAAATGAATGAAATGAAGTGAGAAGAAAAGTGTAGAGAAATAAGAGTAAAAAGAAATAAACAAAGCCTCCAAGAAATATGGCATTATGTGAAAAGACCAAATCTACATCTGATTGGAGTGCCTGAAAGTGACGGGGAAAAGGGAATCAAGTTGGAAAACACTCTTCAGGATATCATCCAGGAGAACTTCCCCAACCTAGTAAGGAAGGCCAACATTCAAATTCAGGAAATACAGAGAATGCCACAAAGATACTCCTCGAGAAGAGCAACTCTAAGACACATAATTGTCAGATTCACCAAAGTTGAAATGAAGGAAACAATGTTATGGGCAGTCAGAGAGAATGGTCGGGTTACCCACAAAGGAAAGCCCATCAGACTAACAGCAGATCTCTCAGCAGAAACTCTACAAGCCAAATGAGAGTGGGGGCCAATATTCAACATTCTTAAAGCAAAGAATTTTCAGCCTAGAATTTCATATCCAGCCACACTAAGTTTCATCAGTGAAGGAGAAATAAAATCCTTTACAGACAAGCAAATGCTTAGAGATTTTTGTCACCACCAGGCCTGCCCTACAAGAGATCCTGAAAGAAGCACTAAACATGGAAAGGAACAACAGGTACCAGCCATTGCAAAAACATGTCAAAATGTAAAGTCCATCGATGCTAGGAAGAAACTGCATCAACTAACAAGCAAAATAACCAGCTAATATCATAATGACAGGATCAAGTTCACACATAACAATATTAACCTTAAATGTAAATGGACTAAAAGACACAGACTGGCAAATTGGATAAAGAGTCAAGACCCATCAGTTTGCTGTATTCAGGAGACCCATCGTACATGCAGAGACACACATAGGGAGAAAATTTTTGCAATCTACTCATCTGACAAAGGGCTAATATCCAGAACCTATAAAGAATTCAGTCAAATTTACAAGAAAAAACAACCCCATCAAAAAGTGGGTGAAGGATATGAACAGACACTTCTCAAAAGAAGGCATTTATGCAGCCAACAGACCCATGAAAAAATGCTCATCATAACTCACCATCAGAGAAATGCAAATCAAAACCACAATGAGATACCATCTCACACAAGTTAGAATGCAATCATTAAAAAGTCAGGAAACAACAGATGCTGGAGAGGATATGGAGAAATAGGAACACTTTTACACTGTTGGTGGGACTGTACACTAGTTCAACCATTGTGGAAGACAGTTTGGCGATTCCTCAAGGATCTAGAACTAGAAATACCATTTGACCCAGCCATCCCATTTCTGGGGATATGCCCAAAGGATTATAAGTCATGCTGCTATAAAGCCACATGCACACGTATGTTTATTATGGCACTATTCACAATAGCAAAGACTTGGAATCAACCCAAATGTCCATCAGTGACAGACTGGATTAAGAAAATGTGGCCCATATACACCATGGAATACTATGCAGCCATAAAAAAGATGAGTTTGTGTCCTTTGTAGGGACTTGGATGCAGCTGGAAACCATCATTCTCAGCAAACTATCGCAAGAACAGAAAACCAAATACTGCATGTTCTCACTCATAGGTGGGAATTGAGCAATGAGATCACTTGGATACAGGAAGGGGAACATCACACACCAGGTCCTATTGTGGGGAGGGGGGTGGGGGGAACAATAACATTAGGAGATATAGCTAATGTAAATGACGTGTTAATGGTTGCAGCACACCAACATGGCACATGTATACATATGTAACAAACCTGCACGTTGTGCACATGTACCCTAGAACTTAAAGTATAATAATAAAAAAAATCTACTGTCAGTTGACCTTAAGTATATAATAAAGATATTATTATCTTCAATGAAAAAAGAACAGAAAAGGGAGACATCACAACAGATACTGCAAAATTTGAATGATTATTAGTGGCTTCTATGAGCAACTATATGCCAGTGTATTGAAAAATCTCAAAGACACAGACAAATTTCTAGACATTTACAACCTAGCAAGATTGAACCAGGAAGAAATACAAAACCTGAACAGATCAATAACAATAAATGAGATTGAAGCTGTAATAAGTCTCTCACTAAAGAAAAACTCAGGATCCAATGACTTCAATGCTGAATTCTACCAAACATTTAAAGATAAACTAACATGTATCCTACTAAACTATTCTGAGTAGAGGAGGTAATACTTCCAAACTCATTTGATGAGGCCAGCATTATTCTGATAGCAAAACCAGACAGACACATCAAAAAAGAAACCTACAGGCAAATATCTATGATGAATATTGATGCAAAAATCCTCAACAAAATATGAGCAAATTAAATTTAAAAATATATTAGAAATATCATTCATCAGAACCAAATGGGAATTATCTCTGGGATGCATGGATGATTCAACAGGCACAAATGAATCAATGTGATACATCATATCAATAGAATAGAGGATGGAAACCATATGATTATTTAAACTGACGCTGAAAAAACATTTGCTTAAATTCAACAATCCTTCATAATGAAAATGCTAAAAAAACTGGGGATAGAAGGAACATACCTCAATATAATAGAAGCTATATATGACAGACCCACAGCTGGTATCATACTAAATCAGGATAAACCAAAAGCCTTTCCTCTAAGATCTGGAACATGAATAGGATGTCCACTGTTATGACTATTATTCAACATATTACTGAAACTTCTAGCTACAGCAATCAGAAAGGAGAAAGATATAAATGGTATCCAGGTTGAAACGGAAGAAGTCAAATCCTTGTTTGCATATTATATCATCTTATATTTGGAGAAATCTAAACACTCCACAAGAAAGCTATTAGAACTGACAAATTCAGTAAAGTTGCAAGATACAAATTCAACATACAAAAATAACTAGAATTTCTATATACCAACAGTGAACAGTGAGAAAAAGAAATTTAAAAATATCTCGTTTACAATAACCCCACATAAAATTAAACACCAAGGCATTAATTTAGCCAAAGAAGTAAAACATCTCCCTAATGGAAATTACAAAACAGTGATGAAAAAAATTGAAGAGGCTTCCAAAAAATGGAAAAATATTTCATGTTCATTAATTGGAAAAATGAATATTGTTAAAATATCCATTCTACCTAAAGCAATCTACAAATTTAATTCAATTTCTTTTGAAATACCAATGATATTCTTCGCGGAAATAGGAAAAAAAAAAAAAGGTCTTAAAATTTATATGGAATCTCAAAAGGCCCAGAACGGCCAAAGATGTCCAAAGCAAAAAGAACAAAGCTGGAGGAATCACATTACCTGCCTTCAAATTGTTCTACGGAGCTATAGTAATCAAAACATGGTGCTGGCATAAAAACAGACACATAGACCAATGGAACAGAATAGAGAACTCAGAAAGAAATCCACATAACTACAGTGAACTCATTTTTGACAAGAACACACGTTGGGGAAAAGACTGTTTGCTTAATAAATGATGCTAGAAATACTGGACATCCATATGCAGAAGAATGAAACTAGACCCCTATCTCTTGCCTTATGCAAAAATCAAATCAAAATGAACTAAATACTTAAATCTAAGACCTCAAACTCTGAAACTACTACAAGAAAACATTGAGGAAGATCTCTGGTACATTGGTCTAGGCAAAAATTTCTTGAGCAATACTCCACAAACACAGGAAACCAAATCAAAAATGGAAAGTTTGGATTATGTCAAATTAAAAAGCTTCTGAACAGCATAGAATACAATTAACAAGGTGAAGAGACAATCCACAGAACAAGAAAAAATGTTTTCAAACTACCTATCTGAGAAGGGATTAATAACCAGAATATATAAGGAGTTTAAATAACTCTATAGGGAATAGTCTAATAATCCAGTCAAAAACTGGGAAAAAGATTTGAATAGACATTTCTCAAAAGAAGACATACAAATGACATACAAGCATATATAACAAGATGTTCAATCTCACTGATCATCGAATAAATGCAAATCAAAACTACAATGAGATATCATTGTAATTTTGAATATAAGCCAAAGTAGCTTATATTCGAAAGACCTGTCTTTTACCTGTAATAAAAATGCTGGCGACGATGTGCAGAAAATGGAACCCTCACACACTGTTGTTGGGAATGTAAATTAGTACAGTCACTATGGGGAACAGTTTGGAGGTTCCTCAAAAACTTAAAAATAGAGCTGCTTTATGATCCAGCAATCCCACTTCTAGTTATATACTCAAGGAAAAGAAAACCAGTACCTCAAAGAGATGTCAGCACTGCCATGGTTCTGACAGCACTAGTCACAATTGCTAAAATCTGGAAGTAAAATAATTGCACATCAAAAGACAAATTGCTAAAGAAAATGTGGTACATACATAAATATACAATGGAGTACCATTCAGTCATAAAAAGAATGAGATCTAGTCATTTGGGACAACGTGGATGAAACTGGAGATCATTGTGTTAAGTGAGATAAGACAGGCACAGAAAGACAAACATCACATGTTCTCATGTATTTGTGAAATGTATAAATTAAAGCAATTAAACTCCTGGACACAGAGGGTAGAAAGATGGTTACCAGAGGCTGGGAAGGGTAGTGGGCAGCAGGAGTTGGTGGATATTAGGGATGGTTAATGAGTACAAAAAGTAAAGACAATAAATACGACCTGCTATTTGGAAGCACGACAGGATGACTATAGTCAGTAATAGCAACTGTACACTTTAAAATAACTTAAAGTATATAATTGGATTGTTTGTAACTCAAAGAATAAATGTTTGAGGGGATGGATACCCCATTCTCCATGATGTGCTTATTTCACGTTGCATGCCTGTATCAAAACATCTCATGTAAGCCATAAATATATACATCTACTATCTACCCACAAAAATTTTAAAAATAATAATTAAAGGGTAATTAGGCTTAGAGGAAACCTTTTTTAATGTCCTACTTAAGTTGTAGGATGACAACAATAAAATAATATTTTATTTTTTTCTTGCATATATTGTGGTTTAAACTCTTTATCATGTGACTATTTAATCTAATGCCATCCTAAAGGTAGATGGTCTAAGACCTCATTACATAGATCAATACATAACTACATAAATAAATTATATTGACTGTGAATTTTATTAACTCTTAAACATGTAAGACAAGTAGAACTAAATTACCATAGACTTCAAATGATAACTTTGGTGATCATTTTATTTCAATCAATTATGTAAATTCTGTGTAAGCTAGATTATACATAACTGTAAAATCTACTTTTTATAAAGAGAATGTTCTAAAAGTTTTTTTAATTCAATTTACTTATAGTTTAGAATTTTTGGAATCTATTGCTGCACTTACATTTACATATTACATATCAAAATATTGATTTCTTGACATGTACTAGAAAAAATAATGGCAAAATATAGATTACTTGAGAATTGGAAGTTTGAGCATAAAAAGCTATCGTAGGTACTATGTCAACAATACTGACATCTTATTAGGGAGACTTTAAAGCATGAGTTCCATTTGACATATCTTCTAGGCAATTCAGTTGAGAGTGTCCTCTGGGGTATTACTTTGTGTTTGTATGATATAGTAAGAAAATTATTTCCTAGGGCAAAATAGGTATAGTTTAAATGATTTTATTAAAGATCTTATAAACTAAGGATTACGTTTAAATCTTGGAAAAATCACTCATTCCAAATGATTTCTACATAATGATGTAATTTAGAAGTTGAGAATTCAATGCCATCATCCCACTGACTTTTGGTCAACCAAATAGTGTACTTAACCAACCTCTTTCACATTGTTGTGATACAGAATCTGCCAGGGCTAAGGATATACATTATTATACTGAAAAAGAATGTAGCATATTTTACTTTTTTGTTTCAGAACTTTTAGGAACTTATTTGCAAAGAAGTCCTTGCCATAAAGATCTATAATCTTTTCAACAACCTATTTGGGAAAATGCATGATTGGGCCATGAAAAACAGTACGTTCTAAGACAAAGGCCTAATATTATCATGAGCAGCCTAGAGTGATGGAGAGAACACTAAATGTTGACTGGATGCTGTTTGCAATTTGATCATCAAGTGGTCATGTGACCTTCAATGGATGGTAGCTTTCCATGAGGCTTCAACTCCTCATTAGCGAAACAGCAAAATAATACTTACCTCAACTTCTTTCTAGGGCTTGGAAAGAATGTAATATTTTAACAGAGCATATTGTTCTTTACTGCCATAATAAAAGTAATCATAATCTACATTATGAGGATCACCTTGGTATAGTATTAAGCATGACACTGAGAAACAGGCGAAGAGAGTTTCAGTTATGCCTTCTGAATTTATTATTGGTTGACCTTGGAAAAGCTCCTTAACTTCTCCGCATCTCTTTTGCTGCTTTTGTAAAAAGCAAATGAAAAGACAACACCTTAATCATGGCAGGAAACTGGAAATTACAATCTTTTCAGGTTAAAACCACATGTTTTGAAATAAAATCTTTTAGTCTAAGATTTTTTTAAGATAATGAATAATGAATTTTCAATAATAATAATAGCCTATTCTCAATAATAATAATACTTAAATGTATTGAACCTCTACATTATTTAGGAAATATTCTACTTTATGTGTATGTTATTTAGTCTTCAGAAAAAAACACTCTGAGAGATATTACTGTCATTTCACCACTAAGGAACCTGAATTTGAAAGGTTAAGTAACCTTATCAAACTCAGAGAGAGAGTAGCAATAAGTTTGAGATTTAAATACAGTATGATTCTAAAGCACAGGTTTTGAATCATCATGTTCCAATCTTCTCAATATAATATAATAGCTCTGGGTATAAATACAGAGTTTCAGTTTGAGTCTGTAAAAGTTCAGTGGTAATTCAAGAACAAAAACAATTTAGTCTTTATTTATAAGACACAACAGTTGTGCCCTACTTGATATTTTACCCCTCTTTATACTTTATTTGCTCTGTGCCCAGCATATAGGAGCTGGATGTTTTATACTTGAAACAGGGTTAATAGCACTCGGTTATATGATTTGACAGTCAGCTTGTATGTTCATTCATCTCACTTGAGACTTCTAGACCACACTGTCAAAATATCCATTTTAGCTATGAGAAAAAATATATTAGAGAACTATGGATAGAAGGAACCAAAGTCAGTGTAGGCATGAAATTGTTCTAAGCTAAGAATTTTGCCCCTAGGAATTTTAAGCAAATATGGATCCACTCCTCCATGAATTAGAAACATTTGTAGTTTTCTACATAGTGCAGACCTGAGGATTTCTTTTATTCTTTTGTTCTTTATTCTTTAATTAGAAGAATTAAATTGAATGGATTCTGCGAGACTTATGGCAGATTGTATTTTCCAATATAGCTACAACAATATTTCCCAACACTCGCACTCAACTGCAATGCAATCTTATCTTTTTGGAAACTGCAAAGGATGGGAAAATGGGCAGAGAAACAGTTGTATATGTTACATGTTACATGTTACATGATTCAGCCATTGAGTGAGGTGACAGCAGAACACAATTTATTTTTTCCTTAGCAATTTGAGACCTGACTCTACCTCTAAAAACGTTTATTCATAGAACAAGCAAAGCAACCATAGAGAACTGACAACAACCAAGAGTTGTTCTAAGAAGTGTATTAAAAAGTCTTCACCTCCTACATTCAGCTGGAGCAAGAAAAAGGACATTTTCTACTTTGGAAATAGGAGCAAGGGTTCTGAGGGAAGAGCAACTGGTGCCATTGCTCTCTGGTCTTGTCTACTAGCTCAAATTGTGGGCCTTTCTCCTTTTTACATTTAATGTCTATGGGTTGAAAAATAAACAACTTAGTTCAGCTATGTAGATGGTCCAAAAAAATAATGAAAGAGCATAATTAAATATGTACTGAAGTTACTTTAGAAAATATTCAGCAGCAGTTGCCTAGATTTCACTTTTTGTTGCACCTATTTTTTTTCCTAGATAGAAGTGTATACTATAACAAATAGCTTTTTGACGCTTTTGTTAACGAGTCACTGTACTAGATGGCAATGAGTGAATCAGGAAGACCTTCCCTACTCTCATGTGGCTGACATTCTAGTAGAAAACATAAACAAATAACATTAAATTGCATTGCAAGAGGTATTTGGAAGGAAGTACTGAGTTCTCTAAGAGTATAAAACAGGGAGCCATAACCTAAAATGGAGTTTAGAGGCCCATTTTTTTTAAATGACAGTGATATGTAATCAGGGACAAAGAAGATGAGTAACCATTGACAGGGTCAGGTTGAGAGGAGGACCACAATAATTTCTGTCAGTGGGAAGAACTAGTAAAAAGTTCTTGCAGTGGTGGGAAGTATGACACATTTGAGAAAATGAAAATTATTCAATGGTTCTATGAGGCAGAAAGCCGGAGGAAATGATCAGAAATGAATGTAGAGAGGGAGGGAGGATCATATGCAGGGATTTTTAGGCTTTGTTGAGAGTTCTGCACTTTATCCAAAATACATGGAGAACCCATTAAAGAACTTTAAACTGAAGACGACAAAACGGGATTTGGTGCGTGTTTGTTTGCTTTGTTTTGAAAGATCATTGCAGCTATGCTGTGCATAGTGGATTGGGGAATAAGAGAAAATGCTCCTAAACCACCATGTTAGGAGGTTTGGTAGAACAGTTAAGCAAAAAAGGTAATGGTGGCTTTGATTAGGATGGAGAAAAGATAAAAGATTCTAAAGCATATTTAGGAAGTAGAATAAAAACGACTTGACAATGAACTGAACGAGGAGGGAGAGTTATTTTGATACCAAAGATAAATCTCAGGTTATTTGCATGCAGGTTGGTGTCTTTTGCTGAGACAAAATATCAAGAAATTTTTTGTGTTGTTGAGTTTGAAATAACTAAAGACATCTAAGTAGAGACTGTGAGAAATCAGTAGATAGGGACCATTTTATAATATTTTATGCTAGAGGAAAAGTTGGGCATGAAAAATAAAATCTGAACGGGGCTTGAAACAAAAGCCTGTGGATGCACATATAAAATATATGTGCATATATTCACACATATGTATTTCCCGCATGATTGTTTCTAATAAAGTTCTCACCAAAAATTCCTATTTGTTATTTGCTTTCTATAAAATTTCTTTTAATGATTGGAGATTTTTAAAGACTAAGTTTGGAGTGACTGTGAGAGATCATAAGGACGAGTATTTTATGAACTATAGAAATTATTCTTGTAATCTTGGGAGGTGCTGATTAAGCGTCTGTTTCCATATTCCAGATAACAGGAAACGCACTACATTAGGGAATGGGCTAGTTCATTATGGAATGCTTTACTGGGGGGATAAAACCATCTCTTACATACATGGCTCATAGTTTTTTTGTATAAAACACCATTAAATAGAAACTTCTCTATTTTTATGATACCTTTTCAAACACTATGACTGATACTATGTCTGTCCAAATACTATTTCTTGAGCTAAAAACTCCTCATTTTTTCCCTTCACTTTCTCGCCAACTTGTAACATGGTTTTCTGGTTCCTCTGGGTAGTTTTTCAATGGATGCAGAGTGGTTGGTAAGTACGCTCCTTAAAATGTGGCCAGGCGTAGTGGTTCATGCCTGTAATCCCGGCACTTTGGGAGGCCGAGGCGGGTGGATCACGAGGTCAGGAGATCGCCTGGCTAACACGGTGAAACCCTGCCTCTACTAAAAAAAAAAAGTACAAAAAATTAGCCAGGCCTGGTGGCGGGCGCCTATAGTTCCTGCTACTCAGGAGGCTGAGGCAGGAGAATGGCGTGAACCCGGGAGGCAGAGCTTGCAGTGAGCCGAGATTCCGCCACTGGACTCCAGCCTGGGTGACAGAGTAAGACTCCGTCTCAAAAAAAAAAAAAAAAGTTGTGTGTGTATATATATATATATTTATATATGTATATATATATGCAGAAGTGGTCTCTCAGGCACATATACTTTTACAAAAAGTTAGAAAGAATCCTATAGAAGAAAACAATAATGGATTAGTTCCCATTAAGTTAGAGTACATAGTACAGTCATTAGGAGTGCGTAATCTTGCCGGGCGCGGTGGCTCACGCCTGTAATCCCAGCACTTTGGGAGGCCGAGGCGGGCGGATCACAAGGTCAGGAGATCGAGACCACGGTGAAACCCCGTCTCTACTAAAAATACAAAAAATTAGCCGGGCGTGGTTGTGGGCGCCTGTAGTCCCAGCTACTCGGGAGGCTGAGGCAGGAGAATGGCGTGAACCCGGGAGGCGGAGCTTGCAGTGAGCCGAGATCGCGCCACTGCACTCCAGCCTGGGCGACAGAGCGAGACTCCGTCTCAAAAAAAAAAAAAAAAAAAAAAAAGGAGTGCGTAATCTAGAATCAGATAACTCTGTTTTGAATTGCTTTGCCAGTATTTACTGTGCATAACTGGAAAACTATTTGATTCCTTGTAACTACTATATTTTAATTTGTAAAATGAGGGGAATAATAGTATCTATTTATATAAAGTTTTTACATAATTTATTATATGCATAGGTCCATACAGTGCCTGGCATGTATCAATTACTTTAAAGGTGGTAGATATTATTAGGGTAACTATTTTTTAAAATGATTTCTTCATTCATTTATTAAACAAGAACATTTTGAGTTCTAACTATATCAGCCTGAAGGCTGAATGCCAAGGATAAATCGTTGACTAAAATAAACAAGTAAAAACAAGTTCTTACATTCACGAATTTTATACTCTACTTAAACTATATGTTGTTTGATGTGTTATTTGGTTTTACTGATATTAAAAAGAAAAATGGCAACATATGCCTTAAGGACTTGTATTAATCTGTTCTCATGCTGTTACGAAGAAATACTCGAGACTGGGTAATTACAAAGAAAAGCGGTTTAGGTCGTCTGCAGGCCGGGAGTGGTGGCTCATGTCTGTAATCCCAACACTTTGGGAGGCAGAGGCGGGCAGATCATGAGGTCAGGAGATCGAGACCATCCTGGTCATCATGGTGAAACCCTGTTTCTACTAAAAATACAAAAATTAGCTGGGTGTGGTGGCATGCGCCTGTAACCCCAGATACTTGGTAGGCTGAGGAAGGAGAATGTCTTGAACCCAGGAGGTGGAGATTGCAGTGAGCCGAGACCTCACCACTGCACTCCAGCCTAGCGACAGAGTGAAACTCGATATTAAAAAAAAAAGAAAAGAAAAGATGTTTAATTGATCCACAGCTCCACATGGCTTGGGATGCCTCAGGAAACTTACAATCATGGTGGAAGGCACCTCTTCACAGGGCAGTAGGAGAGGGAACGAGTGCAGAGCGAAGTGGAAGGCCTCTTATAAAACCATCATATCTCATGAGAGCTCGCTCACTATCCTGAGAACAGCATGGGGGAAACTGTCCCCGTGATTCAATTATCTCCACCTTGTCCTGCCCTTGACACATGGGGATTACTACAATTCAAGGTGACTTTTGGGTAGAGACACAGAGCCAAACCATATCAGGACTTTAAAAAGGTAAGGTTTTCCTCTAAAATCCAAATTAATACCAGTGAAGGACACTAACAATAAAAAACATATAACCTAGTATTATCCAAGAGCTTATCTCACTATCCTTGCTTAACCCCAAAATCACAACAAATGCACAGCAAACCTCCAGGCAGTCCTCTCTCAAAGGTCTTTTTCAACAAGCCAGTTCCTACAAGCCCATCTTTCTTTGTTTTCTATATCCGTTCCATATGTAATTATTGATACATAATATTTTGTGTATTTATAGAGTACACATGATATTTTGTTCCATGCATAGAAGGTATTATGTTCAAGTGAGGATATGTGAAGTATTCACCACCTTGAGTATTTATCATTTCTATGTATTGGAAACATTTCAAGTTCTCTTCTAGTTACTGTGAAATATACACTGCTTCAATAGAGTATGTGATGTTGTGATCTGTCTCAGTCAGTAGAAATTATTATTTGCTTAACTATATTTAAGCATTGGGATGATCCTCATTATTTCTTTTATGTATCCAAGCACATTACATAAGGTGTCTAATGTTTGCAAATACAAATTCTGCTCTAGCTCCATGAACATTTATTGATATAGAATAAACATATCCTCTTTCTAAATGCTTTTAAAAAGTAGTCATAATTTATATGTAGTTTAGCCTTTCAAATTTCAAATAGGCTTTTCCAACTTGATCAAGTGTAAAACATATTTAAAGTGCCAGTTATCTTAAACCTGAGATTTATTGTAATAATGTGTGATCTGCTTCATCTCACTTGATTAATTAGACCAGGCTTGTACATCCATAATAATGAATAATTATACTCTGTCATTGTAAGCTAATTCTCAATGGTTCTTTACATGGAGATAATCCCACCTTTACCCTTCAGAAAAAAAAACAAACAAAAACAAAAACAAAACAAAACAAAACACTGTGGCTGAAATAAATTAGGGTTTTACTATTATCACGTAAAACGAAGTCATAAGATGGGCCATTCAAGACTGGTATCATCAAGGACCTACACTCCTATCTTTCTGATCAGTCATCTTTAGATTGTCTTTATTACCTTATAGTCATGAGATAGTAGATTCATATTCAGCTTCTTGTCAGTGAAAGCCTTTGGAAGAAGTAATATCTGAGCTCAGAACCCCTAAATTATGAAAGAGTTAGCCACGTAACTTGTTGGAATAAGAGAATTGAAGGCAGAAGAGACAGAAAATGGAGACAGTGATAAGCAGAAATGTTCAAGAGGAAGAAAGCAGGCCAGTGCAATGGGCTATGGTGATCGATGGTAATATGGCATAATAAGAGATCAGAAGTCATTTGGAATCTTAGAGTCATGAGAAGAAGGATGATTTCTGTCCTAGAAATCCAATAAGATTTCTAGGCATGGATTGACATGTTCTAATTTACCATATTAAAGAGCATCTTGGATTCCATGTAGATAACATAAGATAAACCATTGAAGACATTACTGACCTAAGAAAATCAAATAAAAATTTAGTTTGGCCATTGTGGAAGACAGTGTGGTGATTCCTCAAAGACCTAAAGACAGGAATATCATTTGACCCAGCAATTTCATTACCGGGTATATACCCAAAGGAATAAAAATCATTTTGTTATAAAGGCACATGCATGTGTATGTTAATTGTAGCACTATTCGCAATAGCAAATACATGGAATCAACCTAAATGCCCATCAATGGAAGGTTGGATAAAGAAAACATGGTACATATACACCATGGGATACTATGCAGCCATAAAAAAGAAAAATGGGATCATGTCCTTTGCAGGGTCTTGGATGGATCTGGAAGCCATTATCCTCAGTAAATTAACACAGGAACAAAAAAGCAAATATCATGTTCTCACTTATACGTGGGAGCTAAGTGGTGAGAATACGTGGACACATAGAGGGAAACAACACACACCAGAGCCTTCTGTAGGATGGAGGATGGAGGTTGGGAGGAGGGAGAGGATAAGGAAAAATAACTAATGGGTACTAGGCTTAATAACTGAGTGATGAAATATTGTGTACAGCAAGTCCCCATGACACAAGTTTACTTATGTAGCAAACCTGCTCTTGTATCACTGAACTTAAAATAATGGTTAAAAACAAACAAACAAAAAAGTGGCCACGCTCACAGGACAGTCATATCTGTGCTAAACTGTTAACCTTCTTGTGATAGCAAATGGGGCATCTTTATTGCCTCTCCTTAAATTAATATAGATATTTCCCTTCATTGTTTATAAGGACACCAATACATAATTTTAATATAGACAAGACAAGGACATAGAGAAGATGATATTCAATCCCATTTGTTATCTGTAGTTCTTTCTTTTCATGTGGTGCTACTTGCTCATGTAGTTTTACAGTAAAGCTATCATAACTGGAGATAAATGAGGAACCCAAGTCTTAATGATCTCCAAAAGAATTTTGACTTGGGATAGGTAGTAAAATCTCCAAGCTTGTTCTATGCTTCTTTTTGTTTTGGTTTGTTTTTTTGAGATGGAGTTTCACTCTTGTTGTCCAGGCTGATGTGCAATAATGCGATCTCGGCTCACTGCAACCTCTGCCTACCAAGTTCAAGCGATTCTCCTGCCTCAGTCTCACGAGTAACTGGGATTACACGCCCAGTTAATTTTGTATTTTTAGTAGAGATGGGGTTTCTCCATGTTGGTCAGGCTAGTCTCAAACTCCCATCCTCAGGTGATCCACCCGCCTCAGCTTCCTGAAGCGTTGGAATTACAGGCGTGAGCCACTGTGCCTGGCCTGTATGCTTCTTTTAAAAAGCCCTTTCTGTCTTAATAAATGTCATTTTGTTTCACAGTTTTGCAGATTTGTAGGTTTTTTTTCAATATGAAATACATTCTTATTAAAAACTAATAAAATAACCATAATTTCCACTTATTAAGTGACTACAACATGCCAGACACTGTGAGAAAGGCTTTATATTTCTCATCACATTTAACCTACTAGAATATAAGTCCCTTGCAGATAGTGAGGTCTACCTGTTTTGCTCATTCTTGCCTTCCTAGTATATATAATAGTCTTCAAGTCAGTTGCCACTTCACCATTATTCGTTAAATATGAGATTAATCCTCACAAAACCCCTATGCATGGGCATTGTTTTCCCCTCTTCGCTTGTTGAGAAACTAAGGCTTAACAAGTCTTAGCAACTTGCTGAAAACCGTATACCTGGTGACAGAGTTCACAGCCTGGCCATAGCCCTCTGTTTCTGGAGCCTGTATCTTTAGATTTTCCTGCTTCCACTTTTCAATATGTATTCTATTAAATATTTTAAAACCCTGAAAACATCTTTGAAATAAACGTATGTTCACATGTGGCTCATTTTACATTTTAAGTTTGCCATATAATTATCAGTAATAAATGGTAGATTTAAAAATACATATCTCTGGACCTGAAGCATTTGGGTCATTCCTTTAGTTAAATGGCATTGTCAGTAATTATTTACTTTGAAATGTAAGTAACAAATAACTCTGAAGATCTGATGTTCCCCCAAAAGACTTTTTTTTAAACCAATTGGTATATTTACATTTCACTTGAAGAGATGATTTTTTTAAAAGAATAGATATTTTCTTCAGAATTTATACTTTCTTTTCTGCCTGCCTCTCAAAAGTAATCCAAAAAGTGTAGCGTAACATATCAAAGCCTAAATTTCTCCCAGTACAGTACCTAAGTTCATCTTCCAAAAAAGCAATACATCACCCACACAAGGTTTTTATTTTAACAAATGGCTAAACCCCCCAAAATACTATTGGGGTGTCCTTTAAGTATTCACCTCATTTATAGACACATAGACCAATGTGAAGTATGTTTTCCTTTCCCTTCCTCCTCTCTCTCTTTCTCTCTCTCTTACACACAAACACACACACACACACACACACACACACACACACACACACACCCCTCAATGCCATTAGGGGAGTTACAAACTCACCTTCTTTATAGAAGGTTGGAAAACCTAGTTGATTCTTTTGCAATGTTTATAAGTTTTAAAATGCATAACTACCTTTAGAGATTCTAAGTTCACTTTTTTCTAAAGTTACCAGCGGAGCATAATGCTTGCTAGAATGATTCTACCTCCAAATGAAGAAAGATTGAGCATTATGAAGAGGTGATGTTTTCCACATCCATCAATCACAAACTCTTCTACAACTTGAAAATTTCACAGTATCTAATTTCAATAAAGCAGTGTTACTGAGGCATACAGTTTTGTGATTTTTAAATTGAAAAAGACACTAGACATTCTAAACTGAAATATAATTTCAGTGTTTTTCTGCAATAAATAAGTATTTCAAGGGCTCAAAGATAGTGTTTCCTCTGCCCTTCTCTTGAAAGCTACAAGATATATGTTCAGTTGATTTTCTTAAAAAGGACCTCATATTTATTTCATTATTATTTTGTTAATATTCACATAACTTCTAGGCACTGTAAAACTACTGCATATAAAGTTTCAAATATGTTAATTTACTATATTTTATTGCAGCTCAGATAACTATTACCCTACAGTCAATAATTATTTTAATAGAATTCTAAGAGTGTTGAAATAAAATGGCTTTCTGCTACAATCCATTTCTCTAGCAAACCCATTAGCTGAATTATGTCAACGAGGTAATTATCTAAATTTCAAAGAACTTTGAGAGAAGTACAGTCTGTATCTTTTGCTAACCAGGTTTTATATATGTTTTCTCTAAGAGAAACTATGTAATATTCCTTTCCAACTTTCTTTATAGGACTTATTTTCCATTTGGTAAAATCACAACTTTTTATATCATCTCGAAAAATGAAATCATAGAACAAAGGTTTTTTTTTTTATAATTGTATCTATTTTCTAATCTCTTTTCATAAAGGATATAGTATTACATATAATACAAAAGATAAAATGAATAGAAATTGAATTTAAAGCAAGATAAGCCTAAGAATATAAGGTGGATGATAGAATTAGCATAGAGAATCAGAGAATTAAGAGCAAGTGATCCTCAACAATGGTTAAAAATAGTTGACAACTGTGTTCCATACTTCAAAGATTGAGACTAGGAAAACATGACTTTACATTTTCCAGTTTCCAATTATTCTGGTCATCACTATGCTATTTGGTAGACAGAATTCTAAAATAGTCTTGGCCCTGGTATACCTACAACTACTTCCACTTCCACTTATTCAATCAAACAGTAGCCTAAGTATTGATGTGAAGAGATTTTACAGAAAAATTAAATTCCCAATTCAGTTAACCTTAAAATAGATAGATTATCTTGGTGAGCCTGACCTTACCACATAAACCCTTTAAATCTGGGTCTAAATGTCAAACATGGAGACGTCAAAGATTAGAAGTGTGAGATGAATTCAATGTGAGGAAAATTTTCTGTAGCTAGCTTTGAATGCAGAAGCAATCATGTTGCATGGAATGTAGTCAACTTGTAGGAGTTCAAAATGAACCCTGGCAGATAGC
Organism: Macaca fascicularis; assembly: GCF_037993035.2. Taxonomy (NCBI): domain Eukaryota; kingdom Metazoa; phylum Chordata; class Mammalia; order Primates; family Cercopithecidae; genus Macaca; species Macaca fascicularis. The sequence goes on from NC_088379.1 coordinate 43,275,692, forward strand.
CAGAAAGGGAATGGAAACCTCAGACCTACAGCTACAAGAATTGAATTCTGCCTACCTCCATGAACTCAGGAGCTTATATTTATCTTGAGCCTTCAAAAACAAACTCAACCCACCCAATGCCTCATTTCAACCTTGTGAAACATTGAGTAAAGATTATAACCATATTGTACTAGATCCACAATATTTGAGCTAATGAATGAGTGTTATACACATTTTGTGGTAATTTGTTACACAGCAATAAAAATTAATACACTGTACAACTCCCAGTCGACAACCCACCATTCTTTGTATGTATATATGTACACACACACACACACACACACACACACACACACACACACACATCCCTCCCCTTATCTGCCACCCCACAATAGGCCCCAGTATGTGATGTTCCCCTCCCTGTGTCCATGTGTTTTCAATGTTCAACTTCCACTTATGAGTGAGAACGTGTGCTGTTTGGTTTTCTCTTCCTGTGTTAGTTTACTGAGAATGATGGTTTCTAGCTTCATCCATTTCCCTTCAAAGGACAAGAACTCATTCTTTTTTATGGTTGCATAGTATTTCATGGTGTATATGTGCCACATTTTCTTTATCCAGTCTATCATTGATGGCCATTTGGGTTGGTTCCAAGTATTTACTATTGTAAATAGTGCCGCAATAAACATATGTGTGCATGTGTCTTTATAGTAGAATGATTTATAAGACTTTGGGTGTATACCCAGTAATGGGATTGCTGGGTCAAATGATATTTCTGGTTTTAGATCCTTAAGGAATTGCCACACTGTCTTCCACCGTGGTTGAACTATTTTACACTCCCACCAACAGTGTAAAAGCATTCCTATTTCTCCATTCCTATTTCTATTGTTTCCTGACTTTTTAATGATCGCCATTCTAATAGTTGTGAGATGGTATCTCATTGTGGTTTTGATTTGTATTTCTCTAATGACCAGTGATGATGAACATTTTTTTCATATGTCTTTTGGCCTCATAAATGTCTTCTTTTGAGAAATATCTGTTCATATACTTTGCTCACTTTTCGATGGGGTTGTTTCTTTCTTGTAAATTTGTTTAACATCCTTATAGATTCTGGGTATTAGACTGTTAATAGATGGATAGATTGCAAAAATTTCCTTTCATTCTCTAGGTTGCCTGTTCACTCTGATGATGGTTTCCTTTGCTGTGCAGAAGCTCTTTAGTTTAATTATACCTCATGTGCCAAATTTAGCTTTTGTTGTCATTACTTTTGGTGTTTTAGTCATGAAGTCTTTGCACATGCCTATGTCCTGAATGGTATTGCCTATATTTTCTTCTAGGGTTTTTATGGTGTTAGGTCTTACAGTTAAGTCTTTAATCCCTCTTGATTTAACTTTTGTATAATGTGTAAGAAGAGATTCAATTTCAGTTTTCCACATATGGCTAGCCACTTTTCTCAGCACCATTTATTAAACAGGGAATCCTTTCACTATTGTTTGTTTTTGTCAGGCTTGTCAAAGATCAGATTATTGTAGATGTATGGTATTATTTCTGAGGCCTCTGTTCTGTTCCATTGGTCTATATATCTGTTTTGGTAGCAGTACCATGCTGTTTTGGTTACTGTAACCTTGTAGTATAGTTTGAAGTCAGGTAGCATGATGCCACCAGCTTTGTTCTTTTTGTTTAGGATTGTCTTGTCTATACGGGCACTTTTTTGGTTCCATGTGAAATTTAAAGTAGTTATTTTCTAATTCCATGAAGAAAGTCAGTGGTAGCTTGTTGGGAATAGCATTGAATCTGTAAAATACTTTGGGTAGTATGGCCATTTCCACTATATTGTTATTTCCTATCCATGACCATGGAATGTTTTTCCACTTGTTTGTGTCCTCTCTTATTCTGAGCAATGGTTTTTAGTTCTCCTTGAAGAGATCCTTCACATCCCTTGTAAGTTGTATTACTAAGTTTTTTATTGTCTATGTAGCAATTGTGAATGGGAGTTTACACAAGATTTGGCTCTCAGGTTTTTTTATTATTGGTGTGTAGGAGTGCTTGTGATTTTTGCACATTGACTTTGTATCCTGAAACTTTGCTGAAGTTGCCTATCAGCTTGAGATTTTGGGCTGAGATGATTGGGTTTTCTAAACATACAATCATGTCATCTGCAAACAGAGAAAATTTGACTTCCTCTCTTCCTATTTGAATACCCTTTATTTCTTTCTCTTGCGTGATTGCCCTTGTTGTGTAACATACACCAAGTTGTTTTCTGCAGAAAAGTCTTGTCCATGATGTCCATCGTCTCACATGAACCTCAATATGGGCATATCGCCTTAGATTCTTCAACTTTCAAAAGAGATATTAACCTAAATATTCTTCCAGTTGACTTTTATGTGCACATAATTCTGCATTTAAATAGTAGCATAGAGTATCTGCATTCACAGACTTATCAAGGAAAAAAATCATAAAATTTCTGCCTCCCAACATTCAACAAAAGATGAGTTGAGAGAAATAGTACTCCTGAGGACTGCCTGAAGTTTTGACCATCCTTCTCTACTTTCGAGTTTCTTAAAGGTGTTTACAAACTAAGCTAAACATTCATTTATTACATAGCCAGACTATATGATTCTGAACATTCCACACTCAATAATCACTTTTAATAAGATGTGCTTTGTGCTTTTGCTCTAGTTGATTTATCTTGGGTAATTTTAGCACTATTTTTCTTCTTGTATTTTGTATTGTATTTATAATCATTCAAAGACTTGTATTGACAAAAGTTTGTCCATTTGCAATTCTTGGCTTTTAAGATTGCCTACTACATCAGCACAAGGCCATTAGATTGGGCAAGAGAATGCATAAAAGTTGAAAAGTAAGGCATTTATGTTCCAGGCTTGAATTGTCATATCTCACTTCTCTTCACATTCTATTGGTCAGACCTCTGTTTCCTGTCCACATCTCAGTCCAAGAGCATATGATAAATATATTTAACTGTGTACCCATGGATAAAGAGATAAAGTGAAATGAGTTTCACAACTAGTTCTTCTCTGTTCATCTCTTTAAAGTGAACAGAAATACAGAGCATGGCTTTGTCTTCTTTTTCTCATGCACATTTTTAAATTGCACTAATTTTACCTTTTATTTTATTTTACCTTTTTGTTTGTTGTTTATTTAGGTTGTCTTAAGTTTTTAAGAATAAGTTAGCATATTAATCAATCATCAAGTAAATATTACAACTGTGTAGTCTGGGAGATAGAAATAATAGTTATTTCAGAGGGTTCCTGTGAAAATTCAATATATTATTACATACAAAGCACAAAGAACAGTGCTTAATCATAGTGAATAAAGAAAATGTTAATTTCCTTAAGTCGCAATTGTTATTTGCAGTACTATAATGGAAAAAAAAAATTAAAATAACTGCTTAGGAGAGAAATGACTCCTCTTAGAGTTAAGATCTAAGATATGCTGTGTTAGGTCATTGTTGCATTGCTATAAAGAAATAATTGTGACTGAGTAATTTATAAATAAAAGAAGGTTATTTGGCTCACAGTTATGGTGTGCTGTACTAGCATAGTGCCAGCACCTGCTCAGCCTTTTTGGAAGCTTCAGGGACATTTTACTCATGGCAGAAGGTGAAGCGGGAGAAGGCATGTCACATGAGAAAAGAAGGAGCAAGAGGGATCAAGTGGGAGGGAGGAAGTTGCCACAAACTTTTAAGCAATCAGATCTTGAGAGAACTCACTCACTATCTCAAGGACAGCACCAAACCATGAAGGATCTGCTTCCATGACCTAAACACCTTCCACAAGACCCCACCTCCAATATTGGGTATATATTTCAACATAAGATTTGGATGGGACAAACATCCAAACCATGTTATTCTTCCCCAGGTCCCTCAAATTTCATATCCTTCTAACATTTCAAAATACAACCATTCATTCTCAATAGTCCACCAAAAGTCTGAACCCAATTTAGTATCATTTGAAAGTCCAAAGTCTTATCTTAGTTGAGTTCCTTCCACCCATAAGCCTATGAAATCAAAACAAGTTATTTATTTTCAAGGTACAATGGGGTACAGGCACCGGGCTGACATTCCCATTCCAAAAGGGAGAAATCAGCCAAAATAAAGAGACTGCATGTGTTACACAAATCCAAAACTCAACAGGGCAGTAATTAAATATTAAAGCTCAAAAATAATTTCCCTTGACCTTATGCCCCACATATTTGGCACACTGGTGCAAGAGGTGGACTCCTAAGGCCTTGAGCACTTCCACCCTGTGGCTTTTCAGGGTTCACCCTCTATGGCTACTCTCAGGGGCTGCAGTTGATTGCCTGTGGCTTTTCCAGGATCAGGGTATAGGCAGCCAATGGCTCTACCATTCTGGGAGGCTTTAGGATGGTGGCTCCTTACCACAGACTCATTAGGCAGCGCACATTGGGAACACTGCTGGGGAGTTCCACCCCCACATTTCACCTTGATATTACCCTAGTAAAGGTGCTCTGTGAAGTCTCCACCCTTCCAGCCGGCTTCTGCCTGGGGACCTGGGCTTTCCCATATATCCTCTGAAATCTAGGCGCAGGCAGCCATGCCTTCTTCACTCTTGCACTCTACAAACCCACAAGCTTAACACCATGTGGATGCTGCCAAGGTTATGGTTTTCACTCTCTGCAGCAATGGTCCAAGCTATACCTGGGGCCCTTTTACTCACAGCTGGTATTGGATTGGCCAGGATGCAAGAAGTGACCTCCTAGCGTGGCTCAGGGCAATGGTGCTCTAGATTTGGGATCTGAAACCATTTAGTCCTTCTGGGCCTCTGGGTCTGTGATGGGAAGAACTGACTTGATCTCTGAAATGCCTTTAAGACCTTGTTTCCATTGTATTGACTCTCAGCACCTGGCTCTCTTTTAGTCAGGTAAATACCTCTAGCAAGTGGTTTCTTTGCACTCTACTCTGATTCTTCCCTGAAAATGAGATTTTCTTTTCTACCATATGGCCAGGCTGCACATTTTCTAAACTTTTACACTCTGTTTCCTCTTTAAATATAAACTCCAAAGTTGAGTTATTTCTTCGCTCCTGCCTCTGAGTACAGGCTGTATATAGGACATATAAGTATATAAGTATAGCCACAAGGCAATATCTTGAATAATTCGCTGCTGCACAGAAATTTCTTCTGCTGGCTGGGCACAGTGGCTCACACTTATAATCCCAGTACTTCAGTAGGCCAACATAGGCAAATCACTGGACCCAGGACATCGAGACGAGCCTGGGAAACATGATGAAACCCCATCTCTATCAAAAATTATAAAAAATTAGTCAGGTGTGATGGAATGTGCCTGTGGTTCCAGCTACTCAGGAGGCTGAGGTGATAGGATAACTTGAGCCTGGGAAGTTGGGGATACAGTGAGCCATGACAGTGCCACTCCACTCTAGCCTTGGTGACAGAGCAAGACCCTGTCTTAAAAAAAGTAAGAAGGAAGGAAGGAAGGAAGGAAGGAAGGAAGGAAGGAAGGAAGGAAGGAAGAAAGAAAGAAAGAAAGAAAGAAAGAAAGAAAGAAAGAAAGAAAGAAAGAAAGAAAGAAAGAAAGAAAGAAAGAGAGAGAATGGAAGGAAGGAAGGAAGGAAGGAAGGAAGGAAGGAAGGAAGGAAGGAAGGAAGGAAGGAAGGAAGGAAAGAAATTTCTTCCTCCAGATATTTTAAATTATCACTCTTAAATTCAAAGTTCCACAGATCCCTAGGACACGGACACAAAACAGCAAAACTCTTTGCTAAGGGATAACCAGGGTGACCTTTGATCCAGTTCTCAATAAGTTCCTCATTTCCATCTGAGACCCCATCAACCTAGACATCACCATTTGTATCACTATCAGCATTTTGGTCATAATCATTTAACCAGTCTAAGGAGATCTAAACTTTCCCTCATCTTCCTATTTTCTTCTGAGCTCTCCAAACTCATTGAACCTCTGCCTGTTACTTAGTTTCAATATCTCCTCCATATTTTCAGGAATTTTCATAACTGTACCTCACTCCTGGTACCAGTTTTCTGTGTTAGGCCATTCTTGCATTGCTATAAAGATTTATTATAAAAAATATTTCTTTATAAAATATTCGAGGTTGGGTAATTTACAAAGAAAAGATATTTAATTGGCTTATGGTACTGGGGACTGTACAAGCATGACTCCATTATCTGCTCAGCTTCTGAGGCGGCCTCAGGTAGCTTTTGCTCATGGTGGAAAGTTAAGTGAGGGCATTCATGTCACATGGTGAAAGCAGGAGCAAGAGGGAGCAAGTGGGGATGGTGGGGAGGTACCACACGCTTTTAAACAACCAGATCTCATGAAAACTCACTCCCTGCCTCAAAGACAGAACCAGGCCATAAGAAATCCACCATCATGACCCAAACACCCCCTACCAGGTCCCACCTCCAACATTTGGGATTATATTTTAACATAAGATTTGGGTGGGAAAAATATTTAAAGTACATCAAATATGTTGCTGTTCGGTCTTCATAAAGTCTGTATGATATTCTTGGCAATGACACATATGGCCATGAGTTTCACAGATTTCTTATTCAAAACACTGTACATTGTAAGTCAAAAACATAAACTTGAGCCCATTCTGTTGGATGCAATATTAATTGAAGACCAAGCAACGAGATTCAGTTTTTTCCTATTCTAGTTTCGTCTTAGGATGAAATTTTGAATACCGATGGAAGTGGATCCTTCCAGGAATTCTGCCATTAAATGAGTTCTCACAACTAGAATTTTGGTAAGTTGGGCAACCAAAACTTTAAAGTTTTTTCTTTTTTTTTTCAAGAATCTGGAAAGCATATATTTTATGTTATTACTTACTGCAGAATTCTAGTCTTTAATAATCAACCAAGAACAGATAGTTTGACCTCATATATGTAGATAATTATTGCATAGTTCTTCATCAGTTATTGGGTTTTAATCATAAATGTTTCCTATGACACCAATAAATTCTAAACTAGAGAACAATACAATGATTTGTATTAGAAATGGGGCAGCACGAACTATAATAACACAGATATGGTAAGATATTACTGAAATTAATCCTAATTCTCTGACAGTTCTAACAAAATTCATGCAGAGTTATTTGAGTATAGATATCATCAACTAATCTGAATGGGGCTAAAGGTAACAATGTATTAGTTTTATAGCATCTGGGTATAACTTCTGTCATTGAAAAGTTGAAGCACCATTTGAGTTATTGATCCTGCAAAAGTAATGACTATAGGGGTTTTTGCAACTTTCTTAAAGTTTCCTTTATTGTGGTGCACTGAGAATAGAAATCCAAAAATAGCTTTTTAGAATAGCGTCTTCTAAAAGAAAAGGGAGATATGAATCATAAAAATATCTTTCTTGTAAAAGTTACAATTTCTCCTATTGATCTTCCTAAGTATTTTCATATAAGAAGTGCCGAGTAGAAAATGAGTTCTGGAAAAATGTAGTGCACCCCAACATAAACTGTCCCCAAACAGACATTTGCATAAAAACGAAACAAAACAAAACAACACAACTAAAGAACTAAAACAAACAACAAATCCCAGTACCATTAAAAATAAAAGTTGTTCGCTGATCTTATTCTCCTCACCAAAATATTAATACCTGATTAATGTCAAGACTAACTACTTGTAAGTTCAAATTGTGTTTTCCTAAGGTTAAAAGTAAAACATTAGATAGATTAATTTTTTAAAGAGTTTTAATTTGCAAATCAGGCAGCTTCTCAAGCCAGAATAGAGTCAAAAAGACTCCAGCTCAGCTATGTGGTGGAAGAAGATTTAGAGACAGAAAAGGGAAAGTAACTACAGAAAATGGAAGTGAGGTGCAGAAACAGCTGGATTGGTGACAGCTGGTGTTTGCCTTATTTGAACATGGTTTGAACAGTTGGCCCCCTTTGATTGGCCAAAACTTGGTGATTGGCACGAAAGTAGGTTACAGTTTATTTACACCTCCATTTAGGTTATAGTTCACTATGTACAGAGAAACCTTTAGGCTGAAATTAAAATATGTAAGAAGGCAGCTTTAAGCTAAACATGATTTAACATCTAGTCAGTGTTTTGTTTTGTTTTAATATAATTAGTTAATTTAGCTCCATAATTCATAAAGTGACTTTGTAAAATATCCAATCTGTTACAGTTAACATTATCTGTATTCATTTAAGTTGGCTCATTAAAGCAAAATTAGTATTAAGATTTTATAATATGCAATATAATTTAAGTGAAAAGTAAAGCTCAATTGAGATTTTATTTTTACAGGTAAGGGCATTCACTAAAATATCCAGTGGCTATTTATTGTAATGTCAGTTAACATTCATTGGACACTTTCAACTTGCCGGTATTTCATATGTGTCATTTAATATAATGCCCATGGCAGACTTCTGAAGTATTAATAGCATAATGACCACTTCACAGAAAAGGAAACTAAAACTCAGGACCACAAATCTATTAAGACGCAAATGCAGGGTTTGCACACGAAGAGTCTTGATGAAAGCCTTCTATTTTTAAGCATTACACTAAATTGCTACCCACCACATTCAAAATATTGACCAGTGGTCTCCCTATTTACAGTTAGTGGAAGAGTATAGATAAAATATGTCAATGCAGGGCATATTTATTTATTTTGAGATGGAGTCTTGCTTTTTCATTCAGGCTGGATGGAGGTGGTATGGTCTTGGGCTTAAGTAATCCTCCCATCTCAGTCTCTGAAAGTGCTGGGATTACAAGTGTGAGCCACTGTGACCAACTGTAAATATTGATTGAGCATCTACTAAACACAAGACATTTTACTAAACGTTGATGATAAAACCTAGAGGTGTATGGTCCAATTATAGTAGATGTCTATGTCAATCCATTTCTGGGAAGTTTTGATTGACATCTACCTTAGAGGCTCAGAAAATGTGACCCTGCTTCTAAGAAATATTAAATATTCTTGCCAGGGTAGAACATCTCTGCCTCAATCCACCTTGCAAGTTACTTCCCCCAGCTCTGTCTAATTGGCTCAGCGTCATGAAGCTAATCCACCTGGGCTAATGAGTGGTATTCTGTAGAAATGTAAATTGGAGTTAAGGGTTCTGGCTCTTTGCTTAAAGTGATGACATACACTCAAGAGACCTTGATGCTGCTATTTTTCTGCTATTATTATGGGAAATAGATTTTCTGCAGATAAAAAATGAAGTGGACCAGTAGTGAGAAAAAATATAAAATATGGAGAGACTTGATGACTTATTTCAAATTGTTTCTGACACCCAGCTGTATCTCTGTCCTTCAGTTATGTGAAGCATCCTTGTAACATGAAAAAAAAATACTTTTTGCTTAAGTGAGTTTTACTTGTGTCCAAATTACTGTCAATCCAAAAGTTTTGAAATGTAAGAGCAGAAAAAATATGGCTTTTTAAGCCATTAGTACCTTCATAACTTTGAAGGATTTTCCTAATTTTTGTTTCTGATAGGACCATAGTGAATATGTGAAAATATAGAGCAAACTTTTAAAAAAACTGTTACAATTTAGTAGCATTCTAGATAAGAAAATAATACTTACTAATCACATCTCTTAGAATTTTCCACAAAACTTTCCAACTATGGGACTCAATAAATGTGCATTTTCTTGCATTCCATTGCATATCTCATCCCCAGACAAAATAATTTGTGTTCATCACAGGACAGCATTCCTCTCCACTAGGTTGATACTCAGCTAGTATGCACTGGTATAGTGATTTGGTCAGTGTCCAATCCGATTAGTCAGAAGTTCATTCAGATCGGTCAGTGTTCATGTCATAATGTCATGTCATAAATGATAAATATTTTAACCTTTATCTTCAGTTTTATAAGCATGATCTCTGACACATGTGTTCCTTCAGCTTTGTATGTCATTCCCCCATCAGGCTCAGTGGTAAATTCCTACTCATTCATTCATTCAACAAATATTGAGCACTTAAAATGAAAGATGCAATATTTCATGCTTTGGGGAGGCTTATGTTTAAAATTTTATTAAAAATAGACTTCACTTTTTTTCCAGCAGTTTTAGATTCACAACAAAACAGAGCAGAAGGTTTCTCATGTACTCCCTGCCTCCACACATCCATACCCTCCCCCAGTATCAACATTTCTCACCACACTAGGATATTGGTTACAACTGATGCACCTACACATCAGCAAAAGTCCATGGTTACTTTAGGGCTCGTTCTTGGTGGTGTACATTCGGTGGGTTTGGAAAAGTATAATGGCATGTATCTACCATTATATTTACAGAATAGTTTCACTACTCTAAAAATCCTCTGTGCTCTGCCTATTTATTTTTCCCACTCCATTGACCTCTGGCAACCACTGAACTTTTTACTTTTGTCAAAGTTTGCTTTTCTAGAACGTTGTATAGCTGGAATTACATAATGTTAGCTCTCTTCAATTCTGCTTCTCTCACTTAGTGATATGCATGTAAGTTTCTTCTATGTCTTTTCATGGGTTGGTAGCTCATTTATTCTTAACATTGAATAATATTTCATTGTTTAGATATTCTATAGTTTATATAGCCATTCATCTGCTAGAGGGCATCTTAGTTGCTTTCAAAAGTTTGGGCAACTAATAATACAGCTTATACACGGAGAACAAAAACAAAAATAGACAAATGATACTACATTAAACTAAAAATCTTCTGCACAGAAGAAATAATCAACAGAGTAAAGAGATAGCCTGTTGAGTTGGAGAAAATACTTGCAAACTATCCATCTGGAAAGGGACTCATATCTACAATATTCAAGGAACTCTAACATCTCAACAGCAAAAACAATCCGATTAAAAAGTGAGCAAAGGATGTGATTAGACATTTATCAAAGAAGATCTACAAATGGTCCCCGTGCATATGAAAAAAAAAATGCTCAATATCAGCAATCACCAGGAAAATGCAAATTAAAACTGCAAGATAACATCTTACACAAGCTAGAATGGCTAAAAAAACAAAACATGCCAAGGTGGGTGGATCATTTGAGATCAGTAGTTCGAGACCAACCTGGCCAACATGTTGAAACCCCATCTCTACTAAAAATACAAAAATTAGCCATGCGTGGTGGTGTGCACCTGTAATCCCAGCTACTTGGGAGGATGAGGCAGGAGAATCACTTAAGCCTGGGAGGCAGAGGTTGCAGTGAGCCGAGATCACACCACTGCACTCCAGTCTGGGTGACAGAGTGAGACCCTGTCTCAAAAAAACAGATAAAACATAATAGATTCTGGAGAGAATGTGAAGAAAAGACACCATATGTACTGTTGGTGAGAATCTAAATTAGAACAGCCATTATGGAAAACAACATGGAGATTTATCGAAGAACCAATAATAGAACTACCATAGGTTCCAGCAATCCCACTACTGAGTATCCAAAGGAAACTAACCTACTATATGAAAAAGATACCTGCACCCCTATGTTTATTGCAGCATCTATGTAATTAATGTCTTTGTCTCTTGGTAGTGTTAAGGTAATTTTGTGTTCATACAATTAAGTAGAAAGTATTTCCTCTGCTTCTATTTTCTGAAAGAGAGTGTAGAGAACCGGTATACTTTGTTTCTTAAATGTTTAGTAGAATTCACCAATAAAAACATCCAGGCCTGGTTCTTTCCTTTTGGAATATTATTAGTTTAATAATAATAAATATTGGCTTATTCTCATTGTCTATTTCTTCTAGTGTAAATTTTTGCAGATTGTCTCTTTCAAGTCATTGATTTCATCTAGGTTGTCAAATTACCTGGCATAGAGTTGTTCATAGTATTTCCTTATTATCTAATTAATATCCATGTTATATATAATGAGGATCCTTCTTTCACTTCTGATGTCAATAATTGGTGTCCTCTTTCCTTTTTTCATAGTCAGCCAGCCTAGAGACTTGCCAACGTTACTAATTTCTCTCAAAGAACCAGCTTTTGATTTTGTCACTTATCTATTAATTTTGTGTTTCAATTCATTGATTTCTTCTCTAATATTTATGATTTATTTTCTTCTTTCATTTTGAATTAAATTTTCTCTTTTTCTAGTTTCATAAGGTGGAAATTTGTATTATGGATTCTGGGTCTTTTTTCTTTTCTAATATATGCCCTCAATGCTAGAGATTTCCCTCTAGGCACTGGTTTTGTTGCATTTTACAAATTTGGATAAGCCATGTTTTCTTTTTTCTTTTCTTTCTTTTTTTTTTTTTTGAGACAGAGTCTCGCTGTGTCTCCCAGCCTGGAGTGCAGTGGCGAGATCTCGGCTCACTGCAAGCTCCGCCTCCCAGGTTCAAGCCATTCTCCCGCCTCAGCCTGCGAGTAGCTGGGACTACAGGCGCCCGCCACCACAGCCGGCTAGTTTTTTGTATTTTTAGTAGAGACGGGGTTTCACCATGTTAGCCAGGATGGTCTCGATCTCCTGACCTCGTGATCCACCTGCCTCGGCCTCCCAAAGTGCTGGGATTACAGGCTTGAGCCACCACGCCCGGCCATAAGCCATGTTTTCATTTTCATTTATTACAAAATATTTTTACAATTCTTTGGACAGTTCTTCATTGACCCATGTGTTATTTAAAAATATGTTGTTTAATCTCCAAGTATTTTGGAATTATCCAGCTATATTGGAATTATTAACCCCTAGTTCAAATTCTATTGCAGCCTGACAGCAGATTTTGTATTATTTCAACTCTTTTAAATTTGTCAAAGTGTGTTTTATGGCCCAGATGGGGGTCTATCTTAGTGGACGTTCCATGTGAGTTGAGAAAAATATGTAATCTATTATTTTTGGATGAAGTAGTCTATGGGTATCTATTATGTCTTGTTGATTGATGTTGCTGTTGAGTTCAACTATCCTTAACTTTCTGCCTGCTAGATCTGTTTATGTCTAATAGAGGGGTGGTGTAGTTCTAACTACACAGTAGATTCATCTATTTCTCTTTATAATTCTATCGGTTTAGCCTCACATATTTTGACCCTGTTTTAGGTGCATATGTATTAAAGATTGCTATGTCATTTTGGAGATCTGACACCTTCATCACTATGAAATGTTCCATTTTATCCCTTCAGAGTTTTCTTGCTCTGAAGTCTACTGTCTCTGAAATTAATATAGCCATTTCCATTTTGTTCTGATTAGTTCAGCATAGTGCTTCTTTGTCTATCCATTCACCTTTAATCTACATATATATTTATATTTAAAGTGAATTTCTTATAGACAACCTACAGCTGGAATTTCTTTTTGTGTAGTCTGACAATTTCTCTCTTTTAATTGATATGTTTAGATCATTGACATTTAAAGTGGTTATTAATATAGTTGGGTTCACATCTATTGTGTTTGTACCTCTTTTCTATTTGTTTCTCTAAAGCCCATCAAATGTGTTCTCCACTTCTGTTATAGCATTTACTGCTTCCATTGCCCATTTTACATTGTTATTTACTTATCCATTAGAGATCTTAGTATATTCATCCCAGTTTTTTTTAATTCCTGGCCTAGTAATTTCTAGAAGAAATAAAGCAAGCATCAAAACCAGATTCATATATGGCAGAGACATTGTTATTGTTCTAGAAACAAATATTCTTCTAGAAACAAAGCAAGTGTCAAAACCAAATTCAGATGTGGCAGAAATATTATTTTGCCTTTTAGTATGTCTTGATATTTTCTCTTGGTAGCATGACAAGGTGTAATGGTTAAAGTAACTGCTGTGAATAGGCCTTTAATAATGTGGTGATATGTTGTGGGGGATAAGCATCTTATAATCATACGATTATGTCTCAGTCTTTTGAGTGAGTTAGTGTCTCTGGACTGTGAACTACACGAATGTTTCTCAGTTTTTTTGTTGAATTTCACTCATCTCTCTCTGTCTCAGGTGGGACAGGATAGTTAGAGTGGGTTGGAGTTGGATATTTCTCTTCCCCTTCCTCTAAGCCAGTTTGATTCTGATAAAACTCCAGCAAGTTAGGCTCCAGTTAAATAATAATTTCTCCTCTGTGAGACTTGTTAAGAACAGAATCTTCTGTCGTATTTCAAAAGTGGTTTCTATTCCCCTCCCCATGCTGGAAACAGGAGGACGTTTTTCTCCAACATTTATTGTAAGAAACTGGTCAAATCCTGGAGGTAAATCTCACAAAATTATGACGACCCCCTTCCCATTACTGGGTCCCCTTCAGTTTTGGACTCTCAGATTCACCCACACTGAGTCATCAGCAATTCATCAATTTCAGTTTAAGTTTTCCTGCTGCGCACTGGATCCAATGAAGGTTTCTGCTCCTGGGTTTCTGCATCAGTAACTTGCGATTCTTTGTATCCAACTGTCTGTCTTTTCTGGTTCAGAGGCAGCTCTTTGCCCTGTGGCCTCACTTTTCATAGTGACCTAAGAGAGGTTATTGATTTTTCTGATTGTTCAGCTTTTATTTGCTGTTGAGACGGCATGGTGATTTCCAAGATTATTATTGCCAGACTAAAAACTGAAAGTTGGCTTATTTTTTTAGGGTCGTGTTATTGTTTGAGAAAGACTCCAGGGGCAGTAATGAGGCAGGAAGTTGAGAGGCTATTATGAGAGCAGAGACACTGTATCAGTCTGTCCTCACGCTGCTAGTAAAGACATACCCAAGACTGAGTAATTTATTAAGGAAAGAGGTTTAATTGACTCACAGTTTAGCATGGCTGGGGAAGCCTCACAATTATGGCAGAAGGCAAATGAGGAGCAGTCACATCTTATATGGCAGTAGGCAACAGAGCTTGTGTAGGGGGAGCTCCCAATTATAAACCCTCAGGCATGGGAAAGACCTGCCCCATGATTCAATTATTTCCCAATGGGTCCCTCCCCTATCATATAGAAATTATGGAAGCTACAATTCAAGATGAGATTTGGGTGGGGATACAGCCAAACCATATCAGTCAACATTTGATGATCTCTAGAATGATGAAAATAGCAATGTAGAAGGTGAAAAATAGTATATTCCAGAGTCAATACATTTGGAATTTGAATGTTACCTTTCATAGAAAACGCTCCCTCTGTATCTCTCCAAGTAGAGTTATTTGCTGTCTTACGTGAGCTTACATCATATTCTATTAACATCTCTGCTCTAGCTTTTATCAAATTTTAATATAAATAACTTGTAAATTCTTGACTTTCCACCAAAATTTTGACCTCTTTCCATTCAAACATCTTATTCTTTTTCATCTTTCTTTCTCAATGTCAACACAATGCCTAACTTTCACTAGGTAATTAATCTTTCTCAGGAGAGAAAAAGAGAGCAATTACATGGAAATTATTCTTTTTATAAATTATTTATTTATAAATGTATAAGTTTTAATACATATGTTTATAATAATTTATACACTAATAAATTAAGAATAAGATGTGTATAATATTTGGGTGTACTCTCTGGAATCCATTAAGTTAATTCTTACCTAATTCTTAGGGTTAGTCTACTAATAATGTATACAAGAGCAAGAATTTATAGACAATGATTCATAGATGACAAATAGAGAAAATATCAGGCTCCCATGGCTGGTTTTGCAAGGATTGTCAATGCATCGCACTATGTTGACTAAAAGGCAAAAATAAAATGAAAGGTTTGATGGGAAAAAATCTCAGAAAAATGTATGTTGAAATTAAGTACATTTGTAAATTATCTTCAACCTAAAGTCAACGTTTTGCTCTGTAGTCATGTTAGTTTTCAAAATTCACGTTTGGTTGAAGTGGCAGCATTCAATAATTAAAGTAACTTTATTTGGCTGGTCTCAGAAATGAGTAATCCAGAGAATAGAATTTGTTATGTAAAATAGTTGTTATTTTACTTGAAAAAATATATAGCGGCACTATGCTATGGTAAAGACAGGAAGCATTATAATCTGTAGGCCCCTGAGAAGTGGCCACTTGATAGGGATATCTAAGTTTCCCCTTTTCTGAAGGTGTGACTTATTTCTCTAACTTAGTTCAGCTTTTGACAGTGAAGAAACATGGGCTTCCTCAGTTTAAAAGGGTCACCAAATACAAAGAACTAGCAGAAATGTTTATATCTGGGGTTCAGCTGAGCAGAAATATATGCCTGCAATCATCCAGTGCATCTCAGATAAAGCCCCAGAGAAAGATTCTGATAGCAGAAACACACAAAAAACACCTTAGTGTATTGTAATTTCCTACTACTGATTTGTCACTTGAGACATTAGCATATTATACAAATTCACAGTCTCAAGAACTAAAATAAATTTTTAAAGTTAATGAAAATTGAGAAGTCATGAAGTATTTTTACAGCAAACAAAAATGGTTGCCCTTTGAACAGATACTAAATCACTTTGGCCTGATACTGGAGATTCAAAGTATACCACATAGGCAAAGTGAATCTTGCTGGAGAATTTTAACATTTGTTGGAACTGTTTTCAACTACAGCTCCTGATGCCTCCTGTGGTTGCCAGTGGGAGGCCTTGAATAAGCAGTTCACATATTTGTAATTCCTTTGGAAAATCCACTTAAAATTGTATCCATTAGTCTGTTTTTGATATGAAAAACAGAAACATCATACCTTTATATCAAAAATATATTGCATACAAAGAAGTATTCTACTCACCTACATGAATCATTATAACATCTAGATGATATAATTTTAGACTTTCCTTGTGCATATATAATGGATATATGTATTATATATTTTTAAAAATAGGGTCATAATCTAGCTTTTAAAACAGTATATTTTTAACAGTATAACTGTTTTAAGAACTACTCTTTAAACATAGTACATTATAATTTTATATCAATAGATATTTATGGCATCATTTTAACAGAAAATTTGACTACAATTTTAAATTTCAATAATTAATACTTACTAATATCAGGCATTATTTTAAGCACTGAGTATAAACTGCATTATAAACACACACACACACACACACACACACACGATTCATCTTCCCCTTTCAATTATTTGGATTGATTTAAAGTCTCTAGATTATAAAACAAACAAGCTGCCTGGAAATATTAATGAGAGAAATAATTCCCACAGTAGAAAATAGTCTCCTTAATAGTACTATAATTTGTTGATTTCATTAGATATAGCACTGGGTTCTTCTATTAGCTACTCCTTTATTATATAAAGAAAGCTTTTTGTTTTAAGAAAGAATTTGTGATCACAAATGTTGTTTGGATAAAAACACTCAAGGCAGCTCAAAATTTGTTAATACCTGAAACGAGTTTTATGAGCCAACACACACACACCACCCACCCACACACACACACACACACACACAACTCCTCTAGGTTCCAATTGTAACGTGTGCCCTCAGCCGTTATCATTGATTTTTACTGCTTTGAAACTTATTAGTCAGCTTTATTAGTAATCCTTTACTCATTTTTAAGCACCCATCTGTCATTGATCATTTGTCATTGATCATATGTACTATCAAACCTCTCCACATCAGTGGTATTAGCCAGAGTCCAATTTAATGTAGGACTAGTGGTTGAAAAGTCCACCTTTATTGTGGGTTTTTCTGTTGAAGCATCGTTGCTTCTATACTCTTTTAATTCAGAGGAACTCAGAGTAAAGCTGTACATCTTCTATAAACTTTCTAGACTAAAGAAAGCAAACATACACTTTATAAAAAACAACTTTATCATATAATTCTTAGGTAAAGTAAATGAAACAGTCTGTATATTTTCTTGTTCTTCAGTTTATCATTGAATCCAGTGCGCATGTCTGTGAGTGAAGTTTTAGTGCTTATTTTGGTTGAGTGTAGCTTTGATCAATTAAAAAAAAACACTGTGGAACAAATTAAACCTCAAAGCAATTATGAGACTGTATGCCTTACTCTACAGTTACACCTATAGTTATTTTGGCCTTTGAATATTTATATAGTATAACCATTATGTATTCAAAATAATTTTTTTAAAATCTTAAATTTTATGTAAACTCAACATCTGGATAACATAATGGGGAAGTTTAGCTGCTAAGCATTTTTAAACCATAAAAGCCATAATAATCAGGATAAGATATATTTGCTATTCATTAGGATAATTTAATTTTCTCTAAATAAAACAAAAGAGACAGTTGTTCTAATTATTATGTTTTAAACTGTTAATGAATTTAAGACAATTGTAAAAATAAAATCCTTAAAATCTTTATAAACCAATAAATCAGACAATCTTTTCTTAGAGATAAACAATGGATAGGATTGATGAAGAACTCTTATGTAACTAATTATAATACAGCAAAAGTACTAACTCCCTTGTCTGGGTTTTCCACCAATAAAAAAAAAAAAAAAAAAAAAAAAAAACAGATAAATTACCTTGTCTAGTGAGTCACTAAGAAATGTTTCAGGTGTGCAATTAGCATCTCCTACTTCTGAGATGGACCAAATACATTGTATTCTGCTTCATGAATATAATATTTTATTCATCCTTGTGGTCAAAAGTTTTATTTTCATTATAAAATTCCTTAAAATTTTAATAAATTACAAACAAATATTTAGTGTATTTATTAAAAGCAAAGAAACTGGAATCAGGTTTCTTTGTTTAAAATATTCTCTCCCAGTTACACGTTGTCTGATGTATGAGAAGTGATTTAATCTTTTTGTGACTCAGTGTCCTTGAAAGGAAAATGACAATAATAACATTTAGCTAACACAGTTATTGTGAGAATTAGACAATATTCCAGAAACACTAATTTTCAATTCATGTCACTGGATATATAAATTCAATAAATATTTTATAAATAGCTCTTGTAGTAATTATTTTCAGGAAGAAAATTCATTTGTGTGAAAAATACATTGATAAAACTTTTGTGGGCCGGGCGCAGTGGCTCAAGCCTGTAATCCCAGCACTTTGGGAGGCCGAGACGGGCGGATCACGAGGTCAGGAGATCGAGACCATCCTGGCTAACACGGTGAAACCCCGTCTCTATTAAAAAATACAAAAAAACTAGCCGGGCGAGGTGGCGGCGCCTGTAGTCCCAGCTACTCGGGAGGCTGAGGCAGGAGAATGGCGGGAACCCGGGAGGCGGAGCTTGCAGTGAGCTGAGATCCGGCCACTGCACTCCAGCACGGGCGGCAGAGCGAGACTCCGTCTCAAAAAAAAAAAAAAAAAAAAAAAAAAAAACTTTTGTGAAATATTGACAAGGTACTCTTTACAAACTGGGAAGTGAATTTGTTCTGCTCTGAAATGCTAGAGAAGAGAAAAACAAACTATCCAAGAGAGAGAGAAAGGAAAAGAGCCAAAGAAGATGTGAGATATAAAACTACATAAGAAATAATCAGGGGAGTTTCCTCTGTAGCATGTATTCAAAACCCTTTAGGACAAGGAATGAATGGTGCTAAATTTGAAGTGATTCAATTGCTGTGGTGTAAATCTTTATCCAGGAGACAATCCCAGCAAAATTTCACTAAAGTCTACTACTCTCATTGTATTAGTCTGCTGATAGAGACATACCCAAGACTGGGCAATTTACAAAGAAAGAGATTTAACTGGACTTACAGTTCCACGTGGCTGGGGAAGCCTCATAATCATGGCAGAAGGCAAGGAGGAGCAAGTCACTTCTTACAGGGATTGCAGCAGACAAAGACAGCTTGTGAAGAGCAACTCTGATTTTTAAACCATCAGATCTCGTGAGGCCTATTCATTATTAGGAGAGCAGCACAGGAAAGAACTGCCCCCATAATTCAATCATCTCCCCCCCTGGGTCATTATGGGCACTATAAGATGAGATTTGGGTGGGGACAGAGAGTCAAACCATATCACTCGTGAATGCTTTGTATAACGTAGTTTCCTATTTTGTTTTATGAAAAATGAGAAATGGTTCAAATGTTGAGACATACACAAAATGAACTGCTAATGGTTTTACAGATGAATAATCAAGTAGGTATCCATCTCTCAGGTACCGGAAAAAATCCTGGGAACTTCTTTAGATTTCCATGCAATATCTTATGGAATTCGAACTAATTATGTCTGGATATAAAGGAGCGTAACATACCTCAGTTGGTGTTGAATTTATGGAGATACCCATAACTTTTGCATTCTTAAAGTACTCTATAATTTTCAAAAACTTTTCATGCATTATCTTACTTGTTCTTCACAAAGCTCTATGAGGCAGGCAGGGCAGCGATTCTTCATTGCAATTGCAGATTAGGAAGCTGAGCCTGGGTGGATTAACTGACATGCAAAAGGTAGAACAAGGAAAGCTTACATTTCTCTAGGCTTCTCCTTCTCTCATGTGCAGGATAAGAATCTCCAGATTGAAGAAAAGTACTTTGGATGTTATGATCTTTTATTCTAGTTTAGGTAGACAACAGATATTTCTATAAAACTCAAGGAAAGGAAAATATGTGTTTCCTCTTAGAGAAAATAAATCAAAGTATATTATTTTTTTCAAAATAATTGTTGCGGAAGCTTTTCAAGAAAATAAGTTTTTGAAGTTATGCTATAAGTAAAATAAATTTCTCGATTAGATTAAATAAGGTCTTTAGATAGAAATCAATCATTTTGGTGACAATCTGTGTTTGATTTTAAATGCCTTGAGTGATACTAACCATGACTTTTATTTTTTCTGTATTCTGATGCTTTAACATTTAGAATCTTGGCCACCCTGGAGGACCTGCCCCAATTTCTAGAGATTCTTAAATAGCCCAGTAAAGCACTTTTCAATTGCAAACCAACCAATCTAGAGTTTATACTCATAAGCAACTCCTTTATCAGGATCTCATATTATGGGCCACTATCCATCTTCCCTAATTACTCTAAGGGCAAAGACCAGAAACTAGCGGCAGCCCCTATCCCCAGGCCTATCTAAAATTATTGAAATCAACCAATCCTCGTTTGACTTGTCCTGACTTGCCCTTTCCTTCCTGTGGAAACCAAAATAAAGTCTCTGGCTCCTAATCGATGCTGGTGCTTCCCCACATTCCCCCTACCCC
Source organism: Macaca fascicularis (assembly GCF_037993035.2). Taxonomy (NCBI): domain Eukaryota; kingdom Metazoa; phylum Chordata; class Mammalia; order Primates; family Cercopithecidae; genus Macaca; species Macaca fascicularis. The sequence goes on from NC_088379.1 coordinate 43,296,545, forward strand.
TACGCTTCACCCTTTGGCTTGCCATGCCCTCTCCTCTTGGAATCTGTAAGCATAATAAACTTTCCTTTCAATGGCAGTCATCTTCTAATCTGTTGGCCTTGCCATACCTATATAATGATAAAACCTATTTTTAAATAATAATAATAATTATTATTATAGTAATAAAAGCTTCTTGCTCCTGATGTATACTTGTGAGTACACACACATTCAGAGTTCTTTCTCCCTCTTCCCTCCCATCCAACTTAGAACCAGTAGAAGCACAGTCCGGAAGTCACTCATCCTCACCTATGACTAAAACCTGAGCAGAAGATGAGATTATTGGTGTATTGCACGTCTTAGGGTGCTGTATAGACAAGACACTAGAATAAACAAAAGAACATCACATTGTGATTCCAAGCACAGGGATTTTGTTTTCTATGGGGGATAAAAATGTGGCACTTGAAAGGAAGAGTACTGAGGAGTGACAGAAAGAGTGGGAGTAATTAGGAGTCAAGAGAATGTTTCCACCTTCTGAAGATATTAGCAGTGAAAACCTGCCTACTAGTGAACAGAACAGACAATCAACACCTTATTTCTTTTTCTGCACAAGATATCAGATTTTCAAACTAGATTCACTTGAATTATAGATCTTACCCAGGATCAAGCTTTACCAATAATTTTTAAGATACAAGCAATTAAAAGGCACAGAGTACACAGGGAGAGGTTAGACACAATGAGTGCATCTCTTCAGTTTTGTCGTTACTATATTGGACTCGTACTTTTGCCTCAGGGTACATTTAGGTTAAGAAACATCGTCATTCTCTTTTATACCAGATAGTGTGCAATTTACATGGTGGTTTTCATTCTTCATGTTTACATATGCAATCGTAAAGAGAATATCCCGCTAAAAGCATTTCATAGAAGAGGGCTTTCTTTCTTGTAAATATCATTAGTCTGTTCAATAAAGTCAATTTTCAGCATGTTTACAAGGAGATTAGATTGAGTTGCCTGATTTCTTTTTTGTTTGTTTGTTTGTTTTTTGTGAGCACTGGTCTAGTAATGATAGAAAAATGTATTGTGGCTGGGCGCGGCAGCTCATGCCTATAATCCCAGTACTTTTGGGGGGCCGAGGTGGGCAGATCACCTGAGGTCCAGAGTTCAAGAACAGCCTGGCCAACTTGGTAAAATGCTGTCTCTACTAAAAATGTAAAAATTAGCCAGGCATGGTGGTGGGCACCTCTAATCCCAGCTACTCGGGAGGCTGAGACAAGAGAATTGCTTGAACCAAGGAGGCAGAGGTTGCAGTGAGCAGAGATCGTGCCACTGCACTCCAGCCTGGGCGACAGAGCAAGATTCCATCTCAAAAAAAAAAAAAAAAAAGAAAGTAAAAGAAATGTCTTGTAAGCCTACTGACCTACTGCTTACCTCCTTCCTTCTTATTACCTTTCCTTGTATCCTCCTTGTCCCGTTGCCATGCTTTACAATGCAGATCACCATACGGTGTTACGTAATTATCAAAAGTCTTATTTAATGTACTTTTTATAACTTCATGTAATGTAATTTTTATAATTTCAAAGTTATGTTTTTATAACTTCTCCCTTTCAACTGCCACATTTTTCTCCCCTATAGAAAGCAGAATCCCTGTGCTTAGCATCACAATGTGGTGTCCTTTTATTTATTCTAGTGTCTTGTCTATACAGCTACCTGAGACATGCAATACACCAACAATCTCATCTTCTGCTCAGTTTTTAGTTGTAGGTGAGGACGGGATGATTGTATACAGCACCCTGAGGTAATTAACAGCATCTTAGAAAAAGACTCCATTTTACATTTCCTGGGCACTCTGTCAACAAGGATAAGATGTTTTGTTTAATAAACAAATAAAAAAATAAAGACTGTGCCCAACCAGGTGAGGACACAAAGAAGCACACCCTTCCACTATCAGTTCTCACCAGAGGATCCTGTATCTATAAAAGACCAGGCTTTCAGTAGCTCAAAATAACTGCCTTAACTGACATCATCTTGCAGTCACTCATGATAAGAACTTGGTATCTGCCACCAAAGGCTCTGCCACATCAAAGGCTCTTCCTTACAAGACCAATGGAAAGCCAGGTGGAAACATGACAACACCTTTCCTGCTAACCTTCCCCTCCTCTGCTTACAAAGGGAGGTGATTCTACTACCAAGATTACAGTAGTAAATGGTATTGCTATCACCGAAGTCAAACTTAACAATGATGCCTAATAGGACACAACATGAAATCATCCGTTCAAGTATTTATTGAGCATAGATGGAGTGTGTGGTAACCCAGGGCTAAGAATATTCATTGCTAAAGAATAGAAGGGGCAGAAATTCTATCATGCTCTATACTAATATGATTTTTGTCACTTGTGGAACATTTAAGAATAAATATATGATAAGAAATACAGTATCTCAAAAAAGGTTAGGCCACAACTTTTGAGAGGATTAGATTTCATTGGTCTAAAAGAGGCATACACACCTGTATTTACTTTTCTTTAGATAATGACATGGTATCTTACACATAATTCTACAGTAAAATGTTATTTACTCAGAAATATAATGGCATATGTCTCAATTACATTGGTTTGAAGATATGATGAAGATAATTTAAATCTGGATTTTCAAATATGTGTACCACAGTTGATCCTTGACTAATACAGGAGTTAGGGTCACAACTCCACATACAGTGGAAAATACACTTACAAAGTTTGACTCCCCAAAACACTTAACTACTAATAGCCTACTATTAACTGAGAGCCTTATGGATTACATAAACATTCAATTAACAAATATTTTGTATGTTATATGCATTACACACTATATTTTTATAATAAAGCAAGCTGGAGAAAGGAGAATGTTATTTACAAAATCATAAGAAAGAGAAAATAAATGTACTATTCATTAAGTGGAATGGGTCGTCATAAAGGTCTTCATCGTCTTCATGTTGAGTAGGCTGAGGAGGAGGAAGAGGCAGGGTTGGTCTTACTGTCTCAGGGGTTGTAGAGATGGAAGAAAATTTACATATTTTCTGAACCTATGCAGTTTAAACCTGTGCTGTTCAAGGGTCAACTATATCTACTTTTGCTGATACCTGATAATTTCTAGTACTCTTTAGATAAAATTTGTGTAGAATAAACAAGAAAGCTTAGAAAGTGTCCCTGTACTTCTTTGGGCTAAATTCAACTGGTAGCAATTTGTCCAAAAGCCCATGGCTATAAGATAATCCATCAAAATAAGTAAATTGAAGGGAAATAGGAAAAGCAAGATATTAGCAGTAATATTAAAACCCTGGAGATCAGGAGGCAAATGGCTTCAACGAGGACCCGGGCATTTGCCTGATGCAAGAGATCCTAGATTTTGGGCTTTCCATAGTCCCAGTCCCATTTTGTACTGAGACTTTTAGAGATACACAAAATAGAGGGAAGACAAAGTTTAACTGTTAGCAATAGTATTATTAATATAAGATACTTAAAATGAAATGCAAAGTCGTCTTTCTTCTGGCCCACACCATCATGAACGTCATGTGATATTCAGGATTCATTATTAAGTCGCTTCATAACCTATTGTTTCCCTCAGCAATACTGTGTAACAACCTAAGAAAAAACTCCAATGGCATATGACAAAAAACTTTTCTTTTTGTTTATGAGTCTAGCTTAGCCAAGTGGTGCTTCTGATCTGCTGCATTTAGTCTATTGTGGCTAAGCTTGTTCATTTGTCTGTGGGCAGCTTGCAAATCAATTGAGGGTTTGCTAATTTAGGATGACCTTGGCCTCACTTTCTCATTTGTGATCTATACAGTCTCACATTCTCTAAGTTAGCTCAAGTTTTTTCATAATGTCACAGGCAGGGGCTGAACAGAGGCAATAGAAGTGTGTGGGCTTTTTTGAGGCCCTGGCTCAGAAATGGAATTTCAACACTTGTGCTTCATTCTGGTGGTCACAGTAAACTCTATCCTGAATTCCAAGTGTGAGGCAATTAAAAGTTGCAGGGAAAATGTTGGATGCAGGGAGGCTATAAATTAGAACCATTGAGTAATCAATCTACCACAGTGGCCACATAGGAAAGTACAAAAATTTATGAAAGGCTCATAATATATAACCAGAGATCAGGTCTATACATGATTATTTTTCTCCTTGAGAAGTCCTGCTGTATAACATTGTCTTAGTCTATTTGGCCTGCTGTGACAAAAATTCCGTAGATGGCTTATAAGCAACAGAAATTTACTTCTCGTAGGTCCGGAGACTGGGAACACCAAGATAATAGTGCCAGCAGATCCAGTGTTAGGCAAGGGCCCACTTCCTGATTCATAGATGCCAGCTTCTCACTTTGTCTTCACATGGAAGTTCTGTAGTGCCCCTTTAATAAAGGCATTACTACTATTCATGAAGGCTCTGCCATCATAACTTAATCACCCACCAAAGGCCTCACCTCCTACTGCCTTCAAATTGAGGGTTAGGATTTCAACATAAGATTTTTGGAAGAGCCCACACATTCAGTCCACAGCGATCATATTCTGCTATAGCCAATATTTAAAATTTCTTTAAGGCAAAATTTCTAAGATTCTTGGTATGTTAGAAGTGTTGTTACCTAAATTCACTGCCTGTAGTAAACAGCAAGAGGAAACCACAACTCCTCATTTTGGAAATACACCAGACAGCCGAAATAAGCAACAGGGTAAGAACCGACTGAAACAGATGTTAATGGGAGAGAGATACACATTTTGCAATGAATCGAAGCACAGGTGATTCCTCCTACACCAGGTAAAAAAAGATAAAAGCTGCAGTTTAGAGGAGACAGCATCCTCCCAGCAGAGTCGTGTGATTTTTGAGCTAAAGCCAAAAAACATAAATTGAGTGAAATTTTGTATAAATGTCAGGTTGTTTTGATTTATTAACCACTCTTATTTATCCAAGTTAAAATTCTCATGAAGGAGCTCATATTTCCTTTTTGTAGTTGATATGAGAACACATTAAGATGTGGGAGAGGGGGAGAAATGAAAAGTAATTATCCAGTCTATCCCACAAAATAAATCCCTTTTTAAATCCATGTCAGCAAAGCCATCTGGTAAAGCCATCACTTGACATGTTGTTTTTATTACCGTTATCTCAGTGAATAAAGATAAACATATATAAAGCATAGGGAAAAAAACCCAGCTGTAGAAAAAGCCCACACACTAGGTTTTAAAAATATGTATGATCAAAATCATTGGAAAATTTGATTCATTAAAAAGGTACCTTATTTTCTGTCAAAGTTCACATCTTATTAGAATATTAACTTCTTAAAAATGTAGCTATATTCAGAATAATTCTATTAAAATTTTAGCTTCATCAAGTGTGATGGTGTCTGTCATTTCCAACCCTCTGACTTTTCTCCTGCCTTAAACTTTCTGTAGCATACTTCAGATTCTGGATTTCAGCCTTCAGATTTGAACCCACTTTTTTGTCCATGGTTAGTGGTAATGATTTTAGATACTCTCGTCTCTGCACCTTATGCCTCCCAGTCAATAAAAGAATTTACAGTGTTATATAAATGCCTCTTTAATATTTGTAGAGGATGGTAAGAATAGTAGTTATTTCAACAGCCTATTAGCAGGTTCTTGGAGACAAAACTTATATGAACCCCCTGCACACTGCTATCACCAACTGAAACAGAAGGCTAAATTTATTTCCGTATTACTGCAAATTAATTGGTCTATTATCCTTGAATATATTGTATTTGCCTATTCTTGAAAACCCAGAAATAGTTTTATAAACTTATTATCAGTGTCCATTACATTCAAGAAATCACCAAAATTCTGTTGATTCAACTCTAAAATATGTCTCAAATCTATTAACTCTTTTTCACACTCAAGCCTACCGCCTTTGTTGAGGCCTAGATTTTTTTCCCCACAATGTTCACCAGTCTGTTGCCTTGACATCCAGCTGTTTGTACTGCTCCCATCCCAAACTCCAGCTTAGTACTCATACTTCCATCTATGTTACCTCAACTTCTTTTAAAATTGCTTTAAGGGCCCCTTCAATTCCTCAGAGCCCATTGGATAAAATGCAAACTCCCTGGATATGGGACCCTAACATGCCTTATTGAACTCTGTAGTTGCATTTTCTACTTTGATGCCTGGCACCGAGAAGATACTCAAGGTATGCTTGAGAAATGAAACAAATGGTTTAAAAATTGGAACAGATGACTGTTTGTTGAGGGGGTTAAGAAGTATTGCACTATTGTCATAGAAGCAGGGAGTCTTATTTGCAGAGTTAACTTGTATGTGAATTAGCAGACTCACAGATCATGTGAGTAGTTGAAGGAAGCTCATTTTCATTTTGCCGATCATATGCGAAAAATCAGTACAGGTGACAAAAACACAGAGAAAAAATTTCCTACTGTTTTTTAAATGTGAAATTTAAGAGAATTTCAACAGATTTCAATTTCAATTTCAACAGTTGAATTCTCAAGAAAACAATGATGACAAAGTACAAGGGAATTGACAAGAGTTTTTATCTGCAGAATATAAATATGACAGAAGAACACTTAGACACATACTGTGAAACCACCTAACGATTTGAAAGAATGGCAGAAAATTGGCTCCATTGACTAAATGTATTTCTGGAATGTCTTCATGTGGCACTACCCTACTTTTGCCTTCTCACTAACTTCTGAAGACGCGGCTATCAGCAATAAAAAAATCAATTCCTATCAAATAATTATCAGCAGATGATGCTTTTTCATACCTAAGTCGATAAGACTGATAATATTTTGTACATAATTATACACAAAATAGTTATTACCACCAATCTCAGAAATGAGTTCAATAAAATATTTTGTTTGACATTTTATATCCTATGATACTTTTAAAGTAGGAGTGACTTATGTAATCCTCTCTCTGATTTAATTAAGTAGAATAATCAAGATTATGGGGATATAGAGATGGATTATCACTTGTTCTAGATCTTTTCACTAAATATGTCATGTGCAAATGATTCACCTTCTCATTAAAAGAATCTCTTCTCTATGAGAGTGAGAAAAATATCTTGTGCCAAATGTGCAGCTTACAGAGTTTCTAAAAGTATTAAGGGACTATGGACTATATATTAGAATATTTAAATCCTTGTTAGAGATTAATTGAGGAAACATATTAAGTGATCTGGGCCAATCACCAACTTGCTTTTGGGTTCATGAATGGACCTATCGGAAAAAAAAAAAAAATGCTTAAATATTCAGGAAGTTGGACTCTTTTTTTTTTTTTTTTTTTTTTTTTTTGAGATGGAATTTAACTCTTGCCCTCCAGGCTGGAGTACAATAGCACAACCTCAGCTCACTGCAACCTCGACCTCCCGGGTTCAAGGGATTCTCCTGTCTCAGCTTCCTGAGTAGTTGGGATTACAGGGACCCACCACCATGTCCAGCTAATTTTTTTGTAATTTTAGTAGAAATGGGGTTTCACCGTGTTGTCCAGGCTGGTCTCAAATTCCTGACCTCAGATGGTCCACCCGCCTGGGCCTCCAGAAGTGCTGGGATTACAGGTGTGAGCCACTGCACCCAGGCTGAATTCTTTTTTTTTTTTTTTCAATACTTTAAGTTCTAGGGTACATATGCACAATGTTTGTTACAGAGGTATACATTCTGCCCTGTTGATTTGCTGCACCCATCAGCTAGACATTTACATTAGGTATTTCTCATTATGCTCTCCCTCCCCCAGTCCCCCACCCCCCACCCCCGATGGGCCCCGGTGTCTGATGTTCCCTCCCCTGTGTCCATGTGTTCTTGTTGTTCAATTCCCACCTATGAGTGAGAACATGCAGTGTTTGCTTTTCTGTTCCTGTGTCTGTCCCTATGATAGTTTGCTGAGAATGGTGGTTTCCAGTCATCCACGAACCTGCAAAGGACATGAACTCATCCTTTTTTATGGCTGCATAGTATTCCATGGTGTATATGTGCCACATTTTCTCAACCCAGTCTATCATTGATGGACATTTGGGTTGGTTCCCAGTCTTTGCTATTGTGAATAGTGCCACAATAAACATACATGTGCATGTGTCTTTATTGTAGCATGATTTATAATCCTTTGAGTGTATATCCAGTAATGGGATTGCTGGGTCAAATGGTATTTCTAGTTCTAGATCCTTGAGGAATTGCCACACTGTCTTCCACAATGGTTGAACTAATTTACACTCCCACTGGCAGTGTAAAAAGCATTTCTATTTCTCCACATGCTCTCCAGCATCTATTGTTTCCTGACATTTTAATGCTCGCCATTCTAACTGGCATGAGATGGTATCTCATTGTGGTTTTGATTTGCATTTCTCTAATGGCCAGTGATGATGAGCGTTTTTTCATGTCTTTTGGCTGCATAAATGTCTTCTTTTGAGAAGGGTCTGTTCATATCCTTTGCCTACTTTTTGATGGAGTTGTTTGTTTGTTTGTTTGTTTGTTCTGTGAATTTGTTTAGGTTCTTTGTAGATTCTGAATATTAGCCCTTTGTCAGATGGGTAGATTGCAAAGATTTTCTCCTATTCTGTAGGTTGCCTGTTCACTCTGATGGTAGTTTCTTTTGCTATGCAGAAGCTCTTTAGTTTAATTAGATCTCATTTGTCTATTTTGGCTTTTGTTGCCATTGCTTTTGGTGTTTTAGTCATGAAGTCTTTGCCCATGCTATGTCCTGAATTGTATTGCCTAGGTTTTCTTCTAGGATTTTTAGAGTGTTAGGTCTTACGTTTAAGTCTTTAATCCATCTTGAGTTAATTTTTGTATACAGTGTAAGGAAGGGATCCAGTTTCAGATTTCTACATATGGCTAGCCAGTTTTCCCAACACCATTTATTAAATATGGAATCCTTTCCCCATTTCTTGTTTTGTCAGGTTTGTCAAAGATCAGATGGTTGTAGATGTGTGGTATGATTTCTAAGGCCTCTGTACTGTTCCATTGGTCTATATCTCTGTTCTGGTGGCAGTACCATGCTGTTTTGGTTACTGTAGCCTTGTAGTATAGTTTGAAGTCAGGTAGCATGATGCCTCCAGCTTTGTTTCTTTTGCTAAGGTTTGTCTTGGCTATGTGTACTCTTTCTTGGTTCCATGTGAACTTTAAAGTAGTTTTTCCAATTCTGTGAAGAAAGTCAGTGGTAGCTTGATGGGGATAGCATTGAATCTGTAAATTACCTTGGGCAGTATGGCCATTTTCAAGATATTGATTCTTCCTATCTATGAGCATGGAATGTTCTTCCATTTGTTTGTGTCCTCTTTTATTTCATTGAGCAGTGGTTTGTAGTTCTCCTTGAAGAGGTCCTTCACATCCCTCATAAGTTGGATTCTTAGGTATTTTATTCTCTTTATAGTAATTGTGAATGGCAGTTCACTCATGGTTTGGCTCTCTGTTTGTCTGTTATTAGTGTATAGGAATGCTTGTGATTTTCACACATTGATTTTGTATCCTGAGACTTTTTTGAAGTTACTTCTCAGCTTAAGGAGATTTTGGGCTGAGAAAATGGGGTTTTCTAAATATACAATCAGGTCATCTGCAAACAGAGACAATTTGACTTCCTGTTTTCCTAATTGAATGCCCTTTATTTCTTTCTCTTGCCTGATTGCCCTAGTCAGAACTTCCAACACGATGTTGAATAGGAGTGGTGAGTGAGGGCATCCTTGTCTTGTCCCGGTTTTCAAAGGGAATGCTTCCAGTTTTTGCCCATTCAGTATGATACTGGTTGTGGGTTTGTCATAAATAGCTCTTATTATTTTGAGATACATTCCATCAATAACTAGTTTATTGAGAGTTTTTAGCATGAAGCGCTGTTGAATTTTGTTGAAGGCCTTTTCTGCATCTATGAAGACAATCATGTGGTTTTTGTCGTTGGTTCTATTTATGTGATGGATTACGTTTATTGATTTGCATATGTTGAATCAGTCTTGTATCCCAGGGATGAAGCCGACCTGATAGTGGTGGATAAGCTTTTTGATATGCTGCTGCATTCTGTTTAACAGTATTTTCTTGAGGATTTTTGCATTGATGTTCATCACAGACATTGGTCTAAAATTCTCTTTTTTTAGTTGTGGCTCTACCAGGCTTTGGTATCATGATGATGCTAGCCTCATAAAATGAGTTAGGGAGGCTCCCCTCTTTTTCTATTGATTGAAATAGTTTTAGAAGGAATGGTACCAGCTTCTCTTTGTACCTCTGGTAGAATTCGGCTGTGAATCCATCTGCCTGGACTTTTTTTTATTGGTATGCTATTAATTATTGCGTCAGTTTCAGCACCTGTTATTTGTCTATTCAGAGATTTGACTTCTTCCTGGTTTAGTCTTGGCAGGGTTTATGTGTCCAGGAATTTATCCATTTCTTCTAGATTTTCTAGTTTATTTCCGTAGAGGTGTTTATGTATTCTCTGATGACAGTTAGTATTTCTGTGGGATTGATGGTGATATCCCATTTATCATTTTTTATTGTGTCTATTTTATTCTTCTCTCCTTTCTTCTTTATTAGTCCTGCTAGCTGTCTGTCTATTTTGCTGATCTTTTCAAAAAACCAGCTCCTGGATTCATTAATTATTTTGAAGGGTTTTTCATGTCTATATCTCCTTCAGTTCTGCTCTGATCTTAGTTATTTCTTGTCTTCTGCTGGCTTTGAATTTGTTTGCTCTTGCTTCTCTAATGCTTTTAATTGTGATGTTATAGGGTGTCAATTTTAGATCCCTCCTGCTTTCTTTTTTTTTTTTCTTTTTTTTTTTTTTTTTGAGACGGAGTCTGGCTGTGTCGCCCAGGCTGGAGTGCAGTGGCGCAATCTCGGCTCACTGCAAGCTCCGCCTCCCGGGTTCACGCCATTCTCCTGCCTCAGCCTCCCGAGTAGCTGGGACTACAGGCGCCCGCCCCTGCGCCCAGCTAATTTTTTCTATTTTTAATAGAGACAGGGTTTCACCATGGTCTCGATCTCCTGACCTTGTGATCCGCCCACCTCGGCCTCCCAAAGTGCTGGGATTACAGGCGTGAGCCACCACGCCCGGCCCCTCCTGCTTTCTATTATGGGCATTTAGTGCTATAAATTTCCCTCTGCACACTGCTTTAAATGTGTCCCAGAGATTCTGGTACCTTGTGTCTTTGTTCTCATTGGTTTCAAAGAACATCTTTATTTCTGCCTTCATGTTGTTATTTCCCCAGTAGTCATTCAGGAGCAGGTTGTTCAGTTTCCATGTAGTTGTGCAGTTTTGAGCGAGTTCTAAATCTTGAGTTCTAATTTGATTGCACTGTGGTCTGAGAGACAGTTTGTTGTGTTGGCCTGAACTCTTAATAACCCTTTAAGATACCAATTAAATGTGTCATTAGGCTAAATTTGTTGTTGTTTGATGGAGTCTCGCTCTGTCTCCCATGGTGGAGTGTAGTGATGGGATCTCGGCTCACTGCAGCCTCTGCCTCCCCGGTTCCAGCGATTCTCCTGCCTCAGCCTCCTGAGTAGCTGGGATTACAGGCATGTGCCACCACCCCTGGCTAATTTTTGTATTTTTAGTAGATATGGGGTTTCACTCTGTGGGCCAGGCTTGTCTTGAACTCCTGCCCACAGGAGATCTGCCCGCCTTGACCTCCCAAAGTGCTAAGATTACAAGCGTGTATTACCGCGCCTGGCCTAAGATAAAATTTAACCCCAAAATGGCTCCAGTTGTTCCTAGCTCCTGTTCAATGCCTTACAGAGGCGCTGATGTGGGTGAAAAGGTGTATTCCAAATTAAACAAGCAGCCAGGCTGAAGATGTGTTTCAGGGATTCAGTCAAGGAATCATAAAATATTATAACTACGATGGAGCTAAATCATATCGGCAAACACTTCACCTTACAAGTGATAAAATTCGGGCAGAAATATAGGCCTTTTGATACCAGAGCAGCTTGACTTTTTAGTATTGATAATATTTGAAGGTTTGCATTCTTTCCAAAATTCGTGTTGATATTTCATCTTCAATGTAACAGTATTAATAAGTATATTAACAGTATGAACCTTTTGGAGGTAATTAGGTAGAGACCTAAATGGTTGGGATTAGCAACCTTATAAAAGGGCTGGTGGGAACTAGCTAGACCTCTTTTGCCCTTTTTTCCTTCCACCCTTCTGCCATGTAATGATACAGTGGGTGTCCCATCTGTAGATGCAGTAACAAGACTCCAACTTGGAAGAAGAGACTAAGCCCTCAGCATAAACCAAACCTTCCAGTACTTTGATCTTGGGCTTCCCATCCTCCAGAAGTATGAGAAATAAATTTCTGTAATTTATAAATTACCCAGTCTAGCATATTTTGTTACAGCAGGATGAATGAACTAAGACATGTATATAATGATGCCTTTCTTGATATTTAATCATACAACTTCTAGAACCCTGAGAAATAATCATTTAGAGGTAGCAATTCCATTTTTGATCTTTTAGAATAAGAGACAAAATTGGTTGCTTGAAGTGCTGAGGCAAGAAAGATTATGAAATCTCAACAGGTGTAGGTAAATGAGTGCTGTTGGGGAGTGGTGGAGGCAGTTATGCTATACTTACATTTCCAGTTTTAAAGCTTTTGCAAAGTAGATATGTCTCAGAGGACACTTCTGGGGCTATTAGGAAGACAACTGAGCTAGAGATGGAAATTTAAGACAATAATTCTGGAGGAAGAGTTACCTTTAATTCACGTGTTTGTTTATAGCCTCGTTAGTCATTACAACTTTAAACATATAAATTAATATCCATAAGCATTCTGGGCATGAGAGTTTTATTACTTCTAGGAATACATTTTATTTTTCTTATATGTGTAGGGATCTGTGCTAGGGAGTGGTATCTGACTACAGAAAGAATAACAGACTAAATCTGCCTCCACAGAACCTATAATCTTGTAGATGACCAAAAGGTGATTTCAAACGTCAGTGAGTTGACATGAGTGCTGGTCTTTGGGGAAGCTGCCTTTTCATGTTCTCTATTAAGTTGATGCACAATTTTATATCTTCCCTGAAATGAGAGTGTTAGTGTAAGGGAAGAGAAATGACATTTACTATGCATTATCCTCAAGGATTTTGTTAGGTGGCTTATGAAACGTTTTTTTAAATCTTTTCAACTATAGTTCTGCAGGGTACCTCTTATTATCTCCATGTTCCTGATAAGAATTGTTTAAGGTTACCTATTAATAAATTGTACCCCACCATTTAGAAAACCCAGAAATCTAAATTATTTCAGTTAAAGGTATATAAGGATATTTAGGGAGAGGGGATGAGACATATCATGTTTATTGGTTAGGAAGTAATATTTTCCAAAACAGTTTTAAAAGAAGTATGAATCCTTTGCAAGTTTTTACCTAAGATTTGGAAAAGTATCTCTACTTCTCCCAGCAAAGAATGTTCATTTCCCAAATACCTACAATGGTATTATCTATCACTCTACTATGCACATTGAACGTTGTGGAAATTAACATTATTTCCATTTAAAGTACATAAGTTTAGTTAGAATAAATTTAAAAGCTAATGTCTGTAAATAGAGCCATGGTTTATTTTTAAAAGTACCAGCTATATCAAATACCGGCTATAAAAATTGTTGTAGAGATGCATTAAGAAACTTAATTATTGAAACAAAATTAGAAATAATATTAAGCCTAGCTCCAAGAGTCAACAAACTAAATTTAAGAGACGTAGTCAAGAGCTCATGAAAATCTCCTTTAATTGGAAAAAGCCATTCAAGGAAATTCATTGCACTCCACAGCTGTGGTCTCTCTCTTACATCTGTAGCAGCAGCAGGAACTAATACGGTTACCATAGAGAGAAACCTAAATCTCTCTCACACCAGAAGTTAAAGGCTAGAGACATGAGTTATCACTAACAAGCAAAACCAAATGTGGATGCATTTAACTACACACACACAAAAGCAATCAGTTAGAATGAGAAAATATGAAGATTGCTTTTAAAAATTATCAAGATTTTTGTTTTAATTTTTTTTCAATTTATGTAGACTATATAATGTACATTTTGTTCATTTCAAATAGGATTCTGACTCCATATAAAAATGAGTAGTGGGAAAGTATTTTATATTGTCTTTATTTCAGCTAACACCAATGAGCATTCAAGATAACTGGATTATTAGGTCACATATAAAACATAAACTTATACATTGAGACAGTCTATCTTAAGAGAATACGACAGTGTATAGAGCATTAACATTTAAATTAATCTATATATAGATGGGGCTTACAGCAATAATTACTACATCTGGCACAGGAATTATGCAATGTCAACTACCAAATGCAAAGACTTGGTGTTGAACTTATATAGGGAGGTAAAGGAAGTTTGGGAGATCTGGATATATTTTCTTCAAAAAAAAAAAAGCTATAATCAAATAAAAATAACTAACATTAAAGGGGAATTCAGCAGATGCAATGGGCCATGCCTATAGCCCCAGGAGTTCTGGGCTGTAGAGTATTGTGCTGATCAGATGTCCAAACTAAATTCAGCATCAACATGGTGACCTTGTGGGGAGCTGGAGGTCCACCAGGTTGCCTCAGGAGGCATGAAGTGGTCCAGGTTGCAATTGGAGCAGAATAAAACTCCCATACTGATCAATAGTGAGATCATGCTTGTGGATAGCAACTGCATTCAAATCCTGGAAGCATAGCAAGACCTCATTACTTAAAAATACAAATAAAATATTTTAAAAAGAGAGAAAAATTCAATGCAAAAACAAAAGAGCTTTAAATGTGACAATTTGACAACCAAAAAAGAAAATATAAAGTAGAAACCACTTCATATTTTAAAGTAGAACCCACTTTATATTTTAAAGTTTAACCACAATGTTAAACATCAATATTTAACATTGATGGGCAGAGAAGAAAAAACAAGAACACCATTGAGAAAATATCCATTGCTTATCTTGACATCAGAAATAAGAAATGTTTTAATTTACATTATGTATAATTCTCAATTTTTGAATATTTATTTAAAAATATTTTTGAATGCAAAGTTATTTCCTAACTAAAACAACACACAAACACATACACCCTCAGAAACAATTTGGGTCATATTTAAGTGCTTTAAAAAAGCAAAAGCTATTATATGTAAGTTATGTTTTTTAATTTATTAGCAAAATATGAAAATTTTTCAATTAGATTAGTTTATCTATATTTGGTTTTTAACACAAGCCCAGTATAAAAACTAGTTGCAGAATCTGAGAAGTAGCTCACTGAAAAATGAAAATCAACTTGGTTGCCTTATTGCACTCACTGTAATCTCTGAGATAATTTCTTAATTTATGGATTACCAAAATCTAGAGAAAATGTTGTCTCAAATCTTTATTGACACTGAAAAAAAATATACGCAAAGAAAGGACGATGAACGCACAGGCAGGACTTTTTTCTGTGCTAAAGTACATAATTTTTTTTTCAATCAAGTGTTTCAAGTCCATTCTCAATTTTCTTAGTAATAGTACAAATTTAAACTTCTAAAAAATTAGACCTCTAAAAATATAATTTAATTAGGTTAGATCTTGCATCTTCTTATGTCTATTTTTAATTAGATTTAAGTTGAAAAAGGTATTTTTTCTCCTTCTTCTTGACTCCTCTTCCTCTAACACCCTTTAAGCATAAGTGAAAGTAATAATTTATATATATATACAATTTACATATATATAGCTTTTTAGCACTTTTACCAAGTACATTTACTGATATATGAAATTCAATAACATTTTTCATTGGCTCTCTTGTTTGAGAATACTTTCAGATTGCTCGTTTTTCAATGTTTCAAGTGCATCTCTATCAATGATATGCTATTCTAAATCTCTTCTTTTGAACCCATCCTTAATTCTGCAGTAGCGCTGGTTAAGAGAACTTTCTGTAATGTTAGAACTTGTTTCTATCCACACTGTTCAGAGTATCCACTAAGTGTATGTGGCTTTTGAGCACGTACAATGTGGTTAGTGCAGCTAAGAAACCGAATTTTAAATTTAAATGGCCACATGTGGCTAGTGTGTACAGTATTAGAGAATACAGTCATAAAGGTTTATTCTGAAGTGACTGTTAAATTTCTTATGGATATCACAGAAAACTCTCAATTTTAATATATCCGAGTCTAAATATTGATTCTCTGCCAATGCACCTGCTCATCCCTCACCATCAAAAACTATACACACATTAACTGCTTTCTATCTGTCCCTCCCTGTCTCTTTCACTTTTACAGAAATATGCACAGGAATGATGACAAAGTTGTTTTTTTTTTTTCTTTTCAGTGTTACTCCTTAAATAGTTGTTCCTCCATCCTTGTCATCATCCAGGTTTGATACCTCAGACAACTTCAATCATTCCTTGTTTCTCAATCAGCTTCATTAGTTTCTGTTTCTCAGGCACTATATCAAAGTATACACCATTCCTCAATTATGTTTTCCTCAACCTTATACTTAGTGCAAACTTTTGATATTTGTCATATTTCAGTGATCAAGTCTTTATTATTCAGAACATCATCACCTCTACTTGGACTTCTGAAGTATTACATTTTCTTGGAAGTTTAAGAGTAGAAGTTCTGTCTGCCTAAATTATATACTTTAAGATATATTAATTATCCTCTTGCCTAATATGAATTAAAAGGAGGTAAACAGTATTATTCCTTCCCTTGTCATTGTTTCTTAAACTATGTTTATTATTACTTAAACTATGTTTAATAAGCAACATGAAGTTCCCTTTGTGTTTGTTTGTTTTGCTACTGTATTCCCCCTCTCTAGTCTCATGTTGTCTTGCTGGAAATATCAATTAAGGCTTTATACTCCTCTGGCTTAAGGGTGACCATGTGACACCTGGGATTTGGGTCAAAGGTGGAAAGATACAATGGCAAAAGTGTTGAACAAAATTACAGAATTAATTCCTCAGGACCATGAAAAGATAAATATTTAATTCTTATCCTTTTTTAAGCTTCATCATTAGTTTTTCTTTTAATTCTGTGATTGCAAAGCAATCTTTAGAAGTTCTTATTAAACTTAGGCTCGCAGTGTTCCTACTAATTAAAACACATACAGGCACAAACACACACACACACACACAGAGACAGAAAATGAGATTACAATTAAACGTTAAAATCATATAAGGAGCAAAAACACCAGGAGGATTATTCCAACTCTAAAGCAAAAAAAAAAAAAAAAAAAAAAAAAAAGAAAGAAAAAGAAAAAATTTGTATCCTAAGTGGGAACATTTTAATAAAACGACATTGCATCGAATATAAAAAGAATAAACAAAGTAAAAAACAGATTCCCAAGAAATGTCAGTGAGTTAAGCAGAGAACTTCTGTAATTGTCAGAAGAAAATAATATCATCATCTTTGTAGGGTAAATAATTTTCAATCCATATTCTATTACCAGATGAATTTTTAGTAGGTAAATTCTATAACCAGCTAAGAGTGAGAAAAAAATTAATGACTTTTTAAAAAGAACAAACACAATTCAAAACTTACTTTATAGACTTCCAGATTGTTTTTTTCCTCCTCTAATTCATTACCTTAGAAAAGTATTGAACTCTCTGTCTCCCTGATTATTTTATGACCACAGGTGCTTATAATGACTGAAACTATTGTATATCATTATATTGTATGGCTAGTGATTTTGAACAATGCTGCCTCTTCTTTTTTTTTTTTTTTTTTTTTTTTTTTTTGAGACGGAGTCTCACGCTGTTGCCCAGGCTGGAGTGCAGTGGCGCGATCTCGGCTCACTGCAAGCTCCGCCTCCCGGGTTCCCGCCATTCTCCTGCCTCAGCCTCCTGAGTAGCTGGGACTACAGGCGCCCGCCACCGCGCCCGGCTAATTTTTTGTATTTTTAGTAGAGACGGGGTTTCACTGTGGTCTCGATCTCCTGACCTTGTGATCCGCCCGCCTCGGCCTCCCAAAGTGCTGGGATTACAGGCTTGAGCCACCGCGCCCGGCCGCTGCCTCTTCTTAATACAGTTCCTACTGTTTATCTGTGACTTATTTTGTAACAAATTCTTCCCAACCTTCCCAACCCCTGTTTGATCATCCTTTAATTGTCCCCATGTCAGTGAAGGCAATTCAATTTTTTCAGTTGCTCAAGCTGGTGTCATCCTTTTCTCCACACCTAATATCCTAATCTATCAGCAAATCCTTCCTGCTCTACTTTGAAATATATCTAGAATCGGCCTGCTTTTCACTACCTCCACACCATTACAACTGACCTAGTCACATAATTTTTTACCTAGAACTTTGCAGTGGGCAATAACTGGTCTCTTTTCTGTCATAATCGATCCCACACATGACTGTGAAAGGGATCCTTTTAACCTGTGGCTTGATGGTTGAATCAGTTTGGACAAAATTCTCCTAGAGCCCTTATCTTTCAAACACAGCTTCTGCTCAATAATTTGTGACTCCAAATTATGCAAATGTTAGAAGTTTTCTTCATGTCTGTAAAGTCTCTTATACTCATTTCAATATTTTCTATCTTCTTGATTCTTCAGACTTCCACCTGAACATTTCAACTTGTCTTATAATCATGTTGAGTAAACCTCTCTTCCTGTTCTTAATTTTCTGGTAAATCCTTCATCAGGATCTTAATTTTGATTTTAACTATAACAATTTTTTCTGTTGTAAAACTTTAATTTTTAAAAAATAATAGTTTTTTAATTGTGCAATTCTTCCACTTGTAATCTATTTTTGAACATAAAAAATCACAATTATTTTTAAATTCATACACTGTAAGTCTAATAACTGGGTCCTCTAGGAATCTGATTCTTTTGTCTGCATTTTATTTCTTGGTTTCTATTTCTAGATATGCGTTATAATTGTTTGTTTGTTTGTTTGTTTGTTTTTGAGACAGTCTCACTCTGTCGCCCAGGCTGGAGGGCAGTGGCGCGATCTCGGCTCACTGCAACCTCAGCCTCCTGGGTTCAAGCGATTCTTCTGCCTCAGCCTCCTGAGCAACTGGGACTATATGCACGTACCACCACACCCGGCTAATTTTTGTGTTATTTAGTAGAGACGGGGTTTCACCATGTTGTCTAGGCTGGTCTCAAACTCCTGACCTCAGTTGATCAGCCTGCCTTGACCTCCCAAAGTGCTGGGATTACAGGCGTGAGCCACTGTGCCTCGCTGCAATTCTTGATTAAACACCGAGCATTGTTTATGAACATTTTTGAGAAGCTACATGATTTTATGTTTTGGTAGGAATAGTTCACCTCGTGATCTAGTAAGAACTTTGCAACATTTATTTCCATCTGATTCACTGACCTCTAGAAATTCCATCAGAGAGCTTGCAATGTTTAATAGTACCCTTCTTTTATGGGGGCAAGGTGCAGGGCATACTTCATTATCATAGACAGTCATGTATCTGTTCTGCTTTTTAGTGGTGTCTTGCATTTTATCCTCACGCCCTGCAGCTGAAGAATCTGTCAAATATCTTCGGTGAAAATGGCACAAGGTCATTTTCACTCTATGAAGTGTTTTTCTCTCTGAGACCATAGTTTGTTGTTGTTGTTTTTAACCTAATTTTTCTAGTTTTTCATGATAGAAGTCTTGTCTCCTACAAGGATTTCTATCTGAAGAAGTGAAAGTCTTCTTCATGGAGCCTTTTAAAATGCATATAACGCCATTCTTTTGTTCAGCATCACTCAATGACTTTCAGTTTCACTCAGGGTAAAACCAAACTACCGAGCACATCCAAAAAGCAAATACATGAAATTTTCCCTGGCTACATTTTGACCTCATCTCCTGCTTCTTGATCTACTCTGTGACAGCCACTTTAGTTTCCTGCACTGCCAAAACACTAAGCACACATCTACATTAAATCCTTTGCATTCATTATGCATTTGTTTACTATACTCCGATTTCATGATATCAGCAAAGAGTTCCCTTGTCACCTCCAATAAGATAGCAATACATATCAGTCAGAGTTCATTTGGAAAAGCAGGGTACATGCACTGACTCAAATATATACACATCCCCACAACAAAAAAAGTTGTTATGGGGATTTGGGTTTGCATGATTGTAGCATCTGGTTAAACAGTTTATGTGAGGTTTTTGCTTCTGTACCTGGTATTAGATACTGAAGTTAGCAAGGCAGTCAGTCAGAAAGGTAAGGTGGATGTGAAGTGAGGCAGACAAGAACCAGTTGGAACCTATGAAAATGGGCAAGAAACCAAAAGATAGACTGGAATCTGTGAAGACAAATTACAACGTGTTTTAACACCTCCAAACTTCCAACTTCAGAAATGACAGTGTTTAACCGGAAATACTGGCACTCTTCATCAAATAGCTGAACACAAACCTCAGCCAAAAATTGTAGAACTGAACAGGGAAAATCTTCCATGATCTGATGTTGCTGCAGGAGAGGCTGCTATCCCACATCAAAAGAAACAAGGTAATGACCATATTGCATAGGCTTCAACAACTCCTTGTGTCTTGTACTGCCTCCTGACATGTAATAAGTTGTCCGCCGCCATTCCTCTACCTTCCTCATCTTGTGTGCCATGTCTCCTGTGGCCCACATCAACAGCGAGCAATGTGGAGAAGGGAATTCTAGGAAGGGGAGTGCCACCTTAGCTAAGTTAACACAATACAAACCTACCACAGCCCATCCTTTGTCAACTTGAACCCATATACATTTATTTTATCAATACTGAACATTTTAATACAGACAATAGCCTCTGCTAGCCACATTTCTACACTCTGTTTCTACGAGATCAACTTTTTAAAAATCCCATACAAAAGTGATATCATACAGCATTTCTTTCTGCACCTGTCTTATTTCATTTAGCATAATGTCCGCTAGGCTCATCCATGTTGTCATAAATGACAAAATTTATTTTTTGTTTAAGACTGTATGTAGTATTCCATTGTGTGTGTGCATATATTTTATCCATTCATCCATTTTTTATCTATTTATCACATTTTCTATATCCATTTATCCACTAATGAACACTTAGGTTTCTTCCATATCTTGACTATTGTGAATAATGCTGAAATGAACATGGGAGTGAACACATCTCTTCAACATATAAATTTGAATTCCTTTGAATATATACCCAGAACTGAGATTGCTGGATCATATGATGATCATTCTACTTTTTTTTTTAAGAACCTCTGTGCTATTTTCCAAAAGAGCTATACCAATTTATATTTCCACAAACAAACAATGTACAATTTTTACCTTTTCTTTATACCCTTTTGCCAACACTTGTTATCTTTTGTCTTTTTAATAGTAGCCATTGGAACAAGATGTGAGTTGATATCTCATTGTGGTGGTGGTGTGCATTCCACTGATGATTAAGGATGTTGAGCATTTTTTTACATATTTGTTGATCATTGGTACCTCTTGAAAAATATCTTTTCAGATCCTTTGCTCATTCGTTTCATCCAGTTATTTCTTTTCTTGCTATTGAGTTATGTAAGCTCCTTATTTATTCTCAATGTTAGCCCTTTGTAAATATTTTCTCCAATTCATAGGTTGTCTCTTCATTCTTTTCCTTATTTCCTTTGCTGTGCAGAAGCTTTATAGTCTTATGCAATCCTGTTTGTCTGTTGTTGCTTTTGTTACCTTACACAAGGGAGAGCTGCATACATAAGCAGAAGTATGCTTTCCTATTGCTATGATAGTGATATTCCAATATCATACAGCTTGTCCCCTCTGTTTTCTTTTAGGAGCTTTATATTTTCAGATCTTACATTTGAGTCTTTTATCCATTTTGAGTTGAGTTTTGTATATGGTGTGAGATAAGGGTCTAACTTCATTCTTCTGCATATGGATATCTAGTTTTCCCAGCACCATTTATTAAAGAGACTGTCCTTTCCCCATGGTGGGTTATTGGCACCTTTGTCAAAAATCAATTGACCATAAATACTAGGGTTTATTTCTGGGCTTTCTGTCCTGTTCTGTAGGTCAATGTGTCTGTTTTTATGCTGGCTGACAAACATGATGAGGAAAGGGAAAATGTTGATGGGAGGGAACAAAGATTTAGTTAGACTAGAGACATATATAAAACATCACATTGTACTATATATACACACACATATATTGTACTATGTATACATTGTACTATATACATAAATACAGATATATATGCATATACACACATATATATGCATACAGTTATTTGTT
Organism: Macaca fascicularis; assembly: GCF_037993035.2. Lineage (NCBI taxonomy): Eukaryota > Metazoa > Chordata > Mammalia > Primates > Cercopithecidae > Macaca > Macaca fascicularis. The sequence continues at coordinate 43,318,605 of NC_088379.1, forward strand.
AATCTAAAATAAATATTTTTAAAAGACAATAGCAAAAGCATACTTCTGCTTACTTATACAGTGCTCCCTTGTAAAATTGAAAATATGTAAACTATCTCCACCCCAAATGATACAACATCCTTTTATTCGGTGCTGGATGATATTCATTCTTTATCTAGCTGAGACATACTTTGATATTATGCAACTTAAATTTTGAGACCTAAGAGTAACTATTATTAACACATTATATGTTACATGGTAGGGGAACCAAAAAAGGGGAAGACAAAAACACTGGTTAATACATACACAAATATATCGAGATCAGAATAAGTGAGAGACAATCACAGCTCTTATAATTTTTTAATACAATTAGTTTAGAGCTACCTTCTTCCACTGTCTTTCCATATTCTTTTGCTTTCCTCATGGACTTTGTTACTTGCCTGATGGGGAGTGATCCATGTCTTCCTTCCTGAAATGTATGGATCATCGTGGTACCCGCCTGTATTTGGTAACTGTAGTTCTCCCTTTATTTTAATTACGCACATCAAAGTACTAAGAAACAGCCTAGGGGACATTTTGCGTTACAGTTATATTTCTTATTATCATTATTGTATAGGACCATCAAATTCTCACTATGATAATCAAGACCAATCACCACCACCAGTACAGTAACTCCCTTTTCTGCTTCTTTATTTACTGGCCTAAAGAATCCAAAGTAGCCCAGTGGCAGTCTCAAACTTCAGTTTAGTGAATCCATTGAGGTTTCCCCTGCTAAAAGCATGCATCCCTTAAAAATGCAGACCCTAAAGTTGCTTAACAAGGAAGTAAAAATTTTGCAAGTGCATCAATAGGGATAAGAGTGAGAGGAGTCATTCCTCTTTCAAACCCTTGATTCCCTGACCTGTGAATCCTACCTACAGGATTAAAGGGTACCATATTGTTTGCTGATATGTTGGAGGATGTTAATGGAGTTTTGCAAGGTGCTGCCACCAGTTGGTGGATAATCGATTCTTCATAAAGACAATGTCAAGCTGCTTCAAAATTTAGATTAATTCATATATAAATGGTGATCTACTAATAAGATCAATAACCTCAAGACAAATGAAAATGACACTTGGATTATCTACAGTAGTGAAGAGTGCACCACTCTATCCCCTTCCTCAAGTCTATTATGGTGTATGAGCAATTAATATTATCATTTATTCAGCTGGTAAGTATTTTTCAAACATTTTTCTTTGCAACAGTTGTGCTGAGACTGATGCAAAAAGAGAAGATACGCTTTATTTCCTAATGGAGTATACTCAAAGTAATCTTTATTCTTATAAAAGTTTCAGATACTACGTAAGTCTGCTTCCCTGGAGAATGGTTCAAAACCACATTGTGAAACTACTGATTTGATTGTAGTACTGATTTGATTCGCATTTCTCTGATGATAAATGATGTTTAGCATCATTTTCATATACCTGTTTGTTATTTGTATATTTCTTTTGAAAAATATCTATGCAGATCTTTTGCCCATACTTTACTAGGATTATTAGATTTTTTTTTCCTATTGAGTTGCTTGACCGCCTTACATATTCTGGTTATTGATCCCCTGTCAGATGGATAGTTTGCAAATATTTTCTCCCGTTCTGTGGGTTGTCTCTTCACTTTATTGATTGTTTCCTTTGCTAACTTCAAGTTAAAGAAGTTCTTTAACTTGATGTGATCTGATTTATCCATTTTTGCTTTGGTTGCCTGTGCTTTTGATGTATTACTCAAGAAATGTTTGCACAGACCAATGTCCTTGAGGGATTTCTCAGTGTTTCCTTTTAGTAGTTTCATAGTTTATGGTCTTAGATTTAAATCTTTAATAGGTTTTGATTTGATTTTTGTACATGGTGAGAGATAGGAAATGTCTTCCGCATATGGATATTCAGTAATCCCAGCACCATCTATTGAAGATACCTTTTCCCAATGTATATTACTGGCACTTTGTTGAAATTAAGTTCACTGTAGATGTATGGATTTACTTCTGGGTTCTCTATTTTGTTTCATTGGTCTATGTGTCTCTTTTAAAGGCAGCACCATGCTGTTTTGTGTACTATAGCTCTGCAGTATAATTTGAACTCAGATAATGTGATTCCTCCAGTTTCGATCTTTTGCTCAGGATGGCTTTGGCCACTCTGGGTCTTTTGTGTCTCCATATGAATTTTTGAATTATTTATGTTATTTCTGTGAAGAATGTCATTGGTATTTTGATAGAGATTGTATTGAATCTGTACATTGCAATCACTTGTTACTGATCTATTTTGGTTTTAGAGTTTTTCATAGTTCAGTCATGGTATGCTGTATGTATACAGGAAATTATTCATTTCTTCTAGTTTTTCCAATTTATTGGCATATAGTTGCTCATAGTAGTCTCTGATAATCTTTTGAATTTCTGTAGTTTCAGTTATAATGTCTCCTTTTTTAACTGGGAGTTGAAAAAAGAATTAATGAAGACTACATTAATGAAGACTGCAGAATGAAGAATTAATGAAGTCTGAATTAATAGTGAGTTTATTTACTTGGATCTTGTCTCTTAGTCTGAGTAAATGATTATCTGTCATTTATCTCTTCAAAAAACACATTTTTGTTTACTTCTGCTCTGATTTTGTCATTACTTTTATTTCACAAATTTAGTGTTTGGTTTGCTCTTGCCATTCTATTTCTTTACGATGATTATTAGGTTGTTTAATTAAAGTTTTTCTGCATTTTTGATGTAGGGGCTTATTGATATAAACTTTCCTTTTAGTGCTGCTTTTGCTTTATCCCATGATATGTTGGTATTTTCATTTTCATTCTTTTCTAGACATTTTAAAATTTCTTTCTCAATTTTTTCATTGAAACCCTGAGTCATTCAGAAGCATATTGTTTAATTTCAATTTGCTTTTATAGTTTCTAGAGTTCATCTTGTTATCAATATCTAGTTTCATTCCATTGTGGTCAAAAAAGATACTTAATATAAATTCATTTTTATGATTTTTTAAGACTTGTTTTTGTCCTAACATATAGTCAATCTTTGAAAAAGAGTCATGTGCTGAGGAGAATAATCTATCACCTGTAATCTTTGGATCAAATATTCTTTAAATATCTATTAGGTCCTTTTGGTCTATAGGGCAGATTAAATCCAATATTTTGTTGTTTATTTCCTGTCTGATTGATCTGTCCACTGCTGAAAGTGGGGTGTTGAAGTCTTCAGCTATTACTGTACTGGAGTCCATCTCCCGCATCTGTCTAATAATATTTGCTTTATATATCCAAGGAGCTCCAGTGTTGGGTGCATATATATTTACAATTATTATAACCTTTTGCTGAACTGACCCTTTTATCATTACATAATGACTTTCTTTGTCTCTATTTATAGTAGGGTCTTGAAATCTATTTTGTCTCATATAAGCAGATTTACTTTTGTTCTTTTTGGTTTCCATTTGTGTGGAATATCTTTTTCCATCTCTTTATTTTTAGTCTATATATGTCTTTATAAGAGAAGTGCTTCATGTAGGCAATATAGTATTGGGTCTTGTATGTTTTATCCAGTCAGCCACTCTATGTCTTCTTATTGTAGATTTTAGTCCATTTACGTTCAATATAATTATTGAGAAGTAAGGACTTACTACTGTCATTTTATAATTTGTCTCCTGGTTATATTGTGGTCTTCTCTTCCTTCCTTCCTTCCTTTCTTTTTCCCTTCCTTCCTTTCTTTCTACCTTCCTTCCTTTCTTTCTTTCTACCTTCCTTCTTTTCTTTCTACCTTCCTTCTTTCCTTAATTTAGTTCTTCTGTCTTTCTTTTTGTGAGGTGATTTTCTCTGGTAGTATGTTTTAATTTCTTGCTTTTTATTTTCTGCGTATCTGTTTTAGGTTTTTTTATTTTAGGTTATCATTAGGCTTGCAAATAACATCCTATAACCCTTCATTTTAAACTGGTGACAACATTGATTGCAAAAACAAATAACAAACAAGCAAAGAGAAAACTAAAAAAAAACTCAACATTTTCACTTCTTCCCTCTGCTTTTTAATGTTTCATTGTTTCTCTTTATATTTTACCGTACTATGTCTTAAAAAGTTGTAGTTACTGTTTTTGATCAGATCATCATTTAATCTTTTTATTCAAAGTATTAGTAGTTTTCACAACACAATTACAGTGTTGTAATAGTCTGTATGATTACTACGACCAGTGAATTTTGTATATTCAGATGATTTCTTATTGCTCATTAACATTTTCTTTTAGATTGAAGAGCTCCCTGAGGCATTTCTTGTAGGACAAGTCTTGTGTTGATGAAATCCCTCAGCTTGTTGTTTGTCTGGGAAAGGGCTAAATTCTCTTCCATGTTTGAAGGATGTTTCCACTGGATATACAGTTCTAGAATGAAGGTGTTTTGTTTACTCCTTCAGCATGTTAAATATGTCATGCCACTCTTTTCTGGCCCATGAGATTTGTTCTGAGAAGTCTGAGGCCAGATATATTGGACCTTCTTTGTATGTTACTTGTTTCTTTTTTCTTGATGCTTCTAGGATCTGTTCTTTATCCCTAACCATTGGGAATTTGATTATTAAATGCCTTGAGGTAGTCTTATTTGGGTTAAACCTGCTTGATATTCAATAACCTTATTGTACTTGAATATTGATATCTTTCTCTAGGTTTGCAGAATTCTCTGTTATTATCACTTTGAATAAACTGTGTATCCCAATCTCTATCTTTTTCTCTTTATAATTAGTACCTCTTAGAGTTGACACATTGAGGTGATTTTCTAGATGTCGTAAATGTGTTTTATTCTTTTTTATTTCCTCTATGTTTTTTTCAAAGATCCTGCCTTTGAGCTCACTACTTTCTTCTGTGTAATCCATTCTGCTGCTGAGAGATTGAAGCATTCTTCAGTATGTCAACTGAATGTTTAAACTTCAGAATTTTCACTTGATTCTTCTAAAATATTTCAATCTCTTTGTTAATTTTATCTCACAGGATTCTCATTTTCCTTTATGTGTTATCTTAAATTTTGTTGAGCTTCCTCAAAACAGCTGGTTTGAATTCTCTGTCTGAAAGGTCACATATCTCTGTCAATCCAGGATTGACCACTGGTGCCTGATTTAATTTGTTGAGTAAGATAATGTTTTTCTGGATGATCTTGATGCTTGTGTATGTTGGTGAATGCATGGACATGGGAGAGTTAGGTGTTTATTGTAACCTTCATCATCTTGGCTTGTTACTACCTATGTTTCTTGGGAAGACTTTTCAAGTATTCAAAGAGAATTGAGTGTTGTGATCTAAGTCTTTGGCCACCGCAGCTTTATTTGCATTAGAGGATACCTCGATCCCAGTAATGCTGTGACTCTTACAGACTCATAGAGGCACTGCCTTGGTGGTCTTAGGTAATATCCAGGATAATTCTGTGAATTAATAGGCATAGACTTTTGTTCTTTTCCCTTACTTTCTCTCAAAACCATTGGAGTTTCCTTCTTTGTGCTGAGCTGCCTGGTACTAAGGTAGGGGTCACACAAACAATCCTGTGGCCACTACCACTGGGACTGTCCTGGGTCAGACCCAAATGTATCAGAAAGATTGTAATAACACTTAGATATGTACTTATAAGCACGTTGTCTAAAAAGACTTCAGTTTTAAAAATACAGGGCTTAATAAATATACCACCAAGACTAATTAGCATTCTTTGGCCCTCATTGAAATTACTTTTTTAGACATTAACTAAAGAAAGCTCATATCTCTTCTAAAATAGCAACCAACAATATTTTAACCAAATAATGGAACAAAATTTAATCACTTTTAATAATTAAGAAATCATGACTAACATTCGTCATGTATTAATTACTATTCATGAAATTCTTTCACTCATGTGAAATAGCAGACAGCTAGTTAGAAACAGGGCTTTACTGAAGTGACACCTATTCACTCACAGTGAGATTCACTGAATATCAAAAGGAGAGAGGTATTTGTTAAGTAGACAGAGAGCATAGTTTCTCACCTCTGTGGCATTCTCTCCTAAATTATTCCCAATTCACCTGTTAAGTTTGCTCTTTTACCACCCTCAAACCAAAATCTTTGAAACAGTATTCTAGTCCCTTAAACACAGATTTACACAAATGATCCTCATGTGTATTCCTCAATCCTGACTAGAACTTTTTTCCCTACAGTAAACACCTGTCTAGTTCACAATACTCCTTTTCTAATAATTTTCCTCCTACCCAGTCAGCTATTGTATTTTTTCACTGCAGTCAACAAAGTTAGCCAATTTCTTGACATCAGTACATAGAAACTCAGCAACTGAATATTAGCCACGTACATCAGCAGAAGCAGAGAAAGTTGCTGTGCAAAGGGGAAGGTGAAAATGAAGAAGATCCTGAGAGAAGCAGAGATAAGGAACATCCATTATCAGAAAGAAAGAGAGTAACCTTAGCTACCAATGTATTTTATTTCCTCACTCTAGTGCTTCAGGAGGCCTTATTGTACACTTTCTCCCTTTAAGTAATAATAATACAAAATTGCATCTTACAGCTACATAATAGTAATTAATATAAACTAGTGCTTATTGAGGGTTTACCAAGAAAAAAGCAGTACTATAAGCACTTCATATACATTAACACATTTAATCTTCATATTAACTTAGTAAAGTAGCTACTCTTATCACCCTAATTTTAGACATGAGTAAGTGAGTGATACGGATTCTTGAAAATTGTCTGAAGTTACATTGATGCAGCCAAGATTTAAACACAGGAAGTCCAGTTTCAAGGTTTGTGCTGAGTTTGTATATGCATTTAGTTTTTAATAGGTTCCTTCTATGCATTTCTATTATTTAGGACTGAAATAGACTTTTGCTTCTGGATTAAATGGAGTAATCTTACAAGAGTTTTACCCTTCCAACTGAACCAGTCAAATAATCAGACAAAATGTACAAAATAACCATATTCAGGACATTGGGCATCAGGCAATAAGACGTCTTTTCCTGATTAATAAGAAACAAATGAAAGAAGCCCAGCAATTACCAAGCCATTCTGCCCTGAGAAAGTTTAAAACCAGGCAGAGACCAGTGGGTGCTCTGAGTTGAGGAGATAACACTGTCAGTTCAAGGAGACAAAGAAAGCCACAGTTTCCAGGGAAGACTACTCATGAATTTAAAGCTAAACAGAAAAAAAATTCCTCAGGGTTTTTGCAAAGGGTCCATTTGAAATATTAAGTATAGTACTTCCCAGTACACAGGGGGCTACAAGAGGCCATAGGAAAAAGCCACCCAAATGAACTAGAAGGAATAATACCTAAAGGAATAACATATAAAGCTCACAGAATGCAGGAATAGTGCCTGTAAACCAGTCATTGGAAAGCCTCATAGTTTATGCAGAAATGAGTAATATTCAGAAGAACTTTCATCAGTAAGAGGGAGAAATAAGCCCTAGGAAAATTGTTGCTCTTTTCACAAATAAAATAATATTAAAGGAAGGACAAAAAAGAATTCAACTATTTACAAGTAGTTTGAACAAGTCCAGGGAAAAAAAGCTCAAAAACATTTATATGACTACAAAAATATCCACCACGCAGCAAGGCAAGACTAATGTTATGAATGTAATAAAAAATTATCAGACATGAATAGAAGCAGGAAAATATGGCCCATAAAGAGGAGAATAGTTGATCAATCAAAACCAACACAAAACTGAAACAAATGGAACACTTCTCAGATAAACATTATAAAAGTTATTGTAACTGCATTTTACAAATTCAAAAAGCTATAAGTCTGATTAAACATGTTAAAATACAGATCTTCTCTGTACATAGAAGATCTTTTTGAAACAGCCCAATCTCATTGCTAGAGATGAAAACTAGAATGACTGAGATGAAAAATATAATGGTTGGGTTTGATGAAAGACTAGATATTATAGAAGTAAGTTTAGTTAACTTGGTGACATAGCAATGGAAGTTATTAAAAATGAAATACAGGTAGAAAAGTACTTTTAAAAAATGAACAGAGCACCAGTGATCAGTGGGACAACTTCAAGTAGTCTAATTTACATACAGATGGAGTCCACAAAGGAGGGGAGAGGGAATGGAAAAATGTTTGCTGAGATGTTTGCCACCAAATTTTACAAATTTGATAAATGCTATAAGTTGACAGATCCAATAAGGTCAAAGAAAATCATTAAAAGAAAAAAATATACACCAATGAACATTCTAATCACGTTGCTCAAATTCTAATGGCAAAGAAAAAACATCTTTAGAACAGCCAAATGTAAAAGAATACCTTACTTACTGAAGAACAAAGAAAAGGATAACACAAGATTGCTATGAAAAAAAAATGCAAATCAGAGGATAAATATATCTAAAATCTTAAAATCAACAACAACAAATAAACACAATGTCAAGCAATGATTCTATACCCAGAGAAAATACCCTATAAATATGAGGTTTCAATGAACACTATTTTTTTTTTTTTTTTTTTTGAGACAGAGTCTCGCTCTGTCTCCCAGGCTGGAGTGCAGTGGCCTGGTGTCGGCTCACTGCAAGCTCTGCCTCCCGGGTTCACGCAGTTCTCCCGTCTCAGCCTCTTGAGTAGCTGGGACCACAGGCGCCCGCCACCACGCCCAGCAATTTTTTCGTATTTTTAGTAGAGACGGGGTTTCACTGTGTTAGCGAGGATGGTCTCCATCTCCTGACCTCTTGATCACCCGCCTCAGCCTCCCAAAGTGCTGGGATTACAGGCGTGAGCCACCGCGCCCGGCCTGAACACTTTTTTATGCACATAAGAGTTGAAAGAGCTCAACACCAGCAGATGTGCACTGCAAAAAAAAAATTAAGTATTTAAGATAGAAAAATATGATATCAGATGGAAATCTGAATGACACAAAGCAATAAAGAACTCTAGAAATGGTATCTTAGTAAATATATATAATTTTTTCTTTGTTAAAGTCTTTAAAAGGTATTTGCTATTTAAAAACAGATTACAATACAATCTGAGGCTCATATGCAAAAGCAATATATTGTCACAAGAGGAGAAACGAAAAGTTACAATTAGAAATTGTTATATGCTAATTGAAATGATATGGTATACATACCAGATGTATACTACAAATTCTTAAGCAGCCACTAAAATAACAACAAAAGCAAGAGCAACGAAAGAGTTATAGCTCACAAAAGAAATAAAGTGGAATCAACAATGAAAGAAATCACTAAAAAAAAAAAAAAAAAAAAATCCAAAGCTTGAATAGAAAAAACAAAGAAAAGGGAACATTGAACACATGAGACAAATAGAAAACAAATATTAAAGTGGTAGATTTAAATCTAAAAATATTCAACATATTAATAATCACATTAAAATAAGTGAACTAAACATCTCAAGTGAAAGGCAGAGATTTACTGAACTTAAAATGTAAGGAAAAATTATATGCTTTCTACCAAAAAAAGTTAAAATTAAGATACAAATAGACTAAAATGAAAAAGATAGGAAAGGTAAATCATGCCAGCACCAAATAAAATAAAATAAAATAAATAAAATAAAATAATTACAAAACGAAGCTTGTAGCAGGCTAAGTAAAAGAGAGCAGAAAAAATTCCTAATATCAGAAATGAAAGAGATGACATCACTATATATACTATGGACACTGAAAGAATGATAAAAGGACAGTATAAACAACCCTATGCCCACAAATTTGATAACCTGGATGAATGTACCAGTTTGTAGAAAGATGCAATTTGCTAAAACTCATATAAGAAGAAATAGATAATCCAAATAGGCCTATTATCTATTAAAATTGAATCAGTAATGAACTTCTCTTCAAACAGAAATGACCAGGTTCTGATGGTTTCACTGATAAACAATCAAACATTTAAGGAAGAAATTATACCAATTCTATGCAATCTTTTTCAGAAGACAGAAACAGGAGGTTTATTTCTGAACTCATTCTGTGAGGCAAGCGTTAATCTAATACCGAAACCAGAGAAAGACATTATAAGAAATGACAACTAAAGACTAATATCTATCACGAAATAGACACAAAAATCCTCAACTAAAGAAAATTGCAGGCAGGGTACGATGGCTCCTGCCTGTAATCTCAGCACTTTGAGATGCCAATGCAGGTGGATCACCTGAGGTCAGGAATTTGAGACCACTTTTGCCAACCTGGCAAAACCCCATCTCCACTGAAAATACAAAAATTAGCTGGGCGTGGTGGCAGTGCCTGTAATCCCAGCTACCTGGGAGGCTGAGGCAGGAGAATCACTTGAATCCAGGAGGCAGAGGCTGCAGTGAGCCAAGATCGTTCCACTGAACTTCAGCCTGGGCCACAGAGCGAAACTCCATCTCAAAAAAGAAAAAAAAAAAAATTGCAAATTGAATCCAAAAGCATATTTAAAAATACGCACCACAAACAATATTATTTATCTCAGGTTGGCCAGGATGGTTTAACATTCAAAATTAATATAACCCATCACCACAGATCAAAAGAAGAAAAAGTATATTATCATATCAATAGATGCATAAAAGCATTTGAAAAAAATCTAACACTTTTTTGTGATAAAAACTAAGAATATAGAAGTTCCTCAACTTGACAAGGAGTATCTACAGAAAATCTATAGGTAACATCACATTTAACCGTGAGAAACTAGAAACTTTTCCAATAAAATCAAGAACAAACAAAGGGTGTTTCTTTTCACTACTGCTTTTTAATGTCATACTGGAAGTCCTACCTAGTGCAGTAAGACACGAAAAGGAAATACAAGTTGTAGAGATTGGGAAGAAATATATATAACTGTTCATAGATGACATAATCAGTTATGTAAAAAGTCCAAAAGAATTGACAAAAAAAGATCCTAGAATTAATAAGTATTATAGCAGAATTGCAGAATATAAGGTAAATGTATGAAAGTGCATCACTTTTCTATATACCAACAATAAACAAGAACAATTTGAAATTAAAAACACAATACCATTTACATTTAGCACTTCCCCAAAATGAAAGATTTACATATAATTCCAACAAATTGTGTACAAATCTGATTTGTAGAAAATACAAATCTCTGATAAAAGAAATCAAAGAAAATCTAAATAAATTGAAAGATATTTCATATTCATAGATAGGAAGATTCAATGTTGTTAAAGTGTCAGTTATCCCTACTTAATCATTAGATTCAATCAAATCCCAATCAAAATTCCAGAAAGTTATTGTGTGAATATTCACCAACTGAGTTTAAACATTTATATGGAGAGGTAAAAGACCCAGAATATTCAACACAGTTCTGAAAGAGAAAAACAGCCTGGAGACTAAAACTACCTGACTTCAAGTCTTAGTATAAAACTACAGTAATCAAGACAGCTTTGAATTGGCTAAAGAATACATAGATCAGTGTAACAGAATAAAGAACACTGAAATGGGCCCATGTGTAGTCAACTGATCTCTGATAGAGGAGCAAAGGTCATCCAATGAAAGAAAAGATAGTTTTTTCAACAAATAGTGCTAGAATAATTTGCATGTTTGCAACATCCACATACAAACAAATGAATCAAGACAGATTGAGAAAGGGAGAGATATAAGGAAAAGAAGGAGGAGAGGAAGGAAGGGTGAAAAGAAGGAAGGAAGGAAGGAAGAAAGGAAGGAAGGAAGGCAGGGAGGGAGGGAGAGAGGGAGGGAGGGAAAGAAATGCAGGCAGGTAGAAAGGGAGGAAGGGAAGAACATGTTTTCCCCGCCCTCTTAAATTAGATTTTCACATTTGAAATATCTACTTGATATTTTCATTTAAGGTAACTTTTAAATCTCTTCCTGCACATAAAACACACGCGTGCGCGCGCGCACACACACACACACACACACACCCCTTTCCCACTCCAACCTCCAAGGCTGACCTTCAATTTTCCTATTCCTATGGATTCTAATTTTCCCAGTCATCCAGCCTCTATTTTTTTCAGCCTAAAAATGAGTCAGTTTATGTTTTTTCTCTTTTTAAATATCTTATATTAATTTATTAAAATTCTGATAATTTATATTTTTCTTGCTTTGAATTCTTCTCTCGCATATCTTTATACTGATATAGGCAACTTAGATTCCTTGTCACTCCTAATGAATGCACAAGGAGGCAGTGATTTCTCTGCTTCCAATTGTGTCCTCCCAATCTGCTTTGCATCAGGTTCTATCTACATTCTAATTCTCAGTCTCTCATTTGAAAACTTGTACTAACTGCTCATTTTCAATAGACTCTTTAGGTGGATATAAGTCCTCCCCAGTTTATCTTAATTTATTTTTCCAAAACTGCCTCCGAATACTTACCATCATAATCCTTTTATTTCACCAGGCTGCTTTTCTTATTATTCAATATGCTGTCTTAAATCTTGCCTCTAAGCCTAAGTTCACACCATTTCCCCCACTTTATTCCACTTCAGTCATGCAATTTCATTCACTGCTCAGTTTCAATCACAGCAGCATAAGCAATTTAAGAAGTGGAATTAAAATGAAATTCAAGTCTCTGGCCATTTTCAAATTATGGTCAAATGGTCCTTCCTATGTGATGATTTAAACTGAAAAATGTTCTTTTAGTTTAGGATTTTTTTTAGTCCCAAAAGAAAGATTTGATTAGAGCCAAAGGCAGTTGATATGTTTTAATAGTAATAAAATCCACATAGCTGTTACCTGGTTAACAGCTTCATAGATAATAGAATTTTGTAGGAATATTCAGAATTAAAATGATATTAAATTGAAGCACTACAGTTATTTCCTATTATCTGAGTAAAATATGGAATGCTCTGATGGAATTAAGTATTAGAGCTTATAATTTTAATTGAAGTATTTTTATGGATAATATTCAACCTATTTCAATATGAAAAACAGGTTGCATATTTGAGAATTATTGACATGCAAGTTGCTTCTACTCATTCAGTTGGTTAAAAACTTGCTGCTCCTTCACAATTAAAACATAATCTTTCACTTAGATCTCACTTTGTCAAGTGATGTACGTTCCTAAAAAAGCTTCAGTACATTGAAGAGGTTAGCCACATGAGGTGATCTGTTAGAAAATGCTGAGAAATAACTTTTAAAATGGAGCACCTCACCTGTAATCACAGTAAACGTTTTCCTGGTAATTTTATTAATTTCAAAGTCTATTCTTGTCCAGATAGCAATGAAATATGTAGGAATGCTAGGAAGATTCCTTAAAATTTATATTTATTACACAAAGTTAGATTTAACATAAGAAGTAATTAGTTCAGCATGCATTGAATGAAAACATATTAAAAATGAAAAGCATTTAAAAAGTGAAGATCTTTTAGTAATGAAGTGTATGTGGAATTTCATATAATAATATTTCCTGCCCAGGAGAGATTTATAGCTCCCTTCACCATTAAAAAGGTTTTTCTACAGAAAAGATGTACCCCTTTTCTATAGAAAAAATTGTCTTGTTAAATTTGGAAGTGGCCATGTGACTTGCATTGGCTGAAGAAATGTTGGTAAGTAATATGTATCAGTTTTATAAAGCTTTAAGAGCTTATGATTCACAACCTCATTCTTTTTTTTAATTTTTTATTATTATTATACTTTAAGTTCTAGGGTACATGTGCATAACGTGCAGGTTTGTTACATATGTATACTTGTGCCATGTTGCTGTGCTGCACCCATCAACTCGGCAGCACCCATCAACTCGTCATTTACATTAGGTATACCTCCCAATGCAATCCCTCCCCCCTCCCCCCTCCCCATGATAGGCCCCAGAGTGTGATGTTCCCCTTCCCGAGTCCAAGTGATCTCATTGTTCAGTTCCCACCTATGAGTGAGAACATGCGGTGTTTGGTTTTCTGTTCTTGTGATAGTTTGCTAAGAATGATGGTTTCCAGCTGCATCCATGTCCCTACAAAGGACACAAACTCATCTTTTTTGATGGCTGCATAGTATTCCATGGTGTATATGGGCCACATTTTCTTAATCCAGTCTGTCACTGATGGACATTTGGGTTGATTCCAAGTCTTTGCTATTGTGAATAGTGCCGCAATAAACATACGTGTGCATGTGTCTTTATAGCAGCATGATTTATAATCCTTTGGGTATATCCCCAGTAATGGGATGCCTGGGTCATATGGTACATCTAGTTCTAGATCCTTGAGGAATCGCCATACTGTTTTCCATAATGGTTGAACTAGTTTACAATCCCACCAACAGTGTAAAAGTGTTCCTATTTCTCCACATCCTCTCCAGCACCTGTTGTTTCCTGACTTTTTAATGATCGCCATTCTAACTGGTGTGAGATGGTATCTCATTGTGGTTTTGACTTGCATTTATCTGATGGTGGGTGATGATGAGCATTTTTTCATGTGTCTGTTGGCTGTATGAATGTCTTCTTTTGAGACAGCAACGGCAGCAAAAGCCAAAATTGACAAATGGGATCTCATTAAACTAAAGAGCTTCTGCATAGCAAAAGAAACTACCATCAGACTGAACAGGCAACCTACAGAATGGGAGAAAATTTTTGCAATCTACTCATCTGACAAAGGGCTAATATCCAGAACCTACAAAGAACTCAAACAAATGTACAAGAAAAAAACAAACAACCCCATCAAAAAGTGGGCAAAGGATATGAACAGACATTTCTCACAACCTCATTCTTTTCCTTCTGCCATGAGACTCCCAGATGAGAGTAGTTTCATCAACATCGACCTGGAATGCAGGTAACATGGGAAAGAACTTAAGTGCATCCTTAAAGGACTTAAAACATGAGAAAGAAACTTGTTTTGTAGGACATCGAGATTTTTAGAGTTGTTTGTTACTGCAACATAACTTAGACCAGGGATCCCCAACCCCAAGGCCAGGACGAGTACCAGTCCAGTCTGTGGCTTGTTAGGAACTAGGCTGCACAGCAGGAGGTGAGCAGCAGTCCAGGGAGCTCCTCCTTAGGCAGTAATGATCGGCAGAAGCATTAGATTCCCATAGGAGGGCGACCCCTATTGTGAACTGCACATGTAAGGGATCTAGGTTGAGTGTTCTGTATGAGAATCTAATGCCTAATGATCTGAGGTGGTACAGTTTTATCCCAAAATTACCCTCCCAACTCCTACCACCCCATGGAAAAATTGTCTTCCATAAAACTCATCCCTGGTGCCAAAAAGGCTGGGGACCACTGTCATAGCCCTAACAAATAAAATCTGCCTTAATCATTGAATTAAAAAAATATGTATATACTGTTTAATTAGTGGGATTTGTGTCAATTTACATATTATGCAGATACAAGAGTTGAATGATCCCACATTTTCAATTTTATTCCAATAATATTTGATGAAATCTCTATTCATTTAGTTTTCCCATGGATAATATATCTATAAATATAAGATGATAACACAACGAAAAGTCTTCCTCCTTTCCTGCTTGTTTCTTTCTTCATTCCTTCCTTTTAACCATGAAAATTGTTGTCATTAGATTCTTACATATCTTTTCAGACTTTCCGGGTTGAACTCCGAGTATCCGAGACAGGTCTTAGTTAATTTAGAAAGTTTGTTTTGTCAAGGTTGAGAACGTGCACCTGTGACACAGCCTCAGGAGGTCCTGACCACATGTGCCTGAGACAGTAGAGGCATAACTTGGTTTTACACATTTTAGGGAGGCATGAGAAATAAACTTGTTTTGTAAGACACAGATTTTGGAGTTGTGTGTTAAAATATGTATACGATGTAAATCCGTTCAGTCTGGAAAAGTGGGACAACTCAAGGAGGGAGGGGGTCTTCCAGGTCACAAGTAGGTGAGAGACAAACAGTTGCATTCTTTTGAATTTTTGGTTAGCCTCTCCAATGAGGCAATCAGAGATACACTTATCTCAGTGAGCAGAGGGGTGACTGTGAATAGAATGGCAGGCAGGTTTGTCCCAAGCAGTTTCTAGCTTGACTTTTCCCTTTAGCTTACTGATTTTGGGGCCCCAAGATTTATTTTCCCTTCACGCAAGTAATCTTTTCAAGTAAACCCAGATATCAATACTTATTTTTTCTGTATTTTTACACAAAAGGCAACATATTATATGATTTGTCCTGAACATAATTTTGTATTTACAATATATCTTGGAGGATTTTCCATACAGCTACTCATGATTTCATTAATTCACATTTCATTAATGTATGGATACAATCATAATTTATTGCAGGCTTCTCTTTTTGAAGGACATTCAAGTGATTTTTGTCTTTGGCCACTACAAACAATGCTGTAACAAATAAACTTATTTTATTTTTCATATATACAACCACATGTGAAGATTAAATTCCCAGAAGCAGAATTACTTGGTCAAAAGTATGTGTGTGTTTGAAATTTGGTAGATATTACCAAATATCTAATCACAGGAATTGGAACAATTTATACTCCCATAACAATGCATTAAAGTATCTGACTCCCCAACTGCCTTGCCAATAGAGTATGTTACCAAATTTAGGGATTTTTACAAATTTCATAGGTAAAAAATGGCACCTCAATGTAGCTTCAATTTGCATCATTCTAATCAAAAGCGAGATGAGTATAACTACCAGTAATGTAATTAATCCTTTTTATTCACTGGTACCCTAGACACCTGCTTGAATCAGGTTCGGCTTCAATTCATTTCTCCTTTCTTTCATTAGTTGTTATTTGGAATACCTCTCTGTGATTCTAATTTCTAATTTCCATATCTGTAGTATTTTCTTTGGTGCAGTGCTTTGTTGACTAACTAGAATATAAATACCTTTATAGAAGAGTAATTTACAACAAATCCGTTTCCCATAAAATAAAGTTAATAAATCCATTGGTATATTTTCTAATAAGGTTTCTAAACACGAAAATCCTGAGTGTCAGAATTATACCTGGAAAGAAGATGGAAAAAGGAATATAGAAAAGATGCTCGATAGTACCAAGAGAAACCTCTGTCCCAGGAAAATTGTTAGTAGAACTGGGTCTATTTAATATTCAACCAACCTCATACTTAGTTCTATCTTGAATTGAAATCTGTATCTTCTCTCTTTCTCCCTCCCTCCTTCTAACGGACAAAACAATGTCTCTCACACAAAATGAGGAAACATAGAGACAACTAATTGGGAGCTTAGTTGAATGTAGCCTTTCCTGGGGAAGCATATCTAGGGCAAGAACTGGAGGAAATGAAATGGCATTTATAATCAGTAGGTGTGGAACTGAGTTTCTCTTTGTAAGTTGTACCATGGTTTTATTATCATGTGCTCAAAGATCGTACTTTCTTATTTATTTATCAATAATTCCTGACTGACAGTGTTAGAACACATAACAAACCAGTTCTTTCTATTCTGCAGAATAATTGTTCATCAAATTGAATTATGAACAAACAGAATTTTTTCTAAAGAAGCAGTCTTACATTTTCTGCATAGCTGTTGCACAGTCAATATTTAGAAAATCGAAATCTCCCATGAGCAGCGTTCTGACTTTTCCAAACCTTTTCTGATCTATACAAATATTTTACAATTTGATTTCACTAATGGTTTTCACAAATCAATAGGAAATCAGAAGCATTTTATTCCTTTTTTCAATGTTAAATTTTATCTGAAGAGTAAAGATATTCTGTCACAGCAGGATTATTTTGATAATTAAATGAAAGTGAAAATACAAGGCACTAGGCAAACTAAGGTGTTTTAAAAATCTTTGTACTTTTTTACTTTCTCATAGTACTTGGAATTAACATAAAAACACTCAGGGATAAAAAGAAGGTATCATGAACAAATCACACAAAACAAAAAATGCTTTGTAACAGTATCCAAGTTTTCTTTAAAAACATTTTTGAAAATCTCTCTCATCTTAAAAATCATTTTGAGAATAATCCTAATTTATATGAAATTTAAAAGATGATTCCATAATAAAAAGTTCTTCTTAGATTTTGTTTACACTTAATTAAAAATACAGCATTGCTTTGAATATTATGCTAAGATAATAGCATAATATTGTGTGGCTGTTGCGGCTGCAGTTTATTTGCTAACTGAATTTGAGTGTGATAAATCATAGTCAAAGATGGCAAAATTTATACTTAGGTTGCTGAAGGCTCTAAGATTAGTGAATTGAAGCAATCATACATTAACATATCTATTTCATAGAAGTTTTAGAGCATTTGATTTTTAATAGAGTTTAGTTTTAGCACCGCTCTAGATTCACAGCATAGCTGAACAGAAAATCCAGAGTTCTCATATACCCCCAGTCTCCACACATGCGTAGCTTCTCCCACTATCAGCACACTGTACCAGAGTCACATATTTATTATAAAGGATGAACTCACATTGGCACATCATTAGCATCGGAAGTCTGTAGTTTACACAGGGAGTCTCTTTTGAGTTTGTACATTTTATGGATTTTGACAAACATATAATGGCATGTATCCACCATTATTGTATCATACAGAAGGATTTCACTGCCCTAAAAGTCATCTGTGCTCTGCCTATTCACACCTTCTTCCCTTCAACCCCTGGCAACCACTTATCTTTTTTCTGTCTCTTTGGTTTTGTCTTTTTCAGAATATCATATAGCTGGAATCATACAGTAATAGCCTTTCCAGATTGGCCACTTTTACCTAGTAATATGCACTTAAGTTTGTTCCATGTCTATTTACACTTTGATAGTTCATTTCTTTTTAGAACCGAATAATATTCCATTCTGGATATACTGTAGTTTATTTATCCATTCCCCTCCTAGAGGACATGTTGGTTGCTTCGGAGTTTTGAAAACTATGAAGAAGGTTGCTATAAGCATTCCTAAGCCTGTATTTGTGTGGATATAAGTTTCTACTCCTTTGGGCAAGTACTAAGGAACACTATTATGGTATCATATGGTAAGATTATGTTTAGTTTCATAAGAAACTGCCAAGCTATCTTCCATAGTGACTGGCTTATTTTAATTTCCATCAGCAATGAATGAGTACTTCTTGTTTCACATCTTCACCAGAACTTGGGGTTGTCAGTGTTCTAAATTTTGGCCATTGTAATAAATGTTTAGTGGTATCTCGTTGTGGTTTAATTCCCATTTCCTTGATGACATATGATGTGGAAGATCTTTTTATCGCCTCATTGACATATGTATATTTTCTTTGATGAGGGTTTTAAGATCTTTGGCACATTTTTTAGTCAGTTTGTTTTCTTATTGTTGAGTTTTAAAAGACATTTTTGTTATTTTGGATAATAATCAATATGCAATATGACTTTGACAAGTGTTTTCTTCCATTTAGTAGCTTGTTTTCTTACTCACTTGACAGTGTCTTTTGCAGAGCAGATGTTTATAATATTAGTAAAGTCTACTTATCAATTTTTTTTCTTTCATGGATAGTGACTTTTGTATTGTATCTAAAAAGTCACTGTGAAACCCTAGGTCATCCAGATTTTTTCCCTGTTATGTTCTAGTTTTATAGTTTCACATTTTACATTAAGTTTAAGATACATTTTGAATTAGTTTCTGTGAAAGGTGTGAGATCTGTGTCTAGATTCTTATATGTGGATATCCAGCTGTTTCGGTAGCATTTGTTGAAAAGACTATCTTTTTTCCACTATATTGTCTTTGCTCTTTGTCAAATAACAGTGTACTATATTTGGGCCTTTTAGGTAATTTGATTTTTATTATAAAAAATCAGTTTCTTTAAAGGTGTTGTTCTTTTTGTTTGTTTGTTTTGTTTTTTGTTTTCTGTTTTTTTCGGAGCCTCACTCTGTTGCCAAGGCTGGAGTGCAGTGGTGAGATCTCGGCTCACTGAAACCTCTGCTTCCCAGGTTCAAGTGATTCTCCTGCCTCAGCCTCCTGAGTAGCTGCGATTACAAGTGTGTGCCACCACACCCGGCTTATCTGTGTATTTTTAGTAGAGACGGGGTTTCACCATATTGGTCAGGCTGGTCTGGAACTCCTGACCTCGTGATCCCCCCACCTCGGCCTCTCAAAGTACTGGGATTATAGGCAAGAGCCACCGTGCCTGGCCAGGTGTTGGCTTTTTTATCTGACTCTCTTAATTACAGATAAGAATGGTTTGGCCTAGAGATTTTCTATTATTATTCTCATTCATATTTTGGAAGTTAATTTATAATAAATGTTAACAATTTAATATTATAATGCTTTGGTTAGTGACCAATGATTTCAAGAGTATCAGTCAGACTTGCATTAAGAGCTTCAGTATTTCTAATATATCTGATTCCATAAAGTCTCTGATAAAGAAGAGGGAAGTGCGGGTCACAGATCTCATGAGAAAATGCCTGGCACCATCCTTTCTAGTCACTGTCCTACCTCTGGCTTCCATTTTTTCTGATCACAGTATATGAATTTCAACTCTTTATTAATCTTGTCATTGAAAAATAGCAATTCTGTTTACTTCTCTTGCTTTGTCTTTGAATTATTAATTATCTCCAAGGCAACCAAGGCATTTAGATTAATACAAATTATGTAGAGAACCTATGCAAAAGAAAGTTGCATGTATACAGGTATCCCTCTTATGCAACCCATATTCCATTTCAGTGACTTCTACTCTGGAACTTTGCTTTGTCTCAAACTTCCCCACTTGTGAAATCTAAAGATTCCAATATCTGATAACATCGTTGTAAAGTATGTCTTATACATACAGCCTTCTGTTTGTTTTTATTCTCTCTGATGGTTGTCTTTAAATTGGAAGGTTCAGTATATTTACATCCAATGTAATTATTGATATGGGTGGTCTACCGAATTACTCTGCTTTATTTTTTGTACTATTGTTCCTTTGTTCATTGATTTCTCTTTCCTAACGAGAACAGTGCATGGTTCCTAGTTGGCATTTAACTCTTCTTCATTTCCATTTTGAAATAATCACTAATTCTGTCCAATATAACTCTTTAATAGTTATACACTACGTTACTTATTTCCATTATTATTACCACATTTTTGTTCAATTTGTAGTTTATGCCTGATTTACTAGAATAGACATACCACTTCCTGCACCTATCACTGCCTGAATTCAATATATTACAAGTAGAATGATCTTTCTGAAATTTGAACTTGTCAGCATCTTATGTAATTATTCAATGGTTTTGCCACAACAATTTTGGAAATACTTGAATTACTTAAGTATAGCTCAAAAGCTTATCTTCCTCCCATAATCTCTCTATACACCATGCAATAAATATACTGAACTATATGATATTCTCCAAATAGCTCATATTAGTTCTATTTTGAGCCTGTAGATACCTTAATTTTCCTTGAAAACAAAGAAAAAAACAAAAATAAACAACAAAAAAATTCTTCTATGTAACATTCCCCAAATCCACTTCCAAAACATAGCTGATCATTTCTCTTTGTTCCAAACCCTTTCTTTCCACAGATATCTATGTTAACATGCTTTGTTTAATCTCAATGCCTTGTCTGTTCTTTTTCTAAATAATGGAGTTCTTCAGGGCTTGGAAACAAATTTTATACGTGGAACACTTGAAGCATAACAGGTATTATATAAATGTTGTTGTTATTTCATGTCTGTAACAAAAGCATAGCACCTAACAGACTTATTTTTATGTGAGATAAATGTTTCTATGCATGCTTGAAAATCAGTAAAGGAAATAATGAGTGTATGAATGTATAAGTTAAAATATGAAAATAAGCTAGAAAAAAGAAGACTGAAGCAGATGGTAAATAATATTTTACTTCATCATTTGGAGTCTCAGAGACTGTATTAATGTCAGCATGTTCTCATGGGAATCTTTTATACTTTTCATAGTTTATGTTGAGAATGTCTTCAACAGTCTAGAGTTAGAAGGCAGCATAGAGCTCATGATTGATTTGGGAGAAATAATGGCAGTTATATGGAACCGAAGGCTTATTAAGAACATATAAGCCTTAAATATAAATATATTTATAAATATAAAAAGAAATACACTTGACTTGGCTGAATATATTAAAGCAATGTTTTATTAACAAAACAGATTTTAAAAAAAGGTGAACTACACATTCATTTAGTACCTGCATACATACGTACATACATACATGGTTTCCCTCATGATAGAGTTATTAGACTTTTTTATTGTTTTTAATGGGCTTATTTTTGATCTTTGCAAAACCATGAACAGATGGGATTTCATTCGTATTTTAGAACTTACTTGTTGAATGTGAGCACAATTTAGAATCTGTAAACATGATTTTTCAGCCTAGGCCCATACATCTCTAAAATAAAAATTATCTTCCTAATTTTTGTCTTTAATAATTCAATTTATCTAACAGACTTAACAAGTAGTTTCTTATTTTCCAGATCAAAATATTTATGGAAATTCAAAGTTGCAAACATATTTATCTCTGCTTAAATTTTGAAGGAATTATCGGTTTCTATTCTATGATCAAAAAGGAAGACATCATAAAGAAAAAAGTTGATGCTGAAGTAGATGCCCCAAACTAATGGAAAATTGAAGGAGTTAGACTATGAAGTCCCCCCAAATAGTTTAAATACCACTTCTGATCTATGCCACTCAGTACCTATGTTACATAGAAACAAATGCAGCACTCCTGTGGGCTTTGGTTTCCCTATTTTGAAACTCATCATAAAGCCACGAACTTGTTAAGATTATATATTTTATCACAGGACAACTGAGACTAGTGGTCTAGAACCTTCATAAGAACAGAGAAGATGCCTCCCTCACTTGCTGCTATAAGTCCAACACTCAGCACATAAATAGTGCTCAATAAATACTTAATAAACAATAAATTTGGAATGTTTATTGAAGACTGGAATGTAAACTGATGAAAATATTTGTAGGTACTCGGTATTAGTACACATTGTCCTTTTAATTTGAACTGGCCCTGTAGAGGAGAAAAAAAGCAGTATTTTTCTTTCTCCGTCATCATTAGGTTTATGGCTGAGATCCCTATAACAGAAAATAGATTAACAAGAAAAAAGCATAACGTTTATTTGATAGAAGTCTTACATGTTATGAGGGCCTTCAGAAATGAGGACCCAGTGTTAACTGTTTAACTGGACTGAACTATTTCTGGGACTGAGAAACTTGTTCCAAAATGGCTTTTGGTAACAGCTTGGCATCTGAGGTAACAGGAGAAGCAAGAAGTTCACACTCACCTTCCGCTTGCATTTCTACTCTAAAGCAGGCTAAAAGCAGGTCAACATTTTGACCTTCCTCTAAAAGAGATCATAAGATTCTCATTCCAAAGAGGTTCTGTTTATACTAACAAGAAAAAAATGACACACAGAGATGCCAAGAAGAATCTAAACAAAAAGGCCTTGCCAAGTTGCCCTCGGCTCACTATGATTAGACTGTATATTTTCACCTCCAATTATACTTCTGCACAGCTGTCCATGAAGACAGTTTTCTCTGCTTCTTTGGGTCTTCATTTCTGAAGGCTCTCATATAAAACTTCTATTAAATATATTTATATGTTTTGCCCTTGTCAATTTGTCTTTTCATTTTATTTATTTTATTTTATTTTATTTTATTTTTATTTTTTTGAGATGGAGTCTCGTTCTGTCTCCCAGGCTGGAGTGCAGTGGTGCGATCTGGGCTCACTGCAGCCTCCACTTCCCAGTTTCTTTACTTTATTTTTATTTTTTTATTATTATACTTTAACTTCTAGGGTACACATGCACAATGTGCAGGTTTGTTACATACGTATACATGTGCCATGTTGGTGTGCTGCAGTCATTAACTCATCATTTACATTAGGTATATCTCTTAAAGCTATGCCTCCCCTTTCCCCTCACCCCACGAGAGACCCGGTGTGTGATGTTCCCCTTCTTGTGTCCAAGTGATCTCATTGTTCAGTTCCCACCTATGAGTGAGAAGATGCGGTGTTTGCTTTTCTGTTCTTGCGATAGTTTGCTGAGAATTATGGTTTCCAGTTGCATCCATGTCCCTACAATGGACATGAACTCATCCTTCTTTATGGCTGCATAGTATTCCATGGTGTATATGTGCCACATTTTCGTAATCAAGTCAGTCATTGATGGACATTTGGGTTGGTTCCAAGTCTTTGCTATTGTGAATAGTGCCACAATAAACATACGTGTGCATGTGTCTTTAGAGCAGCAGGATTTATAATCCTTTGGGTATATACCCAGAAATGGGATGGCTGGGTCAAATGGTATTTCTAGTTCTAGATCCTTGAGGAATCACCACACTGTCTTCCACAATGGTTGAACTAGTTTATGGTCCCACCAACAGTGTAAAAGTGTTCCTATTTCTCCACATCCTCTCCAGCTCCTGTTGTTTCCTGACTTTTTAATGATTGTTATTCTAACTTGTGTGAGATGGTATCTCATTGTGGTTTTGACTTGCATTTTTCTGATGATGGGTGATGATGAGCATTTTTTCATGTGTCTGTTGGCTGCATAAACATCTTCTTTTGAGAAGTGCCTGTTCATATCCTTCGCTCCCTTTTTGATGGGGTTGTTTGTTTTTTTCTTGTAAATTTGGTTGAATTCTTTGCAGGCTCTGGATATGAGCACTTTGTCAGATGAGTATTTTACAAAAATTTTCTCCCATTCAGTAGGTTGCCCGTTCATTCTGATGGTAGTTTCTTTTGCTATGCAGAAGCTCTTTAGTTTAATTAGATCCCATTTGTCAATTTTGGCTTTTGTTGCAATTGCTTTTGGTGTTTTAGACATGAAGTCCTTGCCCATGCCTATGTCCTGAATGGTATTGCCTAGGTTTTCTTCTAGGGTTTTTATGGTATTAGGTCTAACATTTATGTCTCTAATCCATCTTGAATTAATTTTAGTATAAGGTATAAGGAAGGGATCCAGTTTCAGCTTTCTACATATGGCTAGCCAGTTTTCCCAGCATCATTTATTAAACAGGGAATCCTTTCCCCATTTCTTGTTTGTGTCAGGTTTGTCAAAGATCAGATGGCTGTAGATGTGTGGTATTATTTCTGAGGGCTCTGTTCTGTTCCATTGGTCTATATCTCTGTTTTTGTACCAGTACCATGCTGTTTTGGTTACTGTAGCCTTGTAGTATAGTTTGAAGTCAGGTAACATGATGCCTCCAGCTTTGTTCTTTTTGCTTAGGATTGTCTTGGCAATGTGGGCTCTTTTTTGGTTCCATATGAACTTTAAAGTAGTTTTTTCCAATTCTGTGAAGAAAGTTATTGGTAGCTTAATGGAGATGGCATTGAATCTACAAATTACCTTGGGCAGTATGGCCACTTTCACTATATCGATTCTTCCTATTCATGAGCACAGAATGTTCTTCCATTTGTTTGTGTCCTCTTTTATTTCATTGAGCAGTGGTTTATAGTTCTCCTTGAAGAGTTCCTTCACATCCCTTGAAAGTGGGATTCCTAGGTATTTTATTCTCTTTGAAGCAATTGTGAATGGGAGTTCACTCATGATTTGACTCTCTGTTTATCTGTTATTGGTGCATAAGACTGCTTGTGATTTTCACACATTGATTTTGTATCCTGAGACTTTGCTGAAGTTGCTTATCAGCTTAAGGAGATTTTGAAATGAGATGATGGGGTTTTCTAAATATACAATCATGTCATCTGCAAACAGGGACATTTGACTTCCTCTTTTCCTAATTGAATACCCTTTATTTCTTTCTCCTACCTGATCGCCCTGGCCAGAACTTCCAACACTATGCTGAATAGGAGTGGTGAGAGAGGGCATCCCTGTCTTGTGCCAGTTTTCAAAGGGAATGCTTCCAATTTTTGCCCATTCAGTATGATATTGGCTGTGGGTTTGTCGTAAATAGCTCTTATTATTTTGAGATACATTCCATCAATACCGAATTTATTGAGAGTTTTTAGCATGAAGGGCTGTTGAATTTTGTCAAAGGCCTTTTCTGCATCTATTGCAGTCTGAGCTGTGAACCTAATGATGGGTGAGAAAATATATTACTTTTTTTCTCCTACAGCCCTTCATGTTTTTCACTTGTGTAATTTTCTTATAATTGTTTTTGGTTATTGTCACTGAGGCTAATATCTTGCTAAAATTATTCCTGTATTTGGATGTTACTAATCATTTTAATGGATAAGTATATTTTATTTATTTAATATTTCCTATCTATTCCTAAATTGTCTATTGTCACCAGATCTTCGATACAAAATTCGATAGGACAAGTAAAAGCAACAGAAAGAGGTGTTCATGACATTTCATTGAAATTACTGCTTGGTGGCTCAATATAAAGCTGCTTTTATCATCTTTCAATTTCTACAAGCCATGTGACGCTTGCAAGTCTCCAGGCAGATTATGACTCTTGTGTAAATGAAGACAAGAAAATTAAATCTGTGAGAGGTTTTTCACCCCACAAGGAGTCCAGTTTAAAGAAAAAATAAAGGGCTTTTCTTACTTGCATGTCAGAGAGAAACAGGTTTAAATCACTACAGCAATGTAATGTGAGGCATGTTTAGGAATTCAGCAAAGCATAAGAAGGAAAAGTCTTCACTGGTTAAGTAGCAGGATTTAACTGACACAGCTGTCTTTTTAAAAATTCTAAATGCTTCCTTTGCCTTACAGTGGAGTTGAGATCACTCAAAAATTAAAAGAAAAAAAAAAAGCAGAAGAGAGCTTGCTGTGACATGAATCCATAAGGATTAGGTTTAGATTCAGTTCCTCTAGTAAACATAGTTATTTGGCTTCTTTTTGATTTCTCTTGAAAAGGTATGATTTCTTTAAATTTGAAGGAAATGGACATGTATCATAGCATTCTGGGACAAAAAAGATTAAAAACAGTATTAAACCCATTTGCCGACAGATTTTTTAATGGACTCTACAATAAAAGCTACATAAATGTAGGACAAGTTTGCTTACCTCTAATGAGGGCAAACTCGTGACCTGTTAGGGAGACCCATTCCAGCACTGGACACTCACTTCTTAAAGAAGATAAAACTTATATTGAATTGAATTTGGCTCCCTAGAATTGCCAATCACTACTGAATTCTTCAATTTGTAGACATCTATCACAAATCTAATATTTTTCTCTATTACAGAGACATATTCATTTCACAATATACAGTAGTATCTTGATTGTTAGCCTAAATTAACAGTTATTTCTGCCTGATGTTAAATGTTATATAACAGAAATATTACACTCCAAGGTTCTCTATAGTACACAGGTGAGTATGAGTAACAAAAATTGTATCTATTGTGAATTTCCCTAATTAATTAGCATATTTTTCAAAAGTGGTGGTTTGATTTAACTTTCCAATTTATATTAACTTGTGATGAATAGAAGCAAACATGGATTGATTATTTTCAAGCAATGCTGTAGTACCTGTTTATGCCAGGCACTCTTCTAATAAGTTCACAAGAGTTAATTCTTAAACCTACAAAGTAAATACTTTAATTTTCCCTATTTTATGAAAGAAAAAACTGAGAATTTGAGAATAAGGTATTGAAGATCATATAACTAGTAGAGGTGATATCTGATTGCAGGTAGACGGCCTCCAGAACACTTTCTCTTAACTAAGCAATCTTATAAAATAGCTTTTACTAGAAATGTAGAAACTGAGGTAGAAAGGAAATAATTTTCTCATGATTATAGATAAGTAGAAATCTGAGATCCAAACTCTATAAAAAGAGGAAAACTTAAAATGTAAATTAATATGAATTAATATAACATGAAGATAAATGAAAACTAAGGCTTTACTAAACTTCATCAAATGGAATTGATGAATTCAATCTGGTGATATTGTAGATAGGCTATTTAGCAGTTTATGCTCAAATCCACTAACTCAATAGCTTTCACTTTCCAAACAACAAAATTTAAGCTCATCTTTTTTTTTTCTTTTTTTCTAATCTCTGAGAGTCAGTGGGATCCACTAAAACACACAACTGACATTCATGACATTGCCTCTACTTCACATCTGTTTCAACTGCTGCTTCAGACACCTATCTTGACTGCTGGCAGATGTTGCTTTTCTTATTTCTTTAATGCACCACTCTGCTGGGCTCCCTGATGCTTTTGTTCAACCATGCACACAATGACAATGGCTTCCTCTGACTTTGATTCACCTAGAAATGTCTTTTTATTTCTGTGCTTCACCAATTACAGCTATGTTCCTAAATGCTTCTGATTTAGAAGTTTGAAGCAGGAAAAGGCCTGCTCTATCTCTGATGGTATTTTATAAGAGATCAGCTTGTGTCCTATGTAGATAACAAATGTTGACTTTGCAGCAGCCACTCAGACTTCTTCTTAAAACCAAACTTCAATTTCCCTCTGGTGAAACATCACTGCTCTCACTTTCAGGCCATTAGAGTTCAAGTCAAGCTGACACCAATTCTAACACAAGGAATGAGAACATGTCTTAAGCTAATATTACAACAGTGTTTGGTAATTTGATAGAAATATGACTCAATCAGGACAATTACATTAAAAGTATATTGGCAGTATGTTATATGAAAAGTTCACTTAGTTTTGCTCTGAGACCTGGAATTCAAGAACTAGATAAACACTATCATTTTGTTGTTAAACGAAGCTGCAGAATAAAGACAAGAAATTGCAAAACAGAAGCAAGAATTGGATAGAAATCACATCCTGCTGATAATGTTTGTGCCCTGAATTGATTCATCTCTAAAACTTGCATACCACCAGCCATTTCTGGTTTGGATGTTCTGCAACTTGAAACAGCAACAACAACAGTTTGAACGGAGTATCTTAACCTGTGACTCTTAGAAAGCCAACTCTCAGGAAATATTTTATTTGCTACTACTTCATTAGGTTGTTCAATCCAAGGAAGCAAACGTGAGGACAAAGAAAATCACAGGCAAAAACAGAGAGCCAATTTGAGGCCATTAGGGATGACTGATTCTTAGTCACTTAGGATCTTCTTCTGAGAAGTCAATATAGTAGACAAAGAAATAGTCCAGTGATGGAAGGTGATGGAAGGTGTGGAGAAACTGAATGGTAAATATACCCATTGTCTCCTATTCTCATTGGTGAAATGCTAAGCCCATAGACAGACTGCTATGTCTCCCCCTATTTCTGGGTTGAAAAACATGGGTGCTCAACAGGGTCCCAAGGTGTCCTGAAAATTTACATTGACAACGACTCTCTCCAAACTCTAGTCAGGCTTCTCTCCTCCCTGCTTTGACAAGTCTCTGTCCTTGGGCCTTATACTCAAGAGCAAGAATTCTGCTAAGTCAGTTTAATAAGAACCCCGCACCACTCATAGCTGATCACTCTCCATATCTTACCGGGTTTCTCGTCCTCCAGCGTTCCCCAGGTGATACCTAATTACGCGCACTTGCCTTCAGCAAGAATTATGTTAGGTCGGTTTTGCTAGAAATTTTCCTGATGTTTCCACTTAGTAATTTTCTATGCCCTGACCCCCAGTCTGCTTCTTGGCTGTAAATCCCCGCTTGTCCATGCTGCTTTCAGAATTGAGCCGTTTTATAGTGAGGTCTCTTTTCCCCTGCTGCAATAGAAAAATATGCTTTCACCACGTTACTGTCAGGCTCTGGATTTTCTTTTAACAACATCAAAAGAAAGTCTGGAGTGGGAAGTAAAAGGCTGAGGTATTGTCAGATGCATCTTCTTGGCCCTGATCAGTGCCCAGAATAGGCTGATCATGGTAGCGGTAGTTAGAACAAAAGGAGGCTGCATGAGGATCAAAAGTGCTTCACAGCAGGTGCCTAACAAACTGATGCACCCTAGTGATTTAGTTCTTGCCATTTTATTACATGGCGCTGGGAGGGTCCCACCAAAGAATTTCAAGAGCCTCTAAAATCTCCATTCTTTCCATTTGACTTCGCACACATCTCTTTTGTAGGCCACATAGGAATGTTCTTTGACAGAGGGTTGAGTTGGAGTTGATTTAAGTAAATATCTACACTGTATTTAAATTCTCTGATCTCCTACAACATAAATATACTAAAGATCAGGCACATCTTTCCTCACTTTTGGCAATTTTTGTGTTATGAACTTCATTGTTCAGTAGTTTCCTTTAAGATCTCTCCCCTGGTCTTCAAACTCAGTAAGCATAGCTGTGTATAACTGGAACCTGAGTTTAGACATGGCACATTATTGTTTTACCCATGGACTCTGGCTCCATATGAAAATCAGATGAGGTTAGCTGTCAGTGAAGTTTCTTCCTCTGAAGACTAGACAAAGAGACCAGCCATTGCATAAAATATCCTAAATAGATAAAAATCCAAATATAAAAATATTTACAACAATGAGAGAAAATCACAGCAATATAATAACAAATACATTAAATGAATAAAGTAATTGATAGTAGACAAGACATAAGAACTAATTACTTAAAAAGAATTAGTCAAGTAAACAGAAGTATCATATATAAATAGTTACATATAAAATAATATACAGTTGATTCTTATTATTCTTGGCAGTTATGTTTTATAAAGTCATCCTAAATGCTAAATTAGCACATACTGAATTATTTCTCCTAGGGAAAATGCAAGGTTAGCTTCCTGTGAGACTCTGTTCACAACAGTTTTGTTAATGGTCAATACATAGCTTGGTTTTATGTGTGTCTGTTTAGACATCTTATTTAATATATATTTTGAATAATTAACATTGAACTCACAACCAGCAGCAATATAACTCATACGTCTAACACACTTATTTTCTCAAGAAGTCCTAGTGTTATGGAAGAGGTGCACGGAAGTGCTGGGAGAAGGACGGGTCCCTGGCGAGGGCTCCACCCCATCACAAATGTAGGTGAGGACAGGCACTCCTGCCTTCACATTCAAATGTTACATTTCCCAAGAACACCCTGGTCCATCATGCCCCCATGCCACGCCTATAAAAACTCGAGACCCTAGCAGGCACACACTCAAGCAGCTGGACATTTAGAGGAGGAGATCGGTGGAAGAAGACATAAGTGGCTGGACATCAAGAGGACGTCGAGGGAAGCATGCCAGCAGAAGAGCACACAACAGATGCTGGCATGTTGACAGGCCATTGACCAGTGGAACGAGGCAGAGTTTGGCCAGGGCAGTCAGAGGAGAGCCCGGGCTGCAGAGCAACCTGACTCCAGGGGAATATCATCTCCCTTCTGTCTCCTCCATCTGCTGAGAGGTACTTCTACTCAATAAAAGTTTTCACTCATTCTCCAAGCCCACATGTGATCTGATTATTCTGGTACACCAAGGCAAGAACTATGGGATACAGAAAGCCCTCTGTCCTTGTGATAAAGCAGGGGTCTAATTGAGCTGACTAACACAAGCCACCTATGGATGGCTAAACAAAAAGAGCACCGTGTAACACATGCCCACTGGGACTTCAGCTCTAAATGTTCACCCCTAGACACTGCTGTGGAGTCGGAGCCTCACAACCTACCCGTCTGTATGCTCCCCTAGAGATTTCAGCAGCAGGGCACTGAAGAAGTGAGCCACACCCCCATGGCATGCCCTGCGAGGGGGATAAGCGACAAGACAACATTTTCTGTTTCAACTGTGGGCTTGTTTGGGATCTCTGTAAATGAGTGTGAGCAAATGTAAAACTGTCAGGTCTGACTTTCTTCCCAAACCCTACTGCCTCTCTCTCTTTCCTGCAGATAAGAGGCTCTGTTTCCCTTCACAGAGTTTTAAACTGCCCTCACTGGGCATGTCAAAACCCCTGATTTTGTCTCTTTTCTCTCACAGTTTGGAATGGCTCTTACCTCTTTCTTTATAACACTGAGAGTTTGGCTACTGGCTGAGGCAATGTTACTAAGTAAAATGAGCAACTGGCTCAGCCCCCAAAGGTGCAAATCAAACCAGCTGTTCCTAGAGGTGCCGTATATGTCCCCGCCTCGACTGACAGCTGCAGGCACATACAGCTCAGGGCACGTCTCCTTATCCTTTCTCCTCCCAGCATGGGTGCCTGGGCGTGCCCACAGCAGGCTAAGGCCAGCCCAGCAGCCACGAAGGGGGTGGGAGAAAGCCAAGGCAGTAGCCAGGACCCTACAGGGTGCTTCTTGGCTGCCATGCCGATGGAATCTTTCCTTCCTTGGCCCAGGAATTCAACCTGTCTGAACTAGGGGAAGGATGGGAAAGTTATAAGGATTAGAGGGGCCCACTTGCACTAAGCAAAAGATTCCCCCCAGAATCCCCCTATTTTTGGCCCTTTAACTGTTTTCTCTCTCTCTCTGTGTCTCTCTCTTTTTTTTTTTTTTTTTTTTCCCCTTCTTTAAGTGAGAAGGCTCTCCCTCCCAGCTCTGTTTCTGATAGGGAAGCTAATGGACGAATGACCCTTGCTGACTGAGAACTGCAAATTCAGCAGGGCACATTTGAGAGATTCTACACGGACACAAAGGGCCTCTGAAATACCTTTTCAGTCCCAAACATGATTCCAAGCTTCAGGCAGAGGCCCTAAAAAGAAAAACCAGGTCTGAGGGATCCAAAGTCAGGCAACAGGCACAATGTAAATGGACAGGACCTATTCCTGCCAACTGAGCCCCACCACATGGAAGGAGGCCATGCTTCATGGCGTAAACAGGCTCAGGGAACTCAAGATTTGCCTATAGCAGGGAGAAAGGGAGGCATGGGTGAGGGTGGTTGATTCCTATTCTCCAGAATTTCCCTGCTTCATGGGTGCATACTGTATTGGTACCTATGGCTGGCACCTGCCAATGTCACTGGGGCTCACAGACAAGAGGTAGAAGGTAAAGGGAGGTTGCTCACTTTCTCTCTCCATCACATCCTGAGTTTTTCACTGAAAGAAGGAAGGGAGTGAGGGACACGTCTATTCCCTGCCTTTCAGAATGGGCAACCAGTTCTCTTCACCACCCGCAGCTTATACTCCTCTGGAGTGTATCCTGAACTATTAGGACTGCTTTGACCCTCTGAATCTGGAGGAAAAGCACCTCATAGCCCTCTGCACAAAGATTTGGCCAAATTATGATTTACTGGAAGAACTGGCTTGGCCTTAGGAAGAGACCTTTCATTTTGATACCGTCCAGCAATTGGAACTTTTCTGTAGACGTGAGGACAGATGGTCTGAGGCCCCTATGTGCAGGCTTTCTATACCTTGCAAGGCAATCCAGCCCTTTGCCGACAATGTAGGGCTGATCCAGCCCTCCTGTTTGTTGTCTCAGGGAAGTCTGCAAGGGACAAGTCAAGTGAATTAAAGATACAAATCCCAGAGGCATTCCCAGCAGAGGTGCCAGCTCCCTCCAGTCCTGTTCCTCCAGGTCCACCCCGACCTACCTATTCAGCTTCAGCCTCTCACTTGCTTCTTCCTAGAAATCCTCACCCCAAACAAGCCCCAGTCTCACTCTTGCCCCTCCAACAGATGCCCAGTGAATTTGGGTCCAGTAAGGTCCAGGTCCCCTCCTCCCTACAGGACTTAAAGCAAATTAAGGGGGATCTTGGCAAGTTTTCAGATGACCGTGGTAGGTAGAGGTTTTCCAGAATTTTACCCAAATATTTGAATTATCCTAGAGAATGATTATGTTACTTTTGAATCAGACCCTACAGACAGGGAGAAACAGGCTGCTCAGCAAGCAGGAGGGAGATTTGGGGATGAGTTTTGTATCACATGGAGTATCAGGAAAGGACGATCAGTATCTAACTGGAAGATAAGCAGTACACCAATGAATGACCCTAAATGGGATCCAAATGACAAGATGGAAGACTAGAAAAGGAGATGCTTTCAGGTAGAGGGCTTACCTAGGGCTAAGACCAAGCCTCTCAATTATACTAAGTTGTCCATTATCGACAAGGGATTTGATGAAAATCCCACTGCCTTCCTAGAAAGGCAAAGAGAGGCATTAGTAAAGCACACCTCTCTATCTCCTGATTCAGCTGAGGGATAGCTAATCCTAAAGGATAAATTTGTTACTCAGGCAATTCCTGACATCAGGAGGAAGTTGCAGAAATGGACCCTGGAACCAGATAGTACATTAGAGGACCTCCTGAAAGTGGCCACCTCGGCCTTCTACAATAGAGAAAAGGAGACACAAGAAAGAGACAGAAGCTTTAATGGCTACTGTGCAAGCCCACAAACCCCCAAATTCCCAGGGTACACCTATTAACTGCTAAAGATATGGCAAGAATTGTTATCTCTCTTCTAAAGTTCAACTGCTCTCACACAAGGTTTAATTTATTTCACTAGGGTGAGACAGCTCAGGGTACAATGTTGTTGTTAGTATATTTTACTTCTTATCTCTGTAATTGTTGGCACTAAATTCTTTCCTCGTATAATACACATGCAATTTAACCTTATGACACAAACTTAACCTTATGAAACTTTTTTCTCTCATGCCTAAGAAGCATCAAACTCCAAAAAGGCAATCCAAGCATTGGACGATGTCTCCCCTTTGCTAGGAACCCTTAGATAGACCTCTGGGAGGAGTCTGACTGCTGTTTTCCCCAAAGCAATGCCCCCTGTCAACAGCAAGCAGCTAAGACCAGTCGTCGTTCATATTCTAATGGCAGTTAGATACACTTTATCAGAGGGAGGAAATGATAAGGAAGAGGGGCAGGGAAGTGCTGGGTGGAGAAGGGGAGGCCCCTGGTGAGGGCTCCACCCCAGGCCTGTGCCCGTGGACCTAGGTGAGGATAGGCACTTGTACCTTCATGCCCAAATGTTGCATTTCCCAAGACCACTCTGACCCACCATGCCCCCATCCTTTCCCTATAAAAACCTGAGATCCTAGGGGGCACACACACAAAGACCTGGATGTTGACAGGAGGAGATCAGTGGAAGAAGACACAAGCAGCTGGACATCTAGGGAAGCATGCCAGCAGAAAAGCACACAACAGATGCCATTATGCCTGCAGGTCATTGACCTGTGGAATAAGGCAAAGTTTGGCCAGGACAGTCGGAGGAGAGCCCAGACCACCGAGTGGCTCAACTCCAGAGGAAAATCATCTCCCGTCTGGCTCTCCCATCTGCTGACAGTTACTTCTACTCAATAAAACCTTGCACTCATTCTCTAAGCCCGCGTGTGATCCTATTATTTCAGTACACCAAGGCAAGAGCACTGGGATACAGAAAGCCTTCTGTCTTTGCGGTAAGGCAGGGGTCTAATTGGGCTAACACAAACTGCCTATGGACAGCTAAATTAAAGAGCACCCTGTAACACACGCCCACTGGGGTCTAGGCAGCACTTCAGCACTATGCCTGAGGAGAAATCAACAACACAAAGCACAAATTGTGGAAAAAAACATGGAACTAAATATAACACAAAAAGGAATTTTTTTTTACAGTATGAGAACTGAAACAAGAAGACAACATGGCCTCGTTCAGCCTCAGCTGGAAACATGAGCATTCGCACCTCAACTCACTACTACTCAACTGGCATGTTTGTAACGCCCACAGGAACACTAGGAGGATGGATTTGGAAGTTACAATGACATTTTAGTGAGTTGGTAAATTTGAAAATATGTAATCCATTAAAAATAAGGATCTACTATACATAAAATATAATGTTAAAAATTAGGGAGTTTCAAAATCAAAAATCCAGGGAATTCAAAAAATCAAGAAAAGAAGCATTAGCGAATGTTTTGTTGAAGAAGCTCTCTTGATTTTGGATGAAGAAAATAGAGGTGGAGGTAAAATCTTTGCTTCATTCATTCATCTTCTGCTTCAGGAGATGAAATAGCTGACAGTAGTGATAGGGGTGGGGTTCAGAGAAAGGCAGGGGCTTAATCGATACACTATACAGCCCTTGTAGGTCCATGTAAAGACACATGAGATTGTCCCAGAAAAAAATCAATGCTTTATCAACCTTTGTATTTAAATATATACTTCTTATGTGATTTTGATTTGAAATTTTTTGCTACTTGATTTAAGATTTCCATGAGCATTATATTCATTCTCAATTTGTCTATTTCAGGGAATTAAGACTTAACCACTTGGGTGGAATTAATGTCTCTTTTTGAGATGTATGCTTTCTAAATTTGGTAAAAGTTAAATATTTGATTAGACTCTAACATGTACTGGAATACACCTAAAGTAAAAATTATCAAGAGAAGAATGCCAACTTTAACAAGGAAGTATGTGGCATGTAATATATTCACCACTTTCATTATTTCTTTTTTTAGTTACTTACACATTCAGTAATCACTCTACACTGTTACTGAGGCATTCTCATTAATTGAATTAATTACTGCTATTATTTTTTAGGACACGGTAATACTCTAATTTGTCTAGATTATACTGTTTGCTTTAATGAAAATAAATTACTTTCAAATATTTTAAAAGATATTCATGACATTTTCTCTCTGATATACAACATATCTATTAATATATGTTGTTAATGGGAAACTGCAAAATACTCTAAAACTGCAAAATACTCTAAACCCAATATATTGGTTTAGAGTAACCACAAAGAACACATTTACAAATGTGTAATGTGTTTGATATACAGCTTGACACATTGTAGTGTTCAATATGTGAGTGTAATTTAAAAGGGAGACTTAAAAATAAGGTAAAATAATTTTTACTTTCAATGGAAAATTCAATTATTTTTAGAAAGCTCTTATTTTATGCACATCAAATTGACCAGTTAAAAAATATAATGGTGAACTTAACTCTTCAGGGAAAAGATTTCAGAGGTTTGTTCTGTTCAACTACATATTATGAGAAGAAAAATCAATTAACATGAAGTTTTTAACAAACCAGAATTTTGAACATTTTCCAATGAAAAGGTAAGTTACTAAGAAATGCAGTTACGTCTGGGTGCGGTGGCTCACGCCTGTAATCTAAGCACTTTGGGAGGCCGAGTCGGGCAGATCATGAGGTCAGGAGATGGAGACCATCCTGACTAACACAGTGAAACCCCGTCTCTACTAAAAATAAAAAAAAAAATGCACCTGTAGTCCCAGCTACTAAGGAGGGTGAGGAAGGACAATTGTTTGAACGGGGGAGGCAGAGGTTGCAGTGAGCCGAGATCACGCCATTGTACTCCAGCCTGGACAACAGAGCAAGATTTCAAAAGAGGAAAGAAAGAAAGAAAGAGAGAGAGAGAAAGAGAGAAAGAGAAAAGAGAGAGAGAGAAAGGAAAGAAAGGAAAGGAAAGGAAGAAAAGGAAGGAGGGAGGGAGGGAAGGAAAGAAGGAAGGAAGGAAGAAAGGAAGGAAGAAAGAAATGAAGGAGAAGGAGAGAGAAAGAAAGAAATACAGTTATAATATAAGGTGCTACTATGGTGTCAAATCAGTGAGATGTTTAAATATAGAGAAACTCAAGAAATGAAAATTGAACATATTGAAAATATGTTAGAGATATATATTTTTAAATCTAATGGTCAAAGCAGCCAAACTGAATACAGTTTCTGCATTTTAAGGGAAAATGTTTGCCAATCTCTCATGTATTTTTCTATTTTCTTCTGCCTTATTTAGATGAACCCAGTTCCTCATGCCTATAACAATGGCACCACAGTAGTACTACTAGCATCCTTCAGAATTAAAACTAAAGTTATTTTGCTATTATATCAAAAGAAAATATCGGATTACTTTATTTGCTCAGAAACAAAATGTAATATTACAGTTAAAATAACTTTTCATCATTATTTGCTGTGATAGGTATATTTTAATAGAAGGTACTCAAAATTTAAGTAGTTTACACACGTTTTTGAAAAGGCTTCTCTTTTTAAAGCTTCTGTTTTTAAAGACAATGTATTTAAAAGATTCACAGGAGTGCTCAATAATCTAGGGTTTTGTGTAAGGTCACTCAAATGATAAGAACAAGTTATTTTGGGCTTTTAAAATCAATAAAGGCACATATTTTGAGGAAAGCAATTCTGAAGTTATATTGATTCAGATTTATTATGACACACATCCATATTAATAAATTTATGTTCTGAATCATGATAGCTGACATTGCAACATCCTTAACTATTAAAAATATACTTTAATGTTTCATGCTCTCTACCAAGACAGAGAGATACATTTGGTTAGGGTCAATCCAACTAGACTGTTCTCTCCTCCTTTCAATACAAACTTTTGTGACCCCCCCAACACACAACTCCCCTGAGGCTAGAAGAAGACCCCCACACACACTGACCCTTCCAGTAATTGTTTATTCAAAAGACTTCAGCTGAACTCGCAGATGGTTCCAGGATGCGGTCAGAATACCTGCCTACGTTGCATAACAAAGCTGGCAAAAAACTTCTCCAGGATGCGGTTAGGACACTTGTATCCCCACTCAGTCCGCACACCCCAACCCACTTCCTCG
This sequence comes from Macaca fascicularis, assembly GCF_037993035.2. Classification (NCBI taxonomy): domain Eukaryota; kingdom Metazoa; phylum Chordata; class Mammalia; order Primates; family Cercopithecidae; genus Macaca; species Macaca fascicularis. The sequence goes on from NC_088379.1 coordinate 43,356,602, forward strand.
CCCTATCAAGCCCTGCTGTAGTCCATAAGTGAGGCTGACTCCTTTGCCTGTCAAGGAGCAGCCCCGCAGGACAATAAAACTTCCTTGCCTGACTTTGTGTCTACTCATCCTTTCTCTCCGCTAACCTTACACATTTATATATTTAAGAGACATTTTTAGTGAGAGTTGAAATCAGAGTAATGCCTGCATACTAATCACTTAACAACAACGACAACAAAATAATTAAAAAAAAACACACAAGAAAGTAGTATCTGAATTATGAGCCATACCATTGCTTACATACTCTCAGGTTATAAAAGAGTTAACTGCTAACTTTTATTTATCTTAAATTCTATGTGTTTGGGTAAATTGTAAAATCAGATTGCAAGTAGTTACAGACATTGGTGTTAGCATTAATCTCTTTTAGGATGTCTGAGACCCACACTTATCAGATTGAGGAAGAAATTCAGCAGAGGCTTCCCCAATTCCAACCTAAGTAAGCCACTTCTTTTCCTGACTGCAGGCATCTCCTGCGTTCCCAGTTCCTCTCAATCTTTCACTAAGGACTCCCACACCTAGATCACTGGCCTTCAACTCCTTTACTACTCTGATTAACTTCCATATGTGATTTAAACATTGAGGTCCATCAACGATCCACTCACATTAACTCAGTTTGTTGATCTCTTCACTGGACCATCTAACTACCTCTACTGTTATCCCCCATAAATGTACCTAAGTCTCATTTTGAAACATGACACTTTATAGCCATCATCTCCATCCTTCATTTCACTGCCTTAGTATTCCACTCTGATGATTAGAGACACAATGACATTTGCAGTAGACAGTACATTCTCTTGTCAATTTCTTTCAAACCCAGACAAATTTCAATGGTCCTGTTTTATAGTCATTCCTTTGCAGACACCTATAACTGTTTCTTTATCCCTTGTTTCTTTCTCACCTGACAAAATTCCAACCCTGATTAAATCCAGGAATCTCACTGCTGTCAAGCCAAAGTTGCTGTACAAAAATATAAAAAAGTTTTGACTGAAATCACTTCTAATTATGTCCAGAAATACTGATTGTTCTATATTACCAGAACATGCCACTGCACTTTTCTTAAATATGTATTTGCCTATAATCTATGACTATTATTTATACAATGTATTATTCTGTCTTGCTCTTCTAAATCTCAGTTAATGCCCTTTTCTGTATTTCATAGAAAAAAAAATGTAAGCATCAAGTGAGACGACTTCTTCTCACCATTAATTTAAACAAGTCATTGACATCTGTACCATACACTGTCTTCCTTCTTACTATAATGCGAGAGGCATCTCCATGTTTCTTCTTTTTTTTTTTTTTTTTTTGGTACTATATCTCACACCTTTTTGCAAACCCAAAAGCCAATTTTCTGGCTCATTTTACTCCAAACCATCTTCAACATTTGTTACAGATGACAATTTCCTCACCTAAATACATTCTTCTCTTGAGTTTTAGAATATCACTTTTTCATGGAATGCCTACTTATGCTTGGCTTTTCACTGTTGGCTTTTTGTCCTTAATAGACCTCTAAATATTATAGTAAGTAGGGGCCTATATTGGTTGTTCTTCCTTTATTTACAATTTATATGTTAATTACTTTACCTGATGCAACAGCTTCAAATATGATTCTTAATGATATTGCCAACCTGATCCTTCCCCGAAAAACATATATGTGAATAATCATAGCTTTCCTGGCTTAAGATATGTTGTAGGAAATATGTAGGAATCAAATATGTATAAATAATATATGTGTTATATACATATATGTGTGTACATATATGTGTATAAATATGCATATGTATTATATATAAAATTACTATTGCACATAAACTAGAAAATCGAAAATCAATGAATAAATTCCTGGACACACACCCTCTCAAGGCTGAACCAGGAAGAAATTGAACCCCTGAGCAGACCAATAACGATTTCTGAAATTAAAGCAGTAATGAACAGCCTACTAATCAAACCATTGTGTAAACCAGGACCAGACAAATTCACAGTTGAATTCTACCAGGTGTGCAAAGAAGAGCTGGTACTATTCCTACTGAAACTATTCCAAAAAATTGAAAAGCAGGGAGTCCCCTCTAACTCATTCTATGAGGCTTGTATCATCTTGAAACCAAAACCTGGCAAAGATAGAACAACAACAACAAAAACTTCGGGCCAATATCCTTGATGAACATTGATGCAAAAATCCTCAACAAATTACTGGCAAATGAATCCAGCAGCACATCACAAAGCTAATCCACCATGATCAAGTAGGCTTCATCCCTGGGATACAAGTGTGGTTTAACATAGACAAATCAATAAATGTGATTCATCACATAAACAGAGCTGAAGACAAAAACTGAATGATTATCTCAAAAGATGCAGAAAAGACTTTCAATAAAATTGAACAACATTTCATGTTATAAAACTCTCAATAAACTAGGTATTAAAGGAACATACCTCAAAATAATAAGAGCCATATATGACAAACCCACAGCCAATATCATACTGAAAGGGCAAAAGTTGGAAGCATTCCCCTTGAAAAAAACAGTACAAGACAAGGATGCCCTCTGTCACCACTCCTATTCAACATAGTATTGGAAGTTCCGGCCAGGTCAATCAGGCATGATAAAGAAATAAAGCATATTCGAATAGGAAGAGAGGGAGCCAAACTATCTCTGCTTGCAGATGGCATGATCCTATATCTAGAAAATTCCATAATCTCAGCCCAAAAGCTTATTAAGCTGACAAGCAACTTCAGCTAAGTCTCGGGATACAAAATCAATGTGCAAAAATTGCTAGCATTCCTATACACAAACAACAGGCAAGCCGAGAACCAAATCACAAATGAACTCCCATTCACAATTGCCACAAAAAGAATAAAATACCTAGGAATACAGCTAACAGGGGAAGTGAAGGATCTCTATAAGGAGAACTATAAACCACTGCTCAAAGAAGTCAGAGATAACACAAACAAATGGAAAAACATCCTATGCTCATGGGCACATATAATCAATATTGTAAAAATGTCTATAATGCCCAAAACAATTTATAGATTCAATGCTATTCCCATTAAACCACCATTGACATTCTTCACAGAACTGGGAAAAACAAAAAACAAAAAAACAAAAAAAAACACCTGTGGTAAAATTCAAATGGAATCAAAAAAGAGCCCAAACAGCAAAGGCAATGCTACCCGATTTCAAACTAAACTACAGGGTTACCATAACAAGAACAGTATGGTACTTCATACTTCAGAAAAAAAAATGGGCAAAGGACATGAATGAACACTTCTCAAAAGAAGACATACATGTGGCCAACAAACATGAGAAAAGGCTCCACATCACTGATCATTAGATAAATGCAAATTAAAACCACAGTAAGATATTATCTCACACCAGTCAGAATGGCTATTACTAAAAAGTAAAATAAATAAATAAATAAATAACACATGCTGGTGAGATTGTGGAGAAAAAGGAATGATTTTACAGTGTTGGTGGTAGTGTAAACTAGGAAAACCATTGTGTAAAACAGTGTGGTGATTCCTCAAGACTTAGAGACAGAAATACCCTTTGACCTAGTGATCCTGTTTTTGGGTATATACCCAAAGGAATATAAATTGTTCTATTATAAAGTAACATGCATGTATATGTTCATCACAGCACCGTTCACAATAGCAGAGACATGGAATCAACCTAAATGCCCATTAATAATAGACTGGATAAAGAAAATGTGGTACATGTACACTATACAGTCATAAAAAGGAATGAGATCATGTCCTTTTCAGGGACATGGATGGAGGTAGAGGCTATTATCTTTAGCAAAGTAATGCAGGAACAAACAACCAAATACCACATGTTCTTACCTATAAGTGGGAGCTAAATGATGAGAACACATGGACACATAGAGGGGAAACAAACACTGGGGCCTACCAGAGGGTGGAGGGTGGGAGGAGGGAGAGGATCAGGAAAAATAACTGGTGGATACTGGACTTAATATCTGGGTGATAGGCCAGGCGTGGTGACTCACACTTGTAACATCAGCACTTTGGGATGCCAAGGCGGGAGGATCATCTCAAGTCAGGAGTTCAAGACAAGCCTGGCCAACATGGCGGAACCCCGTTTCTACTAAAACTACAAAGATCAGCTGAGTGTGGCAGGTGCCTGTAATCCCAGCTACTCAGGAGGCTGAGACAAGAGAATTGCTTGAACCTGGGAGACAGAGGTTGCAGTAAGCCAAGAACGTGCCACTGCATTCCAACCTGGGAGACAGAGCGAGACTCCGTCACACACACACACACACACACACACACACACACACACACAAAATCTGGGTGATGAAATATTAATAATCCATGCAACAAACCCCCATGACACACCATGACACAATGTATCTATGTAACAAACCTGCTCATCCTGCACACTGCACATGTACTTCTATATACTTCTGAATTTAAAATAAAAGTTATAAAAAAAATCATCTGGCTATGGAGCATTTTAGATGTGGTCAGCACAACTGAACAACTTTGAACATTTCATTTCAATTTAATTAATTTACATTTAAATAACCACATGTGAACAGTTGCTCTCGTACTGGAGAGGCAGATATGCAGGGGTCTAGTTGGAAACTATAACCATGCATTTATATAAGTGGAAAAGTTTTCTCTGACAACTTTAATCTGTGATAAAACAGGAAAGGGTACCTGGATTCAGCTACATTTGGTTGTCTCAGGGACAGGGGCCTAGATCAAGGTGGCTGAAATCAAGGACAGTAAAAGAATGTAGGATATGAATAAGAGAATAATGGATATGGAAGGGTCATAGGATCTATAATAAATAATAGGAAAATGAATAAATAGAAATAAAGGAAAGGGTGAGAGGTTGGAATTTTGTGATGCTGACATAGTGAGAAATTTAGAAGAAAAAAAGTTGGGGATTAAAAGTGCAATAAGATTGACACTTTCAAATTAAAAATATCTGCGCTGGCATGACATGAATAATTGCTTTCAGTTGCTTTTCATTTATTCATAAATTTATTCATCAATCAAATATTATTTGAACATGTTCAATGTGTCCAGTGTTTTAGATACAAAGGTAAATTGACTTGCATTGCTCTTGCCATCAAGAAGCTTACATTCTATTGTGAGATACAAAGAAATAGCATTATAATGATAAATGTGTTCATTGCTTTCAGCCTTCCTTAATAAACTTTAAATATATTCGATCTAATCATTATACAAATCTAAATCAATATCATATAACCATGGTGATCCTTATTCAACCTATTATTGATCACGCATCTCTTAATCAAAAGCCGCACTAAAATTAATTCACTATGTCAACAATAAAACTTTTCGTTAATGTAGCCTTTTTAATTACCAAAACCCACACATTTTTTTTGCTTCTAACTACTTTATTCCCATTACTATATGAGAGTAGCTTTCAAATTCCTAAGGAAATTTTATGTATACATGTTAACTCCTTATCAGACACACATGCACACACACATTAAAAACCAATAATTCCCAGCCTTTGGTCTTACTAAGGCTTTCATTGAATTTTATAGGATTTTACTTCCTTTCCCTATATTCATGGTACCATAGGCAAGCCCACTTTTGTATTTTTGTGGGAATTGTAGTCTAAAAATTTGGAGGCTAAGAGCAGACCCCAAATCCCCCAAATCTGGAACAGATAGAGGCAATATTTCCTGGTTAGCTCAGACTGGTAGGCATCAACTAAGAAAATGTATTTAAGTTTGATCCATCTGTCTCCCAGTGAAGCTTTTCAGCCTATGAAATGTCTTCCCTCGAACAATTGGACCAAACATTTTAATTTTCTGTGCTGTCGCATGTTTCTATCTTTTAAAATGTTTTCACTATTGTTTTACTTTTCTGTTTTGCCAGCACTTCAGAGGCTGCTAGCCAGACACTATTTTATTCTGGAAGATATACATGTTTTGTTTTGAATTATATGACTACTTTCAGCTGCCATCATTTGGTAGTAAAGTTTGGGCTGACATATTGTTACAGGTAACATATTGTTATCCTTAAGGACTGGATAAGGATATAGGAAGAAATGGCTGGTTTTCCCCCATTATCAATTTGCCCCTATTATTGTCTGTCTTGGAAACTGGCTGACTGGCAACAAACCTACAGTTCCCAGCTCCCTTTCTTAGTATGGCCAGGTGATTAAGACTGGTCAGTGAAAAGCAGATGGAAACAATTATTTGGCAGATTTGAGAACCTTTTTTTTTTTTTTTTTTTTAATTTTTTTAAGTTTTACTTCAAGTTCTGCTATACATGTGCAGAACGTGCAGGTTTGTTATAGCTATGTGCCATGGTGGTGCGCTGCACCTACCAACCTGTCATTTAGGTTTTCAAGCCCTGCATGCATTAGGTATTTGTTCTGATGCTTTCCATCCCCTTGCCCCCTACTCCCTGACAGGCTCCAGTGTGTTATGTTCCCCTCCCTGTGTCCGTGTGTTCTCATTGTTCAACTCCCACTTATGAGTGAGACCATGCAGTGTCTGGTTTTCTGCTTCTGTGTTACTTTGCTGAGAATGATGGCTTCTAGCTTCATCCATGTGTCTGCAAAGGACATGAACTCATTCTTTTTTATGGCTGCATAGTATTCCATAGTGTATATGTGCCACATTTTCTTTATCCAGTCTGTCATTGATGGGCATTTGGATTGGTTCCAAGTCTGTGCTATTGTAAATAGGGCTGCAATAAATATACCTGCACTTGTATCTTTATAATAGAATGATTTATAATCCTTTGGGCATTTACCCAGTAGTGCAATTCTTGCTCAAGATCCTTGAGGAATCACCATACTGTCTTCCACAATGGTTGAACTAATCTACACTCCCACCAACAGTTTAAAAGTGTTCCTATTTCTCCACAGCCTCGCCAGCATCTGTTTCCTGACTTTTTAATAACCGCCATTCTAACTGGCATGAGATGGCATCTCACTATGGTTTTGACCTGAATTTCTCTAATGACCAGTGATGATGAGCTTTTTTCTACATGTTTTTTGGCCACATAAATGTCTTCTTTTGAGAAGTGTCTGTTCATATTCTTTGCCAAAGCTGGAGGCATCATGCTACCTGACTTCAAACTATACTACAAGGCTGCAGTAACCAAAACAGCATGGTACTGATACCAAAACAGATATATAGGCCAAAGGAACATAACAGAGACCTCATAAATAACAGCACATATCTACAACCATCTGATCTTTGACAAACCTGACAAAAACAAACAATGGAGAAAGAATTCCCTACTTAATAAATGGTGCTGGGAAAACTGGCTAGCCATATGCAGAAAATTGAAACTGGACAACTTCCTTACACCTTATACAAAAATTAACTCAAGATGGATTAAAAACTTAAATGTAAAACTGAAAACCATAAAAACCCTGGAAGAAAACCTAGGCAATACCATTCAGGACACAGGCATGGGCAAAGACTTCATGACTAAAACATCAAAAGCAATTGCAACGAAAGCCAAAATTGACAAATGGGATCTAATTAAGCTAAAAAACCTCTGCACAGTAAAAGAAACTGTCACCAGAGTGAACAAGCAATGTACAGAATGGGAGAAAATTTTTGCAATCTACCCATCAGACAAAGTCTAATATCCAGAATCTACAAGGAACATATACACATTTACAAGAGAACCTTTTTAAAGAGACAACTGGCATCAAGTTTAGTTCTGTTATTCTTCAGTTCTTCCTCCATCCTGCTTCCTAGAACATGGATACCTGAATGTAAATGTCACTGTCCTGAACTAAGTGCCTGATGCATCACAGAGCACTCGGATAGAAAATGCCTAGGTTTTGAGGCCTTGAAGTATAAACAGAACTAACACTTGTTTTCTGGACTATTCGGATTCTGAAATTATTCTAATGTTTTATGAATTATATTGTTTCATTTACAAACATCTACTGTAATTTTTGTATTCTTTGAATATTTTATATTATTTTTGGAAGACTATAGGAAATAAAATAATAAAATATGTATCTATTTTTAGGTTAAAAAATCTCCATCACAAATAACAAAATGCTCTTTTGGAATCTTATATAATATAATCTATAAGTTGAGGATGTCCTTCAGATGTCACTGTGGAAATAGTGTGGGTGGTACTTTATTATTTGATTTCTCCTTGAAGAGAGGTTATTAATTTAAACCCCATTTGGTCAGAAATTCTGATAATTTGGAAGGAATCCAGCATTACCCAGGGAAAAATAACTTTGTCTTAAAATTAAAAAGATGAACATCATTAACAGATTTTGATGCATCATTTTACATGTAAACAAAGATATTCTAATTTTTAATTTTCTTCATCTGCTAAAAGCAGGTCCCCAAACACCTAATTTAGACAGTGTTTATTTATGCACCAGTTCCTGTGTGGCCTGTGTAGGAAGAATATTCTATTTCTTTACAGACTATTCCCTGAGGAAAATATTTTAGTAGCTTAGAAAAGTTTCATTTTACATCAGACACTTGGGTAGAAAAAAAATTATCAGAAGTTTTGGCTACTTCTGAAGTATGGCATGTACAATATATTGGGCCAAGTGAAGCACAAACTATGAAACTTCCAGCTCCGTCCAGAAGATACTTACGTAGTAGATATGAAAGTTCCGGGCAAAGGGATGCCCCTAAGGCTGTGCTGCAGCTTCATTTTTTAACTCTTTTGTTAGTAATCAATAAAGAAGCCTAGAATAATCTTACCTGTTTCTACAAAAATTACAAATACATTTACCCATTGACCAATAACTTTACCTTTAAGAATACATACTGTAGCTATTAATGAATATGATTAATGCATTTGAGTGTTTATTAATTGATCCTTTTTATAATTACTAAGGATTAGTAACAACCAGGGGTCATTCATATGGGACAGATTGAATCAACTCTGAAATATTTACATAATGGAATGCTCTGTAACCTTTGAAAACATTAAGGAAAGAAAACTAAGAAAATTCTCAACATATTAGTATAAATAGCGCTCCAAGATACTAGGTTGAACAATATGAAATTGGTGAGCCAAATAGATAGTACTCAGGCAATTTTGTTTGGTCCATATTGTTGAATCCAAAACAAGCAAACAGAAAAAGAAGATGCAAATAAATGCATATTTTATGCTAACTTACATGGAAAAAATAAAATTGTAATTACATATGGTCATGTTTCCTTGGAAACAATAGATGTTAACATAATTAGTCACTTACAGGTGATAGAGCTTAATAGAATAGAATATTCTCTATAGGTGATGGAGTAGGAGGGGAAAGGGTAGCGAATGAGGATTTTCCTGTAAACCTTTGTATAACTTTTTGTTTTCGTGTAGTTGTGTATAGCTTTTTATTTTTAACCAAGTAAATGTATTACTTTACTTTTTAAAAGCACTATTTTGTCCTGTACTATGCTGGATGAATTGTAACTGAGCCACCTACATTCCTTTTAGTTGGAATTTCTGATGTGAATCATAAATTAACAAGGTAAAATAACCGAGATATTACTTTATTCCAAGGTGTCCTTTTTCTAATAAATATTTATTAACATAGTTTTAAAAACTATACAATGCTGGGCCTTTTAAATATCTTATCTAAAATTGGCATTCTCTTAAAATCATTCTGTGACCCAAAACTACACGTATATAAAACTTAGCTTCCTGTATTCATGCCTGAGAAATGAAAACATTTTACTACAGTATTTATATTACTTTTTTACAGCCTCGTGAATTTCTCCAGCAAAATGCATAATGTTACTTTTTTTCTTTACTACATATGTAGACATCACAAGAGGGTAAATGGTTATTAAGAGCAAAATTTAGCACATGTAATGAGCACCTGCTAGGACTGCGGGTCAGTGTTTCTGATGAGACACTGAGTAGCTACTTATTATAATTAGCGTCATTAGGCCTTTCAACTGCTGTTCCCATAAGAAGAAAGACATTTTCTTAACCTACTTTGTAAGTATTTATAATGCCTGCTGATTTTCAGCTGTGAAGGCATCATTCATTATATTCACAGGTTTTTATGGGCAAAAAGGCTGAATGAGGTTTTCTACTAACATCCTTTTCCATTTGATTATATCATTCTACACCTAGTGCATACAGAGAATTTGAATTCATTCAGTTGAAAATTCCTCCCTGAAGGTCCTATGCAAGTTTTGTGAGCCATCTAGATGCCTACATTTTTATATTCAGATAGAAAAAAAAAGGAAGCAATGAGAAATAATGTAAAAGCCGTGAAAGGCAACGGCTGCTCCTAAGTGTTAAATAAATGGCCAGCAGTATTTTATATGTACGTAGTACTTGGCTCTCTAGCTGCTTAACTTTTATTAAATCCATTTATTTAATTCCCTGAGGCATTACTGTTCCTAATATTTGCCTCATTATAAATTTTAGAAGCCTAGAGGTTAAACAGTATGTTCAAGATCACACAGTATACTACTGGTAAAACCAGGAGTAAACCCAGGCACTTTGGGTCCAGAATCTATTTTCTGAGACAGTATGCAATCATTATTCTACAGAATTATTAAATAATTATTAAATAATTCATGGAGTATGTACTACACTGATTGAATATATGAATAAATGAATGAATGTATGATTAAATCAATATACCAATAACAGTTCAATACGCCCATAACAGTTTCAGTTAGTGGAATGAACAATACTACAAAACAAAATCTATTCCAAATCAAGTTCAATATAATTTTGCAGGTTATTCCAAATCAAGTTCAATATAATTTTGCAGGTTATGTGTTCTTACCTTCATAATTAGACCATTGGCTCCTTTCTATTTATAAGTACAATGATTCTATATTCCGTAGATGAATATAAAATGCATTTTGTCTCAAACTCAGATTTGTTCCCAATCTTTTTAGGGAGATCATAAACTGAATAAATATAATCCATTTATTCAAATCATTTTAATAGAATACGCACTGTGGTTCAGAGCTGTGCAGTGCAGAAGGAACAATTAAGAAGGCTTAGTCTCTGCATTCAAGGAATTTTTTGTAATCAGTTATTTATTACTCACCAGTATATGGCTTCTCTATTTTGGGGATAGTCTGAGAACACACAGGAAGTGTAGATAAATAGCCTCAGAAATAGATAGAAGCATAGGAATTTTCCTAACCAAGAGTTTTTGGCTGAGTCCTGAAACCTGAGTAAGCCATTAAAGAAGAGAGGAAGCACAGTGCAGGTAGTTACCGTCCCCAAGTACAGGACCAAGAAACAAATGAAAGTGGGTGCATTCAGGGAATTGTACTTAGTTCAAAAGTTGTATTCAGCTTTAGATAGGGTTGATGTGGGATATTAGGCTGGAAAGAACTTCTGGGCTATGCTTAGCAATTTGAGTTTTACACTGCATGCAATGCTAAGCTACTAAAGACTTATAATCTGGAAAATGACACTAATCCATTCTTTCATGAAAGAAACAATTATTGAGTGCCCCACGTAATAAGCACTGTTTTTGGCTTTGGGGACAACTACATTTGCCCTATAGAAAAGACTACTGTGGTCTCAGGGCACAAAATTGATTGAAGAGAGTAAAAAAGAGGAGGCAGGTATATCAGTTGGGAACCTTGAATTATAAGGGAGGTTTCCTGAACTCTAGGAGAAGAAAATGGCATAGTATACAAATTTGAAGAACACCGCAGAGTAGAATAAACAGAAATTAGTAATTGATTCACTGTGGGGTGAGACAAAGTGGAAAAATCTGAACTTAAGATAAGAACTCTCCTCTCCATGCCTCCTGTGATGGTTAACATTGAGAGTCAACTTGTTTGGTTTCAAGGATGAAAAGTATTGTTTCTGGGTGTATCTATGAGGGTGTTGCCAAAGGAGATTAACATTTTAATCAGTGGACTGAGAGAGGCAGACCAACCCTCAAACTGGGTGGGCACCATCTCATCAGCTGCTAACAGGGCTAGAATACAGCAGGCAGGAGATGGAAGAGCAGATGTGCTGAGTCTGCCGGCCTCCATCTTTCTCCCATGCTGGATGCTTCCTGCCCTCAAACATCAGACTCCAAGTTCTTCAGCCTTTGGACTCTTGGACTTACACCAGTCATTTGCCAGGGGCTCTCAGGCATTCGGCCACAGACTGAAGGCTTCACCATTGACTTCCCTACTTTTGAGGTTTTGGGACTTGGACTGGCTTCCTTGCTCCTCAGCTTGCAGATAGCCTATTGTGGGACTTCGCCTTATGATCGTGTGAGTCAATACTCCTATAATAAACTTCCCATCATATATACATGTATCCTACTAGCTCTATTCCTTTAGAGAACCCTCCTCAAGCAACATTTACTGCCTGTCCTACCTGTATTACAGCAACCTGAAGGTGTAAGAAATTGGAAGGATAGACTTAACTCTAATTGAGATAGTATAGATAAACCGAAGTGTATCCTGGGAAAGATGACAAGTTCAGATAAGAACACAAGCTATAAATGCATTTGTTATGTCAAAAGGGATTTATGTAGTACATAATGGAGATGTGAGTCTGAGGCTCATGGGGTCAAACTGGAGTCTAGAGACGTTGGTTCAGATTCACGCTTTGTGCTTCATCAGAATGATTACTCCCTCACAGAAATATCTTCATAGACCAAGTTTGCTGTAATCCCTCCAATATATTATTCTGTATTAAATCGTCTAATGACCAAAGTATTTTTATAACAACACTGAATATTTGATGTTTATAATTCGATATTTGACATATAGAAAACCATATATGTATATATCTAGCCTGAATCTAGATAGCCAAATGATAGATAGATAGATAGATAGATAGATAGATAGATAGATAGATAGATCGATCGATAGATAGACAGATAGTCTGTGACCTTGACTGTGGTAATGGTGAACATATATATTTTACCAAAATTTTTTTCCCAGCTATTTCATTCCCCTCTCACCTATAGGTGACAATTTTACTGCTTCCTATTACTGTAGTTCATTATACATTCATAGAATCATAGGAGATGCACTCTCTTTTGTGTGAGGCTTCTCTTCCTTTTGAGATTTATCCATTTTCTTTTGTGTATCAACAATTTATTACTTTTTTCTGAGTAGTATTCCTTAGTATTGGTATATCATAATCTGTTTGTTCTGTAACTTGTTGATGAACATTTAATTGTTTCTAGTTTTGGAATATTACAAATAAAGCTGCTTTAAACATTTATGAAAAAAGTGTTTGTGTGACCTATCTTTCTATTGTATTAGTAAATAACTACAGGCAGTATGTCTCAATCATACAATAGGAGAATTTTAACTTTAACTAAAAGACTAAATTTTCCAAAGTGATTGTTTCTGCTTTGTATTCCTAGCAGTGGTGTATCTGACTTACAGTGCCTTTACATTCTTGCCAACACTGAGTAAATTCTGTTTGTTTCGAATTTAGTCATGCTAGTAGGTGTATAGTGAAAGCTCATTGTATTAATTATTTGCATGTCCCTATTGACTAATATTAGGCATCTTCTCATACACTTCTTTATCATGTACACATCAACTTTTGTAAAATGTTTGTTTAAATCTTTTGTCCTTTTTTATCTCATTATTTGCTTTTTATTAACGAGTTTTAAGAGTATGTGTTATAAACATTGTACTGAAGATTCTCAGGCAAAAATGAAAGAAGTAAAAGGAATCCAGATTGAAAAGAGAGAGGTAAAACATTTTTTATTTGTAGTGGCGATGATCATCTATGTAGAAAAGCTGATAGAATATACAAAAAAACTAATATAATTAATAAGTTGAGTTTAGAGACATCGCAGGATAAGATAGCAATACAAAAAATGACACTTAACAGCAACAAATGATTAAAAATTGAAAGTAAAAACATAATGTCATTTACAGTGTCATCAAACATATAAAATATTTATGTATAAATCTGACAAAAGATGAGTAAAATATATACAGTGAAAACTGAAAATTATGGCTTGGAGAAATTAAAGAAGTCTTAAATAAATGGATAAATATATCTTGTTCATGAGTTAGGAGACTCAGAAGATATAAATCTCCCAAATTGATCTCTAGGTTCAACACAATAACAATCAAAATTCTTACACACTTTTGTTTTTGTAGAAATCAGAAAACATATCCTAAAATTGTTATGTAAATATACAGGGCCTGGAATAGCTAAAACAATGTGGAAAAAGAATAATAATGTTGGAGGGCAAACACTACTACATTTCAAGTGTGATTTCAAAGCTGCAGTGATCCAAGGAATCCCATATTGGGGTATTGGGGTAAAAGTGGTCAAACAGACTGAAAAAACAGAATAGAGAGTCCAAAAATAGACAAACATTTATGGACAATTAATATCTAACAAATGTGTAAAGGCAACTCAGTGTAAAAAGAATAGTCTCTTCAACAAATGGCATTTAGTTAATTGGATATGCCTCACAAAAAATAATTTTTCATTCATCCTTTATATCATAAACCAAAATAACTCAAAATGGATCATAGACTTAACTGTAAAACCTAAAACCATACAACTTCTAAAAGAAAAAAATATTGTTACCCTGGATTAGGCAAAAAATTTCTTAGATGTAGCACTATAGCACAAGCCATAAAATAAGAACTTGGTAAACTGAACTTCATCAAAATTTTAATTTTTAAACTTGCTGCTTTTCAAAAAGTATTAAAATAATACAAATACAAGTCATAGAGTGTATAATGAATATTTGTACAGCATGCATCTGAAATCATTTCTTTTGCTTGTTTATCTGTTCATTGCTAATATAAGCTTCTTGAGGGTCAGAGTCTTGCTTATATTTTTAAGTGCCTTATGCCTAACATCTAGAATAGTGATCTGCACGTAATAGGTCCTCAATAAACATTTCTCTAATGAAAAAGTAGCTGAATGATCTAACAGGCAAACAAATCAGCAAATCAGCATAGAGGCAGAAATTGAGGGTTTGGAGACTTGAAAGCATCTATAAATAGACAGAGAGCATTCTCAAGCTTTGTTGTGGCATGAAGTCACTTTGGAATCTTGTAAAATGAGGATTATAATTTTTTAGGTCTCAGATGGGAGTTGAAGTTCTGCATTTCTAAAAACTCCAGCCTATTCCAGTGCTGCTGGTCCTACTACCACTCACTGAGTGGCAATGGCATCAAGTATAATTTAACTCGACAAACATAAATACAAATGAAGGTTAAACTGACATTGTTTCTTCATGAAAGAATTGACAGTTTATCATGAAATTACAAGTGAGGTCACTGCTGAGAAATAGTATGGAAAGCTAGAAGAGTACTCAGAGGAGAGAAAGACTAAAAAGAATGACATTTGTTCTCAAAAAAGAAAATGAGTAAACTAGTTTTAATGAAACTTTGCAAACATCTACTATTATGGAAAGTATGAGGATATTGAGTCCATACAGTGGAGAGTCAATATTCAAATAAATTATCACTTTCAAAATATCATCTACAAACTTTTAGTGTTTTTGTTATTTATTTTCTGTTGCTTATTACCCCACCTCTCACTTCCCCATTGTTGCACAAAGCAGATAAGTGAAGAAGCTGTGAAATGCAAATAAATTTAGTAAGACTACTTGTTAATAACTTAAGGAAGATTTTGATATAAAAAGAAGTTGGAAATTTAATTGTTCAAATGAGATTTAGGGATTTGCTTTAGATTTTATTCATGTGCTACTTTCCATTTCTACAGAGATTGAGAATTGAGAGTAATGAGCACCTATTTGATGTTTGTGACCAAAAAAATAAAAATTTTCACCAAGGCATATGATTTACACACTATTAAGTTTTATATAACCTACAACACATTTTTTGGAAAAGAAAAAACATTTCAGGATGTGATTCCCTAGTCATATAAGCAAATTATTCCATTGTTGGATTGATCCACCATGCAGCGCCTTCTTATATTGAAATGAAAGTTCACCTTTCATTCGATGGTTTGAGCCCATTTCTGTAGTTCTGTGGAACGTAATTCTAATTCCTCCTCCAGGCTCCACATTTTCAAAAACAGAAATCGTGTTGCCAATTCCTCTAGAGCTGAATTCTTCAGCACTTGTAAATATTCCTCAAAGACAAGAGTTGTAAACCCTGTATTATATTGTTTACACTGCTCTTAATTTGTCTTAATTCTCTGTGTCCTATAGATAATTGTACCAACGGCAGTAAATATCACCTTCAGTACAATTAAAAAAAGGGTCTTTCTTGATTCAAACACTATTATATATTAGTACAACCCAAGTTTACAATTAATTTTTAAACCAAGAGTAGACACCACACAAGACTCTGTTAAGTAATACACTGCTTCTCATTTGTTTAAATGAAAACTAGGTTCACATCTCATCATACATTCTGTCCCTCATTTAGGCAACATATATAGGAAGAATGCGAAAAACTATCTACCAGTTACTATACAAACTTAGCGAGATATGTAATCTAATTTAATTAGTTTACCTATTGTGCAAATGAAATAGACATAATTCTATTTGTCCACAAAACTCACATACACAAAAACAGTATGTGAAAAAGATTATTCATAATAATTAAATCTGCAAGTTTTCAAATTAGACAATTTTAAATTTAAAATGTAGCTCTGCTATTACTCTCTTTGACCATGAGTAAGTTTCTTTAGCTTCATAACCTTCATAACGTTCAGTTATATTGCTTATAAATATTTTATCAGTACCTAACTTGAACGTTTTTGAGGAAGATGAAATGAGATAATCTATGTGGTATTTAGCATAGGTCATGGCATATAGTAAGCAGTTACTAAGATATATCTGTAATATTTACTCCTCAAAAAGGGCCTAATCAAGAACAAATTTTAATTATTATATATTCTAACTGACTTAGGCAAAGCAAAGTATGTGGTATATTTTAGAAAGACTTCAATTTGGAATAAATTTTTTGAGATTGACTGAAAGAATAAGGTTTGATTATTTAAAAAAATTAAGGAGCTCATTTTCTTAGAGTACCAGATATTGCCACACACTTTGCCTAAAGATACAAATCTCAAATAATTCTCCAATACCTGATATTAAAAATAATAACTAATATGGTTTGGATCTGTGTCCAAACCGAAATCTTACTTTGAATTGTAATCCCCATAATCCCCACATGTCAAGGGTGGGACCAGGTGGAAGTAATTGGATCATGGGTTGGTTTCCCCCATGCTGCTCTTGTGATAGTGAGTGAGTTCTAATGAGATCTGATGGTTTTATAAAGGGCTCTCCCTCCTTTGCTCATTTGCCCTCTCTTGCCTGCCACCGTGTAAGATGTGTCTGCTTTTCTCTCACCTTCCGCCATGATTGTTAAGTTTCTTGAGTCCTCCCCAGTTATGCAGAACTGTGAGTCAATTAAACCTCTTTTTCTTTTAAATTACCCAGTCTTGGGTATATCCTTATGTTAGTGTGAAATGGACTAATACAACAACACATTATTTTAATATAACACTTAACTTTGTGCTTGGCAATGTGCTAGGTCACTTGTGTACCTTCATGTGAACCTTAGATCAATCATCTGACGCAGTTAATATATTTATTTTACAGAGGAAAGAACTGGAATAGAGAGAGGCTGTAGCCAGATTGTTTGAAAAAGATAGACAAAAAATAACACTTTATAAAATGAGGGCCATTAGAACATCCCTTGCTTGAAGAAAAATGATGAGTATATATTCTTTTCAGTGTCTAAAGTTTACCCAGGGGATGAATCAGGATTTTGAGAAGCAAAAGAGCAATAATAATTCACTCTACTGAACACACTGATTTAATACACTTGGTAGTAAGGGAATAAAATTCTTGGTACTCAGGGACAAAAAAAAATTTAAACCCAATAAGTAAAAGCTAGAGGTTATATTTAATTCTAATATAGGCATAGGTGTCCAAAAGAATCAAGTTTAACTCCAGTGACATCTTACTAAACACAAACCTAACAACACTTTTTAATGTTTAACAGTCTTTTTGCTAAATTCAATACAATAGAATAATATTATGCCACGAAAGCAGTCTTTGTTTGTCCATATAGGTCATTTCTAATAAGGTACTTAGCCAAGCTTAAGGCTGGTTGACTTTCGAAAACACTATGTATTTAAAGTTGTATTTATTGGTTTTGTTTTGGTGTTAGTATTTGTTTAAGTAAAGTGAGTGCTTTCACTATTTCTTTAGGAATTAAATAAACATAAAGGAAACAAGAAAGAAAATAAGAAATCTGGCTTAAGTGTATCTTGGGTATTCACAAAACAGGTCAGCATTGCTTAGCAACTAAAATTTACATATCTGGACAAAATAAATTCAAATTAAAATAGTAGCTCTCTTTCAGTGAAGACCATTTTAACAAGCCTTTCCCTTCCACCTTATCCAAAATTCTTATAAAAGGTTAAATCTCTGTTACTGATACATTTTTGTGTCAGCATTCCACAAAATTTAATTTAAAATGTGTAGAAACTTGTGTGCATTGATGGCGTCCTTCCAAGGCTGGAGATGATGTTCTCTACCTTCTTTCATTTATAAAAAGTAATAATAAGTTCAGGAGCATTACAACGTTTTTTGGCAAGAAGCCAGATTCTATTCCAAGCTCCTAGTTTGCCACAATACGAAAGAGTTACTTGAATGTCTGTGCTTTATGAAAGCATTTTCTGATTGTGTTGAAGTATTTCTGAATTTTCTGTTCTTGTTGAGCCTCATCTTGTGCCTCTGAAGTTTTCAATTCTGTAATTTACTTAGATCTTTAATCATGCATATTCTTATGAGAACTTTGGAATATCAATAGCTCATTCAACTCTCCTCTACTGAAACACTGTGGCACAGGTAGAATTTTAGGGAACCAAAGAGTTTTGATCAAAGAATTCCCCTGCAAGCCACAGCACATTTTATCTTGCTAATGAGCTTGAAGCTTTGCAAAAACTTATATAATAATTTGAGCTCTTCAAATCAGAAGTGGCACAATTTTTTGTGAGGAAACCAGTCCAAGTTATAAGAAAGATTTTCTACAGGGGACTGGTGCCTTTTGTAAACTACACAGAGAGAAAAAATGACAAAGTAAGGTTGTCCTTAACTGGAGCAAAAATATGATAATCATAAGTAGCACAATTCCCTCTTGAAAAATATCAGATCATATTAGAAGTAATTGATATTAAGTCTCATGGTAATATTCTTCTGTATTGCTGGTGAGTCTTAATTCAAGTTAAATACATTTATGAGGACAAAACTTTTGAGTGCCATTGATTCAGTAAGCAACAAATTCTTAATTTGATAGATGATGAGAAATTTTTTAAATGATGTAATTTTGATAAAATACATATATTATGCTACTTTTTAAAAAAGTATCTCTATACATACATATATATGCTAAATTACACATGCATATGTCTTTATATTAAAAGAAAATTTTAACTCTATCAATTACAAACTAAATGTAAAAGTTTACTTTCTTATTACATACCTTCCAAAATATCTTTCTGGTGTAGATCTATCTATCCTTTGAAATAAATATTTAATCTGCAAAACCTCAAAAGGAATAGTATGCATTGATTGAAAAGTATACTTCAGCAAATAACATCTTACTCTTTAAATATATCAAAATATGGATTTTGAGCAAGATGGCTGAATAGAAACACCTCCAGCCTTCAGCTCCCAGCACAAGTGACATAGAAGACAGGTGATTTCTGCATTTTCAACTGAGGTACAGGGTTCATATCACTGGGGAGTGCCAGACAATCGGTGCTGGTGAGCTGGTGCAGACTGATCAGCGAGCACTGAAGCAGGGCAAGGCATCACCTCACCTGGGAAGTGCAAGGGGGAAGGGAATACCTTTTCCTAGCCAAAGGAATCTGAAACTCACAACACCTGGAAAATTGGGTAACTCCCACCCCAATACTGCACTTTAGCAAGGCTCTTAGCAAATGGCACACCAGGAGATTATATCCCACACCTGGTTGGGAGGGTCCCACAGCCACAGAGCCTCCCTCATTGCTACCTTGGCAGTCTGAGATCTAACTGCAAAGCAGCAGCTGGGCTGGGGGAGGGGTGCCCGCCATTGCTGAGGCTTAAGTAAACAAAGCCGCTGGGAAGCTTGAACTGGGTGGAGCCCATGGCAGCTCAAGGAGGCCTGCCTGTCTCTGTAGACTCCACCTCTGGGGATGGGGCAAAGCTAAACAAAAAGCAGCAGAAACCTCTGCAGATGTAAAAGACACTGTCTGACAGCTTGGAAGAGAGCAATGGATCTCCCAACACGGAGGTTGAGATCTGAGAACAGACAGACTGCCTGCTCAAGTGGGTCCCTGACCCCTGAGTAGCCTAACTGGGAGACATCCCCCACTAGGTGCAGACCGACACCCCCCCACCTCACACGGTGGGGTACACCCCTGAGACGAAGCTTCCAGAGTGAGAATCAGACAGGAACACTCGCTGTTCAGCAATATTCAATCTTCTGCAGCCTCTGCAGCTGATACCCAGGCAAACAGGGTCTGGAGTGAACCTCAAGCAATCTCCAACAGACCTACAGCTGAGGGTCATGACTGTTAGAAGGAAAACTAACAAACAGGAAGGACACCCACACCAAAACCCCATCAGTACGTCACCATCATCAAAGACTAAAGGCAGATAAAACCACAAAGATGGGGATAAGCGGTGCAGAAAAGCTGGAAATTCAAAAAATAAGAGCACATCTCCTCCTCCAAAGGAACGCAGCTCATCACCAGCAATGGATCAAAGCTGGATGGAGAATGACTTTGACGAGTTGAGAGAAGAAGGTTTCAGTCCATCAAACTTCTCAGGGCTAAAGGATGAACTACGTACCCAGCGCAAAGAAACTAAAAATCTTGGGGAAAAAAAGTGGAAGAATGGATAACTAGAATAATCAATGCAGAGAAGACCATAAATGAACTGACAGAGACAAAAGCCATGACATGAGAAATACATGACAAATGCACAAGCTTCAGTAACCAACTCAATCAACTGGAAGAAAGAGTGTCAGCGACTGAAGATCAAATGAATGAAATGAAGCGAGAAGAGAAGTCTAGAGAAAAAAGAGGAAAAAGAAATGAACAAAGCCTCCAAGAAGTATGGGATTATGTGAAAAGACCAAATCTACATCTGATTGGTGTGCCTGAAAGTGAGAGGGAAAATGGAACCAAGTTGGAAAACGCTCTTCAGGATATCATCCAGGAGAACTTCCCCAATCTAGTAAGGCAGGCCAACATTCAAATTCAGGAAATACGGAGAATGCCACAAAGATATTCCTCGAGAAGGGCAGCTCCAAGACACATAATTGTCAGAATCACCAAAGTTGAAATGAAGGAAAAAGTGTTAAGGGCAGCCAGAGAGAAAGGTCGGGTTACCCACAAAGGGAAGCCCATCAGACTAACAGCAGATCTCTCACCAGAAACTCTACAAGCCAGAAGAGAGTGGGGGACACTCTCTGCAAAATTCTTAAAGAAAAGAATTTTCACCCAGAATTTCATATCCAGCCAAACTAAGTTTCATCAGTGATGGAGAAATAAAATCCTTTACAGACAAGCAAATGCTGAGAGATTTTGTCACCACCAGACCTGCCCTACAAGAGACCCTGAAGGAAGCACTAAACATGGAAAGGAACAACCAGTACCAGTCATGGCAAAAACATGCCAAAATGTAAAGACCATCGATGCTAGGAAGAAACTGCATCAACTAACGAGCAAAATAACCAACTAATATCACAATGACAGGATCAAGTTCACACATAACAATATTAACCTTAAATGTAAATGGAGTAAATGCTCCAATTAAAAGACACAGACTAGCAAATTGGATAAAGAGTCAAGACCCATCAGTTCACTGTATTCAGGAGACCCATCTCACATGCAGAGACACACATAGGCTCAAACTAAAGGGATGGAGGAAGGTCTACCAAGCAAATGGAGAACAAAAAAAAGCAGGGGTTGCAATCCTAGTCTCTGATAAAACAGACTTTAAACCATCAAAGATCAAAAGAGACAAAAAAGGCCATTACATAATGGTAAAGGGATCAATTCAACAGGAAGAGCTAACTATCCTAAATATATATGTACCCAATAAAGAGGCACCCAGACTCATAAAGCAAGTCCTTAGAGACTTACAAAGAGACTTAGAGTCCCATACAATAATAATGGGAGGCTTCAACACCCCACTGTTAACATTAGACAGATCAACAAGACAGAAAGTTAACAAGGATATTCAGGAATTGAACTCAACTCTCTACCAAGCAGACCTAACACACATCTACAGAACTCTCCACCCCAAATCAACAGAATATACATTCTTCTCAGCACCACATCGCACTTATTCCAAAATTGACCACATAATTGGAAGTAAAGCACTCCTCAGCAAATGTACAAGAACAGAAATTATAACAAACTGTCTCTGAGACCACAGGACAATCAAACTAGAACTCAGGACTAAGAAAATCAATCAAAACCACTCAACTACATGGAACACAGGGACACATTTAAAGCAGTGTGTAGAGGGAAATTTATAGCACTAAATGCCCACGAGCGAAAGCTGGAAAGATCAAAAATGGGCATCCTAACATCACAATTAAAAGAACTAGAGAAGCAAGAGCAAACACATTCAAAAGCTAGCAGAAGGCAAGAAATAACTAAGATCAGAGCAGAACTAAAGGAGATAGAGACACAAAAAACCCTCCAAAAAAATCAATGAATACAGGAGCTGGTTTTTTGAAAAGATCAACAAAATTGATAGACTGCTAGCAAGACATATAAAGAAGAAAAGAGAGAAGAATCAAATAGATTCAATAAAATATGATAAAGGGGATGTCACCATCGACCCCACAGAAATACAAACTACCATCAGAGAATAGTATAAACACCTCTATGCAAATAAACTAGAAAACCTAGAAGAAATGGATAATTTACTGGACACTTACACTCTCCTAAGACTAAACTAGGAAGAAGTTGAATCCCTGAGTATACCAATAGCAGGTTCTGAAATTGAGGCAGTAATTAATAGCCTACCAACCAAAAAAATTCCAGGACCAGATGGATTCACAGCCGAATTCTACCAGAGGTACAAGGAGGAGTTAGTACCATTCCTTCTGAAACTATTCCAATCAATAGGAAAAGAGGAAATCCTCCCTAACTCATTTTATGAGGCCAACATCATCCTAATACCAAAGCCTGGCAGAGACACAGCAAGAAAAGAGAATTTTAGACCAATATCCCTGATAAACATCAGTGCAAAAATCCTCAATAAAATACTGGCAAACTGAATCCAGCAGCACATTAAAAAGCGTATCCACCATGATCAAGTGGGCTTCATCCCTGGGATGCAAGGCTGGTTCAACATTCACAAATCAATAAACATAATCCAGCCTACAAACAGGACCAAAGAGAAAAACCACATGATTATCTCAAGAGATGCAGAAAAGGCCTTTGACAAAATTCAACAGCCCTTCATGCTAAAAATTCTCAATAAATTCGGTATTGATGGAATGTATCTCAAAATAATAAGAGCTATTTATGACAAACCCACAGGCAATATCATACTGAACGGGCAAAAACTGGAAGCATTCCCTTTGAAAACTAGCACAAGACAGGGATGCCCTCTCTCACCACTCCTATTCAACATAGTGTTGGAAGTTCTGGCTAGGGCAATCAGGTAAGAGAAAGAAATCAAGGGTATTCAGTTAGGAAAAGAAGAAGTCAAATTGTCCCTCTTTGCAGAAGACATGATTTTGTATTTAGAAAACCCCATCGTCTCAGCCCAAAATCTCCTTAAGCTGATAAGCAACTTCAGGAAAGTCTCAGAATACAAAATCAATGTGCAAAAAATCACAAGCATTCTTATACGCCAGTAACAGACAAACAGAGAGCCAAATCATGAATGAACTTCCATTCACAATTGCTTCAAAGAGAATATAATACCTAGGAATCCAACTTACAAGGGATGTAAAGGACCTCTTCAAGGAGAACTACAAACCACTGCTCAGTGAAAAAAAAGAGGACACAGACAAATGGAAGAACATACCACACTCATGGATAGGAAGAATCAATATCGTGAAAATGGCCATACTGCCCAAGGTTATTTATAGATTCAATGCCATTCCCATCAAGCTACCAATGAGTTTCTTCACAGAATTGGAAAAAACTGCTTTAAAGTTCATATGGAACCAAAAAAGACCCTGCATTGCCAAGACAATCCGAAAGCAAAAGAACAAAGCTGGAGGCATCACGCTACCTGACTTCAAACTGTACCACAGGGCTACAGTAACCAAAACAGCATGGTACTGGTACCAAAACAGAGATATAGACCAATGGAACAGAACAGAGTCCTCAGAAATAATACCACACATCTACAGCCATCTGATCTTTGACAAACCTGAGAAAAACAAGAAATGGGGAAAAGATTCCCTGTTTAATAAATGGTGCTGGGAAAATTGGCTAGCCATAAGTAGAAAGCTGAAACTGGATCCTTTCCTTACTCCTTATATGAAAATTAATTCAAGATGGATTAGAGACTTAAATATTAGACCTAATACCATAAAAACCCTAGAAGAAAACCTAGGTAATACCATTCAGGACACAGGCATGGGCAAGGACTTCATGTCTAAAACACCAAAAGCAATGACAACAAAAGCCAAAATTGACAAATGGGATCTAATTAAACTAAAGAGCTTCTGCATAGCAAAAGAAACTACCATCAGAGTGAACAGGCAACCTACAGAATGGGAGAAAATTTTTGCAATCTACTCATCTGACAAAGGGCTAATATCCAGAACCTACAGAGAACTCAAACAAATTTACAAGAAAAAAACAAATAACCCCATCAAAAAGTGGGCAAAGGATATGAACAGACATTTCTCAAAAGAAGACATGCATGCAGCCAATATACACATGAAAAAATGCTCCTCATCACTGGCCATCAGAGAAATGCAAATCAAAACCACAATGAGATACCATCTCACGCCAGTTAGAACGGGAATCATTAAAAAGTCAGGAAACAACAGGTGCTGGAGAGGATGTGGAGAAATAGGAACACTTTTACACTGTTGGTGGGATTGTAAACTAGTTCAACCATTGTAGAAAACAGTATGGTGATTCCTCAAGGATCTAGAACTAGAAATACCATATGACCCAGGCATCCCATTACTGGGTATATACCCAAAGGATTATAAATCATGCTGCTCTAAAGACACATGCACACGTATGTTTATTGTGGCACTATTCACAATAGCAAAGACTTGGAATCAACCCAAATGTCCATCAGTGACAGACTGGATTAAGAAAATGTGGCACATATACACCATAGAATACTATGCAGCCATCAAAAAGGATGAGTTTGTCTTCTTTGTAGGGACATGGATGCAGCTGGAAACCATCATTCTCAGCAAACTATCGCTAGAACAGAAAACCAAACACTGCATTTTCTAACGCATAGGTGGGAATTGAACAATGAGATCACTTGGACTCAGGAAAGGGAACATCACACACCGGGGCCTATTATGGGGAGGGGGGTGGGGGGAGGGATGGCACTGGGAGTCATACCTGAAGTAAATGACGAGTTGATGGGTGCTGATGAGTTGATGGGTGCAACACACCAACATGGCACAAGTATACATACGTAACAAACCTGCATGTTGTGCACATGTACCCTAGAACTTAAAGTATAATAAAAAATAAAAAAATAAAGATATCACAATATTAACTAGCAACAGCAATACTTAATAACCCTGACTGGAGAAATTTTCAGTTCAATATAAGACTCTTTGTTTTTTTTGAACTAACCCAGTGCCTGCTTTTCTAAAAGTTAGTAGTAAAAACTGGAGATGGAACTTATGGAAGGAATAGTGGCTTTGGCTCAATAATTCCTCTTTCTGGCCTCCCTCTGCCTTAGCAGTGAAGTCATATCCATCAAATACATCTGCTCTTGGACCCAAGTTTGCTGTCAATGACTTATACAGTAAATCCTTCTTCATTCTTGTCCAAAAGTAGGAACATGTTTTGTGACCATTTTCAAACGGAAACCCTGCGCTCTAGGCTAATTAGACTAATAAGGGAGAGATTACTCCATTAGTTGAGGCCAGAGTGCAATGCTCGTCATGAGGGAGAGGTCTCCTTCCAGTGAAGCACCAGGACAGTTTGGGAAGAAATTGTTCCTAGGCAACCAAAGCAAAATTTCACACCCTAAAGGAATTATAAAACATTCTCTTTCTTCAAAAACTCTTAAATTTTGAATGGTCTTAAACAATGCAAATTAAAACATTAAAATGCCAATACAATTAAGTATATATTAATACTTAAATATCAGTATCAATAATACATAATGTTAAGAAGTCTATGAATTCATACCAATTCATCTACTATAGACATTAAGTCTTTAATAAATACATGATGAATAGATTAATTTTACTGAATTAAAGTAGGAAGCCTAGTTATTACTATGTTCTCATTATAAAAGCTGTTGCAGGCCTGGTGCTGTGGTTCGTGCCTATGGTCTCAGCTACTCAGGAGGCTGAAGTAGGAGAATCCTTTGAGTCCAGGAGTTCCAGGCTGCAGTGAGCTGTGATCATGACACTGCACTTCAGTTTGGAAGACAGAGAAAAACCTTGTCTCTTAAAAAGAAAATTATAGATATAAACTAGTTCTTATAAGATGTTTAAATTGGTGAATAGAAAAGGGAGAAAAATACAAGTAAAAATTTAGCAAGAATAAAGATTATATTAGAAGAGAAAATGCTAACTAATCCAACTTGAGTAGTGGATTCATAATTTCAGAAGAGTAAGAGTTAAGAAAATGTTAGATTGAGATGAGTATTAAAGTCATTCTATTCTAAAGCATCTTTATTTTTGCTGGGAGATAGAACAACAGAAAGCTGAGAAACTAGATAATTATGAGTCATGATTTACAATAGGGATTGTTTTGCCTCTTACTCTGAGAAGTGGGTCAAAGCTGATAGGATAATTTGAGTACTGAGAATTTATATATTTGGACATATTGTAGCCTACAAAGAAAATTTCAAGATACCCTAAATTCTTCTTTGGTTCATTCTTCAAATCAACTGTTTCTCCTTGATGATAATAAATTTTGGCTGTCGACCCCAAAATTTAATTTTAAAATTATTGGTATCTGTTTTTGCAAAATAATATAAGATAAATGATTTAAAAGTATGTTGGATAAGAAAGCTTGGGTGAGAAGAAGAGTTTCTAATTATTACTCAAATATTAAATGCAATTTTTAAAAATAATACATTTTACTAGAAAACGTTATTTCACAATAAAATATATATATTAAAGTAAAAGGAAAATGACACAACTGTGAGAAAATATTAACAACATAAATCACAAGAGCTAATATTTCTAAGTTACAGAGGACTTTTAAAATTAATAAGATAATGTTCAAAGCTTCTATAGCAGTGAACAATATACATAGAAAATTTACAAAAGAGACATAAAAATAACCATTAAGCATGAGATATAATGTTTGATTTCACTCATAAAGAGAAATGAAAATGAAACTATAGAGAACTATCCCTTCTTATCCATTAGATTGTCAAAAATTAAAAAAAACCTCAGTACACAATGTTAGTACAAAACCCAGGTGTCTCATACATTGTCGGTAGAGACACAAAATAGTCCAACCTCTATGGAGGCAAATTTGACAATATCTAACAAACTTTGTGTTCATTTACTTTTTAACTCAGCAATTTCATTTCTAGGACTTTGCCTTGCAATATACCTCACTAATGCAAAATCCTCCAAGTTCATCATGGAAGCATCATTTGTAGCGGAAAAATACTGCTATTTACCTACAAGCCCAAGTATGAGAAATCATTAAATAAACTATGATATGTATACACAAAAGAGTATAATGCAGCTGTAAGTAAAAACTAACCAAGACTGCATTGTAATGATATAAAAATAGACACATAGATTAATAGAACAGAAAAAATAACCAGCAATAACACCACATACCTACAACCTACTTATCTTTGACAATGTCACCAAAAATTTACACTGGGGTAAGGACACTCTATTTAATAAATTGTACTAGGAAAATTGGATACTCATATGCAGAATAATGAAACTGAAACACATCTCTCATTCTATACAAAAATTAACTCAAGATATATTGATCACTTAAATGCAAGACTCAAAACTATAAAACTCTTAGAAGAAAACCTAGATAAAACTCTTCTGGACTTTGGTCTGGTCAAAGAATCTGTGACCAAGTTCTCAGAAGCAAATGGAACAGAAATGAAAAACAGACAAATTGGACGTAATTAAACTCAAAATCTCCTGCCCAGCAAAAGAAACAATGAGCAGAGTAAACAGACAACTTACAGAATAGGAAAAAATATTTGCAAATTCTGCATTTGGTAAAGGAATAACAGCTAGACTCTACAAGGAATTCAAACAACTCAACAAGAAAAATAATAACTCCATTTAAAAGTAGGCAAAGACATGAACAGATGTTTTTCAAAGAAGGCATACATGTGGCCAACAATCATAAGAAAATATGTTCAATATCACTAATCATCAGAGAAATGAAAATTAACACTATAGTGAAATACACAGTGAGATCGCCATTTTACACCAGTCAGGGCAGGGTGTGGGGGCTCATGCCTGTAATCTCAGCACTTTGGGCGGCCAAGGCAGGTGGATCACTTGAGGCCAGGGGTTTGAGACCAGCCTGGCCGATATAGTGAAACCCTTTCTTTACTAAAAATACAAAAATTAGCCAGGCGTGGTGGCAGGTGCTTGTGGTCCCAGCTACTCGCTACTCAGGAGGCTGAGGTGGGAGAAACTCTTGAATCCAGGAGGTGGAGGTTGCATTGAGCAGAGTTCACACCATTGCACTCTAGCCTGGGCAACAAGAGCGAAACTCCATCTGAAAAAAAAAAAAAAAAAAAAAATTAGCACAACCTTTATAAAAAATAGTATGAAAGTTTCTAAAAGAACTAAAAATAGAACTATCATTTGAGCAATCCCACCACTGAGTACATACCCAAAGGGAAATAAATTATAATAGGAAAAAGACACCTGCACTTGTATGTTTATCACAACACTATATACAATACAAAATACATGGAATCAACCTAAATGTCCATCTGATGACTGAATAAAGAAAATGTGGGATACATATGCATCATGGAATACTCTTTGGCCATAAAAAAGATAGAAAGCATATCTTTTGCAGCAACACAGATGGAACTGGAGGCCATTATCCCAAGTGAAATAACTCAGAAACAAAGTTAAGCACTGCATATTATCACTTATAAGTGGGAGCTAAACAATGGGTACACATAGACATACAAAGTATGTGGGGATGAAGATTGAAAAATTACCTACTAGTTACAATGTTCACTATTTGGTTAGTGGGTACACTAAAAGCCCACACTTCCCCACTGTGTGATATATGCATGTAACAAATCTGTACTTGTACCCGCTAAATGTATAAAAATAAAATAAAATAAATTAAAAAAGAATAAAGAAGATATCTAGGAAATCATGTAAAATGACTTACAGGAGATATTATTCAATTTTTAAAAAGCAAAGTCCAAAAGAGCATATTTAATATGCTATTTGCATAAGAAAGAAAGGGATATAAGAAGACATCAATATATCTGTTAATATTTGCAAAAAGAAGTACAGGAATAATAAGCTAGACAACAATGAAATTGGATGCACACAAGTGATGAAGGAAGTAGGTATGAGAGGAGTGGGAACATCTCTCTTCTGAGTAACTTTCTATTTAGATTTTATTTTGGAACCCTAATAATGTTCTACATGTCCAAACAATAAAATAAAATTAATAAAGATAAGAAAGGGAAAAATGCCTAAAACTAAAATAAAGGAAGACAATTATGTTTCCAAAGGAAAAAATAAAGAAAATAAATTCAAGTAATTTATGAACATAACTCTTAACTGTATACTATATACTGTCTTGGATGGTGTGGGGGTATGACAAACAGACCAGCAAATCTCTTTTTCAGAGGTTTGTTTGAAGGAAATATAAGTATTTGGAGATAATGTAACCTAAAGAAAATTTCAGGGTCCCCTAAATTATATCATAAGGTTAAACAAACAAACTGTGTGCATGCATGTGTGCATTCACACATGCGTGGCATGTATACGCATATCACAAAATACCTTGAAAAGGCAAAAATACATTCTTGGGTGTCCTGTCTAATTCACTAATCAAGGTTATCTCCATATTTATCTTGCTCTATTTCACATATCTGTAAGTTGTTGAAAACTGAATATAATGTGAATAATTATTGCCCATGGAAATGCAAATTCATGCATTTGTAATATAATTTTGAAAGTTTCTATTACTTGTATATGTCTCTGCTTTTTGAATTCTTCTTTGAACCAACTGCAACATGTTCTTTGTATTAGGGTTCTCTAGAGGGACAGAACTAATAGGAAATATGTATATATGAAAGGGAATTTATTAGGGAGAATTGGCTTACAGGATCACAAGGCCAAGTTCCATGATAGGCCATCTGCAAGCTGCGGAAGAAGCCAGTAGAGGCTCAGTGAGTTCAAAAGCCACAAAACTAGGGAAGCCTACAGTGCAGCCTTCAATCTATGCCTGAAGGCCCAAGAGCCCCCGGCAAGCCACTGGTGTAAATCTAAGAGTCCGAAGGCTGAAAAACCTGAAGTTTGATATCCAAGGGCAGGAGGAGGGGAAGGAAGCATCCAGCAAAGGAGAAAGAAGAAAACCAGAAGACTCAGCAATCAAGGTTATCCCTCCTTCTTCTGCCTACTTTGAAATTTATATTTTAATATGCTTTTTAAAAGCTTTTTATTGGGAAATAATTTCAAATTCAAGGGTTAGATCAGGTGCTGTGGTTCACGCCTGTAATCCTAGCGTTCTGGGAGGCTGAGGTGGGAGGAACACTTGAGGCCCAGAGTTCAAGACCAGCCTGGGCAACATGGCAAAACCCTGTCTCTACAGAAGGTACAAAAAATCAGCCAGGTCTGGTAGAGAATCCCTGTAATCCCAGCTACTTGTGTGGTTGAGGTGGGAGGATCACCTGAGCCTGGGGGATCAAGGCTGCAGTGAGCCAAGATTCTGCCACTACACTCCAGCTTAGGTGACAGAGTGAGACCCTGTCTCAGAAAAAAAAGGGGGGGGTTAGAGGGGGATTGGAGGAAGAAAAAATATTGATATACTATTTATGTCGATTCACTAATTAATATTGCATGCTATTTGCTTTAATAATTGTTCTCTCTTTATATATACAATTTTTCCCCAAATCATTTTAGAATGTATTCTGTTCGATGTGGTCCTCTATCTCTAAATATTTCATTGTGTATTTCCTAAGAACAAGGACATTTTGATGACTACAATATAGTTATCCACGTCAATAAATTTAAAATTGCTGCACTACTTTATAACACTCATATAACAATTTTTCAATTGATTCAGTAATGTCCTTTGTATAATCCACGATAGGATCAAATATACTCCATATGATTGTCACAGCTATTTTTTCTCTTTTATTTGTAAAATGTTTCTACAACCTTTCTTTGCCATTAACGGCATTGACATTTTTGAATATTTTACTTCCTTTAATTGGTTTACTTTTAATTGTGCCTCTTCCCTCATTTTTAGTTGTCCTGTGTTTTGTCATGATTAAATTCAGTGTATGCATTCCTGGCCAGAGTATTACAAAACAAAGCTGTGTCTTTTGTAGGAGACACGCAGTGTCCATCTAGCTCTTATCTGTGATGTTAATTGGTCAAGGTGTTGTCTGATTTCTCTACAATATAGGTATTGCTTTTTCCCTTGACACTACTAAGCAATCTATCTAGAGACAAATACTCTTCTCCTCATCAAAATTTCTCCCTTGGTTTATTATTCATCAATCATTCTTTTTTGAACAAATCTTTAAAGTGAAGGTTATAAATGATAATTTGCCAATCCTATTTCTTCTGTGTTAATGAATTAACACTTGGCATTCTGTAATAAAAATGTCTCCCTTATAATCGATTACCTATGTGTTCATTTATTATCTATCTGTCTACCTAATGTCTATCTAATTTATTTATCATCTGTACTTTCTGTTATTAGTATCATAGAATCAAATTTGTCCAATTGTTTATAACTTATTTCTCTACTGAATAACTTTGGTGTTGCCTCTGATGCCTTAGATTTGGTGACAGGAGCTTCCGTGTACATGTGATATGTGCCTACCATTTTTTTGAGCACTTATTATTTCTGGTATGACAAAATATCTCAGGCTCATTATATATTTAGCCTGCCAATGATCCGAAAATGCAATTTCTTCAAAAACGCTGGTTCTTTTTAGTTGGGAAAAAGTATTAGAAAACTAGATCTGAGTGCTAGGTTTGCTCATTACCACTGGAAGAATTTACCCATATGGTAAAAGATAAAAGGGAATAAATGTATGTATTACAGATTACTATAATAATTACAGTAATATAGTACACAGTTTATTATATATAATTATATATTTTTTAAATTTAATTTTAATTACATGTTTAATTATATAACTCTACATATATATTACTATAAACCATATACTATATTAGTAACATAGTTTATTATATGTAGCAATATGTAGAATTATAGAACTAAAAAGAACCAGGGTTTATGAAGAAATTGCATTTTCAGATCTGTGGCAGGCTAAGTATAAAATAAGCCTCAGATACTTTGTTATACCGGAAATAATATAAGTGCTCAAAAAATGGTATTCACATATCACGTGTACACAGAAGCTCCTGTCACCAAATCTATGATATCAGATGCCTTGTCCTACAAGCAAATCTCATCTGCATCACCATTTTGACTGGGAATGGTAAATTGCCCAAAATGTAGGACCTTAGTGCATACTTGAATTCTTCTGATACTTGGTACCAAGTACGAATCATGGAGGTTGAAAGTAAGTAAAGATATGCTAGAGCCATAGAGACAGAAGACTATGGCCCCTTGCTACTTTGAAAAGCATGGTTTCACTTACAGCTTCCTAAATCTTTTAACCTTCTAACGGCTTTATTGACAAAAAGGAAAGGAGCTAGGTAAAATTAGTCCATAGATTCCAATTTGTTTTCCTTCATTATTTGTCTCCTGTCCTATTTAACTTTCATATGGAGATCAAATCACATTAACTGTGATATCTTGTATAATTTATCCAACATGTTGGTTTAGATCACTAGATCACAGATAAGAACTCAACTCTTGACATCCATTAGCAGAATATTGCCATGAGAAATGAGCAACCTGTTCTGTTAAACAGAGATGTACTTTATTAGTTTGAGATTATTTTTGTTTGCATGTGCAAAAGGTTAATCAACTAAGCTGCAGGTTTGTGTTTTCCTTCCCATGGTTGATAGCTCATTATCTGGACCATTTTGCTGTAGATCAGTATTTTGTTGGCAGCTATACCTAGCTAAGACACTGCCCATGTGTTGCTATTATATTCACAGTTCTCTATCTGTGTTACTGTTTTAAGACAATTGGATTTTGGGTATAAGCACATTCCTGATTAAGAAAGAAAATCTTCAATTCAAATTTAAAGTCCCATCATTCATTATACTTTTGCTTTATTTTATGAAGAAACTTTATATTTTTTCTTCTTTAAATGATAAGAGAGATACTTAAATTGAAGGCTGCATTCCTGTTTGTCTGTAAAGAAAAAAACAAATATATATATATATATATATATATATATATATACATACATATATGTATGTTGTTAATTTCATGCATTAGTGTTATATTTCATTTCAGACCTACTATTTGTCTCCCAGCATAAATACTGACATCTAGTATCGATTTTTAGGTAACACAAATATTGGCATCTATTTTTGGACTTAACCCATTTGTTACCTGGATATATTGTGTGCTGCTGAGGTTTGGGTTATGAATGATCCCATCATCCAAGCAGTGAGCATAGTACCCAATAGTTAAGTTACAGGTTGAGTCCAAAAATAGATATTCGAGTATTAATTTTGGAGTTTTGTAGGTCATACTTCAGTTTCTTCCTTCATTCTTATCTCAAAGTCTCTTAAAGTTTTGTACTTTATGAGTTTAAATTTATATTTTATTTCCATTCTTTAAATTCTCATTTTTAGAGTCACCATCATTACACCAATACTTGATGTATGCAGTTACATCTCAGGTATTCTAGTATAAAATCATTCTTTTATGAGTTGTCTCTGGCCATGATAATGCCATGTAGCAAACAACCATAGCACTTCAGTGGCATATAAAAATAAATATTTACATTTGCTCCCAAGACTATGGGTTGTCTGGTCAGTTGTTTTTATCTGAGCTGGGTTTAATTTGGCTCATGGATGCAATTGCTGTCAGTTGTGGTTTGATAGATCTTGTTTGGGCTCTGTCACATGTTTGGGGGTTTTTATTTTTTCAACCTTTATTTCAGATTCAAGAGGTACATGTGCAGATTTGTTGCCTGGGTATAATGTGTCATGCTTAGGTTTGGGTGAGGAATGATCCCATCACCCAGGTACTGAGCATAGTACCCAATGGTTAGTTTTTCAACCCTTGCCTTCCTGCCTCTCTCCAGACTGTAGTAGTCCCCAGTTTCTATTGTTGCCATCTTTATGTCCACGAGTACCTAATGTTTAGCTCCCACTTATAAGTGAGAACATGCAGTATTTGGTTTTATGTTCCTGTGTAAATTTGTTTAGGATGATGGCCTCCAGTGCATCCATGTGACTCAAAAAAAAACATGATTTCATTATTTTTTATGGCTGTGTAGTATTTCATGGTGTATATGTACTACGTTTCCTTTATCCAGTTTACTGTGGATGGGCACCTAGGTTGAATCCGTGCCTTCCTATTGTGAATAGTGCCACAATGAACACATGAGTTCATGGGTCTTTTTGGTAGAATGATTTGTTTTCTTTTGGATATATACCCAGTAATGAGATTGCTGGGTCAAATAGTAGTTCTGTTTTAAGTTCTTTGAGAAATCCCCTAACTGCTTTTCACAGTGGCTGAACTAATTTACATTCCCACCAACAGTGTATAGGCATTGCCCTTTCTCTGCAACCCCACCAGCATCTGTTCCTTTTTACTTTTTAATAATAACTATTCTGATTGACGTGAGATGGTGTCTCATTGTGGTTTTGATTTGCATTTCTCAAACTATAAGAATCTTAGAAGAAAAGGCAGGAAAAATTATTTTAGGGAATATTCCCAACAGCCTTGGGAAACTGTTTGTGACTAAGTCCTCCAAAGCAATTGCAACAAAAACAAAAATTGACAAGTGGGACCTAATTATACATAAAAGCTTCTGCACAGGAAATTAAAGTATCAACAGAGTAAACAGACGACCTACAGTAAAGGAGAAAATATTCACAAACTATGCAACCAACAAGGTCTAATATCTAGAATCTATAAAGAACTTAAACAGTTGAACAAGAAAAAAACAAATAACTCCATTAAAAATGGGCTCAAGATATGAACAGACACTTCTTAAAAGAAGACATACAAATGGCCAACAAACACGAAAATGCTCAAGATTTTGAGTTGAATTGGTTCTGCTCTCTATGTCTCATCCTGAAGCAGGCTAGCTAAGGATATTCTAGCAGAGAAGGCAGTGGAGAAAGAGAGAATGACAGCATGCAGCCCTCCTTCTAGTATCTAGTGCCTACTTGTATCAAGTGGGCTACAGTTCCATCAGCCATAGCTATTCACATGGCTGAGCACAGAGTCAATTTGAGATGGCAACCTCCAAAGGGAGAGGACATGGAAAAGCATGAAAAATCAGTACTATTCATGAAAATAAATTTGTCACAGTGCTAATCATATTTTCCTACAGAATTTTGATTTCTTCTGTTTTACTCAATAGTACCTTTCATATATTAATATTTTGGATATTAAAAAAAAGTCTATAAAAGTCATGTTGAAATGTAATCTCCAGTGTTGGAGGTGGGGCCTAGGTGGAGGTATTTGGATCATGGGGGCTGATCCCTCATGGATGACTTAGTTCACTCTTCATGGTAATGAGTTACAAGATCTGATTGTTCAAAAGAGCCTAGCATCTCCTCCTCTCTCTCTTGCTCCTTCTCTCACCATGTGACATGTCTGCTCTCCCTTTGCCTTCCACCCTGAGTAAAGCCTTCTTGAGGCCTCAACAAAAGTATATGTTGGTAACATGCTTCTTGTATAGTCTGTAGAATTACGAGCCAAAAAACATATTTTCTTTATAAATTCCCCAGCATCAGGCATTTCTTTATAGCAGTGCAAAATGGACTAATATAAGCTATTTGCAGGGAAAAAAATAAAATTATTGAAATTGATTCAGTCAATTAACACATATTCATCAAGCACGTAATAATATGTGCCAGTATAAAGTGTACATTCTAATGGTGAAACAGGCAAAAAAAAAAAAAAAAAAAAAAAAAAAAAAAAAAAAAGAGGCATAAATGAGTGAACTATATAGTCAGATACTGTCAGATTTTGATAAGTACTAAAAAGATAATTTAAAATGTGATGGGCTTGTTTTCAACATGTGCTCAGGGAAATCCTCACACATAAGAAGAAGAGAAACAAGTCAAGAATAATATTTGTGTAAATTTCCTTATTTCCTCCTAGGAAGACAGAATAGCAGATTCAAAAACAGAAGCATACTTGGTGTCTTGCAAATAGAGCAAGGATGCCATTGTGGTTATTGTGAATACTCAAATTAACTAGGGGGAGGGGACATGAAATCACACCATGTACTATATTTGTAAGACAGAATTTTGACTTTAATTCAGAATGAAATGGTAAAGAATGGGGGAACTTAAGCAGAGGAGTGAAGTGATCAGACTTACCTTTGGAAAGGGTTTTTTTCTAACTGCTATACCAATAACAGACTGTAAAGTAAAATAAAAACTGAGGTTTTATTCACTATAGACTTTGGAAACAGTAATTTATTGGACAAGTGAGGGAAAAGCTCTGGTTAAATAGGATTTCAACAGAAGAGGAAAATAAAAAGTGGAGACAATAGTATTGACATCTCTTTTGAGGAATTCTCTGTAAAGAGAACAGTAGGTGGACAGAATGTGGTATCAAGACAGAGCTTTTACTTGTTTGGTTTTTAAAACTGGGAAAATTCTAGCATATTTGCATGCCTACGGAAATGGTTCACAAAAAAAAACAGATAAAATATAATGGAATACTGATGCGTATTTGAACATGAATGAACCTCAAAAACAGCGTGCTGTGAAAGAAGCCAAATACAAACAGCTTAATTTATGAGAAATATCCAGAAAATATGACTTGTTGGAGACAAAAATAAGATCAGCAATTGACAGGTAATTGGGTTGGGAATAGGGTTTAACTGTAAAAGAGTTCATATAAATTTTTCAAGAGTGATAGAAATGTTCTAAAATTGATTTGCAGTGATGGTAACATAACCCTATAAATTTACTAAAAACAGTCAACTATACACTTATCATAAATAAATTTTATTTCAATAAATCATTAGAAAACAAACAAACAAACAAACAACAGTCAGGATTTCTTTCTGTCATACACTACCAAAAGAGCCCTAATAAGGACACCTCTTTTCTGTTGACCCTGTATAACTTAGTCTGCAGATGGGAGATGAGAGTTTCGAAGTTGAAATCAGAGTTGTTTTTCTATTTTCCAAGCTCAGTATGCTGTTCTTATGTTTTAACCTTAACTTTTTAAAAAATCCTGATTCAATAGGAATAAAACAAAATACCATGCTCCAACAACCAAATATTGGAAGAATGGCTTAAAAACTGTTTCTTGTGTCCAAACACTACCCTTCAATTACTCCTCATAAGATTATAACATTAAGAAAAGCAAGATAATACAACGAGAAGCTGGTTCTGAGTATGTATGTATTGTGAGCAGGGGTTCCTGTCTCCTCTTCCTACTGTCTCAAGGAAAACTTGTTCACCCACTGCCACAATTACCTCTTCTGTGCATTGAACATAGGTGATACTAAAACCAGCAAGGTGATAACAGAAGAATATATGGGAGTACCTGCAACACAGCAGAACCTTCGTTATGTTCTGCTCAAATTACACAGTGTCACTTTGTTATGACTCTGGCCAAACTAACCCCAAAACTGGCCTTTACAATCTTGAGTCCTGTTTTTCTGACATCAGTGAAACTTTTTCAGCATTTGCTTTAAAATTTTAAATATCAAATTACAAAGATTAATAGTTATAGAAACAAATATAAATACTTATAGAAACAATTTTGGAGAAATGCAGTACAGAATCCTATAGATCTGTAATACATGAATCCTGTAGCTTGCTGATTGTAGAATGAGAACATGGACTTTGTTGTACATATGTACTCTACATTTATCCAAAGGATGAAAGGAACTTTCAGTGTATATTCATGGAAACAGAATGCTTTCACTAGTCCAAAATCCTCCCTTGACTTCACAGATAATAATTTTTCAACCCTGTATTATTTTGTATATCTTAATATTTATTGGTACTGTGCTAGAGGGTTGAGTAGGAATGGAATATTGGACCAGGAAAAGGACATTGGAAGAGTTGCATCTGCTCAGAGTTCTTGAATTAATTCCATTCACCTGCCAAGAATTCTCACGAATAATAGTAGTAGTAGTAGCACCAATAGTGATAATAAATCCCTAAAGATGGATTCACACATGTGAACTGCTTGAAGCTGCTCTTTGTTTTGTACGTACTATGGGTTCAAGAGTATTCAGAGCTCAGGAGACTTCTTAGTTATACACTGGAGTTTGATACGAGTTACGGCATTCAGACTCCAGAAGACTGGAAGGCGCATGGTGAATATGGGTCTTATAAGAAGATATTGTTACAGGAAAGGGGTCCTGATCGAGACCCCAAGGGAGGGTTCTTGAATCTCATGCAAGAAAGAATTCAGGGCAACTCCATAGAGTAAAGTGAAAACAAGTTTATTAAGGGAAGCAAAGGAATAAAATCATGGCTACTCCATAGACAGAGCAGCCGTGAGGGCTGCTGGTTGCCATTTTTATGCTTTTTTGTTGATTATATACAAAGCAAGGGGTGGATTATTCATACCTCCTCTTTTTAGACCTGATGTTGCTATGGCCTTTGTAAACTGTCATGCTGCTGGTGAGGATGTAGGAGTGAGGATGACCAGAGGTCACTCTTGTTGCCATCTTGGTTTTGGTGGGTTTGGGCCCACTTTTTTATTGTAACCTGTTTTATCAGCAAGGTCTTTATGACCTGTATCTTGTGCTACCAACCTCCTATCCCATCCGGTGTCTTAGAAGGCCTTAACCATCTTGGAATGCAGCCCAGTAGCTCTTAGCCTCATTTTACCCAGCTGCTATTCAAGATGGAGTTGCTTTTGTTCAAACGCCTCTGACACTATGAGTGGAAAATTAGAATGAAATAAAAACATTTCTTGGGAATTTGCCACAGGATTTAAATTGGTTTTGTTATTGACTCCATTGTCACCCTCTGGTGTCTCCTTACTACCATTGGTGAGTATTCCAATCATTAAAATTTTTGAAAGGGGGAGTTATTCCTGTAAAGAATTTTCAAAAGGCAAATAAACAAAAAAAAATTAGGCAACAGAAAGATACCAAGGACCTTCTTAAAATCATAAAATCAACCCAGCAAATATCTCGCTATTTTGGTGAGTTTTGTACCTGTTTTAGGAAAGGAAGTTCTTTTCTAGATAATGAGGGGGTTTTGCCCTGTGTTTTCTATTTTCTGGAATTCTCTAAGATGCTAGGTTTCAAGAAAATGACTCACTGATTCAACCACCTTTACAGTTGTTGATGTTTACATACCAGTGTAACGATGTAAAACATCAGATCTTAACTTGGTCAAAAATTGAATCAAATATTATTCATTCTGGAATTAGGATGTTCCTGAATCATGCATCTATAGTGCAAATGTTGAGGTTATCAGATTACATATTCAGCTTTGATGTTTTTCTGTAGTTATATTGACCTAAAATAAAAATTAAGACATGTTATTTTACAAGGAAAATGTGTGCAAATATCAGACAATAGCGAATTGTTCTGAATATTCTTTATTTGTTCCCATAGCTCCACTCTTTACCCTTCATGCTCCGCAAAGATGGCCCTGTGGGCTGCATAACCGGGCCCCACTGACTTCTGACTTCCAGTGACAGGCACCAGTAGAAAATAGCTGCATTCATTTTCCTGCTTTCTTTACTGCTTGGATGTAAGTGGCAAGTTTCTGTTTTTCTATCAGAGGCCACAGTTTAGTCAGACTCCTTTTTCATGTATCTTTTGCTCCTTCTGGCTAACTACTCTTTGTTTCATTGTTTCTTCAAGCCAAGAATTGGCAATGGTGCCCTGCTGTGGCTAATAATGGAATGTTTCAACATTCCTCATTGGTTTCCTCTAACCTAGACCATACCTAGACCACTAGCTTATTCATTTATTCTGTCCTTAATTACCTCATTTGAAAATTTACCTGTTTTCTGCCAGGAAGCTAACACAGTCATTAGTCCCAGGACTACCAGTTACTCCTGGTAATATCCTGTATGACGGTTAATACTGAGCGTCAACTTGATTGGATTGAAGGATGCAAAGTATTGATCCTGGGTGTGTCTGTGAGGGTGTTGCCAAAGGAGATTAATATTTGAGTTAGTTGACTGGGAAAGGCAGACCCACCCTTAATCTGGGTGGTCACAATCTAATCAGCTGCCAGCGCAACTAGAATATAAGGCAGGCAGGAAAACATGAAAAGACTAGACTGGCCTAGACTCCCAACCTACATCTTTCTCCTGTGCTGGATGCCTCCTGCCCTCAATCATCAGACTCCAAGTTCTGAAGTTTTGGGACTTGGACGGGCTCACCTTGCTCTTCAGCTTGCAGACTGCCTATTGTGGGACCTTGTGATCATGTGAGTTTAATACTCCTTAATAAACTCCCCTTCATATGATATGTGTGTGTGTGTGTGTGTGTGTGTGTGTGTGCGTGTGTGTGTATCCTATTAGTTCTGTCTCTGTAGAGAACCCTGACTAATACATTGGGGCAAACACAGATATTTCAGGTTTGCACATAACTTGCTTACTAGGGGAAATGATTCACTAGTAATTCTTAAATATGAGGAAATAATTATAAAAATTTGTACTAAACTGACATTGGGAATTGGTAACACATTAGGAGATACACTGTGATGATCAAGACATTTAGTTTCTGTGGTGACAGTGGTATTACAAAACTTGTAGATTTCAGTAGGCTCCCATTTCAACCATATCCCAGGCAGTTTGCATCACTAATATTATGGATTTTGATGCATAGTAGACGAAGAGTTTCCATGGTTAAATAAGTTCAGAAGGGCTGCACCAAATTTAAACAGATTAAATTACTAGGCTATGGTTGAAAAACATCAAATTATAATTTTTTTTTTTTTTTTTTTTTTTTGAGACGGTGTCTTTGCTCTGTCACCCAGGCTGGGGTGCAGTGGCGCGAACTCGGCTCACTACAAGCTCCGCCTCCTGGGTTTACGCCATTCTCCAACCTCAGCCTCCCGAGTAGCTGGGACTACAGGCGCCCGCCACCTCGCCCGGCTAGTTTTTTTTGTACTTTTAGTAGACACGGGGTTTCACCGTGTTAGCCAGGATGGTCTCGATCTCCTGACCTTGTGATCCGCCCGTCTCGGCCTCCCAAAGTGCTGGGATTACAGGCGTGAGCCACCGCACCCGGCGAAAAACATCAAATTATAATTTTCAAAATATGTTTCAAACAAGTCTTACACAATTGTAGTACAACCTGAAGAATGTCTATTACTTTTAGTCAACTATACTGAACTTATTTCATAAACTTGTCAAAAATTTATTTAACTTTTGCATGAAGAAACCAGTGAAATGGTAAAGCTGATTGAACTAGTATTTCTGGAACTGAGTAATTTATAACCACTAGAAAATAAACATGGGAATGAAATTGTTAAATTACATATAAAACTAGTTAATACTCTATAAGTAATGAAACTGTAGCCATAATCTTTGAGGATATTTCTATCAGGAAAAATTATTTGCATAACTGTCACACAAAAATCTAGATGTTTACCTATAATTACAGAATACGAACTCTAATTAAGATTAAATTACTAAGACAAGCACAAATACATCTTCCTGAAAAGATGACTATGGTTTAGGTAGGCTTGTTAAACAATGCCCAAGGATGATATGAAAAGAATATACTCCCAGCTGGGCATGGTGACTCACACCTGTAATCCCAGCACTTTGGGAGGCCGAGGAGGGCAGATCACCTGAGGTCAGGAGTTCAAGACCAGCCTCGCCAACATGAGGAAACCCCATCTCTACTAAAAATACAAAAAAAAATTAGCTGGGTGTGGTAGTATGTGCCTGTACTCCCAGCCACTAAGGAATCTGAGGCAGGAGAATCACTTGAATCCAGGAAGTGGATGTTGCAGTGAGCCTATCACACCACTGTATTCCAGTCTGGGAAACAAAAGTGAAAACACCATAAAAAAGAAAAAGAAAAAAGAAAGACAGAAAGGAAGAGAGAAAGGAAGGAAGAAAGAGAAAGAAAGAAAGAGAAAGAAAGAAAGAAAGAAAGAAAGAAAGAAAGAAAGAAAGAAAGAAAGAAAGAAAGAAAGAAAAGAGAGAAAAGTACATAATGCCCTCTCTTTCCCTCCTTTCCAAAGTGTAAGGTTTTTTCCCCTTAACTATACTAAATGGCAACCGTCATTTTTATTTTGATATTTAATGCAGTGTGATTTGCCTTCTATTTTATATTCTCTGTAACTAGTGGCATATGGAGAGGGTTACTGGCATAAATGCATTATTGTTCACTATAAAGTAATAAATATGCTTTAGGGGAACAGTAATGGCTTCCAAAAATTTATATCAGCTCACATGCTTATTTAGGAATACTTTCTAATTCTCATAGTGAAAATTCACACACACACCTACAACAGATTTGTTTTAATTATTAAAGCCTCAGAGTTGTACGGTAAAGTAAAAAAGGTGTAAATTTTTATAAAATCCTCAATTCAGAGCCTCATATCTGAGATTCTGCATTCAAATGAGCCATTGAAAAATAAATTGGCTCTTAGGTGTCAAGAAGAACATTAGAAATTGCCTTTATGTGCCATTTTAGAGTTTCACCTGCTCACTAGGAAACAAAATGTCAGAAAATAATGAATCAACATTATACATATTGAAGTTGCAAGATGGGAAATAGGATTCAGATCAAAGGTCTCTGAGGGACAAAACTTACAAATAAATGAATTTTTGACATTGAAGGGTGCATTGTAGCCTATCCTTGAATTCCTATATATAGCCACTGGAGCTTGCTGAATACTCTCATGTTCCTAAATTTCCTTTGTTCTTCCAAACCTCTGAAAATTTCCTATAATAGAATTACATACTGTACAAACAAAGCTGATGATAATTCTATGGGTGTTGTATATTTTCTTCAATATGAACATAAATAGTAGTAAATAAATCATTACAAGTTTAGATTAACCCCAAAGATAACTCCTAAATCCTGGAGGTTTATGGTAATGTAAATGAATTACCAAATTCATGTAATAAGGGATGGTGAAATTTGAGAACCATGCTTCTCCGCTTCAGTGGCAAAGTTGCTCACCACATACAGCATACAAAATTTAAAGATTATCCAGTTACTGTTTTGGCAGAGACCCAGAATATAGCTATTCGAGATTTTTAGAAAGAATCCGTATTACTCAATTACGTTGCCCAACATGACATTTTTCCATCTATGTTTGCTAGTCTCTGAAGATAAATGTTAAGAGTCAGATTTTATATACATCGTTAGAAAAAGAAATTGTAAGAGAGGGATAATGCATGAAAGGGGATCTTTATGGCCAATAAATACATGAACCTGGATTTTATTCTAATACTCCACAAGACTTGACACTTAACAATGGATAAATCAATAGCACATGAAAAGCAATTAAAACCTAAGTGAACCCCAGCATAAGCTGGTATAGTACATATAATTCATGATTGCAAACAAGACAGAGAATGGTATCACGGTAATAGAATAAAGAAAAATACAAAAATGGAAAAATGTTGTCATTAAACTATACTGAAAACTGCCCGAGATGGCTTACATAGCATGACCTGCTGCACTCAGTGACAGTCAAAGTTTATGTTTTATGGGATTGCTACAGACCTGGCCTCACGTGCCAGGAGCTATTGAAAGTCAAATGATTTTAAAAATCCACAAACTTTTAAAATGCAAATAATTTATCCAATTAACTTTTGGTTCAATTTCTTTCCATAGTATTTTGAAATATGTTGAACTCTAATAAAACAAGGTTAAAATTAAAATAAACAAATCAAAAGATCTCTCGTCTGTTGGTCTTCAAATGCTGTGTTGCCTGTTCTTATCATGCCCATTTTAAAGATGAAAATGAAAAGTCTATGTCTATTTTTGTTTTGTAACTACAGTGACTTTCTTACTTATCTAGCAGTGCACAGCACATGACCCTAGTGCAGTCACCCCACACTGTCCATAGAGGATTGGTTCCAGGACCACCTTGTGGATACCAAAATCATTAATACCCAATATATTATATAAAACAGCATAGATTTGCATGTAACCTATGAACATCTTGTATACGTCAATCATCTCTAGGTTACTTATAATACCTAATATAATGTAAAAGTTATGTGAATAGTTTTTTATAGTATATTGCTTTTATATTTGTGTTTTCCTTATTGTATTTTATTTTTTCCAAATATTTTTGATATATCCATGGATGAATTTA
Source organism: Macaca fascicularis (assembly GCF_037993035.2). Lineage (NCBI taxonomy): Eukaryota > Metazoa > Chordata > Mammalia > Primates > Cercopithecidae > Macaca > Macaca fascicularis. Next base: position 43,401,281 of record NC_088379.1, read on the forward strand.
TGGATATGGAATCCACTCATAGAGAAGGCCAACTGTACTTAATGGCTTAAAGCAATAATCACGTATTGTTTCAAAGATTCTGAGGGTCAAGAATACTGGCACAACTTAGCCGAGCATTCCTAGTTAAGAAGGTATCATGAAGTTGAAGTCAATCTGTCAACTGTAGTGTGCTGACTGGGGTTTGACTTGACTGGAGTTTAAGGATTGCTTGCGAGAAGGTTCCCACATATTGTTATTATCAGGAGTCCTCAGTTCCTTGCTGACCATTTGCTAGAAGCCCTCAGTTCCTAACCATGTGGGTAGAGAGCCACAGAGATGCCTGAAAGTCCTCAAATTATGGCAGCTGGCTTCCAACAAAACAAATGACTTTAGAGAGAGAATATGAGAAAGTGAGAGAAGCTAAACTGGATTTTATAACTTAACCTCAAAAGTGCCATATTCTATTGATCTCACAGAACCACCTGGTTATAGTATGTGAGGGATTACCCAAAAGTGAATTTCAAGAGACTCGGGTAATTGGGGGCCATCCTAATTACTGACTACTACAGTGACAGGATCAAACAAATATTTTGCACTGAGAAAAAGGCATATCACAAATTGTGAACTAACCAATTATCCTAAATCCAGTAAGGATTTAAAAAGGAGAAATAATGTGGTCCATGTACTTGAACAATTAATCTATAAAGATATCAAATCACATGGTAAATGAGAGCTGAGTTAATTCTAAACTTTGCTGTTCTTCCTTCTTTGAAGTATAGAGGGCTAAAGTAAACTACACACACACACCCCCTCACACACACACTCATTATAAATATTTAGTTTGAAAAAGGTGTTCTACTGCTATTTCTAGGTATTCATATTGCATTTTACTTGGCAGAAATTAATTTCACAACAGATATCAAAATTTAAGGTGATTTTTATGAATAAATCAAATAACAATTTCAATGGCAAATCAATAAAAAATAGAAACATCTCAAAGTAAATAATATAAGCAGAAGAAATAATGCACACTCTCTCTCTCTCTCTCTCTCTCTCTCTCTCTCTCTCTCTCTCTCTCCCCCCCTACAAAACCATCTTCCCTGTAGCATGTCGAACAACGATCAGCTAAAGATGGTCATATTGTAATCTCTGGGAAATGGTCCGCTAAAGATGGTCGTGTTCTAATCTCTGGGACATATGAATCTGTTAAATTACATGGATAAAAGGAATTTAGGTTGCAGATAGAGTTAAGGTTATTAATCAGCTGACATTAAAGACATTATTCTGGATTATACATTTAGTCCCAATTTAATCTCAAGGATTCCTACAACTGGAAGAGGGTGGTGAAAGGAGTCAGAGTGATACTATATGAAAAGAGCTTGACCCACTGTTGCTGATTTTCAAGATGGAAGAAAGAGGCCGTGAGTCAGAAAGGTGGGAGCCCTCCACTAGCTAGAAAGACAAAGAAGTGACTCATATCCAGAACCTACAGAAAGGAATGCAGCCCTGCTAACACCTTCGCTTTATACTAGTGAGACCTACGTTGGATTTCTATCTTCTATAACTGTAAGCTAAATTTGTAGGTTTTATGCCATTCATTGTGGGGTAATTTATTACAGCAATAATAGAAAATTAACACACTCCTCCAAACAATAACCAACTAAATGCAAATAAAATGAGATCGCATTTTTATCAAGTTTGTAAAAATTTGAAAGACTAAAAATACTCATTGTTGAAAGAAATGTGGGGAAGGAAAACTTTATGTTCCCATGTTATAATATTTTCTTATGAGTATAATTTGATATACGGTTTGGGAATATGTGTATTTCAGTGAGAAGCTATAACCACAAAACATATAGTAGCTCCTGTTCCATCACGGTGTCTACAGGACAATATACAAAATGGCTGGTCTCACTACCTTTCCTCTTGTTTTCAAAAGGGGGAAAAATTCCTTGTAACACCAGCAGAACTTTCCACTCGCGCTTGAATTCCATTTACCTCACCCTCAGGAGGGCTTTGTACCTTCAGTTCTTTGCTGTCCTTCCTGTGCTATCATTCTCTCCCTCTACACTGATATCCTCATCCATGTCAACATCTTTTACAGTTTTGCCTGCCTGGCTTAAAAAATTCTTTTTTTTTTTACACTACTGTTGCTCTTTTCTTAGCTCAAACTTGCTTCTCCTCATCAAAACCCTTCACAAAATAATTTTCTAACCTGATATTTCAGCTTCTTTACCTCTCATTCACCATTTTAAAAAATTCATTTCTGGCCTGGCGCGGTGGCTCACGCCTGTAATCCCAGCACTTTGGGAGGCCGAGGCGGGCGGATCACGAGGTCAGGAGATCGAGACCATTCTGGCTAACACGGTGAAACCCCGTCTCTACTAAAAATACAAAAAACTAGGCGGGCGTGGTGGCAGCGCCTGTAGTCCCAGCTACTCGGGAGGCTGAGGCAGGAGAATGGCGTGAACCCGGGAGGCGGAGCTTGCAGTGAGCTGAGATCGCGCCACTGCACTCCAGCCTGGGCGACAGAGTGAGACTCCGTCTCAAAAAAAAAAAAAAAAAAAAAAATTCATTTCATTTTGAAGTTTTAAAATATAATAATTTAAAAATTATTTTATATATACATGTAATTTTATGTAAATATATGTATTTAAGCATAAATATAATCATATACTTGATTTATTTTCCCCCATAAGTGTTCTTTTCCTGGATTCTTTCCCCTTGTCTCCTTCATCCACATTAGCTCATTAAAAAAGAAAGCACAGCTGTGCCTGTGGGTCTATGTGCATGTGTGTTTCTGCAAGGTAAGTATCTACATACTTGTATGTCATATTATATACTCACAAGAAAATGGTTAAACCATGATAAATGACTTGAGGATTTCCTATAGATATTGCTGGGCAAGAAAAGAAAAATGAATAAAAATGTATTTAATATGACTCTGTTCTTTGTAAAATGGTGAAAAAATATGCATGCATGTATACATATATGTATATTCACAAAACATAAAACATATTATTTCACTGTTTATATGTATATATAGTTACACTGCATATATATAGTTACACTGCATATATAGTTACACTGTTTATATGTATATATAGTTACACTGCATACTTTATAGATAAATATATATTTGCTGTATTTGTTGTAGACTAAATTTCCAGGAATAGGATTGTTGTGATGGAAGGTATCGAAGATATGTGCATTTTTTTGTAGACATTTCTAGATTACTTCCTGAAGAGTCTATGATACTATATTTCCACTAGCAACATATGAGCCCTTTCCGACACATCACTTTCAAGAATAGGTGACATAGCACTTGTTGATTTTTACTAGTCTGATGGATACAAAGATTTATACAGCTATTTTTCCTTTTACATTTTCATGAGTGGGATGAACATTTTTTCTCACAGATTTATTTTTCAAATATTTATTGTTCCAAAGGGTTATTTAGTTTTATGTTTTGCACACTTTTATTTGTCAACTTGGTGCTTTGTCGATTATAAATATTAATACATTATCTTCTGTGTTATCTTTTTTCTAGCTTTATTGTCTAATGGTTTTGTAATTGACTCTTGTATACATTAAAAATTTTTATTATAGTTGAATGTATCTAACTTTACCTTTGTAGGATTAAGAGTAAACTTGTAATCTTAAAATTTAGAGATTTCAAATTTAGCTAAGGTTTCCCCTTCCCATAGCTAGCGGTACCATCATATTTTATGAAATGTCCTATTTATTTTCTTCCTGAATTGACCTATCAAGAATACCACATATTGTGTTCTCATAATTTCAAGAATTTATTTATAGATTCTTCATTCTATTCCTCTGTACTACTTGTTTATTTTGAGACACAGAGTAAATGATTTGATTGCATAGATTCGTTAGAACAGTATGATGTGGTGTTTAGTTAAATAAGTTCCCTTCTCACTACTCTTTTTTATTTCTTTCTTGGTTAGTCTCTGGTATTCTTCCATAGACATGTTGACATCATTTTATCATTCAGATCCCATTATTATGTCTTTTAGGATTGTAATTGGAATGGCAACACATTTCTTGTTACAGTAGAAAGAATTGATATTTTTGCTAGCTAAAGTCTTCTCATTCAGAATTTGTTATTTCTTCCTGTTGTCCATATTATATATACATTTACATATGTATGTATTATCCGAATATATATGATATATATATTTAGAAAGATACATATGAAAGAATAGTATCTTTCATAGAGTTCCTGGGCCATTTAATATTATCCAAAAGTGTTAATAGTTTTCAAGATTCTTATAGTTTTGTTGCTATTCAAATGGAATATTATTTCATGTTTTCATTTTAGATACTTTTTAACTGAATAGAGAGAGAGAGAGAGACTATTGGTTTATGAATATTTATATTGAATCTAGTCACTAACCAAGGTCTCATTAATTTTTATTGTTTTATTTCTCGTTTCTATCACTCAAGTTTTTTATGCATATTATTAGCAAAAAAAAAAAAAAAGAGAGAGAAAAAATGTTGCTATTGCAATTTTTCTGGTGATTATAACAGGGATTTACTATTTTAAGTAATAAAATGCCTTACTGCATTTTGTAAAATATCTTAGTAAGCAGTAAGTAATAATGAGATATCTCTGCCAAGTTTCTGGCTTTATTTTGCATGGCTTTTGAATTTCAATAGTTAGCACAGTATTTGCTATTGATTTGGGATAAAAATCAATTATTATATTTATTTGAGAAATGTTTATTATGATTAAATTTTACAGGTATGACTACATTTTGTGTTGCCTTTTCAAAAGTATCTGATATCATTTTTTTAATTTGCTTATATTTTTTATTATATGTTACTTCCTGATACTAAACTGTCCTTGTTTCCTAGATTAAAGCCTTATTTTCTCATAGCATTATTCTTCTAACATCTTGCTGAATTCCTTTTAGTGAGATTGTAATTATAGTTTTTGCATTCCTATGTTTTGAAGAGTTTCTTAACTATCCTTCATTGAGTTTTGTTGTTTCAAATTGTTTCAAATTATTTATCTATCACTACAATCCTATAAATTAGTATATAGATTTTCTTTTTTGAGCTACTTCTAATCAAGTTTCGTTAATGCTGTCTGGCAGTTTTATCTCTTATGGCCAAGAGTTATTTAAGTAATATTAGAATTAGTGGATCTTTGGTCTTGATGTTATTTTTACTGATAGGACTTCAATAGATTGTTTTTAAAGATAAATAGTCTAACTAGGTATTTGGTTTATTTAAGGTTAATTTGGTTAACTTATTTCTTTCAGAAAATTATCCATTTCCTTGGCAATCATTCATTCATTTTTCTCTCACCAAAAAAATTGCATGTGGAATTATCTTATAATTATTTTAGTCACACCAATATATCTTGCTTTTTGTTTTCTAAGCGTGTTTATTTTTGCCTTAATCTTTTATATTTTAATCAGGCTTATGCTTTTTAAAAGTGTATTTATCAATTTAATCTCCTGGTGTTTAAATTTCTTTATCCTTCCCATGATTTCTGCTTGCTCTCCAGTTCATTATTATCAATTTATGTAATTGGTTGACAACTGAACAATAATTAATCAATTCCTTCATCAAGATGATGAAGAATTTTAACATAACAAAGCACTCACATGCTTTAAAGTAGGAGGGAGAATGATGAATGAGAGAAAGCAAGCTGTGATGAGTGGTATAGACAGTGCATTGGGTGGTGGAATGAGATGAAGGTAGGTGAGATGTAGCAAAGCCAGACTATGCAAATACATATAAATTATCAAGGGTATTTACTTCATGCTAATAGCAAGGGGAAATCTATTATAGATTTCAAGCAGAAAATGGCATGATCCTATTTGTGTTTCAAAAATATTTTTATTGATATGTGGGGTATAGTTTTAACCTGTTGCAAGACTTCATGAAAGTATAAGACTTCCTGGAAAACAGCCAAAATGTGATGATTTAACTAGTATGAAAGCTATAAAAATAGAAAGGAGGTAATAGTTTGAAAGTTATACAAGAGTGAAATAAATACCACATATTTTGTGTGCATATTTAGTTTAATAGAGAGAGGGATTCCAATAACAACTTTGCAATCTCTGGTTTTTGTGAAAGGATAGTGGTGGCTTCATTCTTGGAGAACAAAGAGCTGGAAAACAAGGACAGAGAAGGAGTATCACTCACTGTTTATGATCATGTTGAGTTTCCAATCCCCTAATTATAATCAAATAGAAAAAAGTAAGTAAAGCAGTTTCACATATGGATTTGGGTCTCAAAGAAAAAGTCTAGCTTGGAAATACACATTTGTAAAACATTATCACTAATGTCATCAGTATGTGTAATAATGAATAGTCAAAATTAGATTGACAATTAATAGGAAATCAGTCAAATAAAAGATGGTCATTTATGGAAACCATTTAGAATTATGATGAAATCTGCATTTAACAACAAATTACTTTGCTGATATATTATTATCATTTGAAATAGTAAATTATGGAATAGTATGGTCTGAAGTTTTGTAATAATTCCTTATTTATAAATATTAGTTTTTAAATGTATATACAGAATTAAATTTACTTGTAAGCCTTAATTAGCATTATTTCAATGACGAAGTATGATTATACTTCTTTGTATAATTAAGGTTCCTTCAAGGATTAGAAAAGTTGATTGCATTGGTTCAGACTCTCCTTGCAACTTAACTATATTAAATTTCCAGCTTGACCAATGGAGGCAGTATATTCTGTACTAAATGCATTAGCATTAATTTTTCAATTTGACTCTGCTATCTACTCACTCTACAGTTATGTCATTCTTCTTAATTTCTATAAACTTTCATTTTTTTTTTCATTTGTGGACTAAGGATTAACTAACTTTAAAATACAGTAAAATATTGGGACATTTAGAATGTGATAGATAATCCCAAAACCAGAATAAACGTGACAGTGTTTTATTCTATAGAAATGGAAACTGAACTTTAACAGAAACTTAACACTAGTAAGTGATGAGACTGGAACTTGAATACAAGTCTCCTAAATCTTGTCTGGCACAGTGGCTGCTTTCTGAAGCTAATCAAAGTGATACCCCAGGTCCTCTCACCTTCACTGGCCCCATCCAAAGCCCTGGGAGTGGTCAAGCATTGTGTCCACATAATAGTGTTATTTATAGATTTTGCAAAAGTATCTTAACTGCAATCATTTTATAATGCTGGATTTTTTTTTTCAACTTTAACTATCACTCCATTACATTTTCCATGATGTTAGGTGTCAAGTGTCTTTGGAATAGTCAGGGACATTTTTGGCGATCAGCTATGGGGTCATTGAGTTGGAATTACATTTAGTTGGGCTCCAGAAATACATCGATATGATGTGCAGTCCCCTATATGAGTAGTTACTGTGGCAATTTGGAAGCAGGAATGGCTTCAGAGAGTAAACTAATGACTTCTTTTTTTATTCATACAAAACCTGTCTAGTATTCTTTGTTCTACACTATGTTAAAAATACCTTCAGTGAGGTCCTTCTCCTTATCTGTATTTAAATCTAACAAATTAGATATAGAAAACAATCATATTCGATAACCCTGTTTTTACCTTACTATCCTAAGCATTATGGCTACAAAGAGGAATTCAACAAGGTTTCTTCCTTTAAGAGATCCAAATCTGAGAGAAAGAGATTTTAAAATAAAATAAAGCAATATAACATGATGGATGCTCCAATTGTGATGATATGATCAAAAGTCTATAGGAGCAATATAAAAGGAAGCAGCAAATCTGGCCCAAAAGTTGTGGACAATTCAGAGTGAATGTCATATAAATTGAGGCAGAATAGGAGCAGAAGCCATTTAAGACAGAAAACAATATTACCCAAGGCATGAAAGAATTATAAATAGGTACTTTAAACACAGTTTAGGGAAATGGCCGAAAGTTTATAGATTTCTTTCCTGAATTAGCTGGTTTATTTTTATTTGTGGTATGTACTAGACCAGATATTGATTCATTATACAATTATGATAAAATCTATTTCATGATCAACAGAATATTTAAGGTACTTGCATCTCTTTAAAAGAGAAATAGGAAGTATATATACAGTACAGGGAGGGGAAAATAAGCTTGTTTTTCTGAACTGTTTCAGTTCAATAATAAAAGGCAATCTCAATACCTGTCTTTGGAGAATCAACCTCTCTAGAAAAAAAGACTATTGTTTCCTGTACCATTGAAATATAATTTCCAGTTTTCAGGAAACTCAATTGAAATAACTGTAGATTATTTGCTTGGCTAATCAAGAAACATCATACTGAAACAATTTTATGTATTTATTTTGTAACATAAACCAACACGATGTACTTTGCAAATTATATTATGATTTAATTTTAGAAAATCATATTATCTCTTAATAATGAATTTTGTCATCTGCTTATGTCAAACTTGGAAGCAGACTAGTATTAAAGGTCATATGTTTAAAGTATTTGAAAACCAAGTCATTTGAAAATGATTTTATCTTCATTTATGATTGTCATAATTGTATACAATTGATGTTTCTGCATCAATTGCATAATTGTAAACAAGTGATATATTTCTATATTTCATTTGAAATACGTCATCTTTCTATTCTCTAAGTAAATCTTGCAATACAAAATTCTTCTTCCATGTCTGTCTATGATGAGATATCAGAAATAGTGATTATGAACATGAAAATTGTTTCTTCTAAATCTTGAGCTTCTAAGCATCGTCAGATTTTCAGTGGCATTACAACAAACATACCACTTGAATTGCATTTTTTATATATATTTACTTTTTATGTTGACTTTGTAGCCTTATTTTATGTCAAAACCATTTCATCTATATAAATCTGAATTCTATACCATCATAAATGCTGTAGCTTTTCACAGCAGTGCACTTCTGAGTATTCTATAATTGTTGAAATAGTTACTTTACAAATTAAATGTATGATATGGTAACTTTAGGTGACTCATGAATGAATTCATGCAAAATTATTTTAAATTCAAAGTGCCGGTGATTTTTGAAATCCATTTTGGAGATATAATGCACTATAAAATTGTAAGATAGAGAATCAAGTGTTTCTGCTCTAAAAACTTCCTTAAACATTGTCACATAAGCTGAACATTAAATCACCAAATTTATTGGGCTCTGTTAATATGGTAGAGAACTGATATTGAAGTAGATACAGTCACCATACTGTGGTAGACAATGAATCCAGGCATATTTATTTTTCCAAGTTAAATTTAATTTCTTTTTCATTTTTTATTTTCTTATATTATTGAACTATATTTTTTTCTTTTCTTTCTTTCTTTTTTTTTTTTTTTTTTTTTTTTTTTTGAGACGGTGTCTCGCTCTGTCCCCAGGCTGGAGTGCAGTGGCGCGATCTCGGCTCACTGCAAGCTCCGCCTCCTGGGTTCACGTCATTCTCCTGCCTCAGCCTCCCGAGTAGCCGGGACTACAGGCGCCCGCCACCATGCCCGGCTAATTTTTTGTATTTTTAGTAGAGACAGGGTTTCACCGTGTTAGCCAGAATGGTCTCGATCTCCTGACCTCGTGATCCACCCTCCTCAGCCTCCCAAAGTGCTGAGATCACAGGCGTGAGCCACCGCGCCAGCCAGAACTATATTTCTTATATAATATAACTACAGTGAATTTTTTCATGCTATTAAAACATTAGGCTGAATTAAGTAAAACACATTTTTCCCCAAATAATTTTTAAGATAAAAATATGAGCCTGGTGCAGTGGCACACGCCTGTAATCCCAGCGGTTTGGGAGGCTGAGGTGAGTGGATCACCTGAGGTCAGAAGTTTGAGACGAGCTTGACCAACATGGTGAAACCCCATCTCTACTAAAATTACAAAAATTAGCCAGGTGTGGTGGTGCATACCTGTAGTCCCAGCTACTCGGGAGGCTGAGGCAGGAGAAGCACTTGAACCCGGGAGGTGGAGGTTGCAGTGAGCCGTGATTGGTTCAGTATTATCCTGGATATGCCTGTGAGGGTGTATTAGTTCATTCTTTGGCTGCAATGAAGAAATACTCAATACTGGGTAATTTATAAAGAAAAGAGGTATAATTGACTCACAGTTCTGTAAGGCTGGGGAGGCCTCGGGAAACTTACAATCATGGCACAAGGCACCTCTTCACAGGGTGGCAGGAGAGAGAATGAGTGCCAGCAGGAGAAGTGCCAGACACTTATAAAACCATCAGATCTCGTGGAACTCACTCACTCTTAGGAGAACAGCATGGTGGGAAATCGCCCCCTGATCTGATCACCCCCACCTAATCCTGCCCTTGACATGTGGGGATTACAATTCAAGATGAAAGTTTGGATGGGGACACAGCCAAACCACATCAGAGGGTATTGCTGGGTGAGATCACATTGGAATCAGTAGACTGAATAAAGAAAATTGCCTTTCCTAATGTAGGTGGGCCTCATTCAACCAACTGAAGGTCTGAGTAGAACAAAAAGGCAAAGTGAAAGAGAATTTGCCCTCTCTGCCTCACTACAGAGCTGGAACATCAGTCCTCTACCTTCAGACTAGGACTCAGACTAAAACAGTATCAACTCTCCTAGTTTTCAAGTGTTCAAACTCAGACTGGACCTATGCCATTGGCTCTCCTGTGTCTCCATTTTGCCAACTGGAGATCCTGGGATTCTGGGAGAGATGAGATTTTGTGTAACGTGTCCTAGCTTCCTTGGATTTGGGGCTTAACAGTACATGGAAATAAATCTTGTATTTGCTTCCCTTTATCTTTTCTGTATGCTTATTTCTCAGAAGCCTTACCTAATAAACTGTCTAGTCCAGTTCAGAAAAGTTTATTTATATTTCAGTTGAGCACCATTGGTGCAATTATTAGTTAACTTTAAAAAAATCATAAGCTATAAGTTTAGAAAAAGGAAAGGAGACCATTTCTTACAAAGGGCTACAGCCTGCATAGTGGCCATTCCACAGGTTGGAAATCATGCCTTCAGCCAAGACCAGAGACACAGTCCTTTGGAGGAGAAGGTGTTAGGGTAGAAGCTATATGCTGAAAAGGTTGGCCAAACATGCATATTCAATAGGGTACAGGAGGAGCTATGTATAATCATGAAGGTGGTCCTGACACAGCTTATTGAACAAACCTGCATGAAACATATGACCTCTGTTCATTTTAGGTTGGAGACTCAGCTCTTATATGTATTAGGCCTTATATTTCAAAAGTTTTTTTTTTTTTTTTTTTTTTTTTTTTAGGACACAAAGACATGCAAGTTCATAGCCTGTGTAAATCAGCCAGCACTAGTCCATGGTTGATGGTCTCCTTTCCAGGGCAAAGTTATTAACATCAATCTCTTATCCAACCAGAGCTGTAGTTATGGCTGGTAGAACAGGGATTTCGTTAGTCAGTGTCTGCCAGTGGATGTGCTGCAGTTGTTTCAATATTGCTTATCTTGAGGCCAGTCCTTGTTTTGCTGTTAGAACAAAAAAAGAAAAATATTGTGGCAGTTACAACATATTCTTTAAGTGTAGGAGTAGGTGACTTAACTCTTGCCTGTCATGGCCTTAGGTCCTATTTATAATTTGGCATCTTATTGTTACAAAGAGTCTGCTTTGTCAGTCTTATAATTTCTATTTTAACAGTAAAGCTGGTCACTTGTTTTGTCTAAACCATAAAAGGGAGAGGGTATGACGAGGCATGTCTGACCCCCTGTCCTGTTATGGCCAAAAACTCCTCAGTTTAAAGGTTTTTTTCTGGGGTTGCCTTGGCCAAGAGGGTGCCCATTTAGTCAGTGGGTAGGTGGGGGACAGTCTTAGATTTTATGTTTAATTTGCATGCTACTGTAAGTGAATAAATCATGGAATTTTAAGAATACTGTGTATGTATAAGCCTAAGTCTCACAAAAGAAGACAATTCACTCCAGATGATTTAAATTAAAAAGATCTAGCAGAACATGTCATTTCTGCCCACATTCCACTGGTCAAGTCAGGTTACACAGCAAAAACCTGAAATGAATAGTGTCTGAAAATATACTCTACCATTGGGGAAATGTGTCAAGGGTAAAGAGAAAAATATAAATAAAGATGCAAATGACTACAAACAGTTTCCACCTATTTTTCCTATGTGCAATTATAAACAAGTTAATGACTTGTAAATACGAGCTGATACCTCTTGCCAAGAGTTTCTTTCTGGCACATGTACCGAGAATTGAAACCGCTTGACTGTCATATGTATATTTAAACATCACAAAGTAGTGTTGACTTGTTTTCCAGAATGGTTTTACCAATATACATCTTTTATGTCTGCCTGGAGTTTTTGTCAAACATCAGGGCAAAAATGACATGCTATTTCTTATCTTACTTGAATTTTCCACGCGTATGTATTCAGGTTGATCATTTTTTTCAAATACATATTGCCCTTTTGACAAATTGATTGAAAATAAAATATGCTAGAAAGTAAAGGAGTTTTTTCAAAGAATGAAAAAATTAAGATTTTAGTAAGCAATTTTAAACAGCTGACTTTATTGTTGGTATCTAGTTTTACACATTTGTAAACAATCAAACCCTGCCTAATGGTAAAACAGTGAAGGCTCTGAGTAATTCGGCTATATTATTCTCGAGGAAAAAAAAAAAATCAGGTACAGAGTTTGCTTATTGCCTGGCAGTATTTAATACATCATCCCTCATTGATTCATCCCCAAAATACTCATTGAGCTCCCACTATGTGCCCATCAAATTCTAACTGCTAAAAAACAGCAGTGAACAAGTAAATAACACAACCAAGCAGCATAACTTAAAACAACATAGATTTTAACATATAGCATGTAGAGGTGATAGCTATTCTGGAAAAAAATATTAAAAATGGAGATAAGGATTTGGGGGGTAGAGATGGGAGTAGAGACTCACAAATTAAACAGAATGTCAGTGACAGCCTGATGACTTCAATGAAACCCTTGAAGAAGGTGCAAGGGTGAACAATTTGAAGATATGAAGAAAGAACTTTGCAAAAGTAGAAACAGTGCGAGGACCCTGAGGTGTAAAAGTACCTGGTGTGGTCAAAGAATAGTAGGGTTGGAGCACAGGAATAGAAGAGAAGAACTGTAGATGATGAGATTAAGGATATAATGATGATTAGATTCCAGTAAAGTGTTTAATCTGGGTCATACTCATAGACTGAGTGAGATGGGAAGACTTTGGAACATTTTCAGCAAAGGAGTGAACTTACTTGATGCAAATGTTAACAGCATCTTTCTGACTGTTGAGACAGAGTATAGAATTACAAGAGTAGAAGCAAAAAGACCAATTAGAATCATATTATGATAATGCAGGCATGTGATGAAGATGGTATGGACTAGTGGCAGCAGTGGTAGTGGTGAGGAGTTGTCAAATAATAAAAACATTCCGCAGGGAAAGCCAACCTGATTTTCTAATGGCTTCAATATAAGGCATGATAAGTGTGAAGAAGCTAAAGTATAATTCTATGTGTTTCTGCCTGAGCAAATACAGTAACAGAATTGTCTATAATGAATAAACGAAATGTTGAAGGAGAAGTACATTTAGGTAGAGATATTAGGAGTTTGTTTTTAGGTATTATAATTAAAGTATCTGTTGGATATTTAGATGACGATACAGTCAACAGTTGGTTACATGCATTTGAATTTTAGGGCACCATCCAGGATTGAGTTAAATAGAAAAGGGTTTCAAGGACTCTACCATGAAGCATTTTAAGAGGTTCAGAAGAGGAACTGAGAAAGAAAATAGGGATGCAATAGCCAGTGAGATAATGGGTCATTCATTAAATTTTACCGAGACTTTTTAAGATTGTTGAAAGGCCAGGTAGTGATGTCATGGTTAAAATAATCTAATTTCCAGTTGCTTTGAAAATCAGTGGATTTTGTTTATTCTAAGGGTCCAGAAAACTCTCTCCCTGCTTTTAGACAACTTTATCCTACCTAAATATGCATTATACTTGCATCTCTTGTACTTCATTCTTCTCTTCCACTTCCTCTGTCACTACTCAGTAGAGTGATGCCTTTCTGTTTTTGTTTATTATGCCTTTTTCCAGCTCTGACAAATTCTTTCAAAAAGTTATTCATTTGTTCTTATCACAAGGTAGCCAAGGTTAATAACGTCTTTAAAGCAATTCTAGAGTGCTTTTTATTTACACATGCACATGCACACTACAGCAGCACGCATTTAATTCCATACCTTATTTTTAATCTACTAGTTTAGGTTTCCTAAAGACAATTTGCCTCTCTAGTATGATAGAAAGCACCACTGCTTTGCTTTGCCTTAAAGTATAGTAACGTTACTTTGAATTTAATGAAATCTCTTTGCCTCACAGCTCACCCATGGCCTGCACATGAGTTTCACTTGTGTAATTTTAGTGTGTGGCCCTTTCACAATTTATTATATAGAGAAATGGCCTTGAGTTCCTGTTTACTATTACTGTTTAGCCCTGAGAGCTGACAATATGATGACCATTTGTTCACCTTCAATCTCCAATCGTTCTCCCATTTTATTTCCCTCCACAACGCTACTCTTATACTCAATATTCAAACATATTTTTGTGAGGGATACCCCATTATTAAAGTCTAAAATTAGTAAAGTAGAGGTGAAAGTGTATTTTCAGTAATTTTTATATAAATTTTTAAAAATACTTGCATACATATCATGTTATTGCTTAGATATATAAGTGGACCAAGATTTCTCAGTCTTTTGGCCCAGGGAAATAAACATATTCATTTATTTTCCTCAGTCACTTATTACAAGATTCTATGAGACTAGAATTTTTATCAGAAAATAATCTGTTACCTGAATTTGAGAGAATCATGATCAGTTACCTTGTGCTCTCTTTTTTTCCCTAAGTTTTAATTCAAGGATAACGATCAAAGTGCAGGTGGTTTCATGTAGATTAATGATCATTCAGGAGAAATCCGTGTCCCTGGGACAAATGTCTAATCATTAATCCTATAGAAATGTAAAGTACATAAGGCATTATCATCACCATCAACTGGCAATTCATTTTTCGTTCAAGTAATTGCTTACTTTATTTCAAGTTGATGAAAGGTCTAAGGTGGACATTTTGTAGGCAGACGAGCTCTATTAATTTCCTAACCAAAGAAATATCACATAAGAAAAAAAATCCTGAGCAGTGAGTTGTATAAATTTGACTCAAATGAAAGGAGTTTTAAATTCAGGTAAGCACACTGTTGAGGAGAGCATGTTAAATGTTCTCCTTTGCCTGCCAGTCTTGTATGTTTGGGCCACTGCTTATTTTTTAATGAATGTGTTGTTAGTCAAAAAATATTTTGATTCTTTATTAGATTTTATCGGGCTAACTATATCTAATTATAATGCCCTGAAATGGCCAATTTATTTTGGGAATAAGCTTAAGTCGACTTCACAAGGAATAGGCCCTTTTTCTGGGTGGGTGGTCAGTTGCTGTCCTGAAATTAGAATTGAAATCAAACTTTCACATCGCAACACAAATACTTTCAAATAAAAATATAAGGGTACATGTGGAAAATCACTCCATGCTTTCTTTTGTCCATTATATGCATCTACTGAACACCTAGCAAGTTCTAGGCACTCTTCTAGACACAGGGAAGATGGCTGTGAAAAAGAAAGTCGCTCATGTCCTCCAGTGTCTACGTCATTATGAAAAACAATGGCTTAAATAATACACACATTAATAACGTAGAAAACACTGCAAGGTTCTGGA
Organism: Macaca fascicularis; assembly: GCF_037993035.2. NCBI lineage: Eukaryota > Metazoa > Chordata > Mammalia > Primates > Cercopithecidae > Macaca > Macaca fascicularis. Next base: position 43,416,949 of record NC_088379.1, read on the forward strand.
TATTAGCCCTTTGTCAGATGGGTAGATTGTAAAAATTTTCTCCTATTCTGTAGGTTGCCTGTTACAAAAAAAAAATCAAACACCACCATCAAAAAACGGGCAAAGGATATGAACAGACACTTCTCAAAAGAAGATGTTTATGCAGCCAACAGACACATGAAAAAATGCTCATCATCACTGGTCATCAGAGAAATGCAAATCAAAACCACAATGAGATACCATCTCACACCAATTAGAATGGTGATCATTAAAAAGTCAGGAAACAACAAGTGCTGGAGAGAATGTGGAGAAATAGGAACACTTTTACACTGTTGGTGGGACTGTAAACTAGGCCAACCATTGTGGAAGACAGTGTGATGATTCCTCAAGGATCTAGAACTAGAAATACCATATGACCCAGCCATCCCATTACTGGGTATATACCCAAAGGATTATAAATCATGCTGCTATAAAGCCACATGCACACGTGTGTTTACTGTGGCACTAATCACAATAGCAAAGACTTGGAACCAACCCAAATGTCCATCAATGACAGACTGGATTAAGAAAATGTGGCCCATATACACCATGGAATACTATGCAGTCATAAAAAAGGATGAATTCTTGTCCTTTGTAGGGACTTGGATGAAGCTGGAATCCATCATTATGAGCAAACTGTCACAAGGACAGAACACCAAACACCACATGTTCTCACTTACAGGTGGGAATTGAACAATGAGAACACTTGTACACAGGAAGGGGAACATCACACACCAGGGCCTGCCATGGAGTGGGGGGAGGGGGGAGGGATAGCATTAGGAGATATATCTAATGTAAATGACAAGTTAATGGGTGCAGCACACCAACCTGGCACATGTATACATATGTAACAAACCTGCATGTTGTGCACATGTACCCTAGAAATTAAAGTATAATTTAAAAAAAGAAAAAAAGAGAACACTGCAAGGGATTGAAAAGTTCTATGTGTGAAGTCAAAGTGCTTGTATAAAACTAAATCAGGAAGTGACTTCTGGTGGAGTGCAATCCTAGATAGGTAGATGAGAGAGGGTTTTCTGAGATGACATTTGAGTACTCCTAAAGGATGTGAATGAGCAGGCCATGTAAAGGTATGAAGTAGAAGATTGCAGGAAGATGGAGCAGCAAGTACAAAAGTCCTAAGATAATAAAGTATTTGGCATAGTCAATAAAAAATGTTAGCCAGTTGGAGCAGAGTAAGCAAAGGGAGCGTGTTGGAGATGACTTTGGATGGACACAGTGGGGAAAATTATTTAAATCCTTGGACACCACAGTAAGAGTTTGATTCTTCTTCTGAGTCTTATGGGGAGCTATTGGAGAGTTTTCTGTAGGGTACAACAGAAAATTTTTTTAAAAAAGACTTCTCTGGCTGCTGACAAAGATTGTCTCCTTGTCTAAACTCGTCAGGTTCCTTTGAGTCTTCTTCTTGACTAAGCCTCAACCTTGGCCTATTAAACTACAAACTCTCAGTACAAATGATTTTGTCCACACCTTGCCTCCCCCAACCCACACACACATACACACACTAAGAGATGTGAACAAACACAAGCACAGTTTCTGATAGTTCAAGGTATGTCCTTAGGAAGGCAAAGTGAGCTCCCTTAAGCACCCTGCGGGAAAACTAAGTTTGCTAAAAGAATATAAAGTTTGTTCCAGCTAATACCTGAACACAGGGTCCTTGTCTCAGTGTCTGTGGAAGAGCAGCAGCCTAACTCTACAATAAAGAGCCAGTTCGCAAACGTACACGGCCTAATCACATTGGTGAACCCCTGCTTTTTGCTTTTTAAAAATTCCCATTTTTGGCTGGGCGTGGTGGCACCAGCCTATAATCCCAGCACTTTGGGAGGCTGAGGCGGGCGGATCACAGGTCAGGAGATGGACACCATCCTGGCTAACATGGTGAAACCCCATCTCTACTAAAAATACAAAACAGTAGCCGGGCGTGGTGGCAGGTGCCTGTAGTCCCAGCTACTCAGGAAGCTTAGGCAGGAGAATCACTTGAACCCGGGAGGCAGAGGTTACAGTGAGCCAAGATTGCACCACTGCACTCTACCCTGAGTGACAGAGCAAGACTCCATCCCAAAAATAAATAAATAAATAAATAAATAAATAAATAAATAAATAAAAAAAAATAAAATAAAAAATAAGAATCCCATTTTCCTGACACTGCTCAAGCCCCAGCAGAGACATTGGTGTTGCTGCTCCCTATTTCCTCATTTTCCCTTTAAAATGTCTAGTCATTTTTGCACAAATCCAAGTTGAGTTCAGCTTATGGTGTACTCTCTTCCCTGTTGCAACAGTAATTACTGCATAAATCTATCCTTACCACCTTAGTGTCTGGCTCTGTTTATCTTTGACATTGCTTGAAGGACAAAATAACTGTAAGCAAGTAAGCATTGAATTAGACACAAGAAGCTAATGAGGTAGTCTAAGAAAGACTAATAAAAGTTGTAATAGTACAAGTGGTGGAAAGTCTCCAGATCCTGATGTATTTTGAAGAAAACATGGACAGAATTTGATGACGTATTGGATAAGAAAAAATTTTGTGCTTTTAATTTTTACCTATTTTTATTGTCCATAGAATTTTTGCACTGAGTAGAAAATATTATTTTTAATTTTACTGAAGTCTAATTTACATTACTTTTTTTTTTTTTTTGAGACAGAATCTCACTCCGTTGCCAGGCTGGAGGGCAGTGGCACGATGTCAGCTCACTGCAACCTCCGACTCCCTGGTTCAAGCGATTCTCCTGCCTCAGCCTCCAGAGTAGCTGAGATTGCAGGCATTTACCACCACGCCCAGCTAATTTTTGTATTTTTGTATTTTTGGTAGAGATGGGGTTTCACCATGGTGGCCAGGATGGTCTCGATCTCCTGACCTCATGATCTGCCCACTTCAGCCTCCCAAAGTGCTGGGATTACAGGCGTGAGCCACCATGACCGGCTTACATGACATTTTAATAAATAAATTTATAACCCACATCCTATTTTTTCTTAAGATGGAGTCTCACTCTGTTGCACAGGCTGGAGTGCGGTGGCGTGGTCTAGGGGCTCACTGCAACCTCCGCCTCCCCGGTGCAAGTGATTCTTCTGCCTCAGACTCCAGATTAGCTAGGACTACAGGCGCCCACCACTGAGCCCTGCTAATATTTTTGTATTTTTTGTAGAGACAGTGGTTTTACCATGTTGGCCAGGGTGGTCTCAAACTCCTTACCTCAAGGAATCCGCCTGCCTTGACCTCTCAAACTGCTGGGATTACAGGCATCAACCATTGCGCCCAGCCTTGTAACCCACATTCTTTGCAACATTTCTATCACCCTTGAATGTTCCCTTGTGCTCCTTGTCTTCCCCAGCTCCCACCCCAAACAAGTAGACAACCACTTTTCTAATTTCTTTCACTATTTATTAGGATTACTTCTAGAACTTCATATGAATTGAATCATAAAGTAGATACTCTTGTACATGTTTTCTTTCATTGAGCATAATGCTTTTGAGATTCATCCATGCTGTTTTATGTTTTAGTAGTATATTTGATTTTATTGCTGAGTGTTCTAGACTAAATATTCATTTCCCTCCAAAGGGCATATGTTGTGGATTTACACCCCAGAGTCATGGGATTAGGAAGCAGGACCTTTGCAAAGGAATTAGGTTTAAATAAAGTCGTTGAGGTTGAGCCCCCATGATGGGATTAGTAACCTTATAGGAGAAAGAAACCTCAGAGCTTCCTCTTTCTTCCATGTAAAAATACAGCAAGAAGGCAGACATCTTCAAGCCAGGAAGAGGACCCTCTGAAAACTCAACCATGCTGCCACCCTGATCTTCAGCTTTCCAGACTGGAGAACTGGGATAAATACAATCTCTGTTGTTGTAAGCCAGCCAGTCTATGGCATTTTGTTATAGCAGCCTGAACTAAGATGCTGGATCTAACTACATTGTATGGATTTAACACAACGTAATGTGTTTATCCATTCTTTCTTTGATGAACATTTAAATTGTTTCTATTATGGGCTTATTATGAATAAAGATGTTATATATACTTTGTATAAGTCTTTTCTTGGACATGTTTTAATTTTTCCTTTGTAAATATATAGACGTGGAGTTGTCAGGTCATAGGGCAAACATACATTTAACTATATGAGAAACTACCAGAATTATTTCCTAAGTGGTTGTTTTGTCACTCACCGGCAGTGTATGAGAGTTTCAGTTGTTTCACATACACAGACACCTGATATTGCCAGGTCTTTGAATTTTAGTCATTCTTTTAGGTGAGAAGGAGTATCTTATTGTGGTTTTAATTTGCATGCTAGTGACGACTAATGTTGAACATTTTTTTTCATGTGCTTTGAGTAATTTATATTCCTTCATTTGTGCCCACTTACATCTGTTGCATGTTTACTCAGTTGTTGTCTTTTTATAATTGAATTGTGGATTATTTACATATTCAAAATAAAATCTTCAATCACATATACATACTCTAGCCCAAGGATCCCCAACCCCCAGGTCCACAGACTGGAACTGGTTCGTGGCATGTTAGGAGCTGGACCGCACAGCAGGTGGTGAGCCACGGGCTAGCAAGCATTACCACCTGGGCTCTGCCTCCTATCAGATCGGTGGTGGCATTAGATGCTCATACGAGAGTGTACACTGTTGTGAACTGCACATGTGAGGGATGTAGGTGGCGTGCTCCTTATGAGAATCTAATGCCTGAAGATCTGAAGTGGAACAGTTTCATCCCTTAACCATCCCTCCCCCACTATTGCTCTCCATGGAAAAAGTACATTTCACAAAACTGGTCACTAGTGCCAAAAAGTTTGAAGACTGCTGCTCTAGCCCATATTCTGTCAAAAAAAACTTTACCCACTCCAAGTTAATTAAGATATTCTCTTCTTTTCCCCTAGAAGATTATTTCTTTTAACTTTTACATTTAGGTGTATGACCCATCTCAATTTAATTTTTGTGTTTGATATGAAGTCTGGTCTAGTTTTATGTTTTATAGATATCCAATTTTTCTGTGCCATCTGTTCAAAGGACTTTCTTATTCTCATTAAATCACTTTAACAACCTTTGCCAAAAGTTAATTGATTATGTAATTAGGGGTTTATTGCTGCATTCTCTGCTTTCTCTCATTGATCCATTTGTCTACCTTTAAGCCAATGCAACAGGGCTTACTATAGGGTTATGGTAATCCTGAAATAAATAGTGTAAATTCTCCGAGCAATCTTTTGCAAGTTTATCATCTAGTCACTTATTTCTTCTTCTGTCTCCTCCACAACTAAAGCTCTTGAACTTCTGTCCCCCATGGGAGGAATATTTGAGCATGTCTTCACTTTTCCCAACAGAAGGACTCACATAGTCATTCTCTTTCACTTATAAAGGCCTGTAATCTTTATCCATGTAACTATTTGGGTAAGAGGAAACAATGTCTAGGCTTAGGCTTACTTCGAGAGGCACATCTGAGGTTACCAGCCTCAAAATTTAAATGCGGAGTGGAAAATAGAATATTCGTCTTTTGTATTCAGTCCAAGTCAAAGTTTTTAATTGGGCTTTAAGGTTTCCTTGCACTGAAAGTTGCTGGGTGCTTACAGGCAGAAGTAAAATTGACATCTATTTTCTGCTTCCCTTATGAGTGTTACCAATACACTACAAATTAGAAACCTATAGAGGACAAGAAGAGAGTGGCATCATGATTCCTCTCTTCTGCTGAATCATTGCAGAATTCAGTAGTTTGGTGTTTTTACTATAACATAATTTTCATAGCAATATTATTGGAAGATCTCCTCAGAAATAAACATTAAAAAAAGAGATAACTTTCACACAAACATCATGGAATTATTTTAATGTTTTGTGGCTTCATGTATAGTTCTCTTCTAACAGTAATTGAAAATCTAAATTCAACTAATTAGTTTTCAATAGAAAACATAGGGAACTTCTGCTGAGAACAGTATAAAACTTTATTCATTTATTTGCAAATGCACATATAGAGCTTAGAATAGTTTTGCTATTGGTAACATGAGCTATCTTTGACAGACAATTAAAGTGGAGAATAAAGTAAAGTAGATGAATTTAACTCAGCTTTTCTCCCATTCCAAACAGACTGATCTTCAATAAACAGAACATGGAAACCCTAAAACAGTACCATTATCCACTTGGAATACAGCAGGCTGAAACCAGGGACAAAATGAAGATATATATTTCCAGCCTATATTTTGAACATTGTGGAACTTTTTGGGTGCAGCACAAACCAGGGGGGAATTACCATTCTGTAGTAATTGTGACCAATGTGGATAAAGAACTGCCACTGAAAAGATGGAAGGCTACAGAACAGACTGAAGATAAACGTTCTCTGAGTTTCTAAAATGCTTGGATGGGTTTCATGATTTTTGCACCTTCTGAAACTGAATTTTCTATTAATGAAACCATAAAAATAATATGATATTTTTGAGAGTTTATACTCAAAGTTGGCTAAGAGTAATGAAGTGGAATGGAGACACTTAGGGACTCTATTATAGATGGCATGACAGGAATAGGTAGCATAAATAATTGGTATCTTTAAATTCCTGAGGCCAACTCTAAACAATATCTTTCATATCTATGTTCCCCTTCTTTTAAATCCATGTATTTGATAAGTGCTGATAAATTAAATAATTGAATTCCACAAAGGTGTCCTGACTCAGCTCACCCTCTCCTGGAGGTGTTAATGAACAGTGAAACACTGACAAAAACAGCAGCAGAGCAAATAAAGGAGCTGATGGGAACAAAAGATCGTGTTTTGTTTATTTGCTCTTTAAAATATAGAGTATTGATGCTGTCATAATAAAAGCTAAGGCATAGAATGCATTTAGTCCTGTATATTTTCCACTTGACTTTCAGTGATGCCTAAGACTTGCTAAGATTGGCATACTATATAAAGGCCTAAAAATGAGGTATGTACTGTGTTAAGTGCTTTGCATGAATTATCTCTAGTCAGTCCTTAAATGGTGAAGCTGTACAATGTAGGAAAGATAGAGTATAAGGTAATGATTAAAAACTTACCCTAGAGGCAGATACCTGGATTAGAATCCTAGTTCTTCATGTATTTGTTGTACGATTTTGAGCAAGCTACTTAAATTATATTCTCTTCAGTGTTTTTTATTTTGTAAAATAGAGGTAATAATGTTTATCATTCTGAGCATTTGTAAACTTAAATATATTTTTAAATAAAGAATGCTTAAAACATGCTTACTACAAAACGAACCCTTGGTAAATGATGTACAAATGTAATAAGTTGGATCCACTTAAAAGGGTTAATTATAATTCTTAAGTTCTCACAGTATTAGTGGTGAAAATGGACTGAAAACCTAGATCTGATTTAAAAGTGAAAGTTCACCTTGAATGTATATCCTATATACTGTCACTTTCCTTTCCTCTATTTAAGTATTTAGAACAATGTCTGGTGCAATTATATTTGCAGAATACATCAGTAGAATAATGTTTTAAAAGAAACAACTGCTTCTGTCATGCTAGTTGATAAATGATATTTTAGCAAGGTGATACTTAGAAGGGATGCTCTAATATTTGTAATAATCCCAAGGCATCTTTTAAGTCATAAATGATCATGGCTTTCCTCTGTAGAAAACTTGTCAAATGACTCATTATTATTATCTTGTAAAGTTAATGTCTTCCTCATTCATAGCCCAGTAATGTACCAAGGAGGAAGAGGTCATTTAGAGAGAACCCTGAGACACTAATCAAGTTGACTACAAGTTACATTTTTTCCCTCAACATCTGTTTCTTCATGTATTTTTGTAAAAATAGTTTTAAGTAGATTATCACTAAAATCCGTTACAGGTGTTCTTCCAACTGCACACCATTACTATCAGGGGAGAAAGGAGGGGAAATGAGAAAGAGCATCTAGCTGTTCTGGCAAAATTACCCAGATCACATACATAACCCAACTTGTGTATTACTTAATGTTTAATAAGAGGACAGCAAAGGTGTGTCAAATGAATTGTCTAATAATAATCTTTACTTAGGACATAAGATGACATAAGACAAGGACTACATTCATAAAGGAAATAATGAACTCTTATATTTATAAGAAGCTTTAGTTTAAAGTGCTATGTAATATTCAAAGACACACAGAGTGGTATATTAAACACTGGAGACTCAGATGAGGTGAGGGTGGGATCAGTGGGAGGGATCGAAAACTATTTATTGGGTATAATGTACACTACTTGGGTGGCAGTTGTACTAACATTTCAGACTTCACCACTGTATAATTCATCCATGCAACCAAAACCACTCATATCACTAAACCTATTGAAATAAATTAAAATTAAAAAAATAATAAAATCAAGTGTTACATATTGAACATTGAATTTACAAAAACCCTACAGAGTAGCTGTTATTACTATTTCTTTAAAGCAAAGGAGAAATGCACTCTCAGCAATTTTAAGGTGTCTAATGAAAGAAATCGTCTTAAGAATTTAAATCTAGTCTTTGACTCTAAGTCCCAAATTTGACTACTACACCATAGCTATGTGTCTGTTAAGTTAGCATCTTCCTGTTCTGTAATGTTTTTCTTTCTTTTTGCATTCATTTTTCTTTTAAAAAAGCAACAAAAATTTTGAGTCTATATACCTATGTTATACAAAATAACATTACAATATAGAATTCAAAATTAAATGAGAAAGAATATTCTTTAAAGATTAATAGAGCAAGAATGGATCCTGGTTTAGATCTTGGCTTTACCACTTACTGAGTCAGTTGGGTAAAATTGCTTAACTTCTGTATGTCTTAAGAACTTTACCTGCAAAACCTAGATCATAACTTTCTCACTTAGGGCTGTGAGAACTCAGAAACATGTATCATAAAATGCTCACATAGCAATCCAAAATGGGTCCCCTTTTTGTGATTCATTCATTTACTTGAAAAATGCATATGTCCTGAATAACTGGGACAAATAAAAGATGTAAATCATTACTGATTATCATAAAAAATAGTTGTCGGCATAAATACACGTTGGGCCATATGAGTGGTATAGTTCAATGCTGCAATAGAAACATTGCAGAGTTGTATAAATTGAGGGATACTTAAAAAATTAACATTTAAGAAAAAAACACTTGTTGTTACTTAAGCGCATTATGGAATAAATCTGCAATGATTAATTGTTTACTAGTTCTAACAATCTTAAGTACCCACCCTCAAATAACCTTTTCAAAACATTAATGCATAGCATTCATGAGAAAATAGCTATGGTCCCATTAATTCTCTTATCCATGGCTAATACATAACAAACAAAAGACCAATTTCAAAATCCAAGAAAACATTGTTTAGTGATGATAAAGTAGTAGATAAAACTATCTCTTATTTCTCTGTGACTCTATAATTAGCAAAAAGACGACAATTTTTAAAAAATTGTAAGCACTGATAGTGGCTTGGGTGGCAGGCTATTTATCCTAAAGAGGAGAAGTGAACTGTAAAACCATTATGGTCTATAGTTGGGACTTGGAGGCTTAGGTATTGTATTTAATTAATGTTTGAATAAGTATAACACAAGCAGAATACATTTATAATCTTTTCTTTGGAGAATTATGATGAGGAAGAAGAACATAGATAATTTCTGTAGGCTTCCAGGAACAGGATATGACCTGCTTTCCCCCCCCCCAGTCTTTAATAAACACACTCTCATATTTATAAAAAGCTTTAGTTTAAAGTGCCATGTAATATTCAAAGACACACAGAGTGGTATATTAAACACTGGAGACTCAGAAGACGGGAGGGTGGGAGCAGTGGGAGGGATCGATAACTATTTATTGCATATAATGTACACTACTTGGGTGGCAGTTGTACTAAAATTTCAGACTTCACCACTGTATAATTCATCCATGTAACCAAAACCACTCATATCACTAAACCTATTGAAATAAAAAATTAAAATTAAAAAAATAATAAAATCAAGTGTTACATATTGAACATTGAATTTACAAAGACCCTATAGAGTAGCTATTACTATTTCTTTAAAGCAAAGGAGAAATGCACTCTCAGCAATTTTAAGGTGTCTAATGAAAGAAATCATCTTAAGAATTTAAATCAAGTCTTTGACTCTAAGTCCCAAATTTGACTACTACACCATAGCTATGTGTCTGTTAAGTTAGCATCTTCCTGCTCTGTAATGTTTTTCTTTCTTTTTGCATTCATTTTTCTTTTAAAAAAGCAACAAAAATTTTGAGTCTATATACCTATGTTATACAAAATAACATTACGATATAGAAATTCAAAATTAAATGAGAAAGAATATTCTTTAAAGATTAATAGAGTAAGAATGGATCTTGGTTTAGATCTTGGCTTTACCACTTACTGAGTCAGTTGGGTCAAACTGCTTAACTTCTGTATGTCTTAAGAACTTTACCTGCGAAACCTAGATCATAACTTTCTCGCTTAGGGCTGTGAGAACTCAGAAACATGTATCATAAAATGCTCACGCTAAATGGGTCCCCTTTTTGTGATTCATTCATTTACTTGAAAAATGCATATGTCCTGAATAAATGGGACAAATAAAAGATGTAAATCTTTTTTTTTAGAAATTAGTTGACAGATTTGGTAAAAATTTTACAACATAGTTTGCTACTATTTGATGTCAATCTTGACTTTTAATGAGAAGAAAAGCGCAAGGAGAAAAAAAGTGGGAGAAAACTTGTTAAATAAATATGCAATTTTTCCTCTAATTTGTGATTCTGAGCGCTAGAGCTCATGTGTATATCTAAACACGAATTGTACTAAAGACCTGATTTTAAGGTAAGTCCCTCATTTTGCTCAATTCAAATAGGAATGGAAAGGCATTTTATAACAGCTGCTTGTCAGAATTGCTCCTGGATATTAAGCCTTCCTCAGAATCTGCTGGATATTTAAGTGTTGGACTCTACAGAAAAATGCAAAGAACTGAATTTGCTGCATACCACCTGGGGAGTAGGAACTCATTGGGAAGAGATGTGTTTACAGAGGGAGACGTGACCAGGTCGGATCAAGTTCCAGTGCTTTTGAAAATAATGCAGAGCCGGGTGAGTAGTTACAGTGGAAGGTCAAACTTTTCTATGTTTAGCCATTTAGGTTTGTGTTAATTAATAAGAAATGTTCTGTAAATATACATTCTTAATTGCCACTAAATTAAATATTCATTTGTAACATTTGCTTGAAAAACACTGATTTCTTAATGAGAATGTATTGAATAGGTCATACTGGGAGTGCACACAGAACTCTTCGTAATACATTAGCAAAAGGAACTAACTGATGATAGTAAATTTTGAACTTCATAAGAATATAAGAAGCACTCTCCATGAATATAAATATTTATGGTTATTATTAATATCCTCCTAAAATATGAATTTCTAAAACATCGGAGACTATTTTGTTTACCCTATAAATACTAAATACAGTAGATTGTTTTACTTTGTATGCTGGAGTCAATCATTCAAACTTTCTGTGTAATTGTAATAGACATCAATCATTTTGCCTGCATTATCCACAGCTGCTTTAAAAAGAAATTCCCTCTTCTCATTCTTGTCACTCTACTAAATATTCCACAGCCAGCCCTCATACTGTTTCCTTAAAAACGTAAATCAGTTGATATCACTACTTTGCTCAAATGCTCAAATGAATTTTCAACTAAAAAAGTAAGATTCAAAGTCCTTTCTGTGGCCTAAAATTTCACTGCCTTATAGACCTCATTTTTTATCACTCTCCTGCTGCTCTCTGCTACAGTAACACTGTCATCCTTGGCTGTTTCCCAAACTTTCCAAGCATTCTCATATCACAGGACACCTAGAACACCACTCTCCCAGATAGTTATATGGCTTCCTCCATCTCAACCTTAATGCCTCTTTTCAAATGTCACCTTATCAGAGAATTCTTCTCTAATTAACTTAGCAATAGTATTAATAGCAGTCCTATCACATTTCACAGTTATATCCTGCTTTCTATTTCCCCCAGAAGACCTATTACTTTCTGAGATATTGAATATTTATGTATCCATTTCTTTGCTGTGCATTTCTCCATTCTTGAATTTCACCTAAACTGGATCAAGATTTTGTCCATTTTGACCACAGATGTAACTCAGAGCCTGGAACAATGTCTGAAACATAGTAGGCATCTAATAAATGTTGTTGAACTAATAACAGAATGAATAGTTACAAATCCAGCTTAAGACATAACTCTCATTAAGCTTTTATTTTCCCCACTAGCCCTCTCCTTTCTGACCACCATTGATTAGAACCTATGTAATTCAAAGGTGGCTAATTCATAAGATAGGGAGAGTCCTATGATATGACATAATACAAAAAAAGCTCAAATAGTCTAATCATACTCTCCCTGATGTGTAAATTTGATCTAGCAAATATCAAGATAATGAGGCAATTTGTATTCAAAGATAAAGCTGGAAAACTATTTTAAGAGGGTTGGAATACAATGGGGACTATGTGGGGTCACAAAGAGCAAATGTGGTAAAGAAGCAGAAATCGTGAGCAGACCCAAAAATAAGCTGAGTTGCCATAAGCACACACCAGGAATGAGAGACAGGCACACAAGTAGCTTGTTCATAAATGCCTCCATTCCTGGCAGGTTTTTCAGTTCTATATAACATACAATCAGGCAATTATTTTTGGTATCCATACACAATGCAATCAAACAAATTTTCATTTTGTTCTGGATAACTCAGTGAGATGATCCCTTGCTAATTTAAAAATTTTTTAAAAGACTGTAAGCCAATTTTTTCATAATTGTGACTACTATTAATGCCAAATGCCAAATGAAGCCTTATTAGAAAGTTCATTTGGAATAATGCACTGCTTATCCAAATGTATTCTTCAGAACCTCTGGAGAGATGGATCTTTGTGATATAAGGGTCACAATATGGCTCAATTTTATTGTTATGGACTTCCATGTTCCAACTGAAAATGAATTGTTATTTTATTCACAAATAGTGGAATCATGTTCAAGTTATACGTTTGTGTCTCAGTTTATCATCCTCAAAAATAGGGATGATACCTCCTTATAGGATTTGTTTGATGATAGGTACAATGCTTGACACAAAGTGTATTCTCCGAAAAGTCCAATCACATATATTCTTTCTCTCCCTCTTTTTCTTTCTCTATGTAGGTGCATGTATGTTGTGCATAATTTTAATATGCTGTGTCTATGTGGACTGAAAATTCAAATTAAGGCACAATAAACCATCTAGAAGTGAAATATTTCTGGATTTGCTATCTTTGTGATTCTTTATTAGAGCTTAAGCCCTATCCTCTCTTTAATCTCTCTTCTATTTATTAGCAGTTCCATGTCTACTCATTGAATTGGTAGTTGAGGTTTTTCTTGAAAGACATGGTTATGTGTCCCCTTAGGACCTTAGTATGGGATACATACAGTATTATCGTGTGACCCATACTCTTTCGTCTTTTCCTTTTTAATTGTTCAGTGTTTCCTAAAAGAGCTGAGTTTTAAAATATCCCCCTGTATTAGTTTTCTTGGGATGCCATAACCGAATATCATACAATAAGTGGCTTAAACAACAGATGTTGCCGGGCATGGTGGCTCACGCCTGTAATCCCAGCACTTTGGGAGGCCGAGGTGGGCAGATCACGAGGTCAGGAGATAGAGATCATCCTGGCTAACATGGTGAAACCCCATCTCTACTAAAAAACAAAAAATTAGCCAGGCGTGGTGGTGGGCACCTGCAGTCCCAGCTACTGAGGCAAGACTGAGGCTGAGGCAAGAGAATGGAGTGAACCTGGGAGGCAGAGCTTGCAGTGAGCTGACATCGCGCCATTGCACTCCAGCCTGGGCAACAGAGTGAGACTCAGTCTCAAAAACAAAAACAAAAACAAAACAAAAAAACAAACAAAAAACAACAGATGTTTATTTCTCACAGTTCTGATGGCTCACAAGTCAAGGTGTCCACTGATTTACTTTCTGGTGAGGGCTGTCCTCCTGACTTGCAGATGCCTCCTGTTTGCTGTGTCTTCACATGGTCAAGAGAGACCTCTCTACCTGTCTCTTCCTCCTCTTATAAGGGCATCAGCCCTGTTGGATTAGAGCCTCACTTACTTAAACCTTTATCACCTCCTCACAGGCCTTATCTCTAAATAGTTACACTGGGGTTTTGACCTTCAACATACGAATTTAGGGGGGAAAGAACAGTTTTACTCCATAACACCCACTATTTGAACTCATATAAATACAATAGTGATAGAGACGTGTGATTATGTTGAAGGCCTTCCTTGGTACTTGGATTTCTTTTAATGGTTTCCAGAACCATCTTCTTTTTGGAATTGAGTCAGGTTGCAGTTCACTTACTTGGCTAAAACATATGTGCACGTACACACACACATACAAGATTTATTTTAAACATTAGCGTTTGCTGTTACTTTAGAAATTGTTCTGTGCCTGAAAGAGATGGGAGGAAAATAATATTACTTGGTGTATCACTGGATTTAAATATATGAAGTAGGGAAAATAGAAACAAGAATTATTAGGTGTCTTCAATTCATTCAACCTTAACTCTGAGTCAAAGACAGGAAAGAAAAAAAATGAAGGCATTTTTACCCATGAGTGGTAAGAGAATTAAATTGGAACTATTCTAAGAAAAACTAGGTCCTGTTCATTCATAGTATAGATTATCATTTATACATCTAGGACTCTCATAAAAGTGAAGAAAATGTAAAACTTTGAGTTACATTTAGAGAAACATACAGTGTCTCATTTGTACTTAATTACAAAATAACAGATCTATTTATTAATTCCAAACAATTGAATGTAAAGTTCAACAGTATGAGGAGTGCTGTGCAGAACTTGATAAAATGCATCATGTATAAAAACAGACAGGAGATAAACCTACAGGAAAGTTAGAGAAAGGAGAGCAGTGTTACCAAAACCTCCAAAAAATTCAATAATAAGAAAAGAGAGAGCCAGTCAAATGGCCAGCTTCATTTGTTTTCCCTCTTACTAAGCATGTCTTCCATTTTTTGGTTCAAGAAGCTCATTACTTTTTCCCTTCAACTTTCAGTTCAAGGACAATATCCTGCAGGAAGCCTGTGCTAACCATTACAAGAGAATGTGGATTTCTCACATCTCTACTTGTCCACTATCTATGGCTCATTTTCATTCCTGTCTGGTATTGCTGGCAGATTGACTTTTATAAAATTATCCACAATGTCACTAAATTCAAGTTCATTTCTGGCTGACTTTTTTTAGGTTCCTAGGGATAAAATGTCATCTCTCTATAATATGATTATCTCTCCCTTTCCATCATTTATTACTTCTAATTTAATTTCTGGCTTCTATCATTGATGAGAATGAAATTTCTAAATTATATTAAATAATAGTGGTGAAGGAGAAATCATATAATCATTCCTCAATATAAAGACAAAGTTTTAAAATTTTGATTTCATAAGCCAGGCACAAAAAGACAAATATCACATGTTCTCATGTATATGTGGAAGCTAGAATATTTGAAGACATGGAGGTAAAGAGTGGAAAGATAGGTAACACAGATTGGGGAGAATGATGAAGAACAGAGAGGATGAAGAAATACATTAAAGGGTACAAACATGCTGTAGGTAAGAAGAATTAAATTCTATCGGGAGAACCCACCCCTGATAATTCAACGTGAGTCCTTTTCTATTTTCCCTAAGTGTCGGCCGGTCTGAGAAATGAAGGGAAAGAGTACAAAAGAGAGAAATGTTAAAGATGGGTGTTCGGGGGAGACACCACATGTCGGCAGGTTCCATGATGCCCCCCAAGCTGCAAAACCAGCAAGTTTTTATTAGTGATTTTCAAAAGGGGAGGGAGTGTACGAATAGGGTGTGGGTCACAGAGATCACATGCTTCACAAGGTAATAAAATATTACAAAGCAAATGGAGGCAGGGCGAGATCACAGGACCGGGGCGAAATTAAAATTGCTAATGAAATTTCAGGCACGCATTGTCATTGATAACATCTTATCAGGAGACAGAGTTTGAGAGCAGACAACCAGTCTGCCCAAAATTTATTAGGCAGGAATTTCCTCGTCCTAATTGGTCTGGGAGTGCTATGGAGACCAGGGCTTATTTCATCACTTATCTGCAACCACAAAAGACAGACGTCCCCAGAGTGGCCATTTTAGAGACCTCCTCCTAGGAACGCATTCTCTTTCTCAAGGATGTTTCTTGCTGAGACAAAGAATTCAGATAGTTCTCCGATTTGCTTTTGAAAGAAGAGAAATATGGCTCTGTTACACCCAGCTCTCAGGCAGCCAGACCTAATGGTTATCTCCCTTGTGCCCTGAACATCGCTGTTATCCTGTTCTTCTTTCAAGGTGCCCAGATTTCATATTGTTTAAACAATTTGTGCAGTTAATGAAATCATCACAGGGTCCTGAGGTGACACACACCCTCAGTTTAAGAAGAAGATGAGATTAAGAGATTGAAGGCAGACATAGGCAATCACAAGAATATTGACTGGGGAAGTGATAAATATCCATGAAATATTCACAGTTTTTGTTCAGAGACTGCAGTAAAGATGGGTATAAGAAATTATAAAAGTATTAATTTGGGGAACTAATAAATATCCATGAAATGTTCTGCCCTGGCTTCAGCTGGTCCCTCTGTTCAGGGTCCCTGACTTCCTGCAACAAAATTCAATGTTTGATAGCAGAGTAGGATAACTATACTTTTAAAATGTATTGTACTTGGATGATGGACACCCTAAATATGACTTATCACAAGGCATTATATGCATATAGAAAAATTCTTATGTGTTCCATAAATTTGCAAAAATAAAATAAAATTTTTATTTCAATTATTTTAATAAAGAAAAATCATTCTAATACTATTAAACTCAATTTTAAAACTTGAGATGGGTCTTTTAAGTTACTCATTTGAGCTTACATTTCATTGATAAAATAATTTTTTATTGATTTAGTAACTTTCATTCTTGAATCAAATCTTTTCTGTAATGTTGCATCATGTTTAATTGTAGTTGTTAGTATTTCTATCTGAATGTTTTATTACGTACATGTATGAAATCAGTATAAACTTTCCTATTTGAATTAAATTATTGTCAAGTTTGATATTGAGATATTAACTTCATATGATGAATTTCCTAATCTCACATTGTTTTCATGATTTAAAACAGACAACATAATGTGATAATTATATTTTTCTTCTAACTTCTAAAGATTTCACCAGTGAACATGTAATGATGTGACTTTTACATGTAGTATTTTCATATTTTGGATAATTATTTCATTAGCTATTTTCTGCTATTTTGATAATTCTGCTTTAACAATTTGGTGTTGAAATTTTAAAAAAATCAAATCATTTAAAATTTGTGATATACAATTAGTGTATATGATTATAATATTTATTATCAATTTTTACATCATTTTTATCTTAATTTGTATGGCATCTTTCTTGCTTTCTTTTTTTCAGAACCAAATCTTACAGTGACCAATTCCTGTATTTTATTATTTCTATAAACCAGATAAATTTTATAATAATTGATTTGGTTGGACACTACTCACAAATTGCTTTAAGCTGCGAATTGACCATTCTACTCTTCCAGGTTTCAGCTTATATCAACAGTTATAGCATGGTAGTTAACCATGTGGGTTCTAGAACCAAACTTTCCAGGCATGAATCTCAGCTTTACCACCTACCAACTGTGAAGTCGAGCAAATTATTATATACTGTGTGCTTCAGTATCTCATCTGAAAAATCAGGAAATATGAGTATAGATACGTCACAGAGTGGTATTGAGAGTTAAATGCATTAATTCACTTACAACATTTAGAAAACTGGCACAGAGTGAGTAGTTAATAAATATAAAGCAATTATATTGATTTTTGTTCTACTTGATGGCATAAGAGTATTACAAGTAAATACAATATGCTAGAGGGTTATTTATCTGACTCCCTTCTGCTGCCTCTTTCACTGCAGGGAAAAACAAACAAACAAACAAACAAAAGATCAGGAATCTTACCTGAAAGTAACAAACTATTCTGGTTGTTTGTTTAAATATCTGGGTTTATGACCCATCTTCATCTCTCTAAGCAATAGATAAATGTAATGACTTGTTAGCATCTTTCTGCATATGCATACCAAACTCCTGACCAAAAAAATGAAAACGCCTGAATCCAAAGAGGCATGTGTATAAATATCCACTCAAGTAAACAAAAATAACATAGCACCCTATAAACTATCACCATGGACTGCAAGGGACCACTATATGCAACCATTTTTAGAAAATAAAGCAGAGCTTCAAGTGAATGTAACAAAGTCATGTGCCTTTAGAATCAGCCATAAGGCATGGAGTTTATTAGATATAACTAGATGCTTATTCATTCTGTAACCCTGCAGTAAAACCTTGGGGAACTAAGCAGGTGTGATCGTGATCAAGACGTTAAGTAGGATTCTCTCTTTTCTTACAATCTGCAAAGGTAGTTTCTTAGTGCCGTCAGTGCTTTCAAGTTTTTGTGATGATGAGACGTCTGCAGACTACATCAAATTAAGGAAGTCTTTTTTTAGATCCATATGGTAACGCAAGAACTTGATGCTTCTAGGATGCGATTCTAAGGCTTCCTCAGGACACTGGCCATAAGCAATTTCTGGTTCTCATCCTATAATCTCTTTGACTTCCCATATTTTACTTGCAAGTATTCCCAGTTTCATTTACTTTCCAAGTATCATTTGTACTTCAAAGACGCTTACAGCTTCATTTAATCTGTGACTTAAAAAAAAAAAAAAAAAGGTAAACTGAATGAAGAAGCATTCCCCGTGGGCTAATATAGATACTTGAAAATTAGTTGAAAATACTCTTCACTGCAATGACTTTCCTTGAGAAGTGAGAAAATGAGTATGAAAATATGTAACCAGGAGAGATATTTTGAAAAGTATATTCACAAGCAAGTAAGAAATGAATTAATAACATGTTTATATTGACATCAACAACTTTATTTTTAAAATAATCATAAAAGGGGGCATTCAGGAAGTGTTTGTCTCTTTGTAATTTTTCATGGAAAAAATCTGCTGACTAAAGCTTCTGTACGATTAATCTGCCAGTCCTAAGTGGAACACAAAATTTGTGAGGTACAGAAAGTGTCAGACTCAACTAATTATACTTTTTGTCTTATGAATAAACTATTACTATTGATTTTCTGCTATTCTGGCTTTTTTCCCCAATGTTTTTACACCTTGTCTATAACCACTGCAGTATCGCTTATCCTCTGAAAAACACAACCCCACTCAAATGGAAATTTTTAGTGGTTGTAATTTTCTTATGGTTGGGTTTATGATTGGAAGAAGATGTCCCAGGGCTTATTCTAGCTTCTTTCCAGCATTCCCTCCCCTCTTGACTCCTGTGTAAGTAGAAGAGTTAGTAAATGACTTTGCTCCTTGGTTGAAGAGAGATACTCCCAATATTCATGTTTGTGTATGTAAAGGCTACAATGATAGTTCACTGAAGTACTGTAAAAGTAACACACAATCTGGAACAGAAAAGACTGCTAAAAAGGTAATCTGGAAAATTAAGCAGTTTGCAATTGCAAATTAACAATTATATCACTGTACTGCTCAAGAAATGATGCGGAAGAATCATATAGAATATAATTGAGAAATAGTATATATTTCCAAAGGAAAATGGCTAGGATTCTGTAGGAATTTACACTTTGCTTTTATTTATAAATGCATTAAATCTTCAAGTTGTTGTTCCTGAGGTGAAATTCAGTCTTCACTCTCAGTCTATTTCTCCTCTATTCTTACATTCATAATTATTAACACTATAATACAGATACTGAAGTTGGAAACTACGTAATCATCCTGGAGATCTAACTTTCCCTCTCCTACTGTGCATGATCAAGCTGTTCTCAACCTTCTCTCCCTCTCCCACACTGCAGACATACCTGATAGATAGTATGCTAGCACTCCCATGGACAGATTTGATTTTTCAGGGCTGTAAAATGGGGGGGGGGGAAAAAGAAAAAAGTTGGGTTTGCATTCTGTACAAGGTACAATCTTTACTTCCTTCTTGTCCAGTTTCTCTCTAAAATTCATCAAACACACACACACACAAACACGCATGAGAACTACTGATCTAATAATGGTGTTGTCATTTATACCTTCTTATTCCACTTGTCCCCTCCACTTACTCCTCACTATTACCTTATCTTAGGCATCCATCATCCCTCTCCAGAATATAACAATTGGTGTTAGAAGAGCTCCTCTACCTATTGTCATTCCTCTCTCCAGTCCCTCTTTTTCTTTATTAATCTTCCTAAAATTCAAATCCAATCAAGTCAGTTCTTTGTTTCAAACTTTTATTCACTACCAGGTGATTTTGTCACTAGCTCCCTATGACTCCATAGCCTTGATTTAGGTGTTTAAAAAATAAAATGTAAAATAAAATATTTTCTTAAGACAACTATCCATTATGGTACCTCAATTATCCTGTGAAAATGGATGTATATTCTACCAATAAATATGTGAATTGCCCAAAGAACCCACTCAATTGTGTAGAGTGTGTATTATTCATGAATTATCATTTACAGATACTATAAAAGAAGTATCCTTAAGGAAGTAATATGATACTGTAAAGAGAGGAAAACGTTAGAAATAAGTCACAAATATGAAAGGGTATTTGGACCTTGAGCAATAGAACATGGAAAAACACTGTGCAGAATGAAGAGTCAGCATAACTGGTGAGGTGTTTAGGTTGATATTTGATACCTTTACACATTTTAAGTTATTATAATTATTTTTGTTGCTCTTGTAGTGCTGCAATTGAAATCTCTTTGAATATAGATACTATGTCCTTTGGAATGTATGGAATGTAACATGTAATGGAAAAAGCGTAGTATTTGTAACCAGGTAAATGTGATTTTGATTACAAGACCAGCTATTCATTACATGTAAGAGACTTTGAAAGTTACTTAATTATCTCAGTCACTTTTTGCCTTCTTAGGTTACAGATAGTAACAGTCAAAGGATTTGTGTGAAGATTAAATGAAATAAATTATGTCAAGTTTCTAGCACAAGGACTACTTATAATATAAAATCAATAAATGGCTGTGTGAGTGTGTGTGTGTGTGCATGTGTGTGTGTCTCTAGGTGTGTGTTTAGTAGGTATTTGGCAAATAATTATCTAGATGGATTTTTCTTAATGACACTATTTCTAACTATAGTCTTTACCACTTAGCACATGCTACAAGGATTCAGCAGTGGAAGAAAAGAAAAAGATTCTGTGTGATTTTGAAAAGGCACAAAAAGGATTAAAAAAAGTTGAAAAGACTTAAGATAATTAAGCATAGGAGCCTGTGTACAAAAATGGAAAAGTTCAAGGTGAAGCCTGTCAAAGTATTACTAACTAAATAGGTTTTCTCTCACACTTTTTTGGATCTTAAGAGTAAATTTCATTCGAGTCCTTTATCTCCAATTCAACCCAATAGTGGAGATTGAAACTTAATTCCTGTCTTAGCCTATAATATATGTTTTATCTTAATCTCTTGCCTTTGAGAATACTTGATAATATTTTTACAGTAAGTACTTTAATCAAACTTGAGAGAAATTGGTCTCACAAGCTTACTTTTAAAAGCAATCACATATTTTAACATATTTTACTTAAAAATTAGCATACGTACAATATATGATTTTAAACCAAAATTACACATGTATACCATAGCATAAAGACAAATTTAAAGTAACAAATACTTCAGGAAAAATACTGTTTATAGACTAGTGTTGATAGAATAAAATAATTCAAACTTGAAAGACAAGTTCTGAGGAAAGATGTCCAAAAATTTTTTACCAAAACACTTCATCATTATAAACCAAAAATGGAGGCAAAAGGGAAGGAAGGAAGGAAGGAAGGAAGGAAGGAAGGAAGGAAGGAAGGAAGGAAGGAAGGAAGGAAGGAAGGAAGGAAGGAAGGAAAAGGAGACAAGAGGAGAGCAGAGGGGAGAGGAGGGGAGAGGAGGAGAGAGGAGGGAAAGGAAGGGAAGGGAAGGGAAGGAGAGAGGGAAGGAGACAGGGAGGGAGCGGAGGAAGAAAGGAAGGAAGGGAAGGAGGGAGTCAGGGAGGGAGGGAGAGAGGGAGGGAGGGAAGGAAGAAAGGGAGGAAGAAAAGAAGGAAGAAAGGAAGGAAGGAAGGAAGAAAAGAAGGAAGAAAAGAAGGGATGGAGGGAGGGAAGGATAAAGGGAAGGAGGGAGGGAAGAAAGGGAGGAAGGGAGTAAGGAGGCAGAAGGGAGGAAGGAAGGAAGGAAGGAAGGACAGAAGAAGAGAAAAGAACTTGTTGTCCTCTATGTGTCCATGTGATCTCATCATTTAGCTCCCACTTATAAGTGAGAACATACTGTATCTGGTTTTCTGTCCCTGTGTTACTTTGCTAAGGATAATGGCCTCCAGCTTCATCCATATTCTTGCAAAGGACATGATCTCACTCTTTCTTATGGCTGTGTAGTATTCCATGGTGTATATATAACACATTTTCTTTACCTGATCTACTATTCAGATTGATTTCATGGATTTGCTATTGTGAATAGCTGCAATGAAGATATGCATACATATGTCTTTGTGATAGAACAATTTATATTCTTTTGGATATATACCAAGTAATAAGTTTTCTGGGTCATACTGTGGCCTATTGGAAGGTGGAGGGTGGGAGAAGGGAGAAGATAAAAAAAAAATAACTAATGGGTACTAGGCTTAATGCTTGGGTTATGAAATAACATGTACAACAAACCCCCATGACATGGGTTCACTAATATAACAAACATGAATACGTACCCCTGAACTTAAAAGTTAAAAAATGAAGAGCTGGGCACTGTGGCTCACACCTGTGATCATAGGGCATTGGGAGGCCGAGACAGTTGTTTCAGTCCTGTTTCAGAACAGGAGTTCAAGACCAGCCTGCGTAATATGGCAAAACGCCATCTCGACAAAAAATACAAAAATTAGCCAGGCATGGTGGTGGGCACCTGTAGTTCCAGCTACCTGGAAGGCTGAAATGTGAGGTGATCACCTGACCCCTGAAGGTCAAGGCTGCAGTGACCACACCACTGTATTCCAGCTTGGGCAACAGAGTGATATCCTGTCTCAATAAAAGAAAGAAGTCAAGGAAAGAAAGAAAGAGAGAGATAGAAGAGAGAAAGAAAGGAAAGAAAGAGGAAAGAAGGAAGGAAAGAAGGAAGGAAGGAGAGGGAGGGAGAGAGGGAGGGAAGGAGGGAGGGGCAGGAAGGAAGGAAGGGAGGAAGAAAGGAAGGAAAAGAAAGGAAGAAAGGAAGGAAGGAAGGAAAAGGAAGGAAGGAAGGAAGAGGAAGGAAGGAAGGAAGGAGAAAAAAAGGAAAAGAAAGAAAGAAAGAGAGAGAAAGAAAGAAAGAAAGAAAGAAAGAAAGAAAGAAAGAAAGAAAGAAAGAAAGAAAGAAAGAAAGAAAGAAAAGAAAAGAAAAGAAAAAGACAAGAAAAGAAAATAATTTAGTGGTGGAATCTAACCAAACATAAGTGTAAAGAAGCTCCTATAACAAAACTGGGACAAGTTTTCAAGTCAAAAACTGGTTGAACAATATGTACAACTCTCTGAGATAAAAACACATCAGTGAGATCCAGGATCTTTAAAACATTATTTAGGGATAAAATGCCAACACTAGATAAAGAATGTGAATTTGGCCAGGTGCAGTGGCTCATACTGTAATCACAGCACTTTGGGAGGCCAAGGTGGGTGATAACTGAGGTCACGAGTTCACAACCAGCCTGGCCAACATAGTGAAACCCCGTCTCCACTAAAAATACAAAAATTAGCCGGGCGTGGTGGTGCCTGCCTGTAATCCCAGCTATATGGGAGGCTGAGGCACAAGAATCACTTGAACCCAAGAGACAGAGGTTGAAGCGAGTCAAGATTGTGCCACTGCACTCCAGCCTGGGCAGTAGAGTGAGAATCCGTTTCAAAAAATAAAAATAAAAAAAGAATGTGAATTTAAAACCTCAGCAATGGCGAGGTAATTGTTAGAAATTGGTGGTGTAATGTACTTCTGGGAACATCTAAATCAAGCAAATGGGGTTCAGATTAGCAAAGATTAGTGAAGTCCTATCAGAGATGAGCCGTTTGCTCATTAGAGAAGTTCTACATTGGACTGGAATGGCCCAGCCCTATTAACCCTACTATCCTTGTCATGTGCTGGGAAGCAACACAGAAATATCCTGGTTTTGGTGTGGACACTGACGTATATCCCAGAAGTATTCACAGTGCATAATGCCTCTAACTATATTCCTTAGAATGGATCTAAGCAATGCACTCCCAAATCCACCATACTCATGAAAGAAAAGATTTATTTGTACTCATTCTAAGTGCAAACTCGAACAAATGGCTCCAAGAATAACTGGAAAATCTTGATGGGATCTGAGAAACATGTGAGACCTTCAAGAATCTTAGAAATATTACAATACTCCCTGTATCTGCCAGGTTGTCCCAGAGAAACAGAATCATATACATAAAGAAAAATCCAATCGATAATGCAGGCTGTCAGCAAGTGCAGGCTGGAACTTTTAGCCCTGAACTGAAGCTGCAGTCCCCATGTGGAATTTCTTCTTCAGAGAAACCTTATTTCTGTTCTTAACACCTTTCCACCAATTGAATCAGTTTCACTCAAATTATCTAGGATAATTTCATTTGCTTAAAATGAACTGACCATAGATGTTCATCACGTCCACAAAATATCCTTAAAGCAAAAGCTGAATGTGAGTTTGATTGGATTATTGGGAGTTATAGCCTAGGCAAGTTGACATATTATAATAGCATTAACACCATCTCCCAAAGAAGAGGAATCTAGCCCAAAGAGATAATCACAGGGACACAGTAACCCAACTGAAAAGAACAGAAATACCAGTGGAGGCACAGTTGGTTGGGAGAAATAGATCCCAGCAGGGTCTGCAAGCATCAAATATAACATCTATGGATTAAATCACCATCTTGTGCTGGAGTATAAGGGTGCAGGTAGAAAATATTCCTGACCTAGAAGAGCATTGAGAAACAAATAAGTGGCCACAAACAGGGAAGTAGAAGACACCTGAGCCATGCAACTTGGAAAGTTACTCAAGAAATTCCCGTCTTAATAGCACATAAAGGCCATATATGTTAAACATAGAATCCTAAAAAGTATAGCATTCAAATATTTAAAATTATTTTTTTAAAGCTGAAGAACTAAACATACTAATTTGTTTTGTTTCGTTTTGTTTTGCTTTTGTTTTTGAGATGGAGTCTCACTCTGTCTCCAGGTTGGAGTACAGGGGTGCCATCTCGGCTCACTGCAAACTCTGCCTCCTGGGTTCAAGAGATTCTCTTTCCTCAGCCTCTGGAGTAGCTGGGACTACAGGCATGTGCCACAACGCCCAGCTAATTTTTGTATTTTTAGTAGAGACAGGGTTTCACCATGTTGACCAGGATGGTCTCGATCTCTTGACCTCGTGATTCACCCACCTTGGCCTCCCAAAGTTTTGGGGTTACAGGCATGAACCACCATACCCAGCCCATACTGATATTCTTAATAACAATAAAGAATAAGCCATAAAACATGTTCACAAAAAAAAACTAAAAATAAAATCTAGCATTTTAAAATAGTATTTGAAAATTGTTTTAAAGGGATAAAATCTTTGAAAGAAAATTTAATCAAAATTTTTTAAACATAAAAATCAAACAAATATGAAAATAAGACAGGAAAGTCAACAAAATAAAAGACAAAAAAATAATGATATTTATATAGTTTTTAAATCCTTAAAATTTTATGACTAAGCAATAGGAGGATACAGAAAGAAAACTAACAGATTTCAGCAATGAATTACAAAAATGAAAATTATTTCAGAAATAAGAACTGAACTGAAAGAAATTATGAAACATTTAGGGATGAAAAAGTTTCTAAAACGAAAAACACACTGGAAGAGTTTAATATCATATTAGACATACAAGAAGAAGAAAAACAAATAGCAAATTTTAAGTCATAGTTTTTGAAACATTCCGGATGAAGTACACAGATCAAAGTGACTCAGTGACTTTGGGGAAATTATCAAGCAGCCCCAGAAAAACAGAAGAGAACCCAGGGAACCAGAAACAACATATTTCTAAATTTAATAACTGTAACTCTTGATATAAGAAGCTCAGTGAAACCAAAGTCAGATTACAAAATTACATCCAGAGGTATCATAATAAAATGGTTAAAAGGGATTGATAGGCCAGGTAGGGTGGCTCATGCCTGTAATCCCAGTACTTTAGGAGGCTGAGGAGGGCGGACCACCAGAGGTCAGAAGTTCAAGACCAGCCTGGCCAACATGGTGAAACCCGTCTCTACTAAAAATACAAAATTAGCTGGGCGTGGTAACACACACTTGTATTCCCAGCCACTAGGGAGGTTGAGGCAAGAGAATCCCTTGAATCCGGGAGATGGAGTTTGCAGTGAGCCAAGATTGTGCCATTGCACTACACAGCCTGGGCGACAAGAGCGAGACTCTGTCTCAAAAGAAAGGAGTCGGGGGGAGCAGAGGGATTGATAAAGAGAAAATTTTGAAACATCTATTGAAGGAAAACATATTTTGTACCAAGAAACTAAGATAGAAATTATAGCAAATTTCTCATCTAAAATTATGCAAGCCAGAAAACAATGGAATAACATCTTAAAATATTGCAAGGAAATAAATGTCAGCCTGCACTTTTAGCTAATAAAGATATTCCAAAAATGGGGAACATAAAGATTGTTCAGAAAAAAATATAAACAGAAAATGTATTGCAAGCAGAGCATTACTACAAGAAATGTGGTAAAGTTAGTTCTTCAGGAATAACAACGATTATGGAAATGTCTATCTATACAAATGAGTGAAGAGTGACAGAATTGGTAAATATATGGCAAATATGAAATATTTTTTAACATTTTTAACATCTTTTGAGGTAAACTGATGGCTTAAAGCAAAAATACTAATAACATATTGTGAAATGAAATATATCACTACAACTGAATAAAGAACATGAGTTGTAAAATGAACATGCACTTTTTTAAGGGTTTTACAATATTATGAGTGCAAGATATCTTTTCAAGAGGAATTGTGATAAGTAAATGCATGTATTATTAACTTTAGGGCAATTACTAAAAATTAAAACCAAGAGTTATTGCTATAGCTTATAGTGATAGCTATAATCCTATTATGAAGATAAAGTAGAAGCATAAAAATAGCTCAATTCCATAGATGGCAAAGAAGGAAGAAAAAAGAACTAAATACAAATCAAACATAAAGAAACAAATAGCAAGATGGTAAGTTTAACATCATCAATCTCAATAATTTCATAAAATCTACATGGTCTAAACCTGAGATTGGAAAATGTTTTTGTTGAGGGCCAGATTGTAAATATTTTAGGCTTTAAGGGCCACCTATAGTCTCTGTAAATATTCTTTCTTTACTTATTTATGTGGTTTTTACAATTCTTTCAAAACATAAAATCCATTCTTAGCTCAAGGGTCATGGAAAAATAAGCCTTGGCTTAAATTTGGCTTGCAAGTCATACTTTTTCAACTCCCAGCCTAAAATCAATACCCCACATTTCTACTTTAAATAATCAAAAAAAGTAAAAAGGAAGTTAAGTGCGAAGTAAGGAGAAGGAAAACAAAAATAAAGATATAAACAAATATTAAAAAGTTTAAGAAGTAATTTCAGAAAGTAAGTAAAATCAAAAACTCATTCTTTCAAATTATCAATAATATGGATAAAGCTCATATTTACTTATATATTTATGTCAGTAAATTTTAGTAGTTTTTTTACTTTCTTTCAGAGCATATACTGAAATAATACTCACAAGATTTAATATTTGAGTAAAATAACATTTATCAAAATGCCATGAGAATACCTGAGCCTAGTAGGTGCTCAATAAATTCTAGCCTTTGTCCCTTGATAATGCTTCTACTAACAAGTTGCTCTTTTTTGTAATCATGATGATCACCTTCCTCTATTGACTATGTCACCTAATTGTCAATATATTCTCTATTGTGACTAGAGAAATGCAGAAATAACTTGAACCAGTTATGTTGTCTGTTAAATATTAGAAGAGGCAAGTTAAATTATGGTTCAAAAGAAGTCAACTTTCCTGCTCATTGTTTATCTCACTTTACACTCCACTGCCTTTCTTAAAATAAACAAACAGAGAAAAATTCCCTGTTCAAGAACTTCCCGCAATATTTTACCAGCTTCTTGTAAGTAGAAATATTATTATTTTCAAATAAGGTAACATAGAAAGCTTCTACCATGATCAAACAACCAGAATTATTACACAATAATACAAATAAGTGAATTTTATTCACCTCATGGCCTTCCTTATAGAAAAGTTGCTTGGATGTAAAAAAGAATATTTCAGAAATTGAAATCATACAAAAATTTGTGTCCCCTCCAAATTCAGGTGTTGAAACCCTGACCCCCAGTGCGACTATCTTTGGAGACAGAGTTCAAAAACATAATAAAGTTAAATGAGGTTATAAGGGTGGAGACCTAATCCAAGAGGATTGTTGTTCTTTAACAAAAGGAAGAGACACCAGGGGTGCTCACACACAGGGGAATAGAAACAGAGGGAAGGTGGCCACCCACAAGCCAAGGAGAGAGGTCTTGTCAGATGTTGTCCCTGCCAGCCACTCAATCTTGGACTTCCAGCCTCTAGAACTGAGACAAAATAAATTTCTGTTGTTTAATTCACCCAGTCTGTCACATTCTGTTATGGGACCCCTAGCAGACTTACACAAATATCGTATTTTTTCATCTACGCATGTGAAACAACATTAACCATATAGGCAAAAACAAAATAGAAGACAGAAATAAGTCACAATATATAAATAATTCCAATAAATGTATATGAATTAAGATATTCTATAAAAATTAGAGGATTCAAACTGGATTAGATACAAATCCAGCTGTATGTTGTTTTTAAAAGGCACACATAAAATGAAAGTTTTAAAGGCATGAGAAATATGTGGCATGGAAATACAACCAGAAGAAATACGGGAGCAATGTTAACATTAGACAGTTTACATTTTAAGATGTAAATAATAGAGTAAGTAGGAAAAAGTGTTTTAAATACATGCCTTCAATTTGAAGGTGGCCCCATGATGTTCCTGGAACAAAGCCAGGTCCAGCTGCATTTTCTTGAGGCCCAATAACAAGAAGCAGACAAACTAGGAAAGAAGGGGATTTATTACTATATCTGGATACAGGGAGAAGGCCGGAGATAATTCCACCAGACCAACTCAAAGTGTTAAAATTTTCTTAGTGCTTACATATATTGGTGTTATGTGCCTACATGCAGTACAGCATTTGCCTAAGTCTATTGGTAACTAATTTTGTTTCAGTTAGAAGGTCAGAGGCAAAAAATGCTGGCTAAGCCTGATGAAAAAGGGCCACAGTACCTTCAAAGCCTGTCTACTATGGTACCAGAGTGATTATTTCTGTCTTATCCCCTTTACAGTTTGTTCTGGAGAGCCACCTTAGACTCTCCAATGGAATCCATTTGCACAGCGGCTTCTGTTACCTTGACTTATCTCAGATTCCATCGACCAGAGATGGGTCCTGGCACTAGGAATGTAAGACTGTCTCTATTATTTTGACTTGCTCCAGGTTATGGAGAAGACTATGCAAGGCTCCTACTGACCATATGTTTCATTTCTAGCTTTGATGGCTGGGCACCGATTTCCCCAGGTTTAACTATTTGCTCAATGTTAAGGCAGTGCTGTGGAAATCTGTCTGTGTAACTGGAGTGCTACACAGGCCTGTCTGTGTGACTGTCAGCAGGCCTGTCTGTGTGACAGACAGGCTTGGAGAATTGGCCTGCCACAATGCCACATTGAGAAATGATGGAAAAAAGACTCACAGCTGACAAATCCTAAAAATATTCAGGGTTCCTTTGAATACCATGGAAACTTAATGAGCCAGATTAATGTTAAGCTATACGATCAGTTTAAAAGGGGGGTTGAATAAAAGCTTTCCAAAAAAAGTAATCTTACAAACTTATTCTTAAAATATTTTTCAGTAAATTGAGAGATTAAATAAGAAAAAGAAAACATGGAATCTAGGAAATAATGAATTCATTACAAGAAAGTAAATATAAACTAATCTAAAAAGTACTGTAGTTGTACAGATAGTCTAAAAACCAAATACTCAGATTAGAGGAAGAAAATGGAAAACTGCAAGAGAGCAAGATAGCTTCAGGAGAGAGAGAGAGAAAGAGAGTCCGAGAGAGAGAGACATATTTTACTATCCTTAATAATTTATAACACAACAGAACAAAACAAAATTACCTAGAGGAAGCATAATCAAACTACTTGACATACAACTAACTTCATTTGCATGGTCCTTGGTCATAATTATAAAAATTTTATCTATTGATTTTAACTTTTAGATTTGCTATATAGTCAATGTCCGACTAAATATAAAACATTAACACACGACGTTAAAAATAGACACATACAATGCAAAGAAGTTGGGTGCAGTGAGGAGAAGAAAAGGGGTATATAGGAGCTAATCATATGTCCTCAAAATATGAGGAATCAAGAGATGCTGTCCACAGGTGATGGTGCAACACACTTTTAAACTAACTGTACTATTGAAAGTTAGAGAAGTAGCCAGTAGAAGAATAAAAATAACAATATGATCTCTTGGCAAAAAAGAGGGGTGAGTGTTGACATATGCTTAATGTAACTCTACCATAGTAAAAAGTCAGTAGATAATGTCTGAAGTTAGTAAATCAATAAAGAGCAATATTGGCATTTTTTAACAATATGCTAGTGAAAAAGATAAGAAAGTATAAGAGAATTAAAAGTGCTTAGAATAGTGGGATTGGGGTTAGAGGGGAACTGAAATTATTTATTATAAGCTTTCTGTGATCCTCTGATAAAACTGAAAACAAAATCATTCAAAAATTCTACCTGTACCAACAACCTCTTTACAATGTAAGATGAACATTTATGATTCTTCTTTAAACATACTTTTCTGAAATTACTGGAGCCATAAAATGTATTTTTCTGCAACTGAGTTGAAAGAAAGAGACAGGCAATAAAAAGTTTCTGGGAGGTACCAAGGGAAGCACTTTATAGATTCAGGCTTGGGTCCACAAAATAACAGAAAAGGCAGCCATGACCAGGGGCTACACTCAGTGAATGGTGGGGGAGGTGGTGATGATTTAGTCCAAATGCTCCAGCAGAGAATAAAAAATCAGCTACTCTGGAAGTAAAGAAATAAAGGTAATTTCAAAGGTCTGAATAGTTTGTTTTCAAGCTATGAGACTATGAACCTGGAAATTAACATTGACTCACAAATTTCACTCTACTATTGTGTAAGTATGCCTTTAAAATCACTAAGGAGAAGAGTTCATGGAGATTTTTTTTAAAAAGTATAGGACATTACCCCAAGAATGAGATTCAGGGAGAATCTCTGATGGCTTCAATGAAAGAAACTAACCTTAACAGGAGTACATATGTGGACATCTCTTGGATGACTGCTGCATCTGGAATAGTGGAAGCGTTCAGCCATTAAACATGTGCCGTCAAGGGTTTTTTAAAAAACATATGTTATTATTTATAAAACATGATTCTCTTTTACATTCCTAATGATAAATATGATTGTATGTTGAATTTGGTAGGTTTTAATTCTATTATGCCATATTAATCAGAGTAATGCTTTCATACAGGCTAATGTTATCAGCTTTGACCTAAGCTAGAGGGAGTCAGGGAGTATGGTGACTTTGTCAAACAGTTAGTGTTTTGCCTTTGAGAAGGGAGTGTGATCGTTTTCAGAGTATGTAATAGGAGACAGTAAATTACAGGAGTATTCTGCAATACTATGACCTTTTCAGTATTCAGTAGTTTGAATAGCTGGTCTTTCTATCCTACTTGATTAAAGCTCCACTAATCATCAAGAAAGTTAATGCGAGATAAAACATTTCTTTTAAATGGCACAGCATTAATCCTTTCATATGGCAGAAGTTGGAATGGGAACTGTTAGACATTTGTAACAAATTTCAATGTCTCTGCTGTAGTTGCAAATCTTTAGACAGCAGCCATTGACTTTGGATGATGAAATTGTGACCTGGTAAATACTTGATCCAGCACTTTTTAGAGTTATTGTATATTACAAATGTGCCTGCCAGACATAGTGAGTAGACATGACCTTGGGAAATAACATAGATGTCTTCCTCTCCCATAAAGTATCACATACAAAGTGTATCTCCTGAGAATCCTATTTATAAATAGGTCCAGTGACATCAATTTTAGAATGCCTTTTAGTAATCCTTTGCAAATCATAAACCTCAAAAAGAGAGTTCTTATTTATACTCAGTTAAGTAATTTATAACTGACATTAATCTGTGCTGAGCTGATAGCTATGTTTTGCTAACTACTAAACAAAGGTTTATTAATTGAGGAAAAGCTAATGAATGACAAAAATCTACCTAACATTTTAAATGTAGGTTTTCCTGTACAGTGAGCTATTTTAAGATCATAGAAATTGTTCTACTGACCAGTTTAATCCAAAGTATTCAGAGTGAACTTTTAAATTCCACATATAAGACAGACCATGCTATATTTTTCTTTCCATGTCTTGCTTATTTCACTTGTCTTAATGTCCTCCAGATGCATCCATGTTGTCACAGATGGCAGGGTCACCATACTAGAAACAAACAGCAGAAAGGTGGTTACCAAAGGCAATGAATAGGTGGATGGGAGAGATTGGGAATGGAGAGAGTGAGGTTGGAGGGCAAAAGGTCGCAGATACATAGAATGAGTAAGTCTAGAGATACAACGTACAGCATGAGAAAGATAGTTAATAGCACTTTATACTTGAAATTTATGAAGAGATTATATTTTAGGTGCTCTTATAAAAAAAAGGTAACTGAAATAGTGGATATGTTAATCGGCTGAACTATAGTAATCATTTCATTATGTATATTTAATTAAAATATTATGTTGTATACTTATATATAATAAAATATATTTTTAAAATATTTTAGTTAAGGTAAGTTAATCTATACTTAAAATATCAGGAATTCCAGTATATTGTAAATATATATGCTCTACTTATTTTGGAGTATAGTAAGTGTTTTAGTTTAATCATCAATTTAACATGTAAGATTTGGGGTTGTATTACAGGAAATAGTTACTATTTGTGTTATTCATAGCAAGCCTTTCAGTGCATGACTTACTGTGGGCACTCAACAAATGCACGAACAATAAGTGAGGAATGATGTATGATAATATAGGATAATTACATACATTCAAATTTATTTCATTGTTTTCATGACACAAAGGGAGCACGAAATTTCTTTTAGCTGTGTTATAGATGTGGAAAATAAAACGACCAATATTTATAGTTAAGAAAGTATTATGTGAAAGAATGTATACATATAAACAATTACTGATAAGAGAGTTAGTTGGCCGTACGTTAGCTAACTGTGGTTTGACTGAATGACCAGTGTCTGAAATGAATTTACACTAAACAAGGCCCCTCAATTAAAAATGGATTTGTTTTTATTATTTTAATAAAGGAATAAATTTTTAGTCATTTTAAAAGTTGAAAGTCATTACGTTTCAAGAGATTTAACCATTTCAAACTAGAAATATGTTTTATTACTAAGCCTCTTAAAGCATTATTTAAACTAAACATTGCTTAGTTTATTTTAAACTTTTATTCTGCACTATAAAAATTATGAGAGAAAACCTAGGAAAATGCTCTTCTGGACACTGGCTTAGGAAAATAATTCACGACTAAAACCTCAAAAACAAATGCAACAAAAACAAAAATAGACAAGTGGAATTTAATTAAACAAAAAAGGCTTTGCACAGCAAAAGATAAAAATCAAACAAATGAACAGACAACCTGCAGAATCGGAGAATATAGTTGTGAACTATGCATCTGACAAAGGAATAATGTCCAGAATCTACAAGGAACTCAACCAACTCAAACACATAAAAAAAAATCACTAAAAAGTGGGCAAAATACATTAACAGACGCTTTTCAAATGGCCAAAAAGCATATAAAAAATACTCTACACCACTAATCATCAGAGAAATGCAAATTAACACACAATGAGATACCATCTTATACCAGTCAGAATGGATATTTTCAAAAAGTCAGAAAATAACAGATGTTGGTGAGGTTGCAGAGAAAAGGGAATACTTACATAAAGTTGGAGGGAATGTATATTACTACAGCTTCTATAGAAAACAGAATAGGGATTTCTCAGAGAATTAAATATACAACTACCATCTGGAATTTGATCCAGCAATCCCACTGCTATTTATTTACCACCCCCCCCAAAAAGAAATAATATGAAAAAGACACCTGCACTTACATGTTTATCACACTATTCCGAATAGCAAAGATAGCGAATCAACCTGAGTGTTCATGAATGGATGAATCCGTAAAGAAAATGTGGCATACATGTGGACACATGCACACACAAAGACACACACACACGTACACACAAACACACATACACACACACACACAGAGATAGAGAAAGAGAGAGAGAGAGACCATGGAACACTACTCAGCCATAAAAAAAAGAAAATTATGTCTTTTGCAGCCACACGGATGGAATTGGAGGCCATCGTCCTAAGTAAAATAACCCAGAAACAGAAAGTCAATTATTGTCATTATAAGCAGGAGGTAAATAATGTGTATACATGGATATAATGGAATAATAAGACATTGGAGACTCAAAGAAGTGGGAGGATGGGAGGAGAGGGAGGTAGGAGAAATTATCTAACAGATACAACGTACACTATCCGGATAACGGTTACACTGATAGCCCAGACTAAACCACTATGTAATGTTTATACCTAATAAAACTGCACTTGTACTCCCTAAATCTATAAAAATAAAAATAAAACATTCTGTTTGCGTTTTCTCAATTAAGAGTTAATACTAGCTAATCAGACAATAATAGATTTTTTCTGACTTCTATTCATTCTTAAATCAGAAATCTTAATCTAACCAAAGTAAAATAAGTCTTAGAATAGCTGGAAAACAAAGCACATATGTATCTGATTTTATTCTCTATGTCTATTTAAGATAATATAATTTTTACGTTTTATAAAATTTCTTTGCATCTGAGGTGCAAATAAGTGTTTATTTAATAAACAAATATTTTAATATATACAATGCATAGTATACTTCATTATCCATTTTTCATTCAAATAAATATTTATGAGGTGTCTACTTTCTGCCAGAGTCTAGAATTTGTCACAGCTGAATGTGATGCTAGAGACACTTTGTTACACAGAAGAGTGACCTGTTAGTTTACATTCTGATTGGTAAAAAGGAATATGAGCAAATGTATAATTAATAAATGAGTTAATTTCATATACTGAAAAATATGTAAAGGAAGCAAATGTGGATAATATACAAGAAAATAATTGGGACTTGTACTCTATTTCTGAAGTTTTCTCATTTAGCAGATTAAAAATAACTTTACTATTATTTTTCTATATATAAGAAAAATGTGATAATAACTTTAAGAAACAATAAATCAGTAAGAGTTCATCAAAATTGATTTGAAATTTGCTGACACTGACACATCATCAATGATTGTCTTATAATTTGGTGGCACTTTTTTACTATAGCTTTATACTTAATAAATAATGATTCACTTTGCATTGTAAGTGTAATTGAAAATAACCTAGTACCTTCTCTGTACAAATACAATTAGTAATTTTTAATGGATCCAAGTGACATATTGGTCCAATAATCAAGTGTCAGCTTTTTTGTGTTTTTCTTCTCTACTGATACACAAATAGAGGTGATGCTCCCATTTTAAATAATTGAAGTATGGATTAAAATACTAGCACTCTGACATCCTCTAGATATTCATAATATAGAACCAGCCAATAGTTTATGCTATCTGAGAAGTGGCTGAAAATATTAAATTCTAAATAAGATTGTATAATTTTGGTAGTTAGCAGAATTTATACATTTAAAGAAAAAGTTATATTTTAAGAAAAAATCAAATTTCCCAAACAGATTTTTAATTAAGTTTCATACAGGGCAAACGGGTATGTAAAGTATTAGAGAAGCTGGTATGCTTTCACACTTGGATCAGTCAAAACGAAATTAAGGGGAAATTGGGCTTAATGCTAAAGTATTGGTGGATAATTTACATGGGGAAAGAAATCACTTCTGTTCCACTGTTGCCCAATCACTTTCGCTATGGGGATCAACACAGAGGAGATCAACTATAAACCAGAGATGGGCTATATTGTAAACAAGGAAGTAACCTAATCCATATCTTGGAATCAGCCTCTTATTTCTTGTTTAACCCTCATCCTCTCGTGGAATTCAGACTTATCTTGGGTGATCCTCCTTAGGTGAACATTTATGAGAACTGAGAAAATTTTAAAGGAAATATTCCATAGCTAATGGTAGTAGAGGGAAGGAAGGTAAAATGGAAAGAGAATGAAGAGAGAGTAGAGCTGTGTTATTCTCAAGATCACTTTAGGAACTTAATTAATTCATTGCTACATTACTTTTTTATGTTGCTGATGAAGATTTTCTCTGACAATATAGGGATTTCCCTTGTTGGAGACAGAGCCTAAGTTGCTATTATTGTTTTATAGGTTAGGAAACTATCATTTAAAAGTGAAAAGGAATTTCTGTTAACTAAGTATTAAAACTTGAATTTTTTTTTGTGCCATTCGCTTTTAGACAGTGAAAGATAAATCACTTCACAGAAATTTGGGAGTTAGGCAAGACTATATACAGGGAAGCAACTAAAAATAATAACTTATGGATCAAACATTTAACTGTTATATTTACCAGGGTAAATTTACCATTTATTGTAGCAAATTTATATCCCTGCACAGGTTTCACTTAGATTAATGTTTTATTTTGTTTCTTCCAAAGAAAAATTTAAAGTGTCCTATGTCTTTAAGGCATGACTTATTCTTGCAGAGTTTGGGATGCTCTTGTTCAGCAGTAGCTCCTGAGGGATCTGGAATGTAGACCCTTAAAACAACCGGGGTTCCAACCAGTATGCTGTTCACCTCTTATCATAGGAGAGTCGATAAAAACAGCTCTCCTATGGTGTTGACAAAGTACAACCTGGCTCAGAATGATGATGTGGTAAACTTTGAGGGCACTGGTGCTATTATTTCTGACTAAATTTATTTAGATCTTAGAAAAATGCACTAATGTTGAACTATCTTCCTCTGATACCTCCTGTAAAGCTATACCCATGCTACTATGCACAGCCATGCAATTTGCACACTGTGACAAAAGCAGCGTGTCTGGAGACAGATAAGAGACAGGAATCCAACCCGGCACAGGAGTGATTCCCACCAGAGAAAGGAAGGAAGGAAGGAAGGAATATCTTTGTCTTTTTTTGCACAGAAGTGGAATCTACTCACTGAACTGTAAACTCTGTAGATGTGATCCTCTGAGAGGCATCGCTTTCTATCTGCCTGCAGGAGATGCCTTTCCAAATTCAAACATGGGCTCTGAATATGCTTCCAGAAGCCCTGAAAGCAGCCATGTAGATGAGAGTTGAGATTTTCCCAAAAGGATTAGATTTGCTCATTGCAAATTATCCAGGAAATTATTCAGGAAATAAAGACTTAAGGACTAGGCTTCAACTAGTCCTTAAGGAAACTTCATTTCCTTCTAAGTATTGGGAAAAAATTTTTTGGGGATTCGGAAACATGGCGATGATAGATTCCTATCAATGCCATTTGCTTGTAGTACAGGAAAAAGGGAGCAGGGTCACACACTAAGGATTACTAAGGGAAGAAATTTTGCAGTAGTCATAAGCTTAGTTTTACTTTTCATCCAGAATTCTAAACCTTTAGAAAATTCTTATCAACTCTGATGACGAGAATTGACTTCCTGTGGATAATTACAGAAACTGCCTCTCTCTCTTGTTAAAGATATAGTTCAAAGGGCTGATCAATATTTCTTTTTCTAAGAAATAGTGGGGACATCTTGATTTATGGGAGGGGCAATATTTGCAGAGGGAGCTGGCACAAAGGTCTGTCATGGCA
Source organism: Macaca fascicularis (assembly GCF_037993035.2). Taxonomy (NCBI): domain Eukaryota; kingdom Metazoa; phylum Chordata; class Mammalia; order Primates; family Cercopithecidae; genus Macaca; species Macaca fascicularis. The sequence goes on from NC_088379.1 coordinate 43,455,000, forward strand.
AGAAATTAAAAAACAAAATTGATATTTCATGTGCTCTAATACATTTTTCTTGAATGCTATGAACATACTTGGACCTGGTGATTGTCCTAGAAGCTGAATTTTACTAACAGTTTGGACAGCTACTCACAATAGCCATGGTAAAACTGTTCATAAAATTAATTAATATTTATGAACTAAAATCAGTTTTATGTCTTTTTTCTGCTATTGAAAATATTTTCTTTTAATTTGTGAATTATGATGTATATCAAACAACACTAATCTGTTTCCCATTTGAAATGCGGTTTGGAAAAGATTACTAAAAAACTCAACAATAATCCCAAAAGAGGTGTCAGAAGTTTTAGATAAAAAGAAATAACTCCATTTATAGCTGATAAATTACCAATCAGAAAGCATTTAGCCAATGCTTTTTATATAAATTTTATATGAAGCCTTGTAGAATGAAGTGTTCATGGACCTTATCTGAAGCCACATTGAAGACGCTTATTTCTGTTTATAAAAACAGTGATCACCACATTGAGAGGAACAGAGAAAAGATCGATGGAGAGAGAGAATGCACACATGCCAGGTACAAGGTTTAAACTCTAAAAGGGACTGAAATTGGTTCTCTTCCTCTTGTGCAGTAAGCAAATTCCCTTTATTTGAGTTTGATTTCCAACACTAAGAATTCCCATTAAACAACTGAAAGCTGTGAACACACTGCTAAATTGAGGAATTAGTAAATCTAAGTTATGGGCTTAGTTCTCTCATGAACCATTGTGTCTTTAAATAAATCACTTATTCATTCTGTATTGATCTTATCATTTCCCAAATAAAAATAATTATAAGAATGTTTGCCTATTTCTCATTTAGCTCTAACAATCTCCCTTTTAATGACATATTTTACTTGGCCTTGATTTTGACATTAAATGTAGAATGCTATCTTGGAAAGAGACATTAGAGAAATAATTTGCTATCTTTATAGCATAGTTTTCCAGGCAGAGAAATAAATGAAGTATGGTTGCTTTCCACGAAGGCCGAAAATTACTTGTGACTGTCACCAACATAATACAGCTATACAACTCATTCATTCATTCATTATTTTTAAAACAATTACTGCAAGCCAAATTCATTCTAGTTATGGGAATGTAGCAATAAACAATGGAGACAGACCCACATGCAGCTTAATTTCTTTTTTTTTTTTGGTTGGATGCCATTTTTATTTCAACATTCTTTTTTTTTAATATATATATATTTTATTATTATTATACTTTAAGTTTTAGGGTACATGTGCATAACATGCAGGTTTGTTACATATGTATACTTGTGCCATATTGCTGTGCTGCACCCATCAACTCGTCAGCACCCATCAACTCGTCATTTACATCAAGTATAACTCCCAATGCAATCCCTCCCCCCTCGCCTCTCCCCCCTCCCTATGATAGGCCCCAGTGTGTGATGTTCCCCTACCCGAGTCCAAGTGATCTCATTGTTCAGTTCCCACCTATAAGTGAGAACATGCGGTGTCTGGTTTTCTGTTCTTGTGATAGTTTGCTAAGAATGATGGTTTCCAGCTGCATCCATGTCCCTACAAAAGACACAAACTCATCCTTTTTTATGGCTGCATAGTATTCCATGGTGTATATGTGCCACATTTTCTTAATCCAATCTGTCACTGATGGACATTTGGGTTGATTCCAAGTCTTTGCTATTGTGAATAGTGCTGCAATAAACATACGTGTACATGTGTCTTTATAGCAGCATAATTTATAATCCTTTGGGTATATACCCAGTAATGGGATGGCTGGGTCATATGGTACATCTAGTTCTAGATCCTTGAGGAATCGCCATACTGTTTTCCATAATGCTTGAACTGGTTTACAATCCCACCAACAGTGTAAAAGTGTTCCTATTTCTCCACATCCTCTCCAGCACCTGTTGTTTCCTGACTTTTTAATGATCGCCATTCTAACTGGTGTGAGATGGTATCTCATTGTGGTTTTGATTTGCATTTCTCTGATGGCCAGTGATGATGAGCATTTTTTCATGTGTCTGTTGGCTGTATGAATGTCTTCTTTTGAGAAATGTCTGTTCATATCCTTTGCCCACTTTTTGATGGGGTTGTTTGATTTTTTCTTGTAAATTTGTTTGAGTTCTTTGTAGGTTCTGGATATTAGCCCTTTGTCAGATGAGTAGATTGCAAAAATTTTGTCCCACTCTGTAGGTTGCCTGTTCACTCTGATGGTAGTTTCTTTTGCTGTGCAGAAGCTCTTTAGTTTAATGAGATCCCATTTGTCAATTTTGGCTTTTGCTGCCGTTGCTTTTAGTGTTTTAGACATGAAGTCTTTGCCCATGCCTATGTCCTGAATGGTACTACCTAGGTTTTCCTCTAGGATTTTTATGGTATTAGGTCTAACATTTAAGTCTCTAATCCATCTTGAATTAATTTTCGTATAAGGAGTAAGGAAAGGATCCAGTTTCAGCTTTCTACTTATGGCTAGCCAATTTTCCCAGCACCATTTATTAAACAGGGAATCCTTTCCCCATTTCTTGTTTCTCTCAGGTTTGTTAAAGATCAGATGGCTGTAGATGTGTGGTATTATTTCTGAGGACTCTGTTCTGTTCCATTGGTCTATATCTGTGTTTTGGTACCAGTACCATGCTGTTTTGGTTACTGTAGCCTTGTAGTATAGTTTGAAGTCAGGTAGCGTGATGCCTCCAGCTTTGTTCTTTTGACTTAGGATTGTCTTGGAGATGCGGGCTCTTTTTTGGTTCCATATGAACTTTAAAGCAGTTTTGTCCAATTCTGTGAAGAAACTCATTGGTAGCTTGATGGGGATTGCATTGAATCTATAAATTACCTTGGGCAGTATGGCCATTTTCACGATATTGATTCTTCCTATCCATGAGCATGGTATGTTCTTTCATTTGTTTGTGTCCTCTTTTATTTCACTGAGCAGTAGTTTGTAGTTCTCCTTGAAGAGGTCCTTTACATCCCTTGTCAGTTGGATTCCTAGGTATTTTATTCTCTTTGAAGCAATTGTGAATGGAAGTTCATTCATGATTTGGCTCTGTGTTTGTCTGTTACTGGTGTATAAGAATGCTTGTGATTTTTGCACATTAATTTTGTATCCTGAGACTTTGCTGAAGTTGCTTATCAGCTTAAGGAGATTTTGGGCTGAGACAATGGGGTTTTCTAAATATACAATCATGTCATCTGCAAAGAGGGACAATTTGACTTCTTCTTTTCCTAACTGAATACCCTTGATTTCTTTCTCTTGCCTAATTGCCCTAGCCAGAACTTCCAACACTATGTTGAATAGGAGTGGTGAGAGAGGGCATCCCTGTCTTGTGCCAGTTTTCAAAGGGAATTTTTCCAGTTTTTGCCCATTCAGTATGATATTGGCTGTGGGTTTGTCATAAATAGCTCTTATGATTTTGAGGTACGTTCCATCAATACCGAATTTATTGAGCGTTTTTAGCATGAAGGGCTGTTGAATTTTGTCAAAAGCCTTTTCTGCATCAATTGAGATAATCATGTGGTTCTTGTCTTTGGTTCTGTTTATATGCTGGATTATGTTTACTGATTTGCGAATGTTGAACCAGCCTTGCATCCCAGGGATGAAGCCCACTTGATCATGGTGGATAAGCTTTTTGATGGGTTGCTGAATCCGGTTTGCCAGTATTTTATTGAGGATTTTTGCATCGATGTTCATCAGGGATATTGGTCTAAAATTCTCTTTTTTTGTTGTGTCTCTGCCAGGCTTTGGTATCAGGATGATGTTGGCCTCATAAAATGAGTTAGGGAGGATTCCCTCTTTTTCTATTGATTGGAATAGTTTCAGAAGGAATGGTACCAACTCCTCCTTGCACCTCTGGTAGAATTCAGCTGTGAATCCATCTGGTCCTGGACTGTTTTTCGTTGGTAGGCTATTAATTATTGCCTCAATTTCAGAGCCTGCTATTGGTCTATTCAGGGATTCAACTTCTTCCTGGTTTAGTCTTGGAAGAGTGTAAGTGTCCAGGAAATTATCCATTTCTTCTAGATTTTCCAGTTTATTTGCGTAGAGGTGTTTATAGTATTCTCTGATGGTAGTTTGTATTTCTGTGGGGTCGGTGGTGATATCCCCTTTATCATTTTTAATTGCGTCGATTTGATTCTTCTCTCTTTTCTTCTTTATTAGGCTTGCTAGTGGTCTGTCAATTTTGTTGATCTTTTCAAAAAACCAACTCCTGGATTCATTGATTTTTTGGAGGGTTTTTTGTGTCTCTATCTCCTTCAGTTCTGCTCTGATCTTAGTTATTTCTTGCCTTCTGCTAGCTTTTGAATGTGTTTGCTCTTGCTTCTCTAGTTCTTTTCATTGCGATGTTAGAGTGTCAATTTTAGATCTTTCCTGCTTTCTCTTGTGGGCGTTTAGTGCTATAAATTTCCCTCTACACACTGCTTTAAATGTGTCCCAGAGATTCTGGTATGTTGTATCTTTGTTCTCATTGGTTTCAAAGAACATCTTTATTTCTGCCTTCATTTCGTTATGTACCCAGTAGTCATTCAGGAGCAGGTTGTTCAATTTCCATGTAGTTGAGCGGTTTTGATTGAGTTTCTTAGTCCTGAGTTCTAGTTTGATTGCACTGTGGTCTGAGAGACAGTTTGTTATAATTTCTGTTCTTGTACATTTGCTGAGGAGTGCTTTACTTCCAATTACGTGGTCAATTTTGGAGTAAGTACGATGTGGTGCTGAGAAGAATGTATATTCTGTTGATTTGGGGTGGAGAGTTCTATAGATGTCTATTAGGTCTGCTTGCTGCAGACATGAGTTCAATTCCTGGATATCCTTGTTAACTTTCTGTCTCGTTGATCTGTCTAATGTTGACAGTGGAGTGTTGAAGTCTCCCATTATTATTGTATGGGAGTCTAAGTCTCTTTGTAAGTCTCTAAGGACTTGCTTTATGAATCTGGGTGCTCCTGTATTGGGTGCATATATATTTAGGATAGTTAGCTCTTCCTGTTGAATTGATCCCTTTACCATTATGTAATGGCCTTCTTTGTCTCTTTTGATCTTTGATGGTTTCAAGTCTGTTTTATCAGAGACTAGTATTGCAACCCCCGCTTTTTTTTGTTCTCCATTTGCTTGGTAAATCTTCCTCCATCCCTTTATTTTGAGCCTATGTATGTCTCTGCGTGTGAGATGGGTCTCCTGAATACAGCAGACTGATGGGTCTTGACTCTTTATCCAGTTTGCCAGTCTGTGTCTTTTAATTGGAGCATTTAGTCCATTTACATTTAAGGTTAAGATTGTTATGTGTGAACTTGATCCTGCCATTATGATATTAACTGGTTATTTTGCTTATTAGTTGATGCAATTTCTTCCTAGCCTCGATGGTCTTTACATTTTGGCATGTTTTTGCAATGGCTGGTACCGGTTGTTCCTTTCCATGTTTAGTGCTTCCTTCAGGGTCTCTTGTAAGGCAGGCCTAGTAGTGACAAAATCCCTAAGCATTTGCTTATCTGTAAAGGATTTTATTTCTCCTTCACTTATGAAACTTAGTTTGGCTGGATATGAAATTCTGGGTTTAAAATTCTTTTCTTTAAGAATGTTGAATATTGGCCCCCACTCTCTTCTGGCTTGGAGAGTTTCTGCCGAGAGATCTGCTGTGAGTCTGATGGGCTTCCCTTTGTGGGTAACCCGACCTTTCTCTCTGGCTGCCCTTAAGATTTTTTCCTTCATTTCAACTTTGGTGAATCTGGCAATTATGTGTCTTGGAGTTGTTCTTCTCGAGGAGTATCTTTGTGGCGTTCTCTGTATATCCTGGATTTGAATGTTGGCCTGCCCTACTAGGTTGGGGAAGTTCTCCTGGATGATATCCTGAAGAGTGTTTTCCAACTTGGTTCCATTTTCCCCCTCACTTTCAGGCACCCCAATCAGACGTAGATTTGGTCTTTTTACATAATCCCATACTTCTTGCAGGCTTTGTTCATTTCTTTTTCTTCTTTTTCCTTTAGGTTTCTCTTCTCGCTTCATTTCATTCATTTGATCCTCAATCGCTGATACTCTTTCTTCCAGTTGATCGAGTCGGTTACTGAAGCTTGTGCATTTGTCACATATTTCTCGTGTCATGGTTTTCATCTCTTTCATTTCGTTTATGACCTTCTCTGCATTAATTACTCTAGCCATCAATTCTTCCACTTTTTTTTCAAGATTTTTCGTTTCTTTGCACTGGGTACGTAATTCCTCCTTCAGCTCTGAGAAATTTGATGGACTGAAGCCTTCTTCTCTCATCTCGTCAAAGTCATTCTCCGTCCAGCTTTGATCCGTTGCTGGTGATGAGCTGTGCTCCTTTGCCAGGGGAGATGCGCTCTTATTTTTTGAATTTCCAGCTTTTCTGCCCTGCTTTTTCCCCATCTTTGCGGTTTTATCTGCCTCTGGTCTTTGATGATGGTGATGTACTGATGAGGTTTTGGTGTAGGTGTCCTTCCTGTTTGATAGTTTTCCTTCTAACAGTCAGGACCCTCAGCTGTAGGTCTGTTGGAGATTGCTTGAGGTCCACTCCAGACCCTGTTTGCCTGGGTATCAGCAGCAGAGGCTGCAGAAGATAGAATATTTCTAAACAGCGAGTGTACCTGTCTGATTCTTGCTTTGGAAGCTTCCTCTCAGGGGGGTATTCCACCCTGTGAGGTGTGGGGTGTCAGACTGCCCCTAGTGGGGGATGTCTCCCAGTTAGGCTACTCAGGGGTCAGGGACCCACTTGAGCAGGCAGTCTGTCCCTTCTCAGATCTCAACCTCTGTGTTGGGAGATCCACTGCTCTCTTCAAAGCTGTCAAACAGAGTCGTTTGCATCTGCAGAGGATTCTGCTGTGTTTGTTATTGTTTACTGTGCCCTGTCCCCAGAGGTGGAGTCTACAGAGACAGGCAGGTTTCCTTGAGCTGCTGTGAGCTCCACCCAGTTCGAGCTTCCCAGCAGCTTTGTTTACCTACTTAAGCCTCAGCAATGGCGGGCGCCCCTCCCCCAGCCTCGCTGCTGCCTTGCGGTAGATCACAGACTGCTGTGCTAGCAATGAGGGAGGCTCCGTGGGTGTGGGACCCTCCTGGCCAGGTGTGGGATATGATCTCCTGGTGTGCCTGTTTGCTTAAAGCGCAGTATTGGGGTGGGAGTTACCTGATTTTCCAGGTGTTGTGTGTCTCAGTTCCTCTGGCTAGGAAAAGGGATTCCCTTCCCCCTTGTGCTTCCCAGGTGAGGGGATGCCTCGCCCTGCTTCAGCTCTCGCTGGTCGGGCTGCAGCAGCTGACCAGTACCGATCGTCCGGCACTCCCCAGTGAGATGAACCCAGTACCTCAGTTGAAAATGCAGAAATCACCGGTTTTCTGTGTCGCTCGCGCTGGGAGTTGGAGACTGGAGCTGTTCCTATTCTGCCATCTTGCTCCGCCCATGCAGCTTAATTTCTAGTGGGATTTACACAATGAACACATTAACAAATAAGTAAATTAGGCAATTTCAAGTCAATACATCAAAGAAAGTTAAGAAGCATAATGGCTTCTGATGGGGATACAACAAGGAGGGAAGATACCTAATTTAGCTAGATAAGCAGGAAAAAAACTCTTCTGGAAAAGAGACCTTTAATATGAAATCTGAATAATATAAGAAAACATTGATGTGATTAGGATCTTAAAAAGAATAGGAGAAGGATTCCAGGAATTTAAATGAAGAAGATATTTCAGACTTAGCCTGACCGCAAAGAAATCATGTAGGGATTGAATCACTTATGAGGATTATCGGTTCCCTACTATTGAATATTCTCATTCAATAGGTCTGAAGAGGTGAGAGAATCATTTATTCTTCATTTGCACCCTCCTACTTTTGGTGGATCTGCAAAGAAGAGAACAATGACAGATACAAAATGGAACTTACTTTCTTATCCAACTGAGGTAGATCAATTGGGCAACTAGGAGGTACAAGATGAAAAAATAAAAAAGTAACACCACTTTCCTATTCACTCTGTTAAATAAGAAATAACCAAAATCAATCATAGATAGAGCTGACCCCTTAATTCATACCAAAATAAATACTGCAGTCCTACAACTTTTCACATGAGCACATAAAATATTTAGAAAATTCTATCTCAGCAAATGCGGAAAACACCGTCAATCTCAACTATCTTCCTTTACTTACAAAGATTTAGAGTGCTTTTGAGAGACAGAGAAAAAGCTATAACTATCATTCTAGATCAAGCCACTACCATTAAAATGCCTGTCACATTTATGATAAAAACAAAGATGAACACAAACTGCTTATGTAGCTGAGAAACTATCAGTAAGCAAATTGACAGTATATTTAGATACTCGGTATTTCAAAACGAACAATTTTGCTAGACAAAATATAAATGCTGTTTATATTTATAGAACCAAGCTCACTTTCCTAAAAATCTTTAAGAATTTGAATACTAACTGATGAAGCAACAGAGCGATATAAATTGCATCAATAATTTTCTTGAGAAAGTATAATTGATTTATTAAGATTGATATGAATAATATTTCCTTTTCATATTTCGTTTACCAATTTGCTCCTAAATCCCATCACAGATACAAACGTTTGCATCTAAGTCCCATCATATACGGAAATATAAAAGCTGCAACACTGACGGGCCCTTGGTGGATCTAGAATGTTATCATGAACCAGCCGAAGCTCAATGTTCAAAGTCAGCTGAGGCAAGGTCTTCACGGTGAAAGAAGAAAGGGATCAAACATGAAACTGAAAGCTAGCTTCTACTTCTGACACTTTCAGTAACTAATTGTCAAGAAGTCCCAAAGGAATTGTACATGTTGTACCTAGTGAGTTGTATGATATCAAGCACACAGGCGCTGTTCTGCTAAGGAGAGTCAACTGCTGCTGATGGCAAGAATGTAAAGCACGTGGACTTCGGTATGCAGGACATACCGTTGGAGTAAATTCAAAAGTCAAAATCTATGAGCCATTTGTCCAGGCTTCTGTGTCTTAGGACCTCAAATCTCAGACCCTTTCCATAAAAATGTTACACTTTTAAGGTCACTCTACAAATAAGCTTCAACATAGAGAGGGAGTTAATACAAAGGAAGATATACAATTCTGAAATAAAATCACCTGGTTTAGTGTCCTGGGTAGGACCAGCTTCAAGTGCATATAACTTTCTCAGGGACCAAAAGAGGCCCCAAACCTGGAATTTAATGTTCAGCAGTGGTTGTCTTGAAATTCTTACTAATTTTATCTTTGAATTTGTTTTAGAAGTGAAGGCTGATAGGGCAATGGAGCATGCATGTTTTGGGGACTTGTAGCCTGTTTCAACACATCCTGTCTCCCACCCCCAGTGCACCTTCCCACCTCTCGTGGGTGAGTTCTCTGCCCCCTGCTGTGCTCCCTCCACCTGCCAACTGCCACCACCCTTTCCTTATGGTGGGAGTCTAGGCACAGGCACAGGGAGGGTTCGGGTTGAACACCGGCCCTATGCAGCATTGAAGGCAGGACTCCCTGTACCTTTCATCCTTTAAGGGTTGGCATTCACTCCATGACTATCCTCATGCCCAAAGGATCATGTCACTAAATAGCAAATTAAAACCACCATGATTGCTGAAGAGAGAGAATGTCGAAGAAAGGAAAAATCTTTTTAATTGATTTGTGAACAAGGGTCTCATATTTTCATTTTCCATAGGACCTCACAGATTATGTAGCTGGCTCTGATTTCAGATTTACCATACTTGCTGTGTTATCCTAGGAAAATCACTGAATCACTCTAACTTTGTTTCTTCATCTGTAACTGTGGATTTGGTTTACTGGTATACAGTGATGTCAACTAAAAGTATCATTATCTTGATAAGAAACGCAATAGCAGGAGGGGATGTAATGAGTTTCCTTTGAGCTGATCAATTAATATTTACTTTGAGTTTAAATCATCTTAAACATACAAACCTGTAGATCATCCACTGAAAACTAGAAGTATCACTGCCAAATCAGAGGAGAAGGTATGTTTCTCAAATGTCAGAGTAGAACTTGAAAACACTTCCCATAGAATTAATTTTATAAGTCTTAGCCAAACTGTACATTATTTAATCTTATAGTTACACTATATACAGATTAAATAAGACTGCATTGCCTTGTTTAGAAACTTGTTACTTTTAACATTATAATGCCATTCTTATATTTTCACAGGAAAATGTATACTTTGTGTCTCAAAACATACAGAAATAAACTTAATCATGCATCTTTGTATGCTGCAGGTAGGCTGACAGTAACGTATTTTGAGATTTCAGTAGTGGCAGTTAGGGATGTATGAATTAAAAGTACCTTCTGGCCAGGCGCAGCAGCTCAAGCCTGTAATCCCAGCACTTTTAAGAAGCTGAAGTGGGCGGATCACAAGGTCAGGAGTCCAAGACCAGCCTGGCCAATATGGTCAAACCCTATCTGTACTAAAAATACAAAACTTAGCCGGGCATGGTGGCACGCGCCTGTAGTACCAGCTACTCGGGAGGCTGAGGAAGAAGAATTGCTTCAACTCGGGAGGGGGAGGTTGCAGTGAGCCAAGATCGCACCACTGCACTCCAGCCTGGGCAACAGAGCGAGACTCCATCTCAAAAAAAAAAAAAAAAAAAAAATACACATGCTAGAAGGAGTGTTTGATCTAAGATACCCTGATGTTATTTATAATGTCCTCTCTCTTGCCCTTTCAGACATTTTTACTTGTGTGTTTCTCTTAACCATCTTAGTATCGTCACCAGTTAAAATTTAAATACATCAAAGCCCATGTCGATTTTTATTTAATAATAAAAAAGAAAGAAAAATTCCTATGAAAATATTCTAGGACTATTGGAAGTGTTTTTTCTTCAATGTTGTTGAGAAATACAGTCTTTTAAATATTTTTTTCTCAGGAAACATTTAGCATAGGATATAGAAAGTTTATCTTCTTATGTAGCATAAAAATTAAGTACATATTGAAATCATGTTTCTAAAGCCTAATTTTACCGTGAAGGCAGAGTCACTAGAAGCACTCATTCTTGCAAGTAGAATATAAAATGCATAAACATGAGATAGTTTGGACTTTATGGCACAGCAGCAACAAATACATAATTGAGTATTGGGGCTTATTTTTACTGCTCCACACATATCAATTATCTTTGAGACTAGCCTGTATATAAAGTTGACAGGCAGTATTTAAATTCAGGTCTTTAGATACTGTTCCATCACACGGGGCGTTGCAGACATGTCAGGTACATTGGAAAAATTAAAATCAGATCTGACTGTGTAAGAATATTCTAAATTAAAAATGTTTTCAAATTCACTGAAGAATATATGATCTTACCAGGAAAAGAAAAAATTTGCAGTTCTTTTCTTAAGTACTAATATCCTTTCAAGCTGAAATAATCAGAATATATATAGTAAAAATAGTTTTGAAATATTAAAAAAAACTAACAGTGTGTAGAAGTCTTGAAAACTACTTATGTGTAAGGAAAGTATCTAAGGTTCTTTGAATCTTTCACTTTGAGAATATGAAAAAATAAGATGTGCATATTGCATTGGGGTAAAAATAGACTTCATCTCTCAAATGGGCTTCATGGCTAAACCCATGAAGCAATGATCTGATCTGCTCAGTTCTTTTATGAAATTGTCCCTAGTCACATATTACCTCATTCAAAACTCACTGTAAATCTTACATTGAGAATGACATAAATCAGCTCACTCAGTATCCTGGTAACTAAAGCTGTAATTTTTGACTTCATAAACTCCTTATCCAAACATTGTAACATTAATCCTGACACATTTTGTCAGATTTGCTGAATTTTCCTTGATTCTACTTCCCATTTCTTCCCTCAAATATTCTTAAATAATTTAACTTTATTCCTTCTTCCTTGTTTAGTTTTTATATTATCACGTTAAAAATCAATTTAGCTGTATGTGTGTTAAACTCTGTAAAATGAACTCACAAAAATACATGTCCTTAATATATAAATGTGCATAAGAATGACACAAAGTTATATTTTAGGTATACATATTTGTATGCACATATATACACACACTCAAAATCTATTTCAAATCCTTTGAAATTAATGAAACTTCATGTGTTGATTGAGTTTAAATCTTTTCCTATTCCGATATTGTGACTAATAGAAAGTAATATGCAACAATTTTTACCAATACAAAATGAATGTTCTAAAACTAAAATGACCTTCTAAAAATTGTCATAAAATTATTTAAGTTTAAAGCATTCAAAAATAGCATATATTAAGTGATTCTATATCTCTACACCTTTCAGTCAATTTGGTTTAAGAAATATAATTACTAGCACTAGCCTGTTTAATTATTATATACCACCTATTAAATATCTTTTATTTTTCACTGGACATCATAGTTTGCAACATAAACATGTATCCTCTGTCCCCTATAATCTTACAGAACAACAGATTAAAGATGATAGATGTAGCTCTCTACATACATATATAAATATATGTATATATAAATATATGTATATATAAATCACAGCATGTTACAGATATATAAAACCCATTATATTTTATAAGGATAAGTCATGCAAGACACAAGTTACTGCTGTGCAGATACAACAAAAAGTTCATAACAAAAACCTAAGTTAAAAATAAAATTAAAAATATTAGTTTAATAATTTGGCAATGTACGCTCATATCAAAATATCACATTGTATCCCATAAATATGTATAATTGCCCTTTGAACACCGTAGATTTGAAGTGTGTGGGTCCATTTATACATGGATTTTCTTCTGCCTCTGCCAGCCTAGAAACAGCAGGATCGACCATTCCTCTTCCTTCTCCTCCTGAGCCTATTACAGTGTAAAGGCAATGAGGACGAAGACCTTTATGATGACCCATTTCCATTTAATGAATAGCAAATATATTTTATCTTTCTTATAATTGTTTAATAGCATATTTCATCTCTTATTTTATTATGAAAATACAGTGTATTATGTATTCTGTGTTTATATATGTATCTACATATAAACATATATACACTGTCTGTTTTATATGTATATAATATATGTTAATCAATTGTTCATGTTATCAGTCAAGCTTCTGATAAATAGTAGGCTACTCATAGTTAAAAGGAGATTCAAAGTTATTTGCAGATTTTAACTGGGCACAGTGCTCACGCCTGTAATCCCAGCACTTTGGGAGCCTGAGGTGGGAGGATTACTTGAAGCCAGGAATTCAAAAGAAATCCGGGCAACACAGCGAGACACCAGTCTTAACAAAAAATAAAAAGGAATTAGCCAGGGGTCGTAGCACACACTTGTATTCCCAGCTACTTGGAATGAAGCTGAGGTGGGAGCATTACCTGAGTTCAGGAATTCGAAACTGCAGTGAGTCATGACCTCCACTGCACTCAAGCCTGGGCAATAGAGCAGGAGTCTGCCTCTCAAAAAAAGAAAAAAAAAAAAAAAAGGTTATATGCAGGTTTTTGACTATGTAGAGGATTGGTGCCCCTAATACCTATATTGTTCAAGTGTCAACTGCAAAATTATTACTTGTCAACTAAAAAGTTTTAAAAAACAGACTTGGGGATACTATCAACAACATTTTTTAAAATAAATACAAATAGCAAATACCCCATACCCTCAAAAAAAAAAAAAAAAAAAAGGATTTTGTTGATAATTGCCAATGTTGTTTTGCTATTTAGTGAAAGAAGTTCATTTTAGATGGTGGTACTAGGGTGTGGCTCAGGAAAGAATTATTTAAGGGGTTTTTAAAGTGTACTTTAGGAGAAGACGTGGGAATTATTCTATACAGACATAACTTCTGTCGAGGAGAAAAGTATACAGAAGTCAGCATTAAGCAGTTAATGAAAGTTATAAATAAAATTGAGCAGTACTTTCTCTTTCCAAATATTATTCTAATTTATTTTTATCTCTATTTACCTATCTTCAATCTTACCTATTATCTATCTATCTATCTATCTATCTATCTATCTATCTATCTATCTATCTATCTATCTATCATCTGCCTGTCTGCCTATCATTGAAATCTCACAGCTTATTTAGAAAAGTATTCATATAGCTGTCATTTAGTAGTTAAAGATGGTGAGGCACAGATAAGTTCTGCATCATACCTGTTTCTTGCAGAGTAAATGGAAAGCTAGAATTGGATTCGTGATTTTGGTGAGAATCTGAATTATTAACAATTATTGTTTAGAAGAGTATTGGCCACTCAAACACCACACACACATGCACACACATGCACACACACACAAGTATGGTATATTTGCATGCATGTTAATCTATTTGAAACTTTATCTGTTTCTTTATATTTTTCTACCTCCCTTGTGAGATTTCTTTTTGATCTCTGCATTGGTAATCATTCGTATGAAGTAGATGCCAACAACTTAGTTTTGCTGTCATTCAGTTTATTTTCTGTTTCTCCTTAACAGTAGCCTTCTGTTACCTTTATTAAATATCATATAATTAGATGTTTGAAATTTCGGCTGCATAAATATTAAGCATATATTAGCCAGGAGAGTATTGATTGCAAGTGATGGAAACTAAATTCAATCTAGTTTAGAAAATAGACTGTTTTGTATTACAGAGTCTATGAGAAGGAGAAACAAAGAAAGGCAGAGAAACTACTGAGTTTTGGGATTAACTAGAGTGTTGGGAAGACAAGACAGCCTCTCTGTCTGTCTTTCCCACTTCCTCTCCAGGAAGATACAGATATAAATATATCTGTATCTTTAAAGCCTGTCAATTTTGTTTCTCCACAGAGTGTGCTATGGTCTGAATATTTGTGTTCAAAATTCATTGTTGAAATCCTGCCCTGCCAAGGTGATATCAGGATGTTACTTGGGAGGTGATTAAGGTCACGAGAGGCAAGACTCCATAAATGGGATTTTTTTTTTTTCACAGAGTCTCGCTCTGTCTTCCTGGCTGAAGTGCAGTGGCTTGATCTTGACCCACTGCAACCCCCGTCTCCTAGGTCCAAGCGATTCAATGATTCTCCTGCCTCAACCTCCAGAATAGCCAGGACTACAGGTGCGTGCCACAACGCCTGGCTAATTTTCTTTTTTTTTTTTTTTTGGTAGTAGGGACGGGGTTTTACCATGTTGGCCAGGATGGTCTCAAACTCCTGACCTCGAGTGATCCACCTGCCTGGGCCTCCGAAAGTGCTGGGATCACAGGCGTGAGCCATGGCGCCCAGCCCATGAATGGAATTCTGAAGAAATCCCAGAGAGTTAACAAGCCTCTTCTACCATGTGAGGACACATTGAAAAGGCAACATCTTGTGGACCAAGAAATGGGCTCTCACCAGACACAGAATCTGCCGTTTCCTTGATTTTAGACTTCTCCGAAAGTGTTAGGAATAAATTTCTGGGTAGTTTATAATATTTTGTTACAATGACCCAAACAGACTAAGAGTTTCTCCACATAATGGGAAATATAGGCACAGATACTCTAAGAACATCACATCCCGTGCTTTCTGCCATCAGATGATTTACTTTTTGGTCCCAGTGAGTTTTTTGGTTCTTGATAACTAGCCACCTCATTGCCTGTGAACTATGGTCAAAGAGTAGATTATTTAATGTTTCCATTTCCACTGGAGCAGTTGGAATTGTAAAAAAAGGAGCAGCTCCCAAATGAAGGAGGAAGGAAGACAAGAGAAGGAATGTAATGCTAGTCAGACAGAATTAAATAAATAAAATAAATATAATTCGTGTACTACAAAGCAATAAATGGAAGAACACTAGATAAATGCTTATTCTTTGTTTGTTTAAAAAGAACAGGCCAGTGGATTTTTATGTTAATCAAGATAATAAATCACTACTATTATAGACCATTTACAACAACTTAGAGATACCCTTTGTTAGTTTTAATCAACAGATTATCTTCGTAGTCTAATTGCTAATAATTTTACTCTACATTTATAATATATATTAGCATTATAAAAATTGTTCTAATAATTATGAAGATTCATGTTGTATAAAATAAATCGATGCTGGATACAGGAGTGGTGAGAACGTGCTTTCACTACTTTTCACAGAAATGTCCCCTCTCAGGACAGAAGTAGATGATGTTTAACTACCCGTGCTTTTTTCTCTATCCATTGCGATGTCAAGAAGACTATAGATTTCCTAGGCAAGACCTTTCACATTTTGTACAGGTTTTTATTTTCTTTTAATTGGTTAAGGATAACATAAGATGTTAAACTGAAATTACAATTAAAATAAATGTATGAATGAAAGTATTAATCATCTAGCTTTCTTCCACTAGCACACACACAAAAAAGTAGAATATTCTAAAACATTTGTTTTGTCTGAAGGTCAAGTTGTGACAATTTCAGGAAATTCAGGGGTAAGTGTCAGAGATAATCACACACACACACACACAAAAATTAATTGGACAGTATTAGCTTTAATTAATGAAAGACAGGATAGGTATGAAAAATATATTTTAAAGTATGGGAAATAACAAATAAGACAGAGGAAACACCCCAATATAATGGTATTTGCATTTTATGTATATATAAGTTGATTAAACTCACTTATCAAAATAGAGATTCACAAATTTAAAGAAAGCTTTCAAAACAGACCCAGTAACATGTACTAAAAAAGAAACATATAACGGTGAAAAAGGATGAAAATAAAAAAACAGAAAAATACGCCCAAGGCAATTATGAGTCACAAGAAAATGTTGGTACAATTTTTACATATTATCAAATAAAATTTAAGGCAAAACATTACAAAGTATATAAATATTATATAATAATAAAACATAAAGCTTAATGAAATGTTGTCTTCATAATTATATGCAAATAAATGTTGGGGTTATGTTTATATGCAAATAGAGCTTCAAACAATAAATAAAGGAACAACTTACAGAACCAAAGAGAGAAATAGATAAATCAACATTTTTATTTGGATTTTAAAATTCCGTTTTTATCAGAAGCTGAAATATCATCAGAAAAATATTAAATAAAATTATTCCAATTTTAATATTACAATTAATGTCTTCATTGCATGTACATACTTTATGTGTGTGTATGTATGTACATTTTACACTTGATTACCAGTACACATGAAACATTAGTAAAAACTGATATTAGTCTATTCCAAAAAAACTTAATAAACTTTAAGATTTTAAAACAACACAGAACTCATATTCCAAATAAAATTGAAAAGAATAACTAGAAAAAAAACTACATACTTTGAAAACTAATCAATAAATAAACTCTGTATTAAATCAGGAGGATAATTATAAAATAGTCAGAAATGTATCACAATGAAAATACTCAAAACTAAATGCATGGAATAGAGCTGAAAATATTTAAAAATATATTTGTAGCTTTTTTTGAAGAAATAATAAAATAACTGAATACAAATGAATATTCAACTCAAGCAGACAGAAAGAGTTCTATAAAGAAAGTCAGAAGAGTAAAGGAAGGAAATAATAAAAATAAACAGAAATTAATTAAATATACATTTTTAAAGAGGCCAAAAAGACAAATCTTTGAAAATACCAATGACAGAAAATCTTATTCCCTGGAAAAGAATCAAATATAAGAAGTGAGAAGATGAAGTAAAGCCAAATAAGAAAATAATTCAGACAATTAAGATTAAGTACATTATGAAATACATATTAATATTACATATCAGTGAATTTTAAATCATAGATAAAAGGATTATTGAAATCATTGTAAAATGCTAAATTTGAAGAAGTGAAAATGAGTGGACCAATGTTCTTAAATAAACTGAAATGGTAGGAAAAAAACAGAAAATAGTATGAAGAAATTTGTGTGTTATAAGGATGCACACATTTAAGACCATATATTTGATGTATACATCTATCATATGACAGAAGGTGCTATGCAGAGAGAAAACAGTAGTAAAGAGTAAAAATCAGGGAGGAAAAAAATGCAATACAATGCAAAGAGAAATATAATGATACAGATTCTTAGATAAACTGATGATAACAATGTCCCAATTACTGGAGAGAAGAATAAAATAAGAAATAAATATTATATTAATGACAGTATCTTTTTTTCTGTTTTTGTTTTTTTTTTGGTTTGTTTGTTTTGAGACAGAGTGTCGCTCAATGACAGTATGTTTTACATAGCTTTATGTAACAAAGAAACTAAGTTAACACCCACAACTTTTACCATTCCTATAAAAAATATTCCAGGGACAGCAAACATAGATTCATTAACTGCTTACACTGATTGCAATTTTAAATGCAATATAAAGTATCATACCTGAATCAACACATAAATGCCAAAAGTATCATAACATTATTGGTTATTGTGACAGAGTAAATTTTACATCTGCCTCACTCAGGAAACTTTTTAGTTTGATCACTTTTAGTTATGAAACCATTATATAATAACTCATAAATAATTTATAAATTCTCTCTATTTTGGGAAAACAGTGCAAAGAAAAATGTCTGTATTTATTTGACTGTTTGCTGTATAAACAAGGACTAAAACTAAGGAGTGAGACGCACCAGGTTTTCTGCGTATAGTTTTTCATGGTCAGAGCAAATGTGTTTTCTGACTTCCTCTTTCTCTACTTTTGCTATAAACTCACAGAGCTAGAAATCAGTTTCTGTCACCTAAAATATAAGGTCTGTATTTATGTATCATTTTCCATAAATGTGAGGCAAATCGTCCCAATAAAAGAAACTATTATTGTAAAGGAGGGAATGTAAATATTCTACTGTTGTCTACTTCTCTAGAAACATTGAAACAAACCTCTTAAAGTTAATTCAATAGCTGAGTTTTCATTGAATTTAATTAAAGGCATTCTATATTGATTTTAAAAGCAAGATTGCAGATCCACAAAGATGGTTTTTTGTTATCTTATCAAACTATCTACACTCATGTATTTGCCAAATCATAGCACAATGAAAGCTCTTACCCATCCTAAATGATGAAGTGTTGCAATAACTTTGTAAATGAAGGTACTCTAGTCAATAAGCACCTTGTGATTTATTGTTGTAAGATTCATTATTATTTCTAAATTATTCATACTCAGTTCTAAGCCCCTCATATATCATGTTAGACTATATATAAAATTACAATTCCTATTTTTATCAAATTGAATCAACAAATCCTACTCAAGCTTTCTTGGTAATGCCTGATTTAATGCTTTCATTAAGAGTTATTTTAGAAACTTTCTCAGTTGTTTACTTTTTTGTAATTTACTTCCAGATGAGGGAATTTGTTTTGACATATTTCCAATGTTGTTACAACAAGGTACATAAATCAAAAATAATACAAAAAGTAATAATCCTGCCAAAAAATTGGTAGAATTTTCTTTCTACAGAGCCAAATATAGCCAGAATGCTACATTCCTAGATCATAGCACTCTGTAGTGTACCAACTACATTCCTAAAGCACAACAGACACATATACAACACCACACATATACAACCCATACAACCCACCCACATATACAACACACACACAAATACAACCCAGACAAACACAGACAACCTGAAATGGTTTGATGTTCTGTTTTCTCTAAAATTTATGTTAAAATTTAATCGCCAATGCAACAGTAGTAAGAGGTAGAACCTTTAGGAGGTGAGCAGGATGAAGGCTCTGCCCTCATGAATGGGATTGTCCCTTATAAAAGGGCTGGAGAGAATGAGGTAGGCCCTTTTTGCCCTTTTGCCTTTCTGCCCGTTCCGCCATATGAGGACAAAGCATTCATCTTCCCTAGAAGATGCACCATTTGGAAGCAGAGATTAAGCTTTCATCAGACACTAAACTTGACATTCCCTTCATCTTGAACTTCCCAACTTTCAGAACTGTGTTAAACAAATTTCTATTGTTTACAAATTACCTAGGCTGTAAAATTCTATAATAGTAGCCCAACAAGACTAAGACACTGCTCATTTCTTCCACAGAGTCATCTTTTCTCAAGCCATTTCTCTTGCCTGGCATATTTTTCCCCTTCTTGCTTGTTTTGATTTAATGATTTTGTTGACAAGCCAAAAAAAAAAAAAAAAAAGAGAGAGAGAGAGAAAATAGAAAATGACTGAATGAATGAAAAGGAGCAAGAGTTTTTAACCTGAACTATCATAAAATGCATCCTTCTATTCCCTAGGCTAAAGTAGTTGTTTCATCTTTTATGTATTCATGGTAGGTAGAAAACTCACGATGGGGCCACAAACTGAGGATGGGGCCTGTAGAGGTTGAGAAAGGCAAGGAAACAGTCTCTCTGAAGCCTGTAGTTCCATTGTCAACTTGATTTTAGAACTTCTGACCTCCAGAACTATAAGGTAGTAAACAAACCTGTATGGTTCAAAGCCACAATATTTCTGGTACGTTATTACAGCAGCAATAGGACGGAAAGTAAAACAGTATCCATGAACTCCTTTTACATTCTTCAAAAATATGTCTGCTTATTTCCCTTCACCAGAAAATTTTCAAGAGCATCAGGCTTACTTTACCTGTCGGTATGGTTTGGCTGTATCCCCACCCAAATCTCATCTTGAGATGTAATAATCCCGAAGTGTCAAGGGTGGGGCCAACTGGAGATAATTGAAACATGGGGGCAAATTTCCCCCACACTGTTTTCATGATAGTGAATAAGCCTCACAAGATCTGATGGTTTTATAAATGGGAGTTCGCCTGCACAAGCCCTCTTGCCTGCTGCCATGTAAGATGTGCTTTTGCTTCTCCTTTGCCTTCCACCATGATTGTGAGGCCTCCTCAGCCATGTGGAAGTGTGAGTCCATTAAACCTCTTTCTTTTATAAATTACACAGTCTTGGGTATGTCTTTATTAGCAGCGTGAGAACAGATTAATACACCTGTAAATTAGAATTTTGGTATGAATCAAGCTTTCCTCAAAAAGAGATGTTACAATGTTTCCACCTACTTATTATTTGTTTTAAATTTTACTCTATCTTTGCAGATATAGCATGTAAATTTATATTAATTTCTAATGTATTTTCTAGAATTATTTTGGAACTGTCAACGCTATTATAAACAAAATGTATGCATTTCTTAACTAGAAAACAGAATAACACACGGTCAGACTCAACAAAGTCACATGCAAAAAAACAGATGTGGGCCTGGGCATGGTGGCTCACACCTGGAATCCCTGTACTTTGGGAGGTCAAGGGAGCGGATAACTTGAGTCCAGAAGTTCAAGAAGCCTGAGCAACATGGCAAAACCCCATCTCTACAAAAACCACAGAAAAAAAAATAGCTGGGCATACATGTCATAGTCCCAGCTACTCTGGAGGCTGAGATGGGAGGGCTGCATGAGCCCAGATGGAGGTTGTAGTGAACCATGGTTGTGCCACTGCACCCCAGCCTGGGCAACAGAGCAAGAGCCTGTCTCCAAAACAAAAACAAAAGTAAACCAAATGTGACTCCAAGTATCTTGAAGAAACATAAAGACTATTCCTATTGATTAATTAAGAAAGTAATCCTGGCAACATCAAATAGACACCTTTATATTAAAAACTTACAGAGTTTATTCATAAACACTGATCTGGTCCTCACATGTTCCCCCTCAGGATAACTGCTCAAATTTTACTCAACCTTTTCTTTTTTATTAATGATATCTTTTTAAAATTATTTTAAATTTATCCATAATAGATATACATATTTTCAGGGTACATGTGATTTGATACACTCGGATAATCAAATGAGGGTAAATGGAATATGCAACACCTTAAATATTTATCTTTTACGATGTTAGGAACATCTGAATTTTTCTCTTCTGGCTATTTTGAAATGTTAACTATAGTCACCTTACTGCTCTATCTAACACCAGGACTTATTTCTTCCACCTAACTGCATATTGGTACCCATTCATCAACCTCTTTTTATCTGCTCTGATATGGTTTGGCTCTATGTCCCCACCCAAATCTCATATCAAATTGTAATTCCGATGTGTTGAGGGAGTGACCTGGTGGGAGGTGACTGAGTCCTGGGGGCAAGACTTCTCCCTTGCTATTCTCATGATAGAGCTCTCAGGAGATCTGGCTGTTTGATAAATGTGTGGTGCTTTCCCTCACTTTCCCCTCACCTCTCCTGCCACCTTGTGAAGGAGGTGCTTGCTTCTCCTTCCAACATGATTGTAAGTTTCCTGAGGACTTCCCAGTCATGCAGGACTGTGAGCCAATTAAACATATTTTCTTTAAAAATTACCCAGTCTCAGACAGTTCTTTATAGCAGTGTGGAAAGAGACTAATGCACCCCTTCCTCCCCGCCCTTCCAGGTGTCTGGTAACAATGAATCTACTCTCTGTTTTCACCCAATTTTTTCTACTCACTTGATTTTCTTTACTTACTCTCATCCCAGTTTCAGCCTATCTCCAGACCCAAAGAGAGTTCATTATCCCTTGACTGAATAGAGCCTCTGGACTTCCGCTTCCAGTGATTGGCAGCACCACCTCACTCCAGGATAGCTGCAGGACCAGGCAGCTCTGTGCTCCCTTTGTGTTTCATCTGATGGCATTTTAAAAATATATAAGATAATAATAGAGAATAGTATCCTCACCCCATTAATGTGTCACATTACAATGTTTTAGTCAACAACAGACTGCATATACACTGTGGTCCCATAAGATTATAATGGATCTGAAAAAATTCCTGTTGCTTAGTGATGTCTTAATGAACCTGTGTAGGCCCAGGCTAACATGTGTGTTTGGGTCTTACTTTCTAACAAAGAAAGTTTTAACAGTAAAATAAATAAATAAATAAATAAATAAATAGAAAAAAAGCTTCTAGAATACAGCTATACAGAAGGAAAATATTTTTGTGTACAATGCGTTTGTGTTTTTGTTGCCCATTGAGGGTAGTTGTCCAAGTTCTTGGTGTTTTTAACAGAGAATTGGACAAAACACACAAACAAAGCAAAGCAGTAAAGGCAGGGACGTAAACGAAAGTACACTCCATAGGGAAGGAAAGGGCTTGAGCAAGCAGCTTAAGAGCATCGATTACAGAATTTTCTGGGGTTTAAATACCCTCTATAGGTTTCCCACTGGTTCATTCTGTGCAAATGAAGTAATGGTCACCCATCAGTCTGATTGGTTGCAGGAGGGAACCGGTTGGAGGTACTTTCATTTTCATCTGCCACGCAGAAAAAGGAGGGGTTGCAACTTCCACGCAGCCACTGCCACACAGAAAAAGGAAGGGTTGCAACTGCCACACAGCCACTGCCACGCAGAAAAAGGAGGGGCTGCAACTGCCACGCAGCCACTGCCACGCAGAAAAAGGAGGGGTTAGAAAGGGAGTAGCCGCTGATATCCAGTCAGTAAGAATCAGCCTTAGGCTCCCTGCATCAAGACCCTATTCTCCTGCCTCAGCTTAAGCTAAGTGTTATTAGGAAAGAGTCAAAAAGTTAAGATAAAATTTAAAAGTTGATAAAGTAAAAAAAAAGTTACAGTGAGCTAAGTTTAACTTATTGAATTTTTTTTTAAATTTAGTATAGCCTAACGGTGTTTATAAAATCTACAGTAGTATACAGTAACATCCTAGACCTTCACATTCACTCACCACTCACTCACTCACTGACTCACTCAGAGCAACATCCAGTCCTGGAAGCTCCATTCACAGTAAGTACCTTACACAGGTGTACCATTTTTAGATCATTTATAGTGTATTTCTACTGTGTCTTTTCTATACTTAGATTTATTTAAATACACAAATATTACTGTGTCAAAATTGCCTATAGGATTCAGCATGGTAACATGCTGTACAGGCTTGTAGCTAAGAAACAACAGGCTCTACCACATAGAAGGTGCAGTAGGGTATAACATCTAGGTTTGTATAAGTACACTCATTGATGTTAGTACAACAATGAAATCGCCTAGTTATGCATTTCTCAGAATGTATCCCCATTGTCAAGTGATACATGACTGTATATTAATATGAAGATGAAACCTAGCTAAGAGATTTTTTACATGTGCATTTATCTTCATCTGTTCCCAAAGCTCCCCTAAAATGCAGTGAATATATTTTTTAAATTATAAACTCACTAAGACAAAGAAAAGAACATATAGCAATAACATTTTAAGATCTAGAAAAAAAGGAAAATTTCTTAGTGATTGACATAACTTAGAAACTTAAATCCTAGGCCAGTTTTAGGAAAATTAGGAAAAAAATCAAAGGAACATAATGTGTAAATCAAAACCTGCAAATTGCTCAGAATTCTAGAAGTCAGATATTTCTGGAAACAGGAGAGATGGTAGATCTAAAAACAAATTTGATTGATGTTTATTTAAGAAACAGTAAAACTAACATTCATAATGAGTGTAGAAAAGATGAAATGAATGATGTGGGGACATTTGAGTAATATAAGAAAGTTAGATTCATAAGTTAGAAAATATAAGAAGTTGAATTCATAAGTTACAGCTAATGGCAGGTAAACTCCAAACAAATAAATATTTCAATGTAAAAGTAGACTTATAAAAGCACTGAAAGAAAATAGAAAAATATTTCATAGCAATGGTGAAGAAGACCACTTTATGACACAAAATTCAAAACTCATAAAATATGTATTAAGTATGAATACATAAAATTTTTAATTGCATAAGGAAATAAAAGCTCCATAAGTAAAATCAGAAGACAAAGGACAAATAGGAAAAAAATATAAATGACATCATGAACAGAAATTAATTTACCCAGTGTATATTTTTTAAAAACTAAACACTGATATAAAATAATAACTAAAGAGAAAATAAAATTCGGTGAAAGACATGAACAATTTGTAGAATATATAATGCAAAGATTTCTCGATATAAAAGTTTTCATTCATCATAAGAGAAATTTTGTTTGTTAAAGATATGCTTAGATGTCGTTATTTTTTCACCTTTTTAAATTGACAAAATCCAAAGCTTAGTATGGCATGCAGCATTGGAACGATCTCTCAAAATTGCAAATGTGTATAACATTTGACCTAGAAATTGCCCTATTGAGAATTTTCTTACAGCATGTTTGCCCATGCATTAAACCTCTTAAAAGCAGGGTTATTTATTGCAATATTACTTTCAGAACAAGAGATGAGAGTTAATCAAATGCTCATAAAGAGAGGACTCATTAAGTAAATGATTGTATATAAAAAAGAAGTTTCCAATGTACTGATACCAAAAAAGGCATGCAAATTTCATTAAGTGCAAAAAGCAAGGAAGCAGTCTCCCTTCTGTGTATAAAAGGAGAAACATGTATTTTAATTTGTATAAAAACCTCTGCAGAATTTATAAAATCACCTACTTTGAGAGTTGAAGACTGGATACATGTGGGAGAAGTAAAGAAGTAATGCCTTTTTATGGTAAAACATTCTGTATTGTTAACTTTCTAAAAGGAATATATACATTAATTATCCAAAAGAATGGGAGAAAGGAATCATTAGGAAACCAATAAGAAATATTTGTGTACATGTCCTTTCACACACACACCCACATCAAACAAATAAGTACATACCCTCACCCACGTCAAAGAAATAAATTACACAAATGCATATATTTTTAAATATCAAAAATAAAAAAAAACAAGTAAAGTAACAAAATATGAGAGTTGTAACATGGAAAAGAAAAAAGTCATCAAATATTTCAAGACATCATCCTAAAAGCATTCCAGATGGAAAATTCTCTTAAAGCGCCCAATGCAATGTGAATGAAAATATATCCATCTCAAGACATATTATCCTCAAATTTCAGAATACTGTGAAAATTATATGCTTCCTAAAAGAATGAAAAACAAAATAAAAAGTAAACCAGTATTATTGAGGAGATAAAGAAGAAGAAAGACATTGGATTTATTAAAAATGACATCAAAGGTAGGATAAAATTTTTTTAAATGCCTTTTAATTTTTGGGGAACCTAGAATTCTATACCTAGCCATGTTTTCAATTAAATGTGAGGGTAGAGTAGGGACATTTTCAAACCTTACAACATTTTCTCTCTTGCACATTTTCTCAAGAAGCTATTGGAAGAGATGCTCAAAGAAGAAAAACTTACCATAATCCAATAAAGACGAAGACCTGAGATCCAGGAAGCAGATGATCTGAACTACAGAGAAAGTTCAGGAAAATTCTCTCATTGATGGTGATGGAAAATAACAGTAAATTCTGTACAGCAGTCTTGGACAACAACCAATCTAAACTGGCACAGTGCAGAGGCAATCAACAGAAAACACAATATTGGTAGAATGCCTGAAGCTTTTGATTGTATTCACAGGAAACATAAACAATTGGAAGACAGTTTATGAATGAATTTGTGATAAGCATCTTTTTTTCAACCTTTATTTAGATTCAAGGGTGCATGTGTAGGTTTGTTGCCTGGGTATATTGCATGATGCTGAGGTTTGTGTTACATATGATCCCATCATCCAGGTACTGAGCATGGTATCCAATAGTTAGTTTTTAACCCTTCTCCCCCCTCCTGGTGGTCCCGTTTCTATTGTTGCCATCTTTATGTTAATGAGTATACAATGTTTAGCTCCCACTCGTGAGAACATGCAGTATTTGCCTATTTAATTGTTTGTTTATTGATTGAGACATAGTTTTGCTCTATAGCCCAGGCTGGAGTGCGGTGGCCTGATCTCGGCTCACTGCAACATATGCCTCCTGTGTTCAAGCGATTCTCTTGCCTCGGCCTCCCGAGTAGCTGAGATTACAGGCATCCACCACCACACCTGACTAATTTTTGTCTTTTAGTAGAGATGAGGTTTCACCCTGTTGGCCAGGCTGCTTTCGAACTCCTGACCTCAAGCGATCCATTCACCTCAGCCTCCCAAATGGCTGAGATTACAGGCTTGAGCCATCACGCCCAGCCAGATTTGCTTTTTCATTCCTGCATTAATTTGCTTAGGATAACAGCCCTCAACTTCATCCATGTTGCTGCAAAGAAAATAATTTTGTTCTTTTTTTTTTTTTTTTTTTTTGAGGCGGAGTCTTCACTCTGTCGCCCAGGCTGGAGTGCAGTGGCACCATCTCGGCTCACTGCAAGCTCCGCCTCTCAGGTTCGCGCCATTCTCCTGCCTCAGCCTCCTGAGTAGCTGGGACTACAGGCGCCCGCCACCGCGCCCGGCTAATTTTTTGTATTTTAGTAGAGACGGGGTTTCACCGTGTTAGCCAGGATGGTCTCGATCTCCTGACCTCGTGATCCGCCCGCCTCGCCTCCCAAAGTGCAGGGATTACAGGCGTGAGCCACCGCACCCGGCCAATTTTGTTCTTTTTTAGGGCTGCATAGTATTCCATGATGTATATGTACCACATTTGTTTTATTTAATCCACCGTTGATGGACACCTGGGTTGATTCCATGTCTTTGCTGCTACAAATAGGGCTGTGATGAATATGCAAAGGCATGTTTCTCCTTGAGATAAATATTTTAAAAATGTAATCAAATAAAAAAAAATAATGTCAGGGCTAACATGCAGTTGTTAGAGAAAAACATTGTATTTTGTTATATAGATAGACACTAGCTTTAACATAATAATCGTTATGTAAGTAGTCAAAGTTCATATGATCAAAATTATTATTTAGCTGTTTTAAAAGAATGAAGATATAAAAGATATACCATTAATGGTGAATAGTTCTAGTAAAAGCAAGCTAAGCTCTCTTTGATATTCCATGGAGGGAATTTAATAAACCCTGAAACTGAAAGTTCAAGAAGGAAAAGTACAAGTCCTACATTAATTGATCAGTGATTGCCTCTGACAAGAATTGATGCGAATGGGGAGGCAAAATTGCTAGTTTGGTTAATAATAACTGTTTGATAATTCTTCATTTGCATATATAAAACTTCCATACAAATAAAATCTAACGAAAACAGAGACAGAGAATTATTAAATCATCATAATATAAAGTTAACATTTTTCATCATTTTTCACTTGTTCAAAGATCATAAGAAATTTTCCTCTTAATTTTCAAATATCAACAAATGTTTCTACTCTCCCTGAGTACCATAAAAAGCCTTCTGTGGACAGTCTAAGTGACAATGAAACACTAGATTTGTTAAAAATTACTTTCAGATGTAAATCAATTTGAGAATGAACTGATGCTCTGAAACTGGAATTTACTTGTTGCTCAAATAGCTCCAAAATAAAATAATTTTCAATCATAGGAGAATTCACAGGGCCCAGCTCTCCATTGGTGTTCCAATCTATTCTCTGACGCCTGTGCTGTACACAAGAATCCTCAGTGACTTTTCGGGAACCCAAGATGGAAATAATATCCCAAATGATGCTTGCTCTGAGAGTGTCACTCACCCAGGGGGGTTACCACCTGCAACTGTCCTTTTTACCAGTTTTGCTACAAATTTTTATGAACTCAGTTCCCCAGTCATCAGGGCCACAGATGTTTGAAATACTTTTCTGTCTTTTTTGTAAGTGATAAACAACTGAATTCCTATTCACTTTTACTCCACTAGTGACTTTACAATACATTAAAAAAAGATAAGCTGTTGGTATTCTTTTCTTTAAAAACTGTAAAATGCCTTTCCACTTATTTCTTATACCACATTTTCTCTCAGAGAACACATTGATATAATTTTGGATAATATTTTAATGAAGAAGTTGACAGTAATGCACATTAATTAAAATACGTAAAATTTATATTCATTACAATACTTTGAATTTTAAATGTTTTCAGTGAAAACATGTCATACTGCAGACATGCTCAGAAAATTCTACATATGTATTTATCCAGTCCTTATCCAACAGATACCCCGATATAATGCAATTTGTAAAAAGGTTTATAAAATAAGTGGGTTTACCTGAAATTCAACTTTCATTAAATGTTGATTGAGCACTCGGTCACTATTCTAAGTATTAGAAATACAGTAGTAAACAAATTTTACCAAATTCTTGACCTCAGGTACTTTCCATTCCACTGGTATTACTTGATATTTTTCAAGATTACACATATAGGTCAATAGATCTCCATGAAATATAAAAATAGTAAAGAGAAGGAGAAAAAAAGAGAAAAGGGAAGGGAAGTAAAGTATACAAATCATACATTATTTGTTCTAGTCAACACAATAATTCATTTTCTATTGTTTTGACATCTGGGTGGTTGGGGGAACCCACAACTCACATCCTTCATTGACTATGTTTGCAAAGTTTGGCAAGAAAATTTGCAGGGTCCCATTTTAGATGGCTAAGTCTGAGATGCCAATTAGGCATGCCTCAGGAGATGTAGAATAAGCAGTTGAATATTTAAGTCTAGAATTCAGGAAAGGATTTCAACTGAAGATAAAATGTGGAAGTCATCAACCTACAGATGATAAAGCACATAGCGATTCTGACACAGATTATAATGAAATTTAGAAATCTGAACACCACTGATTTCTCAAATCCCCTTCATCCTCTTCCTTTTTCTCCTCTTCCTCTTGTTTTCTTATTTCTTTCTCCTCCTCGTTCTCCTTACCGTCTTTCTTCTTCTCCTCCTCCTGCTCTGCTTGGTGATCAGATGAGACTGAGTTAAATTACAAGCATTTTCTTTGTTTCTCTATCCTTTTCTTTATAGCACTTCAGTAAATGAGGCCTTGCTCCCTTTCCATAGGTATATTTGGATTGCTTATACTGTGGGCTTTGAAATACTACTAATATGCTCTACTCATCTTGCTTGCCATCCATTTTAGATTTTTGACGGTCACCAACTGTATCCTCTGTTTTTACCCACCTACCAAAACTTAAATAGAAGCACATATTGTTATACTTCAGAGATTGTCCAATCTAAGGGTAAACTAGGCCAATCCATAATGATGGGTCCAGGTTTGAGACTCATGGACAGAGATGACTTAGATTTGACTCATTGCTTTCACTTTGTGTAAGCCAATTCAAAGTGTCTACAGTTAAGAATAAAAAGGAAGAGCACACTGTCCCTCAATGGTCCTGAATTTTCCTCTGGGAAGCATGCCAATAATTAGATGGTCTCCATATATGGCATGCAAGGAGAATTTGGTACAATCAGAACAGGCTGGAAATTTGGGACCCTTTAAATTCAGATACTGAAGCATGTCAGCATTCAAGGACTCACCCTGGTACCATAGAAATAAATCCTTGTCTTAGCAGTTACACATTTCTTTACTTAATTCTAACTGAACCATTAGGTTGATTGAATTTTTAGTACAACAAGCTCACCATAGCCTACTGTGTAGTAGAGATCAATTTACATTTTACTGAAGATTTCTAGAAGAGACCATGGAAGGGTATTACTATACACAACATACAACTTCACACAATGTCTCTCTTCTCAAACTCCTGCTGCCATGTAACTCATAACTTCTCTTCCCAATTCACTGGCAATTTTTCTCATTTCCTATATAGAGTTGTTTAGGCTGTGCCCCACATCTGTCTCACCACTCATCAAAGAACTTTTCAAAGTACAACATCATGAGAAAAGTGTCTGGGATTACAAATGATAGATAATATCTCCTGTAACTCAGTTGTTCAAAAAAATCACTGGGAGATGATAGTATGGATATACAAAGAAGTCTCCTATGGCCTTCAAGTGTACATCTCTAATGCTGTAAGATCCTTGTGTTTTAAAAACTTTCAAGCAATCCAATTCATGTATTGAAGCATTTAATGAAAGAACAGAGACTATAGAGGTTCAGCACTTTGCAATGTGTGAAAAAAAAATTAAGCCGAAATTAGAATTTATGCTTTTACATCTGTATTTCAAAAATTATTACTCATTTACTAATATTATGAGCATTTTATGAACATAATTTATCTCCATTGCCCTTCTCTTGGTCTGTTTCAGTTGATATATAACACACTCCAAATTGCTGAAAATAAGTTATTACAGTGAGCAATTTCTAATTATTTCCTCTGATTAAAGCTTAGATGTCAAGGAACCTGATCCCACATGTTGCTGTTTGATGATAAACTATGCTTTATAATTAATCTCTGCCATTTAAAAAATATATGAATTGGATTTTGGATTAATATCTGTGAAATGTTTTAATTTTATTTCTTATTTCCTTCTGATTTATTAAAGGATAAAATATCATAGCCAAAATATATTAGAAAAAATAAAATACTATTATGATTAATAAGAGTACTACATGTTCTCTTTGTATAAGAGAAGACAATCGAACACCTGTCAGAAAAGTTTATAATCACATGCAAATCTAACTTGTGTCTGCTATGTCTGTAAGCTTTCAACTCCTTTACTTGTATTCTTTATATTTTTATCAATTTCTCAGTTATTAGTGGAAAAAAACTTTACTGCATGTAGATTTTGTTATATACCAATGGTTTTCAAACTTAAAAAGCCAGAGGGATTGTTAAAACATATTGCTTGACCCATCACCAAAATTTATAATTAAGTCTAAGGAAGAACCCAAGAATTTGCATTTTTAATAATTTTTCAGGTGCCAGTGATGCTGCTAGCCAAGGGACTACATTTTGAGAACTACCACTATACGTTTCTTAAAATCTAATACAATAAATTTCTTCATTGTTTTTGATGAGGATATGACAAAACAATTATTAATCTTAAATATTAGTAGAATAAACCAAAATGTATTTCTAATCAGATGTGTGACTTGCTCTTATTGTTTACACACAAAAAGGTATTATTTTTCTCTAATGCTTTGTCCTGCCACACTCTGCCACAAAGAGTTGTATCTTTCATTATTTTACAATGTCTGTGCCTGGCCTTCCATCTACTATGACATGCTTTGAAAGCAGAGTAACTTTTGGATGTTTTTAATGGATCTTAAGTTGTAACTAAGAGGGTAATTTGGATATATGGATTATTAGAGATTGAGATAAGCCACACCTTTCAAAAACACACTTGTTGCCCAGCTGCTAGAAGAACTCTTCATAGACAATCTTCACCTCATCCCCTTCAGAGATCACCTCAGCTTCAAAGTCACCTGGTTCAACATCCTCTTCCAGGGATAGCCCACGTACATTGAATGATAAAGGTAGAAGTATAAATGTCTGTCTATTTAATTCCAATGAGGAATAACTCTTGGGCCATTTTAGCTCTCTAGTACACCCTGGGTTCAGCCAATGCTACTTTTTGTGCTTTCATCACAGCTTCAGTTCAGCCAAATTCTGCTGCTTTTCACTTCCTTCCATGAATTGTGATACTAAAGGCATTACCAAAACAAAACAAAAATCCACACACTTTAGGAATCAGCTTCCCTAACTGTTCCAAGTTAGAGAAACTAACTTGCAACAGAAGTGAAACAAGTGTATATACAATCCTATAGTGAAGAACTTTGGAGGAAAAAGGAAATTAAAGGTCACCGGGAAAAGAATGCATATACAAAAGAGAACGTGGAAGCACAATTTGAAAGAATCCAGAGGCAAATTCTATGTATTTATTTTTGTGCTAGGTATATCGGAGGCAGCAACAGCTAAGTGTCACTAGAAGTGGTCATGGACACTCTAGTTAACCTAATCCAATAACAAAAACCATGTAATATAAATGAGTATAGACATTATCCATTGATATTTCTAATGGATATTGAACTTGTACAACATATATGTTCCCATCGTTTAGTTCTTACACATATATTTTCTAGATAAACTGAGAGCTTTGAAAATTATTACAATAAAATTAGCACTATTTGTCAGGCAAGTGAGTTCAAGTCATTAGATCCCTGAGTGCAAGAGGCTAAGAACATAGGCTCCATTACAGTGGCATTCAGTTTTCTCTGCTTACTGGATTTTGAGCATCAGATTTTGTTAGCAAAAGAGTAGGCTGAGTGTGAAAGCATGTAAAATTCTTATTATTGTAGGTTAATAAAACTGATAAATCAGGTGGTAGAAAAATAGCAACATCTGTACTTATTGAGGGCAGAAGGTAATGCTCATTGAATAGACACATTTCAATAGGTTAAATCAAACTGAGAGTCTACTCTCCCTCTTTCTTATAACTTTGGACAAGTTATTCACCCTCTCTCTTTTTCACTTTTTTCAGCTGTGAAGGTGGAAACTTTTAGAAATGAACCTCTGTGTACCACTTTAAGTTCTTTCAGTTTGTGGGATACAGCAAAAGTAGGACTAACAGAGAAGTTCATAGCAATAGAAACTCACATCAAAATAAAAATACTTCAAATAATTTAACAATGAAACTCAAAGAACTAGAAAAACAAGAACAAACCAAACCCTAAATTAGTAGAAGGTGAGAAATAATGAAGATCAGAGCAGAACTAAACAAAATAAAGATGTTAACAAAATACAAATGATGAATGAAATAAAAGTTTAAAAAAAAAAAAGTAAAACAATATTGATAAAACTGTAGAAACCAAGAAAAGGAAAAAAGAAGACCCAAATAAACAAAATTGGAAATGAAAAAGGAGACATTACAACTGATATCACAGAAGTGCAAAAATCATCAAAGACTATTGTGAATAACAATATGCTAAACAACTTGGAAAACCTAGAGAAAATGGATAAATTCCTGAAAACATATATCCTACCAAGTTTGTTTCAGAAATAAATAGAAAACCTGAAGAGACCAATAGCGAGTAACAAGATTGAATCAGTAATAAAAAGTCTACCAATAAAGAAAAGCCCAGGACTGGAAAAATTCACTGCCAAATTCTATCAACCATATACAGAAAAACTAACATCCATGCTCCTCAAACTATTCCAAAACTAGAAGAGAAGGAAATTCTCCTTAACTCCTTCTATAAGGCCAGATTTACCCTGACACCAAAACCAGACAAGAACAAAAAAAGTTGAAATAACAGTTCAATATCCCCGATGAATACAGATGCAAAAATCCTCACAAAATACTAGCAAACAAAATTCAACAGCACATCAAAAAGACAGAACACCATTTTCAAGTATAATTAATACCAGGGATGCGAGGCTGTTTTAACACATGCAAATCAATAAACGTGATACACTACATCAACAGAAAAAAAGACAAAAACAATAGGATCATCTTGATAGATGCAGAAAAAGCATTTTATGTAATTCAACATTTCTTCCTCATAAACTTCTTTAGAAACTAGGCATAGAAGGAACACACCTATAAATGATAAAAGCCATGTATGTAAAACCCATAGCTAACATCGTACTGAATGGTGATATGTTGTAAGCCTTTCTTCTAAGAACTGGAACAATGCAAGGATGCTCACTTTTCCATTTTTATTCGGCATTGTACCAGAAGTCCTAGTTAGAGTAATCAGGCAAGAGAAAGAAATAAAAGGCATTCAAATTAAAAAGTAGGAAGTCAAACTGTCCCTCTTTGCAGACGTCATGATCTTTCCATTTATAAAATCCAAAGACTATACCAAAAACTTTTTGAGGTAATAAGCAAATTCAGTAAAGTTCTAGGATGCATAGTAAACATATAAAAATCGGTAGCATTTCTGTATACCCATAAGGAAGTAGCTGAAAAAGAAATCAAGAAGGCAATTCCATTTGTAATAGCTACAAAAAACCAAAAAATGTAGAAATGAATTTAACCAAGGAGGTGAAAGATCTCTACAAAGAAAACTACAAAATTCTGATGACAGCAGTTGAGGAGGACACAAACAAATGGAAAAGATATCCCAATCTCATGGATCAGGAGAATTAATGTTGTTAAAATTACCATAGTGCTCAAGGCAATCTACATATTCAATGCAATTCTTATCAAAATACCAACATAATTTTTCATAGAAATAGAAAAAAAAAAAGCCAAAATTTTTATAGGACCACAGGATGGCCTTAATAATCAAAGCATTCCTGAGCAAAGAAGACAAAGTTGGAGGCATCACACTACCTGAATTCAAATGGTAAAATTCTATAGTGACCAAAATAGCATGGTGTTGGTATAAAAATAGACACATAGATCAATGGAACAGAAATAGAAGCCTTAGAAATAGACCCAGATATTTAACACCAACTGATTTTCAACAAAGGCAATTAGAACATACACTGAGGAAAGATACTCTGTTCAATAAATGGGGTTTGGAAAGTGGATATCAATATATAGAAGAATAAAACTGGACTCCTAACTCACACCATATACAAAAAACAACTCAATATTAATTAAAGACTTAAACATAAGACCCCAAAGTGTAAAACTACTAAATTAAAATAAAGGGAAAACATTTCAGGACATTAGTCTCACCAAAGACTTTATGGCTAAGACCTTAAAAGCACAGACAACTAAAACAAAAAGAGACAAGTAGAGTTATATTAAACTACAAAGCTTCTGCACAGCAAAGGAAAGAACAAAGGAAGAGACAACCACTTGAATGGGAGTAAGTATTCCCAAACAATTATATACATTTGACAAGGGACTAATATTCAGAATATGCAAGGGACTCAAACAACAACAACAAAGCCCACAAATAATCCCATTAAAATGTGAGTAAAGAACATAAATAGACAAGTCTCTAGAGAATACATACGATGGCCGATAGATATATAAGAATATGTTCAACATCACTAATCATCAGGCAAATGCAAATCAAAACCACAATAAGATATCATCTTGCCCCAGTTAGAATGGCTGTTATTAAAAAGACAAAAAATAACAAATACTGATGAGGTTACAGAGAAAGGGAACTCTTATACACTGTTCTTAGAAATGTAAATTAGTATAGCCACTATAAAAATAGTATGGAGATTTCTAAAAATACTAAAAATAGAACTACCATACCATCTAGCAATCCTACTACTGGTTATCTATCCAAAGGAAAAGAAATCAATATTCCAAAGGGGTACCTGCACACACATGTTTATTGTAGCACTAATCACAATAATAAAGATACAGAATCAACCTAACTGTCCATCAATGGACAAATGGATAAAGAAAATAAGATATATATACACAATGGAATACTATTTGGTCATAAAACAATATTAAATCATGCTACTTGCAGCAATGTAGATGGAAATGGAGATCATTACGTGAAGTGAAGTAACCCAAGCCCAGGACGACAAATATTACATGCTCTCGCTCATATTTGGAAACTAAACATGTTGATTTCATGGAGTAGAGGGTAGAATGATAGTAAAATCTGGGAAGACTGGGTAGGCAGGAGTAGGGGATGAAGAGAGGTAGATTAACATATACAAGCATATAGTTAGATAAAAGGTATAAGTCCTATTGTTTGACAGAAGAGTAGAATGACTATACTTAACAGCAATGTATTGTATATTTCAGAGTAGCCGAAGAGAGGACTTGAACTGTTCATAACATACAGATAATAAATACTCAAAGTGACAGACATTTCAAATACCTTGACTTGATCAGTATACAGTCTATGCATGTAATAAAATATCAACATATCCCATAAATATGTAACATGTTATGTATCAAAAAAAAATTTCCAGCCACCTCTTACTCCTACTTCACTTTTGTGATAACAAGGCTTTGACCAGCTTCTTGCCCATTATTACCCAACAGCACCTTGCCTCAGAGCCAAAATGCATGACTTCTGTCTTGCCCAAGGATTTCTCTGACCAACAGACTAAGACATCAGTGGAAATACTGTAATATTCACACATACCCACCCAGATGTGAAGGGATTAATACCCATTGTACCCTTGTACAATGAAAATAAAAGCCAATGGCTAAATATTTATTCTTGCTCCACAAAATAGACAGTTCTGAGCTGCATGTCAGAAGTCTCAGAAGATCTTACAAATTCAAGTACTTATGCGTCATAACTCATTTTCATACTACCTTGTCCTCCTTCCACTCTTGCAGCAGAATAGGAATCAGAGAGACCAAGGAGTTGAGGAGGAATTATTTAATTATTTAGGTGCACCGATCCAGTCGGATTAACATCCAAAGGATTGAGCCCCGAACAAAGAGTCAAGCTACCTTTCAAGCATTTTGTGGGGCTGGGGGAGATTTGTGCAGGTGGATGCATATTACAGAAGTGAGAAACAAAGACAGTTATTCAATTAAGATATGCATTACATTATTTCCTACTTTTCAAGGAACAAAATGTTTTATGACTTGAGATTATCTGTTTAGTGACCTTGCAGCTGCACAGCTAGAGAAACAGAGTCTTCACAATGCCTGGGAAAGGGAGAGATAAGGCTGACTGGCCACAGAAAAACAGCAGTCAATTTTTAAAGGACTCCAGCTCCTTCCCTGCTTTGGGGGGAATTGGGTTTTCTTGCATACAACTGAGTTTTTGCTTACATATTTTTAAATTTCTTTTAATTCTTATTCCACTCTTGCTCTTTAGGATCACATTCTCAACCTTTCTGTCTGCAAATATTTATCTTGACAGTTGTTCAAAGGATACTCAGTCTAAGACTGCTGGTACTATGTTCTGAAAAAGAAACCCTTGAGATGGAATTTTTGAGCTTGTTCACAAGTTAGATACAATAGAAATTGATAAATGTGGATAAACCCTGATGTGAAGTAGCAGTATTATGGCAATATCACAATTAAGAATGCTCTCACCTGTGTTGAAATTGGGTTGAATCACAGGTAACGGGTGAAAAGTTGAGTTACATAGGAGTTATAATACATGAGAGGAATGGGGCGATGTCAATTGTCAGCATTGTGGAGTTGGCTAGATTTGCTAGCAATATTTGAAATCTTAAATAAAGTTAATTTCTTAGATTGTCAAACGCTTCATTTCTTCCTGTGAAAGGAAGGCAGCTTCAATGAAAATAAGGAAATCTTAATTCCCAGAAGAACAATGTCCTGAACATAAAGCTGGACTTTATTTGTAAGGGAGGCAAAGCTGCAAAGAAGATTCAGCACATAATCTAGAGGTCCTCTGTGTCAACATCAGGGCTCTTATAAGGTAAGGGTAGGTCCTAAGGTTTGGGAAGAGAATATTTAGGTGAGCTTCATTCCTTCAGGTGCAATCAACTGAATTCTTCCTGCAACCTAAATGAACTTGTAGGAAGATACCAAGCTCCAGATGAGAATGCAGCCACTGCACCTTGCTTTTAGTCTTGTGATATTCTGAGCAAGAATCCCAGCCATTATATGCCGAGACTTCTGAGGGAATAACCATGAACAGATACTCTCTTAAGTCACTAAGTCTGTGACCATTTGTAATGGGTCACCTCTGACTTTGGAATTCAACATCCTCAAAAAACCTGTAATTAGGCTAGAAGACAGCTATGACGATCACATGAAGCTTAGATAAAAAGATTGCTGACAGATAAGAAGGTAGTGTTGCCAGAAATACCTTGACATAGTTAGAGCAAGAAGTTAGATGGGTTAGGAAGGTAGAAAAAGTTAAAGATTGACAGTACTCATCCATGACCATGTTTGCTGAGAAGAAAACTAACATTGCTAAATCAATGAAGATTCCACTGCTGTGAAGGAACATCAGCATCTATAAAATTATTAGTAATAACTCTGTTTTGCAGTTGGAGATTGTCATTAGTAATTGCTGTCATGGAACTGAACTTCTTAGTGTCAGCGGAGATGATAAAATATGAGAATAGCAGAGGTTGGTTGGCAGCACATCATCAGGATGACTGTCAGCATTGGGGAGTTGAGGTCATAGTAATTTCCATAATGAGCAACAAGTTAGAATATGGTCAGAATACCTTGTACCAAAGGAACCGATAGCCATAGACAGCAAACTAGATTGTCGATGGACTCACACTAAAACAAACAAACAATATAAATCAATAAAACCAAAAAGTTTAAACCCTGCAAGGAGAAATTTAACATCTACTGTTTCAAAGAAAAACTGGCTCTTACCCATTATCATATCTAAGCCAGTTCAAAGACCCAGGCTCTATCAGAACGATATGTGATAAATCTTCCCCAGATATTTACCTGAAGGGACTTAGCCATTTACCAGAGTATATTTGCACTTGGAGAGAGTGAAATACCAGACACTTTTAAAGAAATGTCAGATATAGAGTCAGCTGAAATTGATAGTAGAGGACAAAGAAAAGCTATAACAATTTTCCAGTTGAGAGTGGGATATACATAAATAAATAATATACATTAACAATGAATGTCAAGAGGGAATTGAATTGGCATTGGTGTCAGTACATTCAGGAGAGGCGGGTCTAGAGTAGAAAGAAAAAACTAAATTGTATTTATACATGTATTTAATAAATAGTGCTTGAGTATCTACTATTCACCAGGCTGTGGGGAATAGACACTGTAGACACAGTGGTAGACAAGGAAAAGGAGTATGTGCTTACAGAACCTATATTCTGTTTGAAGAGAGGAAGAGACAAGTAAGCAAATTCACATAATGAAAGGAAAATATAAAATAAAAGCGTACTCTTGAAGAGGAATTTCTCAGCGACATGAAAAAAAGAAAGCATGTTTTCTGTTGCATTTTAGGTTGAATAACTAGGGATGCTGAGTAACACCAGAGAAGAAAAGCGACTGTAAAGACTCCAAAACAAAGTTAGTGTTGAAGAAAGAGTCAAGCACTCCGTGGGGCTAGAATTGAATGAGCTGAGAAAATTCAAAGGCCATCGTGTAACTCAGATAGTCATAGGTCAGATCATAGAGGGTCTTTTAGGCCATAAACAAGACTTTGAATTATTCTAAATGCTGTGAAATCTATTAGAAGGATTCAAATTTCAGCTGATCTGATAAAAGTTTTAAAGCTATATGTACTATAGACTTGAAGCTAAGTGTGATGGGGACAGAGAGAGGAAGAGTGAAAGCAGTGAGATCAACTGGAGATATTGCAGTGATCCAAGTGGACTTGATGGTTACTTGAACAGAGCAGCATTGATAGACACAGTAAAAAGAGATTAAATTCTGGATATATTTTGGAATACACTGGAGGACTTGGGAAGGAAAAAGAACATACACTATCCAAGAATTGTGTTCTTATGAAAAGGTGGTGAAGACCTCAGGGAAAGGGGGCACATTTGGAAATATGAATCAGGAGTTCTTTTATTAACATGTTTAAATATAAGTGTCCATAATAAGTAGGCAATTTAATATAAGAGTCTATAAACAAGGGAGAGTCTAGTTTGGTGATATTAATTTGGTGATCATAAGCATAGACATGGTATTTATGGCCACGGGCCTACATGAAGTTACCCAAACAATGAGTGTGCATGAAGAAGAGAAGGCAAAAGGAATGAGCACTGTGAACTGCTGACAGATAATAGAAAGAAGAGGAAGGGACAATGGAAGAAACTATACAGAAGAGTCAGTTGGGTAGGAGAAAACGGATTTGGTAGGGAATACATAGATAGCTGTGGAAAGTTGCCTGTGGCTACCATATCGAGTGTTACAAGTAGAGCACTGATGTTGGAATATGATGTGGGTGCAATCCATCCTTTAAGCGAAAATGAAGTGAATACAGTCACATCCAGGATAGTGTACAAAAGAATTGACAGATACATTGACAATGTAGAGATTCAACTAAGCTCACTCATATATCTTAGAATTTGTGCAATTCTGTGTATAATTGACAATATCCTGAGACCCTGACCAGTGACCCTCAGAGCCTTGGTGGTTCCATTCAAAACATGGAAATGGGTTTCCTCTGGTCTATGAAAAAAAATTATTTTTTGACACATAAAGGATCTCTATTTCTCAGACGCAAATCGGGGTGAGCTAATCCTGATAGCACTTGGGTTTTTGTAAACAATTTTATATAAAATTACATTTCCCCTTCTCTCAGAAGACAGTTGCAATTGTTGTCAGAGGAAATTAAGACAAACAAAATGTGGCTCCCTTGCATAAGGTTGCTTGAAAGAATTCCCATAATAGCTGTTTGCTAAAGGCAATGTTTTATAGTCTTAATTATAACACCACTGGAAAATCATAGAGTGCATATACAAATTCATTTACCTTATTTGTTTTTCACCCTTAGGTACAATATTGTAAACAACTGCATCTGAAATCTGAAACAGATTTATTTCACACCAGTGTTTATTCATTCTTAGTAAAATGGACTTCCTTCTAGCAATATGTCATCATGTATAGTACTCTGGCAAGCCAGCATTTTCATTTCATTAAACGGCACATATTTTATGGCTCCATAAAATATGATTTTTATTTATTACTGAAGAATCGAGTAATAATTGTAAAATGTGAACTCCTGATTACTAGGAAGATATTTTTGTAAAGTAAGTAGTTCACTAATTACCACCTTCATAAACATTAATGCATATGAATAGAAGACAAATATACAGGAAAGCCATCACAATATTTTGGCTTTATCACTAAGTGCAAGTCTAGTCATCTCTGAGAAGGAGATACCCACTTATTTTGAGTGGAGTGAAATGAACCAAATAAAGCATTTGATAATGGATATAATGAAGTCTAATTAGAAAACTAGACAGATGGATATGTTTTTCCATATCTGATTTTCACATCTCTTTGGGAATCTAAAGCAATTCTAGCATTACATATTAGATTTCTTGTTGTCTGGTTTTCAAGTCAAGGTGTAATAGCAGCAAAGATATGAATGTATTAGTGAAAAATTAGCTTTCAGGAGTTAGGATTGAAGGTCATAGAGAAGATGGTGACTCCCCCACTAATCACTTGAGTAAGACTTGCAGTTTGTTCTGTTCTACATCTTTCCTGTGCCATACATATTTAAAGAAGTCATAGATGAGCTAAAACTAAACTCTTCTGGGAAAGGAGATCTGACGACCTACCTCTCAAAGATGCATTCATCTTCAAATGACCTCCTCCTTACATTTTATTTGATTCTATAATTCATTTTGGGGAGACAAATGAACTGGTAAATTATTTTAAAATGTTTCACCACTCAAAATTCTAGGCAAAAAGTAGAAAACACTAAAGCACTCTGTGTTTATTTACAAAGAGATTTCATAAAGGGAAATAGGAAATGATACCAAAATCACTAGAAGAATTGGAGAAACTCATGCTAGTCTGGTACTTAAGGAATGACACCCAGACCCCAAGAACTGGCCTGACAAGAAAGCTGCTCTCACTGAAGCCACCACAAAAGCCATTGAGATGATGATCATACTGCCATAGTTATGTTCCAGAGAGCAGAAAGCCAGAGAGTCAAGAAGCCATCACGACCACAAATGTCTCCCAACATACAAAGCTGGTGCTTGGACTCACGCACGTGATAACTGCCTGTCTACAGGAAAGCTGGAAAAAAGAAGCTGGAATACTTCTGTAGAAAAATTTCACATCTCCAGGACCTTGCCTACCCACAGGAAACAGCAAAAGGACAAAACATGGTATCATTTTCACTTAGATTTTTCAAATTTCATATGGGTGGACCTTTCTCATGGAAAACAATTAACATCAATAATCTTAGCTATAAAGGAGTATTGTAAATGTAGTTTTTAGCTTTTCAATATTTGCATTGGGAAGACCTACCAGAATGTTGATGGAATGAAGAAGGAGAAAAGCAAACTGCAATACCTACCACACACACAATTTAAAAACACATACAATGTCAAATGCGAGTAGTATAAGAGAATGCTTTTCACTTTAGATTGCATAAACTCGTATGCTGATAATACTGCTGACCTTTCCAGATACTCATCCTTCTCTAAGGCTTAATTAAATTTCATTTGACAGCAGTTACAAAGTAACACAACATATTGTGTTTCTTCCAGTTTCTAAATCTTTGTTAAATGTTATGTATGTTTTACTGGTAACTTATTTTCTCACATTTCAT
Organism: Macaca fascicularis; assembly: GCF_037993035.2. Lineage (NCBI taxonomy): Eukaryota > Metazoa > Chordata > Mammalia > Primates > Cercopithecidae > Macaca > Macaca fascicularis. Next base: position 43,497,460 of record NC_088379.1, read on the forward strand.
GACAAGCATAAAGATTAAAGATTCATTCATATGTATTTAAACATCAGTAGTGGTGAGAGCATAAACTATAGAAGTTGATCTTTATTTTGAATTAGTAAATAAGTTTTTTTTTTGGTACTCACAGTGATAATAATGAATCTGACTTTCGTAGACAGTAGGATATTGCCATAGTCTGAAAATTTTCCTACCTCCTAAATAATATACTAAAGTCAATTTTTAGCAATTTCTTCTTTTAATCTATCGATATTAAATAAATCTCCTTTGAAATAATATTATGAATCAACATTTAAAATTGATTTATTTACTTGTTTAACTTCCTTAAATAACAGTATCAAGGTCTTGAGTTTTAGATAATATAACCTGAAGACTGAAAATTCAGTAGTGGGTGAATCTGGCACCCCCTGTTTTTTGTACCCTGACAAAGCAATCTATTATCCTCCTTGTAATGAAGGCAAACCTTTAGGGCCTTTATTAGTACTTCTGAAACATAAAGTGCATTAAAAAGTCAAAAACTGTGGGATGGGGTAGCTGCCTTTACAGCATTGAATATCGTCAGAAAAGGGAATGACAAGGGAAAGTCTTCAAAATATCTATCATTTTGGCTCGAGGTACAGGAAGAAGCATTGAGACAATAACAATATTGAAATAAATGCCAAGCTTTCAGTATCACAGGACAGACACATCTCAAACAGCACACTCAGTTTTACCCTGGATATTAGCAAAGTTTGACCTCAGGTGAATTCACAGCTGCTTCAGGATTGTTATATGAAGACTATGGCACTGGCAAGGAAAAAGGAATCCAGAACTGGGATAGACATTTTTGGGAGGATTCAGAAAATTCAGCACACCCTGAACCCACAAACAGAATTGGCCAAAATTGTCTTGTCTCTCATTTGTCTTAAAAGTATTCTTTCATGGAAAAGACACTGTCATAATAAAAAAGGAAGCCAATTCTCTCCATATTCCACCCTTGTTCTCCCCATTATCTCCAGACCCATAGCCAGAGTCATGTCATAGCCTGCTTCCAAATGGTAAGAAGGAAGTTAAAATGTCAGCCCAGGAAAGCTAAGAGGCATATGCCAATCTTTTATTACTTTTACTAATTTATATTAGCAAAGATTTGAGTAACCAGAAGGAAAATTAATGTAAAGGCACTAGAAATAGAGGAGAATAATGTTGGATGAGGCTATAATTTTAATATGTGTGCACTTACTACAGATCTCAGGATCAATGTGTGACCCTGGACATTTGAGAATGGTTTTATTGGCTTTCTCAGTTGGGTAACTGAAATGTTTACCAAAGCATGGCCTTTGCCAAATAGAGTTGTTATGCCAGAAAAAAAAAAAAAAAAAAAAAAAAAAAAAACTTGATATAATGTAGAGGAAGGCATCTAATTATTCTGTGAAACAGGAATATTTGAGTGGATTTATCAGGTATGACTCACCTAGCCACCTCCTAACTATTTCCCAGAAGACATGCCCATCTCAGGATAGACCTTGAGAAATGCATTTTTGCTGGGAGCACCAGTAACTTCGAAATTATTTAAATGAATACATTATTTCCCTGGACTAGAGTGTTAGAGATGATTCAATGCTGCAGGTGAAATGGACTCCCTGATTTCGGTGGCCAGAAAGTTACCAGGTAGGTGAATCAAAAGAGTGACATACAAAAGATTTGTGTGAATAACCACTTCAGGCAGCAGAACATCACAATTATTACCATCCTTTAACCCCTAGTGATCTTTATAGCAAGCACTTTGACAACAGCATTGATATAGAATGTGTACTAGGAAGGATCATACTGCATTTATACAGCTTTATATATTATATTTATATAGCTTAAAAAACTCCAAATTGGATGTGCAGAATTCTGAAGTGATTCACTGCAGTAGAGAGTCATAACTTCTCAATAATGCTCCAGAACTAAATTCCTAGCAGACCTGGTACCCTTGAATTAAGAGGATGTCAGGCACTTATGAGGCAAGATCCTATAATGAAATCACAAATAAATACTAAGAATATACCTCCTGGCCTTCCCCAGAAAAACTTGTCAAATTTACTACTGGGAACTGGCTCTGACTTGATACTATTTCCTAGCAAATAAGTAAGAAGTCATGGAAACTTAAATAAAACTGCAATTTTGGTCTGTTTTTGGCATCCCCACTTGTAAAGTGTATGGTTTCTGAAAATAATACAAGCAGTTGGCAGAATCTTGGATAAAATTATAAAAGGAGGAGCCAGGCTACTATAGTTCATCTTCTCTAAGAAAACTATAAATAAGAAGCAATACTATGTCACTAGAAAAGTACCACCATATATAAGTACCACCATGAAAGACTCTGAAGATGCAGAGTAATGATTTATATGACAGACCATTTAACTCTCTGATTTGACCAGTTTCAAAGACAGATGGGTCTTTGAGAATGACTGAATTATTGTAAGCTTAATTAGTGGGGTTTCTGATTGCAGCTGCTATTCCAGATGTGAAACTGTAGAAATCAGTAGAGTAGAAAAGGGCAGACAAAAATTGATATTTTCACACTAGAATAAAGTTTTACTAGCATTTCTTGTTGTCTCTTTTATACAATGAAGAGAAACTCTAAAGTAAAAAATATATGCTAATTTCTAGTCAATGTCTTATGGACTTTCTGGATTTTTCTGGAATTTGGAAGGAGCTAGAAGCTTTAGAGAAGATGTTAAAAGATGTACAACTCAGGAATAGGTTCAAACCGTGGGAATGATTCTGTGCCACATGAACATTTACTGAGAACTTCACCACAGAGGAAGCCACTAATATTAGGGTGTTTAAAATGACTCAATCAGAAAGTTAGTGTGGCTCTCTTTTGTCACTCCACTGCTTATTTGCTGGGTTTATAAATACCACACCTAGGGAGAGAGCATCACTCAAAGTGCCAGATTTTTATTCATTTGCTCCTAGTTGTGTTCCCTTCCGTGGTCCTTTAAAATTATACTTTCTAGGATCCCCTAACAACTGACTTCAGTTAGGGTCAGGCAATGGGAAGCCCTGGAGGAAGATTGGCGGGCAGGAGGAAAGAATAAAACAGAGAATTTGTCCCTCTCCCTTTCTCCAGTTCCTATGGAATCCACAATAGTAGATTCATTGCTGTTGTCTCAGCTTCTGCCAGGAAGCCCTAGTTCTTAGAGTTCAGTAGTCATTTCCTTCATCATCCCCTTCTGCCTTAAAAGTGGCAATGACTAACTCCTGGTTGTCTCACTGAAACCCTGGGTGACTTTCAGCCTCTTCTAACACCTCTGTAATAAGTTCCTTGTATGGAAATAGAGGGATCTTTTGTTGAACTCTCTCATATAAGCTCTGTTTTGCTAAATGGTTTCTGACTAGAACATCCAGCTTCTGGGGCATATGCAAATAGGTTCTGGCTAAAACTTCCATCGCTTCCAAATTAATGGCTTCTTTTTCCTCCCTAATCAAGTCTGTGTTTGAAACACCAACTACCCGACTTCTCTTTTTTTCTAATTCATTTTCTGAACCTGTTCTCCCAATCTTTAAGCAGTTTTGCAATAACCTGATAACTTTTTAATAAATTTCTTTTAACAAAAGCTTACTAGAGAAACCCTTGGAGCAAGATGGTGGAATGGAAGCCTACACCATTCATAACCCCAACTAAAACACTAAATTGTAACATCTGCACACACACAAATAAACCATCATTCCAAGAACCAAAAATCAGATAAGTAATCGCAGTACCTGGTTTTAACTTCGTATCGTGGAAGGAGGCATTGAAGAGGACAAGGCAGACAGTCTTGAATCATAGATGCCATGCCTCTCTTATTCATTTGCAGTGGCCACATGGAATGGAGAGTCTATACATTTGGAAGAGGAAGAGCATAGTGACTGGGGGACATTACATTGAACTGAGTGCTGCCCTGTCATAATAAAGAGTAAAGCCATGCTGGGTTCAGCCAGTGCCTATGCATGGAGAAAGCATTTGGACCAGATCTAGGTAAAGAGGAATCACCCATTTCTCAGTCACTATTCAAGTTTCTTGGCAAGCCTTGCAGCTATGGGCTAAAGTACTCTGGGGTCCTAGGTAAACTTTAAAGGCAGTCTAGGACACAAGGACTGCAATTCCTAGGCAACTTCTAGTGCTGGGCTGGACTCAGAGCCAGAGATGAGGGTGGCAAGTGGCCTAGGGAGGCTAAACAGCCAGGGTGGCTAAAGAAGTACTTATGCCATCCCTCCCACAAACCCAGGCAGTGCAGCCTACAGCAACAAAAGTGGTTCCTTTTGTTCAAGCAGTGGAGAGTGAAGAGTAAAGAAGACTTTCTCCTGCATCTTGGATACCAGCTCAGCCACAGTAGAATATAGCACTGGGAAGGTTGTGAGGCCACCATTCTAGGCCATCACTTCCAGGCATTTCTAGACATACCCTGGTACAAAGGGGAACCCACTGCCTTGAACTAAGCACCCAGTCCTAGAAGGATTCATCATCTGTTTACAAAGGAGCTGTTGGCGCTGAATAACCAGCAGCAATATCCACGTAGTATGCTATGGGCCTTTGGCTATGAGGCATGCTTACTGCAGATGTGACCCAGCACACTCCCAGTTGTGATGGCTATGATGAAAGACCCCTTCTGTTTGAGAAATGCAGAGGGGAAAGTAATGGGGACTCTGTCTTGCACCCTTAAGTATCAGTTCAGGCACAATGGGGTAGAGTAACTAGCTGGCTCTTGGGGTCCCTGAATCCAGAACTAGACTGTTGTACAGCATTTCTGGACCTGCCCTGGGCCAGAGGGGAGCCTACTGCCATGAATCATGAGTCCCAGGAGTGGCAGGATACGACTCAAGCTGACTGAAAGGCCCTTGGGCTTTAAGTGAACATTGCCAGTGACCTGGCAGAACACCCCTGTAAGCCCATGGTGGTGGTGCCCACAGGGAGAGGCTCTTCTGCCTATGGATAGGAAAGAGCAAGATGGAGTTTATATTGTGACTTGAGTGCCAGCTTAGCCACAATCGAATAGAATATCAGACAAATTTAGAAGGTTTTTGGCACCAATTTCTGGGTTCCAGAAAGCATCTCTGGATATGCCCAGTGCCTGGGGGAACTCACTGCCCTAAAGGGAGGAGAACAGACCTACCAGGCCTTGCTATTTGCTGATTATAGAGCCCTAGGGCCTAGAGTGAGCACAGGTAGTAGCCAGGTAGCAGTTACAGCAGGACTTGGGCAAGATCCAGTGCTGTGCTAGCTTCAGGTCTGACATAGTGCATTCCCAGCGATGGTGGCCCTATGGGTAATTACATTACTACCCCTCCCCCCGGTTCCAGTCAGCATAGTGCAGAGAGAGAGACTCAATTTGTTTGGGAGAAAGTAAAGGAAAAGAACAAGAGTTTCTATCTGGTAGTCCATAGAATTCTTCCAGATATTATTAAAGACCTCCAAAGTAATACCCCCTATGAGCCTGCAAAAACAAGAGCAATATTGGACTTAAAGCCAAAGTCCCTTCAAATACCTGGAAAGCATCCTAAATAAGGATGGCACAAAAAAAGCCTACACTGCAAAGATTACAATAAATGCCTAGCTCATCAAGGCCCAGAAACAGATGAATATCTACAAACATCAGGATCATCTAGGAAAACACGATCTCCCCAAATAAACTAAATAAAGGACCAAGGACCAACCCTAGAGAAACAGAGATTTGTGATATTTTAGGCAGATAATTTAAAATAACTGTGTTGAAGTAACAAAAAAATTTAAGATAACGTGGAGAAAGAATTCAGAATTCTATTAGATATATGTAACAAATAGATTGATATAATTAAAAAGAATCAAATACAAATTTTAGAGTTGAAAAATGCAATTGAAAAATGCTGACGAATACGCCAGAGTCACTTAATAGCAGAATTGATCAAGGAGAAAAAAAGAATTAGTAAACTTGAATACAGGCTATCTAAAAATGCACAGAGAATACAAAAGAAAAAATATCTACAAGATCTAGAAAATAGCCTCAAAAGGGCAAATCTAAGAGTTATTGGCATAAAAGAGGAAGTAGAGAAACAGGGGTGGAAAATTTATTCCAAAGAATAATATCAGAGAACTTCCCAAACTTAGAAAAAGATGTCAGCATTCAAGTACAAGAAGGTTATAAAACACCAAGTAGATTTAACCCAAAGAACACTACCACAGGGCATCTAATACTCAGATTCCAAAAGGTCAAGGATAAAGAAAAGATCCTAAAAGCTGCAAGAGAAAAGAAACAAATAACATAAAATGAAGCCTCAATCAGTCTGACAGCAAATTTTTCATTGGAAACCTTACAGGCCAGGAGAGAGTGGAATGACATATTTAAAGTGCTGAAGGAAAAAACTTTTACCCTAAAATAGTATATCCAGCAAAAACATTCTTCAAGCACAAAGGAGAAATAAAGGCCTTTCCAGACAAACAAAAGCTTAGGCATTTTGTCAACACCAGCCCTACAAAAAAATGCTAAAAGGAGTTTTTCAATGAGAAAGAAAAGAATGTTAATGAGCAAGAAGAAATCATCTGAAAGTACAAAATTCACTGGTAATAGTAAACACAAAGGAAAACACAGAATATTACAATGCTGTAATTGTGGTTTGTAAACTACTCTTATTTTCAGTAGAAAGACTAAATGACGAACCAATAAAAATAGCTACAACAATTTTTCAAGACATAGTACAATAAGACACAAAGAGAAACAACAAAAAGTTAAAAAGTGGGGGATGAAGTTAAAGTGTAGAATTTTTATTAGTTTTCTTTTTGCAGGTTTGTTTATGAAATCAGTGTTGTCATTAGTTTAAAGTAGTGGGTTTTAAGATAATATTTGCAAGCTTTATGGTTACCACAAATTGAAAAATGTACAACAGATCCACAAAAAATAAAAAAAAAGAAGAAATTGAATCTTACCACCAGAGAAAATATCTTTCATTAAAAGGAGGACAGGAAGAAAGGAAAGAAGGAAGAGAAGACCATAAAATAAAATGGCAAGAGTAAGTTTCTACTTAGTCATAACATTAAGTGTAATAAACTAAATTATCCAATCAAAGACATAAGACTGGCTGAATAAATGAAAAAACAAGACCCAATTGATCTGTTGCCTATAAGAAAACAATCCACCTATAAAGATACACATAGACTGAAAATAAAGGGATGGAAAAACATATTCAACGACACTGAGCACCAATGACAAAGAGCAGGAATGCTCAGTGACATTGAATGACACTGAGCATTCAATGACAAAGAGCAGGAATAGCTATACTCATATGAAAAAAAAAATATGTAAGATGGAAACTGTAAGAAGAGACAAAGGCCGGGCGCGGTGGCTCACGCCTGTAATCCCAGCACTTTGGGAGGCCGAGGCGGGCGGATCACAAGGTCAGGAGATCGAGACCACGGTGAAACCCCGTCTCTACTAAAAATACAAAAAATTAGCCGGGCGCGGTTGTGGGCGCCTGTAGTCCCAGCTACTCGGGAGGCTGAGGCAGGAGAATGGCGTGAACCCGGGAGGCGGAGCTTGCAGTGAGCCGAGATCGCGCCACTGCACTCCAGCCTGGGCGACAGAGTGAGACTCCGTCTCAAAAAAAAAAAAAAAAAAAAAAAAAAAAAAAAAAAAAAAAGAAGAGACAAAGAAGATCATTATATATTGAAAAAAGGAATCAAGAAAGAAGACATAATGATTATAACTGTATATGCACCTAACACTAGAATACCCAGATATATAAAGCAAGTATTATCAGAGCTAAAAAGAGAGAGATAGACTTTACTATAACAATAGCTGGAGATTTCTACACCCCATTTTCAGTATTGGAGAGATCTCCCAAACATAAATTCAACGAAGAAACATCAGACTTAATCTGCACTATATAAGAAATGAACCTAATAGATATTTACAGAACATTTCATCCAAAGGCTACAAAATACATATTATTCTCAGCACATGAATCATTCTGAAGAATAGATCACATGCTAGGTCACAAAACAAGTCTTATAATATTCAAAAAATTGAATTAATATCAAGCATTTTATCTGAAAATAATGGAGTAAAACTTTTAATAAACACATGAAAATTAAACAATATACTCCTGGATGACCAGCAGGTCAACGAAGAAATTAAGAAGGAAATTGACAAATTACTTAAGTGACAATGGAAACACAATATACAACACCTGTTGAATACGGTAAAAGCAGTACTAAGAGGGAATTTTACAGCTATTAAGTGTTAACATCAAAAAAGGGAAAAAAAAGCTTCAAATAACCTACTGATGAATCTTAAAGAACTAGAAAGCAAGAGCAAACCATACCCAAAATTAGTAGAAGAAAAAAATACTGAAATCAGAGCAGGAATAAATAAATTTGAAATGCAGAAAACTGTAAAAGATCAACAAACTTGGTTTTTTCAAAGAGATACACAAAATTGACAACCCTTTAGCCAGACTAACGAAGAAAAAAGGGGAGAAGACCCACATAAATAAAATCAGAGATGACAAAGTAGATATTACAACTGATACTGCAGAAATTCAAAAGGTCTTTAGGGTTACTATGAATGACAATATGCCACTAAATTGAAAGCTCCAGAGAAAACAGATAAATTTCTAGGCACATATGACCTACCAAAATGGAAGAAATCCAAAACCTGAGCAGACCAACAACAAGTAATAAGATCAACAGTGAAATAAAAAATCACCCAGTAAAGAAAAGTCCAAGAGCTGATGAATCCACTGCTGAATTCTACCAAACATTTAAAGAAGAACTAATACCAGTCCTACTTAACCTATTCTGAAAAATAGAGGAGGAGGACATACTTCCAAACTCATTATACAAAGCGAGTATTACCCTGATACCAAAACCAGACAAAGACACATCAGAAACAGAAAACTATAGGCCAATGTCGCAGATAATGATGCAAAAATCCTCAACATAATACTAGCCACCCAAACTCAGCATTACTCTACAAAGATTATTCATCACGCCCAAGTGGGATTTGTTCCAGAAATGCAAGGATGCTTCAACATATGCAAATCAATCACGTTATGCATTATGTCAACAGAATGAAGGACAACAACTCTATGATCATTTCAATTGATGCTGGAAAAGCATTTGCTAAAATTTAACACTTCTTAATGATAAAATCCATAAAAAACTGGCAATAGAGGAAATATAGCTCAACATAATAAAAAGCATATACAAGAGACCTATGGCTAGTATTACACTGAAGGGGAAAAACCACAAAACTCTCCTCTAAGATCCAGACAATGACAAACATATCGTCTTTCAAAACTGTTATTTGACATAGTAGTGAAAGTCGTAGGTAGAGCAACCAGACGAGGAAAATAAATAATAGGCATCCAAATTGGAAAGGAAGACATCAAATTATCCTTGTTTGCAGATTATATAATCTCATATTTGGAAAAGCCTAAAGACTCCACAAGAAAAGTATTAGAATTTATAAACTTAGTAAAGTTGCAGAATAGAAAATCTACATAAAAATTTAGTAGTATTTCTATATACCAACAGTGAACAATCTGAAAAAGAAATTAAAAAGTATTTCCATTTACAATAGCCACAAATAAAAATAAATACTTAGAAATTAAAGAAGAGAAAGATCTCTATAATGAAATCTATAAAACACTTATGAAAAGAATAGAAATTACTCAAAGAAATGGAAAGATATTCCATGTTCATGTGTTGGAAGAATAAATATTTCTAAAATGTCCATACTATACAGATAAATCTACAGATTCAATGCAATTTATATGAAAATACCAATGACATTTTTCACATAAATAGAAAAAAGAATTCTAAACTTTATACAGAATCACAAAAGACCCAGAATAGCCAAATCTGTCCTAAACAAAAAGAACAAAGCTGTAGAAATCACATTACCTGATTTCAAATTATACTACAGAGCTATAATAACCAAAACAGAAGGATACTGGCATAAACACAGTCACATAGACCAGTGGAACAGAATAGAGAACACAGAAAAAAATCCATATATCTACAATCAACTCATTTTTGACAAAGGTGCCAAAAACAAACATCAGGAAAAGAAAAGTCTCTTCAATAAATTGTACTGGGAAAACTGGGTATCTATGTGTACAATAATAAAACTAGACATGTATATCTCACCATATACAAAAATGTAATCAAAATGGATTGAAGACTTAAATCTAAGACCTCAAACTAGGAAACTAGTAATAAAAAATTGGGGAAACTCTCCAGGGCATTGGACTGGACAAAGATTTCTTTAGTAATACCCCACAAGCACAGGCAACCAAAGCAAAAATGGACAAATGGAATCACATCAAGTTAAAATGCTTCTGCACAGCAAAGAAAATAATCAACAACCCATAGAATGAGGGAAAATATTTGCAAACTACCCATCTGACAAAGGATTAATAAACAGAATATATAAGAAGCTCAGGCCGGGCGCGGTGGCTCAAGCCTGTAATCCCAGCACTTTGGGAGGCCGAGACGGGCGGATCACAAGGTCAGGAGATCGAGACCATCCTGGCTAACACGGCGAAACCCCGTCTCTACTAAAAACACAAAAAATTAGCCGGGCGAGGTGGCGGCGCCTGTGGTCCCAGCTACTCGGGAGGCTGAGGCAGGAGAATGGCGGGAACCCGGGAGGCGGAGCTTGCAGTGAGCTGAGATCTGGCCACTGCACTCCAGCCTGGGCGACAGAGCGAGACTCCGTCTCAAAAAAAAAAAAAAAAAAAAAAAAAAAAAAGAAGCTCAAACAACTCAATAAGAAAAAATACAATACAATAATCCAATTTAAAAATGGGCAAAAGATGTGGCCGGGCATGGTGGCTCACGCCTGTAATCCCAGCACTTTGGGAGGCCAAGGTGGGAGAATCATGAGGTCAGGAGATCGAGACCATCCTGGCTAACCCAGTCTCTACTAAAAATACAAAAAATTAGCCGGGTATGATGGCAGGCACCTGTAGTTCCAGCTACTCGAGAGGCTGAGGCAAAAGAATGGCATGAATGCAGGAGGTGGAGCTTGCAGTGAGTGGAGATCGTGCCACTGCACTCCAGCCTGAGCGACAGAGGGAGACTCCGTCTCAAAAAAAAAAAAAAAAAAAAAAGGGCAAAACATTTGAATTGACATTGCCCAAAGGAGACATACAAATAGCAAATAGGCATATGAAAAGGTGCTCAACATCATTAATCATCAGAGATATACAAATTAAAACTATAATGAGATATCATCTCACCCAAGTTAAAAGACTTGTATCCCAAAGACAGGCAGTAACAAATGCTGGTGAGGATATGAAGAAAAGGGAACTGTTGCACATTGTTGGTGGGAATGTAAGTTAGTATAACCATTATGGAGAATGGTTTGGAGATTGCTCAAAAAACTAATAATAGAGCTACCATATGGTCCAGCAATCCCACTGTTGGGTATATAGCCAAGAGAAAGGAAATCAGTACATCGAAGAGATATCTGCACTCCCATGTTTGCTGCAGCACTGTTCACAAATAGCCAAGATTTGGAAACATCCTAAGAGTTCATCGCAGATGAATGGATAAAGAAATTGTGATATATCTACACAATAGAGTAATATTCATCCATAAAAAAGGATGAGATCCTGTTATCTGCAACAACATGAATGGAACTGGAGGTCATTGTGTTAAGTGAAATAAGTTGGGTGCAGAAAGACCATCATCACATGTTCTCACTTATTTATGGGATGGGATGTGAAAATCAAAACAATTGAACACATAGAGATAGAGAGTAGAATGATGGTTACCAGAGGCTGGGAAGGGTAATGGACTTTGGGGAAAGGGGTAGGTGGAAGTTGTTTATGGATACAAAAAATAGTTTGAAAGAATGAGCAATACCTAATATTTTGCAGCACAACAGGGTGACTAAAATGAAAACAATTTAACTGTACAGTTTAAAATCACTAAAAGAGTAGAATTGGATTTTTTTGTAACACAAGGGATGAATGCTTGAGGGGATGGATATCCCATTTTCCATGATATGACTATAGCACATTGCATGCCTGTATCAAAATCTCATGTACCCCATAAATATATAAACATATGTACCTACAAAAATTAAAAATAAGAATTTTTCAAAAGCCTACTAAAGTCCATTTCTGATACTTGAAATTAAGGTCATTGGTTCATGAACAGCTGAAACCCAGAAGGTTCTGCATGAGAGCCAGGAAGGTGTACCACTAGGATAACCCTTCCAGGAAAGTACTTTCCAATCAGCTGCAACCGAGGCACCCAACTGAGACATACTGGAACTTTTGGGCCAAAGCCTCTCTTTTGCTGCACACTTCTCAGCCAATAGTCAATAAAGGATGGCAAGTGTGCTAGGGCTTGCCCACGTTTGCCCAATGTGAGACTTGTCTATAGACAATATTGGAGCTTGGGCTTCCTATAAGGCTCCAAGACATTTTCAGAGCCACACCAAGTCTGAAGCTCTAGCTTCTTATTCTTTCTTCCTTGACTCATTTTATAGCTTTCAAACCTTTATGATGGTCTGAAGATTTTGCTAGTCTATCCCTTTCCCTTTTACCTTTCACGGGCACTATTCCCAATTAATTTCTTGCACTTTTCTTTTTTATTTTTAAGATGGAATCTCACTCTGACACTAGGCTGGAGTACAGTGGCATGATCTCAGCTCATTCTCATGCCTCAGCCTCCGGAGTAACTGGGATTACAGGCATGCACCACTACGCCTGGCTAATTTTTGTATTTTTATTAGAGGTAGGGTTTCACCATGTTGGCCAGGCTGGTCTCAATCTCCTGACATCAAGTGATATGCCCACTTCCCAAGGTTCTGGGATTACAGGCTTGAGCCACCACGCCCGGCCAATTTCTTACACTTTTAAACTCCTTCTTAGCTTGCGTGTCCTGGTAAATCTAACCTATATGTTCTGTCAAAAACTGTCAGGAAAATGATGAGAATCTGAGGATTACTATAGGTCCCGATTGTCTAAGAAGACAATAAAAATACACTTAGTCATGGAAAGGATTATTTTTGGCAGCCACACAAGCGTAAAATATTGATTAATTTATTATCTATGGTCACCCAGAATGAAGCATTCATTGAACAGAAGACTCCGGTGAACCAATTAGTCACTTCAATAGAACTGTAACAAGGATATTAGGAATTTAATGAATCAGAAGCAGTTTTATGTTTAAGAATCTTGTCTAATACAACATGCTTTCCTTCTTAAAATATATAACTGTTAGCAAGAAAGAAGTGATAACTTATTCTCTACCTCTTTTATAGAGTCCTACAGTAAGTGTGCATTCCCCACTCCCCCATAAAAAGTAAATTCGGAAATTAGTGCTCTACCACAGTAATAATAATTTTTACTGTGGATGACAGTGTTTTAAGGAAATATTTTTTTTCTTAAATGATAAAAAAAATGAGAAAACAGTCTTACCAAAAAAGAACTGCTAATATTTTTGTTACTTCCTGAGGTAACAGGAATATTTTTAAAATATTAACTAAAAATTATCCAGCATTGTATTCTACTTTCTTTTTATCACCATTAAAGCAGCCAGTCTCTGCTGTATTCAGTATCACATGACAGAAAATACATTTTGTTCTGAGCTTTTACTTTCAAATGTAGTCCCACATAGGAAAATAAATAGTGTATATCTTAGACAAATTTGGAGGGGAAAGAATTTTGAATAAGAGTAACTTATCTCTTATTGCCAAAGTTAAACTTATTTTAGTTGGAGGGAGCCTAAGTGTTCACAGTGATTTTACAGACCCTGATGGTCCCTGAGAAAAGGGAATGAGATCAAGCTCCTTTAAATGGTGTCTGGGGAGATGGCAAATTCCAAGCAGATTTTGGGATACAGAAACAGAGAGTTCTTCATAGAGATTATGAGAAAGCAGTCCCCCCAAAAAGAAACGACTCCTTGGTTTAACTTGGCAGACCAGGCTTGAGACCACCTTAGAGTATTTTTTCCAAAATATAGAATGATTCCCATATCATAGTAAAAGAAGCAATTGGAAATAACATGCCTGTGCCAGAATCAGAGACCCCTACAGGACTGCGTGATTAAGCATATATTTCATTAAAAACCAAAGATAGTACATTCCTTGTAGGTCAGTTGAATGAATTCCAAACACTAGTCTATTCAACATTTTCTCAACCTCAAAATCATATTATGAATCTAGTAATATAAAGATCTAGGCTAACTTCTTCTACACAAACCATAAAAAAATTGCCTACTTAGTAACATAAAAATACTGAATAATTTTAAATTATTATTATATTCCTATCATATAAGAAATAATTTTGAATAATGCTCCAAGTACAAAGAGCATGGGCTTTAGATCACACATCTTAGTATGAATCTAGTTATTAGTTAATAATTGGCAGACTTCAATTTCTAATCTACAAAATTTCTTCCATACTTGTGAGATTAAATGCAATGTATATAAAGCATCTAACAGAGTTCTTAGCACATAATTGGCTCTCAAAAAAATACAGCTGAAGATGTTCTTTAAAGAAATGAGTATTGGCCACCAGACAAGACTAGGGAGTATGCTGGCCTGGGAATGCTAACTGACTGCCTCCCAGGAAGACTCAGCACCACGTTTACCTTGCTGAAATTGTGTTGGTCTGCCTTTAAACTTTGCTTACTCAAAACTTGGTTTGTCAGCACATCAAAAATGCATCTGCTTTTCAGGTGTAGGCTTACACAAAAAACTCATAAGACTGATCATAAAATATAGAAATAACTGGTTTATAGTGATGACGATAACTTCTGAAACACTACGTTGGTGTCCTCAGACAATGTATTTTCTACCTTAAAGAAAGAACTTCTTGGAAACTTAAATGGAGGATTCCTTAGTTTCTATCTGAATGTGTTTACTTTTCACATGAAGGATAATCAGAAAAATCATTAAAGTCTCTTGACTTTAACCAGCTCTTTGAACATCAATAGTTATAGAAAAATTGCAGAAACTAACATTTGGCTCTGTCCAATTCCTGATTATACCATTACCAGGGCAAATGTAGTCGATGTCAATGGCTCTCACTTAATATCTAAAAAGTAGCATCATTTTTATTTTTTCTTCAAATTACATTTTCAGGGAGTTAGTTTTGCCATCCTTGAAATAAAAATATTTATAATGTCCTCTGATACCTTATTTTAAAGATTGATTTATACCTTCTACTTTTCAAGACCCAGTAGGTTACAAAAAGGAGGCAAAACTAATAAAGGCAAAGAAAAAAACTTGAGAAAAATAATGCCAATAGACAAATGGTAACTAATGTGCCTGCCCTGATAAAGTGGAAACTCAAGCGACACAGAAACCAAAAAACAAGCTGATCTTCTTTAGAATCCAGAAAAAGTAAGATGAATTGGAAAGCCTTCAGACTCTGAAAGCACAAGTGTAGTAAGGATAGAAATGTGGTAACTGAAAGTTTATATAAGTACCTATTTGTTTTCATAATTCCCTTTTTGGTGACATTAATCAGAAAGGAGTGGATGGTGGGGATGGAGGCCTGGGACAGGTGACAACAGAAGGTACCATATGGAAAACCAACACCATCTAACACTTTCCCTCAGTCATTTTTTAAAATGTTTGCAGCCAGGTGTGCATTTTCCAGGTAAGACACAGATTATTTCATTATTAAGAAAAACTGTTGCAAGAGAAAATAAGTACAAACTTTGAGATATATGGATATACCCAGAATTTTGGGGATCCCAGTAGGTCACCTGCATTAGTGATAAGATGGCAGACAGACAAAGAGAGAGAATATAAGAAATTAACTCACAAGATTATGAAGGCTAAGAAGTCCCAAGATCTTCAGTCAGCTACATGGAGACACAAGAGAGCCAAAGTTATGGTTCAATCCAAGTCAAAGTCAGAAGTCAGGAGATCAGTGTCACAGCTGAAGACTGGAAGAAATTAACTGTCACATTACCATACTATGAATCCTACTTGACAACAAGTTTTATTTTCC
This sequence comes from Macaca fascicularis, assembly GCF_037993035.2. Lineage (NCBI taxonomy): Eukaryota > Metazoa > Chordata > Mammalia > Primates > Cercopithecidae > Macaca > Macaca fascicularis. The sequence continues at coordinate 43,513,417 of NC_088379.1, forward strand.
CCAAAAGACAAAATTTCCAATCAAAGATTCTGTGTGTTTGTCTTAAACATAAACATATAAGGAAAAATCAGTAGTCATTTCAGAAAATCATTTGATGTGAAAGAGACCAAAACAAACAAAGAAAAGTCAGAGAAATTAGGGAGGGAAGAGAGCATAAGAAGACTCCAAAGGTTTTACTTAGTATCCTAGGGACAAAATAAAAGATGTTACCACTTTGAAAAAAAAAAAACACGGAAGACTACTAACAGACAAACATTCAGATAGTGAAAGAGAGACTTAAGAAATTAGAAATATAGGCCGGGCGCGGTGGCTCAAGCCTGTAATCCCAGCACTTTGGGAGGCCGAGACGGGTGGATCGCGAGGTCAGGATATGGAGACCATCCTGGCTAACACGGTGAAACCCCGTCTCTACTAAAAAACACAAAAAACTAGCTGGGCGAGGTGGCGGGTGCCTGTAGTCCCAGCTACTCGGGAGGCTGAGGCAGGAGAATGGCGTAAACCCGGGAGGCAGAGCTTGCAGTGACCTGAGATCTGGCCACTGCACTCCCACCTGGGCGACAGAGCGAGACTCCATCTCAAAAAAAAAAAAAAAAAAAAAAAGAAAGAAAGAAATTAGAAATATAATAGTAAATATGAAAAATCTTTACCACAGGAAATATAGATTAAAATATAAAATAGAAAAGAAAGGATAAGAAGATTAGCAGGAGATTTAATAGTAAAACAATATGAATTAAAAATAAAAAACAGAAGAAACAAAGGGAAAGAAACTATCACATAAATCATAAAATATCAAAGAACCAAAATAACTGAACTTTCAGATGTAGAAGTATAATTTGCTGCCCAGCACAATAGATAAAGAAAGATACACTTCAAAGCACTTAATGGAGTTTAAGAAAAACTATGTTTAAAAAGAAAGGGAGAAAGAAGGGGAGAGCAAGAGAGACAGAAAGGGAGGGAGGAAAAGCTACAGGTTTCAGAAATCAGAATGGCTTCAGACTTCTCAACGGCAACATTGGAAGTCAATGAAGCATCATCATCAAAGTTTAGAGAAAAACTAAATTTCATCCTAGAATTCTAGGCATCATTAAGCTCTTAAGTTTGAAAATAGGATAAAAATATTTTCAGATAATCAATAGATCAAACAATCATGTCTTAAATCACTTCTCAGAAAGTGACTTGAAGATGTGCTCTGAGCTAGAAAAATGAAGAATTCAGCCAAGAAAGAAAAAAAGTTTCCCCTCCATCTCTCCCCCTCCCCACCATAAAAGGGTTGCTACCAAGAAGAGCCTTGAAGGGAATCCATGGGATGGTGATGAAGGTAGCTGCCAGGATGATGTTGCTTATTCTATCGACAACAATCAGATTGGAACAGCAGGAGAAAAGACTCCAAGAGTGATATCCGAGAAAAGATAAAATTGATTAGTGAACTTGTTTTTTGTTTGTTTGTTTGTTTTTAGTGTGCTAGGAGGAAACATACTTGGTAGGTGAATTGTGAAAGGTACATTAAAATAGTTGAATAATTAGAAAGAGGGTGTGAGGTAAATTTTTAAACTGCAAAAGTAGGCATGTAGAAGAAAGGAAATAAACTTGCTCTCTTGCACAGAGTAAATGGCATAGAAGAATTTGTTGTTATTTTTGTTAGATCATTCATCTGTTCACATCTTCATATCATAAGAACTGAATAGTGATAACTACAAAATTATAATACAACTGTATTGGAGGATGGGAGAGGTAAGTACCTGTATCAGGGTTAGGTGTAGTAGAACTAAGTCAACATCATTCATAATAGGATGTAAATAAGAAATAGCAATATAAACTAATTTGGATATTAATGCTAAAAGGAACCAGCTAAGAAAGTGTGATGAAGGTGAGTGCAGAGGGAGGACTTGCTGAAGGCAGGCTGGGAGGAAGGGAGGTTAAAGACAACTGCTTTTTTTTAAGGAATATGAATAAGTGCCCTTGTGGATATATATGTCCATATAATAAAAATGCAAATTTAAAAATTGTTAGTAAATTGCTTAAAATGATAAGCTAAGAAAATCCACATGTCTCACTCCAGGCCTGAGACATCCATGTGCCTGCCTCTAAAGAGATTGTCCTGTTGATCCCATTCCCTTCCACTTGCACAGAGGGTCTGTATATACATCAGCCATATTTGCCTCTGAGACCCCGTTTTCCTGTCTCTCAGGTCAAGTGGCACTTCTCTGAAATGACACAATTGAATCTTTCTTTAGATATGTTAATACATAAATCTGTTACAGCAAATCTTCCAGGTGAGGAAGTCATTCTGTTTCCAATGAGTAAATATTCGCACATCTGTGCTCTAATCCCTATGTGGTAATTTTTATACTTTAATTTCCTAATTTTATTTGCATCATTTCAAGTTTCTGGGGTATGTTTTCCTCTACCTCCTCAAAATTAGAAACAGTAAAAAATCTGATCCGAAAGCTATACCAGTACTTATCATCATTACCACTTTCCTACTCCTTAACAACCTGTTTTCAACACATTAACTCATGCTTACGCAATTTATTTTGCTCTTATGTTTTCACTTCCCAACCACTATGAATGCAGGAGCTAAGCATCTGTATTTTTAAGACACTTTTGCAATGTACATGTTCTGTGCACAATAGAAGTTAGTTGACAGTTAAAAATATATATTTTATAGCTATTTGCTGAATGCTTAATATATTAAATTGACAACAAATAGTATTAAATCACTTTGGGATTTATTACCTACAAATATAATCTCCCTTACACCATAAAGAGGGTAAAAAATTAGTAGCCTATGAGTTTTATTAAAATTTAATACATTAAGAACTAAACTGATTTTTACAATAATGTTAATATAAATTTGACTCTAGAGCTCAATTAATTTTTAACCATATTCCAAGGACAATAAATAAAATCATATGAAGATATGGTGAGATAAATTCTGCATTTCTTGCTAGCTCAGTCAGTTCTGAAGATACTAACAGGAAAGAGGTTACACAAATCAATGATTTCACCCGTTGTGAAATTGAACACGCCGTATCTCTTTTCAGCACTAATGCTCACTCTGTAGAATTCCTTTGCAAATGCTGACCAAATGTATTTGAAACACAGGAGGGACAGGGCTTGGCTTCAGCTCACCCCTACTAAAGCATTCTTTCATGCATTCCCACTGATCACAAAACCCACCCCACTACCTCACTGATAAACCATGGTTAAACCATAATGTTTAACAATGCCTTTTGCTTACAGAATTCCAGGAACTGGCCTCAGGAAATCGAAATAGCAAATATACATTGCAGATTTACAGCCTTGTTGCCATCAGTCAAACAACCAGGTGGTCCATTATTCAAGATAATCATCACAACCAGATATGCTGACCAGCATACCCTCCCTCCTAGCCCAGCTGGAGAACCTTACCTATGATGTCAATTCCTACACTTTGCATAATAAAAACTTCCTAAGCGCTTTGTAGGGAGTCAGCCAGAGGATTCTTGCACCTCTGCTGTCTTCTTTGTGCTTGAGCACAAGCCCTGAAATAAAACCCTTCTCTGGGAAATATGCTTGGCCCAGTGTTAATTTTCATTACATGTGGAGCTAAACAGCCTATGGTCTGTAACATATTAGCAATGAGTCCATCTAGGAACAGCATTTAAGAATAATGCTAACTAACATTTTCCTCCAAATCTAGATATAGATTACATGTTGTCATTGAGATTTTAGGATAGTTTGAAGGACACAAAAATATATTCACTGTACATAGACCATGATTTTAATAATATAAATCTACTCCACATGAAAATATGACATGTGTCATATTCTTCTTATCAATAAATTAAAATATCAATGTAGTCATTTCATTAATTTTTAAAAATTCACAATGTGTTTAGTTTTTTATTGGAAATGTACTTTGGATTTAGTGATTATCTTACATTTTCTAGAGTACATTGAGAAAGTTGCAATTTTTTTCTCTATATCAATTTGAATTAATTTATCTGCCAACTAGAAATAATAGTTTTGTTTTGTTTTTAAGTATTAGCACAGAAATCCTGGGTTATCTATCAATGAATGATTGGAAGAACCAAAAAGCTAAAAGCAAGCATGGAGATTCTCCAAAAAGGGAGAAATACTACATATCATTTAATAAAACCCTTCTAAAATGAGAAGTACTGGAAGTATTGTTTGGGTGAGGGAGAAAGGACAAGATGGAGGAAGGTGAACAAGAAGGCACAATCCATGTTGCTTCCGGGTTCTTCCTCACCAACTTTGCCATGCACGGGAAAATGCAGCCCGCGCCCGGGAAGATGCAGATCAACTGAGCATGCGCCAGGTGACGTCAATCTGAAGAGATGGAAACTTACCCAGCCACGCCTATGGAGATGCCCCTATCACGCCCTTCTCCCGCCCACTGCCCTCCCTCTTCCAGTACCAATGCATAAAAGTCCGCTGCCGGCAGGAGCCCACGTGACTTCTTTGCCCACCCCCCCGCCCACATTCGTGGACCGGAGAACCTCACGGGAGAGTGCAGGGTCGACTTCCCTGGCCCCATACCTGAGGACCGGATAACCTTGCCCAAGAGTGTGTGCATATTTGCAATAAAAGACTGCCACTTTCTTATGTACTTTGGCCTCATGTTTAATTATTTAGCTCTCCTAAATTAAGTATTAAATTAAGACAATTATTAAATTAAATTAAGACAAGTATGATCTTTGCATTTCTGCCTAAATAATTTCAGGAAAATGACAGCCTTGAATTTGCATGTATTTAATCTGATTAAATTACAATTCTTCCTTATGTGACACTGTAACTTTTACTCCATGATTTCAGTTCTACTTTCTACTTCTAAATGAATACCCTCCCAATATTTGAAGACTTACTATTAAGGGAGGAGACCACCTCTCATATTGTCTTATGCCCAATTTCTGCTTCCAAAGAAAGAAGAAGTCAAAACTAAAAGGCAGAAATGAAATCTAGAGGCAGACAGCCTGGCGCCATGCCCTGAGCCTGGTAGTTAAAGATCCACCCCTGACCTAACTGGTTCTGTTATCTATAGATTACAGACATTGTATAGGAATACACTGTGAAAATCCCTATCTTGTTTTGTTCCAATCCAATTACCGATGCATGCAGCCCCCAGTCAGTTATCCCCTGCTTGCTCAATCGATCACGACCCTCTCACGTGCACCCCCTTAGAGTTGTGAGCCCCTAAAAGGGACAGGAATTGCTCACTCGGGGAGCTCAGCTCTTGAGACTGAAGGCTTGCTGATGCCCCTGGCCGAATAAACCTCTTCCTTCTGTAACTCAGTGTCTGAGGAGTTTTGTCTGCCGCTCGTCCTGCTACACTATGAGCCTTGCTGATCTTCTACTTCACAGTATAAATATTCTCAATTTCTCATTTATTCCCTTATAAAACAAAGTGTCTTAATCCTTTGCTAAATGAAGGTCTGATTTTGTATGGTTTCAGGGTCAAATATCTCTCTTAAAATGCAGTTTCCTGCATGGAAGAGAATATTCTAAAAGTGGGACTCATCCAAACAAATGATTTTCCAGATTTAAACTCCCACTTCCCCCCAGAAACTGGGGACATTTATTATAATGCTTTTGCTCAGATATTAGTATATTTGGACTAGAACCTCAAAACCTAAATACTTAAGAAATATACCAAAGAATTCTGACCTCAATTGTTTGCAGAATACATTTTGAGAAGCACTTATCTAGATTTTTGTAAACAAACAAAAAAATGATATCAACATGTTCTTAATACTATTGACTCACATTAAGCTTTAAAGTAAACTAAATCTGAGCTTCTGTTTATCCAAGTATCCTAGTCCTGTACTTCTGGAATTTATCTTTATATTGTACATTTAGAATTTGAAGGTTTATCTGTTAAGATTCGTGTTAATTTAGGATTGCAAGTTAAGACTGTTGGGTAAAACTCTTGAACCTTGATTCAATCACCTAAAACATTAGTTTCCCTTGCCAGTACTGCATCACTTACAAATGTGATAAATGTTCCTTCATCCAAGTCACAGCTGAAAATTTATAAGGCTAAACAGAGAATCTTATGACATGTCACAAGACACCTCCCTCCAAGGTGGCAATCGTTCATTAAACAACACCTTTGGGGGTAGCTGTACATTTATGAAACTGTTCCATCACTTAACACACATTTCTCTATCTTATCTACAACCATGTTATACCCAAGAACATTTACCAAGTGCTTTCCTAGAATTCTGATAAAGGTTTTCTGTAATATTTCTCTGATCTCACAGATGTGGCAGAGGTGGTTCTGGTGAGGAAAGCAGTGGACATTTATTGAGTCTTTAAACCTTCAAAATGTATCATCTAATAGATGACCACCTTCTAGGATAGCCTTTTTAGGCCACACAAACAAAGACACAAAGGTTTATGGAAGTTATATAGGTACATGATGTCACAAACTAGAAGGTTAGAGGTCCAAGTGCTTTTCTGTATCTCACTACACACTAGCCCTATGACATCCAGTAAGTTAGTTAGTCTCTGCAATTTATATATTGTAAGGTGTATACTTAATAATGAGTTACATTGTTAATTCTTCCACCTAATTCACAATCAACGTAACAGAGAACCGAGTAAAAGTGCTCAAAATAGTAGAAATTTAACTGTCACTTAAAAGTTTCAGATAGGCAGTCCAAAGCTAGTAGGAATGCTCTGTTCTACAGAGTTCTCAATATTCTAGGTTTGTCCTATCTTGTTTCCTCATCATTCATAGCCTCCAATCTTGAAACCGACTCATTATTCATGATGACTGTTTAAATTCCAATTATTACATCCACATTTTATGCATCAGAAAAGAGGAAAGATAAAGAAGAATCTACAATACAGATGTATTTTAGGAAAAGATTCCAGCAGCTGCTACATGACACTTCCGCTTATGTCTCACTGTCCAAAAGTTAGCCATATGGTCATATCTTGCTGCAAAGAAAATAACAAAGTGCATTCATTTATTCTCTATTCTCATGTTCCCAATTAAAAACTAGGTGTTCTATTACTATAAAATAAACAGAACGGATTTAGGGAGACAATGATGAGATCCTGCTATAAACACACTGTAAGTATACAAAGGAAAAAGCTTATTTTCACATACTTGTTTTAAGGAAATTTCCACTGATTCCTAGAATGTGAACTTTTTGTATTGCTTGAAATATGTTCTGGAAATGTCCTAAGATTTAACACACTCATTTATTAATTTATTCATTCAATCAACAGCCATTAATAAAGTATCCCAGACATCACAGTAGAACATTGATATTTCAACAATCAATACAAGACATGGTCTCTGCCCTTGAGGAACTCAGAATACTGTAAAAGAGAGAGACTTGAAAAAATACAGAAGAATCTGGGAGAGGAACAAATTAAATTAAGCTTTGAATATTTGAGAAAGTCTTCAAAAAAGTCATGTTTAAACTAAATTTTTAAGAAAAAGGGATTTTTTTATCAGTTATAATAGGGAGCAGAAAAAGTGCTCTTCGTCAAGACAGTAATATATAATAAAGCATAAAGAAGTAAAAAGAAAACGTGTTACTACAGTAACAGTGCACAATTTTATGTAACTACAATGAATACTTGCCAGAAGTAGGGTGGAGGGAAATGTGGCTGCAGTTTGACAAGAGCCGTGACTACCATTCCAAATCTATCCTATAGTTATCAAAGGCATTAAAGGTTTTTAATAGAGTTGTATAATGATCTGTAGAATTTCTTTTTTGGCAATTGTTGGCAGAATAAATGGAATATTCGAGCCAGTGAGAAACTAGAGGCTGGGGGGTTATTGCACCAGTGAATAATTCAAATGAGAGATGATGAGACCTTAAGTGAGGCAAAGAGACAAGATGGCTCCTCAAAAAGTGATTGATTCTTGTATTAGCTTCCATATTAGTTCATTCTCATGCTGCTGTAAAGAAATACCTAACACTGGGTAATTTATAAAGAAAAGAGGTTTAATTGACTCACAGTTATGCATGGCTGGGGAAGCCATAGGAAACTTACAATCACGGAGGAACGTACGAGAGGTGACAAGAGAGAATGAGTGCAGAACAAGGGGAGAAACCTTAAAACCAGTAGAACTATGAAAACTCATTCACTATCATGAGAACATCACCTCCCGTGTAGTCCCTTCCCCAACACGTGGGGATTACAATTCAGATTACAATTCAAGGTGAGGTTTGGGTATGAACACAGAGCCAGACCATATCAGCTTTTCATTCATCACTGGCTTTAAAGTGTTTTTTACTGTTTATTTTGTTCCTTTTAGTTTTAAAAGTATTCTTTTTGATGGGGAGCACAGAGCCTAACTAGATGTTATATAGTTCCAATTTTCCTATATTTTTTACACCTTTTGCTCTAAAAAATAGCATTGCCCCATTTGTCTTTTTGTATTTTCACTTAAAACAATTAGAAATTATTCAAGCTAATTATATACAACACTGTATGTAATAGCTACCCATATATTGTTTCATTTTACCTTAACATTACCTATAAATACCAACATACATGGAAGGTACTATTATCAAACAAGATTAAATATTTTTTCCAAGGGCAGCCAATTGGAAATTAGTGGAGCTTAGATACAAAACCAAGTTTATCCATCAACAAATAGTGGTATTTTAAACCACTGCTCTATAATTGTAACATTTCTATGTAGATATTTTACTAGTTTACTAATGAATAACAAAACAGGTGTCAGCCAATTCTATTTGTGAGCTTTTTGGATAAGCTCATCTTTTGTTTGTGCCTTCATTATAGTTGGGCAGGGGACTGAGGGAAAGGGTGTTCTGCTGTTCCAAATGTCCCTTCTTTCATTCCTCTTGTACATCAAGATTTAAGAAGAGAGAATTCGATTTTTTCTCTTGAAGAGTGAAAGCCAACATTAAACTTAGAAGAGAACAACTTATTTGTAAACAGGCATACAGCCTACCTGACCCAGAGCATTTTTAATGAAGATCACCTTTTGCATTTTGTTGAGATGTGTGGAATTGCACTCTCTTATATTCCTCTGCTTTCTCAATCTTTTTCATACCAGCTTTCAACTTCGCCTTCAAACATGTAGCTTAGTATCAACCAATAGTTTTACAGATAGTTTCACTCAACTATTAAGTGCAGTTTGTTAGTAGTAAAGAAAATTGGGTTTTCAGCAACAGGTTATTATAAAATGAAACCCAATAATTCTATCAAAATTATAATCGTAAGACTGACATATTTATAGCACATAAACAAACTAAAAAGAAATTAATTATTTACCTCATAATATAATTGTCTTTAGAAAATATTACTTCTCTAAATGTTATTAATTAGAGAAGTAATATTTCCTAAAGGTAATTTAGGGGGCCATGTTACTCCTTGCATCCTGGCAACTGGTTAGAGCTCAAAAGGCTCAGGTGTCCCTCAGGCCACCAATCCAAAGAATGCAAGCCATAATCTTTGATGGTTTCCATGTGGTGTTCAGTCTGCAGGTACACAGATTTCATGACTGTTTCAGACACTTTATCTTCTGACATTTATTTCTCTCCATTAAGGAGCACCTTTGATCTCCAAGGTGGAACCAAGGTGGCGTGGCCACTAGGTGCCGCCTAGTAGGAGGTTTTTGAGTCATGGAGGTAGATCCCTCATGAATGTCTTGGTACTTTCCTTATGGTAATGAGTGACTTATTGCTCTATTAGTTCCTTTTTTTTTTTTTTTTTTTTTTTTTTTGAGACGGAGTCTTGCTCTGTCGCCCAGGCTGGAGCGCAGTGACCAGATCTCGGCTCACTGCAAGCTCCGCCTCCCGGGTTCCCGCCATTCTCCTGCCTCAGCCTCCCGAGTAGCTGGGACTACAGGCGCCGCCACCTCGCCCGGCTAGTTTTTTGTATTTTTTAGTGGAGACGGGGTTTCACCGTGTTAGCCAGGATGGTCTCGATCTCCTGACCTCGTGATCCACCCGTCTCGGCCTCCCAAATTACAGGCTTGAGCCACCGCGCCCGGCTTATATCTGATTGTTAAAAAGAGCCTGGCACCTTCTCTCTTTCTCTTGCTCCCTCTCTCACTATGTGATGTCTGCTCTCCTTCCTTTTTTGCCATAAATGGAGAATCCTAAAGCCCTTACCAGAAGCAAATGCTGGCACCATGTTTCTTGTACAGCCTGTAAACTACAAGCCAAATAAACCTTAAAAAATATGCAGTCTCAGGTATTCCTTTATAGCAATGTAAAATAGAGTAAGACAGAAAATTGGTACATGGAGTGGGCATTTCTATAAAGACACCTGAATATGTGGAAGCAGCTTTGCAACTGGGTAATGGGCAGAGGTTGGAACAGTTTGTAGGGTTCAGAAGAAAACAGGAAGATGAAGTGTAGTTTGGAACTTCTTAAAGACTATTTGAGTGATTGTGACCAATATGCTGATAAAAATATACACAGTGAGAGCCATGCTGAGGAGGTACCAGATATAGACGAGAACCTTATTGGGAACTGGATCAAAAGAAACCCTTGCTATCCCTTAACAAAGAACTGGGGTGCATTTTGTCCATGCTCTAAAACAAGCTCGTCCAACTTGCAGCCCACAGGCCGCATGTAGTCCAGGATGATTTTGAATGCAGCCCAACACAAATTCATAAACTTTCTTAAAACATTATGAGATTTTTTTCACAATTTTTTTTAGTTCATAAGCTATTATTAGTGTTAGTGTATTTTATGTGTGGCCCAAGACAATTCTTTTCTTTCACTGTGGCCCACTGAAAGCCAAGAAATTGGACACCCCTGCTCTAAGACTTTGCAGAAAACTGGGCTTAAGAATAATTACCTAGAGTACCTGGCAGAAGAAATTTCTAAGCAGAAATGTGTTCAAAGAAGTGGTATGGCTGCTTCTTTATCAGATGTGGGAGCAAACGAATGACCTAAATTTGGAACTGAAAATTAGTAGGAAATCAAAGTATAAAAAACTGAAAATTTTGCAACCTGGTCATATGGTAAAGAAAGAAAGAACATTTTCAGGGGATGAATCAAAAGTGTGTCCAAGCCTCTCTCTTGGAAAGCCCAATGTCCTACGAAAACAAAGCGGTTTTGGGGACAATGTTAATTCTCACATCCTGGCTACTGTGGCTTCAGCCAGAGCACAAAAGGCCCCAGGTACTCCTCGGGCCACCCACCAATCCAAAGAGTGCAAACCATAATCCTTGATCACGTCCATGTGGTGTTCAGTGTACACGTGCACAGATTTCAAGAGTGATGGAGGCCTGGCAAACTCCACCTAGATTTTAGAGGATGTAATGGAAAGCCTGTGTACCTAGACAGAAGACTGCCTCCAGGGCAGAGCCCCCACAGAGACTCTAGTAAAGTAGAACAGAAGGGAAATGTGGGGTTGGAGCCCCTCTACTGGGGCACTGCCTAATGGGGCTGTAGAAATGAGGCTACCACCCTCCAGACCCCAGAAGAGTAGAGTCACAAGTAGTGTGCTATCACAGCCTAGAAAACCACAGGCATTGAACTCCAAGCCATGAAAGCAGCCACATGAACTGCAGCCACCAAAGCCATGGGGGTAGGGCTGACCGAGGACTCAGGGGCCACCCCTAACAGCAGTGTGCCCAGAATGCAGGACATGGATTCATTCAAATGAGATTGTATTCGTGCTTTAAGATTTAATGTCTGCCCTGCTGGCTTTCATACTTACATGGGGCCTGCTACCCTTTTTTTGACCAATTTTGCCATTTTGGAATGGGAATGTTTACGAGACTTTGGACTGTAGACTTTTGAATTGATGCTGGAATAAGTTACGACTTTGGGGGACTATTGGAAAAATGTGATTATATTTTGCTATGTGAGAAGAACATGAGATTTAGGGGGTCAACGGAAAGTGATACATTTTGAATGTTTTTCCCCTCCAAATCTCATGTTGAAATTTGATCCCCAGTGTTGGAAATGGGGCTTAGTGGGAGATATTTGGGTCATGGGGGTGGACGTCTTGGTGCCATCCTCTCAGTAATGAATGAGTTCTCATTCTATTAGTTCTTGCTATGTCTGATTCTTAAAAACAGCCTGGCACCTCCTCCCCTCTCTCTTTCTCATTGCATCTCTCATCATGTGATGCCTGCTCCCCTTTCCCTCTTGTGATGAGTGGAGGCTTCCTGAGGTCCTCACCAGAAACAGATACTGACACCATGCTTCTTGTACACATTGCAAAATGATGAGCCAAATAAATCTCTTTTCTTCATAAGTTACTCAGCCTCAGGTATTTCCTTATAGCAACACAAAGTGGACTAAGACAGAAAATTAAAGTCTAAAGAAGTGAATTGATGACCAAATACACAACCAATGTGACATAGCATAGATTTAAATCCTATATCACCTTATTTAAGTTATCCTTTATCTACTATCTCATATTATTTCAACCAGAGGAAAACCTATTTTCAAATTCTATGCAAAATAAGTTGTGGAAAGTATTTTACACCAACATGAAAGAATTAAAACAAAATGATGTCATGAAAGCATATTACTATAGATTTCAAACATACTACCGTGTTGATAAAAAGAAAATTGGGCTTTTGAAATCTGCTTAACTGTCCTAGACCATAAGAATACAGCTTTCAGAAAGTGAAATGAAAATAAAAGAAAAAAACTGATGTAAAAGAAATTGAGTTCAAGGAAATCTACTTAACTTTACTTCATCTATAATATAAAAAATATGCACTTTAAAACAGTATAATAAGGACATTAGAAATAGCCTTTTCAAGTTATATTTATAGAAGCCAAAGCAGATGTAAGTAGAAAAAATGTTAAGAGCTACTTTGTTTAACAAGTAGCTCTGATACTAATAGTGATAGCTATCAGATATTACCCAAAGTTTATATATTAAACAGTGTTAAAAATTTATGTGTAATCTTAGAGGTAAATATTTTTTAAATGTCTTAGTAAATTCGAATGTTGAAAAATGTGACCAAGAATTGTGTGAGTGGCAAATCCAGATGCAAACACCCGGTACCCATGCCCATAATCCTTCTATCACCCAGTTCTTTCTGTCAAATTCAGAGCAAATACTCCCTCCCCAATTCCTACCCTTAAGTGAGTACAGAAGCAATATTTCAATATTGCTTTTGCTTTTCATTCCTGACAATTTCTTTGTTGGCCAGAGGCCCTCCTTCTGCCACTTTTTCCATGATAGCCACTCTCCCAAGGCAGGGGCAATACAGCACAACCAGAAAACAATGACACTATAATTCCACACTTACATTCAAAAGCCTTTGTTTATGTAAGAGACTGAAAAATGAGAGACGTATTGGTTTTACTAGACTGATCTACCCAGTCCCATTCTCAGACTAAGTAAGATTATTTGAGAAGAAGGCAGAGAAAAGACTTGTAAAGGCAGTCACAAGAAATTTGAACATAGTTGAAAGCCACACCTCCTGTCTTCCACCCCAAACCAAGGCCTAACCTGTAGCCCCTTTAAGTTTATGGATGCATCGGAGAAAATAGAGAATCTATGCCTAACTTCCTGGGTTAAGGCCCAGGAAATACCAAGCCATGTAGGAAAGTCTTCTGTATAGTGCATCCTGCACTCTGGAGAACTCCAGGAAGTAGTTACAGTAGAATTGTGCAGTGGAACTCTGGAAGGTAGCTACAGACTCAGGCTAACCCTAACTCTGACATCTATCCTTTGGGAGGAGAGAAGTCTATGCGAGGGGTGAAGAGAGAAAGAAAGCTTGATGGAAGCTGCAAGCCACGAACGCTCCAATTGACTGGCATGGACCAGGTGAAACTTCTTCATCCCTTCTGGAGATTCCAGATTTGACTTAGCTTAAACCTGAAATGATTTACAAGACCCAGAAGTGACTCATAAAATTTGACATTTACTAGATTACATTTTCTATCATCACGCAGAATGTGATCTTGATAGAGAAACTGCATTCAGATTTATAAAAATAAAGAAAATTTGCTTTCTTGGGACAACAATGCATATCAAAAATAATAAAATTAAAGGACTAATATTTCAAATAAAATAATCTAATAGAGTTCCTGATTACAGGACTGTTTAAATTTGCCATTCTTTTCTATTTTTAAAGGACTCAGCTCTCTGCACACTGCAGTTTATTTATATTGAATGAGACTGTAATAATTAAATCATATGGAAATTAATGCTATAAGAAAGCCAAGGCTATTTGTCCTACATGTGAAATAATAAGCCTGTGTTCTTCCCAGTCTTTGCCATTATAATGTTATTACATAATTATTAAACTGAAATTCTTATTCCACTGCTGAAACAAATGATCAATATCCATTTCCATCCTCTGATTGTTGGAGCAAAGATGACATTATACCATAAATGAGCCGTAGATAAGGTAATGATTCTACTGTATTGATATATCTAAAATAATTCCCTGAGGTTTCTCATTTTCCTCTTTTTTTTTTTTTTTTTTCTTTGAGATGGAGTCTCACTGTGTCACCCAGGCTGGAGTGCAATGGCACCATCTTGGCTCACTGCAACCTCTGCCTCCCGGGTTCAAGTAATTTTCCTGACTCACCCTCCCAAGTAGCTGGGATTACAGGTGCACACCACCACACCCGGCTAATTGTTTTGTATTTTTTTAGTAGAAACAGGGTTTCATCATGTAGGCCAGGATGTTCTCGAACTCCTGACCTCGTGATCCGCTCACCTCAGCCTCCCAAAATGCTGGGATTGCAGGCATGAGCCACCATGCTTGGCCTGAGGTTTCTAATTTTCTTAAGGGATGGCACAAATCATTAAGAAAGTACTCCATGTAGGTGACAAAGTGTGCTTTAGCATTCTTCAAAACTTTAATATGATGTCCCACATAATTATATTATATTATATTATATTATATTATATTATATTATATTTGAAATAGAATAGTAGGAGAATATATTGTCCCACAGAGTTACTCCCTGCCACTTTCTCTGGAACTAACCTCACAGACAGAGCTTCATTTCCTTTTAAGTTGAGCAAGCTCATGTTCTAATAAGTCAGCTAAAATATTAGGCCTGTAAGAATGACTTACTGATGCCTTCTGTGTTTTTGCCCTCTCTGAAATAGATTTCTTATCATCAGTGCCAGGTGATTTGCAGAAAACATATATAGCTTAAATTATATCCTTAGAAAGGGTTGCACGGAAATTCATTTATAATAAGATGACAGAAACATGCTTTAATTAAAGTAGATGGCATAAAGTATGTTATATACAAAATTATACTAATATAAGAAAATATACATTTACAATTTCGTTTTAAAATGTCTGATGTATTAATACTTTACCAGCATTTTTGTTTGTTTGTTTTAAATACCAACAACATTTCAGATACTTTAACACAGTAGTTGTAGTAGATATTAGAGTTGTGCATCTACTTCTTGCCTTTGTCAAATTTCATATGTCAAAGTCCTAACTCCCGGTACCTGGGATGTGACTGTATTTGAAGATAGGGTCTTTAAAGAGGTGAGTGCATTACAATAAGGTCACTAAAGCAGGCCCTAATCCAATATGACTGATGTCCTCATAAGAAGAGGAGATTAGGATGCAGATGTACACAAAGAGAAGATAATGTGATGTTCCACAGTGTAGGTCTATGCAAACCTACACCCAAAAATCTGAAGAAATGAAGAGACCAAAGAAAGATGCTGACATAACCAGTTTCTCAGAAAGAAATATGTAATACAAACTTACAAACAGAAGCCATGTGTCTTAGATGGCAGTGAGACAAGATGGTGGATCCTGACGATTACCCCAGACCCAGGGCTTACATACCATAGGAAAAGTATAATCATGATTCAGAAGGGATGTGCAGGATAATTGAAAGACGATAGCATCAAGGTTGTTTTGACCATAGGGCAGAATTTATGGTAAGTATGTGATCTTACACAAGAAACAACAGGTAAACTGGAAATCTTAGTGGTCTTCCCAGAACAGGAGTTAACCAGAAGTCAATATGATGAATCTGCATCCAAGATGGAGTTGCTTTAGCCTCCACATTTGCATACCTGAGGAGAAGACAACCATCTACAAGCCAATGAGAGAGGACAGAAGAAACAACCCTGCCAACATCTTGATCTTGGACTTTCAGCCTGAAGCAGTGAGAGAAAATCAACTACTGTCTTTGTTGTGGCAGCCCTAGCAAACTAATTCAGTCCCTGTGAACTGTGAGCATTAAACCTGTCCAGCATGCTCTTCCCTGGCCATAGTGGCAGTGTTCCAGTATGCCAAAACTACTGACAGGAATCCATGTGGTGGCTGCTTCATCAGTCTTGGTCATAAAGAAAATACGATGCAGGATGGGCGCGGTGGCTCACGCCTGTAATCCCAGCACTTTGGGAGGCCGAGGCGGGCGGATCATAAGGTCAGGAGATCGAGACCATCCTGGCTAACAGGGTGAAACCCTGTCTCTACCAAAAATACAAAAATTAGCCAGGCGTGGTGGCGGGCGCCTGTAGTCCCAGCTACTGGGGAGGCTGAGGCAGGAGAATGGGGTGAACCCAGAGGGTGGAGCTTGCAGTGAGCCAAGAACATGCACTGCACTCCAGCCTGGGCGACAGAGCAAGACTCCATCTCAAAAAAAAAAGAAAAAGAAAATATGATGCAGAAGATCGTCCCAGTGACTTGCAACGGACATCACAGAAGCAAAAAACAAATGCTTTTTGTCCAAGAAAGACATTTGGGGTGTATTTTTATACAGCATAACCTAATCTATTGTGAATGCTGCCTGTCTGTGCTCAGAGATTATTAAGATTAGCAAATATTCTTAAATGTCACACAATTATATTTGTGATATGGCTATGAAGGAAAAGTACAACCTGTATTTGACAGTAAAGACACTTCACATCAATTATGTTATTTGATCTAAATCTCAACCATTTCAGACACAGAAATGGCAAACATTTTTCTTCTAGGCTGCTAAGAAGTTAATTCTTAGAAAGGTGACAGACATTGGCCAGGTGCCATGGCTCACACCTGTAATTCCAGCACTTAGGGGGGCTGAGGCAGGGCGGATCACGAGGTCAGGAGTTAAAAATACAAAAAATTAGCCGGGCATGGTGGCACATGCCTGTAATCCCAGCTATTAGGAAGGCTGAGGCAGGAGAATCACTTGCACCCAGGAGGCAAAGGTTGTGGTGAGCAGAGATCGTGCCATTGCACTCCAGCCTAGGCGACAGAGCAAGACTCTATCTCAAATAAATAAATAAATAAATAAATAAATAAATAAATAAATAAAGGTAACTGACATAGCCAGCCCATTTCACTGGAACATGATTTTAAAAAGGACGAGAATCTATATTTTTATTAGCTAGTTTCTAATATTCTTTTTACTATAGAAAAAGGATATAGTAAAAGGCCAGAACATAGTAAATGGTAAGGTTTACAACAGAAGAGCCATTCAATATAAACAATAACAATAAAAAACGTAGTAGTTTATCACCATGGATGTGTCCCTTTACCTAAAATGAAGTGAAATATTTGTATTTCATTTTTATAGCTAGTGTAATGTGGCAGTCAAAAATAGAAACTATGAATATCCAAAAAATATTAAATATGCTTGTCATTATTTAATTGCTATAAATGTTATTTACCTAAAATAAAGATAAGTATTTTCATTTCTGTTTCATTTCTGATCTGCCCTAAGTCTCACATAGTTCCTAATAGCATCTGACTTCACACGCTAAGTTTTAATCAATTCCATTTGATAAAGATCTGCTAAGCCCCTAGATGTTTTGTGTTTTACGTTAGACTGAAGGATCTAAAAAAAAGATGAGGAAAACTAGACCTAAGAAGATAAAACATGTTAATTTAATTTAATTCAATTTAATTTATAAAGCTCTTTTCACTTCTGGACATGAAGCAGATATTTAATGAGTTAGAATACGATTAACTGTTTTTAATACTATAAGATAAGGCGAAAGATGAAGATTTTTCAAAGGGCATACATACAATGAAAAGAATTTTATCTTCACACTTAGAATAACCATCTTAGTTAAACACATAGTTTAAAATACATTGTGCTACAATGAAGATTTTAATGATAAATCTCATACTGTCTTAGAGATATTTAAATTAAAGATGAAAACTAACTATTGCTTTATCTAGGCTACACCCCGGCGGACCAGCAGGATTGTTCTGTACAAGTTAATATCTTTGATTCTGTGCAGTCTAACTCCATATGCTCTGGGCAGTGGGGTTTTCACAATGTCCCTTGCAAAAGGCAATCTTGGCACAACTGATCTTACTCTTAGGAAATATCTGGAGATCTTCTGAATAATTTCTTTATTCTCTTAATCATATATCTGTGACAATTCCCAATTTACAGCCACATACTAAATTAAGTAATGGTAATAAGAAAAGACCATGTTATTTTGTTAGTGGTCAGTGAAATAAAACAGTATTAACAGATAAACCTACCATAAGTACCATTCTCTAAGTCATCCATCAGAGAATGCAGAGAGAAATCGGCTTCTATAGATTGTCTCCATTCCACTTCATTAACATTTATTTGTCTCAGAACAAGCAATTCACCAGCAATGTTTTGAATTGTCCTCAATCCAAAAGTAATTACCTAATTTAAATGGTGGTGTTGTAGGATCCTTGGGGTGTCACTTTTCTGTCCAAAAACGTCTGTGGCCAGTGGCACATTTGCCCGAGTTTTGCTCAGGCCCACTGGGCTCATTCTACCCACTTGGCCTGGCAGGCTGTGCTTGGCACACACTACTGGCCTGTATCTCGTACCTCCAAGGGAGACTGAGTCAGACATGGAAGAGCTAGGGGTGTGTGAGTGAGCGTGGGGTCTGGCCACTGTGCAGTCAGGCACACTAGCTGCTGCTGTGGGGCAGGCAGCTCCAGGTGCCGGCATGGGTGCTGGCTCTCTGCAAAGCTGTAGTTGGACCAGGAGCCCTGCAAGCAGCTTCGCTGGCTGGCACTGGGGTATGTGGTGGCACCCAGAAGCTTAGAGATGCCAGGAACTGCGGGGTTCCAAAGAGGGAGGCACAGTCCTGGCTCAGGGAGCTCCCAGGTCTGGGATCCCCAAAGGGCTGCCGCTCTTCTCTCCTTCTTTTAGCCTTCAATGTGGCAAGCAAGGGACATGTTTCGGTCCTGTTTGTATTACAGATCTTTTAGCCTCACCATTGGGCGGGTCCCAAGTTCTTCCCCTGTGACCAGGAAGAATGACGTATGCAGACAAGTTGAGGGTGACCAAGACAAAGAGGAGCTTTACTGAGTAATAGAACAGCTCAGAGGAGTCCCGTAGTGAGCAGCTCTTCTCTGTAGCCAGTGTGTCCTGAGGAGTGTTCAGCTCCTCACAGAGAGGGTAGTTCCTCTTTGCAGGCAGGTTGTCCCAACAAGTGTTCAGTTCTCAGCAAAGAGGGCAGCTCCTCTCTGCAGCTGGTTCTCCTATCATCTGCAGCTCTAGGCAGCAATGAATGTCCTAGAGCGGGTGGCTCATCTCTGCAGGCAGGTAGTTCTGTCATCTCTGCAGCTGTCAGCAGAGAGGAGGCCCTAGAGTGAATGGCTCTTCTCTGCAGCTGATGGTCCCAACATCTGTAGCTGTCAGCAGAAAGGAGACCCTGGAGTGGGTAGCTCCTCTCTGCAGCTGGTCTTCCCAACATCTGCTCAGTGAGCTTTTATGGTCCTCAAAGGGTAGAACAGGTGCACCAACTGGTCCATGGGCTGCCATGGCTGGGCCTGGAAAAGGCGCCGCAAATTCCCACTCTGGTCTGTGGGACTGGCAGCCCACAGAAGAGCTGTGGTTCCCAGCCTTCAGGCCCTCCCTGGTCTAAAAGTGGAGCCTCAATAGGGACCCACCCCCTTCTGCCCAGAGACGTATCTGCCTCTTGCTGCCATTCACAGTGCCCAGGCTGTAGGTGCCAAGGCCAGCACTGAGCTGCCCTGAGCCCCCATCATCTTCCCTCCTACATCCATGGGCACCCAAAGTCAGGAGGGGCCAGAGGCATCAAGGCACTGGTGTGTCAGCACTGCCTCAAGCATCTGCACACTTAGCCAGGCTGTGACAGTGCCCAGGCTCGGTGCTGACTGCTTTGAGATCTGAGTGGGTGCTGACAGTGGAGAGAGACCAGGCAGTGAGAGCAGACACTTCTGAGCCTACGAGGGCAGGGACGTTCCAGGGCCCCAAAGAGTGCTGGTCCGCGGCACAGTTTGAGCAGCTGCAGTTATACCCAGTGGGGCGGGGCTCCTACCTGCTTCATGGAGCAGGAGGCCCAGGTCTGCAGCCATGGTTTGAGCAGCTGCAGCTGCGTCTGGAAGGGTGGGGCTCCTGCCTGCTCTGTGGAGTGGGAAGCCCAGGTCTGCAGTCATGACTTGGGCAGTTGAAGCTGCACCTGAAGAGCTTCTGCTTCACCAACCCAGAAAGGGCAGTGCTCCCACTTGTCCCCAGCTCCCTCCAGCTCCGCAGAATGTGCAGCCATGGCAGCGCCTCCCTGCTGCAGCCAGCATGATGGCAGCAGCCACTCCACACAGGCCACCACTGCCATCAGTGGCAATTAAACTATTTAGAACAGGGTTTGAAAATGGCAGTACATGGATTATGTCTGCTCCTACATACATGTTTTGTATGGCCTTCCAGTGTTTGTTTTGTTGTAGTTAGTTGGTAGCATTGAAAATTGGGAGGCTGCATAGAATCAGTCTTTCTGACTTCTACTGAAGAAAATGCAAACAAAAAGGAAGAGAAGAGAAAAAGTAAAAAAAAAAAAAAATAGGAGAAGGTAGGGGTGGAAGAGAAGGGAATGAATGGATGGGAAAGTAGAAGGAAAGGGAATGATGAGAGGGAAAGCATGGGGCAAAGAAAGGAGGAGAAAAGAGTATAAGAGAAGACTAT
Source organism: Macaca fascicularis (assembly GCF_037993035.2). Classification (NCBI taxonomy): domain Eukaryota; kingdom Metazoa; phylum Chordata; class Mammalia; order Primates; family Cercopithecidae; genus Macaca; species Macaca fascicularis. Next base: position 43,534,236 of record NC_088379.1, read on the forward strand.
TAACACCTCTGGGTCAATATCACTTCTTGGTAACAATTAGATCCTGAGTAGCAGGTATTCCTTTTAGAGTTATCTGTACTCTAAATTTGCTATAATCCTTTCTATTCTGTATTCTTTCTCATCTGGTTCATTTCACATTTTCTTAACCTACTGTATTCTGAATGGTCATTTTAATTTGTGTGTCTTATTTTAGACTACTAGCTCTTTGAAGCAATCCCATGGCCCAGCCATGCAGTGTCACATCCATGATAAAAGTTGGCTAAACTGAATTGTGTATGGAGTTGAAGACTCACCAAATAACTGATATTGATTTTTATATCCATTTCCATTACATATAATACATGAGGTCTTTTTATTTTTTTTCTTTTTTACCCACTCTCAATATCAAGTAGCCCCTCTATTTTGTATCTATTCTAACTTCACCTCTTCTTAGCAATTAGTGGAGTCATTTCTTTTAAAGGATTTTATTTCCTCTTATGCCTCCTGCTGAAGCCAGTAGCACCCAGTCTCTCAAATTAGAATATGATTCTTCTTTAAGAGGAAAGAAGAGAAATGATGCATCATAAAGCAGCTCCTCTTACTCTGATGGTTTCCCTCATCAGCTAGGTTAGTATAGCTGTGTCCCCTCGATTTTGCATTTCCAAATATTAATTCAAGAATGGTAAATCAGTTCTTGTTTATCATTTTGCCAAGTAAGACGTTGTAGTCTCATGTAAGTTAATCAATTTTAAGCAATTTAGGTCCTCAAAACATAACTAGACTCTTCTCTCATTATTCACCTTATTTTCAATTTACAGCCTTCAACTAAATTGATAGCCTGTGCTGTAATCCTCCTTAGACTTAAAATAAAGTTAAAATGCCATTTCTTGTATCAAAAAGATTAAAGAAATCTAAATACTGTGTAATTTTTAGTCTATTATATACAATGTTAAAAAAATTGGAGTTTCAGAGGATTTTTTTATTTTAGTATTTGTGTTACTGAATATTTATACTTCTATTGGTCTCTGGAATGTAGAAATATTTCTCTCATTATACTATATTTATTTTGGTACCTTCTGGAAGTTTTTCATTTTTCCATTAGCATAATTCTTACTTCAATTCATAACTCCTACCGCTAAATTATTATGACAGTTCATTTTTAAAAGTACATTGATCTTTTCACTGTCCAGCTTTTATCTTCTTTGAATAAACTTTAAGATTTATGTGCTTTTCCGTTTAAAGTAAGTTTCTGTTTTTCGTATATCTTTATTATTTTAACATGGTTACTTTGTGCCGTAATTTATTCTTTAAATGTCTTTTAAAGATAAACATAAAAGATAATTAAATAGGTCTTAAACATCGTAGAGCCAATATTAATTTCATGTCTCTCATTTATTTACTCTCTAGTATCTCTTTTTGCTGAATATCATTGTAAAACCTCTACTTATTCTATGTAATTCCCGTGGCTAAAATTGCTTCTTTTAGATTTTTTAAATTATTATTTTTTTATTGAAAGCTTTCATTCATTAAAAAAAATGTAGTCTCTAGTCCTAATTTCTTTTCTATGCATTGGCTGGGTTGGTTTGGAAGCCCATGTTTCTTTCATATATAAGAAACCAACATAAAGGCCAGGCGCGGTGGCTCACACCTGTAATCCCAGCACTTTGGGAGTCTGAGGCGGGCGGATCACAAGGTCAGGAGATCGAGACCACGGTGAAACCCCGTCTCTACTAAAAATACAAAAAATTAGCTGGGCCCGGTGGCGGGCGCCTGTAGTTCCAGCTACTCAGGAGGCTGAGGCAGGAGAATGGCGTGAACCCGGGAGGCGGAGCTTGCAGTGAGCGGAGATTGCACCACTGCACTCCAGCCTGGGCGACAGAGCGAGACTCTGTCTCAAAAAAAAAAAAGAAACCAACATATATATGTGTCATATATAGTACATATGAAACCTATATATACTATATAATATGGTTCTCACATATAATATGTACATATATCTATATATTATATACATAAATTATGTAATACATAAAACATTTGATCAACTCCAATTATACATAAAACATATTATATATAACATATGTGTTTTTTATATATAGTGTACTTGTTTTATATAATATATATATATGTTTCCCTTGCATTTCAGAACACACATGTTCCTGTTTCATTTGGATGAATGTTAAGAATATTAGATATTTTCATTAATTTCTTACTCTACTTAGCAAGCTAAAATTCTTTCTGATTGACATGCTAAATATACTATATAATTAGAGCTGATCAAATGTTTTAAAATAAAGGTTGTAAGAAATGCAAATGAAAATAAACTCAACCACCCCATTCCTCCCATTAGAGTAACATCCACTTATTTCCTTCCTGGTAAACAGTGAAAGGGCTTAGAATGCCTCAGGGTCATCCCAGTATATAAAGTGAGGTAACATTTAAGATGAGAATGGAGGCTATATTTCTTCAACAACTTAGCAATATGATTTACTCTTTCAAAAGAGCAATCACCCCCAAATGTGTTTTCTAAGGACTGAGAAAATAATCAGCTTGCAATATAATCTTAATAAACCATTTTGCCACTGTGAACTTCATGATAGACACTTCATTGATGGTTTTGAAACCAAAAGTTGGGGCAACCAGCCTGTAATGAAATTGTATTTACAGAGAGAATAGGACAAGTTCATTAAAATCAGGGTTGTTCATTAAATTCCAGAATGTAGAACCCCCACCTTAAAACAGAGTAAATGAATGTCCCTTGCAGGGCTGATGGGCCCATCTGGCTTGGCTCTGCCTTTCTTGCTGATGTGAGCAAGTACCTCTATCTATGCTATTTTAATTCTTTAAAGGGCACTCGGGGACAAATGTCACACTGTTTTCCTTCTAAAAATGCTAACTTCAGGCCTTCTCCAACAAGCGTGACTGGATACTCTCAACCTTGCTTCAACAAAATGTATTTCATACCATATGTAATACTGTATTCACAGACTCACGATTAACCCTGTTCAATTGGCTAACAGGAAACAGGGATGCTCTTTTGCCAATCTTTTTTTATTAGTAATCTGCTAAAGTTCATTTTCTTACCTATTTATTCACTGTTGTAAAACACAGCCAATGTGAAACTAATATTTAAAATGTTGAGATGCTTCGTCATATTTTGATGTAATTGCTTTGAACAGACAGGTTTATTTATTTATTTATTTTTATTTTTGAAGACAAGGTCTTGCTGTCACCCAGGCTGGAATGACACTGTCACCCAGCGCTGTGATCACAAGTTACTGCAGCCTCGATCTTGCAAGCTCAAGCAATCCACCTGCCTCAGTCTCTTGAGAAGCTGGGACTATAGGCACGCACCTTTACGCCTGGCTAATTTTTTTTCATGGTTTGTAGAGATGGGATCTCACTAGGTTGCCCAGGTTGGTCTCAAACTCTTGGGCTCAAGTAATCCTCTCACCTCAGGTTCCCAAAGTGCTGCAATTACAGATGTGAACCACCATGCCTGACCAGTACAAATAAGTTTAGAGAATAATATACAAATATCCTTGCCCCACTACATAGAATAAATTAATATTAATAGTTTATTAAATTTGTTTTATCGATTTAGATAAATGAAACAAATGTTCCTGATAAAGTTCAAGCCCCATTTATAATTTTTTCCTGGTCTCATCTTCATCCACAGATAAGCACTATCATAAATTGGTGTATATTTTTTAGTCTATATTTTAGCAATAAGAAAAAGGATAATTAGGAGGAAGAGAAGGAGGAGAAAGATAAAAGAATAATTACTTTTTTATATTTGTTGAGAACCTACTATATAACAGGGACTTTTCTTAGATAATATAATTATCAAAACAACTGGTTTTGTACATGAGAAAACTAAGGCACAGAGAGCTTATATAAATTTTGTAAAGTCACATACATAGTAAATGCTGGAACCAGAATATAAACCCAGCCGTTATACTGCATAAACAAGTATGTGTCCATTAACAGTGTTTTTATATTGTTTTCTATGTTTTAATACTTGTTTCTTTCATTCGATGGTTTATTTTTCAGGTACATGCCTTATTTATTGTGTCAAAGCAAGTGTATCTTTGTAAATGTTTATGAAAAGTATTATATGTAATAAAAATTGCTAGATCTAGTGAACATATATTTCTGTTTTCAGTAAGACTATAAATTGTTATCTTATGAAACTATATTTTCTCCAGCAGATTTTAGAATTTGCAGCTTGTTTCAGATTCTTTCAAAAACTATACTCTCAGACTTTTTTTTTCATTCAGATATGTGTGAATTTTTTAAAAAATGATTATTTCTTTTGTTATTAGAGTGTAGGAATCTTTTGGGTTTTTTTCTCCTAAAACTTGATTAGTTTCATGTTATTCTTGATTATCTTTTGAATTGTTAATCTCTTTTTCATTTATATATAAGCATTTTAACAAATTCCGAATATAAATTATTTGTTTGCTACAAATATATCCTTTCAGTTTTTCACAGGTTTTTTTAAAATCATGTATCATTTTGTTTATGTTTCACATATATTTTCTGAATCTTAATAGAGTTTAATTCATAACTCTTACAATTTATACCTTTTTAAACCTTTCCCCTTCTACTTGTGGTAGAGCCACTTTTCCTTTTTCTTTTTTTTTAACTAATTAATTGTAAAATTAATTAATTTATGTGTGTGGTATGAAATAATTAAATTTAATTTTATCAGTTTTCCTGTGAAGAGCCAGTGGTCCCAATACCACTTAGTGAATAGCTTATCTTTTTCTTGACTTAAAAATGCCCATTTAGAATAAGTGGTTCATGATGAAGAAATGGAAAAGCCATTTTGTTAGTAGTCTGAATTGGTTTTTATAACTGTACATAGCATATTATGAGAGATAATTAGTTTAAAAGCAGAAGTGATTGAAAAACTGAGCTCAAAAGCTAGGTACCTAGTAAGTGTGAAAAAGTAGATATGTAAAATTATATTGTCCAAAAATATTACTAACAATATCATCTAGTCCCATATACTCTTCTGTGATGTCACTGTGCTACTCCCAGTGAAGATGTGGAGATTGTTTCTCCACCCTCTTGAATCTGTTTGGCTGGGCCTTGAGATGACTTCGCCCAACAGCAAATGGCAGAAGTCACTGTGTGCCATTTCCTGGCACAGGCTTAAAATCTTTGATAGCTTTTTCTGCCTACCTGTTAATGGCTGTAGCCATATAAGAAATACAGCTACTCTGAGAAGACTATGTCATCAGAATCCCAGTTCACACAAGGAGAACTGCAGACTGAGATACCCTTTGGGAAGAGGTAGATGATGGAGCACTAAAATACCAATTACGTAAGTGGAGAAGCCACCTTGGTAGTAGATTTCCCTGCCCCAGACACGTCTGCTGACAGTAAATGCATCAGAGACAGAATAGCCAGCTCAGCCCTTTAGGAATTTCTGGCCCATAACATCCTGATCAAAATAAAATTACTGTTTTGTTTTGTTTTGTTTTGCTCTGTCACCCAGGCTGGAGTGCAATGGTGTGATCTTGGCTCATTGCAACCTCTGCCTGCCGGGTTCAAGCAATTCTCCTGAATCAACCTTCCCAGTATCTGGGATTACAGGCACCCACCACCATGCCTGGTAGTTTTTGTATTTTTAGTAGAGATGAGGTTTTGCCATGTTGGCCAGGTTGGTTTGAACTCTTGACCTCAAGTTATCAAAATTTGTTGTAAGGCATTGCATTTTTCAGTATTTTGTTATGCAAAAATATACAAACTAAAGATATTCCTTGTAGACCTCAAAATGTAATAAATAAAATTGAGAGGAAAAAAAAAAAACTTTGAGCCAAGTCACTTAAGTAGGGGATATCAGTTCTACAATGATTCGACTAAGAATGATTCCTTCCTTTATCAGTCAAGTTTCACCAGATAACCAGATCCAGCAGGATAATACATTAAGAGACAAGATTATGAGAGTTGATGAGCCAAGTTCAAAATTCATGGGGCAGGCCCTCAGAAAAGGCCAGTTGCAATTCTTGAGCAAAGGTTAATACTGTAGTTCACAGGCAGAATTTTTTCTTCAGATATATCTAAGTTCTGCTCTAATCAGTCTTATCCACATTATCTATGATAATCTTACTAATATTAATTTAGAATTAAATCATATTTACAAATTCCCTTTGCGGAAACACCTCTGGATTGGTAGTTGATTGAATAACTGAGCAAGTTGACATAAAACACCATCAAACCACATAAGTCTCCATTTCAGATAACCTCAAGATAAACACATTGCTAAGGTTTGTTGGGGAGAAAGCCATAGTGAAGAGTTAGCAAAGAAAGAAGGCAGACTAGATATTCATATTTGGTAAATAATTTTGATTATGGTTCCTGTCAGAGAACAAATGAAACAAAAACATACTGAGTTTTTATTGGAAGAATTGATGAGGGAGAAACCATGAGTTTGGTCCAAAGAAGCAAATGTTTGTAAAATAACCCTTGTCACACAAACTTGCCAGGCAGAGAGCATCCCACAAATAAGGAAGCAAAGGTCGTACTCCACAAAGCTCAATTCATAAGTGCCCAAGGAAAATAATGAATCAGGAGGAACTTTCCAGATGGTGAAACCAGCAGCTTGAAGGGCTATGAAAAAGGAAGTTTTGCTCAGATTACAAGAACAAGAAACTTCCTTACTGCCAAGTGCTTAGTCTTCAAAGTGCCTGCCCTGGAAGATTACATCATTGTTATATTATATTTCTCATTATTCCAAATTCTTAAATGGATTCATCTTTCTTTTCTCCATCTTTGTATAGTGGATGTGTATGTGAAAGGTGAGGCAATAGCCAGTATTTTAGTTGCTAGACTGCAATCTATGAGCCATAACCAGAGTTAATGGATAACCTAGAGATTAAGGGATATAGAAATTTGATGAAATTTTGAGTTGCCTCTTTTTGAGATGGATGAATTCCTTCTAAGGGTGAGAATAAGAACGTGCATGGATATTTTGTTGGTCAATGAGGAAGACTGCAGTAGCGATTGTAAATCATCTACCAAAATGTGTGATACCCCTCTGCCTTCCATAATACAGACTTCATGAGGTGGCACTGTTGTGCATTCAAGGAACAAATTCTCAACTCCTCTTGTGACACTGAGTAGATAGCAGAGTCACATCCAGGCCGAAGCAGTTAAAAATTCATGTTTGCTGATTCCATTGTCTCATTTGCCTTCCCCTTGATGAAGAGGAAACCAAGACACTAGGAGACAATGGGGCCATAAGAAAGAGAGTGCCTGTGTTCCTGAATTGATGTACATTTATATACGAAAAATACCAAGAAATGAAGAAATCAGTACTGAACTGTTGTGTAAGAAAGAAACAAAAAAGAGTCATCTATTATGTTAATCCATTGAAAGTTTTGAAAGTTATTATAGAAGCTGGCTTATAACTACAAAATGCAGTCAAAAACACAATTACCAAGATGAATAATGAGGAGCTCTGGTATCACTCTCCTTCAGTGGTAATGCTTCTAAAGCCTCTACTTAGTGTACAGTCACTTCGAAAAATTCAACAACCACCAATACTTTTGATCAGCTTTCAGCTTACATATCTCTTCTTGATGCCAGAACAATACACTCAATTTACTACTGAATATTTTCTCTTAGATGATCCATAAATTCAACTGCTGAAAATGGAAGAGATTCAATTCAGCTCTCTTTTGTCACTCTTTCTTGCTTGTCTCTCTCTCTCTCTCTCTTTCTCTATTTCTATCTCTATCTCTCTTCTTCTTAAGTTTTTTAAAAAATCTTTTTAAATGGCTTCAAAATCTATCTTGATCCTTAAATTAGAACTGTGGGAAGAATTATTGAGTCTTTCTCACTCTATGAATTCGACTGACTTCCAAATCCTGTCAATTTTACCAGGAAAATCTTTCTTCAAAATGTCCTCCTATCCATCCTTGCTGCCTTAAAAATAATAGTAGTATTGCATCAGTAGCAACAGTAGTGCTTACTATTTGTTTAGGGTTGTTCCTAACAATTTTATGTAGAATATCACACTTAACCCAAATATTAATTTTGTAAAATAGAGTTCCAAATTACCTTTATTTTATAGAATGTCATTCATATGGTTCATGGTACAGCCAAGATCCAATAACCCTAAGCATCTAATACCAGAACTCATATTCTCAATCACAACACTTTAGGTTTCATCAGTTCTCACCTGCATTTCTGCAGTAGCTCTTAACTGTCTTCTTCCCACTGCACTGTCACCCTCCAATCCATATAACATCCAAATCTAAGTCATTTTACTCTATGTCATCAAATCCTGCAATGCCTTCACATTTCTTAATGTGCAGAATTTGTCCTCTCTTCAGGGTCCATAAGATCTGTCATTCTTTGGGCTTTCCTCTCAATTCAACCTCATTATTTGCTAATATTTTCTTCATATTCTCTGCCCAAGTTACAATTAACTATTTGAGGCACACTCTTTGACAGGAATGCCTTTCCTAATCCCATAGCATGGTATGTTAGTTGGAATAGACTTAACTACTAGAAAAAATACACCAAAAAATAATCTAATGACTCAGATGTGATAGAAGGTTTCTTTTTCTCTTTTTTTTTTTTTTTTTTTTTTTTTTTTTGGCAGGGGGCGTTATATAATAGTCCAGGGTGGGTGTTGTATCAGGACCGGGAAGGGGACAGATGGGGCTCTTCCCTGCACAGTTATTCAGAATTCAAAGCTAATGGTGTCACTGCCATCAGCATATAGGTATTAAGGTTGCTGTTATAGTCACTATTCTGGTGCATGGTAAGTAGAAAGTTGCGGAGGAGTGTACAGCAGGTCCTCAAATAACATCAATTTTCTCAGCATTGTTTCATTAAAATGAAGCCACAGTATGTATGGAGTTTGCAGGGCTTCCCTATGTCTGTGTAGGTTTTCAAAAGGCTCTCCAGTTTCCTCCCACATCCCAAAGATGTGCATGATAGGTTAATCCTGGTATCCTGGTGTATACACGGTCCCAGTGTGAGTGTGAGTGTGTGGGAGTCATCCTGCCATGGGATGGCACCCTGTTCAGGGTCATTCCAGCTTTGCACTCTGTGCTGCAAGAAGAGGCTGCGGCCACTTATGACCCTAAACTAGAATAATTGGATAAAAATTACCCTGTTTTATTCATCTTTCTTAAATGTATGTACAGCTCTTGTTTAGTTCAGTGGTCATTAGCAGTTTTGATCTTTAGAAGTTTGGTAATATTTTTTGTGACCAGAAACATTCCAGAAGAATTAAACTCTTGTTGACATCAATTAGCCTACAGTAGACTTTGTGTCTTTACAGGTCGTTTCATTAAAACCTGCCATTTCCAAGGACCTATCTACCTTGTTAATTGATGATTTACTGTACTTCCAAATTTCATGGGCCATTCTTGGAAGTGACACAAATGACTTTTGCTCACTTTTTTTTTTGGCAGGAGCGTAATCACATAGTCTTATCACTCTCCAGTCAGCTGGGATTGATAGCCTTTGGCTGGGCAACAATACCCCAAATACAACTCCATTGCCATGGAAGAAAAAAAATATAGACAACGGTGGACAGATTTGCCCAACATAGGGAACTCCTATTTGCCCATGAGAATCCAGATCACATAGCATCTTCCCTGAAGCACCTTTCCTGCCCCCATCAATTGTGGTGAAGCATCCCTTTTATGTGCTCTCATGGACAATTATCTGTTAACCTACTCTCTCTAATGAGATACTTACTATCTTGCAGAGAAAGGCTTGCTTATTAATCTTAATGTTCTCAACACCTTGACACATGGCTTGGCACATAAAATGGTAACTTTCTAGAATATAAATTCAACTGAATTGAAAAGAAATTATATGGAGTAGACAAAGATAAAAAGAAACAGAACAGAAAACTATGAGAGACTTGTTTATGGAAGACAAGTGAAGGAAAGCCTACATCAAATACTTCAGAGAAACTGATTATGTTTACATCTGAAAAAAAAAATGTATTAGTTTCAGCTAATGAACAGAGGTGAGCATGCAAAGGCAGTGAAGAAAAGGTGAGATGAAAGATGAAACTAGATGACCAAAATAATGTAGAGACTGTTTTGTCTTGTTTTTAAGAAGGAAGTCATGGCTTTCCCAAAAGACATCATAGGATGTGGAAAATAAGCAGCTTGTTCTATAATTGTTCCCAAGTGTCTCAACTTGGATTCAATTGTTTTACACTAAGCATAAATAACTTGTGCCCTCAGGCATTCAAGGTTAATGATGTCCAATTTTTTGTTTTCTCAATTGTCAAAGAAGTATACTTTTAAAAATAGCAGAAGTAATTAAACGAACATATTTTATTACTGGAATCAAGGTATTTTGAGTGACTTGCATTTTCAGAAGTGTTCCAAATTCTCAGAAGGTCATTTCCCCAAAAAGCCTTCTTTATCCTTGCATTCGTAAGCAAATGGTGATTATATTTTCAAAAAAATAAATTTTATATATCTTTATTAGCACAAATGCACTACAAACCATATGAATAATGTTTACTCCAATGTGAATAATCTTCTGCTCCAATGAAGCCTTTCATCTCATTTGTCTGAAATAAACACATTACACTTTTTTCAGCATTTTCATGTCTCAAAAATGAATATCCTCCTCCATGGTCTGTTTATAGTTTCTGCTTTTCCTCTCACTTTGGCCTCCCATAGATCCCAGAAGTATAAAGGTAAATTCTGCTGATGTAAAGTCATCAAAAGATTAGAAGATTTTGAGGATGTGCAAGAACATCTGGAGCATCCCCCTTCTTAATTCTCTCTAGTTATTATTGTATTCAAGAATACAAACTTCCAGAACAGTGAAAAGATTCTACAAATATCAGGTACTGGGGAGTCAAGAAGATGGCAGAGTAGTCCAACACTATAGACTTCTTTTTTCTTTCTCCAGTGGTCTTTTTATCTGGTTATGCACTCTGAACCACTAAGAACCTGTACAGTGTATATCCAAAAAATATTTGATTCACATTGAAATATGACACAACACACTTTATTGGAATTCTCTAGAAGGCCAGCTTATGTCAAATTTGTATCCCATGGCATTCACCTATGGGCAGGAGGATGGGGTCACAGTATATGCATACAGCTGCCTGGTGGGAGAAGAATTCTTAGAATAAGGATATCATGAGCTAGAGATGTGTTTCCTATAGGGACAAAGTTCTAATCAGTTTTGAAGAATACGTAGGAGGGTTGCACATCTGAATCTGTTGGTAAGAGTAAATTACTTGCCCTCACAGATTTTACTTTCTTTATAATATGATAGCTCTCATATATATATATTTTTTGTTTTGTTTGTTTGTTTTTGAGACTGAGTCCTGTTCTGTCACCCAGGCTGGAGTGCAATGGTGCTGTTTTGGCTCACTGCAACCTCCGACTCCCAAGTTCAAGCAGTTCTCTTGCCTCAGCCTCCCGAGTAGCTGGGATTACAGGTGACCGCCACCATGGCCAGGTGATTTTTTTTTGTATTTTTAGTAGAGACAGGGTTTCACCATGTTGGCCAGGCTGGTCTCGAACTCCTGACCTCAGGTGATCTGCCTGCCTCGGCCCCCCAAAGTGCTGGGATTAAAGACATGAGCCACCGCACTCGGCCCTCAGAGACATATTAATTGAGGATGGTAAAAGAATAAAGTAAATTAAGAAGACTCGAATTTCTTACAAAAGTAAAAAACTGTGTTTTCTGTCTACTTAAAAAAATGTTTTCTTATTTGTTTTACCTTTTTTTTCTTTCCAATGTAGTAAATCATACTGGGAATGAATAAGTGTCACTGCAGCAAAGCCCAATTAGCTGTCTAGATTTTCAGGGAGATGAATAAAATAATTTGATGAATAATAATTGGAAAGAAGCAAATTAAAGCTATAATTTTTTAATTATGGAAAAAATTTTTATAAAAGATGTGGACTGCTTTTTTTGAAGGATAGTTAACTGCCTTCAAATAACAAATCCTCAAAGCAAGTGGACTAAGAAATAGCAATATTATAATTATGACTTTATATATGTTAGACCCATGTTAAAAATGACTTTACAATTTATTTATAATTATACCTCAACATTTTATTACAATCTTTGTTCAAATTAAATGGTCCAGGCCAATTCAAATATATCTCATTTTTAAATATGTTAATTGAGATATAAATCACATATCATAAAATTAACCCCCATCAATGCACTATTTAGAAAGTTGTGCAACCATCCCCACTGTCTAATTTTAGAACATTTTCAACCATCCCCAAAGAAACCCATAAGCACTAACAGTGGTTTTTCTTCCATTAGGCCCACATCCCGGGACCTAGCTCTGCATAGCCATTAATCTACCTTAGATTTCCATTGACTTCTCTTTTCTGGACATTTTATATAAATGGAATCGTACAGCAAGTGGTCTTTTGTGACTGGCTTCTTTCATTTAGCAAAATGTTTTAGGATTCATCCATGTTGTAATATGTATTAGTATTGTATTCTTTTTTGTTGTTGAATAATTTCCATTGTAAAAATATACCACATTTTTAATGCATTCATCAGTTGTTGGATATTTGCGAGTTTCTACTTTGTGGCTATTATAAATAAAACTGTTATGAAGATATGTGTACACAGTTCTGTGTGGACATAAGTTTTCAATTCTCTTGTATTAGATTTGATACTCTCTGGCAGTAGAATGACATAATACAGTAACCCTATATATAACTTTTTCAGCACTTGCCAGACTCTTTCTTAAACAGCTGCATCATTTTGCATTCCTTTCACAGATATATGAGGATTTCAATTTATCCACATTCTCACAAATATTTGTTATTGTTTGTCTTATTTTGTAGCTATCCTAGTGTATGAGAAGTGGTATCTTATTGTGGTTTTGATTTGCATTTCCCTGATGACTAATTATGTTGAGCAACATTTTTATGTGCTTATGTGCCATTTGTATAACCTCTTTGGGAAAATGTCTGTACAGATTTTTCACTGACTTTTTAAATTAGATTATTTTCTTATTTATTTGAGAGTTGTGTATGTTCTGTATGTATTCTGGATGCACGTTTCTTATCAGATATATGCTTTGCAAATATTTCTTCATATTTTGTGGGTCGTCTTTCTTGATGGTGTTGTTGAAGTATTAAAGTATTCAATTTCAATTAAGCCCTTCTTTGTTGTTCATTTTCTTTTGTTACTTGTGTTTTTGGTGCTGTATCTAAGAAACCATTGCCTAAAGCAAGGTCACAAAGATTTACACCAGTGTTTTCTTTTAAGCTTTTTACAGTTTTTGCTCTGACATTTAAGTCTATGGTCAATTTTGAGTCAATGCTTGTATATGGTATGAGGTAGGGTTCAATTTCATTCTTTTGAATGTGAATATCCAGTTTTCCCAAGATCATTAATTGAAGGAATATTGATCTCTTAATCGAGATATTTGTGGGAAGAGACTTGGAAAAACCATTAAAATAGTTAAGATTATAAAAAGTATTGTTGGAATTTAAAGGAAAAGAAAATATATATATATATTCTTGTTTCAGAAGAAGAATTGCTCATTATTTTAAGTCTGGAAAACCAACTAACCCCTCTCAGAGAAGAAGCCTACTTCAGGAGTCTCATTGCATTTAGGGAATAAAAGTTAGTTTCATTATGATTATTCTTCACTAAGAAATAAAGCTTGATTTTTTTTTTTTTGGCACCAATACTAGCAAAGTTCTTAAAGCACAAGATGATTTAAAATTCTTATTGACTAAATGAATGATATGATAGTAAGTAAACTTTATCATAATATAAGAGGGTAGGGGAATTGAGCAATGCATTCTCCATTACTATAGATAACCCAAGTGTCACTTCTAGTTGATTTGAATATATTTATTCTGTATGCTTATTTACTTATGATAGGTCTGCCTAAATATTGAAGAAATTTGGCATAGTGGAAAGAATTCTGATCCTAAAGTGATAAGTCCTGGGTCTAAAATCTAGGTTTTCTCATTCAATAACTGGGTGATTTTGGAAATTCAGTGTCCTCATTTCAACAACAACAAAAAAAAAAAAAAAAAAAAAAAAAAAAAAAGAAAAGAAAGAAACCTACTGTGACATATATCACAGATTTGTTTTAAAAATCAAAAAAGATAATGGATATAAAACAGAGGTATTGACTACTGACGCTTAGCAACTTCCATGAATAAAATGTTGAATAAGATATAGTCCTGCTCTCACACCACTTAGCCAGTAGAGATAACAGGCACATAAACTGGAAAGTTCTGTATAAATGAGTCTTCAGCAGGATGTTGCAGACACATGATTCTGGAGGAGCCTTGAAATGGTCTAATTTTTCAGTCCAACTCCTTACTCAACAGTTTCTTGCAATCAACTTTCTGAAGTCTCTTTTTACTCTAAGAATGGACAAGTCTATTTTTAAAAGATGTTTTCTTTCAAATCCTGTCTTCAGTGAGTAATATCAGTTCTAAGGCATGGCTTATCCCTGAAATCTAAGAGAAATAGAAGATGGAAATATCTACATAGCAAATAATTATTCTTGGTTACTATTCTCATTGTAAATGAAAAAAAAAAAAAAAAAAAAAAAAAAGATGTAACCGAATCATTGAGTTCTGAAAAGCGATAGCTTTTAAGGATTCCCCAAATATTTAAGAAATTTTGTTAACTCAAGTAACTAATTTCTATGATGCTTTCTTTATCTCTCACCACTAACTGTGTGGCCTTTGGCAAGTTATTTAAATTTTATAAATTTCAGTCACTCCAAATGTAACTTGGGAATAATAATAACACATATGTCATAAAATAGTTGCAGGGTGCCATTTGAATACAGAGCATAGGAGTATATATTATGCAATCCATACATTTCCGCCTCTATTCTTCTTCTTTTATTCACAGAGAATACGAGAGTTCTTCATAAGTGATCTTCCTGGTCATATGCTATGCTCTGAAATTCCAAACTAGTTCAAATAGTCATCTCCCTCCGGCTTCCTTCCATTGGACTAGCAAAGATGCTGCAGTAACTTTACCTTAGTCAGACAGAGGACCTGAAGGGAAAAGATATCCCCATTGAGAAACATGAGAGCTGCTTGTGTTTCCAAGGGAAGAATTATTGAGCTAAATAGAAGGAATTGCTCTTTAGTGAGGTTTCTTAGGGTGTGTGAGGTGGGGGAGAAGTGAGAGCTGAGAGAAAACACAAAGAGAGCTACAGAGCTGAGCTAGAAAACACAGGGGTTTCCTTTTTCTTATCATTTTAACAAGAAGAGTAATCAATTTCTCAATAATTCTTCTGGCTTGGGGTTTTTGTTGTTGTTGTTGTTGTGTTGTTGTTGTTTTGGCTTCTCCCTGTGGTTGACTTCCTTCATTGCAAAATGTTTCCCAACATAATAGATTATAGCTCCAGATTTTCCCCATTCACACTTTTGAAGCAAGATTGTAGTTTTCCACAACTATTAAATGAAAGTTCGGAGTTTCACTTTGATTGGACCAAGATGGACCAAAAACTGTAACCAGAGCATAGTCATTAGCTTAGACTTGGGGTGACGCTCATTCTCAAACCCATGCCTGTAGCAGCGTAGATTGGGATTGTACCTTTTGCTTATGTCCATCAGTGTGCATTCATGGAGCTTGAGGTGAAGCTAACTCCCATCCAAATGACTGCCATATAGGAAAAGAGAATTGGATTACCAAAGAACTAATCTGAGTTTTACTAATCTGAGGGGTAAGGAGGAAGAAATCTGTGACTAAGAAAGCAACTAAACAATGATCACTCCAGACCCAATCAAAAAGTCATTTTTAGTGCAGCTGGTAAATACAATACTCTCTCTTTTATTGCAAATATATTTGCATATACTTATTTTTGCTATGCATTATGTTCAAAATATCTTCTGTAAGTCTTGAAATTTCTTCGGTGAGGTTTTAGTTTCCTCATTTTACAGTTCACAGAATGGTGTCTCAGAGAATTTGAGAGACTTGCTTAATGAGCAAATTATAGATCCAGCAAATCTAGCAATTTATAGATCCAGAATTGAAGTCCAATTGTATTTGACTCCAAAGCTTGTGCTTTCTATCTACCACACTGCACTACCTCCTCCGAATCTTGCAAAACCAATGTAACAAAGAGATAATTTCCAAAGTACAGAATAGCATATTTATGATACTTTGCTAGAGACAGAGATGGAAAACAAATTGTAGTTTATAATGTAATAAACATCCATAAAATTAGTAAGAGTATAAATTATTATATAAGCTTTTGGAATGGACTTTCCTAATATGCATCAAATTTTAAGTTATATGTAGTTTTGATTTACCAACTTCACTTTTAGAGAACACAGTTTTGTGACAGGCCAGGTCTCACTAGAAACTGAACAGGCAAACCTCCGTAACAACTATTTCAGCACTGACTGAGTGGTTAAGTTAAATATTAAAAGCCGAAAGAGCCATTGTTCTTATACAAAGGTTGGAATGTCATAAAAGCCCACCAAGAGTTTTGCCTAGGCCTTTCCTGGGCCTTGAAGGATGACAAGATTACAAAAGAATTCTTAGCAGGACCCATTTAGGGTTAAACAAGTTTTATTGGGGGTCTCAAGGAGCTCCCCAAACCTTCACAAACAAGTTTATTAGGGGTCTGTTAGCAGGAGACAAGATAAGGGTAATCACCTCTGTCACCTGGACCCATCTAGATTAATTTACTGATACTTCAGAGGAAGGTCTTCAGGACTCAGAACTTAGTTATAGGTTAGAAGAAGTTAATCATTTATGTCTTTTTTTTTTTTTTTTTTTTTTTTGAGACGGAGTCTCGCGCTGTCACCCAGGCTGGAGTGCAGTGGCCGGATCTCAGCTCACTGCAAGCTCCGCCTCCCGGGTTCACGCCATTCTCCTGCCTCAGCCTCCCGAGTAGCTGGGACTACAGGCGCCCGCCACCTCGCCCGGCTAGTTTTTTGTATTTTTTAGTAGAGACGGGGTTTCACCGTGTTAACCAGGATGGTCTCGATCTCCCGACCTCGTGATCCGCCCGTCTCGGCCTCCCAAAGCGCTGGGATTACAGGCTTGAGCCACCGCGCCCGGCCAATCATTTATGTCTTTAGATGCATGCACACTCACATGTAGACATATATCTTAGAAGGTATATAAACTCTGGAAAACTTTGTAATTTTGAGTTTGTCTGGCAATGTTTTCCAGACATTCTCACTGTACCCGGTTACAGAAATAAAGTATTTTTTCTCAGTTCATCTGTATTTCATTATTGGATTTCAAGAATAAGCAGCCCGACCCTTGGTGTGCTCCGAAAAGCAATTTAATAATTAAAGATATGGGTAAAAGGATATTAATTGCAAAGATTTTTAGAGATTGGAAATAACCAA
Organism: Macaca fascicularis; assembly: GCF_037993035.2. Taxonomy (NCBI): domain Eukaryota; kingdom Metazoa; phylum Chordata; class Mammalia; order Primates; family Cercopithecidae; genus Macaca; species Macaca fascicularis. Next base: position 43,551,551 of record NC_088379.1, read on the forward strand.
AATGTCATCAAATGAAAAAAAAGATAAATAAGTTATTTTGCATCTATATATATTAAAAATCTTACAAGTTTACATCTGTAAGTGCTAACATAGAAAGCTGTCTGTGATGTAAATAAAACAAAGTTAGAGTACTAGCTTTATATAACATGATCTGATTTTTTCTTTTCTTTTCTTTTCTTTTTTCTTTTCTTTTCTTTTTTTTTTTTTTTTTTTTTTTTTTTTTGAGATGGAGTCTCCCACAGTCACCCCAGCTGGAATGCAGGAGTGCAATGGCTGTGATCTCGGCTCCCAGCAACCTCTGCCTCTTGGGTTCAAGTGATTCTTCTGCCTCCTGAGTAACTGGGATTACAGGTATCTGCCACCATGCCCAGCTAATTTTTTGTATTTTTAGTAGAGACGGGATTTCGCCATGTTGGCCAGGCTGGTCTCGAACTCCTGACCTCATGATTCACCCACCTTAGCCTCCCAAAGTGCTGGGATTACAGGCATGAGCTACTGTGCCCAGTCTCTATTTTTTTCTTTAAAAGGGGAGATTTCTTCATCCAAATACTATGGAGTATCTACTATGGGTTAGAGACTATTCTGGGTGGTTGAGAGATATCAGTGAATAAAACATAGCCCAGCTTTTGTGAATTTACATTCTAGTAGGAAAAGTCAAATAATAAATAATAAAATTGGTAATAATTTTATAAAGTATATTAGAAAAAAAAGGAGGAAAATAGAAACAGCCAAGTAAGAAAATAAGAAATGAAGGCAGCAATGAGATAGAGGTCACAATATTAGAGAGTGGTGACGACGGGCCTCATGAGGAAGATGAGATTTGATACCTAAATGGGTGAGAGATTCAGACAGGCAGGCATCTGAGGGAGTGGCATTCCAGGCTGAGTAACAATTTAAAGCAAAATACTACGGTGGAAGTACAAGTTCTAGAAACGGCAAAGGAGGCCAAGGTAGTTAACACAGCATGAAGAGGTGAGAATAAGAAATGGCAGAGAGGTATTCTCAGTAGATCATGTGAGGCCTTGAAGGAACCTCTGCTTATGGACATATATTATGCTGCCTCTTTGAATACATGTTTCTATGTAGAATGGTGCATATTTAGATTGTGTTAATCCATATATATATATATGAATTCACGTAGCTACAAGTATATGTACATATGCATTCATATTTATACATATATTTATATTTACATTTGTCTGTTTATATAAAGTTCTTCAAGTCCAGACAATTAACTCTTTACAATGTTTACTTGTAGTTGTGAAGGCAGAAACTACAGAAGAATTTCATTTGTTTTTATATTTCCATATCATATAAATTTTTAAAATAAGTATGTATTGCTTTTTGTTTCTATTTTATTGCTTAAGATAAAATACAGAGAAAAGTGAATTAAAATTTAAAGTACAGCTTAAATAATTATTAAAAAGCAAACTATTGTATAACCACCTCCCAGGTCAAGAAATGAACATTGCCCATACCACAGTAGCTCCCACCAGTACCTGCTCTGTTATATCAGCCTCCTTCTGCCCTAGAGGAGAGCATATTCTGACTTATGTGGTAATTGCTCTCTGGCTTTTCCTTTTTATTTATTTATTTTTTTAGCCTCCCAAGCATGCATTTCTAAAGAAAATACATTCATTTTGTATATGTTATTTTGTGACTTTTTTTTTAACCCAATGTGATTTTTGTGGGATTTATCTATGTTGTTACATGCAGTGATATTTTATGCATTCTAACTGCTGAATAGTCTTCCATTTTATGAATATACCAGAAATTAATTGTTCATTTTCTTATTGATTTCTTAAGACGTTACATGCATTTTTAACTATTACCAATAATGCTGCACTAAACTTACTGGCACATGCCTCCTAGAACACACACACTGGCATTTCATTGGTTATCTTGGTGTGAGTGGATATGCGGATTTTCCGAAGAAGGTAGACCAACTACACCACCACCAGTGCAGTATGAAAATGTTTGAGCTTAACTTTCTCATTCACTCTTATATGTTGGTTAGTTTTTGCAATTTCAGCCATTCTGTTTTCTCATAGATTACATTTTATGTAGTTACATTTAATATAATTTCCTTAATGATTAATGCTTCTTATATCCAGTTTGGTTTCCTACGTTGAGGTTATAAAAATATTCTCTTTATTATCTTCTAAATGCGTTCATGTTTTAAACACTTTAACATTTAGTAATCATTCCATCCAGAATTGATTTACTGTGTATGGTATGAGGTAGAGATTAAGTTTTAGTTTTCCACATGTGAATCCCCAATAAATGATGAATTCTAGATCATTTATTTTGAAAGTAATCCTTTCCCAACCCTTTTGCAGTGCTAACTTTATTGTAAAAGAATTGACCAAGTAGGTATGGGATTTTTTTCTGGGCTCATTTTTCTGCTTCATTCTTTGTGTATCCTCTGCTTCTGCTTCTCTTGTGTATCCTCACACCAGTTCCAAAATGTGTTAATTATTGTATCCTATAAAATACGTTCTAGTATAGCAAATTCTTCCATCTTGATCCTTAAGAGTGCGTGAGCTATTTTTGGCTTTTTGCATTCCCAGAAGAGATTTTAGAATTGTTTGTCAAGTCCCACACACAAAAACAAAATACTAAGGATTTTGTTGGGTTGCAGTGAATTTACCAATTTGAGAACTAACATTTATTAATAGTTTTTTTAATCATAAATTGATATACTTAATTTTATTAGTTGCCTTTTCTATATCAAAATAATTTAAAATTTTCTAGTCTTATCAATGAACTATTTATTTTCTAGTATTAAATCAACTTTGCATTTTAGTAATAAACAATCTTAAACATAATGCATTGTGCTCTTTGTACATTTTCACATTTGGTTTGATAACACTTTGCAATTTTTGCCACAATGTTCAAGAATGATTTTGAACAATTTCCTTTTTTATTACATATCTTAATTTTCCTTGTTGTACTTTTCCTTTTTTATAACATAATTTATGGTGTTTAGTATCAAGTTTATGCTTATTTCATGAAACAAATTGAGAGGTCTTTCAGTTTTTGTATTTTCTGAAAAAATTACTGTAAGATTAACATGACTTTTAATTGAACGGGCCAGTAAAGACATGTGAAGTTGGAGCTTTCATTGTGTAAAATGTTTACATTATAATTTTATATTCTTCCATAGTTTCAAAACTATTCACGTTTTCTTTTCTTCTTGGATCTATTTTGGTAAATGGTAAAGCTTGGTAGCTTTATTTTATGTTATATAGTAATTTTTTTTTTTATTTTCACAGAACTGAAACGAAGACTTTTTTTTTTCATTCCTAACATTGGTTACTTGTGTTATAACACTTTCCTGAGAGCTTACCTTTGGCTTTGTTGAGTATCTCTATGGAATTTTTAAAATTTTATTTTTTTCTAGTTTTAGTTATTGTTATTTACTTCCTTCTACAGTTTTTGGATTTATTTTACTGTTCTGTCTCTAATATCTTAACATTAACTCATTGGTGTTTTAATTTTTTATCTTTTCAAATAGGTAAATTTGAGACTATGAACTTCACTCTCATCCTTTTCATTATTTTTCAATTAAAATATTTCCAATTTCTACTTTCTGCCTTTGACTCGTTTTCCTAAGGATTATATTTTCATAATTTATGAATATATATATGATTTTTAAATATAAAATTGTTAAAGTTTAAAAAAACTGATTTCTAGTTTGATTGCTTTTATTAAATCAGCAACAGCTCCTTGTGACATTAATATTTTCAAATTTATTATACTTGTGAGTATCAATACTACAGTTTTGGAGTCCATTGTTCTATAATATATGTTTTGAGAATGCTGTCAAACATATAGAGCAAATATTCTGTATTTTAACATTTGTTAATCGTGTAATTTAGTGCTTCTATATGCTTAATTATTTCTTTGCTATGGAGTCTATCAAAAATGGATAATGGGATTAAAATCTCCCATTAGGATTAGGATTATAGATTTGTCTATATTGCCTAGCAATTTGTTTAGTTTTTGTTTTTCAAATGTGAGTCTATATTATTAGGTACATACATTAGAACGGTTGTATCTTATTGTTGAATTGAATGTTTTATCACAATACTGTCCATTATTAATTTTCAACTGCTTGATATTAATAACTTTTCAACTACTTTCTGATATTAACATCTTCCAGATACTAATGAAAGTACAACGGCATTCATTTGCTAGTCACTTAGATGACACATTGCTTTTTATGTTTTTGTTTTTAAATTTTCTTTGTATTTATTTTAATATGTTTCTCTTTAAAAAATTTTTGAATGTTTTGGGTTTAATAATCATTGCATTTTAATTTGTGTACATGTTGTGTTTTTATTTAATGAAATTGACAATATATTTAAATGTTGACTGAGAATGCTGTTTTCTTTTGATCTCAGTTCTTTCATTTCTGCAATCTCCTATTTTTTATATGATTGAGTAGTTTTCATTATTCAATTATTTTTATTCTGTTGGTTTTTAAATATATATCTGCTACAGATTACATCATGAATCCTTGACTCTCAAAAAAAGGAAACTTAAAAAAAAATCTGTACTTTTATCCTCTTCCAGCATAATTAAACTCCACTTATCCACTGTATGATATTGTTGGTATGTATTTTAATTACATAATTTACATTTCACAAGACATTATTAATATTGTTTTATAAGTTTGTCGTTCATTTCAATTGACTCACAAATTTACATTTTTATTACTTTTCCTTTCTTCCTACATGTCAAGTTTCCATGTGGGATAATTTTTTTGTTGTTATTTCCCTGACATGGATAAAGCTGGAAACCATCCTTCTCAGCAAACTAACACAGGAACAGAAAACCAAAACCCGCATATTCTCACTCATAAGTGGGAGATGAACAATGGGAACACATGGACACAAGGAGGGCAACATCACACTCCAGGGCCTGTCGGGGAGTAGGGGGCTACGGAAGTGATAACATTAGGAGAAATACCTAATGTAGATGACGGGTTCATGGGTGCAGCAAACCACCATGGCACGTGTATATCTATGTAACAAACCTGCACGTTCTGCCCATGTATACCAGAACTTAAAGTATAATAAAAAATAAAAAATAAATCAGAGTGTTAGTGAGAAAAAAAATTTCTGTAATGTAAATACGCTGTTAAAAATTTTTATCAGTTTTCATTTTCTGAAATGCTTTTAGGTCATCTTGAATCTAGAAAGATAATTTTCAGTGAGTATAGAAGTCCAACTTGGCAGTCTTTTCCTTCAGCATATTGAGGATACCCTTTCCCTTCCTCCTGACTTCTGTCTACTTTTTGTAGATCTCACCTTGTTAACATGTCATTAACTTTTTAGGACTCTGATGCCTTATAGTATTTTTGTTTTGTTTCATTTTTATTTTTTATTTTTTTCCTTTAACAATTTTCCTTTTGGGGAAAGTTGGTTTAAATTACCGAGGATATCCTTCTTGGAAGTAAAAAATCATTAATTTATTTTATAATAAGAAAAATCAATACATTCAATGTAAAGAAACTAAGGGCACCTGGACCGTAGAGACATCAGCCTGTAAGTATTCCCTTTTCTCCACAACTTTGCCAGCATCTGTCATTTTCTGACTTTTTAATAATATCCATTCCGACTAGTGTGAGAAAGTACTTCATTGTGATTTTGATTTGCATTTCTCTGATAGTGAGGTTGAGCATTTTTTCAGTTGTTTGTTGGCCATGTATAGGTTGTCTTTTGAAAAGTGTTCATGTCCTTTGCCCACTTTTTAAAGGGGCTGTTTGGTTTTTGCTTGTAAATTTGTTTAAGTTCCTTAGCGATTTTGGATATTAGGCCTTTTTCAGAGGCGTAGTTTGAAAATATTTTCTCCCATTCTACAGAATAGGTTGTCTGATTCTCTGTTGAGAGTATCTTTTGCTGTGCAGAAGCTCTTTTGTTTAATAAGGTCCCATTTGTCAACTTTTGCTTTTGTTGCATTGCTTTTGGCTTTTTTTTTTTTTTTGAACGGAATCTTGTTCTGTTGCCAGGCTGGAGCACAATCTCAGCTCACTGCAACCTCTGAATCCCGGATTCAAGCGATTCTCCTGTCTCAGCCTCCTGAGCAGCTGGGACTACAGGCACACACCACCATGCCCAGCTAATTTTTGTATTTTTAGTAGAGACGGGATTTCCCCATGTTGGCCGGGATGGTCTCCATCTCTTGACCTCATGATCTGCCTGCCTCGGCCTCCCAAAGTGCTGGCATTACAGGCATAAGCCAGCATGCCCAGCCTTTTTAACATCTTTATCATGAAGTCTTTGCCAGGTCTTATGTCCAGAATGGTATTTCCTAGATTATCTTCCATAGTTTTTATAGTTTTAGGTTCTACATTTAAGTCTTCAATCCATCTTGTGTTGATTTTTGAATATTGTGTAGGGAAGTGGTCCAGATTCAATCTTCTGCATATAGCCAACCAGTTATCCCAGCACCGTTTATTCGATAAGGAATCCTTTACACATTGTTTATTTTTGTCAGGTTTGTTTAAGATCACATGGTTGTAGGTGCGTAGCCTTATTTATGGGATCTCTATTCTTTTCCATTGGTGTATGTGTCTGTTTCTGTATCAGTGTCATGCTGTGTTGGTTACTGCAATCTTGTAGTATAAAGTCAGGCAGGGTGATGCCTCTAGCTTTGTTCCTTTTGCTTAGGATTACCTAGGTTATTCAGGCTCAGTTTTGGTTTCATATGAATTTTAAAATAGTTTTTATAATTCTGTGAAGAATGTCATTGGTAGTTTGATAGAAATAGTACTGAATCTATAAATTGCTTTGGGTAGTATGGCAATTTTAACAATATTGATTCTTCCTATCCATGAGCATGCAATGTTTTACCATTTGTTTCATCTCTGATTTCTTTGAGCAGTGTTTTGCAATTTTCATTGTACAGATCTTTAACCTCCCTGGTTAGCTGTACTCCTAGATATCTTATTCTTTTTGAGGCTATTGTGAATAGAATTGTGTTCTTGCTTTGGCTGTCAATTTGGAGGTTGTTGGTGTATAAGAATGTTATGGAATTTTATACATTGATTTTTATCCTGAAATGTTGCTTTATCAGATCAAAAAGCTTTTGGGCAGGGACTATGGGGTTTTCTATGTATTGAATCTTATTGTCTGCAAATAGGGATAGTTTGACTCCCTCTCTTCCTATTTGGATGCCTTTTATTTCTTTCTGTTTCCTGACTGCTCTGGCTAGGACCTCCAGTACTATGTTGAATAGGAGTAGTGAGAGAGGATATCCTTGTCTTGTGCTGGTTTTCAAGGGAAATGACTCCAGCCTTTGCCCATTCAGTGTAATGTGGACTGTGGGTTTTTCATAGAAGGCCCATAACTTCGAAGTACATTTCTTCAATGCCTTGTTTGTTGAGAGTTTTTAACATGAAGAAATGTTGAATTCTATCGAAAGTCTTTTCTGCATCTATTGAGATGATCATATGGTTTTTGTTTTTGAGTTCTACTTATGGTGAATCACATTTATTGAGTTGTGTATAGTGAATCAATCTTGCATCTCAGGGATGAAGCCTGTTTGACTGTGGTGCATGAGCTTTTTGATGTGCTGCTAAATTCGGTTTTCTAGTATATTTTTGAGGATTTTTGCGTTGATGTTCATTGAGGATGTTGGCCTGAAGTTTTCTTTCTTTGAAATGAAAAGTTTTCTTTTTTTGTGTCTTGCCAGGTTTTGCTGTCAGGATGAAGTTGGTTCATTCTTGGGAGGTTGTAATAATTTATCAGTTTTTTCTAGGTTTTCTAGCTTGTGTGCATGGAGGTGTTCATAGCAGACTATGAGAAGTTGTTTTTTGCATTTCTGTGCAGGCTAGTGGTAATGTCTCCTTTGTCATTTCTGATTGTGTTTATTCAGGTCTCCTCTTTTTTTTTTTTAATTTATGGGCCTAGATAGCAGTTTATCTTTCTTATTCTTTCAAAAAACCAACTCCAGCATCCATTGATATTTCGTATGGTTTTTACATCTCAATTTCCTTCATCTCAGCTCTGATTTTGTTTTTGTTTTCTGCTAGCTTTGCGGTTGATTTACTCTTGTTTTGCTAGTTCCTCTAGTTGTGATGTTAATTTGTTAATCTGAGATCTTTCTAACTTTTTAATGTGAGCATTCAGTGCTATAAACTTTCCTCTTAACATTGCTTTACCTGTTTCCAGAGATTCTGATATGTTGTACCTTTGTTGTCATTAGGTTTAAATAATTTCTTGATTTCTGCTTTAATTTTATTATTTACCCAGAAGTCATCGGGAGCAGATTGTTTAATTTACATGTAATTATATGGTTTTCAGTGATTCTCTTAGCATTGATTTGTACTTTCACTGCAGTGTGGTCCAAGAGTATGGTTGGTATGATTTCAAGGTTTTGTTGTTTTTTTTTAAATTTGCTGAGGATTATTTTATACCCAATTGTGTTGTCAATTTTAGAGTATGTGCCATATGCAGATGAGAAGAATGTATATTCTGTTGTTTTGGAATGAGAGTTCTGTAGACATTTATTAGGCCCATTTGGTGAAGTGAGGAGTTCAGTTCTTGATTATCTTTGTCAGTTTTCTGCCTCAATGATCCGTCTAAACTGTCAGTGTGCTGCTGAAAGTCTCTCATGATTATTGTGTGGTTATTTAAGTCTCTTCATAGGTCTCTAAGAACTTGCTTTTTTTTTGCTTTGAGCCTGTGTGTGTCATTGCATGTGAGTTGGGTCTTTTGAAGACAGCATAGCATGAGTCTTGCATTTTATCCAATTTGCTCGATTGTGCCTTTTAATTGGAGCACTTTACATTCAAGGTTATATTGATATATGTGAATTTGATCCTATCATCACATTGTTAGCTAGTTACTATGCACACTTGTTTGTGTGGTTGCTCTATAGTGTCACTGGTCTATGTACTTAAGTGTGCTTTTGTAGTGGCTAGTAATAGTCTTTCCTTTTTGTATTTGCCACTCTTTTCAGGGCCTCTTTTAAGGCAGGTCTAGTGGTAACAAAATCCCTTAGCATTTACTTGTCTGAAAAGGATCTTATTTCTCCTTTGCTTATGAAGCCTAGTTTGGCTGAATACGAAATTCTTAGATGGAAATTGTTTTCTTTACAAATGCTGAATATAGGACCCATTCTCTTCTGGTTTCTCATGTTTCTGCTAAAAGATTCCCCATCAGGCTATCTTGTCCCTTCTCTCTAGCTGCCTTTAAATTTTTTTCCTTCAGTTTGTCCTTGGAGATTCTGATTATCTGTCTTGGGGATGATCTTCTTGTGTAGTATTTCACAGGGGTTCTCTGCACTTCCTGAATTTGAATGTTGACCTCTCTAAAAAGGTTGGGGAAATTCTTGTGGGTGATATCCTGAAATGTTTTTCCAAGTTGCTTCACTTCTCACTTTCTCTCTTAGGGATTCCAATAGTCATAGATATGGTGTCTTTACATAATACCATATTTCTCAGAGGTTTTGCTCATTCTTCTTTATTGTTTTCTCTTTATTTTTGTCTGAGTTATTTTGGAGGGCCAGTCTTCAAGCTCTGAGATATATTTCCTCAGCTTGATTGATTCTGCTGTCAATACTTGTGATTATATCCTGAAATTCTTGAAGTGACTTTTTCAAGTCTGTCAGATCAGTTTGGTTTTTTTTTAAATGGCCATTTTGACTTTCATCTCCCGTATCACTTTATTGTATTCCTTAGAAACCTTGGATTGGGTTTCAATTTTTTCCTGCATATCGATGATCTTCATTCCTCTTCATATTCTGAATTCTATTTCTGTCATTTCAGCCATTTCAGCCTGCTTAAGAACCAATGCTGGGGAACTAGAGTGATAGTTTGGAGGTGAAAAGACAGCTGACTTTTTGATTTGCCGGAGTTCCTGTGCTGGTTCTTTCTCATCTGTATGGACTAATGTTCCTTCGATCATTAACATTTCTGTCCCTTATTTATTTATTTTTTTATCCTCTTTGATGTCCTTGGGAATTTGATTGGGGTATAAGGTGGGTTCAGTTCAACTGAGTTCATTTCTAATAGATTTTAGGGGGCCAAAGCTTGGTTCAGGACTCCTGGGCTGTGTGTTCTAACTCTGGGGGACTGGTATCACATATACACTTTTGTTTTCTGGTAACTCAAGGTTAAGGAACCTGCTGCACTGGAAAGGCCAACGTGTTCCAGACTGCTAGTTACAGCACTCCAAAGACTGGTGCCAGCCAAAGTGCTTCATCAGGCAGTGGCAGTGGTGTCTGGGCTCATTTGCATGTGCTAGCAGCAGTGGCAGCATTGTTGGATGGATGCTTTTTGGTTGAGAAGATAATGTTTGTGGGTTCAGGAGTCCTGGCCTCCATGCCCGCATTGACAGTGGTGGTGGTATGGCACAGTGTAGTGAGGATGGAGGGTTAGGTGGGGCCACTGGCATCCCTTTATGCATTCTCACTGACAGCAGTGTTGGCATGGGAGCAGGGTGCAGGTGGGCATGGGACTGGAGGTCTCCATATGCACATTGTACCAGCAGCTCAGGACGGGGATGGCAGCTCAGGAGTGGCATCAGTGCCACTAGTCTCCTTGAATGCATTTGCATTGGCAATGTTAGCATGGTGGGGGTTGGGGTGCACTCATGCTTACAGCAGTGGCACAGTGGGTTGCACATACACACACACACTGGTGAGAAAGGGCAGAGGAGGTCTACCTGTGTGCAAGCATGTCGGCAAAGCAATCTGGAAGGGTTTTGTGGGCAAAGCAATCTGGAAGGTTTCCGTGGCCAAGCAATCTGAAAGGTTTTCATGGTCAAAGAGGCACAGGGGAGGGTGCAGTGGAAGGAGAGTGCGGGTGGTCTGGTGTGCATCAGCAGAAGCTGTTTTGCTGGAGCTCTCCAATGATCAGGCACAGTCTGCTGGCATGGGAGTTATAATGCAAGTCCCCAAAAGGCACCCTAGCTGGGCATTCTAGATGGTACTGCAAGCAGGCATGGCCAAGTGAGTCCCAGGAAAGGCAAGCAGACAGGGGTTGCTCAAGTCAGACTGGCCCTGTCTCATGGGCACAGTTGCTCTGCTCTGTTCAAGTCCAACAGTTCCTCTAAGCTAAAGTTTCCTAGGAGAGCAAGGCGAGCCTTGAGGGATGGGCATCCCATGCTCCACTTAGACACTCCTACACGTGACCCTCTGAGCTCCAGACTGGCTGGGGTTCTGTTCCTATTATCTCTCTACGCAGCTCATCCTGGCAGCTCAAGTGTCCATGAGGATCGGGGGTTTGCTGCTAGGAATCCAGAGGTCCATGGCAAGAATAGATTGCTCCTCACCCACTCAACTCACATCTTCCCCAGAAGTCACTGGTGGCCAGGAGCAAGTCCTGGTATACAGTAGTCCCATGCAGAGTTCCCAGCTTCCTCCCTCTTCAGCCCAGCATCTGTGTCCTCCTTCTGACTGCTCTCAATGCCATACCTCTGAGGAGATCTCTTCAGAGTATGGCAGTCTTCTTGATGTCTCAGACCCTCAGTGGCACATGTTCAGCCATCTTACACTATGATTATTTTGAACAAACTGTTATCTATTAAGAATAAGAAAATTTGAAGTCTTTATTTTTACCTTCACTTATTCCTTCCTTAATGTTCTGTCTTTATGTAGATCCTAGTTTCTGATCTACATTGTTACCCTTCTCACTAAATAAGTTTTTTTGTTGTGTTTTGTTTTTTGAGAAAATTCTCACTCTGTCAGCGAGGCTGAAGTGCAGTGGTTCAATCTTGGCTTACTGCAGCATTGACCTCCCAGTCTCAGGTGATCCTCCAACCTCAGCCTCCTGGGTCGTTGGAACTACACAGGTGCATGTCACAATGGCTGACTAATTTTTAATATTTTTTTGTAGAGATGGGGTTTCACCATGTTGCCCAGGCAACTTCTGGGCTCAAGCAATCTCCTGGGCTCAAGCGATCCACCCGCCTCCAGTGCTGGGATTACAGACATGAGCCACTGTGCCTGGCTTAAATGATTCCTTTTAATATTTCTTTGATAGTAGTTCTACCAGTAACAAAATCTCTTAATTTTTGTTTGTCTAAGAAAATCTATTTCCCCGTTACTTTTGAAGGATAATTCCACAAAATACAGAATTCCAGGGTGGAAGGCTATTTTTCTGAACTCTTTAAATATTTCACTCAACTCTCTTTTTGCTTGCATGAATTCTAAAGGGAAGTCAGAAGTAACTTTTATCTTTCTTCTATCGGTAAGGTGTTTCACCGCCCCACAAGAGGCCTTTTACAGGACTTTTTCTATATCTTTGGTTGTCTGTAGTTTAAGAATGATACACATAGGTGTAATTTCTCGTTTTGTTTTGTTTCTTTGTTTTTGCATTCTCCTCCATTCTAAGCTCCTGGATCTGTGGTTTTATATCTATCTTACATTAATTTGGATAAATTCTCAATTATTATTGCTCCAAAATTTTCTTCTATGGCTTTCTCTTTCTTCTCTTTCTGGTATTGCCATTACACATATGTTACAACGTTTGCAGTCGTCCCATAGTCCTTGAATATTCCGTTGTTTTTCTTTTCTTTTGTCTCTCTTCTTTTCTCTTTTTCCTTTTCTTTTCTCTCTCTCTTTTTAAAATCTTGGATCTCTGTTTTTCGGTTTTGGAGGTGTCTATTGACATATTCTCAAGGTCAGAAAGCCTTTCCTAGTACATGTCTAGTCTAATGGTAAGTCCACCAAAACCATACTTCATTTTTGTTACAGTACTTTTTATCTTTAGCATCTCCTTTGGGTTCACTTTTAGTATTTTCATCTCTCTGCTTACATTGCCCATCTGTTCTTGTATGCTACTTTATTTATTACAGCCCTTAGCAGACTAATCATAGTCTTTAAAATTTTCCAGTCTGTTAATTTCATCCTCTGTCATATATGACTCTGGTTCTGATGCTTCCTCTGCCTTTTCAAATTGTATTTTTGGCCTTTTATTATGTCTTGTAACTTTTCCTTGATAGCCAACTGGTAAAAAAAAAAAAAAAAAAAAAAGAGAGAGAGAGAGGGGAAAAAAAACTGCCGTGAACAGGCCTTTAGTAAGGCAGTGGTGAGGCGGGATGGGAGGGGAGCCATTCTATAGTGTTATGATTATATAGTAGATTTTAGAGAGTCTATGCCTCTGAATCCTGACCTTGACAAATGTTTCCCAGTCCCTCCTTCCTCAGGTGGGAGAGGATGGCTAGTGGGCTAGAGGATGCTAGTGGGTTTCAGAGTGAAAGGCTAGAGTGGGATGAAGTTGGGTATATCCCTTCCCTCACGTTAATTAGGCCCTGATAATAACCCAGCAGTTTCACCTTGGGTTAAACAATTTTTCCTGAGGGAAGAGAGAAGAGTGTGCTCTAGCTTTGATAAAAATGGTTATTTTTCTTCTCCTCCTGCCAGGAGCACAAGGACTTTTTCTTTGATGTTTACAGGTGATCTCATGGAGATAAATCTTACAGTACCATGGGGGCCGTCCACTACTGCGTGCCCCTCGAAATTTTAACATTAGAGTTGTCTACACTGTGCCTCCAGAACACTGTTGATTATAGTTCAAGTTTTTCTACCCTGACCCTGGTTTCTAGGGTGATTTCCACTAATGATTCTATGCTCCAATAAGCCTTGACTCTCTGTATTCACCTTTCTGTCTTACCTTTCCTAGGAGCAATGGTCTGCTCTGTGTCCTTGTCCCCGTTACAGATGTTAGAAGAATTGTTGATTTTTAGTCTGTTCAGCTTTTTACTTGGGTTGGGATGGAATGATGACTTCCATGATCCTTATATGTAGAACTGAAAACTGGAACCTCATGAAATTTGAATGAATACTAGGGTTTGAGAACAATTGATCTAAGCATGGGGCAGCTAAAATAGAGCAGCAATATATTTAGTTCAAGAAGTTGAAGAGGTGACAGTTTTGAGAAGACGATGGATTAATTTGTTTTCTTCATATCTTTCATTGAGAAGAAATACATTATGACGAAACTTGAGTGAAAGAAAAAAGAGAAAGAGAAAGCAAGATTAAGAGACTGCTTATTGAAACGCAATACTGGAACTTTCATTAGAAGTGATAGCAGACAGTAAAGAGAATGCTGATTTCCTTTCTTGGACATAGTAGTAGAAGGTGCAGCATGTTTACAGGGAGGTCTGAGGGAAGCAGCTGTTTTATACCTCATTTCATAAAATGTGAAGAGGCTGAAATTGTGTTTGAGCAAATTGTTAGGAAATGTAACATCTTGTAACAAAAAAAGGAAGGATACAGAAGCCACTGTGAAGGAGCATAGAAATTGTGATTTCCAAATAATTTAGAAACTAATTAAAGTTTTTTTTTTGTAAGATTTTCTTTTTTACAAAATAGATTAACTGCTCTCATTAATTATCACAGGAAAAACTCACTATTATAGTTAATTTCTCTTTCTGCATGAAATCAATGAGCTTAATTTAGCCCCACTTTAAAGTATAGAAATTTCACTGAAATACATAAAAATAAATTGCTAGTAGTAGTATACGGATTTCTATTTCTATTTTTATTAAAATCTCTTTAGCAACTTGGAAGAAGTTGGTTCTTAATTGCTTTAGGTAATTGCTTCTTTCCTAATTACATTACCAAATAATTTATTACAGACAAACTTAAATGGATATTGATTACAGCCCTCTGAATTTTATAATTAATTTTAAGATTTAAAAATGCAAGTTTAAGCTAAGTTTTGGATTTGTTGTCCAATTCTTTCTTCCTTTTACTTGTATGATGCTGTCAAGTTGCAGTCAAACCAGTCCTATAAAGTGATCCAGAGGTAAAATTTTAAAAAATCAAAAATAAAACAAAACTGAATGACATAGAGGACAAGAAAGAGCCAAAGTCCCTGGGAGAAGATGGAAAGGATAGAAGGAAGGAAATTCAGGATATCTTAAAAAGGAACGAAAAAGGACGCTTTTGTTTGTTCATGTGTTTATTTGTTTGTTTGGTTGGTTTTTGGGTTTTTTATTTTTAATTTTTGTGGATACATAGTAGGTGTATATGTTTATGGGGTACATGAGATATTTTGATGCAGGCATGCAATATGTAATCATCACATCAGGTTAAGTGGGGTATTCATCGCCTCGAGAATTTATCCATTCTTTGGTTTATAAACAACCCAAATATGTTCTTTTAGTTATTTTTAAATGTACAATAAATTATTGACTGTAGTCACTCTCTTGTACTATCGAATACTAGACCTTATTCATTCTAACTATAGTTTTGTACCCATTCATTATCCCCACTCCCCTGCCAATACCCTTCCCAGCCTCTAGTAACCATGATTCTACTCTCTATCTTCATGAGTTCATTTTTTTTTTTTTTTAATTTTCAGTTCCCACAAATAAGTAAGATCATGCAATGTTTGTCTTTCTGTGCCTGGCTTATTTCACTTAACATAATGACCTCCATTTCCATCCATGTTGTTGCAAATGACAAGCTGTCATATTTTTATGGCTGAATAGTACGCCAATGTGTATATTTTCAATATCTATTCTTCTTTCGATGGGCATTGAGGATGATTCCAAATCCAGACTATTGTAAACAGTGCTGCAACAAACATAGGAGTGCAGATATCTCTTTGATACACTAATTTCCATTCTTTTGGGTATATATTTAGTGCTGCAACAAACATAGGGGTGCAGATATCTCTTTGATACACTAATTTCCATTCTTTTGGGTATATATTTAGTGGTGAGATTGCTGAATCATATAGTAGCTCTATTTTTAACTTTTTGAAAACCTCCAAACAGTTTCCCACAGTGGCTGTATTAATTTACATTTCTGTTAACAGTTTACAGGAGTTCCCTTTTCTCCACATCCTCACCAGCATTTGTTATTGCCCATCTTTTGAATAAAAGTCATTTTAACTGGGGTGAGATTATATTTTATTGTAGTTTTGATTTGCATTTCTCTTATGATCAGTGATGTTCAGCACTTTTTCATATACCTGTTTGCCATTTTTAAGTCCTTTTTGAGAAATGTTTATTCAGATCTTTTGCCAATTTTTAATCAAATTATTAGATTTTTTTCCTGTTGCATTATTGGAGCTTCTTATGTATTCTGGTTCAGAATTCCTTCTCAGATTGGTAGTTTGCAAATATTTTCTTCCATTCTTTGGGTTATCTCTTCAGTTTGTTGATTATTTCTTTTGCTGTGCATAAACTTGTCAACTTGATGTGAGCCCATTAATCCATTTTTTCTTGGGTTGTCTGTGCCTGTAGGATGTTACTAAAGAAATCTTTGCCCAGCCCAATGTCCTGGAGAGTTTCCTCAATGATTTATTTTAGTAGTTTCACAGTTTGAGGTCTCAGACTTAAGACTTTAATCCATTTTGATTTGATTTTTGTATATAGTAAGAGATAGAGGTCTAGTTCATTCCTCCACATATGCATATGCAGTTTTCCCAGTACCAAGAGATTTTCCTTTCTTTAATATATGTTCTTGGCAGTTTTGTTAAAAGTAACTTCCCTGTAAATGTGCAGTTTTTTTGTGGGTTGTCTTTTATGTCCCATTGGTCTGTGTACTTGTTTTATGACAGCACCATGGTATCAGTTTTTATGATAGCACCATGCTAGTTTTTTTACTGTATCTCTGTAATATAATTTAAAGTCATGTAATATGTTTCTTCCAGTTGTATTCTTTTTTTCTCAAGATAGATTTGGCTATTCTGGGTCTTCTGTGGTTCCATATAAATTTTAAGATTATTTTTTCTATTTCAGTGAATAATATCATTGGTATTTTGATAGGAATTTCATTGAATCTGTAAATTACTTTTAGTAGTATGAACATTTTCACATCATTGATTCTTCCAATTTATGAACATGGAATATCATCCCATTTTTTGTGTCCCTTTTAATTTACTGCCTCAGTGTTTTATAGTTTTTATTGTACAGATTATTCATTTATTTGACTATGTTTATTCCTATGTGTTTTATTTTATTCATGGCTATTATATATGGGATTACTTTCTTGATTTCTTTCTCAGATTGATCAATGTTGGCATATACAAATATTGCTGATTTTTGTATGTTGACTTTGTATACTGCAACTTTACTGAACTTGTTTATCAGTTCTAATAGCTTTTTTTGGAGTCTTTATGTTTTTCCAAGTATAAGATCATATCATCTGCAAACAAGGGTAATATGACTTCTTTCTCTTGTCTAATTGTTCTTGCTAGGACTTCCAGTCTTATGTTGAATAATAGTGATGAAAATGACCATCTTTGTCTTGTACCAGATCATAGAGAAAAGGTTTCCATTTTTCTTCTTTCAGTATGATACTAGTTATGGGTCTGTTATATATGGCTTTTATGCTTTTATTGTATTGAGATATTTTCCATCTTTATCCAGTTTTTTAAGGGTTTTTATTATGAAGTGATGCTGAATTTTATCAAGTGCTTTTACAGCATCAATTGAAATGATCACATAGTTTTTGTCCTTCATTCTGTTGATATATCATATGATTGATTTGCATATATTGAACTATCCTTGCATCTCTGATATAAAATCTCACTTGGTCATAAGGAATGATCTTTTTAATGTGTTGTTGAATTCAGTTTGTTAGTATTTCATTGAGGATTTTTGCATCAATGTTCATCAGGAATATTGTGCTTTAGTTTCCTTTTTTTGATGTGTCTTTGTCCGGTTTAGGTATCAGGGTAACACTGGCCTTGTGGAATGAGTGTGGAAATTTTTCATTCTCCTCTATCTTTAGGAATAGTTTCAGTAGAATTAGTATTCTTTAAATGTTTGGTAAAAATCAGCAGTGAAGCCAATGAGTCCTAGGCTTTTCTTTGTGGAGAGATGGTTGCTGTTACAGTTTTCATATTATTACTCGTTATTGGTAAGTGCAAGTAATAAGTGAGGTAAGTGAGGTTACCATTGGATTTCTTCACAGTCCAATCTTGTTAGGTTTTATGTGTCCAGGAATTTATCCATTTCTTCCAGATCTTCCTACTTATTGGCCTATGGTTGCTCAAAATTAGTTCTAATGATCCTTTGAATTTCTGCAGTATTCATTGTAATGTCTACTTTTTCATCTCTGATTTTTTAATTTGGTTATTTTTTCTTTGTTTCTTAGTCTTGTTAAAAGATTTTACATTTTGTTTATCTTTTTAAAAAACAACTTTTAATTTCATGAATCTTTTGTAATTTTTTTTGGTTTCATTTCACTTATTTTTGCTCGGACCTTTAGTATTTCTTTTATTTTACAATTTTGGCTTTTCTTTGCTTTTTGTTTTCTAGTTTCTAGTTTTTTAAGATGCATCAAAATTTACTTGAAATGTTTCTACTTATTTGATGTAGGTGACTATTGTTATAGACTTTACTCTTAGTTCTGCTTTCAATGTATCCCATAGGTTTTGGTATGTTGTGTTTCTATTTTATTTGTTTCAAGAAATTTTTCAATTTCCTTCTTAATTTCTTCATTGATACACTGGTCATTCAGATGCATATTGTTAAACTTGTTTGCATAGTTTCCAAAATTCCTCTTGTTATTAATTTCTAGTTTCCCCCCACTGTGTTCAGAGAAGATGCTTGATCTTATTTCAATTTTTTTAAATGATTTTAGAATTGTTTTGTGACCTAGCATACGGTCTGTCCTTGAGAGTGATTGATATGATGATATTAAAAAAATGCATACTCTATAGCCATTAGATGAAATGTTTATAAATATCTATTAGATCTATTTGATCTACAGTTCAGGTTAAGTCTAATGTTTCCTTCGTGATTTTCTGCCTGGAAGATTGTCATCCATTGCTAAAAGTGGACATGGTTGTTGAAGTCTCCAGCTAATATTGTACTGTGATCCCTCTCTCCCTTTAACTCTAATAATATTTGTTTTCTATATCTAGGTACTTCAGTGTTTGGTGCATATGTATTTACAGTTGTTATATCTATTCAAGGTATCAGTATTTTACACATCACAATTACAGTGTTATAATACTCTGTGTTCTTCTGTACTTACTATAACCAGTGGGTTTTGTCTTTTCAGATGACTTCTTATTGCTCACTAACATCCTTTTCTTTCAGATTAAAAAACTCTCTTTACAATTTTTTATAGAACAGGCCTGGGGGGGGGGGGTTGATGGGGTTGATGAAATCCCTCAGCTTTTTTTTTTTTTTTTTTTTTTTTTTTTTCTATTTTGGCTGGGGAAGTTTTATTTCTCCTTCATGTTTGAAGGATATTTTTGCTGGGTATACTATTCTAGGTTAAATTTTCTTCCCTCAGCACATCAAATACATCATGCCACTCTCTCCTGGCCTGTAAGGTTTCAAGTAAAAAGTCTGCTGATAGACATATTGGAGCTCCATTTTATGTTATTTCTTTCTTTTTCTTCTTTTAGGGTCATTTCTTTATCATTGAACTTTGGGGTTTGATCATTAAATTTCTTGAGATAGTCTTCTTTGGGTTACATCTTCTTGGTGTTCAATGTTCTTCTTGTATCTGAATATAAATATTTTAGAATTCTCTGTTATTCCTTTGAATAAACATTCTGCCCAATCTCTCTCCCTAGCTCTTCTTTAAGACCAATAACTTAGATTTGTCCTTTTGAGTCTTTTTCTAGATCTTTCAGTTATGCTTAATTCTTTTTAATTCTTTTTTCTTATGTCTCCTCTGACTATGTAATTTCAAATATCCTGTCTTCAAGCTGGCTAATTATTTATTCTGCTTGGTCAATTCTGCTGTTAAGAGACTCTAATGTATTCTTCAGTCTGTCGGTTGCATATCTCAGCTCCAGGATTTCTGCTTGATTATTTTTAATTCTTTCAGTCTCTTTTTTAAATTTATGTGATAAGATTGTAAATTCCTTCTTTGTGGTATCTTGAATTCTACTGAGTTTCCTCAAAACAGCTATTTTGAATTACCTGTATGAAATATCACATGACTCTGTCTCTCCAGCATTGGTCACTGCTGCCTTATTTAGTTCATTTGATAAGATCATGTTTTCCTGGATTGTCTTGATACTTATGGATATTCATTCATGCCTGTGCATTGAGGAGTTGTAATTGTAATCTTTGCAGTCTGGGCTTGTTAGAACCCATCTTTCATAGAAACGCTTTCCAGGTATTCTCAGGGACTTGGGTGTTGTGATCTAAATCTTTGGTCACTGTAGCCATGTCTGCTTTAGGGGGCACTTGAAGCCCAGTACCACCATTGCTCTCGTAGACATGTAGACGTACCACCCTGGTGGTCTTCGGTCAGCTCCAGGAAATTCCCCTCGATCACCAGGTAAAGACTCTTGGTCTGCTTGTTCTGTTCCCTTACTTTTCCCCAAACAAACAGAGTCTCTCTGTCTCTGTACTGAGCTGCCTAATCTATAAGAGGGGTGACATAGTATCCCTGTGGCCACCACTACTGGGACTACACTGGGTAAGACCTGAAGTCAGCCCAGCACTGAGTCTCGCCTAAGGCCTGCAGTGATCACTGCTTGGGCTACTGCTTATTTTCACTCAAGGCTCAAGGGCGAGGCATAGAAGAAACATACCTGAAAATAATAAAGGCCATATATAAAAAACTCACAGCTAATACCATACTGAAGGGAAAATTTGTAAGCATTTCTTCTAAGATCTAAAACAATACAAGGATGTCCACTTAGTATTAAGAGATGTATAAGACTAGATTAGTATATTAGCTAGGACTGCCATAACACAGTACCACATATTAGGTGTCGTAAACAACAGAAATTTATTTTCTCATACATGTGTACCCTAGCAGTCCAAGATCACGGTGTCAGCACTGTTGGTTTCTTTTAAGGGCAACGAGAAAAGGATCAGTTTTAGGCCTCTCTCCTTAGATTTTAGATGGCCATTGATTCCCTGTGTCTTCACATCATTTGCTCTCTGCATTTGTAGGTATCCAAATTTTCTCTTCTTATAAGAACAGCAGACATACTGGATTACAGCCCACCCTAATGACCTTATTTTTACTTAATTACCTCTTTAAAGATTTTATCTTTAAAGATTTCAGGCTGGGCACTGTAGCTCATGCCCATAATCCCAGCATTTTAGGAGACTTAGGTAGGAGGATCCCTTGAGCTCAGGAGTTCAAGTTTGCAGAGAGCTATGAATGAACCACTGCAACCCAGTCTCTGGGTGACAGAATAAGACGCTGTCTTAAAAATAAATAAATAAATAACATCTTAAAACGTTATTTTACCTCCAGACTAAGATGCGAAAATAACACTTCTTGCTTGTCTTATGCATATATAATTGTGAAACTTCAGAATCTTTTCTTTTCTGATATTTGGAGGCTTGAAGAAGATGCCCTGAGCAGCATCAAAACATAAGATTTAGTATAGACTGTGACATCTGCCTTGGCATTAAATTGCAAAAGAAAAAAGAAGGATACCACACCCAAGCCAGGGTCATGAAAAATATATGGCAAGAGGACTCATTAAATAAAAACATTACATGGTGATGCTGCATCCGTAAAATGAAATATTAAGCAGTTGTTAAAAATTTTGTCTTCAAAATATGTTATAACTTTGGAAAATGTTACTGACAGGTTAAATGGGAAAAGTATGTTCTTAGTCTGAGAAAGGGTAGATTAATAAATAAAATATATTAAATTCGACCATTCACCACTTAGGTCTTGGAAGATTTTCATATTTACTGTTGTCCTGATCCACTGTGTAGGGTACTACTGAAACAAAATCTGCCCTTCAAGGTATATCTAACTTGTATCCTAGACCCAGAACAAACTTAGAATTGATTGCTATGCATTGAAGATTAGAGCCAACCAAGTTGTATCGAGTTGTATTTAAGCTCTTACTCTTGCTATTTTGTAAAGGAAATTAGCTGCAAGGATGCTGAATTGAAAATGCTATCCTGATTATTCATCCTTTGGGCCTTAAGACTTTTTGATTTTCCCAGGCCACTGAAAGCTAAAGATTATAAATGCTTGATAGCACACACACATAAAAACATTGCTGTTGTATCTATTCATCAACTGATTTTTTTAAAAAGGCCACATAGGAGACTGCAACTTAGTGTACAAAGAACAGAAGTTATTGTTGGGTTTTGTGTTGCTTTGAACATTCAATTATTGATGACAATACTTATCTTGGAAATTAGGTCAGTTCAAACAATTAATTTTTATAAAAATTCAATATGAGAATCTGGAAGTTTTAAACGTTCTGTTTGCTAGCATTTGGTTCATTAACTTTATCTTGAAACTAAACAAATGCACTTCCAATAAATAGTAATCATTTCTAAGCCTGCTGGGGAGTCACTATTTTGATGATGTTCATGTCATGAAATATGTTATGACATATTTCTAAAGTCAAAGTTGATGGTGAATGATTCTGGAGCTGATTTGCCCATCTGTTTTGCCTCCAGCATTTCTCTATGTACTCCAGAAACAAGTACAGAGGTTTCTTTTTTTTTTTTTTTTTTTTTGAGACGGAGTCTCACGCTGTTGCCCAGGCTGGAGTGCAGTGGCACCATCTCGGCTCACTGCAAGCTCCGCCTCCCGGGTTCTGGCCATTCTCCTGCCTCAGCCTCCTGAGTAGCTGGGACTACAGGCGCCCGCCACCGCGCCCGGCTAATTTTTTGTATTTTTAGTAGAGACAGGGTTTCACTGTGGTCTCGATCTCCTGACCTTGTGATCCGCCCGCCTCGGCCTCCCAAAGTGCTGGGATTACAGGCTTGAGCCACCGCGCCCGGCGAGGTTTCAAGTATCATATTTTGGGGACCCTTTATTCTGACTCATGAAAAAATATGATAGGAATGGCTGTTTTCCTTCAAGTCCTAAAACTTACAGAAATTTCATTTCTAGAAGTTTATGAGAAATGGCCAGAAGATTATTGAAAACCCCCTCAAAAGTCAACACCAGGCACTTAAAAAATTAGCAATAGTTCCTATTTCCTAAGATCAGAATAAATATAGAAAAAATTAACAATGAGCAACACAGGATGCTAGCCAATCAGGTCAGAGTCCCTAGGAACAAATCACAGCTAGCTCTAGCCCTAAACAAGCAAGACAATTTTCCTGAAACATACTAGCTAACCACCAGACCTTTAGGATTCTGGCAGATGTGGCTACAAATACTCATCCTGCTATGTGACTTTGAGAAAGTCATTACATTCTTTGAACCACTGTTTTGTTTTCTTTCTGTATCCTGTATCTATGGGATTATTGTGTGATTAAAATGTAAATAGATAATTTAACAACACAACATCTATCAAGCCCTCAACATATAACCATGCATAGATTGTGAAATTATATTTGTAAATTTGTACATTAGAAGTTTCCCAAGTGCTTTCTTATTTGATGTGGAGATTTTTATTGCAAAAATAATACTTGAATTGACTAAAAATAAGAGAATAAACACTTCTGAATGTTATGAAGATATTATTTTCTCCTCTGAATGATTTTCCCAGATGCTGCTTTGCTTAAGAAGAGCCAGAAATTATAAGATGTCTTGACAAATAAAAATGAAAGCTGGAGTTCCATTACTATGCCGTTGTGTTGATTGACTTAAGGAATAAATATTTTGAAAACCTTTAATAATGACAGCAATAATAACAATAGTATTAGTAAATACCTATATAGTTATTATAATGTTCCAGGCACTATTTTAAGTGATTTTTCCACATTCCACTCTTGTTTAATCTTGACTAAAAATAGTCATTCTAACTTTGTTGATAAGGGAACTGAGGAACAAAGATCAAGGCATTGTGACCAAGATCCTAACCCCAGTAGGTGCTAGAACTGAGTCTTGAACCCAGTTAGTCTGATTCCAGTGTCGATGAGCCTGACAACTTCACCGTTTTTCCCATATTTCCACTTGCCAGAAACTTTGACAATATTTTTCATTTGTCTTATAGCACTGGTGCTCAGATAGAATCCCATATCACAATTTTGTGAGTAAGTGCAGTAAGACAGATGTTTAATGACTTATACTAAGAAGGACAGATACAGCATTTTTACCTAAGATTCCAAGTCCTGTGTTTTATGTAGCAGTTTTCAGTATTACACTGAACTTTTTAAAAAACTTTTAACTGTCACATTTTGGATAATTTTTAAACTGATGAAAGTATTCCATTTCCTTTGCTCCAGTTAATTTGCCAGGCTGAGGCCATAAATGTAACCCGAAAGCAACTCAGCTAGTTATAATAGCAGAAGCAATGTACAAACAACAGAATGAACCATGGTTCTGACTGAAGGTTCTGATTTACAGTCACTGAAATAGAATTGCACTATTTGAGGGATTGCCAGTTTTCATTTGTGTGGCATCTGGATATTCCTGTATAATATCTAAGTGAAACAATGGCTAATAAAAGATATTGATAACTGAGAACTCCAAATGGAAGGTATAAATTGTCAAGAATGGGAGGGAAAAAAATAAAATGCACCGAGTCCACAGTTTTCCACTTTCAGGGTAAAACGTGTTTCCCCATAAACAGAAATCAGCATGAGGTTGTAACTATAAAGGGTTGTGATTGATTTCCTGGGTGACTAGGAACAATCAGTCTCTTCCTTTTGAATCTTACCTCATATGTCACACCTCAAAGAGCTACTTAATGCCAGCTAATGTCTGCACCCAGAAAGAATAAATAATGAATTCATGGATTGCCTTTCTTTCTACACTTCATTTAAGAAAGCTAATTGTTTAGAGAATAGACGTTCCTTGGCTCATTGGCTTAATAATACAAGAAACTCTTTTGGAATTTCACTCTGAGAAGCCAAACTCGACCTAAATGAACAATCCTTCCTTAGCTTGCACTTGTGATAAAAGCAGATAACCTTACTGGGTTATTAAAATGTAAACAGGTAATGAATGAATTCACTAACTATTCTTCCCTGCTGGGGCATTTAGCCTTTGGGTAGCCTTGAGCTCTAAACTATATAGAAAATAAATCCTCGCCCGGCGCGGTGGCTCAAGCCTGTAATCCCAGCACTTTGGGAGGCCGAGACGGGCAGATCACTGGGTCAGGAGATCAAGACTATCCTGGCTAACACGGTGAAACCCTGTCTCCACTAAAAAATACAAAAAACTAGCCGGGCGAGGTGGCGGGCGCCTATAGCCCCAGCTACTCGGGAGGCTGAGGCGGGAGAATGGCGTGAACCCGGGAGGCGGGGCTTGCAGTGAGCTGAGATCTGGCCACTGCACTCCAGCCTGGGGGACAGAGCGAGACTCCGTCTCAAAAAAAAAAAAAAAAAGAAAGAAAAGAAAAAATCCTCATTAAGTTGAAGCAAAAGGAGATCACAAATAAAACATTTGTTCACCAAAATCTATCTTCCTCAAATAAACCCAACCATAAGAATGACTCCATATCACTTATGAGGAATGTCACTGATATTTTATGATTTTACTTTCTTTAATTGATATGCACGGACTCAAGGTCCTACAGTAACATCAATCTCTTGCATTTGCCTCCTGAAATGCAAATTCAGAGTATGAGAGAAAGGGTTGAAGTTACAGCTTGTATACCCAGAATTGCTTATAATCCTAAGTATATTAAGGGAATATGTTTTATTTGTGAATACCATTAATTTTGTCTTTCTAGAAATAAAATAGTTTGAGAATCACTGATTTAGTTGATGAATATTTTAAGTCTGAGTTAAAGAATCTATCAGTTCTCATGGTCGAAAGTATATATAAGCAGAACAACAACAAAAAATAACAAACATATTCCCAATCCTCATCTTCTGAGATTTATATTGTAAGGTAAACAATGTTATCACAGACTAATAAATAATGCACTCATGTATAATAAAAGTATACTGATAAGATCGTGCTATTAATAATAACTATAATTTCTGGAGCATTTGCTATGTAACCGATGCTGCATTTGGTTTCCTGCATTCATGATCTCTCTCGGTTCTCCCAACGACCCATGAGGATGGTGTTATTACCCCCATTTTAGAGAAGAAATATGAGGCTCACAAAAGTGAAATAACTTACCTCAGTAGCCAATAAATAGTGACAGCAGGATTTAAACCCAGGACTTACTCTAAATTGTACAGGTATGTTTTTCTCATGTACCATTAAATTATGTCAACACCAACTACAAATCAAATTTATGTCTGATTTTTAGATAAGGGCAAAGATGAGCGACACTTAGGCAGAGAAACTGGAAAAGGTTGAGTAGGGTAGTATGGCAGTTAGAATGTTCATATGATTCCCAATGACTCATGCCCTTGCCTCATTCCCTCCCCTTGAGTGTGGGTGGGAACTGTGAAAATGATAGGATATTGCACTTTGTATGGCAAAGGTGAAGGGACTTTTCAGGTATAATTAAGCTCTCTAATCAGTTAACTTCAGGTTAATCAAAAGGAGATTCTCCTGGGTGTTGAAGGTGAGCCCTTCAATAAAAAAACGTAGTCATGACTTCTTTAAGCACTGTTACAGAACAAAATTATTCTAACTCTTGTTAAAATTGTAAGGAATACCTCATTCAGGAAAACTGTTGTAACAGGAGAGAGAGCCTGAGTGTAACTCTTGAGTACAACAAAGACAACTGGAGATTTATGCCAATGAGCAGAGGGAGTGAGTCAGTGGGTAGAAAATTACTGAGAGAAGACATCAAGAATAGGTGAATTCTTGCTAACTGGCCTAAGGGTATTTTTGCTAAAGGCAGGTCAAAGATTGAGACATCAAAGATGGGGGATGAAGAACTTAATCAGATTCCAAGGATAGAGGATTCTCTCTAAACTGACCTGGTAAGATTCTTGCTAAAATTAGACTCGGCAATGACAAACACAGAAGCCAAAGGTCAAGGCATCGTGGAGAACAGAGCTCATAGGAGCTTGAGCAAAGTTTGGTCAAGGAGAGAGTCGTTTTCAGCACAGAAATGCTCTCTTGTGGATCTTGCAGGAGTGAGCTGCCACTTTGTGGGAGAGAATATCGAAGGAGCTACTAACAAAGACCTCAGGTGTCTCTAAGAGGAGTGAGTGGTCCTTGGCCTACAGCCAGCAAGACACCAAAACTTAAGACTGATGTGTTTCTAAATCATTCAGAAAGATTTTCTAGGGAAAGAGGAATTCAGAAATCAACACTACATGATGTTCTGAGATATGGCAAATAGAGGCAATTTATAAATTGACATTTGGAGAATGCTACCTGTTAAGTGACATTCAACATAGTATCTAAATGCTAAAATTTTAAAATAGCATTAACAAAAGAAAAAAAAGTGAGTTTAGTTATCTAGTTAAAAATAGCAACTATTAATAGCATATACAAAAATATAATCTCTCTCTTTGTAAACCTGAGTATAGAGTGAATATATGAAAAAGTTGGTTTAAAATACAAGTCTGTCTACATTCAATATTTTGTTGCTTTTATTTTATTTGACATGACAAATGTACAGACACCTTGATGAGACTTTCATGCAGAAAATAACACCTCATTTTGAGCAAAAATGTGCATCTTACACCTGAGACCAGGAGTTTGAGACCAGCCTGGGCAACACAGTGAGACCACATCTCTACAAAAAGTGTTTTTTTTTTTTGTTTGTTTGTTTGTTTTTAATTATCCAGGTATGGTAGCACATGGCTGTAGATGAGCTACCTGGGAGATTGAGGTAGGAGAATCCCTTGAGCCCAGGAGTTCAACATTGCAGTGACCTATGACTGCACCACTGCACTCCAGCCTAGATGACAGAGAGAGGCACTGTCAAAAAAATAAATGCATACATAAATAAATATTAAAAGGTTATTTCACTCTTAGACTGAAATGCAAAAATAGCACTTCTTGCTTGTCTCATGTGTATGTATTTCTGAAGCTTCATAATCTCTGATTTCCAGAGACTTGAAAAAGGTGCCCTGAGCAACATCAAAGTTTAGGATTATCACAGACTGTGACATCTGCATTGGTATCAAATTGCAGAGACAAATAGGACACCAGACCCAAGCCAGGGTCATGGAAAATATGTGTCAAGAGGATTCATTAAATGAAGACATTGCATGAAAATGTTGCAACCATAAAATAAAATATTATGTAGCTATTACCAATTTTGTTTTCAAAATATTCAATGACTTTATAAAACATTACAATAGGTTAAATGGAAATGCATGATCTTACTTTGAGGGCTGTTTGTTAAAAACAGGACAATCTTAATTTTGCTCTATGAAAAAATATAGTAACATGTTGGCAGCTATTAGCTCTGGATAGTAGGAGTATGTGTAATCTTAACGTTAATATATTATTTGTACTTACGTATTTATGTATTTTGATTGTTCAGTAGTATGCAAATTTTAAATGAATTTTATTACTTTTAGAATCAGAAAACAATAAAGCTGGGGAAATCGAGCTTAATTAGCAAAGCACTAAAATTTAAAATGACCTAGGTGATCTATACAAAATGAACAAAATTCAATCATTGAGTCATTTCCAGCTTCCAGATGCCCTAATTCTAAGTTCATATAGGGACATGTGCAAATAGAAGAACTTTCTTTGGCATTTAGCCCATGTCATAGTTCACAATGTATCATAAATGAAACATTACTCCATTTCCTTAGCTATAAAAAGTGGTAGCCAAATCAGATGGGCTTTATACTCTTTTCCAGCTATAACGTTCTATAATTTCATATTCTGTGATTCACTGGTATGGAGTTCTTGCAGATTTTTAGGTTTTGACAGTGTTTAGAAATTTCATTTTGTTTAAAAAAGTGCAAGCTCAAAACATGCAGCCTTAGAGTCTATTATATAATGAAGAAGCTGGAAAGCAAGCAGAGAGACAGTCCAGCATGGCATTTTGGAGGCCACGGCACTGGGGCCAGATCACCTCCAGCTGAATCATGTCACTACCAATTATTAGGTGTGTGACTTAGGGCAAGTTACTTAACCTCTCTGTGCTTCAATTTTCTCATCGAGGTATAATAATACCAAATGCTGAATGCTGAACTCATTGGTTTGGTGTGAAGATTAAGTTAATTAATACAAGTAAAGCACTTAGAACAATGTCTGGCATAGGTTCAATAAATATTAGCTATTATTATTTTCCTCACCTGCTTAAGTAGAAAGAATAAAATGAGTACAATGAAAAACTCAGCCCATGGGGATTAAAGCAATTTATTCTGCATTAGAAAAGGCCAGTCAGGGCCATCTAAAATTTCTCAGTCATAGCAACCTTATTAACTTGCATGATTGCCTCCCCTCTAAAACCTGCTATTTTACCTTTAGAAAAGTATAGAGGAAGAATTACGTAGGCATATTGCTAAAGATATTAAAAATAACTCTGAGATGCTAGCTGGCAACAGAAAGATTCTGCACATAACTCGGTTTGCCAATTCCATTCTTTACCTTCCTTTCAAGGCCACATTCAAATGACATTTTCTCTGCGAATTTTCTGTTCATCAACAATAAAGTGGTCCCCATTCTGCCTCAGGTAGCCTTTTGTGTTAGCACACATGACACTTTACATAGAATCTCACTTCCCAGAATGTGTAAATGCTGTATATTCTCCAAAAACCATATTTGCAATTTATTTGATAAACATATAGTGCTGGCTGTGTCCTAAGCTCTCTGTTCTGAGCACTTTGCAAATATCATCCCATTTAATCCTTGTGGGAGATTGCAAAATATAGACATAATTTTCCCTTCTTTGTTTGCACACCTTTCACTAATGTTACTTTACCACGCCTCCCAAGTGTATTTCTCCATCTCCTTGAATGTGTATTTCCTTGTGATTTGTTTTGACAATACAATGAAGCAGAAGTGATATCTTGTGAGTTGAGAGTTGAAACTGCAAGAAGTCTTCCAGCTTCAGCTCTCCCTCTCCTGCTCTCCTGAGATTGCCATGTGAGGAGGCCTCCCCTAGCATCCTTAAAGATAGGAGACCACATGGAGAGGCAAGTCAGCCAACAACTAGCACCATATACCAGATATTAATATGTGAGTGAAATTCCTAGATCATATATCCCCAGAGAAATAGACATAGGAATGCAGCTGTATGACAGACCCAAGTTACAGCAATAAAGAGAAAAGACCCAGCTCATTGCAGTCACTAAGTTTGGGAGGCTTGTTTTATAGCAAACACGACTAACTATACATGCCTCATAATATTAATATGAACTAGATATAACATCATTTTCTTTTTACAAATGAAAAAGCCCAAATTTATACCAGTGTTAAGAAGATAGAGCTTAATGTATGTAATCTTTCCTACATACATGGCCTAATGCACAGGCACCGAGTTTTATTAATATTTCAAGGTGCAACAGTTAGAATGTCTTGCAAATAGTAAGAGCTCAATAAATAAATTCTTGAGGGTACATCATTTAACCCTGTTTTAATTTATTGCTTTCTTTCTTTTGCAAATGAAGTAATTCATGTTTCTTATATTTCTTCATTGCAGATTCCATATGCCACAAAATATGACAGCCTCCATAGCCATCGGGAGTAGTGACAATAAAGAATTGAAACCTAGAGAGAAATGAATATCTCTTTGCTGTTTCCTTCATGTTTAGATTCAATATCTAGGGACTTCGGCAACAGCCACCTTAAAATGTGACAGCTTGTGAAAGGAATAGATAGGTTGGTAAAGGCGTATAGACAGAATGATAAGCCATAGATTCAGGGATAACAAGTTTTTGGGATAGATTCAGGGATAACAAGCATAAATATGTGGCAGGAACAGGAAGGTTATATAGGAGGTAACTACTCCGTAAAATCACAGGTTTGACCTCCATAGAGAAAAGTTATGAGTTCTTCATTACATATATATGTGTAATGTGTGGGTACATATATATATAATGTGTGTATATATAATGTACATATATAATAATGTACACATATGTACATTATGTAGGCACACTGTTAAAGATATTAAAAACAACTCTGAGATGCTAGCTGGCAACAGAAAAATTCTGCACATAACTTGGTTTGCCAATTCCATTCTTTACCTTTCTTTCAAGGCCACATTCAAATGGCATGTTCATCAACAATAAAGTGGTCCCCATTCTGCCTCAGGTAGCCTTTTGTGTTAGCACACATGACACTTTACATAGAATCTCACTTTCCAGAAAGTGTAAATGCTCTATATGTTCCAAAAATGTATCAGCAATTTATATATGTAATAAATAGATAGCATATATATAATAACGTACATATATGTACATTACATTTATATGTATATTACATATATACATATGTATTATTTATTTATTTATTCATTGAACTCTTACTACATGCAAGACACTGTAACTGGTGCACCTTGAAGTATTAATAGAACTTGGTGTCTGTGCATTAGGCAATGTATGTATGAAAGATAACAGAAGTTAAGCATTACATATATATGTAATAAAACATATGTAATGAAGAATTCATTAAGTTATGAGTTCTTACATATTTATAATGTGTACATATTACATACACGCATATATACACATTATGTATATATGTAATAAGAACCCATTACATATATATGTAATGAAGAACTCATATATAATGAATGAGCATGTATGGTAGTTATTGAAGAGCATATATGGTAGCTATTGAATAGCATATATGGTAGCTATTTGATAATACTAGCTTGAATAGCATTATGGTAACTATTTTATTTAATTTCAGAGAAGAAACTTTAGATTACATGTGAACCTCAAATGCTGGACATTTTTGATTTATAATTAATTGAATAAATATCAGAAATGTTTAGCACATTAAATATCAGGACTCCTGACCTATTCAGATGCTAATGTCTTATTGAAGTCCCCTGTCCGTAGCCTTAGAAAAATAGGGCTTATGGGAAGTCATTAATGCCAGCCCCAGGAGGTTGAACTTTAAGAACCAGTGCAAACACCAGGAAGGCAAGATCTATTTAAGCAGAGAGGATGCACAGAATGGAGAACGGAAAATATAAATATAAATGTGCTATTCTTCCTTCCTTTCCCCTTTCCTCCCACAGCTGTATCTTTTGGGATGTTAGAAGCAATAAAGAGGTTCTTTCTCAGCAAAATGAGTTCACTGTCAAGCTTGAGAAGAAAAGTAAGAAGCAAACTGATAGTGTAACTATAATAGTTTAAAATAATATTTCTAGTACGAAAAGCCTTCACACTCCAGACAGGACCTGTGATCCTCTAGGTCAAACTTAATTGTAGTTGCTGCATGTTACATAAGACACCTATGTATTAATTTTCACAGAAGTTGCATTTATGGGTAAGAAACCCAGAAACCTAAGGGTAGATGCAAGAAGGTAACAATAGGAGATAACCAGACAATTTATTATAATGGAAGTTTGAAGCAACATGTCCAAGAACATAGAGGTCAATTTTTGTACTTTTTAATAATTTCTTTCCTGTCTTGATCTTTTCCTTCTGGTGAAGAAAGACCTTAACGGTGGGGATATTTAAATTATAGGATCAGGACTTAAAAGTGGAGTAGATTCCACACTGATACACTAAGTAAAAATAATGCATGTATTACTGTATATTCAAGTGTAGGTATGAAATTATGTGAATCTAGAATAATGCTTCTAATTCTACTAAAAGCCACTCCTCTTCTCTCTTACTACCTTGATGACAGTTTCAATACTCAGAAGATGGAGGGATTTGTTTCAGATTTCAGAGATCTCACTTATTTATGCCCTCTCCACTATGGTGCTTAACTAATTTAATACAAAGCACATAAATGGACATGAAAATTAAATGTAGCTTTGTTACCTTAAAATGTGATAAAGATGTAGTTAAAGCCTAGATCCAAAGTGGAAGTATCTATACCTTTCCTTCTGAAAATGCCCCTAGATTAGATTGTGGGGCCTGTCTGGGAGAAAGTTGCGCTTGCAGAGCAAACGCAAGCCTTGCAGAGCAAACTCTGAACATATACATAGCCAGCTGAGTGCAAGGTTAAACCTCTTTCATGCTCCAAGTACAAGTTATGGAATACAAGAAGAGGAAAGTGACAAACCAACACTGCTTTTTAAAGCAATTATTCACTTTAACACGTCTCACAGCACCAGTGGGGTGAGAGATCACTCTTCCTGTGAGAAGAAAGGAATGTGGGGAGTTCAGAAAGAGGCTCCAAACACTTGATTACTGTTTCCTTTGGGAGTGGAATCGTAATCCTTAAGCAAATATGAGGATAAGGCTTGAAAAGCCCCTCCTCTAAAAAACACGTGATAGGAATTGCTACTTGCAACTCTAAGCTGACCATAAGGCAAATGACTAAAGTAGGCCCGTAAAAGACAAGCACTTTTTACCCAAGCCTATTATTGCTTTACCAGCACAGTTTTGGGCTTAGAATATTGACATAATGTGGGGGAAGCATGGAGATAAATAATATAAAAACTATTAACTATAATTTCATAATAGGAAAACAGGAAACTCAGAGAGTAAGTAGAGATCTCTCCCACCCATATAAGAATTTTAAAAGAAAATTTATTAATTTTGAAAATGATAAAAATTAGTAAACTAATGTCAAAGTAAAAATTTTACCAAAGTTAAACAGGCAAGGAAGACTTTATTCATGGCTATTGCAATAGGGAAGAAAGGTCAGAACCCAGTCTGAACCCAACTCACCTAAAACAAAAAGCTACACAAAGTTTTAAAAACAAGTGTTGGGGTAAGGAATCAGGGATTGAAGACTATTTCTGTTTATTAATTGCCTTTATCCAACTACATGAGGTGGTTTTAGGACTTGGAGAAGGCTTCATCAGAAGTTAACAACTAACCCACCCACAGAAACTGGGCAATAGGCTATCTTCATTGATTACACTTCAAAGAGATAGCTTCCAGGTCCTTGAGAAAGACATTTCTGGGTTGAAATATTGGCAAAGTGCTTTCCAAAAGATTTACATCTCAAACGGGCAGAGAAAAGATTCACAAATACAAATTTTCTATAGTGAATGCTCTAGGAAAAGGGTGGTCATGGCCTAGAGTGAGGAAAAAGCCTTTCTAAAGTTTAATAAAGGTGAGGGCAATGTTAAGGTTTATCTTGGCCAATATCATACACAAAAATTAAAGAAGATAGAAGACATTTTTAAAAATTTGATTGAACAAATGCTAATAATCTAAATTAAGCATAAAAAAGTGTTGCCTGAAGGGTAATTGTGACTGCTTGGTGAGCTTTTCTGATGAGCACAGGTGTACAGAGAACTTATGCATAAAGAAGTTGAAGCTGGGTACGGTGGTCAATGGCTGTAATCCCAACACTTTGGGAGGCCAAGGCAGGTGGATCATTTCAGGTGAGGAGTTTGAGACCAGCCTGGCCAACATAGGGAAACTCTGTCTCTGTTAAAAATACAAAAATTAGCCGGGAGTGGTGACATGTGCCTGTGATGGTCCCAGCTACTCGGGAGGCTGAGGCATGGGAATTGCTTGAACTGGGGAGGCAGAGACTGCAGTGAGTTGAGATCCCCCCACTGCATCCAACGAGACTCCATTTCAAAAAAAAGAAAAAAAGAAGTTGAGATATATAGCCAAGGCTGACTGACATGAAAAGAATAATACCATAAAATAATCTCAGAGATATGAAAACCAACAACAAGCCAATGATTCAGAGAGCCTTGACTCAGCACTTGCTTTTTTGGCTCTTAAATTTTGTGATAATGAGAAGAAGACTTAAGGTCTGTTTTTTAAAAATAAGATAGTTTATTATAGCTTATGATTATGAAAAAAAACAAGAGGACAACTGTTTGAATTGAGCACTATAGCATTAACAGAAAGAAAGCAGTCCAGCTAACCGCAGAATTCTTAACTAAAGAGATTTGTGTTAAAACAGAAAATGCTAAAGTAAACATCATTAAAAAGAAATTAAGCCTCAATAAGAAAGATTATAGTAAGAGTACTTAGCCATTTAAAATTAATTTGAGTCCAGGTCCAGATCTCTAGAAAGGATTTTAAAGATCAACTGTTCAACATATCCAGGAGGACTAGAGTACTTGCAGAAAAGATTGCAAAAGCTATGTTAATAATCTTTGAGAAACTGTAATAAAATAAGGGGTATGTTGAAGGGTTTTTTTCTTTTAATTTAGAGTGCAAAGCGAATTTTTTCTTTAAAATCTTCTTAGCCAGACACATATTTACTATATGGCTCATGTCCAGCCTTGACATTTATTTTAGTTGGTAGTTATAAAGACTACCCATATATAAAGAGAATTAACTTCTTTTTTTTAAATTTAAGATTTACAATGATGCCAAATACCAGACTACTTTGAAAACAGAGAGATGAGCCACAGATATGATTTGCCTTCTCATAGACAATAGTCTTACGACTTCACAAAGTGAATATTTATTCCACATTGATGTCTCTTTTTTTTAAAATCATTTCCAATATTGATATGACCTTTGATTCTCTAAGATGCCAAACTTTTGATTTTGACAGATCTTGCTTACCTCCTTCGAACAAATTACAATTTTGTATCACTAGCACTCCCAACAAGCTCCTACTGCACTCACCTTTTCCAAGGGAGAGGGCCACTTGTGGGACTGTCAGAAAACATTGCCTCGTGGAGATGTGGGCCGTCCTGCACATTAGTGCTAGGACAAAAAAAAAAAAAAGACAGAAAATGGTCTTCCGGAAATTTTTTTCATATATATAATATATGCATGAACTGTATATTATATAGTATATGATCTATCCAGACTAGGTTAAACAATCACTTCTATATGAGTTTAAAAAATTAAAAATTATTACAATAAAAGATTACTAGATTCTATTTTTACTTATTGAAACCCCTCTAGTTTTACTTGTAATACAAAATAAAAGAAACCACATCCCAATATTTATTGTCATCTTCATGTTACTCATACATTTTACATCTCAAGAGAGTTAAAATATACCCTCAAGAAACATACTGATATTAGTAATTTATATTTGATTATAAACTTAATTTCTTGCCTCCTCCAGATTGATTCATCTATACTGTGTCCTTTAGTTTGGGGTTTTTTTTCCATTCTCTAACACTATGGGATAGTTTAGGTATTACAATATGGATGCTTAAAGTATTAGTTTGTTTACTTATAATTATTAAGTCAGGCAATTCCATCAGGTCTGCATGTCTCAAATTCTCAAAAACTTAGACTCTGTAAAATTCCACTGATCCAGCCCAAGGCCATCCAAGAATTATCTTATTCTTTATTCACCAAAATAATAATAATAATAATAATAATAATCCTTTAGTGCAAATTTTCCCATGTTTTCTGTTAAATTAATTGATACATATTTGTTTAGCACAGTATTCTTAGCCTGTGAGTAGAGTCACTGCAAGTGCAATAATGGGTGGTTCAGCCTCAGTGAGACATGCTCTTTCATTTGCTCTTTGTTCTTGGCTCATTTCACTCTTGTAATCACAAAAATACAGGCATTCTGCAGTTTTCTCCTTTTTTATCCTGCCCTGATTTTCCATAAGGTTGTAATCTGGGTATGCTCCCCTAAATTCACTGATGCAACACTTCCTATTTCTACTAGCTAAACTTAATATACTGCTTCATCCAAGTCAATAAATTTCTGTTGCAATCTGTTCTGCTGAACTAAATTTACTCATCTGGTGTTAAAGGTATTTCAGACAACAGGAAACAGTAAAACATATATTTAGGGAAGATAGACCTTCTTAAAGTCCTTGAAAAAGCATTACTTTGACACCAGACTTCCTTGTATATGAGTACATAGCAAAAGGAAAGGAAATCTATGGTATTTTCACAAATCCCTTGCCTTCACTCTTTCTTCCTTCCATTACTTTAGGTAAAGTCTCGCCTTTCCTCACATGGTTTACTGCCATAAACTCTTGTTTTTAGTAATTGTTCCTCCCAACTCTGCTGGAGCTCCATCTCCAGATTCTTACTGGCTCTTGTTACCACCTTTTTGTTTCTCTTTCCGTTTTCCCTGAGGGGCTGCTGGTCTTCTCAGACATCTGCAAACCCCAGAGAGAAGACGGAATACAAAAGGTATGGTCTGGAGGAAGGGAGAAAGGAGAGACCACAGAAAGTCCAGGAACCACAACCTCTTACCTGGCCTCACCACCTTCAATATTCACGTCCCAAATTTAACCATCACAATGATGCTTGTCTAACATTTAGAACTGATCTTGCCACTTTGACTTACCTGCTTAACATTTTAAAGGCTTCCTGTGACACATAAGTCACCTCATGACCTGTCCTTCATGTCCCCAGGCTCTGCCTCCTATCATTTCTGCACTTATCCTATGAAAAGTCAAGCAAACGCATACCTTTTAGAACACATTTACCATTCTCCATGTGCCTCCTTGCCTTTGCTATTCAGTTCTTCTCTCTGGAGTACTTGTTATTCTTCTTCTCCTGCTGGCTGATTCTTATGGCTCTCCAAAACTTAAGTTCAGAGATTATCTTTCTGAGGAAGCCTTTATGCCCCCTCTTACCTCTCTGCCAGGCTGTGATTCTGTAACAGCCTATGAGTCTCTCCATAAGAGCACTTGCCATATAAGAGAAGACGTTTTAGTCTATGTCTGTGTTTTTTCCACCAGGCTATTAGTCCCTTAAAGTTAAAGAATATGTTTTTCTCTTTAATGTACACAAAGCATTTCTCAGTGTTAAGTGTTATTAACTTAAAATCTGGAGTCAAAAATTTTCTCTTTATGTAAAATGTTCTCTCTCTCTCTGTTTTTTTTGTTTTTTGTTTTTTTTTTGAGTCTGTCACCTAAGCTGGAATGCAGTTGCATGATCATGGCTCACTGCCTCGACCTCCCTGGGTTCAGGTGATCCTCCCACCTCAGCCTCCTGAGTAGCTGGGACAACAGGCACATGCCAACATGCCTGGCTAGTTTTTGTATTTTTTGTAGAGATGGTGTTTTGTCATGTTGCCCAGGCTGGTCTCAAATTCCTGGGCTCATGTGATCTGCCTTCCCTTGGCCTCTCAAAGTGCTGATATTACAGGTAAGCCACTGAGCCCAGCCCCCAGGGAAATGTTCTTAACTTTGTAAAACAGTTAGTGTTCACAGCCCCAAACCAATACATGTTTGTAAGACTCCAAGTCAAAGTTCTACATTCCCATTAGGGGAGTGCTGTTTTCCTTGGTTCACACAGTACCAATGTGTGGTACAAAGAAGGCGCTCAAATGTGTGCTGAATAAATGAAAGAATGAGTTAATAGACGAATTCATGAATAGATGAATGAACACTTTTGCCCTAAAATTAATTAGTTATCATCTATTTTGGTTGTCAACAAATTCTAAGTGATTTAGTTGTATTCCCTCAAATATTTCCAATTACTTTGAAGCAAGTCCCTTCAGACAATTGCTAAGTGACAACTGTGTAAATGATGCTGATATCATTAATACAGATATTTCGATTATTTTAATTTCATAGGCAGATAATATTTTAATTGATATAGGTTTTTTGTTAACTTTAAAGCTTAGTGTATATATACTCACAACCGCAATAGATAGAAATGACTTTTCTTTCCCATAACAAATACTGTACTACTTCAGTTACCTATTATTAAAATATGGCCATTCCACAAAGCATGACATATGCCAACATGTGTTTCTAGAAGGGTAATTATAGTTGAAAATGGATTACAAATTCCAACAGATTCGTCCCTAAGATTTGAGAATAGGTGTTGTTTTGGCAGAATGGACATAATGTACTATAAAATAGGCTTTTATCAATACTTTAGAGTTTCAAATCATGTCTTTCTGGCTGCATAAAAAAATAGCTTTTGTATGTATGAAAATAGTAGTTTTCTAGTCAGCAGAGAATTATTACTCTACCAGTCTCCCACAGTAAAAGTAAGGTTATACGTTGAATATTGTTACAAAAAAGTAATTTCTATGAAAGTTGTGAATATACATAGGCTGTCTTCGAGCTTAACAGAAGACATAGAAGACTATAGAAACTTAGTCATTATCTGATTTAAAAATCTATAGATACATACACACACACACACATATATATATACATGCACCTTGGAAATACAAATTTTACCTCTCCTTAGCTGTTTTAAAACACACACACGCAAATACATTGATAGTTTTAATAAAGAAATATTCCTAATAGATTCTCTGGAAAACACATTATATAAATAATTAATTAATCCCTACTCTCCACCCCTGAACACTGCGAGCTTCTACAATAATATATTTTTTACTATACTCTATACTTTAGCCCTTTTTACTCAATTCTCTCACCTCTCAGCACTGCCCTTCCCCCAGTACCTCATCCCTAAAGCTCGAAACCCTAGCATGGAAGTAAATTACAAAGAAAGAGCATGGGATTTAGTCAGAAGATAGGCTTCTTTTATTACCTGCCTGATTTTTGAGCTGGCTGCTTAGCATCTCTGAGTCTGTTCCTTCATCTGTAGATTGGGGATAAAAGTAACTTAACATTAGAAATATAGAAAAGTTTAGTTTTGTCCAAATAACCAAACTGTGTCTCACATATTAGGTTTTAACAGGAAAATTTACAAGTTTGCTCCTTATCTCTAATATTTAACATTAAAAGCTGGAGAACAGTCCATTATCAAAGTACATTCAGGTTGGCTTAGTGATTCTCTTCTTAAACTTAGACTACTTACCTACATTTTTTTTTTTTATCATGAGAGAGAGAAAAAAAATTTGGTGTTGGGGTTCTCCAGATAAGCAAAACCAATAGTATATTGGTCCCATGATCTGCTGTCTACTGGAGATCCAGAAAAGCCAGTACTGTAATTTCAATTTAAGTCTGAATACCTGAGAGCCAGGGGAGCCCATGGTATTAATCTCAGTTCTTGGCAGCAGCAGTAGATCAATGTCCTAGCCCAAATAGGCAGGCAGGAAGCAAAATGGGCAAATTCTTTCTTCTTCTGCCTTTTTGTTGCATTCAGGCATTTAATGGATTGGAGGATGTCCCTCTACACTGAAGAGGGAAATTTACCTTAATGAGTCTACAGATCAAATGCAAATCTCATCCTGAAACATTCTCATAAACACACTCAAAAATAATATTCCATCTTAGCACTCAGTGGCACAGTCATAAAATTAACCATCACAGGTATCTAGACTCCATATGTTTTTAATTAGCTAATTATTTTTACTTTCTAACTTGGTCATTCTTGTATGTTCCTGATCTCAGTTAATAAGACATGACCATCTACCGTGTTACACAATATATGAATTCAAAAGTCATCCTGGATTTCTTCCTCCTTTTCACCTTTGCTTCAGTGTTTCACAAGAATCTTAATGCAATGTGCTCCAAATTTATCTTTCACCCTTCTTCCAAAATCTGTCTTTCCACTATTCCTTATTTTGATGATCACTTATCCAGTCATATTGGTCAGAAACTGACAATTATTTAGGATTCTCTTTATATATATATATCTATTTGAGAGGTGGTATATATATGTGTATATATGTATATATGTGTATATATATGTGTATGTATATACACACACACTACAGCACATATATATGTAGATACATAAATACATAGGTAGATGATAGATTGAGCAATCCTTTGGCTATTATATATATAATATAGTGTATATATCCTTTGCCTCTCTAATAGCCATTCCCTCTTTTCTTGCCCTATTTTCAGCCTTTCCCAATTCTTCTCTATGGAACTCTCCCAATAGACTACACCAATACAATTCCCACTGTGTTGTCAGAGTGATCTTCTTACGCACTATCTGCTTGAAGAGAAAAATAATTTCTATTTTTAAAAGTTGTGAATATACATATGCCAAGTGTTCAAGCTTAATGAAAAAACTATATAAGCATATACATTATCTGATTAAGGAATGTGTGCACTTACAAACATATATATTATGTATATATACTCTATCATATACTCAATTGCTCCGTATTGCTCACAAGACAAAATGTATGCTTCTTCACAAGGTGCTTCCAGATCACGTTCACTTCCGCCTTCCTAAAATTCCCCATATTTGAATCACATGTCATTAGGTTACTACCTACTACCTTTTTTGGAGCTCTTACAGATTTTAAAAGATCATTAAGATTTTTTCTCATTTGTTAAATATTTAAATTTTTAGCTCCAGGCTATTTTCTCAGCATAATGTCTGTGCTTGCTCTTGATATTTGCAACATTCTTGTAGATGACATTTTTGATATCTAGGCTCATTAGTTCATAGTGTATCAACTACACTTCTATTCTATCCTCTTTTTAGTGATTGCCCTAGAATTTGTTATATACATGCATAATTAATTCAAATCTACTTCTAAATAACAGTATTCACAGGTAGTGCATATACCTTATAATATAGTTTGACTCTGTGTCCCCATCCAAATCTCATCTTGTAGCTCCCATAATTCTCGTATGTTGTGGGAAGGACCCAGTGGGAGATAACTGAATCTTGGGGGCAGGACTTTCCCGTGCTGTTCTCATGATAGTGAATGGGTCTCATGAGATCTGACGGTTTTAAAGACGGGAGTTTCTCTGCACAAACTCTCTTTTTGCCTGCTGCCATTCACATAAGATGTGATTTGCTCCTTCTTGCATTCTGCCATGATTGTGAGGCCTCCCCAGTCATGTGGAACTATAAGCCCCATAGACTTCTTTCTTTGGTAAATTGTGCAGTCTTGGGTATG
Organism: Macaca fascicularis; assembly: GCF_037993035.2. Classification (NCBI taxonomy): domain Eukaryota; kingdom Metazoa; phylum Chordata; class Mammalia; order Primates; family Cercopithecidae; genus Macaca; species Macaca fascicularis. The sequence goes on from NC_088379.1 coordinate 43,592,978, forward strand.
TCTTTATCAGCAGCATAAAAATGGACTAATACACCATATAATAACAAAATATTCCTAATCACTCTCTTCATCCTTTTGTATCATTTTTATAATTCATTTCATTTATATATATGCTATATTCCTTAAATATATTGTATTGAATAAACCATTATCTTGAACAACCATGTTGTTGAACGATTATATTTGAACAAAGCAGTTCAAAATTGTTAAGCAAACTGTTGTCTGTTAGATCAATTAAAAATAAGAAAAAAAGTGTTAATTTCGTCTTCACTGATTTCTTCTCTAATGCTCTTTCTTTATGTAGAGCTGAGTTTCTGACTTAAATCATTTTTTTTTCCTCAAAATAACCATTTTTAATATTTCTTGCAAGGCAGGTCTACTGGCAACAAAATTCCTCAATTTTTGATTGTCCAAGAAAGCCTTTATTTCACCTTCACTTTTGAAGGATAATTTCACAAGACACAGAATTCTACATTGGTAGTTTTTTTTTCTCAATCCTTTAAATATTTTACTTCACTCTCTTCTTGTTTGCATGGTTTCTGAAGAGAAGTCTGGTAATTCTTATTTTTTTATAGGTATGGTGATTTTTCCCTCTGGCTTTTCTCAGGATTATTTTTTTTGTCTTACATTTCCTACAGTTTGAGTATATTATATGCTTAGGTGAAGTTTTGTTTGTTTGTTTTATTTTTGTTTTGCTTTTGGCATTCTCTTGCTTGTTATTCTCTGTGGTTTCCAGGTTTGTGGTTTGGTCTCCAAAATTTATATTTTAGGAAACTCAGTCATTATTGCTTCAATCGTTTATTCTGATCCATGGTGCCTCTCTCTTTATTCCCTTCTTGTATCACATTATGCATGTTACATCATTTGTACTTGTCCCACAGTTCTTGAGTATTGTTTCTTTTTTTCCAGTCTTTTTTTTTTTTTCTTTACTTTTCAGTTTGGGGGATCTCTATTGTCATATCCTCAAGCTCAGAGATTCTTTCCTCAGTCTACTAATGAGCCCATCAAAGGCATTCCTTATTCCTGTTTGTGTTTCTGAGATCTAGGATGTTTTCTTCATCCTTTCTTAGAATTTCCGTCTACTGGCTTGCACTGACCATCTGTTCTTGTATGCTATCTTATCCATTAAAGCCCTCAGCATATTAATCATAGTTGTTTTAAGTTCATGGTCTGCCATATCTGACTCTGGTTCTGATACTTGCTCCTTCTCTTCAAATTGTGCATTTTGCCTCTTAATATACCTTGTAACTTTTTGTGGAAGGCCAGCCATGATGTACCAGTAAAAGAGACTGCAGTTAAGTAGACCTTTAATAATGCAGTGATTATTATTAATACATGCACACTTATGTTTACTGTGGCACTGTTCACAATAACAAAGACTTAGAACCAACCCAAATGTCCATCTGTGATAGACTGGATAAAGAAAACGTGGCACAAATACACCATGGACTACTACGCAGCCATAAAAAAGAATGAGTTCCTGTTTTTTGCAGGGGCATGGATGAAGCTGGAAACCATCATTCTCAGCAAACTAACACAAGAACAGAAATCCAAACACTGCATGTTCTCACTCATAAGTGGGAGGTGAACAATGAGAACACATGGACACAGGGGCAGGGGGGCATCACACACCAGGACCTGTCGGGGTGTGGAGGCTGGCGAGGGATAACATTAGGATAAATACCTAATGTAGATGACGGGTTGATTGGTGTAGCAAACCACCATGACACATGTATAACTATGTAACAAACCTGCACGTTCTGCACATGTACTCCAGAACTTACAATATAATTTAAAAAAGAATGTCTCGATAAAGTATGGGTTAAGGTGAAACATTCTATTATCCTATGATTAGGTCTCAGCCTCTTAGTGAGCCAGTGTCTCTAGATTGTGATCCTCACAAGTGCTTCTCAGATTTTTCCCCTTTTAGGCAAGACTAGATGGTTAGAGGAGGCTAGAATTGGGTAATTTCCTTCTCGCTGGTCAGTTAGCCTCTGATAAAACCCCAATAGTGTAGGTGGTAAAATAAATTTTCTAGAGGGCAGGCCTTCTGGAGAACAGAATGCTCTGGCTACTTTTGTCCTTTCCCTGATGGAAGCTACTGGAGAGAAAGCTCACAAAAATGTAAGCATACACCCTAAGACTGGAGCTTTTAACTCCAGACTTGTTCACACTGAACATACAACAATTCATCAATTGTAGTTCAGATTTTCCTGCCCCACTGCTGGTTCTCTCAGAGGTTTCTGCTAGTGGGTCTCCAGTCTGGTAAACTTGATTATCTGTATCTGTATCTGCCTTTCTGCCTCACCAATTTGGGTGAGAGAGGCAATAGTTTTCCTTGTGACTTCAATTTTCTGAGAGATCAAAGAAAAGTTATGGATTTCAGTTTGTTCAGCCTTTTACTTGTTGTTAAGGCATAATAGTGACTTCCAAGCTCCTTAAGTGCCAGATCAGAAACTCCCCCAACATTTCTTTGACTTCTTCTTTTTAATGCTTTGACCTCTACCCCACTTCAGACAGTTACGCCCATAGCTTGTCTTAGACTTTGACAATACCAAAGACTGGAAGTCTCCCCAGATCTCAACTTAAAGTACTCCACTTTACATAGTCACTTCTTTCTCTCCTGTTCTTTCCCTCATACACCAACTCTTAAATGTTTAACTTCAACAGGACCTAAAAGTAATTGCCTGTAATACTTTCTGTCTGACCCTCACCCCTGAAAGTGCTCACTTCTGGTTTACTGCTTAATATATGATCCATTCCTATAGTCAGTCTCTTGTATATTCATTCAATATTCATTCCTTCTTTCATTTCTCCAAGTTATCTGAAAAAATTACAACCGTAATTAAATTCAGTTCTTTATATTCTCTATTCCTATACCCAATTAGTTGGATATTATTGAAAAAATGATCCATGCTAACTGATTTTACTTCTGCTTATGACCACAAATTTCAAGTGAGTCGTCAATGGTCTCCTGCATCATTCTACATTTATTCACTTATTTACATCCCTACTCTCCTAAACAAGCATTTTCCTACTTGCTATATTCTCTTTAAACTTCCAACCACTATCACTTCATCCTTACTCTGATATGATAACTGCTCCCTGTTTCACTGAAAAAATAAAAGCAATCAGAAGGTAACTTTCACAAGTTCCCACTATGACATTTTCCCATGTAGCTATACCTGTCGCTATAGTCTGTATTCCTTCCTATTATTACAGATAAATGACCGTAGTGAAGACTAACCCATCCACTTTTGCACAGTAACCTCAAACCTACTAAACAACTTCACTTTAGCCATCTTTCTCTTCTTCCATCTAAAAGTCAAAAACAGAAACCTCTGTTGTTTCCATATAACACTACAGCTACTATTCCATTTCTACATGTCATATGGTAGCAAAACATTTTTGTAATGTTATGTATTTGGCCTATCTTTACTTCTTAACCTCCAATTCCTTCTTGAACCCAGTACAATCAAGATTTATTTCCAACACACCTACACAACTGTAAAACTATTTTCAAGATCATTGATGATTTTCTTTTTTTTTTTTTTTTTTTTTTTTTTTTGAGACGGAGTCTCGCTCTGTCACCCAGGCTGGAGTGCAGTGGCCGGATCTCAGCTCACTGCAAGCTCCGCCTCCCGGGTTCACGCCATTCTCCTGCCTCAGCCTCCCGAGTAGCTGGGACTACAGGCGCCTGCCACCTCGCCCGGCTAAGTTTTTGTATTTTTAGTAGAGACGGGGTTTCACTGTGTTAGCCAGGATGGTCTCGATCTCCTGACCTCGTGATCCGCCCGTCTCGGCCTCCCAAAGTGCTGGGATTACAGGCTTGAGCCACCGCGCCCGGCCTGATGATTTTCATATAAGTAAAACCAATAACTGATACTCAATCCTTTCCTTGACCCATCATTGAAAATTTCATGGGTCAAGCAAAGGATTGATGGTTTCATCATTGAAAATCAGCAGCATTTCCAATAGCTTTTCAATTATTTATATTCTTTAAAATAACTTCTTTATTTGGTTTCTGGGATACGATTTTTCTCCATCTCATTAGCTCCTCCTTTGGAGTTCCTTTTGTTGTTTTCTTCTCTTTTACCCAAAATGTTGACACACCCTAGGATTCAGTTCTTAAATCTCTTTCTTATCTACATTTTTTTTTTTTTTTCTATTCTTAGGTCCCGACTGGCTACACTGGACAGCTACTAAATTTATAACTCTTGGCAGACTGTTACCTAGAATTGAATATACAAGTGCCTAATCAATACATTGATGCTGATGTCTATCAGGTGTCTCAAGTTCAGCAGCACAATCAAAACAGAATTTCTCCTTTTTTCTTCCAATGTTTAATATTCATACTTTCTTCTACCTCTGTAAAGTTTTACTCTATCTTTCTAGTTACTCAGGTCAAAAATTTTGGTCCAAATGTTCAAGTCACCATTATTTCTCTCCAGAATTATTTTAATAGTTTTTTAAATAGCCTACCTGCTTCCCACGAGTTCCTATCCCACAATACACTCAGCACTGAAGCCAAAATGATTCACTTAAAATGTAAGCCAAATTATGTCACTCTTCTGCTAAAACAAAACCTTTCATGATCCTCTCCTTAGACTTTTTGGGCTACAAATAACAAAAATACCATAAACTGAGTAATTTATAAACAACAGAAATTTATTTCTTACAATTCTGGGGGTTAGAATGTACCAAATCTAGGCACTTAGCACATTTAGTGTCTGCTTGAGGGCCTTTTCCTCTTAGTTGGTGACTTCTCTCTGCATCTTCACATAGTGGAAGGGGCTAGTGAGCTCTCTTGGGTTTATCTTATAAAATTATTAATCTCTCATTAGCTAGTCACCTCCCAAAAGCCCCACCTCTTCATATTGTCGCTCTGGGGATTAGGTTTCAACATATAAATTTTGAGGGGACACAATAATTGAGACCAAAGCCCCACCTCACTCCTGACGTGTTGGCAGGTTCTGCTTCAGGGTCTTTGCATTTTTTCTTCCCTTTGGCTAGAATTCCACTGCACTGATTCTCCAAATTGATTTTGCCTTCACCTTTAAAAATTATTTTTAATAAACTTTACCTGTTTAGAGGAGTTTTGAGTTTACATCAAAATGAAGTAGAATGTATATAGAGTTCTCATATAGCTGCTCAACCCTTCCAATCCCACCTTTCTTATTATTAACATTTTTCATTAATGTGGTTCATTTGATACAATGCATGAATCAATATTGATATAATATCAACTAATGTCCATAATTTATATATTTACACTAGGGCCCACTCTTTGTGCTGTAAATTCTATAGGCTTTGGAAAATGTATAATGACATGTATTTACCATTTATAGTATTATATAGAATAGTTTAATTTCTCTAAAAATTCCTGAATTCCACTTGCTTATTTCTCCCAACCTTCTCCAAAAACCCTGGCAATCACTGACCTTTTCATTATCTCCCTAGTTTTTCCTTTTCCAGAATATCAGATAATTGGAAAAATATGGTATGTAGCCTTATCAGCATGACTTTTCATTTACCAATATACATTTAAAGTTCATTCATGTCTTTTCATGGCTTGATAACTCATTTCTTTTTATTCCTTAATAATTCATTCCATTGAATGTACTGCAGCTTGTTTATTTATTCATCTATTGAAGAACATCTTGGTTGCTTCTATGTTTTGCTAATTATAAAAACAATTGCTATACAATTTGTTTGCAGGCTTTTGTGTGGACATGAGTGAGTTCTCATTTGTTTGGATAAATAACAAGGTGCATAATTTCTGGATTGTATAGTAAGAATATGTTTAGTTTCATAAAATAACTTTTAAATGGCCTTCACTTGTTTTTCTTAACTTTTAAAAGTCTTTATTCAAAAATACACTTCTTGTTTTGGGTTTTTCTAAAGATTCAATTTAAAATTGCAAGCCACTGTCCCCCTACCATGTCCTGGACACTTGATACACGCTGAATATTTGTGTTTCCCCGAAATTAGTATGTTGAATCCTAATCCCCAATGTGGTACTCTTAGGAGGTGGAGTCCTTGGGAGGTAACTAAGTCATGAGTCTGAAGCCCTAATGAACACAGTTACTGCTTCTATAAAAGAGGCCCTACAGAGCTCCCTCTCCTCTTCTACCAGCTGAGGATGCATTGTGAAGATGGCCATCTATGCACCAGAAAGCAGGCCCTCACCAGATACTGAGTTTGCTGGTGATTTGTTCTTGGACTTCCAGTCTCCAGAACTATGAGAAATACATTTTTGTTATTCAAAGCCACAAGTCTACAGCATTCCATATAGCAGTCCAAGTGGACAAAGATGGCACTGTCTATCCATTGTCCTTACTTCAAAACACTAATCAATATCTAATACACCAGATATCTTACTTATTGAAGTGTCTCCTCTGACCTTCTCTCATCTCATGCCACTGCAGTATAATTTCCATAAGAGTGAGGATATTTGTATTTTTTTAAATTAAGTGCTCTATACCCAAAGCTTAAAATGATTAGGACAATTTAAAAATATTTGTTAACTGGGCGCAGTATCTCACTCCTGTAATCCCAGCACTTTGGGAGGCTGAGGTGGGTGGATGACGAGGTCAGGAATTTGAGACAAGTCTGGACAACATAGTGAAGCTCCATCTCTACTAAAACTACAAAAAATGAGACGGGTGTGGTGGTGTCCACTTGTAATCTCAGCTACTCAGGAGGCAGGAGTATTGTGTGAACTCAGAAGGTGGAGGTTGAAGTGAGCTGAGATCATGCCATTGCACTCCAGCCTGGGCAACAGTGCGGGACTCTGTCTCAAAAAAAAAAAAAATTGTTAAAAGGATGAATAAATTGAAGGTCGTATAATTATCAAGGTAGGAAACAGCCTCACAAGCTAATAAATTAACTTGCTATAGTTTCACGGATGCTGGCAGAAGACATGAGACTTCTGGGTCAGAGACAAATAATTTTATACTTATGGCACAGCAAACAGTATAAGCTTCATGTTTATACTAATTATCTTTGCTTACCATATCCCATGAAACCAATATGGAGATGGGCCCCATGTGTTTGTTGCACATGCACTGGGCTTGTAGAAACTACAATATTTGAGAAATCCGATCTTTCATAATAGACCACAAGCAAGTCTACCAGACCTTTGCCCTGGAAAAAGATATTATTTATTATACTGTGCACCAAACAAACTTTATGACTGCTTTAAATATATGTTATAACATCTATGAAAATACAATCTACAACAAAACCTGTCAGGGCTTTTGCAAGATGTTCACAAGCACAAGAGACCAGTTGAAAACTGTCTCCCAATTATAATGATCCTGCTCAGTTTTATACCCTGTAGTATTTTCCTACTCATCCCTGTAGGTGTATCTGGCGTTCTGAACTATTTAGACATTCCCACATGCTTCATGCTACTTTACGTCTCTCAATGTCTTTGCTTCCTTTCCCTGAAAAATCTGTTGATATCCCGTCTTACCTGGTGTCCCCCATATCTAGTTGGTACGTATTTTTTCTTCTTTCAGAACTGAAGTGGAATGTTAGCTCCTCATTAAAGCCTCTCCTCAGTACCATTGGGAACAACGATAATCCCACATTGGTACCTGCATTGTTTCCTTTCAAAGAGATGTGTGTAAATTATGTGTACAAATACTTCTTACTGTCCAGTGGATCTCTCTCACTGGATTTTGATATTCTGGAGGCGCAATCTATGATGGACAGTTGCATGCTAATTGTTACTAATAATTAAATACAGGATTTTTCCTCTGCTTTGTCCTTTAAATTGGAACAGCTTCAAAATCATCTGTATTTTAAAATGTCACCCTCATCTACTTGTATTTTCAAATGCTTTCTTAAATGAGAAAGAAAATGGTACAATAATAGTCACAAAGATTCAAAGTGCCTAGATTATTAAGACTCAACACTTCTGTGATTTTTTTCTTATATCATTAAAACAACTGTTTTATTGATACAAGAAGAACAGAGGAAAAGTTCTGTTTTCCTTATTTGCTAAATTATCTAAAATCTTGTTCAGTCTTGACTTGATATTGGGCTATGCGTATGATCCCAAGCTTGCTACTAAATAAGACTTTCATAGTATAGTATCAAGTTGGCACCAGATGGATTATTCTAATCCAAATAATTTTCCTTAAATTTCAGATTACAAGAGTAATAGAATGTCATAAAAAGTGATGCTTTTTTTAAACAAATATCATTCATTCAAGAAAGAAAACAAAATAAAACATCTGTTTTTATAACTTTGTGTCAGAGCGTCTCTTAACTCAGTGTACCATTAGAGTGAAGCAATGGCATTATATTTCATTGTTCACTGTGCTGATACCACTGCAATTTCTTTTGGGGTGAGTTAGTGGCAGGTTTGAAGGTTTTACTCTCAGTTGCCTTCCTTTAGTTCATTTGTTACAATGTTGCTAGAATTTTTATGTTCATAATATCTAATAATGAAAAGCTTCTCTTATTTGCTAATTCTTTTCAGATAGCTATCTGGCTTTTCTAAGTATAGTATGTAATAATTATTCACGCTATTGGCTCATACCACCAAATACATCCTTGAAGATCTCAAGAAAATAAGACTTCCGGACTTGGGAGAAAGAGTGGGAGTGGCGTGAGGGATAAAAGATTTACAAATTGGTTCAGTGTATACTGCTTAGGTGATGGGTGCACCCAAATCTCACAAATCACCACTAAAGAACTTACTCATGTAATCAAATATCACATGTTCCCCAAAAACCTACGGTAATAAAAAATTTAAAAAGAAAGAAGGAATGGATGTTCTTCCAAATTTTTCTGAATGATGAAATTAACAAGCACATGGCAAATTATAAAAAATGTTGGATTAATTTTTTAAAAAGAAATTAAGACATCTTGTAAAATAAAAGAAATATGGCTATGGAACTCTGAAAGCTCAAAAGGAGACCCAGAATTATTTAATATAGTGCTTAGCCTAGAATCAGTTCACATGATAACTTAGGGCATATCCTCTCATAAAAGCAAAAATAAGTAAGTAATATAAAATGAAATATGGTCATATATTCTTCTTTAAAAATTATTATTCTTGGGAGAGTGGGAGAGGGCCATGGGTTCAAAAACTACAGATTAGGTACTATGCTAACTACCTGGGTGACAGGATCATTTATACACCAATCCTCAGCAACACGCAATTTACCCATGTGAAAAACCTAAATATGTACCCCTGAACCTAAAATAAAAGTTGACATGGAAACTCACACACTTCCCCCATCCCCAACAAATTGTTATTCTCATTTACGGTAAGAATGAAAGTATAATACGCACCTTAATGTCAGTCTCCAAATTATTTAGGGGGCATAAGGTATAAGATATGTGTTCCTTTAGTTCAGAGGATCATATCACTTATTCTGAATTCCAGAGGTAACATCATCCCTACTTCAGAGCTGATGTTCAATATGCCATCAGCTGAGAGGCAAGAAAACAGTGGTTAAGAATTCAGACTTAAATGAAAATTCCAATAATGTAACCTACCAGTTGTGTGACCTTGGATAAATTGTGTAACTCTTCTGAGTTTCAATATTTCTATCTATAAAATGAGGACAATAATACATCCTTATTATAACCTAGTCATATGCATTATCGGAACTTATATCTTTTGAGCTTGAGCTTTGCCTACCTTCCTATGTGCCAAGAGTACTAGGGATAGTAATCATTTTTTATATGTCATCTTATTTAACTCTCAGAGAAATACTATCAAGTGTGTGTTAGAAATGAGGAGACAGAGACCCACAAAGGTTATAATGTGCTAAAAGTCACATAGGTAGAAAGAAGCAAAAACCTAAATAAAAACCTACTTGTGTCTGAGTTCAAAATCTGCCAATTTATCCAAGTTATGGGACAAAACAAAAGAATGCATACCAAATTTTTCAGCACAAAGTCATAGAGTAAGTGCTATGCTGGATGTCCCTAGAGTAAGTTCCTAAACTCAGAATTTTCTGGAGGTGGCAAGATAAAGGAGGATGCAGGAGGAAACACTCACAACTTGTTCTTCCTCTTCAGTGATTCATACCGAGTCACTCCCAGACAGTTTCAGGACAGAGAGCCCCCAAAACAACTAACAAGCATGAGCATGTGTAGAGGAAAGAAGAAAATAGACTTTACCAATGACAAAAACTGGCAAAGTGAAACATTTTCCTGGGGGAGTCAGTCAACAGTAACAAAAAAAAAAAAAAAAGAAAGAAAGAAGAAAAGCGGGGGCACTAAACTTCTTCCTAACCTTAATTATTTTGTTAGTCTTACTTAGAATAGAATGTAATAGTCAGGAAGGATAAACATCATGAATTTGCTGCAAATTCAGGGAAATGATGCATGGTTTCCCACTTGCTAATCACTCAACTTGTCCTTGCTTCATTTTGGCATTGCTAAAACCTAGTCTGCTTTCTCCATTTGTGGATCCAAACCACAGACAGCAAATTCTGGGGTCATATCTAAACCCCAAGTTATGTATTCCTATATTCCTATATCAAAGTTTCGTCTTCCTGCAAAGTTTGTTTTTCTTAGCTCACTCAGTGGCACATTTAGCTCTTCTGCAAATATTTCCCCATTCAGAGACCCAATGAATACAAACTCTTCCTAATTACATAAGAGCTGGGAACATGTTAAGCATAAGTTCTTGCCAATAAGCAAGAACTGACAGATGGGTAATTGCCACATGAAGTTAGGCATTACAAGATGTGTTCGTTTGCCAGGGCTACCACAACAAAGTACCACAGACTATGTGGTTTAAACAACAGACGTTTATTTTCTCACAGTTCTGTAGGCTGGAAGTCCAGAATGAAGATGTCTGCAGGGTTGTTTCTTGTGAGGCCTCTCTCCTTAGCTTGCAGACAGCTATCTTCTCCCTGTGCCTTCACAGGTTCTTCCCTCTGTCACTGCCTGTCTCCTATTTTCCTCTTCTTATAAGAACACTGGTCATATTTGATTAGGGTCACTTTAATGACCTTCATTTAAGATAATTACCTTTCTAAAGGCCTTATCTTCAAATATAGTCACGTTTTGAGGTATGGCAGAGATTAGGCCTTCACGGATACAATCTAGCCCATAAAACAAAGCATAGATATGCTGCATCTGGGCCCTGATATCAGATCCAGTGCCAAAGACAGATTTACTAGTTCCCTTCCTTCTCTTCCTCCAGATTCCCTTCCATCTACGATTTAGGCCAACCTTCAAGCGGTTCCCAGGGAGGCAGCAGGATAACAGAGAAACGTACTGTACCGCTTTCCTAAGCTGCTTTCCTTGGCCTGGGAGCTCCTCATTGTCCAAGTGCTCATGAGTGAATACTGTGATTTATTCATACTAGTAATTTGCTTTATTCATTATTTTTTAGCATGGATAAAATTTTAGAAGGGTCTGTTGAGTGAATTACATATCTAGAGACAGAAAAAAAAGGGCAAAGTTAGTGCAGGGCTCAGTGAAGCAATCTATATTGAACCAACAGACACAAATGCCTTCTCTGCAAAAATCCTAGGGATTAAAATGGAAGAGGAAAACTGAAAACCCTATCTCTGTTTTCATGGTGGTTTCTTCCAACCCACAGCCATCTCCACTAGCCTAATGGGAACACACAGCTCTATGTGGTTGTAACAGCTGGTTCTTGTTGCAGAGAGAGGAAGATGTGGGCAAGCATCCCTCCTCATCTCAACCCATACTTACTAATTCATTGAGGACCCAGATGTCTGGGAGGCAAAATTCAAATTTGCATCCTTTTTGGTCACCAACTCTGATGGCAGAAACATGCCATTTCCCATGCATCATCTGCACTAGCACCAGGAGTCTTTCCGGTTTTACTAGCACTGTTTTTCCTGGAGAATATATACTTCTGTGTTTCTGTGTTATGTTTACCTTTCTTAACACTTTCCAGTGCTTAGATAAAATAGCTTGGATTCTTTTTAGTGGCTTTAAAAAAAGTCTGTCCTGAGGCCAGAGGGATGAGTGCATTGTGTGAATTCAATAATAAATAAACAGATTTAGCAAAGAGGAAAATGATATGTTGTTCTTTGGAAGTGCTCCTAGGGGCTCAGCTTTAGGCACGTTTTACAAATCAGTGATCTTGGAAGTCATTCAGTTAAAATAAATTAAAATCTCTAGTGAGTGTGGGCAAAGCTGTTCTCCCGTTCCTTGTCAGAGGCAACATCCAGAAAGAGAACTGGGCTCCTTTTGGACTTACTCTAGAGCTATTTTGACAGATTTTGCTTTTATTCTTTGTACAGTCATTGTTATTGCCTTAATTATTTTTTTACCACTGAGGCTTATTATTTCTTTCTGTAGCACAGAAAGCAAATTTGCAGGGAAAATGGCTCATTAATCACATTGATCCTAAGTTATTAGCAAATGTTAAATACATAACAACAAAATCCTTTAAATGTACTCCATTAACTAATCATGAAACCTCTGCAACACTTTCTCTGACCATTTGAAAATTGCTTATTAGATAGATGTCTTATACTGCATTTGTAAAATAATTTGAACTCTGGATCACAGCTATCTCCAATGAAATAAATGATTTTTCTTTCTCCTGTGGGCTATTCAGTCTCATGATTTCCTTTTGTCTCTGGTTGTTAATATAATAGAGGTTATAGACAGCTATTCCCTGATAAAAACAAATTTTAATTTACTAGCAGAGGTTTCACTCTCTTGGGAAAATTTCATTAATCATTTAAAATCCAGCAGTTGTCTCTTTGAAAACCTCAAATTGGTAGTATTAAAATGAATATTAAACTCACTGCCTTCTTCTATGTTAGCTTTCTTAGAAAAATCCAATTTAATAATCATTTCTGTCAAAAGTAAAGATATAGCTGAACATTACAAGTGGAAGTAGCTTTGAATCTATAAACACACATACAAATACATACAAGTAAAATACTGAGAGAACCAGGAATGATGAAAACAAAATTATTTTCTTGACACTTGGGGTACTGTCAAGGAGAGATCAAGAACAGTTCCTCTGGCTGAATATTGAGCTATGGAAACCAAACTCCCCTTGTGTCTGCATCAAAATAGAAAACTAGGAGAGATTTATTCGAAAAATGATATGAGAGCCTAGGGGAGAAGTTTGGAGGAATACTTAGGTCTAAAGACTTATACAATTTTTAATCAAAATGTCTAAATTCATGATGTCTGCTTTATCCTGTTGGAGTTACCAACAAGAGCAGGACAAACACCATGAAAAGTATAATTTTGAATAGTTTGCATTTTGTTTATCTTGTCCATGTGAAATGCCTGCAAATGCACTGAATTACTTACTTTTGATATAAATCCAAACAAAAAACTATTGGATATGATATTATTGTTTCTATGTGTATTTCATTAAAATCTACAATTTGTTGATTAACTTAATATTTCATTTGTTTTTCTTGTCTACTTATTTTTCATCTTTTTTTCCTACCTTTTTTCCTGCTTATTTTTCTTTCTCTCTGTGCCTTTTTTTGTTGTTCTCTTTCTTAAATTATGTTCCTTTGAATTTCCCTCTTTTTTTCTTTGTTTTTCCTGTGGTACTTTCTCCTTTGAATTACTTTTATCAACATCTTTCTTTTTCTCCAGCGTGTTCTACATTCTACTGATTTTCCCTTTCACTGCTGTGTTCCGGCGTATCATCCCATAATATAAAATGAAGTCATAGTTTTCGTTGCTCTTGTCTCATTGTAATGCTTTATTATTTCCCCCATGTCTCTCTCTTGGCCCTTAAGTGATGATTTTTTGTTTTGGGTTTTACATTTCATTGCCTCAAAATGTAAAATTCTAATAAGCAGGAGTAGAATAGCATCATTAGCAAAGTCTGTAAAATGTTCAGAATGGAGAATACAATTTGAAGACTTTATCAAGGGAACTCCCAACCACTGCTAATCAGAGCAAAAGATACATTTACCAGAAATATTTATTTCTAGGCCTCATTTTAGGATACACATTCAGTTAAGCACCTTGGGAAAAGAGCTTCTAAAATTCTTTTATTTTTTGACTTCTCTTTTCTCTGCTCCACAAATCATGTAATAACAAAACAAAAAACATAGGAGAGCCCATTACATCTCTGGTATCAGCTTTTCTGCAAAACAAGCAAGCTAGTTGCATAAAAGAGAAAGGAAGAGAGGGAGGGAGGGATAGATGGAAATCAGTGCCTGTGAGGTAATTAAGAATTACACTCTTTTCAAGATTAAAAGGTTTATATCCAGAAACTTCTGAATTAGGGAAATAAGTCCCCTACTTATCAATGTGCACAGTTATAAAATGTTAATATTAGGTATATTGTGGTCAGTAGGAATCAGGTGAGGTCAAAAGAATAGAATTTGCAAGAAGGAAGGCTAAGCCTGTGCCCCCACAATCTCTCTGAATAACACTTTAGTCTTAAACACTGTAATGACTGTGACCATGCTAGATTAAAAGTAGTAGAAGCCACCAAAAGAGGACCAGGAATTATTCATATTGGACTATAAATAGTATTTAAACACACCTCTGGGGAAATAAAGCCATAGCACTGTGCCTAAATTGAGAAAGTTATGAGAAGTAATGTGCTTGTAACATTGAGAATTATCAACATGTCTGGAAGATGATGGTTCTGTTTGTAAGAGGAGTTATGTGGAATTTTTCCTTACTACCAAAATTTCAGTGACGTGACCAAATGTGATGTTAAAAGGCTCTAAATATGCCCACAGTCTAAGCACTGAAAGCTTTTCTGGGAAGCACTGGAAGTGGACAAACACTTCCTCTTCACCCAACTCGTTTGGTTAACCTAAAAATAGAACTGCAGTGGAGAAGTTTAGGTCTTGGAAAAATAGAGCATCATGAAGTTAGACTATTCTCTTTCCATTCTTCTCCCTAAAGCAAAAGTATGTGATGAATTGTTGAAGAGAATCACTCGTAAACACTTGGGATACTGTCAGGGCGGAGAGATCAAGAACACTTCCTTTGGCTGAATATTGAGCTATGGAAACGAAACTCCCCTTGTGCCTCCATTAAAATAGAAACTAGGAGAGATTTATTTGAAAGGTGATATGAGACCCTAGGGGAGAAGTTTGGAGGAATACTTAGGTATAAAGACTTACACAATTTTTAATCAAACTTTCTAAATTCAGGAAGTCTACTTTATACTGTTGGAGTTACCAACAACAGCAGGAAAAACACCGTTCATAGAAGTTATACAATGCAGAAGAAGGAATCAGTGGTTTATGTGGATTCACATGAAGGAGCACATGGGTCAGCAGAAGGATGGAAGCCATGGTCATGGTAGTATCCATCTGTGAGAGCAGACCATCACAGTATAAGGGAGAGACCATGTGTAGGATGATGGAAATAGTCAAGGAAACCTAGGGAAAGCTGCCATTTAAAAGGTGGGAAAAGGAAGAGGAGCCCGAGAGAAGTGATCTGTGTGGTAGATAAAATGTAAAGTACTATATCAATGCTTGTAAAATAATTATTACCATATTTTGGACATATGTTACATAATCTGGATTGGGATTTCCTAGTTCTCTAGTATAACAGTTCATTATTGGATACAAGACCAATGTTAACAATTATTAAAATGAAAAAACTTGGCCGGGTGTGGTTGCTCATGCCCATAATCCCACTTTGGGGGGCTGAGGCAGGAGGATCACTTGAGTACAGGGGTTCAAGACCAGCCTGGGCAGCATAATAAGAACACATCTCTATTTTTCTAAAAACATGTAAAAAAATTAAAAATAGTCACCTTTCCAGTGAAAAGATAAAGACAAAACATACAATTAAAAAGAATAGAGTGTCCCCTAAAATGAGAATAGATCATTTCAAAATGACATAAAATTATATAATAATATCAAGAATTAATTAATATAATTATCAGAAACTTCAACAATAAAAGATACAAAATATGATAAATCTCCAGTTTTTTAAAAATAAATTAAAGTTCTTCTTGATTAAAGTGTATCTTCTTGTTTCTGTCTTACATGTAATATGAAAACAAAGACTTAGGCATATTAGCATGAAAGATAAAACTCAAAAAATTTAAAAAAGATGAGATTAAAGTAGAAAATCTAAGAATCCTGAGGAACAGCGTAAAGAACCTTGTGCTTATCAGCTTTATGTAATTGAGGATTTTTCTTTTACTGAAGATCTTTTTAAATTCCTATTTGCTGACCAGAAACATTTGGAATTTCCTTGATATTTCATGACATACTTGAGATTTTAGCAAGATTTTGTGTATCAAAGCTCCCAGTAGGAGCCTTTTCTTCTATTTTTCATATTGCTAAATACGACTAATGGAGAAGACTTTTAAATGGAAAGGATAATTTTGCCTTGCTTGATGAATCTTGGTAACTTAGAATATGCATATGATTCAATAAAAGGAAAGTAAAATGGAAACAATTTAGGGAAAATACGTTACTAAAGAGATTATTTAACATTGTACTTCAAAATTATTGTTTGGCTGACTTTTTTACATTTTAACCATGACTGTAATTTTAAAATTGCATAGATGCAACCTTTTCTATCATGCCAGCCAGCACTAGAACCCGTATCCATTTCAATTGCTGGAGGCTGTGATGGTTGTTTGCTAACACCCCTGAACACAATTTTGGTTATTTTTATAAAATTTATCCTTTGTGCATTCACAGTCTAGAAATGTTACTCTAAAAATTAAAATCTATCAGTTATAGCAGAAAAGAGGAAATAGTACCACCAGCTTTAGGGATTTTAGTTAAAAAAAATTAAAGAATAAAAGATAACTAGGCACAATGCTGATTTCCCTGAGTAGTCATTCAAAGGAATGTTTTCTTATTTTGTACATGCAAAACAAAGTCCAATAATCCTTGAATCAAGAAGGTTATATAAAACCAAGCATGTGATGATAAATAGGATTTCATTTAAAATTACTCAGACACAAGAAAGTTGACAGGGCATGTGATGTGGAAGGAAAGAGTTCCTGACTCTGAGATGCAGAGCACAGAAAAAGACAGATAAAAATAAAATTAAACAGAGAGTATTAGTGACATATAATTGTCTACATTTCATGTATTTGTGCATAAATACTGAAGTTAAAATGAAATTGCTATCTAAAATGAGTGATGCTGTTAAAACAACACTGAATATATTGCTGAATTTTATATGTATATATATTTGATATATACATTCAATACATAGTTGCAACTACAACTGAAAATGAGAATACAATTTTACAAAATAAAGGTCATTCAAACATATACACTACAAATACCATTTATTAGTGCATTAAGACATATGTACACAGGAGTACATCTTGGAAATCACACTTTTATCAATGATTTCTTTTCCAGTGCCTCGTGACTGTGTAGACTGAGCAGAATGGTTAGGACAGAGATAATGCTGTTCCAAGAGATCGTTGTCTAAGTCAGGTAAACAAGCCTTCTATTTCATTGAAATTAAGTTCATGGTATTATGCTTTGGACTCTGAAGCATCTAAGAAAATTACAAAGTAAACACCTCCCCTCTCCATCTCTTTGTAGACAAAATGGACAAAATTAAATTATCATGTCAGTAACTAATTATGTAAATGAATTATTTATTCATTTGCATATCAGGCAAGAGAGCATAAAGCCTTACTCACATAGATACTGCCAAAATATTGAAAAAATGATGGTTAAACCAGAAAGAACATTACTTATAGCCTGGGGAAAAAGCGTGGGGAAATGGAAATTTGTATGCCAAAGAGTTACTATGCTAAAGGTAAATTTTAATTAATGAAGGGCATGCCAATTAAAATGCTATAGAATATATTTACCATCAACTTAAAAGCAAAATTCAAAGATTAGCAGCATCATATATGGAACAGTAAGGAAACAGGTACTGTTAAGTACTACTGTAATCTCCATTGAATTTAATTGTGATATATTAAAACTGTAGTCACGTATACTCTATTTACAAAATATCCCACCTCTAACAAACTATCCCTAAGAAATAAAATTTGAGAATATTGTTATACAGATTCAAAGATATTTCTATCAAGTATTGCATACAACAGCAAAAACTGGAGGCAAGCTAAATGTCCATCAGTAAATTATGACATACCACAAATTATAGAACATGAAACAGTCATAAGATCAGATAGTTCTTTGTTTACTGATGTACAGCAGTTTTGTTTTAAATTGTTAAAAGAAAAAAGCAAGTTGCAAACTAATGTATATATGTGATTTCAATTTAATAAAAACAAATGTAAGCATATATGTACTATTAGGAATCTATAGATATTTAAATAAATGTTTGAAAAGTTTGGAAGCACACACACGTTGTGGGTACTCAATAAATGTGTATTTGATTTGATGTTTAAATTCACTTGCCCTTAGGTTTTTCCAAACTCAAGCTAGTTCTGATATTGTGAGTTAAGTTTGTTAGTAGTCATGATGAATAAATGTTGCTTTTATTTTTGATTTCTTCTGAATGATAAGCATTTGTTATTTCATCCTTCATTTCAACTTAAGTTTAATTATAACAAATAAAACTTTATACACAGGCACACAGTGTAGGTTTGGGCCTGTTAGACATATTACATACCAGGAGAGGAATGAGATAAATACACAAATGACTATTAATGTAAATCATTATAAATCTGTAATTATAAAGGTACAAGTCAAGTTCTGTGGGAATTCACATGAGGACAGATTAGGTCCTGCTTTGCCAATTAGGAGGTGCCATTAGGGATTCTTTTGAAGGAATAGTTGCCTGTTTTTGGGTGAAGACGGAAATTCCAGCAAAATAGTGTAAAGTAAGGCTACAGATAAAAAATTTTGGCATCTGTTTGGCTAGATAATAGGTATATAAAGTTGAAAAGTGTTGGAACTGAAAAAAGCACAGGACTACATTGTGATATGTAAATGTTATGTCTTGCCAGAGGACAATGCTAATGAGGAGACAAAAGGAAAGCCACTGAGGCAGGTATATTGGGAGAAGAACATGCGCTGTCTTCCTGCTGAGGCTATCCAAGTGACCATTCCACACTGACCGATTGTCAGTCTCAAAACCAGGAAAACACCAGCTCTATGAATCTCTTAGATTAATGGCAGTATTATATGCTCATGCAGAAAAATTAACGGATAAAGCCGATAACGTAGAGATGAACACTCCATTTGTGACTATTTGGACTTTAGGTTCTCCAAAGTGTGCAAAGTTGGAAGATTTCCTCAAAAAGGCATGAGGCTTTACCATTTGTGTTATAAATGTCCTCAGAGATACCTTTTGACAAAATTATTAACAATTAACTCCTTAGAGATGAAAATGATCACACTGTAGAAACATAAGTAAATTATGTGAATTTCTGAAGTAGAGTAGCATATAATTTGGGTCAAACTATTTAAAGAAAACAATAAATATATTGAAAGAAATTTGCAGCAAATATACTTATTTTTGGTACATAATAATTTTGCCCCCAAGATTAAGGAAGACTTTTGTTCTGACAAAGCTTCAAATTAATTATTTTTTAATAAGTCACTGAATGAGTGAATGGAAGATTCACTTATTCAAGCCAGAGACATCAGTTTTAAGAGTTCCTTTATTTCCTACTTGTGATAACATTAAGTAATGATCAAATATTACCTACTGGTTTTTCAGACCTCTGACAAGGAGTTTTATTTGAAACAATTACAATAGCCCTAGTGGACTATCCACATACAAAGTTAGAGGACATGCTGTAGTCACTGTTCTCTCCTTTTCAGTGATTTTCTTTCTCCTTTTATTTCCAAAATTAACAATATAGTGTCTAGTTACATCTTTTTCTTTATCACTTATTGCACAAAGAAGTGTGGGAATCTTTTATTTGCTAACAGAGCTATCGCAGAGTTGCAAGCGAACAAAATTTTCTCTTGACAGTGAAAGATGGGAGCACTGAAGAAATGTTATGCTTTCTTTTGTGCTCTTTCCTTCTGTTATAAATTATATAAACAATTTCTTGGAAGTAAAATGGCCTAGGTTTTACAGTCACTTAGACTCAGGAACAGTGTGCTGAATCCATGTGCTCATAGTTGAAGGAAACACATCATGGCAAATATCAAAAAAGGAATCTCAGCGTGCACAGGCTGGATTTTTTGAGGACCCTCTGGCACAATGATCCAAGCTATAAATATGCTCTGAAATGAAACAAGGGTGATGCAAAACAAGATTGCACTCAATTTTAAGATGACAGGTTAACTGAGGAAGCTATTAAATCTTTACTGGTAGACTGGAGATTAAGAAGACTGAAAAACTGAAAAATGGCTGAGGACAAGCTCTCTCATTGGTTGTTTTCTTTGTTTCTGTTTTTGTTTTTGCTTGAGTAGTGCAGACCTAGATGACCGTCACTGAGTCCAAGTGACAGCCACTCATTTTATGGACACACTATATGTATTAGTCCGTTTTCACACTGCTGATAAAGATATACCTGAGACTGGCTAATTTATGAAGAAAAGAGGTTTAATAGACTCACAGTTTCACGTGGCTGGGGAGGCCTCACAATCATGGTGAAACGTGAAAGGCACATCTTATATGGCAGCAGAAAAGTGAATGAGAGCCAACCAAAAGGGAAAAACCCTTACAAAATCATCAGATCCTGTGAGACTTATTCACTACACACGAGAAGAGTATGAGGGAAATCACTGCCCTGATTCAATTATCTCCCATTGAGTCCCTCCCACAACACATGGGAATTATGGGAGCCACAATTCAAGATGAGATTTGGGTGAGAACACCACCAAAGCATATCACTATAGAATCAATCAAGTGTGCTTTAGGGGCACCTCAACTCCTTCTTTATTTCAGCCTTCAACCATCATAACACAAATTCCCAATACTCTCTTTACTTGCCTCTTTCCTGTCGGAAGGAAAAATGACTTAGGTCACTTACATCTTGATGTAAACCAGTTTAATTTCTTTTATCTACTCTAGAATTATTTACATGTTTAAAGAGAAAAGAAGAGCTAATATAGTTAAAGGAAATAGGAATGAGCTCTTAGTGGCAAAATTCCAGACACTGGTACCAGATAAGGTGGTTATTTTCATATTGCTGCAATGGAGTCCTCCATAGGCCCTTCAAATCATTCTATACAATAAAACAAAGTAGTTTTCTTCTTCTTGGCCTAAGGAGTTAGGGCTCATTGTGTGTTTATGACAAAGAGGCAAAAAATGGTAATTATATAAGGATTTTTATCATAACTAGTTGACTAACAAATAAAAGGAAAAAAAATTACAGAAAATTAATCATATTTTTGATATATTGAAAGGCCCATAAATGTTCAACTGACCCTCTTGGCCTGTTGACAGAAATCTATATAAGTAACTGAAATTGTAAATGAGTTAAAACTGAAGCAAAGTTCTCACTCTCAAGAAAAAGTATGTCAGTCATATTCTATTAGACTTATTATGATAAGTATATCTAAGTATATCTATGATAAGTCTATCTATCTAAAATGAAAGGGGCACTTAGCTCAGTTAATCAACACCTCAAACTCTACCTTAATCAACACCTCAAATTCTGCAAAAATACAGGGCAATGAAATATTACCATAATATATGTCCCAGAATTATTCTCATTTATCTACCTATTACCATTCACATAGCAAGATCCAGCTCATTTAAAGCATACAAACAGTTATGGTTATCTGAAGTTCTTTGGAAATTTACTAGCTACAGTTGTCTGGGAATCAAACCAGAAATCACACTGGCAGACGATTCAAATGAGCACAAAGGAGAGCAGATTCAGTAACACTGCTGTCCAAGCAACTAGTCGCTGGTATTAGGGTAGTCAGGAGACAAGGGAGTGAGATTCCACTGAACACCTTTCATTAGTTACTTTTCACACTACAGGGTGTTAGATAAACATTACCAGGTTTCATGATAATATCACATATTTGTGGCACTACAAATAAAGAGAGAAAAAAATGCATTGCCAGATGGACTAAAGGTGAGCATGAATAATGTAGCAAAGTCAAGCAGGGAAGAAAAAGCAAACACAAAAATCCCTTTACAAGGACCTCTAGTGACATTAACTGGCACAATTTTAGGATCAAAGGCATATTTGCCTTTAACCTGTGCTTTATAGAATTTTAAGCCAAAGAAAATGCACAAGCCTCCTTCAAGAAAGAAATAAAGTTTTTGGCAGTAAAATAAAGAGTATCCCTCTATGTATAAACTGGTGTTGCATATCTAAACATCTCTACATCTGGAATCCATCCAAAAGATTATTTAGTGGAATCCAGAGAAGCATTCCAATGACTTCATCTCCTCCAATAATAGGAGGATATTTGTATGTGGCCATTTAGAACTACTCTTGCAGCAAAGAGTGATTTAAATGAAAAAAAAACTCAAAGTCAGTACTTAATTATTTAAATTATTTCCTAATAGGGAACTCAGAAAACATAGATTTATGCCAGGAAATTCTACAATAACTTAATTCAGAGGTAGTTGTAAATTTTTTTCCATTATCAAAGAGGCATCAAAAATATAAGAAGTATGCCTGTCAACCTTAGGACACTTGGGACACCGACCATGCATTTTTCTGGCCCTGTAGAGGCATGGTATAAATAATGTAAATATCACAGATATAGCAGCTAGACAATACTGGGTCAACTTTCTGGTGGTCTACACAGGAGGGGAAGGAAATGTTGTGATGTTCATATAATATGTGATAGAAAGAGAGACTGGTATTATAGTTGCAAAGCCGGACTCCAAATTGGTTTGAGCAGGCTAAGGGGCTTTTTGCAGATGTTTGATATGATGAATTGGTGAAGAAATCAACAGACTGTTATGTAATTTGTGTAATGGAGTACTGAACTTCTCCTTCACAAATGATCTTTTGAGATAGCTTATTCCCCTTCTCTACACTCCTATTTTCCTCAAGGTGCATAATTATTTCTATTAATCTACTTGAATTTACTTTCTTTAAATAATAGTGCTATTTTTATATATGATTTACAAAATACTCTATGCATGTATTATCTGCTAGACATTGTAGATCTCCACTCTATAACCTAGGAAAAACTAATTCCAAAAGGGTAAGTGACTGTTGGTAGGTAGGAAAAAACCAAGCTGAAGTTCCAATTGTGTCCACTGCTCTTTTACTGACAGTTTAATTCCCACCAAAAAGCTACTTATAATGGTTATACAAGGCTTATGAAAGGATTAAGCATACCAGAGGCATTTGAGTCAGATGTATGGGGACATCCTAAGAAAAGAACATATTCCTAATAGCCCTGGGTCTTTCCAATTACTTCACTTTTTCTGTACCTAATGTTCACCCCCCTGTTCAAGTACTGTATGTAATCTCTCTCCTTGGATAACTGTGTCATACACAAACTGGTCATACGCAAACTCTTACCTTCCTCTGCACCCAAAATGATTGATAGTCTGAAAAGTTTTTGTTCATTTACTCTCAAGTTTCTAAACTGTCTTTGGCTTCCCATTGTCCCTAAGAAAAAATCTTTGAAATAGCTTTTGAAATAGCCTTTGAAATAACTTAAAAGTCCCGCCATGTTCTGGTCTCCACTGACCTCTGCAGCTTCACCTCTCTACATCCTGCCTTCTGGATTACTTTCAGTTTCTCGTTTGTGCAAGCTTCTTCTTGAATTTGAAAATCCATTCTCTCCACAAAAGCATTGAGTAATCCCATCACTCCTTTGTCTAGAAAACACCTACTAATTATTTAGATGCAGGGCCAGATGTCTTCTGGGAGACATTTTAATCCCAGATCACTATTTTTTAGCTTTATTTATTTACACTTGGAATTGTTTCTGGATGATAAAATCTGTAAGGCCGTTGTGTCTTTATTACTTATAACTGCAGCATTAATGTCTAATTTTGTAGTGAGGAAAAAAAAAACAAAGAAAACTGGACTAAACAAACAAAAACCCAGCAATGACTAAGTGAATGTACAAATAAAATACTAGGTAGAAATATGAATGCAAACTGATAATTGTCTAGCCAGGATTCCATTTAGCATTTTTTAAAATTGCTCAAGTTAAAAAAATACTTAAAATCCAGTATGACAAGCACATGCCAACGTATGGGGTATTTTCTACAGTCGTGGTACCTCATCAGGCAGCTATTAACATGTGAGATATGATGTTTTGCAAAGAGAGAACAAATGCACATAGTGTTGAATGCAGTGAAGAGGGACACTAGAGCAGCATAGGAAACTTTGATTATTCAGAATTAAAATTTCAACCGTGTTTTCACTGTGCCATGCATGCATCTGTTTCAACATCCAGATATTTACAACAGTACATGTGAAATGGAAATTTCATCCTAATTTGAAGACAGATCCTGTGTACTCTCCAACTGTGATTTCCAATCTCAAATGGTGGAATTTAGGAATTTCTGCTTTAAAACACACAGACAAGACATTTAAGGGTTTTCCGTTAAATATGCAGAATACTGAATAATTTAATGATATTTTACTTGGTTCTTTTCAATCCTAGGAATAATGACCTACATATTTCCTTAAGATAATAAATATTCTTTATACAGGACTGCCATGATAATTGTTAAAAGCAAGATTGGCAGATACAAAATAACATATTTACGGCACTCTTTAATTTACTTCATGTTCCCAGGTGGCAAGAAACAACATTTTCAGTGAAGAGTTATTTATTATTTGGAAGATTCTGGCTTGAGATTAGATAAAAATTAAGCGTGTTTTATGTATAGGTAAATTCAGAATTTTTTGCTGAAATATTGCTGACACTGTTTATGAGCAGTTCACGCGATTATGAAAAGACTGTCTTATCCCCACATTTGCAGTTTCTTCAGTACAAACCATAACAAGACAGGTTGCTGAAGTCATGAGGGGAAAGTGAGAACGTTTCCCATCATATACGCTAATGATATAGTTGGATTTAGAGTTTATTACTATGATAATGAAAGCATTTCATTTGGGCTTCAAAAGGATTTCGTTTAAAAATATATTCTAAAGCAATGTTATACTATCTTGTTACCAGTCAGTCCATGTGTAGCTGTACATGTCCTATTCAAGGTGAACCAGACTCTCACTCATAAACCAAGGCTTTGAACTTCCACTGCCCGTGGTTGCTGGTGATTTTATTTCTCTTAATAGGACTTTTCAAGTTAAATAATTCTTCCACTGACAAGTGTTTTGGAAAAGGTGACTATTCTAAATAGCAAACTTCGTATAGCAGCCTGATTTAATCAAGACTAATGTATGAGCTCTTCTGAAGGGACTGGATTTATTACTTTGTCACAGTTGCCGGCTAGGCTTCTACCATGCAGGCATGTGATTTCTAGGTACGGAAGCAAGTAGTTATTATGATGTTTAGAATTCAAGGAACTCTAGAACAATGGAGGCAGTTATGAAAAATGAATTATTTGCTGATTACTATCCTTCTTTGTCCAGGAAAGAAAACCTAGATACAACAGTCAGTGCTTTTATTATTATTAGATCAGAACTGCCAGTACTTTCAGTTATGAGAAATGTAACTTTCAATATATCACCTGTTCTTTGATTTATGTTACTCCACTGTACTCTGATTTTGTATGGTGCATAATTCATCATAGAATTTTAATATAATCACAGAGTATTAAAATCAAGAACAAAAATATAACTAAAAAAGAAAACAATTGTTTCTCTGGTCTCTGTTCCATATAAGTTAAACTATGTTGAATTTGAATACAAGCTTCTGAGAAGACGGGAAGAAATGGCTTGATCTAGGAAGATTCTATATAATACCACTGGATGTGCACAGTTCCCCTGTGCATAGGAAATATATGATTTCCTTTCAATGAAAAACTTCCCTCAGAAAAAGACAAACATTAAAATTATATCAATTTCAAAAACAGTAATAGAGCTGAAATGGGTAAGGGCCCCCAAAATCCTTTCCTCTTACGTAGCTCTGAAATGAATCCAAGCACGTACAAGATTTGCTACCTGAATGACATAATGTTTTGCTAAGGTAAGAACACGGAGTGTAATCCCTTTCCCCTCAAGAATGTTACCTCATACCTTAACAGACCATAAATGTGAATTACTGGCTTCAACTGGTATACTCCAAAACATATAACTCAAGACTTTGACAAACACATTGAGAGCATAGGCTGTGGCAGGGCTACTCTTGGCCAGTCTTTGAGTTATTCCCCAAGTCCTCCCTGCCCACATCTACAATGCTTGCTAGCACCAAACGATGTTGTGTGTTTTCCCAGATCTCCACTGTGTTGCTCAAATCGTCTCTTCTGAGAACATCTCATAGAAAAGTATGCCTCAAACTTTGATTAGGCTTTATATACAAAGAGGCCTGCTTCCATCCTAACTGAGCAACAAGACTTTAATAATTGGACTCTAAATGAAATTGGAACTCACTGTATGGTTTAAAATACCTCCTCCATCAAGTGTATTTCCTGTAAGATTTGTTCTCATTATTCTCCCTTTTTTTTGAACATTGTGGGGAAAAAAAAGTCTTTTTGTGACAATAAACCATGTGGATTGTGAAATCATACTTTTATTATTTCTCTATTTTAATCATAGAAAATATAACCACAAAAACTATAAAAATACTGGCAAAAATGCTCAAAACCAACTTTTTTTAAACTCTGAAAGTTAACCAAAGACTTATAATAGTTAGGAGAGTCTTTACTCAAGAAAAATAGCAGAATCCCAGTAAGAGAAATGAGTTTTGTGGCATTTTAATGCCCTAGTCCTAGGACCTCTCCCTGACTCTGTGGTAGCGTTGAAAAGCAATAGCTACCAATCAAAGTGAAAACCAGCAGCGTAGCCTCTTCCGAAGAGAAAAATACTGGGACTAGAGTTCCTTCAAAGCAATTCCCATGGTTTGCTGGAAAACCCCACTGATAAAGCTTGTTTTTATTTGACCTGACTCAGACTCTCCCCAGTATGAACAGTCTTTTCCCGAAGATGTTTTTCGAAATAATCAGTGACAATTGTTTATCACCACCGTTACCTGAGACAATGATAACAGTTGGGACAAATAATAAGCTAAACAAAATAATTAAAAGAAAAAAATGGGGAATTAGATATATATAGAGGACTTCGGAAAACTCCAAAATATTTCTGGGAATCTGGAAGGTCGCATACATATGAAGGGCTACGTACATGCCCAGGAAAGACTTGAGAAGGAACTAAGCTCTCACTGCTGGCTGACCATCAGGCTCTGAGTAAGCAGTGTATGAACACCAAAATGGAGTGATAATCTGTCTGCCTGAATGTTGAAGCCTTGCTCTCACATGTACATAGTTCATTGGCAATGTCTGGGAAACCTATTAATTTAGACATTTAAGAATATATTTGTAAATCATGTATCTGATAACTGTCTAAATATCTGATATCCAGAATATAAGAAAAATTCTTACAACTTAAAAGTAAAAAGATAATGCAATTTAAAAAGGGTCAAAGGACTTGAATAGGCATTTCTTCAAAGAAGAAACACAAATCAACAAAAAAATTATAAAAGATACTACCTAGGTTTTCCTCTAGAGTTTTTATGGTATTAGGTCTAACATTTAAGTCTCTAATCCATCTTGAATTAATTTTCGTATAAGGAGTAAGGAAAGGATCCAGTTTCAGCTTTCTACTTATGGCTAGCCAATTTTCCCAGCACCATTTATTAAATAGGGAATCCTTTCCCCATTTCTTGTTTCTCTCAGGTTTGTCAAAGATCAGATGGCTGTAGATGTGTGGTATTATTTCTGAGGACTCTGTTCTGTTCCATTGGTCTATATCGCTGTTTTGGTACCAGTACCATGCTGTTTTGGTTACTGTAGCCTTGTAGTATAGTTTGAAGTCAGGTAGCGTGATGCCTCCAGCTTTGTTCTTTTGACTTAGGATTGTCTTGGAGATGCGGGCTCTTTTTTGGTTCCATATGAACTTTAAAGCATTTTTTTCCAACTCTGCGAGGAAACTCGTTGGTAGCTTGATGAGGATGGCGTTGAATCTATAAATAACTTTGGGCAGTATGGCCATTTTCACGATATTGATTCTTCCTATCCATGAGCATGGTATGTTCTTCCATTTGTGTCCTCTTTTATTTCACTGAGCAGTGGTTTGTAGTTCTCCTTGAAGAGGTCCTTTACATCCCTTGTAAGTTGGATTCCTAGGTATTTTATTCTCTCTGAAGCAATTGTGAATGGAAGTTCATTCATGATTTGGCTCTCTGTTTGTCTGTTACTGGTGTATACGAATGCTTGTGATTTTTGCACATTAATTTTGTATCCTGAGACTTTGCTGAAGTTGCTTATCAGCTTAAGGAGATTTAGGGTTGACACAATGGGGTTTTCTAAATATACAATCATGTCATCTACAAACAGGGACGATTTGACTTCTTCTTTTCCCAGCTGAATACCCTTCATTTCTTTCTCTTGCCTCATTGCCCTAATCAGAACTTCCAACACTATGTTGAATAGGAGTGGTGAGAGAGGGCATCCCTGTCTTGTGCCAGTTTTCAAAGGGAATGCTTCCAGTTTTTCCCCATTCAGTATGATATTGGCTGTGGGTTTGTCATAAATAGCTCTTATTATTTTGAGATATGTTCCATCAATACCGAATTTATTGAGAGTTTTTAGTATGAAGGGCTGTTGAATTTTGTCAAAGGCCTTTTCTGCATCTTTTGAGATAATCATGGGGTTTTTGTCTTTGGTTCTGTTTATATGCTGGATTACGTTTATTGATTTGCGTATGTTGAATCAGCCTTGCATCCCAGGGATGAAGCCCGCTGGATCATGGTGGATAAGCTTTTTGATGTGCTGCTGAATTCAGTTTACCAGTATTTTACTGAGGATTTTTGCATCAATGTTCATCAGGGATATTGGTCTGAAATTCTCTTTTTTTGTTGTGTCTCTGCCAGGCTTTGGTATCAGGATGATGTTGGCCTCATAAAATGAGTTAGGGAGGATTCCCTCTTTTTCTATTGATTGGAATAGTTTCAGAAGGAATGGTACCAGCTCCTCCTTGTACCTCTGGTAGAATTCAGCTGTGAATCCATCTGGTCCTGGACTGTTTTTCATTGGTAGGCTATTAATTATTGCCTCAATTTCAGAGCCTGCTATTGGTCTATTCAGGGATTCAACTTCTTCCTCGTTTAGTCTTGGAAGAGTGTAAGTGTCCAGGAAATTATCCATTTCTTCTAGATTTTCGAGTTTATTTGCGTAGAGGTGTTTATAGTATTCTCTGATGGTAGTTTGTATTTCTGTGGGGTCGGTGGTGATATCCCCTTTATCATTTTTTATTGCATCTATTTGATTCTTCTCTCTTTTCTTCTTTATTAGTCTTGCTAGTGGTCTGTCAATTTTGTTGATCTTTTCAAAAAACCAACTCCTGGATTCATTGATTTTTTGGAGGGTTTTTTGTGTCTCTATCTCCTTCAGTTCTGCTCTGATCTTAGTTATTTCTTGCCTTCTGCGAGCTTTTGAATGCGTTTGCTCTTGCTTGTCTAGTTCTTTTAATTGTGATGTTAGAGTGTCAATTTTAGATCTTTCCAGCTTTCTCTTGTGGGCATTTAGTGCTATAAATTTCCCTCTACACACTGCTTTAAATGTGTCCCAGAGATTCTGGTATGTTGTATGTTTGTTCTCATTGGTTTCAAAGAACATCTTTATTTCTGCCTTCATTTCGTTATGTACCCAGTAGTCATTCAGGAGCAGGTTGTTCAGTTTCCATGTAGTTGAGCGGTTTTGATTGAGTTTCTACCATTCAGGTCATAGGCATGGGCAAAGACTTCATGTCTAAAACACCAAAAGCAATGGCAGCAAAAGCCAAAATTGACAAATGGGATCTCATTAAACTAAAGAGCTTCTGCACAGTAAAAGAAACTACCATCAGAGTGAACAGGCAACCTACAGAATGGGAGAAAATTTTTGCAATCTACTCATCTGACAAAGGGCTAATATCCAGAACCTACAAAGAACTCAAACAAATTTACAAGAAAAAAACAAACAACCCCATCAAAAAGTGGGCAAAGGATATGAACAGACATTTCTCAAAAGAAGACATTCATACAGCCAACAGACACATGAAAAAATGCTCATCATCACTGGCCATCAGAGAAATGCAAATCAAAACCACAATGAGATACCATCTCACACCAGTTAGAATGGCAATCATTAAAAAGTCAGGAAACAACAGATGCTGGAGAGGATGTGGAGAAATAGGAACACTTTTACACTGTTGGTGGGATTGTAAACTAGTTCAACCATTATGGAAAACAGTATGGCGATTCCTCAAGGATCTAGAACTAGATGTACCATATGACCCAGCCATCCCATTACTGGGTATATACCCAAAGGATTATAAATCATGTTGCTATAAAGACACATGCACACGTATGTTCATTGCGGCACTATTCACAATAGCAAAGACTTGGAATCAACCCAAATGTCCATCAGTGACAGACTGGATTAAGAAAATGTGGCATATATACACCAGGGAATACTATGCAGCCATAAAAAAGGAGGAGTTTGTGTCCTTTGTAGGGACATGGATGCAGCTGGAAACCATCATTCTTAGCAAACTATCACAAGAACAGAAAACCAAACACCGCATGTTCTCACTTATAGGTGGGAACTGAACAATGAGATCACTTGGACTCGGGAAGGGGAACATCACACTCTGGGGCCTATCATGGGGAGGGGGGAGGGGGGAGGGATTGCATTGGGAGTTATACCTGATGTAAATGTCGAGTTGATGGGTGCTGACGAGTTGATGGGTGCAGCACAGCAACATGGCACAAGTATACATATGTAACAAACCTGCACGTTATGCACATGTACCCTAGAACTTAAAGTATAATAAAAAAAAATCTTAAAAAAAATTATAAAAGATACTGAATTTCATTAGTTACTAGGGAAATGCAAATCAAAATCACAATGAAATAATACTTTGCATACATTAGGACAGCTACCACAAAAAAAAAGAAATAACAAGCATTGTTGAGGATGTTGAGAAGACTGCATTTATGAAGCATGTAGGACTGTAATTTATGAAGGCATAAATTACTAGTGGAAATGTAATATGTTGCAGCCACTTTGAAAAACAGTTTGGCAATTCTTCTAATAGTTAAACAGAGAATTACCATATTACCCAGCAATTCCACTCTAGGTATATACCCAGAAGAATTGGAAAAATACATGCACTCAAAAACTTGGACATAAATGTTCATAGCAACATTATTCATAACAGCCAAGAGTGGAGATAATACAAATGTCCATCAACTGGAATGAATAACATTTTGTAGCCCCATACATTGGAATATTAGTTATAAAAATAAAGTACTGATTCAAGATACAACATGGATAAATCTTGAAAACAGTATGCTAAATGAAGGAAGCTCAACACAAAAGGCTACATATTGTTTGATTATATCTCTCTGTCTCTCTATATATATTTATTTATTGAATAGGCAAATCTACAGAGACCAAGAGTAGATTAGTTGTTGCCAGGGGCTGCCTGAGGGGAAATGGGATTCATAAATGACTGCTAAGGATATGGCCTTTCTTCCTAGGATGAAGAAAATACTCCGGACACTGATAATGGTAGCATAACTTTGTAAATATGCTAATAACCACTGAATGGTATACTTTAAATAGGTGAATTACATCTCAATAAGAAAAACACTGATAAATTTTGTTCATTAAAGAAAAAGAGAAAAGTAATTCACTTTGTTGTCAATTTTTATACATATTTGAAATAGCAATTAGTGACATGTCATAATATTAAACAAACATTTAAGAGAAATATTACCTTTAGGACAGTAGCAGCTCCCTGCCCCCCCAAAAAAAATCCTCAGCAGAATTTCAAAGTATATTTGTATTCTCATAATTCAGTTTTTACTATATTGATATGGATAGAATAGAATCTCAGAGTGAGTGAATATTTACCCTAATAAGTATATAAGATGTCAACATTGATTTGTGTCAGAGTTTACTTTTTAAAATTTCCTCAGTACATAGACGAGCTCTATGAAGCTTAAGTATCTTTTTGAAACTTCTCTAAAATTGCATATTTCCTTGAAAGTTTATATAACAAATTAACTTTACTAACAAACAAGGGGCAACTATAATGAGAAGAAGTACACATGCTTTGGTTTTTTGAAGCAGAAAAATGATGCATAATTAATTGGATGTATAACTCAAGATTGTTAATGTTGAACCCAGAGTGAGAAATTAGCATCCTACTTTAGAACAAGTTGGGAATTTGAGATAGTTTATTTCTCTTAAACTTCACTTGATAAATTTATGCTATTTTGTTTAGTAATTCATTCCTAGACTCATTTATTAATATATTGTTTGCTTCTTTTATTTAATTTAGATATTTAACATTTGATTAATCATAAGCATTATTAAGTAACTAATGATGCAAAACACTACTTAAACATAGTGAGTACAAGGATAGTAGAGGCTGTAATTATTTTTTCATGTAATTATAGAACAAATCTATGTTTATTGAACATCATGTGTATTATTTTGAGATACAGCAATTCTGTATCTCTACTAAAGGGAATCAAATAATGAAATATGGCAAAAAGGGCTTTTCATAAGTAATTGAAAAAATGGTTGAGTAATGGTGAATATTGTTCTAAGAATCTTACATATATTACATATAATGTGTAATACTGTAATATTATATGTAATACATGTAAGATTACATAAGGGTAAGTACTCATTATCAATCCTTAGGATAAGTACTCATTATCACCACCATGTTGCATTTGGCTAATATGTGATCAAGCTAGGGTTTTAACCCACACAGACATCTTTTGTTATGCTGTGTCTATCTCGGTTTTGATGGGATTATTGATTTGATGTGGAAAAGCATTAGGGAAGAAAAAGAATTCAAAATTTAGAAAACAAAAAGTAAAGAAGTAATGGGAAGACGTGTCTTCTTGGAGCTGAGGCTGATGAGAATTAGCAACTGGGAAGCAAAAATGTACAGGGTTTGGCCACTTAAGAGAGGCCTGGGAATGACAGGTTCAGTCACACAAGACTCGCAGATGGCTCCTTGTTCTGAGACTCTTGTGTGAGGGGGTACATTATGAAAGCAGTGTTTTATGAAGAATAATGTTGCCTGGTACAGATTATTTGTTAGAGGGGTTATAGGAAGAGCTGTTAGGGAGCCATTACAGTAATCTGTCATGCAACAGGGTCAGAATTATGTAAGTCAAATCATTAGCCAAGAAAGCTGAAATAGATTCAAGTGATTTTTGGCTCCTCTGAAATGCCTTCAAAATATGAAGTATTAAAATTATCAATTAGAAGAATCCCTTTAACTGACCACAATCACCGTTTCTTCTACATTTCATATGCAATCACTTTCTGTGAGTTCATGCTTTGATTCATAAGATTTCCAGGCTAGTATCTATTCCATTTCTCAATCCCCAGTCTATTACCTTCTTTATTCACTTCATTTTAAAAAATCCAGTTGAGTTTACAAGGTCCATAATTTAACTAACACCCTCACCATTACTTGTATCTCTCTTGCCACTCTATATTTCATTATATTTCTCTGATGGTTAAAAAACAAATACATAGCTAATTACTTTTATACACCTTATCTATACTAGCACCCCCACACCTACTCTCTACCACAGAAGCCTATACTCCTTCAGAAAGTTATGCAATAAGATAAATTGGTATCACTATAAAATCTTGTTTGCCAACCTCAAAAATGCTCTTAACTTTCTGAACCTTGCTCAGAGTTCCTAGGATATTTCTTGGGTCAACATTCTTCACCTTCTGAGAATGCTTTTTTTTATTTAAAAGGTTAATTTTTCATTATGAGCTTCTCCAAACATATGCTAAATTAGAAACCATGAGTATCTGTCACTTGCTTCAGTAATTATATACATGGCCAACCTGGCTTCATCTAGTTGAACACATTGCTCCTACCCCATGTGTTATTTTAAAGGTGAACATCTTAGATTTTAATCCATTAATACTTCAGAGAGTATCTCTAAAAAATATGGACACTTTTTTCAACATATCCACGATATCATTGTTAACAAATAATAATTTGTTATTACCATTAAACATTTACCTAAGATGAATAAATTCCTTGATGATGATGATGATATTACAGTTGGTGTGATGGGAACTGGGACCCACATGAACTCCCAATATAGCATCTATAGGATATATCTTTTGACTATAGATCCTCTTCACTCTTTGTTTTTCCCTTACCACTTTATTGTTGAAGAATTAACTTGTCATGTAGAATCTCCATCCTAGAAATTACTGACTGTGTCATTTTG
Organism: Macaca fascicularis; assembly: GCF_037993035.2. Taxonomy (NCBI): domain Eukaryota; kingdom Metazoa; phylum Chordata; class Mammalia; order Primates; family Cercopithecidae; genus Macaca; species Macaca fascicularis. The sequence goes on from NC_088379.1 coordinate 43,627,186, forward strand.
TTGTTATTTAGGTTTCTTTATCCCCTGTTTTCCAGCAAACTGGAGTTAGATCTAGGGACCTATCAGATACGTCTCTGTTTTGGGTAAGAATATATCATAGGTGGTACTGTGAGCTTCCTATTCTTTCATATAAGGAGGCACTAGTGTCTGGTTGTCTTCCTATGCATGATGTTAAGATTTGGCAGTGGGATCAGATACTGTCAATCTGTCATTATAAAGTTTCCTATTATCCCTTCATGTAATTTTTGCTGCCATGGGTGGTTGGTGTTTAAATCCATTATTTCATTAGGGTTCACAAAATAGTAAAATTCTATTTCTATAACTTATTCTGCTTTGAAGAAAAAGGAAAGGTGAAAATGTGGTAGGAATGGGGTGTGGTAGGGATTGCATGCACAAACTCTATTTTATGTCACCAAACATGTAAGGACTGTGCTGGCAAATCCTCATCTTTAGTTAGTGGGAGGTAAAGGAAAACATGAACACATGTTAGAAAATTGTGTCTCTGTCATAAAAATATTGTATTGGTGAGCACAATGAAAGGAGCAGCAAATTCTACTTGGAAATTGCAAGTAGTTAAAAATAGCTGTAAAAAGGACATGTGTGTGTGTGCACATGTGGATGTATGGTGATAAGTCTGGAGAAAGAAAGGAGACAGAGAATAGAGCACTTTATTAGTTATATAAAGTAGTTTAAGTCTTTTTCCCCAATCGGCAGTGAAATGAAGAGATTTAAACAAGAGGATAATAAAAATGAAAAATTGTTGTTGTAGGAAGATCACTTCCCTAGCAGTATGAAGGATGGACTGGAAGAGAAAAGATTGAAGGCAGAGACCAATGTAGTCATTATTACTGTAGCTGAAGTGGAAAATGATGAAGGTATGTACTTGCAGTTGCAGGCAAGACAGTCTTTTTATGTGTCTCTGGCTTAGCACTTGTTAAACTCTACTATAACTGTCTGTTTTCTGCACTGAACTGTACTATGTGTTAAGCACAGTTGATGAGAGCTGAGGAAATAGGGGTAGATAATTTTAAAATGTCAATAAAACTAACTAAAAATTAATCTGCTTTTTATTATCACTATGCACCGGCAATTCAAAATAATGTGAATGTTAAAATACTTCTCCCCTCAAAAATGTTACTTTTTAGTCCAACTTCTAATTGACTTATTTCTTTTTGTCAGTTTTAATTGATCTGTTTCCATTTCATCTTCTTAAAGGCATTTTAAAGAGAATTTAATTTGCCTCTACCTTAGCAACTTGCTGCTGCAACTGAAGACTGGAGAAAAAGACTGGGTGAGTAGAAAAAGAATTTACTCATAAGAATAAGATCATGAATATGAAAATTATGATTAAAACAGTCAGCATTACTATATTCTTCAACGTAAGAATGGCATATTCATTAAAACTTTGAAATGTATTCAATAATATTTTTGTAATTTTTTTTCTAAAATAGCTTTATCTACTAGTTATCTTACACATTTAAACTTAAAGACTTGTCTCTTTCCTTGCATAGTCCCCTTTCAACATCCTTATACCCACAAATCCAAATCACCTTTCCTTCAAGTCCCATGTCACATACCATTTCTACCATAAAGCTGGCTTTTCCTCTAAATCCATGTAGCAATAGTTGTGCTTTTATAAGACCCTCCCCTACTGTCTACCCTGTATCATAGTTATTGTGTACACATCTTACAGCTGAAATTAAACCCATAAGCTCTTAGGTACCTTTATTATGGCCGTATCTTTGATATATCTGATAAAGTACTTAGCCCATGGGCATATTCTAGAAATAGGCATAGATTACTTTGGTTTCATTTGTATAGAAAATATACACGATTTTCAAGATTCTTTCAACTCTGTAGTTTTACGATCTTTTTAATGCCTGTATGTAATGTTTCAAAGTAATGGTTTTTAGGGTTGTGGAATGGTGAGAGAGGGTAATTTGAAAATAGGTTTGATGTTTAAGGATTTTATAGGAAACTCTTTCAAATTTCATCCTTTCATAAACAAATATAACTAGGCCTTGGTAAAATTTATTTAACACTCTAAACTACAAATCACTAATATACCAGGTCACAACTTACGTTTACTGTATGCCAAACCAAAGAGAAACACTGTAGGAGAGAAGAAATAATTTTCAGCTTAATCACTGCATCTCAAGCAGGAGATGCCAAAACCACATTCATCCAAATTAGAACAAACTGTGAAATATTTTTAAGATATCCCTTTGAGTAATCTCTCTGTTAGGGATTAGGAATGTAAAATCAATGAGTGAGATTTGGCCTGGAAACACTGTAAAATGGCTTTTAGCAATCCTAGGGAGGCAGGAAGAGTATCAAGGGCTCTTAATGATATTCTTGCATTGAAAAGGATGTTTATTAATTTGCCAAAATTATTTTACCCACTGTGCGCAGAAACTCTCTACTCATTATTTTTCCCATTCAAAGAAAAGTAAGATCTTAACCTACATGAAACATCTTTCAAACTAATTAAAACCAAAAGTGTACACCATTACCCTTGCATATTATGACATAAATGAGAGGTACAGAAAGGATGTTTTTAAAGTGATCTGAGATATCTGAGAATGAAATGATTAATAATTCTGTTCTGATAAACTAAAGAAAACTTTGAAGAGTAGGTGTCATTTGAATTAAAACACATAATATGGGTAGGATTTCAAAAGGTGGATGAAGAAGTTTGTATGTGTTTGGGTTTTAGAGGAGTGTGCGATGGTATTGATTTTAGGGTATAGGTAATCATAAATCAATAGTAACTGGTGTGCAAAGAGTTTGCTTCTAGATGTGAAAGCATAGGTCAGAACTATGGTAGGTTGCAAATGGTCACAAAATCTTTGCTGCTCTTCCTATGAAGAAATAGAGCTATTTCCACACCCCCTTTAATTTGGAATGGCTTGCTTTGACCATCTCAAATAGAATACAGAGAATATGATGCAGAAGTTCAGAGCTACACCTTCAGGGCCTTGAACACTCTTTCGTACACTGCCACAATGTGAATAAATCTGAGCTAGACTATTGGAGGGGCTATATGGACAACTGAGTCACTGTAATTGAAACGTGTCAATGGACAAACATTCAATAAGGATGCTATAGATTATTCATCCCCTGCCAAATAACCAGGATCATCCAGGTAAGTAAGCCCAGGTGAGATCCGTGCCTAGCTGATCTCAGGACAAATGGCCAATTTACAGAACTGCAAGCAGATACTTTTTTTTTAAGCCACTATGCTTTCGAATGGTTTGTTGCCCAATAAAAGCAAACTGATATGGAGCCACTTTATTGAGAGCCTATATTATGGTCTATACAGTGTTTGAATTTTATTGTATGAAAAGTAGGGAGCCTTAAAAAAAGTAATGCAATTTTGTCCACTTCTCCCCAACCTGACAGAGTTTATCTAAATGTTTTCTGTCTTGCTACACCTTTCATGGTCTTTTGACTAAAGAGAACAGACTTTTGTCGGGGCTTGTTTTGTCTGCACCTATTGGTGTTACTGGGATGTGTGAGGCTCAAGTCTGGGATGTATGAGGCAAAAGGAAACCTCAGGGAACTTACCACCCACTATTCCTAGCTAGTCTTTCCTCTTCTTTCAGCCTTTTGTAGTCTTACTTTTTTTTTTTTTTTAAATATAATGTAAAGGGATTTAATTACACTTACTAGGAAGAATAGGAAAAGGTAGTCTATCCATTTTTTCAGAATCAAAAATATCACACTTGACTTCTATTTTTTTTTCTCTCATCTTAGTACTAAATGTTTCCATTTAAACTAGCAATGGTAACACATCAGGTCGCAAGTTTAATATCTACTGTATACAAAACAAATATAAAACACGTGGGGAAGAATAAATATTCAACTTTAGTGCCTGATTCCAGTCTTCTGATTTGTGGTGATTGTCAGATTTTATCTACTAGGCTTTTGGAAAGGGAGTTTTATATGCCAACTTTAGCCCAACTCACCATTAAAGTTTGCTGTCTCCTTTTCTTCAAGGAAGAGTCCCCATTCTAGCTGCTTCCCTTGATCCCTTTTTAACCCAAATAGAGGCCAGCTAGGTTTTAGCTTCTGGGGAAAGCATGATGGTTTGGGAGAATCAGACCCACTGTAAGCTTCCTTCCAAAAGCAGCAGCTGGTTATCTCTGTTTCTTGAATTTTCTGTTGACTTTTGAGACAAATGCCTGATGTATGATAAGTACTCAAAAGATGGTTGTTGAAGTGGGCTCCCTTCTATCCCATGGTTCAGAACTTTTATTCTAATTTAGCAAGTACTGTTAGAATAGACAATTATCACTGGCCTCACTTATTTTACAGTGTAGAGATATGAAGAGATGACAGAGTTCCCAGTTACCAAATTATTTCCATTGCAATTCGATTTGAGCTATTTTATTGGGAAAAAAAAACAGAGCGAGGTGCAAGGTTTTCAGATTTATTCCTTGATTCCTTGCCTTTTGCAGCTGGACTTTGTGTCACAAGGGGAACCCTTGTACAAATTACATTTCCTAGGCTGCTTGGACAACTGGCTCCTACTTATATTGGGAAGAGGGAAAGTGCTGATGTAAAATCAGAATGTGGGGAAATGGAAAACTAGAGTAATGGTCTCTTCTGTGCTTCATGAAGCATCTTTGAAAGTGATTGTGACTCCTTAGAAGCTATAGTTCTTATAAGACAGCTTACCCCCGAGTATTACAAACTTCCCATTTGATAGAGCTGGTTCCTAGACTCCAGTAAGATAAACACCTTCTTTTTTCTCTCCAGCTCCAGTAGTGATGGTGATGCGTTACTTCAATTACATCATTTAAATGTTTTCTGTGGTATTATGCTCCTTTATTATCCCCATTATCCCTAAGATCACAGATAGTAAGTAGTGCAGGTGGGATTTGAACTGTGGAAACCCTACTGCCAAGCTCTATCCTCTCACCAGTGTGTTTCAGCTACATCAAGCCATTTTGGGACTGCCAACCTTCCCAAAACGAAATGCAGAACTTGAAAGTAGCTGTTTGCCTAAAACATGATAGATAATTCAAGGTAAATCATATATATTAGTTTCTTTGAATAGTCCACAGTAGGTGATATTTTATATAATGGTACAGTGAGAAATCTAACAATACAACCAAAAATGAATGCAGATTTTTAAAACTTTGAGTTGATAATGCTCATCTTCTTCTATTGTGCTGAAAGAAATGTTACCACAAATGCTGCTCAACTTCCATTTTGACTAACCACAGAGGAGAACGAGTCCTTTAATTCTTGAAGATACTTTTACCCTCTCTCAGCCTTTCCTTTAGTGAAATTTCATGATATTATACATTTCTTTCTGTGGATATGGCGAGGCAAAATTGTGTGGCTTATGATAAGAAAGCTTCTTTCCACATGTACAACCAGGAAGAAATCATTTTTCAAAAAGCCTGGTCTTTTAGTTTTGCCATTGCCTTGATCTGTAAGAGATAACTTACTAGTTGTTTTTGGAGAAGTGTTCAATCTGGTTAATAGATAAAATAACATTTTAGTGTATTTTTACAAGAAGACTTTTTCTCTTGTGGGCTAAGTATTTGTTAATCCATACCAATGCTATCTGGATCTGACTATATCTCCATTTTGAATTATGTTTTAAAGTTGTCAACATTAAGTCTAAACAAATCATTCTATAGCTTGGAGTTTTAAAGGAAAATTGAAAACAAGATGACAGTTGAATATTTTTAAAGAAAAGTCAATAGAAATCAAGAAATTCTAATACATTTTTCTTTTTTTAATAAATACATAAAGCTCTTTACCATTTCCCTATATTATTTTGATTAACATGATAATAGGATCTTTCAAAGTATCGTTATACCAATTTTCACAGCCTGATGTAAAAGACTCATTTCACAGTAATAGCCATGACTAGCAGTAATAAATGAATGTTGATGCCATAAATAACAGTATAAGGCATATTTACACCATCTTAACATACATAAACACCATACACATACACAAAAAAGTCACAGATCCAGAACAAAGAAAATTCAGTCTCCTAGACAGCTTACATTTATAGGCTTTGCCTAAAGTATTTTTTTTTTTTTGGCTGTTTTTTTGTAATTTTTTCTTTCCAAGCAACAAACATAGCTTCCCTATTTCTTGTGATTTATGTGTAACATTGTACTCATGCAAAAATAATACTTGTTTTATTGCATTAACATTTAGACAGCTTTAGATTTGGGTCCTATAACCATCGTCTAAAATTTTACTTGATGTTGCTTCATCCATATATCATTTTAGTTGGTATGATATGATGGTTTGTTTTTGATAAGTTACAAAGTGACAAACATGTCCAGTTGACCAGAGTTCAAAAATCAAGATTCTAAGCTTCATCATGCACATTGTACTTTCATTCTTGTAAAATGGTTTGAATCAGATATTCCATTTTGATTTAACATTTATTGTTTTTTTTTTCTTTTTAATTATGTTTCTAAAAACAACAACAAGAAAAGAATAAAAGAAAATACTGTTCCACATCCACTGTTCACAACAAGGAAGAGCAGCAAGAATCACACTGACCATTGTTAGGACACCAGTCAGGTGGTGACACTGTAGTAAACATTGAATGTCATCAAAATACTGTGGGAATGTGATAATTACTATAACCCATACTTCTGCAAGAGTTCAGACTGCCATTGGCGTTTGCGCTCTGGAAAATAATCTGGAATGTGGATTTTTTTAAAATCCTGAATACACTTTTTCATTTCTTCTTCCACACTTAGCTTCTCACAGACTTTCTTTTTGGACAGATTTGTTTCCCGGGACTTGCTGATGAGTGTCTGAAAGAGTTCACTGTTTCTGCGTTTGTCTGGTGGGGGCATCCATTGCACAGGTGCTTTTTTAGAGGGCCGATCCAATGTTAAGGTATTCGGTTGGTGAGCTGTTGCCTGCTGGGCACTGGACGGATTGTCCTGGGGAGTGCTTGCCTCTGAATGGCTGTCACAACTGGAAGTGGAGAGCTCATTACAGGAAGTCCCACTTTCACTTCCTTTATCAGTGACTTTGTCCTGTTTCCTATCTTCATGTTCTTGTTTAGGTGATACTATTTTCTGAGGTGGTCCTAAAAAGAGGAAAAAAAAAAAACAAAAAGAAAAAGAGTAGAACAGTTGAATAAGAAGTGTGAAGGTAAAATTAAATGAACTCTATATTTTCTATTTTAAACCAAGAACATTTATTTTAATAAAAATGGTGCTTGTTGCACTAGTCTAGGTTTGTGGAATAAGACCTAGGGTCTTTAGTGTACATGGGAAGATGCAGCATGCTGATTAATTATTCAAAACAATAAAGTTTGAGAAATTTGTTTAATGAGAGTTTCTGTCTTAGAGACCATCAACAGCTTCATACTGAAAAGAAGATTTTTGTTATTTTAATTACCAGCTCCTGGAATATAAAAAAAATAATAATGTTTTGTTAGCCTTCCATCTGTTTTGTTAGACACTTAGTTCACTTTTGTTCTACCCACTGCACTAGGTGTCCTTTGTATATATATTCTGCCACTGTAAAAGCTAGAAAGTACCACTGCTATATTTTACAAAGCTGCAGTATTCTCCAGGCCCAGAGCCACAATCACATCATTTATGCTTCCAAAGGGGAGGCTGCTTTAAATCTTATTCTTAGTCTCTTCATCTTGTTTCATGTCTATTTCCTTGAGGAAAATTGTGGAAGTGCTATAAGATATATCGGGGTCTAATATTATGGTGTGAAAATATAGTTGAAATATGGTATTCTCTTAAAATATAAGACCTACCATTGAGGTAAATTACTTAGGAAGACAATTTTCGGAAAGTGATAGTTTGCAAAGATAATTATTTCAGATACACAGTGTGTTTCCAAGAAAAGGCATATTTTATTCTCTCTGACTCCACTGTGGGATTAGGATCTCCATTTAACATTTGTTAAACACTACCACACACCCAGAGCTGTTCTAAAACCTTCATTAAGTGGAGCCCAACAATTCAGAGATCTAAATTACTCAACTCTTATTTTATTTTCTTAGAGTCAAATTTTTGAACAAGTTGTATAAATCAGAATCAGGAAGAAGGCATCAGTCTTTTTAAACAATTGCCCAGGAGTTCTATTGTGCAGCCAGCCTTGAGAACAACTGGTCTAATTTAGAGGGTCTAACCTTGGATGCACACTGGAATCACCTACAAAGCTTCAGATTATTATAACTTGGAACCAACCCCAGACCTCCTGATTTAATAGGGTGCTACCTGGCCATCAGGCCATTTAAGATTTCAATGTGCATCCAAGGTTATGAACCACTGATCAGTCTAATATATGTGAAATGGGTTAATAGCCAACATGGGTAGTTGATATTACTCAAAAGGATTAAGAGACAAAAAAACTCTTCTTAAAAGCAGCTCCTATGTGCAACATTCTGCTGGTTTCTATCACCATTTTTTTCTATTAGAAGAAACACAAGTCAATGCCAAGTATTGAGTTAAAGATTTTTAAAAGTTTTACAACTTTTTGGAATTATGGAAATATTCTATCTCTTCATTATGGTGTGGATTATATGATTGTATACACTATGAAAATTGATAGAATTGTATACCTAAAATGGTTGAGCTTTTCTGTATGTAAATTATAGCTTGACTAACCTGACTCCCTCTCCGGAAAAACAAAAACAACAAAGAAACATACAGTATATATGTCTATATGTCTCTATCTCTATCTGTCTATCTATCTATCTATCTATCTATCTATCTATCTATCTATCTACCTACCTACCTATCTATCATCTATCTATCTATCATCTATCTATCTATCTCAGGGAAAGTCTTTAGCAATATTTCAAACTTCCTTTGTCTGCAATATCATAAAACCAGGACAGATGTGAATGCTTATAATTGCTTAGTAAGGAATTACACTATTACATTTCAGAAGTATTTGCAACCAAAGATTTAAAAATTTGTTGGGTTTTATTTGTTTTAACCCTCTCTCTGTCAGGGAGAGTCAGCTGAGACTTTGGGGTGAGGTGGAGAAAATGCACTGCTAACACTCTGTGTTGGACTTACCCAGATCCATTCGCTATTCTCCTCTGTCCATAGTGGCTGATGCGTATAGACTATGTTCTTAAGCTCCCTAGCCTTGTGGCTTTCAGTTGGATTCAGTCAACAACAAAGACTAGCAAGATAACACCCTAACCCCACCCCACCCCCAGGAATGTGGTGATCTGGTTATATCCCTGGACTAGAGGCTACAGCCCTATCAGGAAGCTCTCTCTGTCTCCCTCTCCCTTTTATTCTCCTTCCCTTTTCTACCACCCCTCTTGAGGCTCATAGTTTTAGGCCTACAGTTGTTGATGTGGTTTGGCTGTATCCCCACCCAAATATCACCTTGAATTGTAACTCCCACAATTCCCACTTGTCATGGGAGGGACCTAGTGGGAGGTAACTGAATCATGGGGTCAGGTGTTTCTTGTGCTGTTCTCACAATAGTGAATACATCTCATGACACCTGATGGTTTTAAAAAGGAGTTCCCCTGCACAAGCTCTCTCTTTTGCCTGCTGCCGTCCATGTAAGACATGACTTGCCCCTCCTTGCCTTCCGCCATAATTGTGAGGTCTTCTCAACCATATGGAACTTTAAGTCAATTAAACCTGTTTTTCTTCCCAGTCTCAGGTATGTCTTTATCAGCAGCATGAAAATGGACTAATACAGGTGTTAACCATTTAGGTACCATAACTAATCTTAGGGTACTTCCTACACTGTTGTAAACTGCCCTATATTAAATGTTCTTAAATGTTCCAGCTGAGTGTGCCTTCTCTCTCTTCCTGGGTTTCTGATAGATCCACTCTATCAGACCCACTCTGGCCACCAGCCATCTTCTCCATTGACTAGAGGGATGTTACTTGAAGGATCAGTTTTTAGTGGCACCAGATGTATGTGGTAATAAAATTTGAAAATAAATAGGTTTGGAGTCTTACTGATTTGGATTCAAATGCTGGCTCTGCAGAAAATACTAGCCTTGTGGCTTTGAACAAGATACTTAGTTCCTCTAAGCATTAATTTGCTCATCTATAATATGAGTAAAACTACTTTGCCCATAGGAGCATTTTAAGATTAAATAAGATATCATGTAAAAGGACCTAGTATAAGGATTCTCAACAATGACAGCATATCAAAGTATATCAGTGGAATTTTTTGAATGTACATATGTCATATACATCCCTAGAGGTTTCTAGTTCAGTGTGAAGGACTGGTAATGTATATGTTTATATGAAGCTGGGAGTGGTGGAGGAGATGCAGCATCTCTTTAGTTACCTTTATGGCTGAATGTGAACCCAAGCAAGTATGAAATTCAACACCCTAATACAACATAGTATATAAATAATTGTAGGGTTTTTTTACCCTTTCTGTCAATATTTTGCTATACTTTAAACAAAAGCCCCTATCAAAGGAATCTATGATTTTCATTCCCAATAATGACTAAAGGATTAAACTGCAAATATCTAAGCAAACCAACTTACATTAAGGATAAATAAGTGATGAAAAAATAATTTCCTGTTTATCGGCGGGGTAACAGAGCATTAGATAGAGTTACCCAGGCAGAAAAGCAATCACATCAAAGTGAAAGACAGTTCAGAAAGAAAGTACTAGATACTACCAAAGTAAATGCCTTATTCTATTTGTTTCTATTCACTGAGAGGAAGAAAAAAATGCTTAATGACAATAGAATGCAACATTTGTGTGATGAAAACTAATTGGTCTTGCAAGATAGAAGATTAAGGAAGCCCTCTTTGAAGAAGGGATCAATGAGTTCAGCTGAGAGCTCTGGATTCACTATACGCCAGACACAGGGCTAGGTTCTGGAGGAGACACAAATATGGATAAGATGAGCTCTCTGCCTGATGAAGTTCACAGGCTTTCTTCAGCTCCAAGTGGGTGAGGACAAAAAGATGCAGAGACAAGATTTTACATGTGTGGCCAAGGATCCCTATAATTTTCTGGGAAGATGAACTAAGATGCACTCCATACCAAATGGGTCTAACTGAATTTCCTACACTAGCTTTTTTTTTCACTTTTTACTTTTCAATTATTTTTCAATTTTCTTTGCCACCTTTGAAAACGTCATCTATATCCCTCTCTTTTCTTCCCTCTTGTCTTTCCAATGACAAATAACATGGGTCAGGGCATGGTCGGAAATAAAGTTTATCAGAGAATAGTATTTTATAATTATTCAGTGTTTGAAATGCTTGGGATATTTTAGAATATCTCTTTCTGTAGACTTCAAGAACTATGAAGAAAAGGGGAACCTGAATTTACTGTGATTTTAAGAGCTTTAAAAATAAAAAGAACTTAAAATAGTTATACACATTAATTAGAATTAACAAATATATATTAACATATTATATATATATACACATAGTATATATATATATTTTTTTTCAAGTTCTTTCATGTTTTGCTAATCCTATTTAATATGCTATCTTTAGGCAAGGTGGACTCTCAATCAGACCAAATAGATTCAGAGGTTTATATAAGGACTTAAAAGAGAATGCTTAGCTTTATTTTGTGTACAGCTTTGAAATAATAGAATAATATGACGGTTCTTTGCATAAATCATTAGGGATCACTAATAGTCTTTTTTGGCTTTATGCTATCAGTTTTCATTGCTATCCATTTAAGCATACTTTAAATTATTATTGATAACTTACTAGATTTAAATTGGGACTAAGATACAATAACTTAAACTGATTTAGCTGCTTTTTATGACATGAAATTGAGAAAAATTAATTAATTTAGGTAAATAATGATTACTCTAGTTGCCCAGTTTTCTTGTGGATGCCTGTTAATTGCAGGCTTCCAGGGATAATTTAAAACTTTAATTTTATATTTGAGAGTACTAATTGGATAATTGTAATGTTTCCACACTGATTCTGGGTCTGCACCCCTAGGCACATATGAATTGCAGACAGTTCTCTCAGTTTCTTTCTTTCTTAAATTTTTATCTATTAAAAATGAAATTAAAACAGAAATATCTAGTCACATGGCTATGGTAAGAAGCAAATGAGATAATATATGTGAATGCAATTTGTAAGCTGTAAAGTTCTATACAAAGTAAACTTAGTTTATAGTCAAGAATCTTGCGGCACTATTCACAATAGCAAAGACTTGGAACCAACCCAAATGTCCATCAATAACACACTGGATTAAGAAAATGTGGCACATATACACCATGGAGTACTATGCAGCCATAAAAAAGGATGAGTTCATGTCCTTTGTAGGGACATGGATGCAGCTGGAAACCATCATTCTCAGCAAACTATTGCAAGAACAGAAAACCAAACACTTCATATTCTCACTCATAAGTGGGAATTGAACAATGAGAACACTTGGACACAGGAAGGGGAACATCACACACCAGGGCCTGTTTTGGGGTGGGGGGAGGGAGGAGAGATAGCATTAGGAAATATACCTAATATAAATGACGAGTTGATGGGTGCAGCACACCAACATGGCACATGTATACATATGTAACAAACCTGCACATTGTGCACATGTACCCTAGAACTTAAAGTATAATAAAAAAAAGAATCATCTATCATTTACACACTATCATTTACAAATGTATGAAATATTACATTTTTATGTTCAAAAGGGAATTTATTTAAGAAAATAAAACACAAAGACCCTGGTATAAGCTATCAAAAATGTGTGAATTAAGAGCAGTAGTAAAAAAAAATTTATTAAGTAAAATGTCACAAATAGAAAATATCACAATGGGCCCAAACTTGTAAAACTCAGCAAGACAGGGCTTTTGATCAGTTCCCTTGGGTTTTATTATATTAAAATAGAAAAGAGGAAAAGACAGCTTTTCCCAGTTATTTGAATAGATAATGAGGTACAGAAACGAAATGTCAGTATTTTTGTCTTTAAAAAGGCTGCATGATTTCTGGGTAGTTCTGGGTGTGGGGATGTTTATAAGAATATTTCTATATTTTTGTCCTTGAATACACAAGCATTTCCAAATAAAGTCTATGTACACAGCTGCACATTTGAAAAAAAACCTTTTCATTTTAATCTTTTTACCTGCCCAATGGTGATAAAAAATGATAGATATGTAAAATGTGTCTGCAACACTCACAATTCCTAGAAGGGAAATTATCCTTTAATAGTGCTAAACTCAATGATGTGTGAATGGTTATGTGGTACTTAAACAGAATGAACCAATCTACCTTAAATATTAGCACCACATGCTTCTAAGTATTAAGCAGTTGATTCAAAAGGGAAAAACTCCATTTTGATTTCACATTTACTGAGCACCTATTATGTATAAGGCATAGTGTTAGTTACAAGGCTGGGGACACACACATATGTGCACACACACCTGTACAACCACAGTCCCTGATATTAAGTAGTTCAGGCTTGGGGTGACAAGGGCAGATGTAGCTAAAGTGTGAATGGGCATGGACAGGGGATCAAGGAGTAAAATAAAAAGAGGCTGATTTGTGATTGGAGTGAGCCAAGGAATGGGGTCATTTTTAATTAATCAGTAAAATTGGCACGCTTAATTGAAACTTACAGGTCATATAGGAGACGTGTACCTCTTAGAACAGGAGACAAAATTCATTTATATGTGAGAAAAATTGAACTCATTTATTTATGTTTTCTATAATTTCCATTAGTATTACTTAACCGCTTTTATGGGTGAAAGAGTATAACAAAATAAAAGAAAAGAGGAGTGACTTGAAAAAAGAAACATGGTCATATTCCTTTTTTCATCCTGACATGGTCATCCCAAACCCACTCTTCTGATACTCTCTGAACTTAATTTTTATCATATTTACCTACTCATAGTGTGTGGCTCTCAGTCTTTAATTGTAAACTCAAAGGCAGAAACTGTGTTTTTCTATTCTCTCATGGTGCCTTCATCAGAATAGCTGCTTAACAAAATTAGTAAAATTATCTTCATGCCTCTGAATTTCTATAGTATTTAATACTAACTACATTATTCACTTGGAAGTTAGCATTTACTACCTTTTAGGTTAGTAAATATTCATTTTGATGTCCACAGACTAGTAAGAATGCTCCCACCCCCCACAAATAAAAATTGGTCCTGAGGTCACACTTTTGGTGTCCCATATCCCTCAGAGTTTATAATTTCCATGAGGGCTTAGATGGCATGTATTACTTAGACAGTTCAGGAGGCTGATTTGTATTATCACTGATTAAGCAATACTATAATAGCAATGTGCATAAGCAAATGTAATGCAGCATAAGAAAAGAAATATCAGAGAAAATTTAATGCAGCACGAGAAAAGAAATATCAGAAAATATATTTGTTTAGTGAGACATACATTAGAAGAGGTGTCCAAAAATAATCTTATTGCCTTTCTCTCATTGTACAAATCAGTATCTTCCCATGACTCAGTTATTTCTGTAGATCATGCCCAAGATCACCTTTGGCTATCCAGTGGATTCATCTTTTATTTTCAATCACTTGTTACGTCTTATCAATTCTACCATTACAGCAACTCTTGAATCTATCTATTCATCTCTGTTCCAATTTCCACCACCTATGACAGGTTTCTCATTGTATTTTCTAACCAATTCTCTGACTCCACTTTAGTCCTACTTCAAACTATTCTCAACGCCACTGCTAAATATACACTCCTAAAACCTAATTGCATTAAGTATATCCTTGTGCAAAAACTTTCTAAATAGTTCCTCTGCATATAAGATAAAATTTGATTATGACATCTTGGCTTTGGAGACTATCTTCAGTGTAACACAAATAACCCCAGATCATATTTTAGTGCTTCCCATTTGGTGACTCCAATATACTTGTTTCTGGTGAATGCCTTGCTCTACCAATGCTTGCTTTTCTCTGGACTGTATCCTTTCCTTGCCCATGCCCCTTTTAGCTATCCTTAAAAGCCTGATCCACGTGCTGCTTTCAGCATAAAACTTATTGTCATATTTGGACGTAATTCCTTGTGATTTCCTGTTTTTTTTTTTTGTTTTTTTTTTTTTTTTTTTTTTTAATAACCCATAGTTTGTTTGAATCCATCTCAAGGTACTGAGCCTATTTTGTCTTAAATAACAGTTATTTCTGTACTCAGTTTAACTTTCATCCCTGTGTTCTGCCCCACCACACACACAAATATACACACAAAACACATATACACCAATATAGTTAATACTGGAGTGGGGTAGTTAAGTGCTGGGAGGAGAAGGACGGAGTCCCTGGTGAGGTCTCCACGGTCGGGCCTGTGCCCACAGACCTAGGTAAAGACAGACACCCCTGTTTTCGTGCCCAAGTGTGCATTTTCCAAGGCTACTCTGGCCTGTCATGCCCCCATCCTGGGCCTATAAACACCCCAAGACCCTAGCCGGCACAGACACGAGAGGCTGGACATCAAGAACATACGGGCAGAACAGCACACAGGTGGCTGCACGTCCAGAGGAGCAGAGGAGCGGAAGAGCACACACCGACAGGCACTGGCAGAGGCCAGCAGGCCATCAACTGGGGGAACGATGTGGAGGCTGAAGGGAATTTGGCAGAAGCAGTCAGAGGAGAATTGGGCTGCCTTGCTCCAGGCAAAAAACACCTTCCCACTCCATACCCCAGCTGGCTCCCCATCCATCTGCAGAGAGCTACTTCCAACACCCAGTGAAAACTTGCACTCATTCTCCAAGCCCATATGTAATCCAATTTTTCTGGTACACTAAGGCAAGAACCCTGGGATACAGAAAGCCCTTTGTCCTTGTGATAAGGAAGAGGCTCTAATTGAGCTGATTAACACAAGCCTCCTACAGATGGCAAAACTAAAAGAACACACTGTAACATGCCCTCTGGGGCCTAAGGAGCTGTAAACATTCACCCCTAGACGCTGCCGTGGGGTCGGAGCCCACATTCCCACGACCTGCCCGTCTGCATGCTACCCCTAGGGGTTCTGAGCAGTGGGGCACCGAGGAAGTGAGTCACGCCCGCATCACATGCACTGCCAGGGGGACAAGGAAGTTTTTCCCGTTTCACAGTCACTTATGGGATAGAGAGTTTTTCCTTTTCGTCTTGGTATTTCCTGAAGCATCACCACATGGCTAGGCTCATAAGAATTCAGTAACCGTTTATCTAATTGAATTAAATGAAATTAATATTATCTACAAAATATTGTCTAAGCACACAGGGGATTACTTTATTCTTAAAGAAGTTTATTTTTGTTTTGTTTTGGTTTAACCGAACTATATAAACCCAAGTGTAACTCAGCTTAAGGAGTGTAACTCACCTTAAGGAGTGTAACAAAAACGAAGAAATGGGGGAGTCGAAGATAAACCATTTAGCAGTGAGTAATACGAAGAGCCTCACAGTCTCTCTAGTTAATGAAAATATCATTCCTTTGGAAAAGTTCCTACCTTATTCCTCTTAGTTTATTAAAGAGAAATAAGTAACTTGAGAACCACACATAATGTGGAAAAATAATTTTCTTTTTTCTGAAGAAGAACGCTACCTCACTTACATGATTGTACCTGATGCTCGTAGTAGAAAACGTATTAGGTGTTCATTTGTCCTCTCAGAAGCCTTTATCACATGCAAAATTGTTACAGACACCTTGCAAGAGCTCTTCATTTAAAACTCATCTCTTCATTTCCCCCATGGAAGCCAGGATTCTATCCACATTCACCCTTCTTGTGCTTAAATCAAAAACATAAACTCCACACAAAGATGCCTAGGCTCCTTTTAGAATCTGGAATGAAGACTACTGAACTACTTCCTGCTTGTTCCAAGGTTCCCACGTCTGAATCTACCATTCCTTATCACTGTCATTGGCATAGTTGTTTTTCACATGCCCAGGTAACAACCTTCTAATGACCTTCTTTTTCACAAGCACATGTTTTATGAGAAGGATGACTTATTTGGTTTTCTAATTTGTGAACACAAGCCTATGCCTGCTTGTTTCACATCTATAAAATGTGTATCATAACACCTACAAGGTGCTTAGCAATGATTAATGAGATGTTGTCTTTACAACATATCTGGTGGCTCCGGGAGGAAAAACGAAGGCACTCTGTTAATATAGGTTGGGGGTACACTTATGAGGGCTGTGTATAACAAATTTATATGAACATAAAACCATGCTGGTTGTAAATTATTGTTGCCTGTTATGCAATACTAAACAGCTGCCTTAGACCTGAGGAAAAATCTCTCAGTGACAATAAGGGAAGCAGAGATTGTGGAAGAAGTAAACACACACACACACACACAGATACACACACATATAGATGCACACACATACACACCAAAAAACAGTGTAACACTCTTGTGTTGCAGGAGCAGCTACAATTGCCAGCAGAAGCCATAGTTGAGTGGATTTTTATTTGTTGGATCTCTTCAGATCTTAAGTGCCTGCCTGCCAATAAATGTTTTCAAGTATTTCCAACAATCCTCAGTCATATGCAACTTCTTGTAGCTGCCATACTATCGAATATGAGCACTGCTTCTTTCTACTTTGAAATTCATAAAAATGTGCCTGTTATGGCAGCAGCTCGGTGCAGAATCATTATGATGAAGGAAAGATGAAGGCGTATATGTGCATGGCAGAGTTTAATTTCATTTCATAGTACAATAAAAAAGTGCTCAGCTTTTGAATAGAGCAGAATTGTGCTTGATGTGAAGTTCTGATATGTATTAGCTAGGTGCCAAATGTGTCTTTAAGGTTCATTTTCCTATTCTGTCTAAAAAGGAATAGAAATATGGCACCTCCCTCCTAGGGTTACTTTAAGTCAAAATAAATGTGAGGAAGGCCTTTGTAGTAGGCTAAAATGTGATTCAAAAAAAGATAGCAGGCACGAATCCCTGGAACCTGTAAATGTCACTTTACATGACAAAAGTCTTTGTAGATGTAATTAAGGATTTTGAGATGGTGAAATTATTTTGGATTATCCAACTGGATCCTAAATTCAATCCGTGGTACCCTTACAAGAGGGAGGCAGTGAAAGATCTGATACTTACAGAGGAGAAGGGGACAATGTGACCATGCAATCAGATGTTGTAGTGATGCAGCTACAAATTCTGGAATGTCAGCTGCCATCAGAAGCAAGCAACAAATTTTTCCCTAGAATATCTCAAGATAGTGTAGCCCTGCTGACAGCCTAGTGAAACTGACTTTAGACTCTGGAGTCTGTGAGAGAATAAATTTCTGGTTGTGTAAGTCACCAAGCTTATGGTAATGTGTCATAGTAGCCAATAGAAACAAATACAAGTGATTTAGTGTAATTCCTGGCCGTTGGTAGATACTGAGTTATGTCATCTTACATAAGTGAACATAATATTGTCCTTAATAACTGAATGCTATTGGATCTAAATTGTAGAATCTTAATTGTTCTATTAAAATAAAATGTTTTGCAGGCTCTATCGAATTGTCATCCTGTTTCTTTAAGCTACTGTAGTAGTGATAAGCCCAGAATATTGTACTGCAAATCATTCTACTTGGTGGTTATCCCTAATGTTAAAAAATTCCTATATTCAGCCATAATTTGTCTCCTCAAATAGTGCCATTAACTAATTCTATGTCTACCTTCTGGAGCAACACAGAATGAATCTATTCCCTGCTTTTAACTAAGGGTCCTTAATATTTTGGAAAACCATTATCATATCTAGTCAAAGTCCTCTCCAATTATATAGATCAATCATTATTTGAATAATGAGGTTAATAGGGATAGCCACTTCACCTTATCTCTGTTCCCATAAGACTCTATTTTCTCTTTCTACAAACATTCAAACATAGTCACCCATCTACCCATTCCAACACACATGCATACACACACAATCACAGAACTGTCTCTCTCTATAGCTGACTCTACACACATTTCCAGAACCTGATCATTCCTTTTCATTCTAGTCTCATGTTTTTACTGCCTTTGGACACCTTCTAAACTTCAAAAAAATCATGTCAAAAATAACCTAATTATTCTTTTTCTCTTAAACCAGTTTCTCCTCTTATGCTTTCCATTTTCCTATTTTTATAGAAGCACCACAGTCTTCTTAATTACCCAGGTTTCAAATCTCAGTCATTTTTGCTATTACAATTTCTACCCTCTACTGATACCCTCCCCCAACGAACAGTTGCCTAGTCCTCTTGATACTTTGATAATAGTATCATTTTCCTCACCTTCAGTCTTCACTCTCATGGTTTTGATCCCAATTAACTCTTACTGAATCAACTGTAATAACCTTCTAGAGAGTCTTTCATCTCTAATCTTTATATCCTTTTATCCATACTAAACAAAGATGTCAGCAACATTGCACTGAAACATAGCTCTTATTACAGCACCTGTTCTCTGAAAACCTCAATGGCTTTCAGAAATATATCCAAATCTTTTAGCTCCACAGACAAGACTTTCCTTGGCCTAGTTTGAGCTTAAAGTCCACACTTCATTTTCTATTACTCTCAGCCTTCATTCAAGTGAAATTGGAGGAATTAATATTAGCCTACATATCACATGCATTCCTGTCTTTAATTCTTCACCTATGTGAATTATAGGTTGAGATCTATTTATAATGATATTTGTTTAGATGGAGTAAATTTCTTATTGACTGTGTGGGTATGTGTGTCTGAGAATATAGGTGGTGCTCTATCTATCTTATATGACAGAGCCTAATTACCAGGCTAAAGTATACATTTCTAACCCAGACTAGGCCAATCATAATGCCCTACCTAATCAGCCCCCTAATCTACAGTAAGGATGAGGGTTGTGAGGTATATAATCTGGGTGACTCAATAACATGAAATCTCTGGAATACTTCAAACTGTTCATGAGGCGAAAGAATGAGAATGCCCTTACATCTTTGGCCAAAAACCTCTCAGATATGTCTGTAGGGGACTAAGTCCCTCAATCCCAACTACAATAGGGGAGAATGACAGCCAAAAGGAAATCCTAACAGTATTTGGATGTCTGGTTCAGTGATTTCTATTACCAACTCCACTGTTAGGCAAGTATTTTAGACCAAATAAAATAAAAATTTTATAAAACAAATTTATCTTATAAATTTAGGTATTTTATTAGATGCAAATACCCTTGAAATATAACAGAACTCTCTTCCTGAAACAAGTTGAGTGATGTGTTGTTTGCATTTGTTATTGGAGAACTCTAATACTTAATGCTGTTGCGGGAAATCAGGGTCCTGGAATGGAGGGACTGGCTGGAGCTGCGGCAGAGGAACGTAAATTGTGAAGATTTCATGGACATGTATCAGTTCCCAAAATTAATACTTTTATAATTTCTTACGCCTGTCTTTACTGCAATCTCTGAACATAAATTGTGAAGATTTCATGGACATTTATCACTTCTCTATTAATACTTTTATAATTTCTTATACTTGTCTTACTTTAATCTCTTAATCCTGTTATCTTCATAAACTGAGAATGTATGTCACTTCAGGACCCTGTGATGATTGAGTTAACTGTACAAATTGATTGTAAAACATGTGTGTGTTAACAATATGAAATCAGTGCACCTTGCAAAAGAAAAGAATAACAGCAATTTTAGGGAACAAGGGAAGATACCATAAGGTCTGACTGCCTGCGGGGTCTTGCAAAAGAGCCATATTTTTCTTCTTGCAGAGAGCCTATAAACGGATGTGCAAGTAGGAGAGATATCACTAAATTCTTTTCCTAGCAAGGAATATTAAATAGTAAGACCCTAGGAAAGTAATTGCATTCCTGGGAGGAGGTCTATAAAAGGCCACTCTAGGAGTGTCTGTCCTATGCTGTTGAGGTAAGGACTGAGATATGCCCTGGTCTCCTGCAGTACCCTCAGGCTTATTAGGGTTGGGAAAAAATCCCGCCCTGGTAAATTTGAGGTCAGACGAGTTCTCTGCTCTTGAACCCTGTTTTCTGTTGTTTAAGATATTTATCAAGACAGTACATGCACAGCTGAACATAGACCCTCATCAGTAATTCTAATTTTGCCCTTTGCCTTGTGATATTTGCTTTTGTCCTTGCCCTTTTTTCTCAGAAGCACATGATCTTTGTTCTCCCTTTTGCCCTTTGAAGCATGTGATCTTTGTGACCTACTCCCTGTTCATACACCCTCTCCCCTTTTTGAAATCCCTAATAAAAACTTGCTAGTTTTGCGGCTCAGGTGGGCATCATGGACCTACCCATATGTGATGTCATCCCCGGTGACCCAGCTGTAAAATTCTTCTCTTTGTAATCTTTCCCTTTATTTCTCAGATCGGCCGACACTTAGGGAAAATAGGAAGAACCTACGTTGAAATATTGGGGGTGGGTTTCCCCGATAAATGCTTAATGCATAAACTAAATTTTTAATGCACATTTCTAGTTACTGACCAAAGAAATTGGAGAAATTTGGAGAAAATCAGACAAAAACAAATCTAATCATTGTATATTTATGAGCAAATTATTATGACAGCAATATAAACAATTAAAAGAGTCCTAGAAATTTACTATTATATTATTAATAGGGTCATGTGCCCTCATTCCTTAAGGCTAGGATGGGTATTATTTACCCTATTATTACTGGCCTAGACTGAGCTCCTCATCCACTCCTATGTCCTGAGGGAAAAAAATCTATCTCAAAAAGTATATGGGGTACAAGGTAAGCAAAGATGCACACACACAGGCACACACACACGCACATACACAGAACTGATAAATACTTCACTATGCAAGTGTGGTTAAATATAGAAATCACTATGTTTTGTAGTAAACTAAGTTTTTCATACCATCCTTTAGCAACATGTCACTATGTGTCACCTTTTCCTGTATAGCCACTTGTGATGGTTAATATGAATGTCAACTTGATTGGATTGAAGGATGTAAAGTATAGATCCTGGGTGTGTCTGTGAGGGTGTTGCCAAAGGAGATTAACATTTGAGTCAGTGAACTGTGAGAGGCACACTCACCCTCAATCCAGGTGGGCACCATCTAATCAACTGCCAGCATGGCCAAAATAAAAGGAGGCAGAGGAACACAGAGTGATTAGACTGGCTTAGCCTCCCAGCCTACATCTTTCTCCCATGCTTGATGCTTCCGGTCCTTGAACATCAGACTCCAAGTTCTTCAGCTTTGGGACTCAGAATGCCTTCCTTGTGCTTCAGCTGGCAGAAAGCCTATCATGAGACCCTGTGATGGTGTGAGATAGTACTCCTTAATAAACACCCCTTTATATATACATCTATACAATCTGTTCTGTCCCTCTAGAGAACCCTAATATATCACTAGTTGAAAAAGATAATAAGCTGAGATAAACAAACCTAGTAATAAAATAAGTATAATTTTACTTAGTTTATATTTTAACAAGTAAAGTTATAATAATATATAATATTTATTGAATACTTCTGGATCAGGTACCATGCTTAGCGCACCATACATAGCATCTCATCTACATCTCACAATAACTTCATAAAGTAGAGGCCTCTTATGTTTACTTTACACATTAGGAAACTGAGGTTTAGAGAGGTTATGAAACTTGACAGGTCATATTTGGAAGAGGCAGAGGCAGATGTAGATCTGTCTGACTTTAGAGCTTATGCTGAGTTAAGCTCTGAGATACATATGCTGCCACAAAAATCCTGAAATTATGAGTAATTTCACAAAAATCCTGAAATTATGAGTAATTATATCTCTAGTTCAGAATTTAAAGAAAGCTGCTTTCCTTAAATTCTAAACTAGAGATATAATTACTCATAATTTCAAGCCCTTAAGGATTAAACTAAGATGCATATCTGAAAATTTGGGGATAAAAGTGTGCTTAACTGTACTTGAGTATTATCATTTATTTAGATAGTAAGCAATAAAACATTATTTTATTTTACATCTAGCTATTTTAACAAACAAATTTTTAAAGGCTATACATAGGAAAATTAGACATTGCTTTCTAACTCAGTTCCTTGGGAGTTACTGGGACTGAGGCTCTTTAACCAACCAATGTCTATTTATCAAATGTAAGGATTTTTGTTGTTGTTGTTCTTTCACAAAGAAATGGTGAGGTTGCAATATCCTCTGACATACATATTTCTGTGAATTCAGACCAATAAAAAGTCTATTTTATATTAATTAGAGGAACCATTATAAAAAGCAACTATGGTTTAAAGGAAAATTATATATTAAAAATGTAAATCCAACAGTAAAATTTACAGAGTGAAATTAGGAAAATAGGTAAGATGTAGAGGGAACATAACAAAGAAAGAATAGAGAGGATGAATCCTAAGACTATTCTTAGGACTACTTAGAACCCATGACTTGTCAGGTAACATAATTTCCAAAATATCAAAATTATATTTACGATAAGATACATTTAAGACCAAACTTTTCAATGATGTGCAGCACATGATCCAGAAAGGTTCTGACAGAAGGCCAGAAATTTCTGCTAAGAGTTTTCAGAGCCTAATTAAATAATGAGCAGATTCTGTCAGTGTTGAGATGCCTTGAACTTTTCCTGTCACTTTATAGTGCACTTTAGTCTAAACCTGATATTTCAATAGCACCATTAACATCAATCTTATTTTCTGACATTAAAGTCTTACAGATTAAAAGTAAAAGATCATGAAATGCTACTAATGAAACCATTATAAGGTAAAAAGATGTACTGGTAACACCTTCTATGTAGATCAATGGAAATGTTATGTCAGGGGTAAATTTGCACTGGAAATACTTTGGAAAAAGCGTATTTAATTATGAGCTATATTAATGGTTATTCATTAAGAGCTTGGAGGTAGAGAAAAACAGAGTATGCTTTTGGTATGACTTATGTGACTCATAACTTTCCTTGAAGTGCTGAGAACACAGAATTCACAGAGATGAATATTCTCTTTTGACTTCATGTGGTTCAGTGAAAGTAATCGGGGTGCTTACTCTTTGCTCACTTTATAAAAATTACTTAAAAGAATTACATGCTACTTGAATGAAAAATTCAAATATTTTCTTCTTCCTTCCTTCCTTCCTTCCTTCCTTCCTTCCTTCCTTCCTTCCTTCCTTCCTTCCTTCCTCCCTTCCTCCCTTCCCTCTTTCCTTTCTCTCTCTCTCTCTTTTTCTTTTTTTTTTTTTGGATGGAGTTTCATTTTTGTTGCCCAGGCTGGAGTGCAATAGTGCAATCTTGGCTCACTGCAACCTCTACCTCCTGGGTTGAAGAGATTTTCCTGCCTCAGCCTCCCCAGTAGCTGGGATTACAGGCATGTGCCACCACGCCAGGCTAATTTTTATATTTCTAATTTTTGTATTTTTTATTTTTAATAGAGATGGTGTTTCACCATGTTGGTAAGGCTGATCTTGAACTCCTGACCTCATGTGATCCACCCACCTTGGCTTCCCAAAGTGCTGGGATTACAGGTGTGAGCCACTGTGCCTACCCAAACACATACTTTTCTTTTTGAATAAAAATTTCTATAACATGGAACTAAACTAGAACTATAATTATCCAATTATAAGGATTGACTAGTAAAGAGTCCTAATTAAGAATTATGATTTACAATATAATTAATTTTAATACAATTGTAGCTGTATATTGGCATTAGAGAATTACAAAATAAAACCCAACAATATTAACCGATGACTAGGGACTCATACTCCTTTGCTTGAATAGTCAGCTTTTCTGTTTGCCTTCAATGTGCTATGACATGTTTTGCAAGTGAAACTGTAAGGTTAAGAGGAAAGATCATACAGAAGACCAAGAAGATTCTGATTTTGTAGATCAAAGAGCAAATGAGAATTGTTGATGTTTGTTTTTTATTGGTTTCATTCTACTGATTTTTATTTTTTGTTTATAATAGCAATAATATGCATATAACTAGAAAAAACTTTACAATTAAAATCTTTAGTATTATGTATCCAAATTGCTCCACCCTTTAACTACTTTATTAATAACAAATAGAGTATTTTATATGGTAACAATCTGAAAGGTTCCTAACATTCTAGAACCAAGATCCTGACTATTACAACAGGGGAAGTAAGAGGGCTGAGAGGAAGTAACAGCATACTAAGGATATTGTCTTGTTGAAAAAGAGAATATAGATGCTGGTTAATTCTACACATCATTGGAAACTATGTAAAGCATGTGTTAATTTTTAAACTACCTACTAGAATAATAAAAATACAAGGCATACGTAGTCAAATAGTTAAAAGTAAAAGGTAAAATGGAACAAAGCGATTGAACAATAAAACAAATATTAAAAGTTTGTATAAAATAAGCATGTTACATTAATACTAAGTAAAGGGGAAGTAAGGGTGGGGGCACTGACAGCCCTCCAGAGGCCACATCCTTTGTGCCAACTAGAACTTGCTTGAATGCAGAAAGAAACCAATTACATTCTGAGAAACACAAATGACAAAGCAATACTATCATGCTCTTTCTTACTCATCATTATGGTGAAAATGATGGCATTGAAAGAAAGAGAAAGAGAAATCCATAGTTCTTTTTTACACTCCTTCTTTACCTACCAGTAAGCCAAAGGCAAAGAGTTTTGGTGGAATGTACACCTATCAAGAAGTAGAATACAAATAAAATGTTAAGTTAATTTTGTACAATCTTTCACTTTTCTGGTAAGACATGATATGCAAGGGAATACAAATTGTGTAATTTTGGTGATTCTACACACAGATTAAACGCTCTTATATTTGCATTTAAAACCTTCCTTGGAGAAGGGGGTTCAAGATAGCATACTGGAAGCAACTTGTGTGCACCCGCTCTCATGAAGAGGAAACAAAGTGGAGAGTAAATATTGACTCTTCAGGTGAATTGTCTAAGAAACCATGTCAGGATCCATTAAGGGAGTAAGGGAACATATGAAGAATGGAGAAGAATGAAACTGGGCAGCCATCCACCTGAGACCAGAAGAAGCTTCCTAACACAGGAAAAAGGTGAGAGAGGAAGAGCTCCCAGGGAATCCACATTTCCCACAAGATCTGTGAAATCTTGGGAACAGGAGAACCCCCTCCTTCCCTGGGCCTCTAGAATGATACGGAGAGCCACACAGAGATTTTGCAGAGGCAGTACTCAAGAACACAGGGAGTCCCACAGGTCTGGATCCCTGAATAGCCTAGTATATCAACAGAGGCCGCAGCTGGGATGCTGGGGAGCAGTCAGACTACCTCACTCCTTGCCAGACAAGGCTCCGCTTTTGCTTCCAGCACAGTGGCCGAGCTGCTTCTAGCCAGGTGGAACTTGTTGGCTTGGGCTTCCAGCTCAGTGGCCCTACCCCTGCCTTAATACTGTGGGCAGGCACGGCTCTGTGTTCCCCCGGAAAACATGCAGATGGCAGATTGTGTGACTCTCTGAACTCCTGCTGTTCTTGGCCAGACAGGACTCACTGGTTTGGGTAATGTCCAAGCAGGAGAGAAGGTCCCACTCTCAGAACACCAAGAGTGATAAGAAGCCCAGGTTCATAGGCCAGCAGAGGAGTAGGGTATGCCTCCCTCCACAGGGCAAGTCCAGGAAGGGTATAGCCTGTCTACCACCCCTGGCCCCTGCCTGAGGGAGCCCCACAGCCTGGAACAAGTAAAAAAAAAATGCAAGAACAGCAACAGTAATCACAAGGGGTTCCTCCAAGACCCAGGAGCAGATCTGGTGAGGGGGTCATATCTTTCTTCCCCCACCACCGAGTATGTCTATGAACATGCTAAAATACAAAAGAGCCAATCTGCTGGCCATCATGCTTAAGCAACATCTGTTGAAAAACAGCTCAAATTAAAAATCCAAGAATAATTTGCCATGATACAGCACCTGTGAAACATAAGGCAAAAATTAAGCCACAAATAAAGATCCTGTACAGAGCCTTGGCCTTCTGAAAGTGCACAGAAACAAAACCAGTTGACTAAAATTACACCCCAGTAAAAGGAACACCAGCACTCTCAGATGAGAAAAAATCAGCCTAAGAATTCTGGCATTCAAAAAGCCAATGTGTCCCCCTAACCTCCTAAGGAACACAGTATTACTCTAACAGTGGTTTTTAACCACACTGAAATGCCTTAAATGACAGACAGAATTCAGAATCTGGATGTCAAGGAAGCTCATCACAAGCCAAGAGTTGAAATCCAATCCAAGGAATCCAGCAAAATAATCCAAGAGCTGAAATAAGAAATAGCTATTTGAAGAAGTAATTAAGCTGAACTTCTGGAATTGAGAAATTAACTAAAAAATTTCATAATACAGTCAGAAGCATTAACAACAGATTAAACTAAGTCTCGGAAAGCATCTCAGAGCTCAAGATTGGTTCTTAAAATCAACTCAGTCAGACAAAAGTAAAGAAAAATGAATTAAAAACATAAACAAAACCTCTCAGAAATATGGGACTATGTAAAAAGACCAAATCTACAACTCATTGGCATCCCTGGGAGAGATGGAGAGTGAGTAAGCAACTAGAAAAACATATTTGAGGATGTAGTCTATGAAAATTTTCCCAATCTTGCTAGAGAGGTGAACATGCAATTTCAAGAAATATAGAGAACCCCAGTTAGACACTATACAAGGTGACCATCCCTACAGCATACAGTCATCAGACTCACTAAGACAGATGCAAAAGAAAAAATTCTTAAAGCAGATATAGAGAAAGATTGGGTCACTTACAAAGGGAAACTCACGAGGCTAGCAGCAGACCTCTCAGCAGAAACCTCACAAGCTAGAAGAAACTGGTGGCATATTTTCAGCATCCTCAAAGAAAAGAAATTCCAACCCAAAATTTCATATCCCACCAAGCTAAGCTTCATAAGGGAAAGAGAAATAAAATCTTTCTCAGAGAAGCAAACACTAAAGTAATGTGTTACCAGACCAGCCTTATAAGAGGTCCTTAAGGAAATGATAAACATAAAAACAAAAGCTACCACAAAAACACGCTAAGGACAGAGCTCACAGACAACATAAAGTGATTACACAATCAAGTCTACAAAACAATCAAGTAACAAGATGATGACAGGATCAAAATATCACATATCAATACTAACCCTGAATACCAATGATCCAAATGCCCCATTTAAAAGGCATAAAGTGGCAAGCTAGATAAAAAGACAGGATGCAACAGTTACTGTCTTCAAAAGACCCATCTCACATGTAATGATGGCTCTACATAAAGACATGGAGAAAGAGCTACCAGGCAAACAGGAAACTAAAAAAGAGTAGGAGTTGCTCATCTTATATTGAATAAAACAGACTTTAACCTAAAAACAATCAAGAAGGACAAAGAAGGGCATTATAAAATGAAAAAAGGTTCGATTCAACTAGAAGACTTAACTATCATAAAGACATATACACCCAACAGTGGAGCACCCAGGTTCACAAAACAAGTTCTTCTTGACCTACAAAAAGGCACAGACAACCACACAATAATAGTAAGGTACTGTAACACCCCACTGATAGCTTTAGACAAATCATCGAGGCAGAAAACTAACAAAGAAATTTTGGACTTACACTTGACACTCAACCATTTGGACCAAATAGATATCCATAGAATACTCTACCCCCAACCCAAACCACAGAATATACATTCTTCTCATGTACACTTAGAATGTATTCAAAAATCAACCACATGTTCGGCCATATAGCAAATCTGAGTAAATTCAGAAAAACTGAAATCATACCAAGCATACCCTTGGACGACAGGGCAATAAAAATGTAAATCAATCAATACCAATAAGATCTCTCAAAACTACACTAATACATGGAAATTAATCAACTTTCTCCAGAATAACTGTTGGGTGAACAACAAAATTAAGGCATAGATCAAAACATTTTTTGAAATTAAAGAAATTAAAGATACAACTTCCCAAAACCTTTGGTGCAGCTAAAGCAATGTTAAGATGAACGTTTACAGTATTAAATGCCTTCATAGTTAGAAAAGTCTCAAATTAATGATCTAACATCACCCCTAGAGGAACTAGAGAAAAAAAGAACAAACCAACTGCAAATCTAGCAGGAAAGAAGAAATATCTAAAACTAGAGAAGAACTGAATGAAATTGAGATGTAAAAGACCATACAAAAGGTCAATGAAACCGAGAGTTGATTATCAAAGGTATAGACAAGACTGATAAACCATTAGCTAGATTAACAGAGAAAGAAAAAAGAGAAGACCCAAATAAATGCAATCAGAAATTATGAAGATGACATTACAACTGATTAGACAGAAATAAAAAAAAGATCCTCAAAGGGTACTGTAAACACCTCTGTGCACACAAATTAGAAAATTTAGAGGAAACAGACAAATTCCTGGAAATACACAACCTCACAAGATTGAAACAGGAAGAAAGTGAAAACCTGAACAGATCAATAACAAGTTCTGAAATTGAATCTGTTATAATAATAATAAAAAAAATCAAGAAAAATATCCTGGACAAGATGTATTTACAGCCATATTCTACCAGATATATAAATAAGAACTGGTACCAATCATATTTAACTATTCCAAAATATCAAGAAGGAGGGGCTCCTCCCTAACATATTCTATGAAGCCAGCATCATCCTGACATGAAAATCTGGCAGACACAATGAAGAAAATACTACAGGCCAATATTCCTGATAAACACTGACACAAAAATCCTCTACACAATACTAGAAAACAGAATCCAGCAGCACATCAACAAGTTACTTTACCACAATCAAGTAGGCTTTATCTCTGGGATGCAAGAGTGCTTCAGCATAAATAAATCAATAAATGTGATTCACCACATAAACAGAATTAAAAGCAAATACAGTATGATCATCCTAATAGATGTAGAAAAGGCTTCAGTAAAATCCAACATCCCTTCATGATAAAAACCATCAACAAGCTAGGCATTGAAGGAACATACCTCAAAATAATAAGAGGCATCTATGACAAACTAAGAGCAAATATCATACCAAACAGGCAAAAGCTAGAATCATTGCCCTTGAGACCTAGAATAAGACAAGGATGTCCATTCTCACCATTCCTATTCCACATGGTACTGAAAGTCCTAACCAGAGCAATCAGGTAAGAGAAAAAAGTAAAATGCATCCAAACAGGAAAAGAATTATTTAAACACCCTCTCTCTTTGCTGATGATATGATTCTATACAAAGAAATCATTACAGACTCTGCCAAAAGGCTCCTGAAACTGATAAACAACTTCAATAAAGTTTCAGGATACAAAATCAATGTACAAAAATCAATGGCATTGTTATACATCAATAATGACCAGGCTGAGAGTCACATCAAGAACATAATCCCATTTACAATAGCCACAAAGAAAATGAAATACCTAGAAATACAGCTAACCAAGAAGGTCAAAGAACTCTACAAGGAGAACTGCAAAATACTGCTGAAACAAATCAGAGATGACACAAATAAATGGATAAACCTTCCATGCTTATGGACTTGAAGAAACAATATTGTTAAAATGGCCATGCTGTCCAAAGCAATTTATAAATTCAATTATATTCCTATCAAACTACCAATATCATTTTTCACAGAATAGGGAAAAAGGATTCTAAAATTCATATGGATCCAAAAAAGAGCCTAAATATCCAAAGCAACTCAAAGCAAAAAGAACAAAGATGGAGGCATCACGTTACCAAATTTCAAACTATACCATAAGGCTATAATAACCAAAACAGCATGATACTGGCACAAAAATAGACATATAGAACAAGAGAACAAAATAGAAAACTCAGAAATAAAGCCACACACCAACAACTATTATTGTTACACAAGCCCAACAAAAATAAGCAAGGAGAAAGGACTCCCCATTGAATAAATGATGTTGGGATAACTGGCTAGTTACATGGAGAAGAATTACATTGGACTCTACCTTTCACCACATATGAAAATTAACTCAAGATGGATCAAAGATTTTAATGTAAGACCCCAGACTGTTAAAATCTTAGAAGACAACCTAGGAAATACCTTTCTTGATATAAGCTTTGGCAACACATTTTTTTAAGGCCTCCAAAGCAATTACAATAAAAAACAAAATTGACAATGGGACCTAATTCAACTAAAGATCTTTTGCACAGAAAAAGTTAACTATTACTAGAGTAAACAGACAGCATATGGAATAGGATAAAATACTCAAAAACTATGTATCTGACAAAAGTCTAGAGTCCAGAATCTACAAGGAACTTTAAACAAATCAACAAGCAAAAACCAAATAACTCCTTTAAAGAAAGAGCAAAGGACATGAACACATACTTCTAGAAAGAAGATGTATTGGTGGCCAGCATATGAAAAAATGCCCAACATTGCTAATCATCAAAGACAAACCAATCAAAACCACAATGAGATACATTCTTATACTAGTCAGAATGGTGATTATTGAAAAGTAAAAAAAACAAACAAAACAAAAAACAACAAACAAACAAAAAGCCAGATGCTAATGAGGCTGTGGAGAAAAGGGGAATACGTATATACTGTTGGCAGTAATGCATATTAGGTCAGCCACTGTAGAAGGCAGTTTGGAGATCTCTCAAACTACTTTAAACACAGCTCCCATTAAAGCTAAAAGTTCCATTGCTGGGTATACACCCAAAGGATAATAAATTGTTCTAACAAAAAGATGCGTGCACTCATATGTTCATTGCAGCACTATTCACAATAGCAAAGACATGGAATCAACCTAGGTGCCCATCAAACAGTGGATTAGATTTTAAAAAGCAGTACATATACACCATGAAATACTATGCAGTCATAAAAATGAACAAAATCATATCCTTTGCAGCAACATGGATGCAGCTGGAAGCCACTATACTAAGCAATTTTATGCAGAAACAGAAAACCAAATTCCACATATTCTCACTTATAAGTGGGAGCTAAACATTGAATACATATGGAAAAAAGGAACAATAGACACTGGAAACTACTAGAGTAGGAAAGGAGGGAGGGGCAAGACCTGAAAAAACTAACTGTTGGGTATTATGCTCACCATCTGGGTGACAGGAACATCTGTAGTCAAATCTCGGCATCACTCAATACACCCACATAACAAACCTGCACATGTACCCACAAATACAAAATCTAAACAAAAAGTAAAATTGAAAGGATGAAAAATAAAAATAATACTTGCATTGCACAATATAAAATAAATATTACAATTCATGCTAATAATTGTAAAATTGAAAATTTTCTTTATTTAGAGCAGTATTAAATAGGAAAATACTAGCACACACATACACACAAAATCTATGACAAGTTGAGGGACCAAAGACAAAGAAAAAAGCTTTATCTTTTAGTACTTTTAACAGCTTTTTTTTCACGATTTTTGAACAAAAGATCCTACATTTTCATTTGATAATGGGTTATGCTAATTATGTAAATGAAAGACTTTAACCAATTTATTTACAAATGGAGACTAAAGAGCCTGCCACATACCAAAATCTGTAGGGCATACCCAAAGTAAAATAAACGATATCCTTAAAGACAGATCACTGTAGTCTTAAATATATCTAATTAAAATTAAGAAAGAATAGCTGGGGGCAGTGGCTCACACTTATAATCCCAACACTATGGGAAGCCAAGGTGAGTGGATCACCTGAAGTCAGGAGTTCGAGACCAGCCTGACCAACATGATGAAATTCCATCCCTACTAAAAATACAAAGATTAGCTGGGCATGGTGGCAGGTGCTTGTAATCCCAGCTACTTGGGAGAATTGCTTGAACCTGGGAGGCAGAGCTTGCAGTGAGCCAAGAGCGTGCCATTGTACTCCAGCCTGGGCTGGGCAACAAGAGCGAGACTCCATCTCAAAAAAAAAAAAAAAAAAAAAGGAATAAAAATAAATGAGATAAGCATTCAACTAAGCATTCAGCTCAATGGACTGAAAATAGAGCAAAGTAACAACACAAAAATACATAGGAGCTTAATATGAAAGAAAAGCACAAAATAAGAAAGAATAAAATACAAATATAAGAAAATAAATAAAATGAAAACCTTTTTATTGAGAAAATGAAAGATTTTGTGGTATATCTGATAAACAGCAAAGAGCAAAAAACATGAAGACGGATAGAGTGGGAATAATTAACATGGAGAGTATTTAAAATGAGAACAATATAATATTAATACATTTACATAAATACATTTCAAATTAATAATGTTCTAAAATATATAAATTATCAAATTAGGCTCCATAAAAAATAGAAAACATGAAGTAATATATATAAATAAAAGAAATGAGAAATAATTTCAAGATTTAGTCCAAAAAAAAAGCATGTGCAAATGCCCTTATGGAAACAAATATCTGGGGAGATGATAAAATCTATGTAACTGTACAGTTACTTCCAGTACAAAAAAATGAAGGCAGCTCATCACTCTGAAATATATATTACATTATCAGATAAAACAACAAAAATAATATAATTACCACCATAGTTTTAAAGAAATTTTGAATATAATCTAATACCCATAAATGATTTAAGTTTTAAAAATAGTAAATAAGAAATTGTGAAGGAAAACACCTTTAACTTCAGAGTGAAGTATCAGAACTATTTCCATTTAAGGGAGGAGACCACCCCTCATATTGTCTTATACCCAATTTCTGCCTCCAAAGAAAGAAGAAATAAAAACTAAAAGGCAGAAATGAAATCCACAGGCAGACAGCCTGGCACCACACCCTGGGCCTGGTAGTTAAAGATCGAACCTGACCTAATCGGTTATGTTATCTATAGATTACAGACACTGTATAGAAAAGCACTGTGAAAATCCCTGTCCTGTTCTGTTCCACTCTAATTACAGGTGCATGCAGCCCCCAGTCACGTACCCCCTGCTTGCTCAATTGATCTCAACCCTCTCATGCGGAACCCCTTAGGGTTGTGAGCCCTTAAAAGAGAGAAGGAATTGCTCACTCAGGGAGCTGGGTTTTTGAGATGTGAGTCTTGCCGATGCTCCTGGTCAAATAAAGCCCTTCCTTCTTTAACTTGGTGTTTGAGGGGTTTTGTCTGTGACTCATCCTGCTACACATTAAAGTCAGAAATAAGCTAAAATTTTCTGCTATTATTTCCACTCCTCAATATTATACTAAATGATATGCTAATAAGATTTTTAAAATTAAAGAAATATAAGTATAAATATAGGGAACAAATAAAATATTATTTTCATTGGATAGTATGGCTTATCTAAAACTGGAAAACTCATAAGAGAGTTTTATATGGAATCCGGACACAAGACTAAATCAGCAATATTAATTTTTAAAAAATATAGAAAATTACACTTAGTGTAACAACAAAATTTCAAAGAAAAGCATAAACCTTTGAGTCTAGTGGACTTTATTGATGAACCTAGAGAGACTGAAAAAATAGAAGTAATGTGTTCTCTACTAGAATAATACCATAAAGATGTAATTACCTTTCAAATAAATGTATACATGCAATGCAAGACTAATGCAAATCTCATGAAAATATTTCATGTTACTTGACAAACTGATCCTAAATAATTTGGAAAAGGAAACATGTAAGAATAATTTACAATATTTTGAAGCAGAAAGAAAATTTAAAGTGCCTTCCTAGATACCAAAGCATATATAAAACTTTATCATGACTGTAACAATCTGGAAAATTACATTGGTGAAGTGTAATGGATAATGTGAAATGTACCTGAAGAAATTTGGAATTTTAGTTTGAACAAAAAAGAATGTACTATTCAATGAATTGTTTTAAGGCAACTGGCTATCCATTTGGAAAACATATTTATATTTCTGTCTCATACCATATACAAAAATATATGCTGGATGAAATAAAGACCTGAATATATTCAATAAAGCTATTAACGTACTGGAAGTAACTGTAAAGTTCTTTAAAAATAATTTTTTGCTGTTTAATACACATAAACAAAACTCAGAAGCAATAAGTAAAGCATGAGAGATTTGTTTTATAAATATAAAATTTCTATAAGTTACCATTGTAGATTAAGGACAAGTAACAAACTAAGGTAATAACAAATACAATGTATTCAAACCCAGCTGAGACATAAACAAAGCAGTCAGGCTGATGGAGATCAAAATGTCACATAGTTTTGTGATAAAATCATTGGAAGTCTTGGGATTAGGTGTGAGGGAGAAATGATTTTGTTATCACTGCTTGCAGAATTCAACTTACCATGTCGTAGGTAGAAATGAACAATTATAGACCTCTTTCCACTCCCCGTGGAATGCTGGCCCCTCTAAAGCTAATGGCATAGAGGAGAAAAGCAAAATACGGCCGGGCGCGGTGGCTCACGCCTGTAATCCCTGCACTTTGGGAGGCCGAGGCGGGCGGATCACGAGGTCAGTAGATCGAGACCATCCTGGCTAACACGGTGAAACCCCGTCTCTACTAAAATACAAAAAATTAGCCGGGCGCGGTGGCGGGCGCCTGTAGTGCCAGCTACTCCGGAGGCTGAGGCAGGAGAATGGCGCGAACCCGGGAGGCGGAGCTTGCAGTGAGCCGAGATGGTGCCACTGCACTCCAGCCTGGGCGACAGAGTGAAGACTCCGCCTCAAAAAAAAAAAACGAAAAGAAAAGCAAAATACATTTTTTTCTGGAGACAGGCAGGTACTAAATAAAAGATGGCAAAAGGCTGTAAAGAAACATATCAATCTGATAATGAAGGTCCCTGTAGGGAAAAGAGCCTGGTACTGGGAACAGTGAAGGCAAGCTTTCTTAGATTATTTATATATTTTTTAATTTACAGTAAATATGTATGCATTCTTTGGTGATTAACAATTCAGGTGGAGAGACATAACAAGAGCCCTGGCTTCAAGTCTCAGATTTGCTAACAAGTGGAGTTATCTTCGAGAATGAACTCCATCAATTTGGACCCTAATTCATTACTGGTTCAATGGCGGAAACAATTACAAGGTAATCGGGTGACCCTTTTCAGCTCTGAAATTTGCAAACATCTTAGTAAAAAGATATGGGAATTTAGGGCCAATGTTTACTGCAGGAAAGGGCTTGATAACTATTCACTTGACTCCAACAGCCCCAGCCACATGCCCACAGCATGTGAACCAAATGTTCAAGGCTAGTGGCACTCAAGATGAAGCTTTTGCTCATTAAATATGTAGGTTATTGCCGCCTTTTTTAAGGCCTTCCATTGATTGATGAGTGAGAAGGAGAGTTGTGTATCCAGTGACCCAAAGGGCTGTGTAAAGCGGTCCCTATCAGACCTGCTGACTGCTCTTCTTTTGCACTCTGGGAGCCAGACTTCCAGATTATCTCCTTTAAATTCCTGTGAGTCTCTGTGTATCCCCAATTAGATTGAAAGCTTCTATTTAGAAGGAATTGTGCCTGAAACAGTTGCTACGAGCTCAGGCTTTGAAGACTTGAGTTTTGACTTGGGCTTAACCACTTCTTGGCTGAAGGCGACCTTAGGGAAGTTATTGAAACGTCTCCCTACAATCAGTGTTTTCATTTGTGAACGACTGTTTTAAGGATTACATAAGGCATGCTATGCAGGTTAAGTATTTTTCATACAGTAGTCTTGCATTATTATTGTAAAAGTTAGAAAATAAAAAACATAACCATTCAAAATGAACATTTACTATTTGTCAGGTCCTTTTAAGAGCTGACTTTACAAGTTGTGAGATAGTATATTTGTGGCCAAGTATCAGATAAGCAACCTAATACTTGGAGATGTCAAAGGTCTTGGTTCTAACATTTGTGCTGTGACTTTCCAGCTGTGTAACTTTGAACAAGTTACTTGAACTCTCGGTACGTGGGTTTCCTAATATGTAAAATAGAGACTAAAATGTATCATTTACAAGGCATTGTGCCTGCACCCAGTAAGTATTCAATAAATATTATAAAATAAATTAAAGCTCCAAATGTAGTGCAAATGGTAAGGTTATATGAATGTTACACCATATCTTTCATATATTTGATCAATATCATCTGCTTGGTAAGAAGTTCTACCCTGGCTACCCTATTTTAAATCATACCCCATCTCCACTTCTTCCTGATTTCCCTCCTGATCTTTCCAACATATGATAGAATTTTCATTTTATGTTTCTTGTTCATTTCTCCCTCTATCCCATTATAATAAAAGCTCCAGCACTGCTCTCTCCCATCTACCTTACATATTATAGGTATTTGACAATATGTGTTGAATTATTGAATAAATAAACCAATAAATGAATTATTGAAAGTCCCTGCACATCCATCTCTGCTTCTCCTCTCTCTTATATCTTTGGAGTACAAAATAGGATTTTCACCAAATGTGTGTGTCAACATGTCAATATGTAAAGTTAAGTGTATTTAAACAAACATATATCTCCTTAATTCTGTGGGCAGGGGGCATAGTGGGAA
The DNA here is from genome assembly GCF_037993035.2 of Macaca fascicularis. Classification (NCBI taxonomy): domain Eukaryota; kingdom Metazoa; phylum Chordata; class Mammalia; order Primates; family Cercopithecidae; genus Macaca; species Macaca fascicularis. The sequence continues at coordinate 43,664,390 of NC_088379.1, forward strand.
CCCTGTCAGTATATGATACCTCTGTCAACTGCTACACAACCACTGAATATAATATAGCAAAAACCCCTTTGTAACAGCAAAACATACTGTTTTCTCTACGGGAAGCCTAAGATAATGCTAGAAGATGAAATTGCTTTGCCTGAACAGTTTCATTAGGTGCTATAAGCATGGGGAATGGCTTGCTGCTGAGTTGCTAGCAGTATAAATGGAGGCAGAGTAAGAAGGGATGGGAATCAAAAATGCAAAGACCTAGCTGAGATGATCCCCCTTGACCCATTTGGTGATATCAGAACTTCTGGAGCTCAAGAGAGAAGTACTGAAGAAATTCCAGGAGATTGTGATAGGCTATGTCCACCACAGTTTTCCTCTTTGGGTACAAAAGGTGACCACAGCCTTTAAGAAGGGGTTCAAATTAACTTTCTTAGAAATTTTCTCAATATCTCCAGCTATTATCTACTATTCTTTTCCATCATTGTAATACAGTAATTGCAATGTGTTTAACCAAAGGCACCATTAGTAATTATTTTTACAACAGTTTTACTGAGTCAATACCGATTGGTGTCACATCTAATATCTGCCCCTGTGTATCCTGGCACTGTGAAGGACCAACTAGCAGGGGAAGTAATTACCTGAGAGTACAGCCACAGGGATCTTCAGAGAATGGCAGCACCCTCAGACTGCATCCTAATGAGTAGCCTTTTAATCTTCACCTCCATCTCTTATCACTACTTCCATAACACGAAGCATTTCCTAATTAGGATCATCATATCAGGTCACAAGATAGAATACAAATTATATTGAAAACCACAAAATAATACCAAATAAGAAGTTTGGTGTGCTCCCATAGTACAATGTATGCAAATTTTTCACCCTAAAAGAAAATGATCTTCTTGTCCAGGAGTTAGAATAATTGGGCTACAGTTATTGAAGACCTATGCCTCTCAACTCTCAACTTTTTGCTCATATACTGCCCTGCCCTTCAATTCATATGTCCTCATAATACTCAACTGGAATCTCCCCTACCTAGAGAAACTGCAAATACTAAGTAAAGTAAAGGCTGCATCATTATATTAGTAGGGCAAAACAAAACTAGAGAGGATACGTTTACATCTGCAATGCGTGTTGGCTCTGACTTGGTAACCAGTATCCAGATACAGGAAATTACAAAACAGTTTAAGGTTCATCTTTTGTCCATGATCTAAATCTCTAGGTAATAAGGGAGGATTTTATTTGTTTCTTTGTTTATTAAGGAGCATTTGATTTCCTTGGATATAGATTGTATTTGAGGGTTTGTTATTTTAGAAATGTTATGCACTTTCTGTTTAAGTATCCTACTAGAAAGATTAAAACAAACAAACAAAAAATACATTGATCTGGAATCTTGGATTTTTACCCCCTCACAAGCAGTAATATTTAATGATCTGTTAAAATGGGGTTGTCTGAAGGTTTTTTTATTATGCATAAACAGCAGGGATCCCTTTAGAATGGTTTCTCTTGCAATGTGGAATAGAGAAGCTCTCTGATGGGTTGGAGCACTTAATAAGAGAATACGAGACTCAGAAATTCTGTTCAAAGGCAAGATACCCCTAGGACATATCAGTTTCAAATATGATTTTCATCTCTTTTATTTCACCCTATTGAACTAGTAAACATTTTACTTTATAGAGTTTAGAAAAAGGTCTCCTTTCTTCTTATATTACCACATACATAATTTGTTCTCTTTCTCTGTTTTTCTCACCATGTATACAGATGAAGGTGGATATAGCTACACCCACCCACACACACACAGATGATTGATTGATTGATGGACAGATGGTAGATGTAATCATAGTGAACATAGATATAGATATAGACATACCAGCATTCATTGAGCTTATTCTACTTGCTAGACTCTATTCTGCATTTCTTATATACATTTCTATTTTGTCCATGATTACTCAGTTCATTGTGTGTTAACATTGGATGTGAACATTTTCAGGAATGGTCGGGCTTGAACTGACAAGAACAAGTAAGTGAGAAAAATACAATAAAATTTAAGATTGTGAATGAAAAGCAAAAAACAAAAAATAAATATATGGGAAGAAACGCATCAAGGAGCTTGCACAGATTGAGGTAGTAAAAATGTAAAGTTAGCTAACTATGAAAAAAGCGACACTATGGAGACTGATGGAGATTATAGAATTCTGACTAAATAACTTTTCGAGTTGAAAGCTGCTGTGAGTCTTCGAGAGGAAAAAATGCTACTTAAAAAGTAGAGCTCTAAGAGAGACCAGAAGGCAAATTAACCTCTCTGAATTCAGTTTGAGATCTTCCTATTTGAATGCCCAGCATATATTATCCTGGGCATTATGTAAATATTCAACAGTTAACCATATCATTATCTCTTACCTTGTCAACACAATTTTTTTCCCTGAAAGTGTATTCTCTTTTCTCTATGAAATGTTTGAGTGTCTTCAGTAAAAATGAATCCTTTAAAATTTTCAGAAGTAAGATTATTACAGTAATCAGCTCTTTCAATTATCTGATTCTATCTTGTATTTCTGTGGCAATAAAATAATATGCTAAAGCATTTTATCTTATATATGTATTGTCTATCAGTCATGGTATTTTTGAAAGCGAGAAGATAATCTGGTCAATGATTTTATAGAATAACCAAGGAAGAAGTCTAATCCAATGAGGTTATATAACAATTAGGAAATTATGAAGCAGTTTGTTATAAAAGGAAGTGGTTGTTTTACTGTTATTTCATTATTTTTGTCTGCCTCAAAATACACCTACCCACTATGCATTCATATAATCACATAGGAAAACATTTTTTTTACTAAAAACTCCCATAAGATTTCAGTTAAATCTGATAAATGAATGCTAGAAGAAAGAGCTTCCTGAGTGGGAAAGTAAGAAGGGGATAAAATCAGTTTCCTGTAGTAATATAGAGATGAGACACAACCTCATTTATGATAGGGAGACGGGAGGGAGGGGCACCACTTTCCTCTTTTAAAATTTCCTGGAACCTAGGGCCTGGAGCCAGACACTAAGCAGTTCTATTCCTAGGAGGGTTTCTGCTTCAAGCTATAAGAGAGAAAGATGTAGGAAAGCTTTCTCTCTGAAGGTGGGCAGAGCGTCAATGTCATCATCAATAGCAGTAACAGCAGGACTAGGCATGCAGGCAAGTTAAGACTGTATCAGAGAGGAAGTTCACTAGCTCTCTAGAGGCAGCAATGTGTTTCTCGTGACTTTGCCTGATACTTGTACCCAGTGTTATATTTGACAAGGAGCTTTCCCTTTCACCAGTTCTGTTTATCCTTAAAATATCCTTATGATACCATTAGAATGAGGGAAACATTAGGCTCAATTTATTTATTTTTTAAAATTTTATTATATATAAATTCATATATACAAAGCATATGTAACATGTTATGTAATGAAGCATAATATCACAAACAATGGTGATCACACCACCAAGTGTAAGAACTAAACTTTATCAGTAACTTTGAAGAAACCAGTGGCTTCTCTCTAATGTCATACAGCTACATATTTCATAAGGGTAGCTATTATCCTGAGTTTTTAAATTAACTTTCCTTTGTTTGTAAATTGTTTTAGTATACATGAACATAAGCACATATATAATATCTGGTCTGGGTCCTTTTATATTTTAGTTTAATAAAAATGCTGTTATAACTCATTAGTCTTCCTCAATTCAACATTATATTTCTAAGAGTCACCTATATTGTTGTGAGTTGCCCTAGTTCACTCACTTTCACAGCTGCATATATGTCACTGTGTGAAAATACCTTATCTATCCTCCTATCAATGGTTATTGAGATAGCTTCCAGTTTTTTTGTTATTATGAACAGTGCTTTTGTGAACATTCTAACTAATGCTTCCTGGTAGAAATATACAGGAATTCTGTAGAGTATATCATGAGCAGAAACAATACAACTTTATAAGATAAAGTCATATAATTGTTTTAGATTGATTGTCTTTGTTAATTAATTTTTTGTCTGCTTAACTTATATATAATTAAAAGAGGAAATTAAAAATATCCCCGATGTTAGTAATCTATAAAATTCTGTATGTGTATTTGTATGTTTTGTACTATTTGTTATAGTTATGTTATTATTTTCATTATATTTCATTATTATATAGTTTTATAATATTTTTACCTTCCTGGAAAATTCAAATTTTTACAATTTTAAAGTTTTCCTCTTTTTTAACCTAATATATTTGATACATCAAAAATTTATCATTCATTTAGGTGATATATTTGAAACAACAACGTTATACACAGAGAATAGATTTGGGGTTGCCATGGGATAGAGACTGGGGTTGGCATGTGGCTATCAAAAGATAGCATAAGGGATATTGGTGGTAATGAAACAGTTTTTGTATCCCGAAAGTGGCAAGGTTCATAAATCTACACATGAGATAAAATTGCACATAAATAAATGCACACACCAAAGTAAGTGCACATAAAACCAGTGGAATCTGAACAGGGTCAGTGTATTGTACAAATGTTAATTTCTGAGTTGTGATACTGTGCTCTAATTATTCAGGCATTATCATTGGAAGAAATGGGGGGAGGGTACACAGGACCTCTCTGTATCATTTCTTGCAACTGCGTATGAATTTACAACTACGGTCACCCCTTAGTATACGTGGGATATTAGTTCCAAGACCCCTGCGTTTACCAAAATCTATTCATATTTGAGTTTCATAGTATGTCCTATGAAACCCACATAAACCAAAAGTTGGTCTTCTGTATATGTGTGTTTTAGATCCCAAGAATACTAGATTTTCAATCAACATTTGGTTGGAAAAACCCACTATGTGGACCGGCATAATGCAAACCCATCTCGTTCAAGGGTCAACTGTACTTCAAAGTAAAATCTTTAAATTAAAAAAAAAATTCCAGGGCTTTCTTTTTATTAGACTATACCTGGTACTTCTTTTTCCATTCTTTTACACTCAAAATTTATGTTTCCTTATGTTTTAGATATGTCTCTAGTAAACAATGTTTAGTTGGAATTTCATGTTTTAATCTCATCTCATTTAGCTGGCAATTTCAGTCTATTTAAATTTATTGTGATTACTGACAATAACTGGTTTACTAACATCTCATCTTTTAATTTTTACTTTGTTCCACTTTTCCTTTTCATCCACTCTTCTTTTTTCTTTCTTTCTTTTTCTTTTCTTTTTTTGTGAGATGGAGTCCCACTCTGTTGCCCAGGCTGGAGTGCAGTGGCGCCATCTCGGCTCACTGCAAGCTCTGCCTCCCAGGTTCACACCATCCTCCTGCCTCAGCTTCCCGAGTAGCTGGGACTACAGGTGCCTGCCACTACACCCACTAATTTTTTTGTATTTTTTAGTAGAGACGAGTTTCACCATGTTAGCCAGGATGGTCTCGATCTCCTGACCTTGTGATCCGCCAGCCTCAGCCTCTCAAAGTGCTGGGATTACAGGCATGAGCCACCGCGCCCAGCTTTCTTCTTTTTATTGACCAAAATTTTTAATGATATTTTATTCTTGTTTCATATTTTTCTTCAACCGATTTAGGATTACAAACTCTGTTTTTATTCTTTTAGTGTGTATGTAAATTTACTATGACCATATGATATATTTAGATATTAGGAAAGATTATGCAATATTTTAAGCAACACATGTAATAAGTGGCAGAGGTGGCAGTAGAACTCATAACTTCTAATTCCAATTCCAGTGTTTCTTCCATTTGTTAAAATATTACAATTGACTTATATAAATGAAGTTCATTATTATCTGTTCCTATGAACTAAACATGTAGCGTAATATGAATTTTCCAGTTAATCATCTTTAATGTCTACTCATTTGTAGAGTTCAGTTATTGTTAATGTTTAACAGTTTTATCTCCATATCTTGAATGAAAAATCCCTGAGGTATAAGGGCAACATGCCTACCCTCATACCCTTACCCTTTTATCCCTCGAATATCTAAGCTAATTGAGCACCAATACTTGTTGACAGATTGTTTATAAATCGATATGAGCCATGTGTTTGGGCTCAGGACATACAAACCAAAATATGACTAGAGGAGATGTGAATATGACTCCTTAAAGTGTAGCATATTGATTATTTTGAGCTGGTTATGCTGAGAAACTACAGGCACAGGAGTAGCTCTGAAAAACTCCCCTTTTACAAAGAAATTTACATCTATAAAGAAAATTTTCATTACTAAAGCTACCTATACCAGAAAGAGAACAAGTCTCAGCCAACTTTTACCAGTTGAGGGTTTTTTATATGCCTAACAATGCAACCTTTATTCACCATACATATCTTCCCTTCACCTTCCCATAATTTAGTGCCACCCACTTATTTCTTTCTGTAAGCCCCAAGCCCCTATTCTTTTCTAAAAAGCTCAGGATCCTATATAAGCTTCAATCATCTGGGCCTTCTTTGAATCTCATATTTTGTAGGGCTCCTGTGTGTATGAATGCAATGAAAATTGTTTTTTTCTAGTTAATCTGTTTTATGTCAATTTATTTTGTAGCCCAGCCAAAGGAGCTAGGAGGATAGAGAGGGAAAATATTTTTTTTCTCCACTACACATGTAAACTCTTCAGCTCCTGCTTTCTTTACTCTGTCTCTCGTTTCTTTCTACTTTAGGCAGTGTCTGAAGTATACAAAAATATAATCTCCTCCATATCAAAGGTCTTCTCAGTTCTGCTTAAAGAGGAAACCACATATATCAATAACCTGTACATACAGTAATGAGAACAATGATACACAGCTTTGTATTTTACCAGTATAAAATTAAATCTATAGCAAACTATTAAATAATACAAAAAAACATCATAACCCAGAGATAAAATGAAACCACCTCTGCAAAAATTATAACTGAGAAGATTATGATGGTGAAAGAGATCTGACCTAACTAACCTCATGTAGTTTCTAACCTCCACGCTGTCCTTTTTCATTGCCGTGCATAGGCTGAACTAACTTTGGGAGGAACTTAGTTTATAGTTTAACTTTGAAACAAAGTTGGTAACAGTCCTTTCCCAAAACAAACTGCCTTCCTGCCTGAAGATTAGACTGCCTTTTCAGAACTAACCAATTAGCCACACGATTAAAAATTACAGTTTAGTAGTCATGCAACTGGAGGCTGCAAGATTTTGAACCTCCCCAAATTGCTCCTGGAGAAAACATCACCATTGTAAAACCTGAGATCAATGCTTGAGATATTTTGCAGATTCTGTATTTGACAAGTAAGTTGGCACCATCCAGATCAATAAACTGGATCATCTAGTCTTGTGGCCCCCACCCAGGAAGTGACTCAGGTCAAGAGGGCAGCTTTGACTCCCTGTGATTTCCAACCAATAAACATTCCCCACTTTCTCACCCCTTACCCACGAAATTATCTTTAAAAACCTCCATCCCTGAGTTTTCAGGGAGACTGATTTGAGTAATAATAAAACTCTGGCCTGGTCTCCTGTACAGCCAGCTCTGTGTGAATTAAAGTCTCTCTCTGTTGCATTTTTACTGTCTTGATAAATTCTCTCTGTACAGGCAGCAGGCAAGGAGAACCTGTTGGGCAGTTACAAAAATATGGTTCATTTTAAAGGATTTTTTCTATTTAAAAATACAGATGAATCATAATTCAATTCTAAATAAAATTTATATAAAATGACAGAACTCTTGACTATTTAAATAAGAAATAGAAAATAGGATCTTAGTTGACCTCATGATTGTGACTGTTAATACCAAAAAAGAGCCCGCATTGCCAAGACAATCCTAAGTCAAAAGAACAAAGCTGGAGGCATCACGCTACCTGACTTCAGACTATACTACAAGGCTACAGTAACCAAAACAGCATGGTACTGGTACCAAAACAGAGATATAGACCAATGGAACAGAACAGAGTCCTCAGAAATAATACCACACATCTACAGCCATCTGATCTTTGACAAACCTGAGAGAAACAAGAAATGGGGAAAGGATTCCCTATTTAATAAACGGTGCTGGGAAAATTGGCTAGCCATAAGTAGAAAGCTGAAACTGGATCCTTTCCTTACTCCTTATACGAAAATTAATTCAAGATGGATTAGAGACAAATGTTAGACCTAATACCATAAAAACCCTAGAGGAAAACCTAGGTAGTACCATTCAGGACATAGGCATGGGCAAAGACTTCATGTCTAAAACACCAAAAGCAATGGCAGCAAAAGCCAAAATTGACAAATGGGATCTAATTAAACTAAAGAGCTTCTGCACAGCAAAAGAAACTACCATCAGAGTGAACAGGCAACCTACAGAATGGGAGAAAATTTTTGCAATCTACTCATCTGACAAATGACTAATATCCAGAACCTACAAAGAACTCAAACAAATTTACAAGAAAAAAACAAACAACCCCATCAAAAAGTGGGCAAAGGATATGAACAGATATTTCTCAAAAGAAGACATTCAGGCTGGGCGCGGTGGCTCAAGCCTGTAATCCCAGCACTTTGGGAAGCCGAGACGGGCGGATCACGAGGTCAGGAGATCGAGACCATCCTGGCTAACACGGTGAAACCCCGTCTCTACTAAAAAATACAAAAAACTAGCCGGGCGCAGTGGCAGGTGCCTGTAGTCCCAACTGCTCGGGAGGCTGAGGCAGGAGAATGGCGTAAACCCGGGAGGCGGAGCTTGCAGTGAGCTGAGATCCGGCCACTGCACTCCAGCCTGGGCGGTAGAGCGAGACTCCGTCTCAAAAAAAAAAAAAAAAAAAAAAGACATTCATACAGCCAACAGACACATGAAAAAATGCTCATCATCACTGGCCATCAGAGAAATGCAAATCAAAACCACAATGAGATACCATCTCATACCAGTTAGAATGGCAATCATTAAAAAGTCAGGAAACAGGTGCTGGAGAGGATGTGGAGAAATAGGAACACTTTTAGACTGTTGGTGGGATTGTAAACTAGTTCAACCATTATGGAAAACAGTATGGTGATTTCTCAAGGATCTAGAACTAGATGTACCATATGACCCAGCCATCCCATTACTGGGTATATACTCAAAGGATTACAAATCATGCTGCTATAAAGACACATGCACACGTATGTTTATTGCGGTACTATTCACAATAGCAAAGACTTGGAATCAACCCAAATGTCCATCAGTGACAGACTGGATTAAGAAAATGTGGCACATATACACCATGGAATACTATGCAGCCATAAAAAAGGATGAGTTTGTGTCCTTTGTAGGGACATGGATGCAGCTGGAAACCATCATTCTTAGCAAACTATCACAAGAACAGAAAACCAAACACCGCATGTTCTCACTCATAGGTGGGAACTGAACAATGAGATCACTTGGACTCGGGAAGGGGAACATCACACACTGGGGCCTATCATGGGGGGGGAGGGGAGAGGGATTGCATTGGGAGTTATACCTGATGTAAATGATGAGTTGATGGGTGCTGACGAGTTGATGGGTGCAGCATGCCAACATGGCACAAGTATACATATGTAACAAACCTGCATGTTATGCACATGTACCCTAGAACTTAAAGTATAATAATAATAATAAATTTAAAAAAACATTCTTTTTAATCATTTATAATTTTTATAGGGAAACTTTTATCAGTTGTAATTGAAAACTAAAGGCATTTAAATTTCACATTTCTATATTCTAATTGTGATATTTAATTAGGAGGTCAATAAATAAAATTTTTAATTCAGAATTCTTCAGAGACTGAACAGAAAACACTGCATGGAACTGATCATGAATTTTAGCCAAGGTCTGCATTGAGAACTAATTATTTTCCCAATTTGTAACAAATCGTTAACACAGAGATATAATGAATCCAAAACTACATAATACAAAATTGCCTTCTGGAAACTAGGGGACCAATATTAACTTGTCTAGTTCTCTTGAAAAGAAAGAGCTCAAACATGTGAAAAGAGCAGGGTCTGCCTTAACTGATATGTTTTTCTTAGATTATAAGCCCAGAAACAGGTACCCTGTGTGATGTCACACGTAATAAGAAGCTTTAAAAAGTACCCAAAGGCTAAAAATATGGTGACGTACAGAAGGAGGCAACTGCTAATATTCACTGAAACCAAAAGGCACTTTAAAATTTTATTAAATATATAATATATAGAAAGACAGAATGAAAGAAAGTAGCACAGTAGCAGGAAATTAGTATTTGTGAAAATTATCTCTGCTATTAAATTTTTCTGAGTGGCAATTCTAAACAAGAGTTTATAACAATATTGGGAGTTCATTATGCTACAGATACAATCAGTAAAAACGTCTTAGAATTTCAAAATTTAGTTTTCTAATTCCCATTAGTTAAAGTGCCATCTAAATTCATAGATATGGGTGGGTATGTCCAAATGTTGGTTTTCTACCTTTTACCACTTTATACAGTAAGTAGATATATTAAATCGTATTATGATGTTATTGCTAGGCTTTACTGGGATTAAAAGATAAATAACAGTAACAATCACAAGGGCAACTAAGATCTTATTTTCTAATTCCAAAAAGTACAACATACTGACACAATAAAGTAGAAGGCACTATTAATCCAATACCCTAACCTGATAAGATAGAAGGCACTGTTATCACAATTAATGAAGATATCCCAATATTTCTGATACAAAGTAGGATACAGGGTAGTGTCTGGGGCTGTGGGAAGATGAAAACCATACACACAGTTCAATTGTGATTTTCACTTCAGGATGAGACAAGTTAAAAAAATATTTTCTGGCTGGGCGCGGTGGCTCAAGCCTGTAATCCCAGCACTTTGGGAGGCCGAGACGGGCGGATCACGAGGTCAGGAGATCGAGACCATCCTGGCTAACATGGTGAAACCCCATCTCTACTAAAAAAAAATACAAAAAACTAGCCGGGCGAGGTGGCGGGCGCCTGTAGTCCCAGCTACTCAGGAGGCTGAGGCAGGAGAATGGCGTGAACCCAGGAGGCGGAGCTTGCAGTGAGCTGAGATCCGGCCACTGCACTCCAGCCTGGGCGACAGAGCGAGACTCCGTCTCAAAAAAAAAAAAAAAAAAAAAATTTTCTGTTATTGCAAAACAAAACCTGTGTCACAATATCAGGCTTCAGAATATCAAAAGAAACAAAAAAAAAAAATCATGAACAGGACTTAAACAGTTCATATACATGGAAGTCATCACTGACAATCACAGTAGCAACTTCAGTCTGTTCTGACTGTTTTGTTTGTTGTAAATTTTGCATATGTATGCATTCATGAGTGTGCATGGGACAGTCAGTATATTAAGTATGCACAAGTGACTCTACACACTTCAAAAGTTATTTATTTATTTATTTTTTTGTCAAAGGAGACACATCTTTCTTGGTCTAAAGATAAAGTGACCTTCCTACTAATCTAGAAATAATTGCTAAATGCAAACATGCACCTACGTTTCTCTTTCTCACACCAGGTAGCAATGAACAATTTTTTTTTAAAACCTAACCTTTAGAACTCTATGAATGAGTGAGGATTCGAGAAAAGTCAACCTGGAATCAAGGGTCATCCTACTATGCAGGGTAAAGTGAGTAGTTCTCACCAGGGCTTTCATTTGTCAATAGTCCACTATGTTATAGCCTTATGGATTATAGTAAAAATTAGTAGAAATTCCAGTTGGCATATTCTCTTCACACATACTGAGATATCAGGTCCAGTCCCCCAAAATCATTTTTAAAAGAATATCTAACACTCTTGGGAGAAAAATAAAGCAATCTATTATATTAACAGGCCATAGAAATTATTTTTCTTGACCCAAAATTAAGGGTGGAACTGGGGAAGTGTAGAAACTGTCAAATTGGTCTGTAGGAAGATTTTATTGGCTAAAAGAGAAATAAAGAAACATTAGCATCCCACATGGAAGTCTCGAAAGGTAAGAAAATAGTGATGGTTAATAATATTAGGTGTCAACTTGATTAGATTGAAGGACGCCTAGATAGCTGGTAAAGTATTGTTTCTGGGTGTGTCTGTGAGGGTGCTGCCAGAGAAGATTAACATTTGAGTCAGTGGACTGGGGAAAGAAGACCCACCCTCAATGCGAGTGGGCACCATCCAATTGGTTGCCAGTGCAGCTAAAACAAAGCAGGCAGAAGAAGGTGGGGTAAGCTGGCTTGCTGAGTCTTCTGGCTTTCCTCTTTCTCCTGTGATGGATGCTTCCATCCATTCTTCCTGCTGTTGGACATTGGATTCTGGGTTTTTCAGCTTTTAGACTCCTGGACTTACACCAGTGGTCTGCCAGGGGTTCTCAGGCCTTTGGCCACAGACTGAAATCTGCACGGTCAGCTTCCCTACTTTTGAGGCTTTTGGACTCAGAATGAGACATTACTGGCTTCTTTCTCCCTCAGCTTTCAGATGGCTTATCATGGGACTTCAACTTGAGATCACAGAAGCCAATTTTCCTTAATAAACTCCTTTTCACATATGTGTATATCCTATTAGTTCTGTCCCTCTGCAGTACCCTAATAGAGACCTACTATTTGGTAGCACAACACTGTGACTATAATCAATAGTAACACTGTATATTGAGATGGTGTCTTGCTCTGTCACCCAGGCTGGAGTACAGTGGCGCAATCTCGGCTCACTGCAACCTCTACCTCCTGAGTTCAAGCAATTCTCCTGCCTCAGTTTCCTGAGTAGCTGGGATTATAGGCGTGCACCACCATGCCCAGCTAATTTTGTATTTTTAGTAGAGACAAGGTTTCGCCACATTGGCCAGGCTGGTCTCGAACTCCTGACCTCAGGCGATTTGTCCACTTTGGCCTCCCAAAGTGCTGGGAGTACAGGCATGAGCCACTGTGCCCGGCCTAAACTATCATAAAGAATGTAATTAGATTGTTTGTAACTCAAAGGATAAATGGTCGAGGAGATGGATAAACCATACTCCATGATATGCTTATTTCACATTGCATGCCTGTATGAAAACATCTCATGTACCTCATAAATATATATATCTACTATGTACTCACAAAAATTGAAAAATAAATAAAGAAAAAAAATTTAAAAATGTGGCGTTCCAAAATATCCATGTTTGGTTACTGCTGCTAAATCAAAGGCTTTCACAACTCTCCTTCCTAAAGCCCTATACTCTACTATTCCTGGGTCAGTATAGCCTAGTTATACAAGAATTCAAGAAATATAAAGTAAGATTTTGAGCTAAATAATGAATTATAATAAATTTTAAAATCTTTCTCTGCTTCATGAAACTGTAACCAGATTCCTATGACACTGACTTTCATAACAGTGGAATTGTGTTTTCCTAAGCGTTCTTAGACAAGTAGTTTCATTCTTTTCTACTCAAAGCACTTTGTTCACATGTTTCAGGTTGCAAAGCATGGCACCATCCTTTCTTGACTTATCCTTCATCACCTCTCCATGAGATCATAGCACAGGTTCGCTTTATTCACTTCAAAAAGTATTCTGAAGGAACCAAATCTGAAAATATCCTTAGTGGATATTATAAATTTCAATATGATTTCTGATTTTATTCCCAATCCGTTATTTTAAGAATTAATTTATCTAGATAAAATTTTTAAATGTTGCAAGTGTAATTTTACTCATTTAGAGCAAACAAAAGTGACAACATGAAACCAAAACCAACTAACAAATTCTACATTTCAGTTGCTTTATGTTGTGGATTGAATTGTACATCCCCAAAAGGTATGTTGAAGTCTTAACTTCCTGTACTTGACAATGGATCTTATTTGAAAATTGGGTCTTTGCCAGTGTAATATAGCTAAGAGATGATCATATTGAACTAAGATGAGCCCTAATTGCTCTAATCCAATTACTTGTCTCCTTAAAGATGGGGGAAGTTTGGGGCCCACAAACATAGACACAGAGGGAAGAATGCCACGTGAAGACGGAAGCAGACACTGGAGTTATACACCTGAAAGTCAAGGAATGCCAAGGACTGATGGCTACCACCTGAATCAAGGAGGAAGCTAGGGATGATTCTACCCCTAGTCATAGAAGAAATATGATTCCTTGATTTTAACCTTCTGTTTTCCAGAACTATGAGAGAATAAATGTCTGTTGTTTTAAGCTGCCCAATTGTGGTGATTTTTTACAGTACCTCTAGGATACTAATGACTTAATAATTAAATTTTGGAATGATGGAAGCTATTAGAGATTTTTTTGGTCATCATATTTGTATAAAAATAACATTTATTCTAACTGTTCCAATGACTGATCTGTATCAGCGAGAATGAAGTTAGGATAATCTAAACGTTTTATCAAAGACAAATTATCTGTAAGTTTCAGGCAATAACAATGTATAATTTATGAATATAAAAATGTTGTTTTTTATTTCTAGCAAACAAAAACTATTATTTGAGCATGCCCATTCTGTTTTAGAAGTAATGGTGGGGATCTGAATAGTAAATCAGGAAAGGTTAAATGAACTTCATAGGCAGGGCAGAGCCCTTCTTTATATGAATAAAGCCCAATGTTGTGCTTACAAGAGTTGACTACCATGTAGACGTCTACAGAAAAATGGGATAGTTCTGGGTTTCTTTGAAGATGGGGATATAGAGGAGGGGATAGAGTACAGATAATCACAGTGATGATGAAAGATTTGCTTCTTTTCTACAGTAAAAGAGGCAAGTCTGGGAAGGATACACTTATGTTATGTAACAACTAGAATGAAGTAGTAATAAAACAGGAATTGACAAATCTTCAGAAGTGGGTGGAAAGCATGGAAGAAATATCTTTGAAGAGTTCACCAATATTTGATGGGGGAAGGTGTGGTGGAAGGAACACCATCCTCTAACCCTGGTCATATCCCAAACACGAGTCACTGCCCTGTTCATATTCCTTTAACTAAGATGTGATCATCTAAATGTATGTATTACTAGACATTTTAATTCTGCAATCCTCTAAGGAGCATTATGATTTTGACCTCTCTGTATTTCTCCCTCTAAAAAAAGATGTATCTTGCCATATTATGTTATTTCGGGCTTCTTAATATTGAACAGAAACAAATACATCAAGACATACGAACAATGGTTATGTGGAGGTGGGGCCAAAAGTGGAAAGTTTAAGGGTATTTAGGATAAAGAATTCACTACTCTGGTATGTGAGGGAAACGAACTGAATATGAAAAGAGAACATTTGAGATGAATTTTCTATCTCCTTCCATAGTCTTTGAGAAACTGTTTTCGGTGGAAAGGTTTATTTATTTATTTTTTGACCCACACTACCATTCTCGGCCTAGATCATGAGAATCCTGGCTTTCTACTTCTTATATTCTGGAATACATCTGATGAATTTTATATCTAAGAATCAATGATCTTGTGTATCTGAATAAATCCATCATCCTGATATGAGCTAGCATTGTATGCCATCATCACTGCTGAATACTGGACTTAGAGGGGTACAAATGGGGAAAATAGAGTCAGTAGGACCCATGGTTATCCTTGGAATCCTACTCAACAATCAACAGGCTCTGTAGCATTTATCAACTTATTGTTTCTCCGCTCCAAATTCACCCCTAAGTACTTTCTCTGCTAAAATAGACTTGAATAAACATTTCTCCCTTACAATAAGCACTATGTTAAGTTTTGGAAGTACAGGATAGTGGAACACTGCAGGAGGAATGATGGGGCTATTTCTTGTTCCATTGAGCTGCATTTTGCTTCTCCTTGTTTCTGCTGCAGGGTCCATCAGGGGTGTGTGTGTGTGTGTGTGTGTGTGTGTGTGTAGGAGCATCCTGTGTGTGTGTGTGTGTGTGTGTGTAGAAGCATCCAGTGGACATACAAGTTGTATTAGTCAGGGTTCTCTAGAGGGACAGGATAATAGGATAGATGTATATATGAAAGGGAGTTTATTAAGGAGTACTGACTCACAGAATCACAAGGTGAAGTCCCACAATAGGCCATCTGCAAGCTGAGAAACAAGGAAGTCAGTCCAAGTCCAAAACCCTCAAAAGTAGGGAAGCCAAAACTGCAGCCTTCAGTCTATAGCAGAAGACGGGCGGATCACGAGGTCAGGAGATCAAGACCATCCTGGCTAACACGGTGAAACCCCGTCTCTACTAAGAAATACAAAAAACTAGCCGGGGTAGGTGGCGGGCGCCTGTAGTCCCACCTACTCGGGAGGCTGAGGCAGGAGAATGGCGTAAACACGGGAGGCGGAGCTTGCAGTGAGCTGAGATCCTGCCACTGCACTCCAGCCTGGGCGACAGAGCAAGACTCAGTCTAAAAAAAAAAAAAAAAAAAAAAAAAAAGAAGGCCGGGAAGCCCCTGCAAAACAACTGGTGTACTTCCAAGACTCCAAAAGCTGAAGAACTTGAAGTCCAATGTTGGAGGGCAGGAAGCATCCAGCATGGGAGAAAGATGGACGCCAGAAGACTTAGCCAGTCTACTCTTTCCACGTTCTTCTGCCTGCTTTTATCCTAGCCAGCCTGGCAGCTGATTAGATGGTGCCCACCCAGATTGACGGTGGGTCTGTATCTCCCAGTTCACTGACTGAAATGTTAAACTCCTTTGGCGACACCCTCACAGACACAACCAGAAACACTTTGCATCATTCAATCCAATAAAGTTGACATTCAGTATTAACCAACACACATGTTCTTTCACTCAAAGAGTTTGCTTTCTAGGGGCAAAGAGATATTCAACAATAAAATTAATAACCATGTCTGTGATAGGCACACTAAGGAAAATAAACATAATGGAATGGATCTATTTAAGATGCGGAGTCAGGAAAGATCTCTTTAAATAATTTACATTTTTATTAAAAACGAAAGTAGAATTCACTCAGAGAAGCAGAATTGCTGTGAGATCACAGAATAAGGATTTTATTATAGAGGTTAGTCATTACGCAAGTATGGAAGCTGATGGGACAGTCTAGGCAGCCTGCTATCTTTGTTTGCTGAGTTGAGCCTGAAGTTGGCATACATCAACCAGACTGGCAGTCAGGAAGGAAAGCTCAATGTGGACAATTTCAAGGACAAACTGAAATCAGCAGAGACAAATTGGAAACCAAAAAGACTACTGAAACCATGTCATGTCTTTCAATAACTCCAACCTTGATTCTGTAGGTGACCTGCAGGAGTAGCTAGCACCTATCTTCTCCACAGTTGCATATGTAGGATTAGTAATCAGAGAAGATGAAGGAGATTTGGCCAGAGCTGGAGAATGCATAGACTGGGATGCTGTCACACTGCAAAATGTGAGCTGCCACACATCAGTAAGATACCTGGTGTACCTGAGTGTCTGGTCGATCTGCATCATCTTTCAGAGAGTAAAAACAATGTGGCTGCAACTTCATGTCCACCTTTGTAATCTCAGGCAAAATATTTCCTGTGTCTAAGGCTAATCTGGAACTATACACGAGGAAATTCTGGGAATTCTAGTTTTTGGACCAAATGCAAAGACACTCCACTTGCCTACCATGCAAAGAGAGTAGGAAAGAGCTGGGCAGGAAGAAGAGAAAACAAAAATACTTGGAAGCAAAAATGAGCTTGACTATTATTAGGAAATAACAGTAACAATAGCTGGTCAGTATTGGATAAGGTAAAGAGTGGCCCTGAAAACTAGGTTAGAGATACGGTTAAGAGGCCCATCATGGTCCTTGTAGGTTATGATGTGGAATACAGATTTATTCCAATTCAATAGAAAATCATTGAATAGTGCTAACCAGAAAAGTAACTGGCTTCATTATGTAGAGGATGCAAGGAGGGCAATATTGGAAGCAGGGTGTTTTACAGTAATCCAGATGAAAAATGATAGTAGTGAAATAGATGGATTTTTTAAAATTTAATTTGAAGGTAGGGCCCAGAAGAATGTCTGAAGACTTGGATTTCCCCCTAAATTGTATTGTCCTTATTCCTCCAAGTAAGGGGACAAGAGTGGGTCAGGATTTCTGTTTTTAGCAACTGGATAGATGATAGGCAATTAAGACAGAGAACACTGGAAGATCATATTTTGGGGTGGAGAAGGAAGAGAACACTAATGTAGCACTTTATACCTGGTAACTTTGAGATACCTTTGGGACATGTAGGTGTAGAAGGGTTAAATAAGTTTATCAGAGTCACAAACATTTCTAATAACAGCATGACTATTTTCCATTCATTCAAGTTTAATAGACACTCTGAAAAACTTGGGAACTTTGTTCATGCTTTTGCACTCTCCATAGTCAATCAGTAAAAACTTATCAAATTGGTTAAAGAAACATTTCATTGGACATTTACTATTTTTTCAATGAAAAGGGAATACAGCTATGCCTTTACTTCACAGAGCCCCTAGTCTAGTGGCAGAGTAAAAGGCATGTCAATTATTAGGGTCAATGAGGAAAGTGCTACAATGGCATGGCAATTTCTATTTGATTGACTTCTAAACATGTGTCACATTCCTTTCTTCTTTGTTTCCACAGTTGAAGTCTTGTTACTGCTACATGTAGAGCAGCAGGAGCAAACTTGGCCACCCATTTTTATAAAGTTTTATTCGAACAGTCATGTTTATTTAATTACATATGGTTTATGACTACTTTCATACTACAAAGGCAGAGTTGAGAAGTTGCAATACAGATCATGGACTATAAGCCTGAAATATTTATTATCTGGCCCTTAAGAAAAGTTTGCAGATACCTAATTTAGACAAAAATATTCCAATATTCTTTAGTGTTTCTTGCTTCCTCTCTCTCTTCAGTTCAATCCTTCCTACACATCACTGCTAGATTAATAACTCAAAAGCTGCTATGAGCCTTTCTTCGATGAGTCATGGTATACTTAAGTAAATATTAAAAATCATTATATGAGTTCCTTTGAATATATAACATCCAAGCTCACAATTTTGACAGATCTCTACTGCCTTATGAATTAAATATACATACTTATTCTGGTACTCAAAAGCCTCCATTATATGACCAAGACCCAAATGTTTATCTCAAGTTACACCTCAGCAGAGGTGCTCTAACAAACTGACCTCCTCTTTCTTTTATTTATTTGTTACTTTTTTTCAGTGTCCACCAACATGCAGAGAGCTCCCTGCTTTTTTTTTTTTTTTTTTTTTTTTTTTTTTTTTTTTTGTAATTTCTCACCTCTATGCCTTATTCATTATACAATCTCTATCAGAGGGCCCTTCATTCTGCCCCCATCTTTGCAGTTTCAGTGATATCCATCTGGGTTTTTTAGGATGTCAGCTTCTAAAACACACAATCTCTAAAATTTCAATG
This sequence comes from Macaca fascicularis, assembly GCF_037993035.2. Taxonomy (NCBI): domain Eukaryota; kingdom Metazoa; phylum Chordata; class Mammalia; order Primates; family Cercopithecidae; genus Macaca; species Macaca fascicularis. Next base: position 43,683,565 of record NC_088379.1, read on the forward strand.
ACTTAATATAATAAAAATATATTTCTTGTCCACACAATAGTTCATTGCAGCTGTTCTTGGTCAGTGATGTGGGGCAGGGTAGTGAGTATGGTGGTCTGCTTCACAGAGTCATTCAGGACTACCATTTTCAATCTAAGCCTTCCAAGGTCAACCAGGTCCATGTCCACCCAGTCAATGGGGAAGAGGTACTGGAGAAGGAGACATCACTTCTTAACCCCCTCAGACAAAGAGGTCACACTCATTGCTTCTGCCCACATTTCATTGGTAAGAACTAGTCATATGACCCCACGTAATTTTAAGGGGGGTGGAGAAATGTGATCCCTGTATAAGCATCTACTCCCCAACAGCAACTCTACCTTATCAGCAGGGAGCATGACTCTTTGATGGGCAGTTAGTGGTCTCTACTGAACTTTTCATGGCGCATCTCCTTACTACCTTCCTAATCAGATAAGCTCTATCCCACATTCAACCTTTGTAACACTTCATTTTTATTTGTCATTAGGTTCTAACAAGGTCTAAGTGGAAAGTGCTACACCGGCATGGCAATTTCTATTTGATTGACTTCTACACACGTGTCACATTCCTTTCTGCTTTGTTTCCACAGCTGAAGTCTTGTTACTGCTACATGTAGAGCAGCAGGAGCACTTAAGCCCATAGGCTGGCTACCTGTTTTTATAAAGTTTTATTGGAACATAGTCATGTCTATTCAATTACATATGGTTTATGACTACTTTCATACCACAAAGGCAGAGTTGAGAAGTTGCAATACAGACTATGGAGTGTAAGCCTGAAATATTTTTATTTCATATTGGATTTGGTACTTATGATATTAGATTTTTTCACTTGATTTCTTTTTTTTACTTTTCTGACAATACCATTTATTAAGCTTCCATCACTTACAATACCCTTTGTATCCACGATGGTGATGATAAAAAGAAAAAAAAAAAACTCTTGTGTTGGATTTCATTTTGAATTTTTTGTATAGGAAATATATATATTTTTAATTTTACTTGAAGTTTTGGAATACATGTGCAGAATGTGCAGATTTGTTACATACATATATATATGGCATGGTGGTTTGCTGCACCTATCAACCCATCATCTAGGTGTTAAGCCTCACATGCATTAGGTGTTTGTCCTAATGCTCTCCCTCCCTTTGGCCCCCACCTCCTGACAGGTCCCAGTGTGTGATGTTCCTCTCCCTGTGTCCATGTGTTCTTATTGTTCAACTCCCACTTATGAGTGAGAACACGCAGTGTTTGGTTTTCTGTTACTGTGTTAGTTTGCTGAGAATGATGGATTTCAGCTTCATCTATGTCTCTGTAAAGGACATGAACTCATCCACTGTTATGGCTGCACAGTATTCCATGTTACATATGTGCCACATTTTCTTTATCCCGTTTATCATTGATGGTCATTTGGGTTGGTTCCAAGTCTTTGCTATTGTAAATAGTGCTGCAATAAACATACGTGTGCATGTGTCTTTATAGCAGAATAATTTATAATCCTTTGGGTATATAGGCAGTAATGGGATTGCTGGGTCAAATGGTATTTCTGGTTCTAGATCTTTGAGGAACAGCCACACTGTTTTCCACAATGGTTGAACTAATCTACGCTCCCACCAACAGTGTAAAAGTTCCTATTTCTCCACAGCCTCATCAGAATCTTTGTTTCCTGACTTTTTAATGATTGCTTTTCTAACTGGCATGAGATGGTATCTCATTGGGGTTTTGATTTGCATTTCTCTAATGACCTGTGATGATGAGTTTTTTTCATATGTTTGTTGACCATATAAAAGTCTTCTTTTGTGAAGTGTCTGTTCATATCCTTTGCCCACTTTTTGATGGAGTTGTTTGTTTTTTTCTTGTCAATATGTGTAAGTTCCTTGTAGATTCTGGATATTACGCCTTTGTCAGACAGATAGATTGCAAAAATTTTCTTCCATTCTGTAGGTTGCCTGTTCACTCTGATGATAGTTTCATTTGCTGTGCAGAAGCTCTTTGGTTTAATTACGTCCCATGTGTCAATTTTGGCTTTTGTTGCAATTGCTTTTGATGTCTTAGTCATGAAGTCTTTACCCATGTCTATGTCCTGAATGGTATTGCCTAGGTTTTCTTCTAGGGGTTTTATGGTTTCAGGTTTTATATTTAAGTCTTTAATCCATCTTGAGTTAATTTTTGTAGAAGGTATAAGGAAAGGGTCCAGTTTCTGTTTTCTGCATATGACTAGCCAATTTTCCCAACACTATTTATTAAATAGGGAATCCTTTCTACATTACTTGTTTTTGTCAGGTTTGTTGAAGATCAGATGGTTGTAGACGTGTGGTATTATTTCTGAGGTCTCTGTTCTGTCCCATTGGTCTATATATCTCTTTTGATACCAGTACCATGCTGACTTTTAGACATATCAGGGTAGTATGATCCTCAAGGGACATCTTATCGTTTTTTAGTTCTCAACTATTGATCCATGGATCCAACCATTTAACCATTGATTTAAGAGGATCAAGTGACCGAGTGTGTGTAGTTGCATTTGGTCAAACCCACCTACTAAATTAGAAATCTAATCTAGTAAGCATTTTCTTTGATTGTGTATCAGTATTCTCATTATCTGTGGAGATAAATAATTTAGAACTTCATAAAAATACCATTTAGAAATACTCATCAAATAGCACAATTTTGGCATAAAGATATTAAACCAGAGAGTCTAAGAATCAGAGTTGATTCTTTTCTTTCCCTCACTCTTAAGATGCAATTCATCTACAAGTACTGTCACTTTTATTCTTAAAATACGTATCAAATATCTACATCTTTTATTCCAGCACCTACACCCTTCATCCAACTCCCCATCCTATTTATTCTGATATATTTCATACTCCTATCATTCTTGTCTATCTAAAGTCTTTTCTGCACAAAGCAGCTAGTGATCCTCTTAAAGCATAAATCATACAATGCTACTATGCTATTTAATACCTATTATTGGCTTCTCATTGCCTTTAAAATGAAATTCAAACTCCTTACCATCGCAGTCATGATTTGGCCTCATCTATCTTTCCAGCTCCACCTCACATCACTCTCCCCTTACCAGGTTGCTAGGACTGCCTTAACAAAGCTCCACAAACCAAGTTACTTAAATAACAGAAAATTATTTTCTCACGATTCTCGGGCTAGAATTCTGAGATCAAGGTGTCAGCAGGATTGGTTTCTTCTGAGGCTTCTCTCCTTGGCTTGTAAATGGCTTTCTTCTCCCTCTATCTTTTGATGGTCTTCTCTCTGTGCCTGTCCTAATCTCCTCTTATTAGGACTTCAGTCATATTGAATTAGAGTCTGCCCTTAAGAACTAATTTTACCTTAGTTACCTTTTTAGAGGCCCTATCTCCAAAGACAGTCACATTCTGAGGTACTGCAAATTAGGACTTTAACATATGAATTTGGGAGGAACACAATGAACTCCCAAAACTTCTTCTCACTCAATATATGCAAACCATATGGCTTCCATTTGTTCCTCAAACACACGTTTTTCCTGCTTCAGCGAATTCACTTGCTTTTGCCTAGAGTGCTTTTCTGCTCTTTGCATCTCTGGCTTTTCATCTTTCTTTTTCATTGCCACCTCCTCAAGTGGGGGGTCTTTCCTGACCAACCAATCTAAAGCACTATTACCACCTATTGTTCCTCTATCACAGTTTAGTTTGTTTATTTTCTGTTTCCCTCCTTATAACCTCCATTAAAACAGGGTATTTGCCTCACTCACTTATTGCTTTAGACCCTCTGTGCCTAGTACAGTGACTGATACATTAAAGAGTTTCAATAAATAATTGGTGAATGAATTGTGCTTTATATAAAGCAGGAAAGTATTTCAAATAAGTAATCAAATATTTTCTAGCTTCTCTTTTTTTTGTACTTAAAATATGGAAACGCTCATTGCCTTTAAAATGAAATATTTCATTTTATTTCATTTTCACCAGACTTCCTCAGTTTAAATCCCTCTCTTGAATCTTCATGACTTTGACTGAGGGCAAGTTGAATAAATGCTTTGTTATTCAATTTCTGCATTTGCAAAGTGGAGATAATTATCTGTACCTAAGGCATTGGATTATTATCATGATTGAACAGGTTGTATATAAAATACTTGCAACCACAGCTGTTTCAGGTAGCTAGGGAGGCAAGAGTGAGGCAGGAGAAGGCTCTCCACTACCCACCAGGAATGCTGGTTGATGGTTTGGCAATTATCACGTTGCCTCTCTAAAAGTGATTAATTGGTAGCCAGTGCCAGGGAGAGGCTATTTCCTGGTGGTCCACACCTGTCGCGCTAAAGCGTTAATTAAATGCAGATACCAGGGAGAAACAACTTTCCAGGAATGTGCATTAAGAGACAAAAATGGCAAGCATGACCTTCCAGGGCACTCCGCTGGAAAAGGGGAGAAAAGCCTCAAATGGGCATGGGTACAACTTCCTAAACACACTGCACTTGCTCACTTCCCAAGGGTAAGGAGGGCACTGCGCATGTGAGCAGCCCACCCTAAGGAAAGAATCCTGGGAAAGAGATGCAAAAACGCCAGAAGTGGGTCAGCCTATATAGTCCTAGGATTATGGTTAAATGGGGCACTTGACCTTAGTGACCGCTTGGGTCTCTTTCAAGCATACTTTCTTTTCTTTCCTGTTCTCCTGTTGTAAAGCCTTTTTTTCTTTTTTTTTTTTTTTTTCTTCAGGAAAGTATGTCCCTTTTACATGAAAACAAACAAAATACCTCTGAAAAAGACTTGTTGGTGGATCTACTAAACACTCTACAACAACTGCCTTAAGAATTTTTTTTCTTTTTGTTTTTTCTTCTTTTTTTTTTTTTGAGACGGAGTCTTGCTCTGTCACCCAGGCTGGAGTGCAGTGGCCGGATCTCAGCTCACTGCAAGCTCCTCCTCCCGGGTTCAGGCCATTCTCCTGCCTCAGCCTCCCGAGTAGCTGGGACTACAGGCGCCCGCCACCTCGCCCGGCTAGTTTTTTGTTTTTTGTTTTTTGTTTTTTTTTGTATTTTTTTAGTAGAGAGGGGATTTCACCGTGTTAGCCAGGATGGTCTTGATCTCCTGACCTCGTGATCCGCCCGTCTAGGCCTCCCAAAGTGCTGGGATTACAGGCTTGAGCCACCGCGCCCGGCCTGTTTTTTCATTATACTTTAAGTTCTGGGATACATGTGCAGAATGTGCAGGTTTGTTACATAGGTATACACGTGTCGTGGTGGTTTGATGCACCCATCAACCAGTCATCATCTACATTAGGTATTTCTCCTAAGGCTATCCCTCCCCCAGCCCCTGACAGACCGTGGTGTGGGATGTTCCCCTCCCTGTGTCCATGTGTTCTAAAGTCTTTTTAAGTCAACTTCCACTCCTGCTCTGAAACTTGCCTTGGTCTCTTTTTCTGGCTTATGCCCCTCAGTAAAATTCTTTCTTTTGAGGAGGCAAGAATTGAGGTTGCTGCAGACCTGTACAGATTCACCGCTGGTAACTTGGATACTTTCCACCAGTAACGCACCAAGCACATGATAAATGCTACATAAATATTTGATATTATTATTTAAGATATGGAAGGTAAAGTATTCATTCCTATATAGTTGATAAAAAGAGATGAAGGTCATTTGTTCTGCCCATGACGACTTTACTATATAGCTAAAGAAACTATGTAAGTTAAGTTATTCACATAAAATTCAGTTAACCCCCTTAAGGCAAATAAAATTATACAGGTATAAAACATTTGAAGTAACACTTATGAAGAAAATGAAGATAATTAACATGATTATGCATCATATAGCTATTCCCAAGTGAATGGTACTGCTTAGTACTGATTTCACCATCTCCCATCATCTTTTTTCCAAAGCCATGTGACAAGTAGCATTATTTACAAGGTATTTTACTGGAGATCCATTACATGTTAACTTCTGAAATATTTCTTAAAAATGTTATTTAATGATGGAAAGAGACAAAGTGACAGGCAGAAATGTACAGCAGTGTACAGGATGGCTCAGGGCCTCTCAGCTGGCACCTAAAAATGTAGGACCAAAATGCGGCTTAACACCCTTGAGTGCTGTTTCTCACAGAGTAATTCTTGAGCCAAATTATCAGTTCAGCTTTGCCATTAAATTTTTTTAATGTCCAGAGATTGTCTCTAGGATTTAGAGATCTTATGAGAACATCCCGTTTTCAATAGCTATCATTTGAGAATATCCAGATTCTCAAGCATAATAGATGGAAAATAATGTGATTTCTGAGCCCATCTGGTCATCTGTGCTAGACAGTTCCAAGCAAATACCCTGAAAAAATCGATTTCACTGGCAAATTTATAAATTTGGTCCTAAATTCTCTGAGTTTGTTTAGTGTTCCTCCACCGGGCAGGGGAGATGCTAAGTGGTAATGACAAACTCAGATATGCACATTTAGGTAATTATTTTAGATTCCAAACACCTGCGCCAAGAGTGGGTTGCTATTCAATAATCTCAGTTATCCTCCAGCTGCCATATGACTTGCTTCACATGTAGGCTAGGCAAAGATCATATATCTCACCATATTTCTTCCCCCAGGCCCTATCTCTGATTTTCAGGTCTTTTTATAATTGCTTCAATCAATGCTATAACACATTAAGGGGATATTTATGGAAAATCAATTCAGAACACTATAATTAGTAAGCACTGTAAGCTTGGAGATGTTGATGCAAAGCATTCAACTCCAGGAGGGGATTTATCTATAATAAAACTTGTATAGAATTACCTATGACATTTACCAATACTGACTTTGTTGATATTCAATCTTCGTTTTTAGTTTATTTATTTGAGATAGCACATATGATAGCCTTCATCCTATTTTCTCAAAAATGAACATGAATATTCACCTAAGTTATAGGGGAGCAAAATGGAATGTTGTCTTTGAATATGTAGTCTAAACATTTTCAGCACTATGTTAGAATCAGTAGGAAATGTGATTTTGTATCCCATATGTGAAATAATTTTAATGGTTTTCATGTATCAGAAAGGCATACTACAAAAAATTAATTGCACTGTCCTTTCAATTTCAAGCTCCTATGAAGAAATTTTTCTGGAATGAGTAAATTAAATGTGTGTCTCTGTCTCTCTCTCTCTCTCTTTTCTCTCTCTTTCTGTTCAGGTTGATTTTAAGCAATGACTTCAGAAATTAAATCAGGCTGGCTACTCTAAAAGTCGAGAACCAAAATGGAAGCTTCTTCAGTATTTTTGGGTGTTTGTATAATGGAGTAAAGAGCTTAAAATTAGATACTATTGTCACTATGTTTAGTTCCCAAGTTTATATATATATATATTTATATTATATTTATATTTATATGTATATATATATGGCAGAAAGATTTGGGTAGAAGGGATGTTTGATAATATGCAAATTTCTCAGTCTTCACTACAGAAATTCTGATTCAATTTTATTCTATTCCTTTGAAAACACAAAAATGAGTCTTAAGTAAATTATCCAGAAACAGCATTTTCAGAAACAATAATTTCTAGACCAAAAGACTCCTTCATATTGCTCAAACAGTCCTGCCCTTCTCTCTCTGTCTCAAACAGTCCTACCTCAAACTCTCTTAATGGTTAATTTTTCAAGATCTTGTATTTATTCTTCCCAGAGCCAAATTCTTACCCCTCCTTATAATGATTAAAGTGGTTAAAGCAGTTGTCAAAAAAACTCAGCAGCAGGGCAGAGACTCAGACTCACTCTTCTGTCCTCTTTCCTTGATATCACCCTGTGCCCTTACGGACCTAGTCTACTTGTCCTAGATCAGACTATGGAGCCTAACTAACAGGGCTGTAAGAGTCATTAGAACACTTCGGTTTTCAAGATAGCTGTATAGCCTAGAGAATGATGTGGGCCATTACTTTATCCTTGATTACAGAAAAAAGAAATTCAGCCGTGTTTGTACTTGCATAATAAAATAATCAACTTTGCATTAGTTTTATCTTCTGAGATATGACAAAATAAATAGATTGAGCTATTACAATGTTAGCTTAATAAAAATCATAAACAACAAACAGAATATTGGCTTCCTTTGGGGAAAAGGCAATCCAACAGTAGCTGGTATGTTTTATTTCTAAATTGAGATATAAGTACATTACAGTATTATTTATACTTATTTTAATTATTTAAAAAACTGGTATTAGATGCTTATTATCTAGAAATGTGGAACTAAATGATGAAACAAACTAGTGAATAAGTAGAAAATGGTTGTCTTTGAGGAGCTAAAGTTGGAATGGTAAAGTGGAAAAAGATGCAAGAAACTAACTTTTTTTTCATAAAACATTGTTTGGTAGTTCAGTATACAATGATCTATTTGATAAATGTAAAATTTAAATAAAAAATTTAAAACTGATAACTTTGCTAATTTTTAATTTTTTTTTTCTTTTCCGTTTTGTTTTTTTCTACTTAGTTTACATATTCACATTATGGAACACTAGAGAAAAAGTCAAAAATAATGTATGTTTTTCTTACTATTCACTTTAGTTATCTTTAGACTATTCTGATCTGGGTTATTTTTTGAACTTTTAGTCTTGTCTGACTATTTTCTGCTTTTTTAGTATCTTTCAAAGCTTCAAAATATTTTATTAAAGATCAGTTCTTTGACCATTTTTGTCTCTCATTTCAATTTAGAGTGTTTCTGTTCTGTGAATCTAATAATCACAAATATAATTTTTTAGTAGCTTCCTAATTCATCTCAATGATGCATGGTGTTCGAGTTCCATAGGGTTTGTTTACCACTTCAGCAATCTGTATACAGCACATGAATCTGTCAATCCCTGAATTCATTAAGATTAAATTCGCTTCAACATAGCAAATACAGTTGTCCCCAGGTTTAGATATGAGGAATTGAAGGACAGAATCTGGGCTGCTGTCAGGTGGAACTGCCAAGTGGACTATGTTGCTCTGTACTTGCTTTATTTTTGTACAGAAATTCTGTATCTTAGAGGGATACCAAAGGTTACCAATATTTAGATTATGAATATAATTTATCACAAGAATTCAATTATTCTCTGAAAAAGAAAAACGATACATTATATTTAGTCCTTGAGAATTTTAACTACTTTTTCCTCAGAATTTTGACATAAACGATGTAGAATATTTCAATAAAGAAATAATCTGTACATGTGGTGGTTTTAAACAATTTACTATTCATTCAGATATTGAGTATTTTCTACTAGCTTCATGGCCATGAAAAAATTGCTTAGCCTCTGTGCCTTAGTTTTCTCTTCTGTAAAACAGGGTTTATAAAACTATCAATATAATAAGATTAAACTATTTAATAATAAAGCTAACAATTATGCACAGCCCTTATCATGTGTCAGACACTGTTTTAAGCCTCTTGTGTGTAATATTTATTTAATTTTCAAGACAACCCTGCAGAGAGTTACTCTTAGCAACGTCTACATTTTACAAGTCAGGAAACTGAGGGGGGGCAATTGAGATACAATGGAGTCTATGACAGACATGATTTCTACTCTTAAAGAGCTTATAAAGAATATAGAAGATAAACAATAAAATCAAGTGTGATTATTGTTTGGTTATGGGCATATATGAGATGGGACAGCAGGAGACACTGGGAGGCTCCAATCTACTCTAAAGAGTAAGGTAAAACACCTCAGGGCAGATGAAGTGATAAAAACTGAGCTCTCTGTGTTCTGAAGATGACCCCAAAGATAGTCCCACAGGTGTCCATTGACAGAAGAGTATCAGAAGAGATAGCTGAAGAAAAGGCTTTTCAGGAAGAATACAAGAAAGTAGGAGCTGCTTTTTCTCTAGTAGTATTAATACATGCCAACTGGACAGGGAAAATAAGTAGAGAGGAGTGCAGCATTGGTCAAGGGAAGACAGCAGGGTATAACTCCATTGCAGTGCATCTCTTTGCTTTGACTCTCAGCTAGAGAGCAGAACAGAAAGTCACCTCTTTTGCCCTCCCTCCTGCTTCCTTTTAGTCAATGAACATGTAAGAGGCCACTATAAGCCAGGCCCTGCTAGGAAACAGCAGTGCATATGATAGATAAGGTTCTCACCCTCAGGGTCTTTACATTCCTATGGGAGCCTAACTAAGTAAAAACTTAACTACTGAAATTATCACTTTTAAACAGGGAAAGAAATTGTTAAGACAATATTCTAGAAAATGCAGGCCCAGGCTCGGTTCTAACTGACATTTTCTTTAATGACAGGAGTGGCAGATGAAATTATTCTGGAACCATGGCATAAAGAATGAATAGAATATATGAAGAATCATTAGGCAGAAGGTAAACTTTGCTTCTTGTTTTATCTAACAGGTCAAGATGGTAAAACCATTAAGTCAAAACATAAGTAATCAACATTAACCACTGTTGAGCAATGATGATGATGATGATGATGATGATGATGACAATAATGATGATGATGATTATACACTAGTAATAGTAGAAAAATAAGCACATATTTTAGACAGTGACAGTGTGCTAAGTTTTTTTTTTTTTTTTTTTTTTTTTTAATAGACGATAGCTCATTCAACCCTCAAAACTTTATACATGAGAAACTTCAGATTTGGAAAAGTTGAGCAAACAGTTGAAGGCCAGTCACCCTTCAAAAAAAGAAAGAAAGAAAGACAGTAGCAAAACTGAGATTTAAATTCTTACTTGTCATGATACTTTTTGGACACAATTGAGACTAGAACAGATATAGGTAGAGATACAGGTATATATACACACACACACACAGATGTATATACATACATAATCATCTCTCTATATGTATATACACAGAGAAAGAGCAAGAGAGAGACTGGATGACTGGATTTTACCTATATATACAGAAAGAGAGAGACTGGATTTTGTGTGTGTATATTTATATACATATAGAGAGAGAGAGAGAGAAAGAGAGAGAGAAAGAGAGAGAGAGAGAAAGTATGAATAAAATCTACTCTCTGCAGAAACTGACAAAGCAGCTTTCAGTCTACTCATAATACTGTTTTATTTTAATATCTTATTCATGACCAAGTTATTTTAAGTAGTACATAGGATTTAACAGAGAAATAATATCATATATGTCTCAATTATGTAGCACATCTTTTTGTTTAAAGAGTAATGAGTCAATCTTCCCTTAAACATACTACAAAACATTGCAGGCTTCAATTTTATGCACAGCTTTCACCTTGATTACAATGAGTCCCTGTATCAGTCAAGGTCATGGCAGGACACAGACACTCAAAGTTCTTGATTGAGTAGAGGTTAATTAAGGGAATATTGACAAAGTGAGCAGGGATAAAATGAACCCAACAAGAGATGATGAAACACTACAAGGCTGGTTATAGGGAAGAATCCTTACTATCTCCCCACCTGGAGGGCAAGAGAAGACAGCAGTTACCCTGACTTGGAGAGAGTGCCTGCAACTGAGGATAAGGTTGCCCAGCAGGGGCACTGCCCACTGCCCCAGCAACTCAGCCACTGCCCAACTGCAGCCATGAGAGAGGTAGCCACGGAAGAAATACACTCACTTCATCATTCTCCCATGCTCCTAATATCTTTTGGTGTCTTCCACTACTGAAACCCTACCAAAAGCTAGGGGGAAACGGAGCATAGTTGATGTTGCACACAAGGGCATTCTTCTAGAGTCTGGAAGAAGGAGACAGATGTAGGGTTCCAGGATGGGTCCATGGTTTCTGGCTATCCAGTGCATAGTGGTTGTGGCACGCACTCAAAAAAGCAACAAGAGTCAGATGAGTAGTTCATTTTTGAAATAAGTCTATTCACTTTAATACGAGTTCAGTTTTGGAAGGTGTATTTATTTATTCCCATTCTGTTTAGGTCTTTAAATAATTGTGAGTTGTCTGTATTTAATTATTGCCTATATAAACATGTATTTTTGAAGCTTTTTATATAAAAAGAAGAAAAAAGTGGTAACTCTTCTCCACTTGAGATACTATGTTTAAATCTGCCCAAAAGGTACATATTGATACATATTGATATGTGAGTGTGTCTACATGGAGGACCAGGAGGATGAACTCAGACTCTGTTATTGAAGATACTGAAGAAACACAATGATATGGTTTGGCTGTGTCCTCACTGAAATCTCATCTTGAATTGTCACTTCCATAATTACCACATGCTGTGGGAGGGAACAGATGGGACAGAACCGAATCATGGGGGCAGTTTCCCCCATACTGTTCTCATGGTAGTAAGTCTCACAAGATCTGATGATTTTATAAGAGGTTTCTACTTTCACTTGGCTTTCGTTCTCTCTTGTCTGCCACCATGTAAGATGTGCCTTTTGCCTTCCACCATGATTGTGAGGCCTCCCAAGCCATATGGAACTGTGAGTCCATTAAACCTCTTTTTCTTTTTAAATTACCCAGTCTTGGGTATGTCTTTATTAGCAGCATGAGAACAGACCAATGCACAAAATAAAACGAAAAAATGAAACTACAGCTAAAAAGCTATGGTGGGACATTCACCACACCCCTTGTTTCTACAGTGTGGAAGGAATTTTCCACCGCACTCCTAAAAGGAGCAATATGGGAGGAATCCTTTATGCTCCTTTTTTTTTTAAATACCTTTTCACTTCTCTCCCAGGGAGGGAATGACATCTGACTGGTGAGTGATTCTGGATAGTTTCTCTCCCTCCCTTCCTCTCTCTTTCTTCCCATTTTCAGATACACAGCACTTCCTGCTTTTCTGTGGGAAGAACCTCTTAGAATAGACCATGACTCTGTGGGTTATCATTTGGGAGTTGAGAATGGGTGGAATGGAGTTGAGTGGCCTGTAGTTCTGAGTGAGTAAAATTATCAATTCAGGAAACTGTCAAAAAGACCAAGGTGACCTATATGTTAGCCGTACTCTCCAACTTGGATAGACAAATAATAAAGCAAATGTTTTGATCTCCATCTGTTTAACTCACATATCATTTCATTTAGTTTTCAACTTGAGAGGAGAAAAGAGGAACTACGTTATTACCATACTCTAAAAAGAAGTCCAACCACAGCTTTCTTGAATAAAATAATACAAGAAATATAGTTCTCCTGATCCTTTATTTAACTCTAAAAATATGCACATTTTGTAAGAACTCTAATCTGCCCCACTTGGTTTGAGGAGGCACATCATGGGAGTGAGATGACTCATTAAATAAATCTCAGGTGTTGGAGGAGAGAGGTACTGCTAAGAGATTAAACAGAAACCAGTGACACAGCTGAGGTTCAAATTTCAGTTTCCACTGACGTGTACATACCCCAATCTGCTCCTGTCATTAATCCCCTCAAAAACAACCTATTAAAAATAAGAAATAAATAAAGAAGCAACTTTCCACTATATTTCACTGCTCTCAGGATGAAGTCTGAAATCTCTGACAGAATCTCTAACCTTTTCTTCTATTATGGAATCATCTTGTATCACAATCCCCCTTTCTATGGTCTTCTAAAACTCAAACCACCCAATATTCTCCCTCCTGCCACAGGACCTTTGTATGTGCTATTCCTTCTACTTACAAAGTTCTCCCCACCCTACTCTAGTCAATTGCTATTCATGAGTCCTCTTTCAGCTTGAGCTCCCCTCCCTAAGGGAAGCTGCCTTGGTCCTCCAATTTAGGTTATCGATGGTGTTATATGTTCTCATGGTTCTATCTCTCTTTCTGTCTCTCTCTCTCTATCAAATTATCCTGGTTGTGACGTATTCATGGATGGGATTTTGTTTAATGACTATTTTAATCCAGACTGTAGCTTCATGAAAGTAGAGACCACATGTAATTTTGCTCACCTACTATTTGCAACAGAGTTTAGTGAAGTCTTAATGATTATAAGTGGAATCAATGAATAAAAGAATCAATTAAAATTAACGAAAACATAGTTACCCAAGTGTTAACATACCATGGATATCTATGCAAAAATACTGACTAAATAGATTTTATGGGTCTTAGGATACAGAATTTTAGTGTAACTCAAGAAAATATTCCATATTGAAAAATAAATTCATTTCTATATTAGATTTTCATAGTTTATTTTCTGTTTCTCAAAAATGTTCAAAAGTCATACCTGCTGCGGTTCAATATACTTATTTCTTTACTAAGGGATTTCTTTACTAAGGGATTTCTTTACACAGGAATTAACATAGAAGCATTATTATATTTTAACTATCAAGATAAGCTAATACATTTTCTAAATTATAAATTATTCCCAAAATAAATGTTGCATATTCAAAAGTCTTATAATAGTTTTTATTTATAAAATAAAATCGTAAGATGCTGGAAGTAGAATAATAGAAGTTGATTTCTCTAAGGAAACAAAAAACAGAGCACCTCGGTTCTAACAAATTCTATAAATTGCTAGTCACATGCAGGGGTAAAGTTAAACAACCTGGACATCTGTAAGAATGAGGGTAGTGATGCCTGCTCTGTCCCTTCACTAGATGAGGATCACATAAAATATAATGTGGTCTCATCTCTCTGTAAAATTGAAAGTACAATTCAAATCTAAGATAGTCATAGTCTATCCTGATGCTGTAAAATTTCAGAGAAAATTTTGGTGTTGTTGGGGACTCTGAAGCTACATCACGCTGTTCCAAAACAGGGAAGTGTTGGGGCTAAGAACACAGCCTCTGGAACCAGACTGGTAGTCTCAAATTCCAACTTGCCCACTTACTGGCTGTGCAACCTCAGGCAAGATACTTAACCTCTCTGTGCCTATGTTTCTGCAGTAGTAACATGAAGATAATAATAGCGTAGATCTCATAGTGTTATCAAGTGGATGAAAAAAGGTAGCATATGGAAAGGCCAAAGAAAAGAGAAAGCATCAATTAAAAATTAACAATTATTCATAGGCAGGGTGCTGTGTATGACTTCAATGCTTGATTTATTAACTGCTTATATGGGATAGTATGGACGGTGACAATTTATTAAGTTGTTCACCACATGATTCTGTAGTCTTTGGTGGAGAGAAAAAATCCCTATCCATTTGACACTTCAGAGATATTTTATCAAAGGGAATATAACTTTGCCAATTAGAATTTAATTAATAGAGATTCATCATTTCTCATTTATTACTCATCTTTACCATCTTTTTGTCACACATTTACTGTGGTCCTCTCTTCTTGCCCAGTGCAATGTGGGCCCAGTTCTTTTGATTAGCTTGTAACTTCATCTCTCAGACCAGGCCTCTAAATTTTTAAAGTGATTTCTCTTTAATCTTAATACCTGCTTTCTTTTGGTCTTGAGAATACTCCACTTCAAGATTTGATAAGTCTTCTTGTATATTTCATGCCAATTACCTCCCTGTGTGGATTTAGTGATAAAGAAATTGGAGATGCAACCTAATACTGACTCCTGCAGGAATCATCATAATTTTGCATAATGTCATTTATCAGGACCCACTGCCAGTCTCCATTATGGGAAGAAGATTCACATTGAAGCCTGTTTGAATCAGTTTGTAAAACTGCTTGATATACTAACAGATGATTTACTGAAATTGAGATATAACTATTGCCTTTTTGGCAGCCACAAATGGTGTTTCTCTGTCAAAACAGCAATCCAGTGAGTTTTACATGATTTGTTGTTAAGAGACTCACAGACTTCATTGCTTACATTTGTTTCCTCCTCTGGATGCTGGCAACTACTTTTACTTTGAAGTGATTAAAAGGATTTCTGAGAATCAGTGATTGCCAGAGGCTCGTTGTATTGCACCTTAGTCACTTTCATCTTGTCTTGCTCCAGGCATGTTTTCAATGTACATCTTTAACTCCACCCATGAATCAGAATTGTTCAGTCCCAGGATTTTATTTGTTTGTTTATTTATTTATTGGGGATGAGGTCTCGATATGTTGTTGCCCAGGCTGATCTCAAACTCCTGGGCTCAAGGAATCCTCCCACCTAAGTCTCCAGAGTAGCTGGGACTCCAGGTTCAAGTCACCACCCTCCGTATGTTTTTATTCTTGTCTGTGTTCATGGATGATTTCTTGCTCCAATCAAGGGTTGTGACAGGAATCAAGTATCTTCAGGAGTACAGGGCCAGACCCATCCTTAAAACAGCTTTAAAATGCTCCTCAGACTGAAATTGTTACACCTCTAAAGATCAACTGACCATGGTCAAAATAACACATTTAGTGCGGTGCAGAGTTTACATAGCCCAGTGCCTATTGTGCAGCTGTATAAAATAAATGGGAATTTCTGTTATCTTCCCTAATCTGTCAGAAGGTGCTGAGAGGAAAATGTGACACAAGGTCCTCAACCTTTGTTTCCTCCTCCATGATCTCAGGCGGAATCACAAATGGTTTTGAGACCAAAACCCACACTTCATTTTTGAACAATTCCCATGATACCAATTCTTTTAACCCTTGGTTTCAAAGCTCAGTGTTACCACTGTCTGTCCTCATTTTAGCTAACTACTAAATTCCTAATCTGTATTTCCATGACTTTCTCCTAGGCTAGCTTGCAAGCAGTGTTTATGAGTTTTGCATGCATTTCTTCTTTTACTCTAAACAAAAAAGAAAGCAATATCACATTTACAACTCTGGTATACTTCATAAAAATTTGAAAAAGAGATTTATCTTGTGAATATTATAATTGTAAAAGAAAATTAGGTTTTTCTGGGCAATATGCAATCAAAAATCAGATAGCTAACATCTAACATCTATTGAAAAATAACTTGGTGGTTAGGTACTTCTCTAAGACTACAAACACACACCTGAACACATGCATATTCGTTCAGACCTCACAAAATTCTTTGTGATTATCTCTATTTCACAGAATGCAGAAACTGTTGAATAGGACAATTAAATAGCTTCCAAAAGTTAAACAGCTAAATAAATGGCAAAGTCAGGTTTGGACCAGGTGGTCTGGTTCCAGAACTAATTCAAGAGTATATATGCACTGGGCAGGATACAAAGATGAATACTACTTATGTAAGCTTTTTTATTTAAAAAGCTCTACCTCTATGAAACCTAATAACGATTTTATATTAAATTATCAGTTCAATGATGTAGATTGGAATCACACGTCACAGCCACCCAGTATCTTATCTTTTGAATAGCAGGCACGGTTAACCAGATCCCTAGTAAAATGTCACCAACCCTCTGAGTACAGGCCCACACAGTCCAGTCCAGATAAAGTAACCTGGTAATGAAGATTGTTTCAGAGTTACTAAGGAATGGACACAAAACACCTGCCTGTTCTTTATTGCTTTAATAATAAATATTGCTAGAATAATAAATAAAAAAGTGCTTTTTTGATCCCATAGTTAGGGTTCTCACCAAGGGGATCTTATTGTTAATTTTTTTTTTTTTTTTTTTTTTTTTTTTTGAGACAGAGTCTCGCTCTGTCGCCCAGGCTGGAGTGCAGTGGCCGCATCTCAGCTCACTGCAAGCTCCGCCTCCCAGGTCTACGCCATTCTCCTGCCTCAGCCTCCCGAGTAGCTGGGACTACAGGCGCCCGCCACCTCACCCGGCTAGTTTTTTGTATTTTTTAGTAGAGACGGGGTTTCACCGTATTAGCCAGGCTGGTCTCGATCTCCTGACCTTGTGATCCGCCCGTCTCGGCCTCCCAAAGTGCTGGGATTACAGGCTTGAGCCACCGCACCCGGCCCTTATTGTTAATTTCTAAATCAGCCAGTGCTTTGGCCTAATCTTAGGCTGCTTTTCGTGATCACTCCAGCTGCCGATCTTCGGATCACTGACTACTCTGTATGCAAAAAATCTGGAAAGTGAAAGGCTCATTTCCTCATGGAGCAAAACTAATATTTATGGAACAACTAGGGCTTACTATGTACAAGATATTATTTTAAATGTATAAACTGTATTATTTAATTCTCACATCAATCCTATGCGATGGGTACAATTATTTTACTCATTTTTCATGTGAGGATACCAAAGCAGTTAAAAAACTTATTGATATAGTTTGACTATATGTCCCCTCCAAATCTCATGGTGAAATTTAATTCCCCAGTGTTGGAGGTGGGGCCTGGTGGGAGGCGATTGGATCATGGGGATAGATTTCTCATGAATGGTTTAGCACCATCCCCTTGGTGCTGTCCTCTTATCGCTGGATTACTGGGTGAGTTCTCATGAGATCTGTGTCTTTACAAGCGAGTGGCATCTTCCCCCTCTTCTTCTTGCTCCTGCTCTGGCCAAGTGATGTTCCTGCTCCCGCTCTGTCTTCCACCATGAGTAAAAGCTCCCTGAGACTGCCCCAGAAGCCAAGCAGATGACAATGTCATGCTTGTACAGCCTGCAGAACCAGGAGTCAACTAAATCTCTTTTCTTCACAAAGTACCCAGCCTCAGGTATTTATAGCAGCATAAGAATGGCCTAACACACTTGCCCAAAGTCGCCAGCAGAAAGAGAAAAATAGCTACTTCAGAGAAAAATAATATATGAAATTGGTTGAACCATGAAGACAGTAACTACCAGGAAATGATGAAAGACAGAAAGGAATAATTTTAAAGTCAAAAGAGGAAACTTCCTTTATTCATGGATTCCAGCAAAGTTAAAAATGGAGATATGCTAAAACAGCAGTTAAAATTTGTTGTTGTTATTAAATTAAAATCCATGTACCCATGTGTTCTGACAAGGTTATCTTGTTGCTACTTCAAGTATGGTTACAAATGTTATATTTACTGTAAATATATTTTTACTGCAGTTTATATTCACCAACTTACAGTACACTATATACAGACCATGTGTTTAAAGTTGTAAGATGAATACTTCCATTAATTACTCTACCTCTGAGATTATATGCATACACTCTTTTAGAGATAATTTCCAGAGTGTAACTGCAGGGCTCTTCATAAATAAATGTAAGGCCTGGACAAGTGGCCTTTCTAGAATTCTAGTCATTGGTCCTTTCACCTAGCACCCAGGTGTTTTACAAAGTCATTTCGTCTTCACAACAACCCATTCATTTTATGGGATGAAACAAATGTGACTCAGAGATGTTAATTAACCTAAGGACTATCAACTTGTAAAAAGTGACACTGATGAGATCAAAACTAAATCTATCTAGTTCCAAAGCCACACAGCTGCCTTGTCAGCAAAAGAATAGGAAGAGAAAAAGCAAAAGAAGAGGAGGAGGAGAATGGCTGGTGATAGAAACATTTTTGTCCATTACTCTGCTTCATCCTTCTAAATACTTTCCCATAGGTTATTCTCATTATGCAAAAACAATCTTCCGTGCCACAGCTTTTTACTACATGCTTCTACTTCCAAAGAGTCTACTAATTCCTCCAGCCTTGCAGTAATGGACTTCGGAAGATGGTTTCACTTCACTCCCCTCACCCATATCCTGACTATTCTCAGGTAGGGTTGCCAGATAAAATACAAACTGTCCACACAATATTGTGACATTCTTATACTACAGATCATTCCAATTTGACTGGGCATCTGTATTTTTATTTGCTAAACCTGGCAACCCTATTCCCAGGAGGCATTAACCAAATCAAAGTGCACACATTCTGTTATTCATGCTTCTCTTCAGTATCCTAAGCAGGTTTTCTTCCCTTTTTTGTTTTTCTTAGGCTTCATCTCCATATTCAAGCAAAGATATTTATAGAGCCCAATTTTTTATCTTCTTGTAATTCCGAAATTCAACTGTGTTGAGGCTCAGGAAATGATACCCCAAAGTATGGTGCTTTGCCATGCTGAGTACTTTGAACTAGAGGACATTGGAAGGTCTCAGAGGAGACCTCAGAGGAGGCTTCAGAATCAAGGTTGCTCTAACATTTTCCTGCCCTCCTGCTTTTCATCCTTTATTCTCTCTCAAAGCAGGGCAGAGAAATTAGAATTCTTCTTCCCCAGGGTGCTTCATGGAAACTAGACGCTCTTTTCCTCAAAGTCAGACAAAAAACCAAAATGATTACCTAAATATCCTCCTCTCGTAAGGCTTTGCTATCTAGGAACTGGTCATAAAGACATTCTCTGACATATGTTGTCTGATACTAGGTCATAAGACCCTCATTCCAAAGGGGTCCTGTCCCATACCCAGGAGGAAAAGATGCCACACAGAGAGGCCAGGAAGTATCTAAACAGGCATTCCTTGCTGGTTTCCTCACCTCAGTCTACTAGCATTAGTTCATACCCTTTGTGTTCAATCATCAATAATTTTCCCTGTAGTTGGAGGCAGGGGGAGGTCTTCATTTCAAAGGCTCCCATGATTACATGAATTTGTTCTGCTTTTCTCTTGTTAATCTGTCTTTTAACATTTGAATGTTGTTTGTAGCCTTTATGATGGGTAAGGTAAGACATCGCACCCTTTTGCCACTGCAACTGTAGAACACATTTGTAAGCACATACTTTATTTTCAGTTTTTTGAGAGTAAAATAAACATACTCAACTATCCACTCTTTCCTCTAGCAATTCTCTATCATGAGGAAAAAACAAGTGCAAACTTTTGGATTTGTGACTTTCAAACTCTACAAAACACGTCCAAAAAGAAGCATTACAGGTGGGATAATGAAAATAGCAAATATTCAAAGCCAGCTTTCTTTCTGGAGGTAAGAAAGCGAATAGGGAGACAGGGAATGAATCTAATAGTCCTCAGCATGTTTTAAAGTATATAAAATATTAGCCAGAACACTAAGACTGGTAAAAAAGCCGAAAGCACCATACTTAAAAGAGACTAAAATTGGCAGCTATCAAAATGCACATATCTGTTATGTTTGTAAACCTCAGAAAATAATCTGACAGCTAGCAATCTGTCTACTCTTATATTTAGCTAGCAAATATACACAGTGTCTGTGTTAAACTACATGTAGATTCTTTTCTGTGTTTTTGCTTTTATAGTAAGCATTAATGGTATATAAATTTTTTCTTTAATTTTATTTGCAAGGAAAAAAATTTAAGCTATAAGTAGAAAGATAATATTTTTCTCATAATCCAATAAAGTGATAAAGGAGACTATCAAGAAAATGAGATTAAAAGTGTAGTCTAATCAGTGTTAAAATGTCAATATTCCAACAACCATATGCCAGCAGTAAATTTAACATAATTAGCATTTTTTCCTAACAAGCAATAAATCAAGTAGAAGACTGATTGCAGAAAAATCAGCTGACTCTTATGAAACATTCTATCATTGGTTTTCTAAAACTAAGATGCCTCCAGACAGATCAGAAAAACTAGAAACAATTTGAATAGAGATTCAGAACAAAATATACCACCTGTATAATACTCTCAACGTTTTTTATTTAGGTTTCTGATACTTTAGTTTTTCATAGTTTCTTTAAGTAGTTATGGTAAACAATAAAACAAACAAGCAAAAAACATAATCTCCTATTAGTTAGCAGCGGTATTAGAAAAAATAATATAATGTCTGGTCCCCAAAATTACTGAGCTGGAGTTATAACAGATTCCAATATGTATAGATATCTGAACAATGTATTTCTGTTACATGGGCAATCCTTCTAATCTATTCTAACATTCCATTAGTTCAAAGTATCTAGAAATCTAACCCCAACTTTTGCAAGAACCTTCAAAATAAGCCAACCTCAAATGCTTTTAATTCCTGCCAAATGACTATCTTCTAGTTTAAAATGAATTGAAGTAATTAGGTTTGAACTCTAACTCTCTAATAGATTAAATTTATCTATATTTTAACCCACATTTCTCTCTACCTTTGAGCATGTACTATCAGTTCTTCTATGATTTTACTTACTACACTTAGAATAAACTTGTCCTCCAAGTTCATTCATGTTGTCACATGTGGTAGGATTCCCTTCATTTTTAAGGCTGAATAATATTCAATCATATATATATATATATATATATAGAGAGAGAGAGAGAGAGAGAGAGAGAGAGAGAGAGAGAGAGAGGCATATATATCTCACATTTTCATCCATTCATCGATCAGTGAACATTTAGGTTGTTTCCTTGGCTTTGTGAATAATGCTGCAATGAATATGACAGTTCCTCAAAATATTAAAAAACAGAACTACTATATGATCCAGCAATTTCATTTCTGGCTATACATCCAAAAGAATTGAAATTAGAATTTTGCAGAGATGCAATAGTTCTTTTACTGTTTGTTTTTTCCTGCCTCTGGTCTCACCTTGTTCTATGTTCCTTTGTGTTTTCAGCATGACTTTTTTAACACTTATATGACCATAACTTTCGTATGGTCTTTCAAAGCTTTTCATTAATATTTCCCACCTGAATGAGTGTAAGCTTTTTAGTATGCCATGAAACAATTTAATGATATCTAGCATTACTAGAGTTATTAAATAAAATTTTTGTTTAGGAAATACTCATAGTAAAATTATAGTTATAATTTACCTGAAATTCAAACTTAATCAGAAATCCTGTATTTTTTTTTTTTTCTGGCAATCCCAACAACAGGAGACTTGCTTATTCTCTAGGTTTATCTCTTCCTGTGTTTCATCCTAATTCTACTCCTAACCTCTAAATATTATTATCTAACCTCCATCCTGCCCTACTCAACCAAAAGGAAGGAAGGAAGGAAGGAAGGAAGGAAGGAAGGAAGGAAGGAAGGAAGGAAGGAAGGAAGGAAGGAAGGAAGGAAGGAAGGAAGGAAGGAAGGAAGGAAGGAAGGAAGATAGGAAGGAAGGAAGGAAGGAAGGAAGGAAGGAAGGAAGATAGGAAGGAAGGAAGGAAGGAAGGAAGGAAGATAGGAAGGAAGGAAGGAAGGAAGGAAGGAAGGAAGGAAGGAAGGAAGGAAGGAAGGAAGGAAGGAAGGAGGCCGGGCGCGGTGGCTCAAGCCTGTAATCCCAGCACTTTGGGAGGCCGAGGCGGGCGGATCACAAGGTCAGGAGATCGAGACCACAGTGAAACCCCGTCTCTACTAAAAATACAAAAAATTAGCCGGGCGCGGTGGCGGGCGCCTGTAGTCCCAGCTACTCAGGAGGCTGAGGCAGGAGAATGGCGGGAACCCGGGAGGCGGAGCTTGCAGTGAGCCGAGATCGCGCCACTGCACTCCAGCCTGGGCAACAGCGTGAGACTCCGTCTCAAAAAAAAAAAAAAAAAAAAAAAAAGAGAGAGAGAGAAAGAGAGAAAGAAAGAAAGGAAGAAAGACAGACTTACTAGCCTACTTTACTCTTCTTTCTAGTCTCTTAAAATATTAACCTTTCTGCCTGTAACATTTTCTCCCTGCCTGGGGTGTCTCTTCTCCATAATAACTGTGCCTGTGGTTGCACAAGCATGAATCAATATCTCATTTCTCAAATGGACTTGCAGTTAGGTATGGCCATATGACCACAAATGGGAGCAAATGTTATCTGTGCCATAATCTAATCCTGTTTCAAAAAGCCTCCAAATAGTGCCTGTCAATGTTCTTTGGGATGGTGACACTGAGAGGGACCTCGAATGCACATATAAACGATGACCAAGTTGCCATCAGCCTGGGTTCTTGAAAAACCACCTGGAGCAGATTCCCTCCTCTCCTCTGGAGAACCTGTCTCAAACTGTTTAGTGAGAAAAAACAAAAACAAAGACTCTCTCGTGTTGGAGCCATTGCATTCAGGGTCTAATTAGCCCATCTTCCTAATTCACTGTCCTCTCTCATTTTCCGGTCTCAGCTAAATAAATATTACCTATTATGGAAATGTTAACCATGAAAATATCACCTATTATGCCTCCCAAATACTAGCCTATATACAGAAGGAGGTAAGAGTAAACGAAGAAGGTTTAATGATCCCCAGGATTATCAGCTGCAGTGAAAAAACTAGGACTTTCATTAAATTTTATTTGGGGCATGAATTATAAAGTAAGAAACCTCATTATTTCTTATGAACAAAGAAATATAGGTTAATGATTTTTTTCTCATGATTAAATATATGTTTTCCTGACTTTCACCTTTGAAAGAAATTGGAAGTTAACAAGTTATTATTAACAAGGCCTTTGAATAAAATCACTCAAAAAATCAATTTCCTTTACAAGTCATTACATTCTAATGCATATTTTTAAAATTATAAAATATTTTAGTTTTGGAAAAGTACATATTGTACTCTATACCAAGCATTGGCATTTTTTTTTCCTGTAAAGAGTGAGATAATAAATAATTTAGAATTTTCAGGCCATAAGGTCTCAGTCACTATTATTCAATTCTGCCATTAAAATATAAAAAAGCAGCCATAGATGACAAAAAACATGGTTTTGTTTCAATAAAATTTTATTTACATAAGCAGGTGACAGGGAAGACTGGGTTCACAGGTTGTACTTTGTAAATCATGTAATCTCTATCCAACTTCTTACAGTACCTGTATAAACACCTCAGAAATTATAAACATATTGTTAATAATATTTTGTCATATCCTCTCCTTCCGTGTCTCCTTCTCCCTTTCCGTCTCTCTCTTTTCTTCCCTTCCTGCCCCCTTCCCCTCCTCCTTCCTTCCCTTCTTTTCTTTCTCTACTAGGATATTACAGATACAGCAAAAGCTACTCTTCCTTTCCTATCCTTAGAGCTTTCTCCCCTTTATTCCCTCCAGAAGTAACCACTATTCTGAAATTGGTGTCTATCATTCCCTTACATGTACATGTCTCTATAAATGATGTGAACTAATATTTTTGGTTTTAAAATTACACAAATGGTGTCGATTTTGTACACACCTTTTGCAGTCTGGTTCATCACTCAACATCATTTGTGTTTTTTTAAAAAATACTCTAAGTGCATGGCTCGGGACATCTTTGTATACTTGTGAAAATGCACACGTGTAAGATTATACATGTTCATGCGTGAGTTTTTTTAGACTCTTAGAAGTGAATATTTATGGTATGTGTATCTCCAATTTTACTATTGCCAAATTGCTTTTCAAATCGAATGTTATGTTTTCGCCAGAAATATACCAGTTTCTGTTCCCTCATATATTGCCATATATGGTGTTATCTGAGTTAATGATTTTTTTCCAATTTGATGAGTCTATTGAAATCACATTGTTGTTTTAATACTAATTGCTTAGGCTTAGGGAGTGTTTATATGTTAACCATGGTTCTAAACAGTTAATATGTTCTAAAGCTTACTTAATCATATAGGAAAGTGTTATTTTTATCTCCACTTTACAGGTGAAGGAGCAGGCCCAAAGATGTAAAATCACTTTCCCAGGTTCAGGTCACTCAGGTAGTCAGAGATAGAACCAGAATCTGCACCCAGAGGTTCTGATTTTGAAGTCCATGATATTTATGCATGAAACTTACAATTCTCTCTCTAGGTTTGACTTGGCTTTACCCTGTGAGTAAAGTTGATGTTCCTTTTATATACTATTAAACAGATTTTCTCTTTTGTGAATTTTCTGGATGTACCGTTGGCTCATAAAGTCATTGTTCCATTGTTATTTAATTGTGCTTTTTGTTCTTATTCATTTGCAGAGATTTCTTTATGTAGTCTGAGAAGTAAATAGTATTTAATTTATATAGGGTGCAAACATTTCCTCCATTTCAAAACTTGGCTTTTCATTTTCTTAGTGTGTCTTGTGTCATTTTGAGTTTTTTCTTTAATTTGATGTATGCAAATGTATCATTCTTCATTCTTTTCCTTCATGGCTGTGTTTTTAAATAGTTATTTAAAAAATTATTTTACATTTCAAGATCATGAAGCTATTCGTGATTTCTTCTTTACATTTATTTCAGTTTTCCATATGGATAGCCAATTTTACCAGCATTATTTATGGAAAAGTCTGTCGTTTGCTCTACTGTATTATAATGCCACTTGCAACACTTACTATTCTTCCTACAGAGAGTTATTTCAGGGCTCTTTTTTTCATTTCCACTGAGATATTTATGTCTTCACAGATATCAAAATATTTTAATTGTCATATCTTTTAGGAAGTCTTATCATTTAGTAGGGTGAATTTTCTCTTATATTCATAAACATTCAGGACTTGTCTATTTTTGTCCCTTCAGCTTCTCATGTAACTTTCAAGATCTATTTGACAAATTCAAACAAACAAAAACTAACTGGTAGATTGGAAATAATTTGAATATATAAACATATGAGGAACTGATATCTTTATTTAATTGAGTCTTTATAAACATAAGCATGGTAAATCTCTCAAATTATTTGTGTCTTTTTATGTCTTTCTTTGAAATTTTATATTTTTTCCATGAAATGTCTATATAACTTTTATTAGATTTATTCATAGGTACCTTCTTTTTTGTTATTGTAAATAATATTTATCTTAAAGTTACATTTTCTAATTATGTATTGCTGGCATTTGTGAAAGCTACACATTTTTATGTTAATAGGGTTCCTTATTTTGTTCTTTCTTTAAAGTAGAATGTCTCTAACATTTCTCCATTAAGAATTATGCATGTTATAGGTCTTGGAATGTAACCTTTATTGAGTTAAGGAGAGACTTTTCTATTCCTAGTTTATCAACAGATTTTTAAAAAAAAAATGATTAGGCATAGAACTTTTCATATGCTTTTTTTTTCTGTTCCTGTGTTAATTCTTCTTTTTTTTTTTTTTTTAATTTCAATAGATTTTGGGGGGAAAAGGTGGTTTTTAGTTACATG
The DNA here is from genome assembly GCF_037993035.2 of Macaca fascicularis. Lineage (NCBI taxonomy): Eukaryota > Metazoa > Chordata > Mammalia > Primates > Cercopithecidae > Macaca > Macaca fascicularis. Next base: position 43,709,998 of record NC_088379.1, read on the forward strand.
AATAAGTTCTTTAGTGGTGACTTATGAGATTCTGGTGTACCCATCACCCAAGCAGTGTACACTACACCTAATGTGTAGTCTTCTATCCCTCACCCTCACTCACCCTTTCCCCCAGGTCCGCAAAGTCCATTGTATCATTCTTATGCCTTTACATCCTCATAGTTTAGCTCCTACTTGTAAATGAGAACATACAATGCTTGGATTTTCATTTCTCAGTTATGTCACTTAGAATGATGGTCTCCAATTTTATCCAGGTTTCTGTGAATGCTATTATTTCATTCTTTTTCATGGCTGAGTGGTATTCCATTGTATCCATTGTACACACATATCACAATTTATCCACTCATTGATTGATGGACTAGTTCCATATTTTTAGCAATCACAAATTGTGCTGCTATAAACATGTGTGTGCAAGTATCTTTTTTGTATAATGACTTCTTTTCCTGTGGGTAGACACCCAGTAGTGGGATGGCTGGATCAAATGGTAATTCTACTCTTAATTCTTTAAGGAATCTCCACATTGGTTTTCATGGTAGTTGTACTTGTTTATATTCCCACCAGCAGTGTAGAAGTGTTCCCTTTTCACTACATCCAGGCCAACATCTGCTAATTTTTGATTTTTTGATTATGGGCATTATTGCAATAGTAAAACGGTATTGCATCAAAAGCTTTTTTGTATGTGTTGAGAGGTTATTTCTTCTTTATTTTTTACTATAAAAATTTTAGTAAATGACTTTTCTAATAATAAACTATTCTTTCTTTCCTGAAATAAATTCTGCCTTGCCCTAGTGTAATTTTTAATTACACTCTTGGATTGATGTTGCTAATATTTTGTTGAATATTTTACATCTACAATCACACATAAATGTCTTATGCTTTTCTTTTTACAAAAGGTACTGTAAAAATCACTGAATTATGTATCAGTCTCACAAATTGAAAAGAGGCACTTCCTTACTTTTTACAACAGCTCGAATGATATATAGAGTGACAGTTTGAAGGTTTATCATAACTTAAAACCTCCTTAGCCTAATGTTTAGATTCGTTTCTGAGGGTAGCCTTTAATGTATTGATTTCATTCACTTAATGGCTGAAAATTATTCCATTTTTTCCTGAAGGAGATAATCAAAGTTCCATACATATTGTAATAAAGTTATTCATTATGTGTTTTATTTTTAATATCCCCATATTTTAAAATATAAATTTTCTCCCTTTTTCTTGTTCAACTTCACTAGAGGTTTATAGTTCATTAGCCTTTCCAAAAAATCGGTTTTAGTTTTGTTGCTCTCCTTATTTCTTGTTTAATAAATTTTATGAGTCATGCCATCTGGGCCTGGGGCCATGTTCATGAGACAGTTTTTTTTTTTTTTAAATCTCAAATTCAAGTTCTTAGTAGATATTGGCTATTCAGATTTATAATCTTTATTTGCTCACTTTTAATAAATTACAATTTTGAAAGCATTTGTCTCTGGTGGATTCTTGTGGCTATTTCACTGATGGTGGAGTTTGTGTCCTCTTCTTTATATCTCGGCTGGTTTTGCCAAATGGAATCCAATAGAACATGCAGGAATGATGCCGTGCCAGTTCTAGCCCTAGCCTTTAAGAGGACTTACTTTCCCTCTCTTATATTCTTGCTCTTGGAATCCAGGTACCATATAAAGAAGTCACCATGGCAAGCACAAACGGATATATAGAGATCCCAGCCTTTCTATATTGGTCCTTTCCAATTCTCCAAACATCCATGTGAGTAAAGCCATCTTGGCTTTTTTAGTCCTAGCTGTCCTCTGATTGCAGACATATGAGAGCTCCCAAGTAAGACCAGCAGAATAACTATTTGGTCAAACTGGAGGTTCCATGAGATAATAAATGATTTTTTTTTTTTTACTTTATCAGTAAGTTTTAGAATTTTTGTTACATAGCAATAAGTAGCTAAAACAGAAATTGGTCCTGCAAGTGGGGTGCTGCTGTAAGCAAACCTTAAAATATGTGTACTAATAGTGAGCAGAATCCAAAGAGCTTGAGGAAACTATTGGTGCATAGTGGAAGGACAGTGAAGACATTTTATTAGGGACAGTAGAAAAGGCAACCTGTGCTATATGTGGTGGAAAATGTGCAACACAGTCATCTGCAACAATAAGGAAAATAGAAAATATATTTATCGAATCTGTGGATGTGGCTAAGAAGATTTCCATGCAGAATCTTGAAAACACTAACTGGTTTCTTTTAGCTGTGTACAAGAATGTGTTCAGAGAGAGATTAGTTTAAAAAATGAACTGTTTAGTTATTAAGCAGACTCTAAAGGAAACATTTCCAAGCTAGGAATTACTAGATTCAAATACAAAACTGTTTCTCATTCCCAACCACTATCCAGTAAAATATTTTCAAAGAAAGTATTGGATTCAGGGCAAAGATCAAATACAGTTTTTGACAGGAAAACATGTTTTTAAGGTCACAATGCCAATGACACCTTGCACCGCATCTGATTCTCAGACTTGTAGGAGGCAATCTCTGCTAAGTCTTATAGGGTCTTAATACAAGTGCACAGCGTAGCCCTTGACCAAAGGTCTTTGCTGTATACCAGCACAGACTTATTATCCCACCACCCCCACCCTCACAAAGATTTCTTTTCTCCAGTTCTTTTCTGTAAATCTCAGTCACTTCTGTAGCTCTCAATTCTGATCTGTGCCTTTTTAGCCTCACAAGTTCACCTTTCAATTTAGGAGTTTCTTCTCTGTACTATGGTAAGAAAAGCCCTTCCATTCACAAAGCCTGGGTGACTATCAGGGTGACTTCATATATTTCCCTATCTCAAAAGTCTCAGATGCTCTGCCTATTTTCCAAGTCTTCCAGTTGCTTTAAATATTTTATGCAGTATGTAGTTGTTTACAGTAGGAAGAAAGTCTGGTACCATTTATTCAGTCATGATTAGAGGCATAAGTGTTATAAGCATTTATCTATCTGTGCTTATCCTTTGTGAGAACATTTTTTTTTTTTTATAATTTGGCTGAGGAAAATCCACTCTCTCCCCTGAGCAATTTTATACTTGTTTCTGCCAGTGTCCCAGGGTTTCCACACCCTAGAAATAATTTTCTTATTGAGGATGCAAGTTTCAAAACTTACATGGGTATATGAGGTATTTTTGGTTTGTTTTCTTCTTGCTATACTCAGTGTCCAGGAACAAACAGATAAGTGCACCTTGACTATGATGGTAAACATCTTTTTTCTAAATCATCCTTTCACTATGATGCTGGCTTTCTTGGCTAATGGAGAACTTATAACTCCAACATCTCAACTTAAGCAGAATCTATGCCTTTCCTTCAGTTCTTCTGTGGTTGCTAAAAGCCACCTAAGTCCCTAAGACTGAAATATCTCTCAGTCACCAACCATCTTATTCTTTCCTCAAGGAGCCAGCAATATCATGTCTCAATATAGTTATAATTTTTTCATTCTCTTTTTTCTGAAACCTGAAGATTTTTTCTCTTTTGTTTCCTTATATATTATCTAAGCATTCAAAAAATTTTGTGAAATTTTATTCAAAATTTCTGTTGTCTAAGTTATCTTAATCATGTCTCCAGGTGCATCATTTTAATATTTAAATATTTCATAGATCTCTACTGTCTTAATAGAAAAAACTTTTTATCCCAACCCTTTCCATGTCCCTATGTCAGTAATTCAATTTCACCGTTTAGAGCTCTTTTTAAGAAAAAAATGAGTCTTTTGATGTAGATTTTTTTCCATTTAAAAAAATGGTTTCCATTGGACATCCATGTAAAAAATAATCTTGTATCCCTGCCTGATGTCATACACAAAAATCCATTACAGATGAATTCTAGATGTAAACATAATAGACAAATAATGAAAATTTTAGTAAAAACATAAGAAAACAGCTCTATTACTTTGACATCAGGAAATATATCTTAAACAGGACATACAGGAAAGTGTTCATTATAAAATAATACAAATTACAAATTAATATTTGACCATTGTATTAGTCTGTTCTCATGCTGCTAATAAAGCCATACCTGAGACTAGGTTATTCATAAAGGAAGAGGTTTAATGGACTCACAGTTCCACATGGCTGGGGAGGTCTCACAATCATGGTAGAAAGCAAAGTGAAAGCAAAGATGCTTGTTACATGGTGGTAGGGAAGACAGCATGTGCAGGGGAACTGCATGTTGGATCTCGTGAGACTTACCCAGTACCACAAGAACAGCAGGGGAAAGACCCATCCACATTATTCAGTTAACTCCCACCAGGTCCCTCCCATGACCTGTGAAAATTATGGAAGCTACAATTCAAGATGAGATTTGGGTGGGGACACAGCCAAACCATATCAACCATGTTAAAATAAGATACTCTGTTCATCAAAGGAAAATGAGAAAGCATGAAAATACAACCCACAGAGTAGCAGATGCTCTCAATTCATGTATATGACGAAGAATTTGTATTTGATATAAACAAATATTTTTAAAATTATAAAACATAAAAAGCTTATAGAAAATTGGCTAATGACTTGAATAGATACTTCCAGAAAAAAAGATATCCAAGTATATAGTAAATATATGAAAGGAGTTTATATTATTCCACTAGTTGATGAGGATATGGAAGGAATTTTCATATACCACTGGTGGGAATGTGAACTGATCCAACTTCTTTGGAAAATAAGAGATTTTGCTGATGTGATTAAATTAAGGGTCATGAGATGGGGTACTTATCCTGGATAATCTGAGTGAGCCTGGTGTAATCTCAAAGGCCTTTGCAAGCAGGAGGCAGAAGGAACAGTTAGTGAGGAGATGAGAAGATGAAAGCAGAGATCAGAATGCTTTGAGCAAGAGGTCATAAGCCAAAGAATGCAGGTGGCCTCTGGAAGCGGGAAAAGGCAAGAACTTCAAGGAGAAAGGCAGCCCTGACAACTCATTTTAGATTGCTGACTTCCAGAACTGTTGAGATATTAAATTTGTATTGTTGAAGCCACTGAATCTGTGGTAATTTGTTATAGGAGCAATAGAAAACGAATATCCTCTATGACCTAACAGTTTCTTTTTTCAGTTTACCCCAACAGGGAATGCATTTGCCAATAGCGGAAATAGAATGTTTCTAACAACACCTTTTGTTTCTCTAGCTTGAAACACATTGTCCATCAATGGTAAAATATATAAACTGTGGTATATTCACACAATGGAATACAGCGTAGCGATGAGAATACATTATCTATAAATGCATGGAATAATATGAATGAATGTCCCCAAAATAATGCTGAAAGAAAGAGGTTCGATGTAAAAAAGGTAAATATTGTATGATCTCACTTACACAAAATTTTAAACAAAAACTATGATTATAGAAAATGTAAATAGTTATTACCCTTAGGGGAAGATTAGAGCCTATAAGGGAGAAAAAGAGGTGCTGTTAATGTCTGATCTTTAATTTGGGTTATGGTTACATGAAAATGTTCACTTTGTGAAAATCCATCAGTTTAATGTATATATTTTATACTTCAATAAAAGGTTAAAATATAAATTTAAAATGTGACCCAGAAATATTTTTGATTGACAATAAGGAAAATTAAAATGTGAGATATTTAAAATATTGTTTCAAATTAAAATGATTTAGAAATTCACTTTGGGTAAGTTAGTCAAAAATATTAACCAAGGTCTTTTTGAGGTCTTATTTAAAAGATTGAATTATTCTCTCAAGGCCTAAGGGCCTAGCCTAAGGCTAGGACTGTCCCTTAGGGCACTGTTTTCAGGCCATGCATATTTAATTAAACAGTTAATTTAAATACACATAGAAAAACATCCCCTCAAGGCTAACATAATTACAATGTTTTTCTTTCTAATTATTTTTCCCCATGTCCCTATTGAGACTACAACCTTAATATAGTACTTTTAGCTATAGTTACTTCTAGTTAGACATCTTTCCATTTTTAACAAGTCTTTTGTACTGTTGCTTAATAGGCACACTGATGTCATTGGTGCCAGCTGCTTTCTGCTTAGAGAGTAAAATAATGAGAATGCAAGGCAGCCAAAGTCCAACTTTTAAAAATTAGTTGAAAGTAATGGATAAGGCCCCTGCCTTTCCTCTTTACCTCTACAGAAACAAAAAGCATCCCACTGTCAGGATACAAGTCTTCATCCATTGACTTGAATTTCCATTTTATTAATATAAGAGCCCAAGTACATGGACAGGCCGATGATATTCATGGACAGCCTCATTCTTCAATAGGAACATAGATTAAATTGTGGCTTCATAACTTTGTTCCCGTTCATGACTTCCTTTCCACCTTTTAGTCAAGCAAAATATATTTTGAGTTGCCTGTTGTGTATAAATGCTGTTTTAGGAAACTAAGGGAAGGTAACACAAAATGAAATAAGATACAATTAGGAAATCAGATGCTAATAGAAAAGACAAGTCATGGTTAATTGTCACAAATGTATTACTATAATATTTCTCCAACTCATTTTGAGGTTTAAGTTTAAGGGAATATCTAAATATTCCAAATATGAGGACTTGAACTAGGAGTTGAAACACTGAGCATTCAGTACATTCAGAATATATATTTGAAACAGATTGTGGTGATGGTTGCACAGCTCTGTCTATATACTAGAAAAAATTAAATTATACTATTTAAATGGGTGAATTTTATGATATGAAAATTACATCTCAATAAAGATGTTTTAAAAATAGAACACTAGAAAAGGGTTTAACTAATTCATGTATCTGGGGAGAAGGGAGGTGAAGAATAGAAATGAATTATGTTTCATCTTTCTACATTCCACCTGAAGTATGTATGAGTGCCCATAATTTCTGTTTGTGTACCTATTTGTGTATTTGCAAATGGAGGTGATTCAACTCCCTTAATGTGGTATATTTGCTTATTATTAAACATCCCAAACTTTAAATACCTAAGACTGTTATCCTTAACATTTAAATATGACATTTAACACATTTCCCTGGATAACACCTCACCACACTTTCCATTACTGGTTCCACTTTTTAAAATCCAAATTGATTCTGCAGAAAGTATTTGCTACTTATATTAACATATGAGTCGACTGGTTTAAAATGGGGGCTCTCAGGCTAGATTGCTTGGATTATAATAAAAAAACACCATTATGAGCTCTTGAGCAAGTTGCTTAACCTCCCTCCCTATGTCTCAGTTTCTTCACCTGTAAAATGGGAATAATAATGACCCCTACCTCATAAAATTGGTGTAAATACCTGGCACATAGTAAACATTCATCAACGTTAACTGCTATTGTATCATTTAGGGTCAATAATTTCTAAATATACAATTTCCACAATTAATTAACTGGGTTAGGAAACTTGTCTTGGAAGGCCAAGCAGCCTTTTAAAAATTCCCAATTGACAAAAGCACTTAAACTTCAGCTAAAGACTCCATTCTTCCCACTCTTCCCACTCTCTCCAAGCAGTTTCTTTCCTTTCATCTGTTTCGATCATTGTTTGCTTTGTGTTTTTTTTTTTTTCAGAGTGACAATACATGATCTTCCACATACAAGTCAAATAGAGAGAGTGTAATTATGAATACATGTTTCTTTCCTCCATCGTGAGGAAATAATGTATCCTTCAAATATAATCAGCAGGTTTCTCTTATAAATCAAGTGTAAACCTGCCATACTAATACTTTGGATCAGGCAAATAAAGTTTCTATAATACTTCCCCTTTCAAGTAGATAAGGCCATAGGATTATAAAAACAGAGAGTCAGTGGAACAGGAAAAAAATAGTAAGATTCATTTAGTTCATCCTCCTACTTCCAAGCACCTAAACCATCCCCCAAAGTAAATTTGTTTTATTCTCAAAATCTCTCAAGGTGAAAATGTAATTTTCCTTGACAACTTGTTCTAATTTCTTATAGTCTATGTAGTAAAGTAGATTTTTTCTAATGCAAGTACAGGAGTAAAATACTCAACAACACTTCTTTTTCTGGTTCTTTCTCTATACGTGATGTTTTTCTTCCATATAAGTTGTCTTAATTTTATCACCAATTTTAAGAAATATTCAAAGCCATTAGTGCAAGAAGTGTTGATGTGAGTGAGCAAAACGTCTAAAGGCAAATTGTTCTTTATGCATCTGTTATTTGAAGTATATTGGGTTTTTCATGATTTCTCTTACACCCTCTTGCAAAAAAAATCCTTAAATATGTACTCCAATTGCTACAAATTGAACATTTTGAAAATATAATTACATGTTCAATTATATATCATAGGTTTAAATGTGACAGAGAGAGTATTTTTACATATAATTCTGCTTTCCACAAGTCATTTAGGTGTTAGGAAGGCAGGCAGAAAATGAAAACAATGAATTGTATACTAGTCTTTGAACTTCAGAAATGCTAAACCTGTCACAAGCAAAATGAGAACATCAAATGGAAGTAAGTATTTTACGTTAAAATGAAAAAAACAATTAAAATTAATAGAAAGTAAGTAGGGTACAATCAGAAAATATCTTGAATATCTTCTAGGAAATATATGTGATATTTTCTAGGAAATATTCTAGGATAGGAAAGGAGGAATATGAAAATGATAATAATAATTTATTCAACATATGTGAACTGAGAACCTACTATGTTCTAGGTACTGGAGATTCAGCATTGAGCAAAACAGGAAAAGTGCTTTCAAGGGATTTACCTTCCAGGTAAAAAAAAAATTGAGAACAACAAAATAATAAACAAAACTATATAAAATATAATGTTAGGTACTTGATAAAAACTTAGAAGAAAAAAATAAGTCACAGTAAGGGAACAGAGTGGGGAGATATATCAGTTAAGATAGGGTGGTCAGAGTATGTTCTTTGAGGAGCTGTCATTTCAGCAAAGGCATGAACGAAATGGGAGTCAAGCCATGCAAATATCTGCAAGGAGAGTTCTCCATCTCAACAACCCCAAAGAGCAGAGTCTCCAATGTCATCACGTTTAGAATTTTCAAAAACAACAAAAAGACGAAGGTGGCTGGAGTTAAGTGAATAAGAAGAGTAATGGAAAACAGTTCATGAGAGCTATCCAGGGGTTAGATCACATCGGCCACAACAAAAATTAGGGTTAAATTCTAAGTGAGATGGAAATCATTGGAAAGTTAAGAGCAAGGAAGTGGTATGATATGAGTTTGGTTTTTAAAAATATTTCTCCGGGGCCAGGCGCGGTGGCTCACGCCTGTAATCCCAGCACTTTGGGAGGCCGAGGCAGGTGGATCATGAGGTCAAGAGATCGAGACCATCCTGGCTAACACGATGAAACCCTGTCTCTACTAAAAATACAAAAAATTAGCCGGGCGAGGTGGCGGGCGTCTGTAGTCCCAGCTACTTAGGAGGCTGAGGCAGGAGAATGGAGTGAACCCGGGAGGCGGAGCTTGCAGTGAGCCACTGCACACCGCTGGGCGATAGAGTAAGACTCCGTTTCAAAAAAAAAAAAAAAATACTCCCGTTGCTGTGTGATAAACAGACTTCAATGAAGTAAGACTTAAAGCAGGGAGATGAGCTAGAACCTACTGAGTTAAAAAGATGTAAAAGATGAAAGTAACGTAATAAATGTATGTAAAAGATGAAAGTGGTTTACGCTATATTCTTCGTGGTGGGGATTAGAAGTGGTAAGACCTCAGCTCTATTTTAAAGGTACAGCTAGTAGAATTTCCAATGGTTTGCATATGAGATGTAAGAGACAAAAGCACAAGAATGAAGGAAGGTGGCAAGATTTTTGTCCTGAGAAACTGGTGAACTAATAGTAGTGTTCACTAAGTTGGGGGAAACTGGAGGAGGAAGAGATTTGGGAGGAAAAAAATGAAGCGTTTGGCCTTGGATGCATTAAGTGTTAAATTCCTGTGAGATATCCAGTGAAGATTTCAGTACTGAGTTGAAAACTCAAGTCTTAATTTCAGCAGCAAGTTTGGTTCTGAATTTTAATTTAGCCATAATCAGAGTATATATGTTATATAACCTCATGGGGATAGATGTGATCACCTAGGAAGTTAGTGTAAACAGAGGAGAAGAGGTATCAACATCTATTCTCAGAATATTTCAAGTAAACAATACAGTACTACTAACTACAGTCATCATGCTATACATGAGATCTCCAGAAGTTACTCTTCCTATAATTGAAAGTTTGTACATTTTGATCAACATTTCCACATTTCTCATACCCCTAGTCCCTGGCAACCTCTGTTCTACTCTCTGCTTTTATAGGTTGACTTTTACAGATTACGTAAATAAGAGAGGTCATACAGTATATGTCATTCTGTATCTGGCTTATTTTACTTAACATAATATCCTCCAGGTTCAATCTTATCACAAATGGTAGGAGTTCTTTCTTTTTTATGGTTGAACAATATTTCATTGTAAGAAAATTGGAATTGTATGTGACAGTAAATGTGTTAATTGATATGAATGTGGTGACCATTCACAATGCATATGCATATCTAATAATCACATTGTACATCTTGAATATATATAATTTTTAGTTGTCAATTAAAAAATAAAATAAAATAAGAGAGGAGAGGCCTCAGAATTGAGTCCCAAGCCCTGAGGAACTTCAAATTTCAATGTTAGAAAGATGAGGAGGACCCAGTAATAGAGACTAAGCTGAAGTAATATTGAAATAAAAGAACAAGAGACCTAGAGACCAAGGGAAGAAAATACTCCAAGAAAAAAGAAGTGAACAGTTCTGTCAAATGGTTTCTCAAGATTAACATATGAACAATTATCTACTGGGTTTGACAATGAGAAAGTCATAGGTCACTTTGACAAGAGTGTGACTAGAGTTTTCAGTAGAAGGATGGGAAAGGATGCTTGATTACAGTGAGTCCAAGAGTGAATGGCAGATGAGGGAACAGATATTTCAAAGTATTCTCGCAAGCAAAACAAATGGACCCATTGTGAGAGAGATATAAGCCCCACTACCCTACTCTCTCAATGGTAATGATCCACGAGAGAAAATTGTTGACAAAGAAAAATGAGAAAATAATGACATGAGCAAAATCTCTGAAAACGCAATAAAAGACATTAAAAATATATAAAGACACATCAATTACTTAAGATAGAATATACTCTTCGTATAAGTCACCTGTGCTTTGGAGTGAGGAAAAAAAAAAGCATTATATTTATTTAAAACTAAACCAATGACAAGTAGAGAATTTGCTATTTTGCCCTTAATGAGAAAACCCCTAAAAGTCTGCATTAAATTTTATTTGAATTATCTTTTTGTTAATGTTCTAAGGTGAATAAAATAATTGTTATAGCTCTAGAAAATTAATTTCCAAAATGGTTATGTTTCTCCCTCGTTGGGTTTTAAAAAATATTTAATTAAGTGGGATGCCTTGTTACTAAAGATAGCTGCACACAGGTAGAATAATGAAACATGGCCCAGAAATTTACTCCCCATTGAATAATGTAACAGCGTATTCAAAAATTAATATTCTGTACTCTCAAGGGTATCTTTCAAATTTCAAAGTGAGACTTTCTGATGTTATTGTAATTGGTATGAAAACTTGAGCAAAGTAGAATTGCTAGTATTATGAAATGAAACATATGTTAAATTATCATAATAAAAGATCAGCTTAGGGCAGGGGGCTGTTTCCTATACGAGAATTTTGTGTAAATGTTTTCACTCTGCCCATGACAAGTCTAAATTTCACTCTCACATTTTCTTTCCTCTCCCACTGCGGCAATGGAAAGCATATGGTATTTTCTCTTTTTCTTTTTATATTTTTATAATCTTCATTTTGTCACATTTTAGGCATAACAGCAAGTTTATGCCTAAAAACTTTCTCTCTTCTAGTTACACATGGATTTCTGTGTTGAAAATCTAGGTAGATGAAGGAACTAATCTGTTTTATTTTTCAAAGAATACTGGTTACATAAACCATGATCATATCTCTGGATTCTTTCAAAGAGAATTAATGGAACACCAGTGTTGTCATGACATTGAATCAATACTTAATGAGGTTGCCTCTGGGAGAAAAGACTGATGTTTTAGGCCTAAAAATGGCTACTTCTTAATCGTTTGTGTTGCGTTAAGCCTTTTAAACCTAGATTTAAACACCGCATTTTTATTGTCTACAGATGGATTATTATACAATTTATTGTTTTATTTGATGTTAGAAAGAGAATAGTAAAAGTAAAAGGGAAATAAATGAAAATAAAGGAAAGAAAAGAAAAGAAGAGGCGAGCTACAGGTGGCAGAACAATACCAATTTTGGAAAAAACCAAAATGGTTTTAAAATATGGAAAGCTGTTGTTAGGATTAGTGATGGCTTAAAATGCATCGCTAGTCAGCAGCCATCAAGTAACACATGAAGTTGAATTTGCCACTGAGATAGGAGGTAGAAACATTTATTCATCAACATGCTTCCAACATCCAACCAATTCAAATATCCAAAGGTAGCTGTACTCTTTCCTTAGAAGGATCCTAAGGAATTCCAAAGAAAGCTCTCTTTGTTGTTCCTGCAGGTATGACATCAATTAAAATTTATTTTCTTTGCCAGGAACTATCTCCAATCTCCCACTGTTCCCCAGTGACTGGGATATGCGTCACATTTGACTATGCCTCAATAACTTAATAATTCAAAGTAAGTTATCTTCTTTGGCCTAAATTTTCTCATCTGTAAGATTCACATAATATCAGCTTCTATCTCAGGGAATAATTATAGAGATTAGATTAACTAACAATGAAAAGGTGCTTTAAATTGTATCAAGCACACATTAAGAACTCAACAAATAATTGTTATTAGTCCTAAATAATAAAGAAGAACCACTCCTTCCCATAATCTTTAAGTTTAAAATTGAAATTTTGAATATTAGCTATCCTTTATAGCATTTTAAAAAAATATTAACTTAAACCCTAATATTTGGGTCTGAATTTAGTACTTTTCTTTTTTGTAACTTAACCATTGGAAAATTTAAATCATTTAATAGGCCAACTAGAGTTGGAATTGTATTTTCTTATTTGTTTCACATTAGGGCAGTTTTCTAGGCTCAACAGAGTGTCTGCATTACATTATAAAGTCCCAGAAGGCAACTTTAGGCCTTTTCTTAGAAATTTTCATTTATATTTATCAAGACCAAACAGTTGGGTTTGATAAAGGCTTTGGATAATTCTGTTGCAAAAAATATAGGTGATGTATTTCATATAAGGAGAAACTGCTGAAAGCACAATTGGGTTGTTGGCAATCATGCTATCCCCAATAACTTTACCTTAAGAAATGTATTTAGATATATATTATTGATGCTTATTTGTTCATTTGATTTTCATGTCAAGATGATTACAATTTTCTCTTTACTCTTGTGCTACATTTAAATAGGGAGAAGAGGTCCTTTGAAATCTATTTATTCTCAGAATAGCATTTATTTTGCCCAAAGCCCCTACCCAACATTTTTTCTCATTTCATTCCTACATTCCTTTCATACTTTGAGTATGAAAAGAGATATCCTACATGTTGACTACATGAATTATTAAACAAAGTTTTAGAAAGGAAAATGAAGGTATACACTGTATACCATCTCCACACATCACATGGGGTCATAAATTTAGGAGCCAATTCGAGGCTAAAAATCCATGAAGAAAGGATAACCATTAACCAATAAATCAATGTCATGTTTACACTTATATTATTCGTTAAAATCCTAATTTATTATAATGTTATTGCCCGTCAGAAGAGATAATACACTTTAAAATCCTTTCGTTTTTTTTTTTTTTTTTTTTTTTTTTTTTGAGACGGAGTCTCGCTCTGTCGCCCAGGCTGGAGTGCAGTGGCCGGATCTCAGCTCACTGCAAGCTCTGCCTCCTGGGTTCACACCATTCTCCTGCCTCAGCCTCCCGAGTAGCTGGGACTACAGGCGCCCGCCACCTCGCCCGGCTAGTTTTTTGTATTTTTTTTAGTAGAGACGGGGTTTCACCGTGTTAGCCAGGATGGTCTCGATCTCCTGACCTCGTGATCCGCCCGTCTCGGCCTCCCAAAGTGCTGGGATTACAGGCTTGAGCCACCGCGCCCGGCCTAAAATCCTTTCAGTTAGGGTTCATCCTCAGTCAATATTTACATAGAATACAAATCCTCCAGAAGGAATATTCACCCTAATGAATAGTAATCAGTCACAATAGAGATATATTGAGTACGCCAGAAATTAATTTGCTAATAATTACTTCATTATGAAAGACAGAATAGCATAATGATTAAGAGCCTACGGGCTCTGGACTCAGACTTCTAGTGTTCAAATCTCAATGCCACAGTTGACTGAGTGTGTGACTGCTGGATATAGGCACCCCAAACTGGCCATAAACAAAATCTCTGCAGCACTGTGACATGTTTATGATGCCCACGCTGAAGGTTGTGGGTTTACGGGAATGAGAGTAAGGAACACCTGGCCCACCCAGGGTGGAAAACTGCTTAAAGGCGCTCTTAAACCACAAACAATAGCATGAGTGATCTGTGCCTTAAGGACATGTTCCTGCTGCACATAACTAGCCAGAGCCCATCCCTTTGTTTCAGCCCATCCCTTTGTTTCCCGTAAGGAATACTTTTAGTTAATCTATAATCTATAGAAACAATGCTTATCACTGGCTTGCTGTCAATAAATATGTGAGTAAATCACTGTTCGGGGCTGTCAGCTCTGAAGGCTGTGAGTTCCCTGATTTCCCACGCCACATGCTATATTTCTGTGTGTGTCTTTAATTCCTCTAGTGCCATTGGGTTATGGTCTTCCTGACCGAGCTGGTCTCGGCATGTGACCCTGTTAATTCCTCTATCAAATGAAAATGATAAAGTACTGCCTCAGGGAGTTGAGGTCATGATGAAATGAGAAGACATACATTGAATGTCAGCACATAGTAAAGGTCCATCAATAAATACCCATGGTATTATTTATAATAATAATATTATAAATACACACACATATATATGTGCTGAACCATAAGTAACTGCTGTTTTGTCAATATCTATCAAGTATTGTCAATTTAATAAGTTTCAATTCAATCAAAACACATACAGTGAATCTAGAGGAACTTCAAAAGAAACCACACAAAAATCAGCAACAGGAACATTTTTTTCCACAGAACCTTTTTCAGAAAGATAAATGATGAACAAATAAGCAAATTTTTTTTAAAGTACTTCTACTGTATATATTATGGAATGAGCACAGATGTGTCCCATCACTCATACTTAATTATCAGTAATATACATTAAAATTCATTATGAGGCACTTTATGAATTTGATGAACTGTAAACCATCAGATATTTAAAATATGTGTAGAATGAAGTGCTTTTCCTTGTACTTAAGTTTTTGAAAAAATTACAATCTACTCAGAAAAATATTTTAACACTAAGCATTCTTAAAGAATTTGTGGTAACAATAAACTCTCACACATCCATGAAGTATGTGCATATAGATTGTATTAATGGTAACAGAGGTTATTGAATTATGAATTTTGATTAAAAGATTGATTCAACAGATCTATTTTAATGTTAGTCATGAATCAGGCACGATGTCAGACCCCAAGGAGACAATCATGGTAAGACAGGGAGGGTCTCTGGTGTCAAATACACATATCACTGAACTACTGAAATTCACTTATTACTGCAATGCCAGCAACACAGAGAATTGAAAATTCCTCAAATACGAAAACACAAATTCTTTTTCTCATTTGAATGAGCATTTAATAGGGCCAAGGTTGTTGATAGTTCCAAAAATAGAGTATAAATAGTTCTTATGGGGAAGAGTATCCCTCTTCATTTATGAGTCACATAACATATTAGCAACCAAAAAATTTCTCATTTGACTTGAAGGGTTAGATAACTAACAAGATTGGAAAATGGAAGGTAAATCACAAATCTACTTAAAGAATTATCTTATATAACAGCTAACTTTTTAGCATCTTATTCCATAATAAAGTTTCCAAATTAAAAAAATCAAATATTGATAAAAATTCAAAAGATGATATTCACTCCATGTGACATATATAATTCATCATTTTCGCTATGTGACCATAATACAGGTAAAGAGCAAGTATATTGAAAGGCATTTGACTATCTGAGTTTAAAAAATTGCTCCCCCAGTATCAAATTTACAGCCAAAAATGCATGTGTGTACATCTGTCATATGTACATTAACAAAGCTGTACATAAAAATGTTTTAAGAGAAAACAACTACGACATTTTCAGTGTTAGCATCATAAAACCTTAATGAATTTTTTATGACTGAAAGACTGCAGAGGTTTGGAATACAAATTAGAAGTTTTATAAAAGGTTGAAAATGTCTCTTAATCCTATCATTGAACCACTGGGAAAAAAGATGAAGATAGGGAAAAGGAGTCAACTTTCCTAAATTCAACAGAAAAATTTCCCTAAATTGCCAGAATACTTTATAAGTGGTCATTTCCTAATTTTTCCCACTGACAATTGGAGAATTTTTTAGAGAAATATGTATTTCACAAAATAACATTGTTAAAAACAAAAAACACAGGTGACAGGGCAAACCCAACATGTCAGTTAAGCCAAATAATCTGGATGTTTGTGAAATAATAAAAATGACTGAGAAACCCAAAACACTATAATAATAATGTACATTATACTTATCTTGTCAATATGAGCAGATGTTAAGTTGGATTGTCATAGTTAGGTCTGTTAAAAGCCACACTCAAGTCTGAGGACAAAAACATAGATTGTTATTATCTAAAACTTCTATTTCTTTTAATAAATCTAACTACTGTTTGAAATCATGTAAATATTCAATAGCAGGAATTGAATATCAAAGTCCTATTAAGTTTACTTTTCTAAATGTAAAAAAGATTAAACTGCACAGATTGTTTTAATAAAATGGAACATTTGGCCAAAATTTAGAGAAAGTAAAACAGATTTTATAATATTGGTTTAGACAGAGATATCTTATGGGCTTGATAAATAATTTCATATCCTTGCTTCCTTGCTTCCCTCCTTGGAATAATTTAGGGAGACTTAACTTTCTAGCTTTAGCAAAGACAAAGAATGTTGAATGAGTCTACTGCATGATGTCATGTGTTTTTCAGTGAAACTACTGAATCATTTCTATTTAAAGGTAATCAACTTAATTCAATATAATAATGGAGGAAAAATAATTGCAGTTTTTGCCATTACTTTTAATGCAACAACCTAATATTTTCACCTTTAAGTCTCCATAACCACCACCTAAAAACTTTCAGGTTTTCCATGAACCAATAGTTTAAAGTTCTTCCAAGTCAGACATAAAGTTAAACATCACATTATACTGCAGTTGTATCTCAGTTCTTATGAGTCATTCTTTGGATTTGCACACAATTTCTACTATATTGAATTATCAAATTGTATTGGCTTTGAATATCTAAACTTAATTATATTAATATTTATATAGTCATTTCCTGGCCCATGTCAAAAATTTGATTGAAAATTACTTGTATCATTCATAGTGAGAGTTTAAAGTCTAGACTGGAAAGTATATCCCTAATATATTTTATCTTCTTTCTAAAACATCCTCAAACCGCAGATTAGACTGATCAGGCAACTTGCTATTTAAAGAAAAAAAAAAAAATTCCACTATTTGGCCTTCTGAATGAAGTTTAATCAATTTAGAGATTAGAATGTGGTCCACTGCAATCTATTAATGCTTCTTTATCATTCATGCTGATTAAAATGTTCTACATATACACAAAGTCGTAAAGTCTTTTTTACTACCCAGAATGGCTTTAGAAGGTGAAGCGAGCTTCTAAGAATATATGTCTTGATGAGAAGTTGGAATGAAAGACAATAAAATTTCTACATATGAGACAGGATAAAGGGTATCAGTCTATTAAGGCTTCTTGATCATTCATGCTGATTAAAATGTTCCACATATATAATGAAGTTGTAAAGTCATCTTTACTACCCAGAATGGCTTTTAGAAAGTGAAGTGACTTTCTAAGAATATATGTCTTGATGGTAGCTTAGAATAAAAGAAAATAAAACTTCTACATACGAGACAGGATAAAGATTATACTGCTCCTTAAAGTGTACGGAAAGTTGGAGAAGGTATCCAAAAAATGGAGTGTAGAAATGAGACAGGGATCATATGGAAGATGTAAGTGCCCATGTGACTAGAGATAATTGGCATTCAACAGACACATGAAAAAATGCTCATCATCACTCGCCATCAGAGAAATGCAAATCAAAACCACAATGAGATACCATCTCACACCAGTTAGAATGATGATCATTAAAAAGTCAGGAAACAACAGGTGCTGGAGAGGTTGTGGAGAAATAGGAACACTTTTACACTGTTGGTGGGACTGTAAACTAGTTCAACCATTGTGGAAAACAGTGTGGCAATTCCTCAAGGATCTGGAACTAGAATACCATTTGACCCAGTCTTCCCATTACTAGGTATATACCCAAAGGATTATAAATCATACTGCTATAAAGACACATGCACACATATGTTTACTGCAGCACTATTCACAATAGCAAAGACATGGAATCAACCCAAATGTCCATCAGTGACAAACTGGATTAAGAAAATGTGGCACATATACACCATGGAATACTATGCAGCCATAAAAAAGGATGAGTTTGTGTCCTTTGTAGGGACATGGATGCAGCTGGAAGCCGTCATTCTCAGCAAACTATTGCAAGAACAGAAAACCAAACACCGTATGTTCTCACTTATAGGTGGGAATTGAACAATGAGATCACTTGGACACAGGAAGGGGAACATTACACACCGGGGCCTATTGTGGGGAGGGGAGGGGGGGAGGGATAGCATTAGGAGATATACCTAATGTAAACGACGACTTAATGGGTGCAGCACACCATCATGGCACATGTATACATATGTAACAAACCTGCACGTTGTACACATGTACCCTATAATTTAAAGAATAATTTAAAAAAAAAGAGAGATAATCGGCAAATAAAAGATTGGTTCTTAATGTTACACACAGCAGGGTGTGAATATAAGCCTTTCCTGTGCTTGTTCCTAACATTTGGGTAAATCATCTCTATGAGAAAATACTTTTTAATTTCTCTCTTTCTATCTCCTCCCTCCTTTCTTCCTTCTTTCCTTCCTCTGTCCCTCCTCCCTCTCTCCTTTTTTTTTTTTTTTTTTTTTATGTGAGAATCAAAAAAGAGATAATGTAATGTACTCATAGCAGGCATAAAAGTGGAAACAGAGTGATCAAAAGTCTTCAAGAATTTCTAAAGCTTTAGGAGGAGAAAGTTTTTAGTCATCTATAAACTGTACAAATGAGGACACAAACCGACCTCAGGTTTACATGTCTAAACTAGAAGAAGTTGAAATAAGGTTTAATCAAAGCTAAGAATCTACTAAAATACAAATTATAATCTTAAAATGTAAATGCAACAGCTTCTTTATGATGTCTCACCAGCTTTTTATTTCTTGTACATTGTGGTAGGACAAACTCGTTCTAATAAGTGGCAGCTGTTCCACTTTGCATGCCCATTTGAGGGGCAATAGTTAGAGAGGTCCAAATGCCAGTCTATGGAGAATGCTCTCAGCAAAAGGTATGGTAGTATAAAAAGAGTGATGGGAAGAAAATAGGAACAATGCTGCCACATAAAGCTTCCAACAGAAAAGCAGAACAATGTTTCAGAAGACATTAATTAACAAATTGGCATCAGTGTAGCAAATATTTATTAAAGGTCTGTATTAAAATATAATTGAACTTGATAAAAATATGGTTTCTTATTTCATGAGAGTCAGTAAATATTTCAGGGTGGTTACTTCCATGGTCCCAAAAGAGTGGCATCCCAAGGGTGGTTTGGTAGAAGCCATCTGACCTGGTGCAGGCAAAAAGGCAGATACATTGTCTGTAGACAATCTAAAACAATAAGAAAACCATCTAAAAGTCAGTCTTTTTATTACCGTATCCTCATGTATGGATTCTTCTAGACAATTTTCATAATAAGATACTCTTCCCTGAAAACACTTTTCATTCAACTAAGTTCTAAACAATTGCTAGTTTTCACCAAGTTTTATTAATTATGTGTATGCTTCAAATTAATACATTTATGCTATATATCCTTTAATAATGTATTCTACATGGAAATTAATACAGAGAATTCTAAGTTATATAGTTGGCCTCTGACCCGTGTGGATGCAACTATATGTATTCCTTTTTAAAATAATTATCTAAGGATTCAGAATTGTTCATATTTGCTTAGGACATTATTTTGGGCTTTATCGCTTGTGGTAATACATATTCTTTAGTTTAAACAGTAGATTCCAAATAAATAATAATAGCACAATAATTATGAAAGTAAAGTAAACAATCTTGAATCACTTGAACTCTATCATTCTATATAAGTAGTTGGTATTTTGTGTGTATGTGTTTTAAAATTTTTTAAACAGTAAAACCAAGTGAGAACTGCAAGATGTCATATTTTTGTTTGGTAAGTGCAAATTTTATTTCATACATTAGCTATTTTACTCAATTTAAATAAACTTCACATTTAATATTCTCTCAAGATATTTGTTTTAACATTAAAGAATGAATTGAGAAAGTATCATTACTGATTATTTCTTGAGACTTACTGAAAATAATTTTGTCAGAGAATGGGAGTGTTTAAAAAATAATCTTCATCAATGTTTTAAGTACTCTATGTACACCACTAAGAGAACTTTGGTCCAAATCCCAGTCTAGCTACTTAACTCTGTGACATTGAGCAAGAGATGAAGTTTCTGTATCTGTAATTTGGAAATAAAACATTCCTATTTAATTGGATTATTTTGAATATTAAATGAGTTAGTACAGGTAGTTAAAACAGTATCTGGAAAATATTAAGTAACTGATAAATGTCTAAAGTTATTAATATTCATGCTAGAAGATATGACAGACCATCACCTCCTAAAATGAGTACCTCAAATTAATAAGCCTATTAAATATTCAAAGGAAAGAAGATTATAGTAAAATCCCAAATAAGACAAAACAAATAAAAATAAAAATACCTTTATATGAAAATCCCAAGCTTTGATAATTATAATTTATATTAGTATATAAAGGACTCCATGGCAAGGAAATCTTTTAATTTTGTTTAATCTTATTTTTCGCCTCTCTAGGCCATAAGTTCCTTTTTCAGGAGTATTTCTTGAAAAGAAACACTAACAGTACACTAACAGTGTTAAAAAAGAAACAGTTTAATAGTGTTAGAAAACAAACAGTACACTAACTGTTGGTACACTGCAAAAAACAGATCCACAGAGTAAATCATTCATTCATTCACTCATTCATTCAATAAAAGCTTACTAAACAACAACCAAAGAACCAATTATATCAGGCTACAAACAATCCATAGGGGAATCAGACCTCTGTTTTCCCTCAATAATTAATTAATAACTAATTAGTAATGAACATTATGGAGCACTTACTCACACAAAATGTTTCCTAAACCTTTTACGTGCATCATTATTTTTTAACTCTTACTTCAATCCTATGTAGAAATAGTAAGAACCATTTTTAAAGATAAAGAAACTGAGTTTTGTAATCATCCAACCAGTAACTTGTGGAATTGGACTTTGGACCAAGATATTCCTGACACCAAAATCTGGGTTCTGACTACACTACTATATTCTTAAGTAAATTTTACTCCATTCCTAAAGAAGCTTACTGTCTGGAAATAACAGTAAGTTTATACAGAAAGTTACAAGGATTGCATTAAATTTGCTCTTGTTGCCTTGCCTTCTGGAAAGCTCAGGGCTAAGGAATATGATTGGTTTAATAGCTTATTTTAGTCTTGGGTTCCTGACACAGTTACCTACACTCCATTTTTCATCACTTTTGTTTTTCTCTTCTATTTTTGTTTAAATGTTTGATTTATCAAGAGTCTTTTACACAGACATATAAATTAGGCCAAATCCATTAAGGAGGCAATAGCTGGAAATCTTAGGAAAGAAATCCAGATATATAGTAACTATATGTATCAACATGAATCTTTCACTCATAATACTTTATTATGTAACCAAATTATTCTCTACACAATATGCTCCCAATGGATGTCAGGGTTTCTTGCTTTTTTCCATTTATCTTTTCCTAACTCCACTTTCTGTCTATTCCTGTGGCAGGAAAAGAAAAACAGCTATCAAGTGCTCTTAATAGGATAGCAATGCCTATTAAAAGACAGAATATTAATATAGTAGAATGGTAATTACTTTCATATTGCTTAAAAGGGCAATGGTGAAAAATGAAGGGGCAGCACATTTGTAGACATGATGATGAAATAATTTAGAAACTGTAGAAGAAAGAGCCAATAGTCATTGACTCTCTGGCCTTATCCTGGCGAGTCATCCAGACATGCTTTAAAATGTTAGATACTTGGAAAACACACCACACTTACATTGATCAACAGTATTCAAGTTGTAATGAATAGTATCTAAAATCAGAAATGACAAGAGTATCTATGACCTGTTTCACAGCCAGGCCAAGACCTCATCTCTGTTCTCATCCTTTCTGACCTCTCAACCATGACTCAAAGAGTTGAACTCCCAGTCTCCATTATTCCTCAGATATCGAGAGGACAGACTCCACTGGCAACCAAAACCTTCTGCATGCTTTTCCCAATATTTTCTCTATTGATATGCTGTGATTGCCAGGTTATCTCCTTTCTATTTTTATTCTTGCACTATTAAATCAGAGAAGGTTTTTCTCTAGGGTCTGTCAGGAGAGGCACTTAGTGGAAACAGCACAAGCTATGGAATCAAATAATTCTGGATGTTAGTTCCCATTACATGTCAGCACTGTGGCTTGCGATAAATTGGCTGCACCTTTATACCTCATTTTTATACATAAAATGGAGATAGTCATATTTGCATAAAGGTGTGTGCATTATCTATAGTTGCCATAACAATCACCATAAACTTAGCAACTTCAACAAAATTCATTTATTATCTCACAGTTTTAGTGAGTCAGAAGTTCAGGCACAGTGTGGTTCAACAAGGTTCTCTCTGTAAAGTCTCATAAGGATGAAACCAAGGTGTTGCACATCCTGTATTCTGTATTGGAAGTTGGGGGAGACCTGCTTCCCAGTTCATTCAGGAGGCTAACAGAATTCAGCTCCTGTCCATGCTTTCAACTTGGTCCCTTCTATCTTCAAGCCAGCCATGGTGCTTGGAGTCCCTATGCTTCAAGTGTCTCTGATTTCTTCTTCTGCCTTCAGCAAAGAGAAAGATCTGCTCTTAAGTGCTGATATGATTACACTGGGTCCACCAGGATAATCCGAGATAATCTTTGTATTATATAGTCAATTCATTAGTAACTTTAATTACATCTAGAAAGTCCCTTTTTGCCACATACATAGCATATTCATGAGCATGATCCCCAGGAAACAAATGTCCTGGGGAACAAAATTCTGCCGACCACAAAGGATTAGTGTGAGGATCAAGTAAGTAAACATATGTGCAGGGTGCAGGGTTTTTATGGTGTCAGCCAGATTTTGAACACATACTATATAAATACTCATCTTTTCTTCACTCACACCACAACATACATACATACATATATATATATACACACACACACATACACACACACACGCTTTTCTTAACTTTGATATGTTGGCTTGTGTCTCATCTTTAAAGATTAGATAGATTCACTAAGATGAAATGCAACTTTTCTAATTTGATCTCATTCATACAGGTATTAATGAATTAAAAACCAACCAAACAAAAATGTTTACTTTAGTATTTTTCCTTGATTTTTTTTATGATCAAGTTATAGCCTAAATCCTTGGCTTCTCATTTAACCAAGGAGTGACAGAGGTCTTGGAAATTTTCAGTCATCTTGGAGAAGACACTATGAAATTTATATAATTCCTAATCTAAGTAATTTACAGTAGACAGAAAATGCTAGGGAAAAGCTTTCTCTTGCCTTTTGAGAAACTAAGAAATTCCAAAGGGCATGCCAAGGTCAAAGGACACCTGTTTTAGGCCTGAATTAAACAGAGAGAATCATCTAACTTTTTCCCAATCAAATGATAAAAAATAAAAGCCCCAGAAGCTTTTTGAAACAGGTAGGAGCCACTGGACAATATACAATTCATACCGCTACCCTCTGGGTATCTTTTCCATCAGCAGATTCAAGTTTTAAAGTAATTGGTATTTTTTCCCTTCTCCCCAAACACTCAGCTTTTCTATCACTGTCGAGAGCTGCATCCTTTTCTCAAATATAAGACCATTCAAGTACTCAAACTTCAGAGATGGCAATTATTAATTTCACTACTAAGGCTTGAGAAAACAAGTTGCTCCAGAGTGAAGAAGGACTTTATGCCTCCATTGTACACTCTCCCTCACAACTACCCTAGGCTAAGGACACTATCACAGGGAATCAAACTGTGGAAGAGGACAGATGCATTTATATGCAGCTCTCCTCCTAGCCAACCAGTACAATAGCGATGGTTCCCTTTCTGCACTCTAAAAGTTTCTCTGTACATTATGATCCTGTAGCACTTGCCAAATCCAGATAAAATTCTTGCAACCCACTATTGAGATGGCATTCTTGGTTGTCTGCTTGGGTTCCTTTGCTTTATGCGTATCATTTCAGAATGAGTTTAAATTGAGAGAAAAAGGAAGTACAGTGGTAATGTTTCACTAGTAGTGACATGAAATGTGAGCTGGTATACCTAGAAGTAGTTTAGAGGAGAGATACACCTCTTTGATCTCTATAAGAAAAGAGCCATTTTTATAAAAATGATAGAGTTTCAGAGCTAAGAGATTCAAAATTCCTGAATCCAGCTATCTGACTTTAAAAATGAGTAAGGTGAGGACAAGAGAAGTGATGGAATTTGCTGAAAGTGGTATGACTTAATCAACCCTAGTGAGGATTAGCACAATGAGAGCCAGTCTGAAGTCACTATGTTACATGCCCCAACTCCTTCAAAACTATGCAAAACTCTGTCACTTGCACAATAATCTCCATTTATCAGTACCCAACTAAAATAAAGCTGATCACATTCACATTCCTGGTTGTTGAGTCTCATTTACTGATTGCAAAAGAGCAAAATTTATGGATCACTTTTTAAATATCGAATACAACCCAATGGCTTCTATTTCATAAAGTGTACCTATCTTCCTACACAGACTTAGAAGAAATACATGTCCTGCTTTCTCCCTTGCACATATTAAGTTATACATGACTAAATTATCAGAGATACTTGCTTCCAACAAATTCTTCTGGACACTACTCTGAACAAACTGATGTGTACACTCATTAAATATTGGGGTCTGACTGATAAGAGTTTTCTGTGAGCCTTTTGCCTAATGATATTAAGACAGAGTTCCCAATTTGTACTTGTGGTGATTTACTGTTCCCGTTCCAACCATAATGATGGAAAATGTTTTTCCACTATCATTTAATTAGCCAAGCAATCCTACTGAAATTAGTCTTGAAAATGTACCAGCAGAGAAAAGATTGAGAGCAGCTCTAAAGAACTTTGCACCAAGACGAGACAACTTTAGTAGCATGGCACTGGTATTAAACACTATCAATAATAGGAGTAATCCTTTCCCATAAAAGGATTAGAACCAGAGACGCTCAGCTTTTTGGGGCTTGTATTCCCTATCTGTATAATGAAGAGACAGGTCTAGCATATTTGAAATATTATTTCTAGTTGGAGGACTCTATTTCATTCCCAAAAGGATGGCCTAAATGAGTGGCCCTGAGGAAAAATAGCCTCTTAATAAATATTTTAAAATAAATGTAAAGTTATCCTAAAACAAAAAAGAAAAACTAGCTTGATTAACTACATATGGCCAGTAACAGTCCCATGCATTCAGTAAAATACAGGCATACCTTGTCTTACTGTGCTTTACTTTATTGTACTTCATAGATGTTGTATTTTTTTACACATTGAAGGTTCGTGGCAACCTTGCATCAAGCAAGACTACCAGTGCCATTTTCCCGATAGCACATCATCACTTTGTGTCTCTGTGTCACATTTTCGTCATTCTCACATTATTTCAAACATTCTTGTTAATATTACACCTGTTATAATGATCTGTGCTCAGTGACCTTTGATGTTACTATTGTAATTATTTCGAGGCATTACCAACCACACCCATCAACGATGATAAACTTAATTGGTAGATGTTATGTGTGTTCGCTGTCTCTCTCCCTCCCCATGAGCCTCCCCATTCTTGAGGTACAACAATATTGAAATTAGGCTCATTAATAACCCTACAATGTCCTCTAACTGTACAAGTGAAAGGAAGTCATGTGTCTCTCACTTCAAATCAAAAGCTAGAAATGATTAAGCTTAATAAGAAAAACATATTGAAAGGTGAGACAGGCCAAAATCTCAACCTCTTGCACCGAACAGTTAGCCCCAGTTGTGAATGCAAAGGAAAAGTTCTTGAAGGAAAGCAAAAGTGCTAAGCCAGTGAACATGAGTGAAAAGAAAGAAAAAGAGCCTTATTTTTGATATGAGGGCAGTTTTAATGATCTAGATAGAAGATGAAACCAGTCACAACATTCCATTTAGCCAAAGTCTAATCCACAGAAAGGCCCTAAATCTCTTCAATTCTATGAAGGCTGAGAGAGGTGAGAAAGCTACAGAAGAAAAGTTTGAAGCTAGCAGAGTTTGGTGCATGAGGTTTAAGGAAAGAAACTATTTCTATAACAGAAAAAGCTAAAGTGAGGCAGCAAATGCTAATGTAGAAGCTGCAGCAAGTCATTCAGATATCCAGCTAAGATAATTGAGGAAGGTGGCTACAGAAACAACACATTTTATTATTATTATTTTCTTTTTTTTTTTGAGACAGAGTCTTGCTCTGTCACCCAGGCTGGAGTGCAATCTCAGCTCACTGCAACCTCCACCTCCCAGGTTCAAGATATTCTCCTGCTTCAGCCTCCTAAGTAGTTGGGATTATGGGCACATGCCACCATGCCCGGCTAATTTTTGTATTTTTAGTAGAGGCAAGGTTTTGCTGTGTTGGCCAGACTGGTCTCAAACTCCTGACCTCAGGTGATCTGCCCACTGTGGCCTCCCAAACTGCTGGGATTACAAGCATGAGCAATCATGCCTGACCCAGATTTTCAATGTGAATAAAATGGTGGAAGATGCCTCTGAGACTTTCATAGCTAGAGAGGTGAAGTCGGTGACTGGCTTCCAATCATTAAAGGACAGATTGACTCTCTTGTTAGGGTCTAATGAAGCTTATGACTTTAAGTTAAAGTCAACGGTTATATACTGTTCCAAAAGTCCTGGGGACCTTCTAGGGCCCTTAAGAATTATTCTAAGTCTACTTTGCCTGTGATCTATAAATGGAACAAGAAATCCTAGATGACAGCACATCTGTTTACAGAATGGCTTACTATTCTAAACCCACTATTGAGACCTACTACATAGAAAAAAAGATTCCTTTCAAAATATTATTGCTTGATGACATGATTTTATATTTAGAAAACTCCATCATCTCAGCCCAAAATTTCCTTAAGCTGATAAGCAACTTCAGCAAAGTCTCAGGATACAAAATCAATGTGCAAAAATCACAAGCATTCCTATACACCAATAACAGACAGAGAGCCAAATCATGAGTGAACTTCCCTTCACAATTGCTACTAAGAGAATAAAATACCTAGGAATACAAATTACAAGGAATGTGAGGACCTCTTCAAGGAGAACTATAGAACACTGCCCAAGGAAATAAAAGAGGACACAAACATTTGGAAAAACATTCCATGTTCATGGACAGGAAGAATCAATATCGTGAAAATGACCTTACTGCCCAAAGTAATTTATAGATTCAATGCTATTCCCATCAAGCTACAACTGACTTTCTTCACAGAATTGGAAAAAACTACTTTAAACTTCATATGGAGCCAAAATAGAGCCCGCATAGCCAAGACAATCCTGGGCAAGAAGAACAAAGCTGAAGGTATCATGTTACCTGACTTCAAAGTTTACTACAAGGGTACAGTAACCCAAACAGCATGGTACTGGTACCAAAACAGATATATAGACCAATGGAACAGAATGGAGGCCTCAGAAATAACACCATATATCTACAACCATCTGATCTTTGACAAACCTGACACACATAAGCAATGGGGAAAAGATTCCCTATTAAATAAATGGTGTTGGGAAAACTGGCTAGCCATATGCAGAAAACTGAAACTGGACCCCTTCCTTACACCTTATAAAAAATCAACTCAAGAAGGATCAAAGACTTAAATGTAAGACCAAGGACCATAAAAATCCTAGAAGAAAACCTGGGCAATACCATTCAGGACATAGGCATTGGCAAAGACTTCATGTCTAAAACACCAAAAGCAATGGCAACATAGCCAAAATTGACAAATGGGATCTAATTAAACTAAAGAGCTTTTGCACCACAAAAGAAACTATCATCAGAGTGAACACACAACCTACAGAATGGGAGAACATTTTTGTAATCTATCCACCTGACAAAGGGCTAATATCCAGAATCTGCAAAGAACTTAAATTTACAAGAAACAAGCAAACAGCCTCATCAAAAAATGGGCAAAGGTTATGAACAGACACTTCTCAAAATAAGAGACGTATGCAGCCAACAGACACATGAAAAAATGCTCATCATCATTGGTCATTAGAGAAATGCAAATCAAAACCACAATGAGATACCATCACACGCCAGTTAGAATGGTGATCATTAAAAAGTCAGGAAACAACAGATGATGCAGAGGTTGTGGAAAAATAGGAATGCTTTTACACTGTTGGCACTGTTGGTGGGAGTGTCAATTAGTTCAACCATTGTGGAAGACAGTGTGGTGATTCCTCAAGGATCTAGAACCAGAAATAACATTTGACCCAGCAATCCTATTACTGGGCATATGCCCAAAGGATTATAAATCATTCTATGATAAAGACGCATATACACATATGTTTATTGCAGCTTTATTCACAATAGCAAGGACTTGGAACCAACCCAAATGTCCATCAATGATAGACTAGATTAAGCAAATGTGGCACATATACACCATGGAATACTAGGCAGCCATAAAATAGGATGAGTTCATGTCCTTTGCAGGGACCTGGATGAAGCTGGAAACCATCATTCTCAGCAAACTATCACAAGATCAGAAAACCAAACATCACATGTTCTCACTCATAAGTGGGAGTTGAACAATAAGAACACATGGACTAGGGAGGGGAACATCACACACTGGGGCCTGTGGGGGTAGGGGTGTAGGGGAGGGATAACATTAGGAGAAATAGAAATGTAGGTGACGGGATGATGGGTGCAGCAAACCACCATGGCACATGTATACCTATGTAACAAAACTGCAGTTCTGCACATGTAACCCAGAACTTAAATTATAATAAAAAGTTTTATTACTGCTTATCGACATTGCACTTAGTTACTCAAGAGCTCTGATTGAGGTGTATAAGATTAGTGTTGTTTTCCTGCCTGCTAATACAACATCCATTCTGCAGCCCATAGATCAAGGAGTAATTCTGATTTTCAAGTCTTCTTATTTAAGAAATACTTTTCATAAGATTACGGCTGCTAAAGATAATGATTCCTCTGATGGATTCCTCTTACGGCAAAGTAAACTGAAAACTTGGAAAAGATTCAACATTCTATATGCCATTACGAATATTTGTTATTCATGAGAGAAGAACAAAATATTAACAGGAGTTAATATTAAAAGATTAAATAAATTTTAATAGATTAAGTAAATTAACAGGAGTTAAATTAAAAGATTAACAGGAGTTTGAAAGAAGCTGATTCCAACCCTTATCTTATCTCAGTGGTCACATCTCAGTATCCTTTGAAGATTCTTTCTCTTTACTCCAAAAACTTCTTAATATTCTAGTGGTTTCTCTCAGTTCTGGGACACTTCTCATTTTTATCCATATTCACTTTATTGGTAACTGTAGAAAGTTTCATGACTTTAAATACCGAGTATATTTCAACAACTCAAAAAATTTTATCTAGGGTCAGTCTGCTGAACTCCAGGCTCATATATCCAATATTTAGATATCATAAATTCAGTATGTCTGAAAATACATTCCTAATCTTCCCTTCTAAATCGACCCCAAATTTAGTGTCTCTCATTATAATTTATGGCAACATTTTCTAATTGTTCAGGGGAAAAACCTTAGAGTAATGTTTAAACCCTTTATAGCACAATATATTTGCCAGGAATTGCTGTTGCCTCTACCTTCAAAATGGATCCATAATTGACTACTTTTCCCCATCTCCAGCACTGCCACCACCTTGTTTCTCACTTATACAAATGCAATAGTCTCCTAACAGATAAGAAAGCCCAGTGTAGCTAGGCATGTGGACAAAGGGGAAGAGGTGATACTGAAGAAAAGGGCCAATAACAGATTTTTTTAAAAGGTTTTTAGATAAAGGTAAGAAGCTTGATTTTATGCCACTGGGATAAGGAACCTACTGGAGTGTTTTACACAGGGAAGTGATGTGATCTTATCTGTGTTTTAAGAAAGATAACTTTGCTCCTGGAAAGAGGATGGATGGTTTAAGGGTAAGGGTGCCAAAAAGAGAGGGATTGAATAGGAGGTATTACCATAGACCAGAGAAAGATGATGATGAGAGTGGACATGGAGGGCAGATTCAGGGTGGAAGTAGATAACAGAGGATTTGTTGACTGAGTGACTGAGGGAAAGTGAAAGAAAGAGAAATTAATGTAACTATTGGGTTTTTAGGTTAAGCAACCTAGCAGATGGTGTTATTATTTACTAAGTTAAGGAGATTCATTAACTGTAGTTTCATAGCATTTTCAAGTATATAGCAGAAAGACTATTTTAATTTAAATATCCTATAGATATAAACCACATAAACTTTCATGAGTTCATTAAAATTGAGAATTTAGAGGCTGGTTGTGGTGGCTCATGCCTATAATCCCAGCACTTTGGGAGACCAAAGGAGGAGGAATGCTTGAGCCTATGAGTTCAAGACCAGCCTGGATAAAAATAGCGAAACCTCATCTCAAAAATAAACAAATAAATAAACATTAAATTAATTTGAGAATGTAGGAATTATTTTCATACATGTAATACTGTTTCTGTGCTATAAAACGAATTATTTAAGCATATCTTGATCATGTTTAAATTATTTAAGCATATGTTGATTATGTTTAAAGATCATGTTTACAAACTTAAAGTAATAGAATTGAAAGTGTCTATAATGTTAAACATTTCACAAATATTTGGCTAACCTATGTGGTAACAATTCCAGGAAAAGGAAATTTACCTACCCCAAGGACTCTAGCACCAAACTCAATTTTTAAACCTATCTAATAATTAAAACACTCATCCTTACATTAGGCCAAAACCTACCTCCTGGAGTATTTATCTAATAGTCCTGATTCTGCCATCTGTGGCAAATAAATAGCACCTAATCTAAGATAAACAACATTTGTCACCTTTGGCACCACTTTTAATTCTCTGACTCACAGCAAACATTACTAATTTACCACTGTAACCTTTCTTGCTGATCTAGCAGGGTTCCTAATCAGACTTAACACAGTATTCTTGGCAGCCACTACAAATCAATAGAAGATAAAACTAATTCCTCCAAATAAAAAAAAAAATTCTTGAGTGTTTATTATGTTTCTGCATTCATTCAAGGAATCCACAGTTGACCTGTATGTAGATGGTTACACAATAATCTCATAAATATTATAAGAAATATAGAGTACTATGAAAGCTCAGAAAATTGGGTATCTGGACCAGATTAAACAGAATAAGGAAGAGTTGCCTTCTTGCTAACAGTCCTTTAGTTGAACAGACATTAAATGTATGTCAAATTTTCTTTTCTCCATTCTTAATGCCCTTAGTATCTTCAAGCTTGTGTGCTAGACGAAAATGTTAAGGCATATTAGGGAAGGGATTTCTCATCTTTTTCTATATAAAAAGCACTTAAGACTTAAACATAATTAACATTAGAAGAAGTTTAGAAATGACTGTATAGTTCTAATGTCAAAGTACAAATCAAGAAGTGTATACTCATCCAAGTGTTTCTTCTATAATGAATAGAAAGTCACTGATAACTGTACAAGAGATTGGGTGATTAGTACATAGAAACTTTCTTTAAAAACATGGATACATAAAATTGACAATGAAATCTAGCCGACCAAGAGATTCATTAGAATAGGTCAATTAACAGAAAAATAGTGATACATCAAAAATATATAATGTTGAGTAGTGAATCTATTTAAATAGAGAAATTAAACAACTTTGAGTTTGACATGGTTATAATTTCCGCTCTTCCAAAGCAAGGAAGTAGTAGATACTTTGCACAGTTGAAACAATCAAAAACACTGGATGCCTATTCTGTATGACAGTTATTTTCTTAAATTTACAAGTAACTTTTTCTTTTCATGAAGAAACACTCATTTCAAGGTCAACTATGCCTTCAGTTTTACATCTGTTCTTCTATCTCAGATATACAAAAGTAAAAATTAATCAAAGTTTTCTATTTTTAAATGAAAAAGTACCCCATTTTCAAAATTAATTTCTTTCTGAGTAGCTATCTCACCTATCCTCTTCCTTTCTGCATATATACTGAGAAATGTATGTACGGAATATGGTCAGAGAAGGCAGGTAACAATCCTTGTTAAAATGTCAGATTTTTATTCTTATTTGAATTTTCTAATCAGTATATATCATTTTTTCTATAAAAACAATAAAGCAATCAATTTTTTAAAAGGATAAAGGTTAAAAATCTATATGTAAATTTAGTCTTATTTATTAATTTTCATCTTATTTATTTAGTTTTATTTATCTGAATATTTTGAGAATTCTCATCTTTAAAATAGAGATACTATCTACCTCACAGTATGATTGTGAGCTTTAAAGGAACTGATACATGTAAAATTCTTACTAAACTATCAAGTGTTTCATATTTACTAATTTGTTACTCATGTAATGTTAATATTATGTATTATATAATTGCATAACATATTACATATTAGTAACATGCTGTACTATTAATATTACGTAGAATACTATATCACATTAACAATAAAATCTCACAATATATTCAAAGAATCAAAAGTATAAGAAATTTAAATACAAAGACAAAATATGAAGCGGTATAAATACAAACTGATATATCTAGGGATAGATATATCTAGGGATAGATATATCTAGGGATAGGTCTTACTTATCTGTTATTAAAGTACAACAAGGGAACATACTTTGAATAGATCCATGATGAGAAAACACCAAGAGTTGATACAGAGGCAATGCAGACCCTGAGGCTAAAGAGAAGGGAAGCTGGAAACCCTGTACAGGGTTGTCAAATGCCAGTGCTAGTTCCACCCTAGAATGGCTCCTGGGCAAGGGCTGAGTGAAGAGATGGTGAAGCAACCCACTCTTGCCATGGAACTTTGGGATCCTAGCTACACGAGATCCCACAACCCCCATAGACATTTTAACTGCTGGGGGTGGGTAGGGGGTCTGACCAGAGAGTACACAGAGAGTAGAGAGAGACAGAGCTGCAGCCTGCGTGGAGCCTGGGGGTTTTTGCACACAGGGCAGCTGCAGTAGAACATGGCCATAGGTGCCCATATCCCAAGGCTCCCAATCTTCCCCAAGTTGCTCTAACCCCAGTTGACTGTCGGGTCAAGAGATAGCAGGGCCAAATTTTGCAAGAAATTATACATTCAAGTCTACAAAACAAAAGCTACCAATATGATAACAGTATCAAAATCTCACATATCAGTACTAACCCTGAAAGTAAATGGTCCAAATGCCTCAATAAAAAGGCATAGAGTGGGAAGCTGGATCAGAAGACAAGACCCAATTATTTTCCATCTTCAAAAGACCCACCTCACATGTAATGACATGCACAAGCTCAAAGTAAAGGGATGGAGAAAGATCTACCATACAAACAAAAAACAAAAAAGTGCAGGAATCACAAGTCTTATATCACATAAAACAGCCTTTAAAGCAACAACAATCAAGAAGGACAAAAAAAGGGCATTATATAATAAGAAACGATACAATGCAACACAAAGGCTTAACTATCCTCATTATATATGCACCCAACATTAGTGCACCCAGATTCATAAAACAAGTTCTTCTTGACTCACAAAAACATATGGATAGACACACAATAATAGTAGGAGACTTCAGCACACCACTGACAGCATTAGACAAATCATCCAGTAGGAAAACTAACAAGTTTTGGATTTAAATTCCACAATTGAGCAATTATACCTAACAGATGTCTACAGAATGTGCCACTCAATAATCACAGATTATATATTCTTCTCATCTGCACCCAGAACATGTCCAAGGATTGAATACATGCCGGTCATAAAGAAAGTATCAAGAAATTAAAAAACTTGAAACCATACCAAGCACTCTTTTGGACCACAGTGCAATAAAAATAGAAATCTATACCAAGAAGAACTCTCAAAACTACACAAATACATGGAAATTCAACAACTTGCTCCTGAGTAACTCTTGGTGAGCAACAAAATTAAGGCAGACATAAAAAAATTCTATGAAATTAAAAAAAACTAGAGATACATCTTACCAGAACGTTTGGGATGCAGCTAAAGCAGTATTAAGAGTAAAGTTTATAGAAATAAATGCCTTCATCAACAAGTTAGAAAGATCTCAAATTAACTATCGAATATCACACCTAGAGGAACTAGGGGAAAAAAGAACAAACCAACCACAAAGTTAGAAGAAGAACAGAAATAACTAATGTCAGAGAAGAACTAAATGAAATTGAGAAGCAAAAGTCTACACGAAAAATCAATTAGACCTAGAGTTGGTTTTTCAAGAGTAGACAAAATTATTAGACCATTACATAGATTATCAAGGAAAGAAAGAGAAGATCCAAATAAGCACAATCAGAAATGACAGAGATAACATTACAATTGATCCCACAGACAATATATATTCAGAGACTATTATGAACACCTATATGAACACAAATTAGGAAGTCTAGAGGAAATAGATACATTCCTGGAAACACAAAATCTAAGTCTGAATCAAGTAGAAAGCGAAAACATGAACAGAGCAAACAAATAGACCACTGGGACAGAAAAGAGGACCCAGCAATAAAGCCAGAAACCTAATAATCATTTGATTTTCAACAAAATTGACAAAAGTAAGCAATGGAGAAAGGACTCCCTATTCAGTAAACGGTGCTGAGATAACTGGCTAGTCATATGCAGAAGAATGAAACTAGACCTCTCCGGTCACCTTATACAAAAATTAACTGAAGATGAATACAAGATTTAAATTATAAAAATTGTAGAAGAAAAGCTAGGAAATACCCTTCCAGACATTGATCTTGGCTAAGAATTTATGGTTAACTCAGTAAAAACAATTACAACAAAAACAAAAATTGACAAGTAGTACC
This sequence comes from Macaca fascicularis, assembly GCF_037993035.2. NCBI lineage: Eukaryota > Metazoa > Chordata > Mammalia > Primates > Cercopithecidae > Macaca > Macaca fascicularis. Next base: position 43,745,315 of record NC_088379.1, read on the forward strand.
AAATTAAATGAAAAGAGCTTCGATACAGCAAGAGAAACAATCAACAGTGTGAGCAGACAACCTACACAATGAGTGAAACGATTCACAAACTATGCATCTGAGAAAGGTCCAATATTTAGAATTTATAAGGAAGCTAAACAAATCAACAAACAAAAACAGAAATAATTTCATTAAAAAAATGGGCAAAGAACATGAACAGACATTTCTCAAACAAGGACATTCCAGTGGCCAACAAATGTATGAAAAACAGGCTCAACATCACTAATCATCAGAGAAATGCAAATGAAAACCACAATGAAATACCACCTCACACCAGTCAGATTGGTGATTTAAAAAAAAAAACAAACAAGCAGGTGTCAGTGAGGCTGTAGAGAAAGAACACTTATACGCTCTTGGTGGGAATGTAAGTTATTCATCCACTGTGGAAAGCAGTACGCAGATTAAGTGAAGAACTTAAAGTCCCATTCAACCCAGCAATCCCATTACTGGGTACATACCCAAAGGAAAATGAACCATTCTACCAAAAAGACACGTGTACCCATATGTTTATCACTGCACTAGTCACAATTGTCAAGACATGGAATTGATCGATGAGTCCATCGACAGTGGACTGAATAAAGAAAACGTGGTACATATACATTATGGAATACTATGCAGCCATAAAAAGAATGAAATCATGCCCTTAGTAGCAACATGGATGCAGCTAGAAGTTATCATCCTAAGAGAATTAATGCAGGATCAAAAAACTAAATACCACATGTTCTCACTTATAAATGGGAGTTAAACCCTGACTACACATGGACATAAAGATGGAAACAATAGACACTGAGGATTACTAGAAGTAGGGAGGCAGGAAGGCGTGGGCTGAAAAACTACCTGTAGGGTACTATGCTCGCTACCTGAGTGATGGGATCATCTGTACCTAAAATCTCAGCATCATACTATGTACCTATGTAACAAACCTGCACTTTTACCCTCTGAATCTAAAATAAAAGTTGAAATTATTTTTGTAAAAAATATAATTAGGTGGTGGTGCAATTTTTTTTTTTTCTTGAGTGACTAGTTATTACAACTCGGTATGTTGAGGGGAAAAAGTCTAGGAAGTATAAAGTAAGACTTAGTCTCCATTAATAATTCATCAGCTTGAAAGGGCCTATATTTTCCTATTCATTATAGAATTTACTATAAGATTAAATTTTATCTCATAAGTACCAGTAATTATCCTTAAAATTTGTTTTAATTTTAACTTTGAATTCTAAATGTGTTCAACTATTGTTTGTTTACATAGGGACTGTGAGATATTTTTCTATACCTCCTATTGTTGTTTGAAGTCCTTTTCAAGCCTCCTTATAAACAAATCCCTACAAGACTCTTTGTAGATAAGGGCTTGTAGATAATTTTTTCAGATCATTAAGAGATGTTGATAAAATGCTCAAATAAAATATAAATAAATATTAGGCTACTTAAACAAAATCCAGAATTTGAGCAGATGGAAATCTTATCTAAGCACAGGATTATTACGGAAAGTAACACCTCAATTTTTTTCCATCTGATAATTTTCCATGCACATAACCTGCAGTTTGCTTTTGAAAACTATTTTAAGAGGTTTTTTTCTTCTTAGTTGATGACCTTTTCCCTTACAGTTAGTTATCAAATATAGTCAATCAAATTACTGAGTTCAAATGCTTTTCAAAAGGAAATGTTCACCTTGTCCAAATTTAAAACCAGATTTATCTGCCATACTTATTGGAGAGTATTAAACTTACCTGCTGCCAAGCATCTGACCCTGGTTCTCCATCTTGATTCATGCTTGATCTGGCAAGCAATCATAAATACCCATATATTCAAACCTAGAGGTAGCAAAGGTGTAATTGGTAGAAGCAGAACCCAGAGGACACAAAGAAATTGAATTTATATAAGAAAAGGTCAGGGAAAAGCAAATTATATTTATTATTTTAGATGCTAGATTTCTAGTCTTTGATTTTTTTTTTCTAGGAATCTGGCGAGTTAGGGTGGTTAGTATTTTAATCTATTATATGATGACATGAGGGGAATTTTTAAAACCTAAAACCTTATAAACACTGGCCAAAAATGGAAAAAGTTGTTGAAAATACTGAAACATAGCTACTTGAAAATTATTTTAGTATTATGAAGTTACAGAAGATCGAGCACAAAGACATTGTCAGAGAACCTGTGGAAAGCCAATCAAAAGAAGAACGATTTATCAGAAATATAAATAGAATTATTGTATGGAGAATGAGATAATTCCATTTATCATTTGTTTGACAATTTTCTTGAGCATTTTATTTTATATCACAAAGATTTAACATCACTAATAATAAAAATGTAAATTAATGCAATGCATGCCCTTTTGCTGAAAAATTGACAAAGGATAGGAAAAGGATAATGTTCATTTTGCCAAAAGTTTAACAAAATTGACAATAATGAAAGTATAAGTGATAATTTATTATTGTGAATCTAAATCACAGAAATGATTTGATGCATGCAGGTTCTCTATAAATATATAAAGAGGAAGATAAACAGTTACATTAGTACTTTAAATACACCCTTCCTCTTAGTAGATCTGGTCCCTGTAGTCCCGTGGTAACACAGAAAAATGGAAGGCAGTCTGACACTTAAAAGATTTTGTAAGACTCCATTGCCCACTGGTGCCTAGGAGGCATCAAAGCACTCTTAAGACAGGTAGATAAAGCACATTCTGCCCAAAGATTTTATAAATTGAAACCAGATTTTCTCACTGTAATGGAAAAACATATTTTTAAAAGAATAGCTATTCATTTTGCATGCCATCAAGTTCAAAACCATTTCCTCATTACCCTCCAGCACCATAGCAACCAGTAAGATTATCTGGTTTGACTTATAAAAGCATTGGCCCACTTTGAAATAGAGTGTCTATTCATGAAAACTGAAAAAAATTTCCTTATGAAACCTGATTTCGTGATAGCTTGTCCCCTAAGGCTTCACTTGGATTCTCACCAAAGACCACTATCATCAATAGAACAGAAGAATGTTAACTCTCTATAGCATCCTATATATCCATTTTGTGCACAGGTTTTCAAAGTCACATTTTTAAATGTTGGACTTGCTTTCTTAAGTGAATATTATGCAGAGCCCAGTATACAGAACAGATTAAGGTAGAGCTGATTTGCTAAAAGGAGAATGAGAGATGACCACCCTCCAAGTTTAAGGTCCCGCTTTTATCTAGGAAAATCCTGAGACATATCTATTGAATCTTAAGGACAAGGTGAATTCAGTTAAAACACCAATGAACTAGAAGAAGGTAATAAAATGTTCTAAGGCAAAAGAAGACAAAAGATTGTCAAAAACAGAGAAACTAGGTTTGGCAGGGTGGCTGACGCCTGTAATCTCAGCACTTTGGGAGCATGAGGCAGGAGGATCCCTTGAGCCCAGGAGTTTGAGACAAGGCTGGGTAATGTGGGGAGACCCTGTCTCCGTATTTTAAAAAACAATAATTAGCCAGACATGCTGGCACACGATTGTAGTTTCAGCTACTCTGGGGTCTGAGGTGGGAGGATTGCTTGAGTCCAGGAATTAGAGGTTGCAGTAAGCTATGACTATGCCACTGCACTCCAGCCCAGGTGGCAGAATGAACCCCGTCTCAAAAAATAAAAATAAAAAGACAGAGAAACTAGATGACTATTAGTACATCCTCTGATGGGACCTTCTAGAACTAAAATGCTGGCAATGTTTGGTTTGTTCCTGAGATTAATAGCTGCTAAATGTAAGACCCAAGAGAGTCCTTTTTTCAGGCTCTTTTATGTTGTCCTTATTTAATTGTCAGTTTCTGGGAAAGCAAAGAAAAAAATGTAAAAAATTTTAATATTTAAGATAAACATATAGTTTATTTGTACCTAAGTATATTTATATTTCTTTAAAATTTGATATAAGTATTACCTGTCATTTATTTTGATATGTGTCAGGCTATTTTGTGTTGCTATAACAGAATAGCAGACTGGTTAATTTGTAAAGAAGCTTCTCATAGTTCTAGAGGCTTAGAAGTCCAAGATCAAGGTGCTAGCATCTTGTGAGGGCTTTCTTGCTGTGTCCTCACATGGCAGAGAGCAGGAGGAATGTACCCATTCCCCCAAGCCCTTTTTACAGTTGAATAAATCCATTCATGAACAAAACACTTCCCAAAGGCTCCATCTCCCAGCACTGCAGGACTGGGAATCAAGTTTCTAACAAATGGCTTTTAGGGAACACATTCTGACTGTAGCAATATGCAATTATTAATATTGGTAATTTATTATATATTAATTCATTTTTAATAGCGTCTCCTTTTGTAAATAGTTAACCTGGTCATTTGGTAGATAAAAACTTGTAAGTTCCAAGATATTTGAAACTACTCTACCCAACTGGTCTTAATCGCCTAGCCATTAAGAATCGTTTCCCTTGGTTTAAATAGTTCCAATTCTTATACGATCATATTTGTTTTAAAAGTAATTTTGCAGTAGAAAAGGAATGCTTAGATTTGTTATTTAAGAAATGGCAGCATAGTTCAAACAGAGATCATGAATGTATTTTGTTTTGAAATCTAGATACATACGACATGAAATAATTGAGTTTCCTCATCCTCAAGTAAGAGATAAGTCCTCCCTCTTTTTTTGACCCCTAGTAATCCCTATTTCTCTGCCTTTCTTTCCATTCTAATCACACTGAATTCCCTTCTAGCCAAAATAGCCAATATAAGAAGAGGCTATGGAAATTAAGTCCCTCTAACAGAAGACCTGTGATTGACCTTGGAAATGACCTTCCCATACAATCAATGGTATAAATGGTATCATAACAGTGTCATATGTGTTAATTAGGCATTTATGAGCAGAAATGGGGATACAATAATAATTTATAATGTTATTCTAATATGTTTTAAATTGATATATTAATGGCTTATGAAATATAATTTACATATCTGTTCTGGTTTTTTTTTTTTTTTGTAAAAAATAAGGATATCTTAGACTCTGAGACACCAATATAATTAGTAGACTATATTGCTGCTCTTTAGTAAGTTCATAAAATTACTCTATTCTTCTACTAACACAGTGATGAATGGTATCATGTGGGCTTCACTAATATTCATTCCCTAAATTTTAGTAATGATTCATCTAATTATGTGTTTTATTTTTAAATCTTTTGTTTCTGTGATTTTCTGAAATTTTTTTGAGTATTTCCCAGAGCAACAACATAAAATACAAACTGCCTCTGAAAAACCCCAAAAATGACATCCCAAAGATTATACTATCCTTGGGGTCACAGAGTCCATGTTACGTGAGGTCTAATCTGAAACACTCCATTAGATAACAAAAAATGGCCCATTTTCATTTTCTTTTATATCAGTAAGATATAATAAATTTCCAATATTAACACTCTATATTTTAGAAAGCATATTTAATGCTATAGAAGCAGAGTACTTTCACATCTATTCTTCACATATCTATATGCCAAGTACTGGGTTGACAATAAAAAAACAAATATTTCAATAATGAAGACACTAACACATAATGCCTGCCACCATTGCAAAGTACTAAGTTAAAAAAATATATTCAACGTAAGATAGGGATAAAGTATTCCATAAATAGGTAAGCCCAAAAATTGGAACAAATTAAATCAAAACAGATTAGAATAGCATTGCCAACAAACATGTAAAGATAAAACATCATCTAAAATTATAATTGCTTTGCAAATTAAATCACATTTTGGACTGTTTTTCATCCAAAAAGCTTTTTTGACATAACATGGTCCCCTATTTCTCAGATGTATATTTTTTCACATATAAATTGATATCTACATTTAACATAGTCTTATGAGATCTTTTTTTCTCTGGTAATCTATTAATAAAGTAGCATCTTACAATCAATGAAATGTAGTATATATGCACATTTTCTATTTTTAAGGCAAACACTACCACTAAATTGCACTTTAATACATCTTTGAAAAATAATGTCCCTGCCATTTACTACCACAGAGGTATCTTGAGACTGTGAATATTAATAATGTATAAATGAAATATCATGTCTGCTTCTCTTTCAAAATCCCCAGAAAAGATATGGTAAGTCTTAGATTATTTATGTCCAAGGGAATAGGTTTATCTTGCGTACGTAAAACATTAGAAATGTCTACTTCTCCACAATGAATTTGCAACTTCCACAGACACAGCACCTGTGTGATATCTTTCTGACAGTTTCTGAGTAATTCCATGTGGCCAAAATCTATGGTTCTCCATGGAATATTTTACTCTTGTAATTAGCAGCCAGTTCTTGCTTTTAAAGCACACAATAGATTCAACATCCTTTTCATTGTACTTGTAACAATTGCTGCATCTATTTTGGAGCCTGCCATTAGACTATGAACTCATTTGAGTCAAGAATTACCTTAGTTATCTCTCTGTTGCTCACAAGAAGCACAGTATCTGATGCAGAGTTTGTCAGCACTCAAGAAAATCTGTATAGAATGATAATTGTAATGAAAAAATATACACCACAAGAAGATGCTGCAAGAATAACAGAAAGACACTAGGACTAAAGTTTATCTTTTTCTCTCTGTTCTCAGATAAGGATTCACAGCAAACTTTCCAGATATACTGAGGCTCAGGTCCCTTCCTTTCCCATAAATAGTCTGTCAGGCTTTTGTTTTGGAATTAGGAGATGATATGTTTCAGTTACATATACTACTTTAAATGGATCCATATTTCTACAGGGAAGTGGCAAAGTCTCTGACTTTTCCTCACAAAACTCGTTCACACTAATGATCTGCCCACCCACCTCTTTATTTTTTTGGATAATAAAATTAACCAAGATGAATTAGGGGGAAAAGGAGAAGAAAGTGCCATCACCACCACAGTTTGTTACATTTTTTATTGTAGCAGCAATGAGATATATAAATGTATTTTAAAATCACCTGAGGGGAAGAGCTGACAGCTCCCCAGAAACAATAAGAAATAGCTCCCTGAAGAAGGTCCCTAAAACTTTCTTCCTTACAGTCTCAATATGATACACACTCCCTTGACTCACTGAACCTTTTTAAAAAGTACTGGGAATAGCTACCAGTTCAGACTCCATACCCACTGGCTCTGTACTAAAGTGACAAAATGCTACCATCTTAAAGACAGGTGACAACATTTCTGGTCTCAATAATCCACACTGGATCCAAAAGAACAGAACATAGCACAGAAGTTAGAGATAAAATATTTATTAAAAGATAGTAAATAAAGTAACAAATGAACAGATCTTTTGAAAAAAGCCATTCACACAAAAATGGAGTCTACAAAGATGAAAGCATGATAAAATGCATACAGTTGTAAAAAAAAGTTCCAAGTTTTCAATGGCAATAAAATATAAATAATTCCAAGCTTCTTTGAAAAATCACAATGTAGCTGGTTAGAAATATTGCTAAAACTTACTTTCAAGTACATTAGTTGGGTATCATGTATCCCAATTATAGAAATGAATACATGCTTGTGGAAATCTATTAAAAACATAAAAGTAAGAAAGATAGTATTACATAAGTATAGTATTACATAAGTATAGTATTACATAAGAAAGTATTCCTTTCTTTTCTTCCTCCCTCCCTTCCTCATCACCCAAAGATAAGCACAGCTAAAATACATACATAAATTCTCATGTGTTTGTAAGGGTCCTAAGGGTTCTCTCTGCCTCATTTTTCAAAGAACACTATTCCTATTTCTTTTTAAAAAACAGGTATGCCATCATATTTTTCTACCCACCCATCAAGCCTTCTTCCATGTAGCAACATTCTCATATAATGAAAATCAAGATATTTTTACCAAAAGTTTAAGGTGAGATGGGAAACTGTTGTGTGTTTCTTTTTTCTTGCATAAAAATGTGGTGCCTGCCGGGCGCGGTGGCTCACGCCTGTAATCCCAACATTTTGGGAGGCCGAGGCAGGCGGCTCACGAGGTCAGCAGATCGAGAATATCCTGGCCAACACGGCGAAACCCTGTCTCTACTAAACATACAAAAATTAGCAGGGTGTGGTGGCAAGTGCCTGTATTCTCAGCTACTCGGGAGGCTGAGGTAAGGAGAATTGCTTGAACCAGAGAGTCTGAGTTTGCAGTGAGCCGAGATTGCACTCCAACCTGGTGACAGAGTGAGACTCCGTCTCAAAAAAAAAAAAAAAAAAGGTGGTGCCTTAGGTGATTTTTTTTTTTTTTTTTTTTTTTTTTTTTGAGACAGAGTCTCACTCCTCGGCCCCGGCCATCACAGCTCGCGGCAACCTCCGCCTCCTGGGTTCACGCCATTCTCCTGCCTCAGCCTCCGAGTAGCTGGGACTAGAGGCGCCCGCCACCACCCCCGGCTAATTTTTAGTATTGTTAGTAGAGACGAGGTTTCACTGTGTTAGCCAAGATGGTCAGGATCTCCTGATCTCGTGATCCACCCGCCTCGACCTCCCAAAGTGTTGGGATTACAGGCGTGAGCCACCGCGCCCGGCCGCGTTAGGTGATTTTTAAAAATAACCTGACTCCTGACTATTTTTCAAATGTAATAGAAATTCAGAGTTGTCCAAAATAACCTACAGAGTTGTGGAATAACATGCTATTTTGCTTTACAACTAAGTCTTCACACTTATGAGTAAATTAGAACAGATTAAAGCCCTCCAAATGTCTGATATTTATCAGAGGCACAGCTTCTATTTCAGTTCCTAATCATGATTTTTACTGCTAATATTATAATAAATGTAAAGCACTGTCCACAATGGATCTAATTACAAGCATGCTATCAGAAAAAAAGGTTATATTCATGTATTTCATGAGAAAACATTTTCTGTATTGCCATCTCTCTTTAAATAAAAACTTTTTTGAAATATTCTATTAAAAAGTTACAGAAAAGAATAAACAGCTTGGCAATCTGATTGCAACAAGAGAATGTACTATTATATATGCAATAACTAGAAAAATATACTTTTATGGTATGTTTTTTAAATGCTTAACTCAAACTAATCCTATACTAGTAGGATTATCAGTAAGAACTCTTAAATAAGGCCAGGCACAGTGGCTCATTCCTGCAATCCCAGCACTTTGGGAGGCTGAAGCAGGTGGATTGTTTGAGCTCAGAAGTTCAAGACCAGCCTGGGCAACACAGCAAAATACTACCTCTACAAAAAAAATACAAAAATTAGCCGGGTGTGGAGCTGTGCTCCTGTAGCCCCAGTTACTTGGGAGGCTAAGGCAGAATTGCTTGAGTCCAGGAGGCAGGGGTTGCAGTGAGCTGAGATTGCACCATTGCACTTCAGCCTCGGGGACAGAGTGAGACCCTGTCTGAGAAAAAAAAAAAAAAAAGAAAATACTTCCCCCCCCCCCCCCCCCAAAGACGGAGTCTCGCTCTGTAGCCCAGGCTGGAGTGCAGTGGCCGGATCTCAGCTCACTGCAAGCTCCGCCTCCCGGGTTCACGCCATTCTCCTGCCTCAGCCTCCCGAGTAGCTGGGACTATAGGCGCCCACCACCTCGCCAGGCTAGTTTTTTTGTATTTTTTTTTTAGTAGAGACGGGGTTTCACCGTCTTAGCCAGGATGGTCTCGATCTCCTGACCTTGTGATCCGCCGTCTTGGCCTCCCAAAGTGCTGGGAAAGAAAATACTCTTAAACGTTTTTAACATTTTCTAAAATTGGCTAAAAGCAAGCAAGCATTCTTTAAATTAGCAGATCATTAGCAGAAAAAGTATTGCACTCCAAAATCTCAGCTGCAAGATAAATACAAACTGAGGTTACAAATCAGTAATGTCTCCGTATGTATGAAGTTACATTGATGAAAATTTCACATAACACTAAATAGCAGAAAGGCTCATGCAGTCGTCCAGAGGCTAACATCACCTTATGTATTAAGGAGTCATTATCCAACTTGAGACACCAGAATTTTGATTCTATAACTATCTCTGAGTGACCATCTACATTTCTAGTTTTATCATACTCCATTTTTCCCCATCAAAGCTTTTGTTTTTATTAAGCCCAAGAAGAATAAGACAAAATGAAGAAAAATGGGTATGTGGTACACAAATCCCTCTAGGTGACACAAGAATTGACATGTCTGACTCGGAGAACATACTCAATAAATAACTGTTTATTAAATGAAAAGAATGCAGTAAGAACAATGGTCAGAATTGAGGTAAAGTAGATGGCCTGCATTTAAAAAATAGTTTTCCTAATCTTTCTACCACTTCAAGCGTCCCTTGCATCAACATATTTTTTTTTTGTTGCAAACTCCTGATACAAAGTCATTGATTATTCCCTGCTCACTGGTAGTAAGAAACAAAAAGGTAATATTAAATTTAGTCAAAACAATAACTGGTTGAAAAGAACCTCAGTGAATAGATCTGACTGGAAGAAAAAAGAAGTTTATATGTTGGGCCCCACACGTGACTTCAACCCCTAAGAGTGTTCTCTTTATTTCATTTCTCCTTTAAAATGACTGCTTATGCTTAATGGTTAATAATAATAGAAATAGTTAACAGTTTCCACACTTACTACTCCCCTGAATGTCTTCAGCCTCTTATTAAGAAGTTTTACGGGCCGGGCGCGGTGGCTCAAGCCTGTAATCCCAGCACTTTGGGAGGCCGAGATGGGCGGATCACGAGGTCAGGAGATCGAGACCATCCTGGCTAACACGGTGAAACCCCGTCTCTACTAAGAAATACAAAAAAACTAGCCGGGCGAGGTGGCGGGCGCCTATAGTCCCAGCTACTCGGGAGGCTGAGGCCGGAGAATGGCGTGAACCCGGGAGGCGGAGCTTGCAGTGAGCTGAGATCCGGCCACTGCACTCCAGCCTGGGCTACAGAGCGAGACTCCGTCTCAAAAAAAAAAAAAGAAGTTTTACATAACATCGAGTCAACATAAAGGGAATAATAAGCTGCAATTAAATGTAATATAAAGCCACTGACACCTTTTTGTTGTACTGTATTAAGTAATTGTAGATTAAACTCTTATACCTTTCCACTATTATGTTGATGGCTAAAGTAATTAAATTATAGGATATGATAAATCATGCTTAGGAAAGATGAAACAAGAAATGGATCTCTATATTTAAGAACAGTTAGCAAACACTCTTTGTTTTTACTAAGCCCAAAGTGACAGATAAGTCAGGGGGGTTAGATGGAACTGTACTATATCTTGATTATGATGGTGGCCACAAAAATATATGCATTTGTTAGCAGGGCATGGTGGTGCTTGCCTGTAGTCCTAGCAGGCACGTAGGAGGCTGAGGTGGGAGGATCACTTGAGCCCAGGAGTTAGAGGCTGCAGTGAGCTATCATTTTGCCACTGAACTCCAGCCTAGGTAACAGCTAGACCCTGTCTAGAAAAAAAAAAAAAAGTCCAGAACCACAATCCTGGAATCAATAGCAAAGAAACCTGGTGGGAGAAGGTTTTACATTAAAATATTGTTTTGTAAGTTCAGAGTAGAATAAAGGATTTGATTAATCACATGCTTTATTCAAATAAATATTCATATTAAAATAACTAAAATGAAAAACGAAAGAACAGAATTCAGTGTGCATATTGCAATCTAGGAAAAAAAGAATTAAAAAAATCAAAGTTTAGATAATTGAAAGTAAATATACATTAAAATACGTGATAGATATAAGTATATAAAATATCAAAGTAATTATAAATGAATTAATCTCTCCCACTAAAAGATGAGGATTATAATTTTGAATATTAAAGTTGGGTTGCTTCCTGATTACAAAAAAATTTACAAGTTAACAGAACAGAAATATTGACAATAAAAGGATATTTTAAAAGTTTACTAGACACGTAATAACCAAGAAGATGCAGCTATATTTACATTAAATTTTAAAAGCAAAGATAAAGAGAATCGCTTCCCTTTATTAGACAATTAAATTCACCAGGATGATATAAAACTTATAAACTCATATATACCTAATAACATAGTATGAAATACATAAAAAAAATTGAGAAAGCTATGAGAAAAAATAGACAAACCTATTGTTATACTAAGTGATTTTATATTTCCCTAAGTTAATAACAGATCAGGCAGACAAAAACAATTCCATGAGTCAGTAAGCTTACAGAAAACTTGAGAAATACCACTAACATGATTGATATAGTATAGGTGCATATGTTTACAATTTTTTACCCCAAAATGAAAAATATGAATATTTATAAGTATAAATTAGACATTTATAAAATCCAACCATTCACTGGATCATAAATCAAGTTTCAAAATATTTCAAAGATTTTCTATCATAATAATCCTATCACATTTTCTGTACATGGAGGATTCATATTGGTAATAACAATTTTATAAATATTTATAAATATTTAAAAAGTAAAAGCATTTCTAAAGTCATTTGCTAGGTAGAATTAATGAAAATTAGAAAACTTAAAGTTCAATAATAACATTGCATATAAAAGAGTACTTAGAGGGAAATTTGTCCTCCAAAATGTTTGTATTAGAAAGACTAAAAATTAACCCGCTAAGTATTCAACTTAGATAGACAATGAACACAAGAACAAAACCAAAGGAAGTGGAAGAAATTAAATAATAAATGTAAAAACAGAAGATTATAAATAGAAAATGAAGACAAAACAAAAATAATCCGTTAGTTAAAAAGAGATAAACTAATAATTGCTATATCTCTAATATGCACCAGGCACTGTGCTGTCTTCTTCTATCATTTTATTTCTAGATCGGTCAAGTATAATTATATCCTCACTTCATGTTAAATGACTTAACAAAGTTCACATGGTTAGTAAGGTGGATATTAAAATATATGTTTCTCAGATCCAAAGCCTGTGGGGCTTTTTCTAATATAATTTAAACATCTTCATATTTCTTTATCAAAAAAGGTATTGCTTGAAATCTAGTCTCCTTAGTTCATGCTTTACCAGCTGCATGTGATTTAAAAAAAAAAAGTCAAAATAAATTAAAAAGCAAACAAACAATTTTCACAAATTGAAATTTGGAGGACCAAATCATAAAGCTATCTATAACCCTATTACTCATAGCGTAATTAATGGACTGGTATAACCTGGAAGATTGTTAAAAATGCATAATCTCAGTCCTGAACATGTTCTGCCTAACGTGATGGACCGGAGCTTAGCCAACTGCCATCTCAGAGAACTAAGAAATGTAAAATTTTATTAAATATGTGGGCAGCAAAATTGGCCTTCTATTAGTAAAGAAGAACACAGATTTTAATAGCAACTAGTTCTCTTTGCCACTATTTAAAAAGGAGAAAAAGAAGAAACCTCAATTTAACAAATTAAACTATGTTCAGTTGAAGTCAAGCATCAGAATGGCAGGGAGTCTGAAAAACCAGAGATATAAAGAGTGGCTAAAGGTACCAGGGACATTTTGACTTGAGAAAGTGACCTGACACCTGCTGTCCAATTTGCAATTAATTGCTTAACTAAAGCAGCCATAAACAAGATCAGTATTTAAGAGCTATAAAGGAGCAGAATTAAGCTCAATACATATAAAGATATTTTATTAGGAGATATCCAGTCACAAAACTAGTAAAACTAGTGAAAATGCACTGTATCCTAAAGAATGTCACAACAAGCTGAGTGAATGTTTGCTAGGGATATTGCAGAAGGGTTATGTTCAGAAAAACTGAAGAGGCCTTCCAAGTCTATATTGAAGTTGTACTAATAATAATCACATACTTTCTTTAGTTATCATACCCATAATTAATCAAATTTACATAGTTAAAATTTAGCTAGTTCATCTATATCTGTTGTCTAAAACTGGTCTGTAATGGAAAATGCCTAAACATTCTCATATTGTGAAATCATTGTACACTTGCTCATGTATGATCATTTTCAAAAGGAATGTCATTTCTAGAATATAGTCCAGTACTAGATTCACATGCTTTTAATACGTCTTATCAAATTATAAATATATTAACTGAAGTTCAATATGTTGTCACTATGATGTCAGATTAAAAATAAAATGTGAGCTTTTCTTTCTTTTTAAAATAGATTTGGTCATAAAACAAGACTGCTTCCACTATAATTTATTTTCCAATTAATTGCATAATTAAATCTCAAACCACAAGAGAAAATACTCTGTTTCAAGCTGCATATTAGCCTATAGTTTTCATCATATCAACTGACATAATGAGCAAAGTAGTAATTATCATGAAATAGGCCAGTGCTGTATACATAACTCTTTTTCCGCAAAATGCATGAATAGCTAACATGACTAAGTACCTAAATAACATCTCTGGTCCAAAATTCATAAAATGAATAGAGTGTACATATTCAATGTGTAATACTTTAAAGAGACCTAGGTACAAGACAGGTGAATTACAAAAAGACTGACATCACCTCTGGAAGTTGCTTATAAACATGGGAATATGACCCATATTATAGTCACTATTACCTATTTCCATATACTAAAACATATCCCTTATCTATTTTTCATAACTATGTCACTACTCTATAGGTACAATATTATCCCATAATATACAGTTATTCCTTCATATATAATCCAGTGATTTTTGTTTATAAATTAAGTAAAACCTTTCATAGCTCAAGATGAGAAAAGAAAACATTTAGGTGTATGTGATGTCTCATAGCTACATATGAAAACTGAAATTTCAAACTGGTATATCAATGTAGTATAATCAATCATTCAATCAATCAACAAGTGCTCATTAAGTTTTGAATCTATGTCTATAGTAAAGATTAAATTACAATGAACTCTTTTCTTTACCTTTAAAAAAAAGTAGAACCTTTTCCATATTTGGATATTAAGAAAATTATCTAAGTCTCATTTTCCAGGTATAATAGACTGTAGACTAATAATAAACTAGCAGAAAGAGTCACATGTAAATAGGAATGGTGCAAGTTAGAAAAAACTATGTATAATTTAACCCATTCTATTTGAAGATCTATATGATTTTGTATTTCAATATTTTACTGTCTGTACTTAAGTTTGTTACAGATATATCTTTTCTGATATGTTGTAAAATTTATAAGACCAGATATACTATTAAATGAGAGAGAATATGTGTAATCTATGCACACATCTTATTTAATGTTTATGGCCTCTCTCGTAAGAAAGCATTGTAAAAGATAAAAACAAGAAAACTTAGATGGAAATTTTAAAATAAAGTAATATGCTAATCAATAACAAAAATTCAAACTAACAAAAATATTTACTAAGATGAATATGAAGAAATACATATTGAATCACTGCCATATATCTTTTATAGTACAGTTATAAATTATAAACTCCAGGAGTTTACCCCAGAAAAGCATATTAATTTGAATTCGAGCAGGAATGATGATATTGATACACAGCACCTAGAGAACATAATGTATTGAATGGTAATTATAATAATAGAATATAGATTAGACAAATAACATTCATTTATTTGGTCTTTGACAAATCAAACTGACATTTATTTATTTATTTATTTATTTATTTATTTATTTATTTGAAACAGAGTCTCACTTTGTCACCCAGGCTTGAATGCAATGGCATGATCTTGGCTCACTACAGCCTCGACCTCTGGGGTTCAAGCAGTTCTCATGCCTCAGTCCCCCAAATAGGGGGAATTACAGACATACACTACTACGCCTGGCTAATTTTTGTATTTTTTTTTTTTAGAGATGGGGTTTTTGCCATGTTGCCCAGGCAGTCTCAAACTCCTGAGCTCAAGCAATCTGCCCACCTTGGCCTCCCAAAGTGCTAGGATTACAGACATGAGCCACTGTGCTCTGCCTAAACTGATGAATTTTAAATCTAATAATGAAAAGCAGGTGTTTGTACTCCTAAATTAATTTCCATTTCAAAACTGTCTTAGATTCAATAAAAGTAGTATTTCACAGAATTTGAAGATTCTTTAGAAGACACATATCTTACAAATTATATTATTCTGAGGATAAACAATATTCTGAAAATCCAGTGAAGTCTTTCAGCTATACTTAACTTTCCTTTACTCACAACATATTCAACAATGTATACTGTTGAATTTTATAACTGTCACAAAATGAAGCTAATATAAATTTCAAAAAGGTGTATGAACATAAAATACTAAATTTTAGTTCTAAATACTAAAATTTAGAATACATTAGAGAGAGAGAGCACTCATTGCAGATATTGTCTTGCCATTTAAATTATGGGTATAAAATATTTTTGAGAATTTTGGAAGAGGAAAATGACAAAAGACAGGATAATGAATCTAAAAGCTGTTTGTGTTTTTGATTTTAAGAGAATCCATAAAATTCCATAAATAAGATTCCATTCTAGTATTTTCGAACTAAAATACTAAATTTTAGTTATAAAATACTAAAATTATTTATGCTCACAGTTGCCTTACACAGTATCAAGTTTTTGAAGGCAATGTCATCATAGGATCTATATCATTTTCAGATATCTAAGTCCTTGGAGAGATCCTTAAAACAGAAAAACTGAAAAAAGAAAGAATTGTATATTTTTTTAAAACATGGGACCTGGTATTATTAAATTAGATTCAATTGAGAAGAAATATAACCTTTTTGGTTTATATGTATAACTCTGAAATATGTGACATTTTAGAGATCCACTTAAAACTTATGTAGTCCAGTGAAATAGATGGACAGCATAAATGTTGCTTGTATAATGGGGACTTCATGTATAATCTAGTTTTGAATACAGAAACAGCTTTAATACATAATTTCCAGGCCAAGAAACACTAAGTGTAATGAAGTATTGAATTCAGTGATTTTAGTGCTGCAATAAAAATGGGAGCAGAGAGTTTTATGAAACAATCAAAATATTAAAAATGAAAATAAAAATACAGATATTTAACACATTTTCAGCAAACTAATTTCTTCTAAACTTGTCTCCTGATATGGCCTAAACCATTGGCATTGCTGGTTAATCACTTCCAGGGGAAAAAAAAAAAAAAGGAAACTACTTCAAGATCATAGGCTTTCTATTTTACTATAAAAGTTTATGCTCTGAAATGTTTCAAAGTTAGCAGTCTTGGTAACATTAATTTACTACAAGAATCAACGATCAGATTCGTGAGTAAACCAGAGGAATAAAACGTAGTTAGTTACCACCAATGTGCAGAGACATTGTAAATGTGATTAAAAGTTTGTGTTTTAATTATAAATTCTATTAACCTATTTCAATGTCTGAAAATCTTTCAACTTCATTAGTCTATGGTATAAGAAATCTGTTTTTATTTGTGTGAGTGGGTGTGCAGACCCTACATATAAATTAATTACTTTCTGGATTCAGTAAAATACATTAATCCTTATAAATCCATTTATTTCACACTAGCTGGAATGTCAAGTACATAGATCACAAGACCAGAACAAAGCAACATTGTTCCATGCTTCTGCAACCCCTATTTCTCTCTTCTTTGTATTTTTTTTTTTTTCATTTAGTTCTAAATTTAGGCTTGATGTTTCCTCTTAAGGCAAATAGTTTTCTAAGATCCTTTCTCGAAAAAAGAGTTAGGCCTTCAAATTTGTCCATAAATAACATTCTAACCAATCTCTTAGAATCAAAAACACAAACAGCTTTTAGACTTTTATCATTTATTTTGTCATTCTTCTCTTCCAAAATTTTCAAAAATATTTTATACCCATAATTTAAATGACAAAATAGACAATATCTGCAATGAGCACGTGTGCTCTCTCTCTCCTCACCTTTATTTTTCTGTCTTCCATGGTGCTGCCTTCCTTCTCCAAATCATTTTCTCCGATAGTAAGAGGAGTTTCTTTCACCACAAATGTAGATAATTTTCCTGTCTGCCCATTACATCCAAATCAATCAGCTGGAAGGAAACATTGTTCATTAAACCTCAAACTATAGGTATATACAGTAAAAAAAATTGTCCACCTTATTTTTAAGAAAGCTATATTTTAAAATTCAAGAGTCATCAGCAGATACCATGGTATGTTTACTGCAATATAAGAATACCCACCCTCCTTGCCAATTGGATAGTGAGGCTGTCACTACAATGTTGAAAATCAAGTAGAGACATACAGTATTTAACATTCAACAGATGATGAAATTAAAAAACAAGTCCAAAGCAAAGTAATAACAAATGGTCTTTATAGTGTGGAGCTGAGATGCAAGTGATTCAGGTTCTGAAAAAGAAAAAGCCAAATTAATTTATTTGTAACTCTCAACTTCTTGGCTTGATTGGATTGAAAAAGCAGATTACTGCCTTTTTATTCCTCTTGGTTCCTTCATTGTCATTATTTCAATTGTGTATCAGCATCCTAGATGACATTTAAATGGACTGAACTAGTACGTAGCTTAAATAACTGAAACCAATGAAGATCTGTGGTCATAACCAGACTGCCCACACTTTTGTAGACACCCATCAGAAATAAAGAATCATAATTATTTTATAGTGCCACTTTCCACATTCAGTTACAAGTCTCACATTCTTCTTTAAGTTTTGGGTATATGTATTCATGATTTTTTAAAAAGTTGGATAGTACATGTGTATGGGGAAAGGTACATGTCTTTAGATTTCTAGGTAAAAAATATTGGAAAATGTTCCTCAAAGGTTTTTCAAATGATATACATATAGCTCTTTGGGAGCTCCTTGAGAGTGGTGGGAGTGTTTTCTTTCTCTTTATTTCTCAAAGCACATTTAGGTGCTCACCAAATGTTGGGTGTTTTAAGTCAGGTAACTTACTTAAAGGGTTATTAAAATGAACTGAATAGACTTCCTAATTGCATCTGCAATAGGAAGGGCATTCAAGCCAGGACTTGAATCGCTGGGGATCAATAATCTGTTATCTTTTCAGGATAAAATGAAGACATGATTAATACTGATGTTGGTCTTTTTTTTTTTTTCCCCTTTCCATCATTTACTTTGTTTTCCAATGCAAGAGTAAATAAAATTATTCAATCACTAAAATCTGAAAAAAAGCAATAAAGCATAGCTACCATATGAATACAGAACTAACTTCTATATACACACTGATGCACCTAGAAAGCAAATTTACATAGATAGATGAAAAAAGCATTACATATCTCCCATCTCTGCCACTTTTAATACCTAAGTTTGATATGCATCCCTCCACAACTTATTTATGCATAAATATTATGTTTTTATACATACATATCCATAGATTATTTGTCTTTTGTTTCTTGATATTTTACACAGGCTTTAATCTTCATGGGAAGACAAGTTTGTTTGATGATTGATCCAGGTAGTCTCCTGAAACAGTTCGGTAATGAGCTAGCTGGGGCCAGGATTTTCCTCCTCTTCCAGCAAAGGGTGCTTTGAAGGATCTTAACTTCCTTCAATGTGTCCAGTTGGGAGGCAGTTGGCATTCTCATCACTCCCTTACTAGCTGATATCCTGATTCAGACTATCTTTCCAAACTCATACTGTTTCCCCCCATTTTTGAGGTCACTTTCATATTCATCTCTCATAAAACAAGAACACCAAAGCAGTGGGTAACTTTCGTGGAATAAATTTCCTTGGTGTGCCCTGCTGTGCCCAGTGGAGGAAGCATGTATTCTGAAGAACTCCATGAAAACTGGGGACTTGTCTGTATCTGCGATCTGCCCATTAGCTCCTATCAGAGCAAGGTGTCACTTCCAGTGTTTTGCCCAAAAATTCTGCTCATCAGTGGCGACAAATGCAGGATGAGCACCACTACCTACTTAAAGCATTTAACTGAACACATTAACAAAGGGAGATATTTCCCTGGGGTTATAACAGGTCATAGTGAAGATAATAGTCATATGGTCTTGTGGTCTGTCAGGCAGTGATGCGCTAAAGTAGGTGAATCACTTGGTCGTGGTAGCGTACCTATAATCTTTAGTAAAACTGCTCTTGAATTTTCTATTTTATTTATTTTGAGGCAACAAGAGTTTCTGGATCACAATAAACTCCTCAATAAAAATAAGTTTTCTCCTACCTGTTAATGATTAGCAATGAGTAGATTTGTTAAGTGCTTCAAAAATTAGTAATTGCCATTTATTTAACCCATCTAATAAGCCAGGTCGTGTTTAGTAAAATGACATATATCATTCAGTAATCACTTAATACAAAATTATTGAGTATCTACAGTTTTCCAGGCACTAGCTTAGGTAATGGAGATATGATACCCTGATAAGAAATCTAGTTTAATAAATAAATGCTTATAAGACAGGGAGACAGAATAGGCACAGGATGATTCAGGAAGAATGTCTAACTGTTAACTAAAAGAGTAAGGCAAGAGTTGGCCAAGCAGGATGTGAGGAAAGACATTCCAACAGAAAACAACATTTACAAAAGCTTGTAAGGCCTATCTGCCAAAGTTACGGAAACGGGACAGGCTGTGCAAAGAACACAGTAATGAGATAAGACTCAAGAGGTCTGACAATGAATGGTCATGTAAAAATATGCTAAACATTTTAGAAAAGGGAAACTGTACAAGAAAGAAAAATTAATGAAGTTAAAAGATACAGAAGGTGAAATAGAAAGGATTTAGTGATTGGATATTCTCAATCATGAAGATGGAGGGTTAATGATATCACCCCAAGGTCTAAGTTTGGTAACTGGTGGGATGGAGATTTCATACATAGGAAAAGAAGGGGAAGCTAAACAATGGTACAGGTTGCTTTTGTTGGTGAGAAAAAACACAGAGATAGAGGATTCTGTTTTGGAAATGTAAGTTTGAAATACTGTGGGACATAAAAGTAGATGCAGCTGGTGGTAGTGAGATATATTAGGCTGAAGTTATAGAAGATATTTGGGTTGATGATTTAGATTTGTAGCTGAAAAATAAAGACAACTGAGAAAGCAGGGACAGGAAACTAGGAGGGGAAAATGCAATATCATAGAAGCCAATTAATAAGATATTTTATTTCCTTAATTACACAAGTTATATATGCTCCTTATACTATGATTCAAGTAATAAAATGTGCATCAAGAATGAATAATGTTTCCTGCACCTGACACAATCTAAATCACAAAAAGACACTAGTAACATTTTTGTGGATACATAACTGGACATTTTCTATGCATATATAAATACATACATCTATATGCATAAACATGCACATTTATACAGTAGGGATCATATCATATATTCTTCAAATTATTTGTTTTATTTAAAAGATTGTGGATATATTTCACTGTCAGTACACAGAGATTTATAATATTATTTTTAATGGTTGGATGATATTCCATTGTATGAATATAACATAGTTAATATTTTAAATGTGTATTTAAATGTTTATTATAGAAATAATTCAAAGTCATGGTGAAAAAAATAAATAAGAAAAATAAAAAATCTTATACTCCTCCTCCTTTACCTCAGAGTCAACCAGTGTTAATCTTTTACTCTTCAGGACATCTGGAGGTTACGTTTTCAAACATGACACTTAAAATTTTATTGTATCATTATCAACTTTAGATTTCCATTATTTGCCACCTTTAAAGATGAAAAATTTAGGGATTTTATGCAATCCCTCATCTCCCTTTCCCTCCACATCCAAATCTTTGTAAGTTAATCATTTTAATTTCTTCTTGGGTTTTCACTTTTTAAAAGTTTCTTTCTTTACACGACAAATTTTAATTTCTTTTTTTTAAGCTAGCACTTAATATTATCTATTTTCCCCTGGATTAAAAAAAAAAGAAAATTAGCTCCTTAACTTCTATCTTTTCTTCCATTTCTTAAAAAAATTTAAGAGAAATTATTACAGGCTTATAATTTTTATATTCTCTTCTGTAAATATGCATCCTAGAGAGAATTTTGTTTCTATAGCTTAATACTTAAAAGGTTAAACCACAGTGCATAATTTAACATGTGATTATGAAAACATTATGTACCACAGAATTAAAAAGTGGGATTGAACCCATACAGATGCAAGAACAAGCCATTAAAAACTCTTGTTTCTAGCTTCCTTCCCATTTTCCGGATAAGATTCAGTAGTTACTCTAGTTTTGCATTCTGTATTCCCATTTTTTGGAGTAGGGTAGTATCTTTTATTTTCTGAAAAACTCCCTAAAATGATTGTTTTCACAGAGTAAATATACATAATGATGTTTCTTAGTTATTCTATGCCTGAAAAAGTGTGTAATTTACCCTCACATTTGATTGATAACACATCCAGAAGTAGAACTCTAGGTTTAAAACACTTTTTTTTCCTCTCAGACTTAGGAAGTCATTGTTCTCAGTTTCTGTGTTGCTGATGAGAAGTCTGATGTCTTTCTGAGTGCCAATCCTTTGAAATCAACATAATGCAATATACTTTGTTTTATTCCTTTCTAAATAGTTTTAAGATTTTTCTCTTTCATCTTGATATTATGAAAATTTTTACTGTTTGAGTCATTTTGACTGACGTTTTTCAGCAATTGAAGACTTGGGTTTTCTACCCATGTATACAGTACATTAGATAAGACGAACTAGTATTTCTCTACTCTCCATCTAGTACTCCTTTTGCACTGGGCTCTGTTTCCCATTTTTTTGTTACTTAACTTTCCTCATAATCATTTTCATCTGTTTCTTTTCTGTCCAAATACTGTCAAATTTCCTTGATTTTTTTTTTTTTCAGGTTACTTATTGCTATTTTTTGAGATAATTTGTCCTGCTATACACCTTAAGTATGTTGAATTTTACCTTTTGGACTCTGGCTATCTTTTTTATTTCCACACTCATTTCTTAAATTTATAAACAATTTTTCCAATAGATTAAATTTACACTTAAATATTTATAAGGGCAGTTAGAATTATTGTTAAGGTTTCTTTTGTTTTGTTTTTTGTTCTCTGCATTATCTCTATTTCCTCCAGGGTTGATTTGTTTTGGTTTGTTTTTAGTTCATCTTGGATCTTTCTCTTGATGACACTGATTGTCTTCAGATGTCATGCTGTTCGTCATTCATAAATACAAACGTACTATGTTAACAAGCATGCCGAGCCAAATGTGTTTTCTCACCAGTTATATATGTCTCTTCTAGATGATTACTCCCTCGAATTGGAGTATCAATTGCAATTTCTATAGAAATATTGGGGTATGTCAGCAGGTAATCTTTTTTATAGTTTGAATAGATAAAAAAACAGGAAATTAGGCCGGGTGCTATGGCTCATGCCTGTAATCCCAGCACTTTGGGAGGCCGAGGTGGGCGGATCTCGAGGTCAGGAGATTGAGACCATCTTGGCTAACACGATGAAACACGGTCTCTACTAAAAATATAAAAAAAAAAGAAAAAAAAAGAAAAAAAAATTAGCCGGGCATGGTGGCGGGCGCCTGTAGTTCCAGCTACTCAGGAGGCTGAGGCAGGAGAATGGCGTGAAGCGGTAGGCGGAGTTTGCAGTGAGCCGAGATTGCACCACTGCACTCCAGCCTGAACAGAGGAAGACTCTGTCTCAACAGCAACAATAACAACAACAAAACAAAAACAAACAAACAAAACAGGAAATCATACTCCTAAACTTGTGAGAGTAAGGAGGCTGTAATTGGGCAGAGAAGGAAACATTTTACTGCTGTATGAAGCTATATTTCCTTTCATTTTGATTTTTTGTTGTTGTTTTATGAGTCTCCAGCAGGAGTCGATACACCTAACAAAGTTTTAATGGAACAGAGCCATGCACATTTGTTTATGTATTGCCTATGGGTGCTTTCTTGCTGTAATGACAGAGTAGAGTAGTTGTAACTACAAAGCCTACTTACTACACGATCCTTTGTTTAACCCACTTATGCCTAGTGTTCCATTATTGGAATGCTAAGTATGTGGGAATTATTTATATCCTATTGCTCAAGGTCATTGCCAAGGTCTGATTTTTCACCCATGCAAAAATTCAAAAAATTGCAATCTCCAGCATAAATGGGTTAAAAAAGTTTGCCAACTCTTGATGAAAGCTACCCTTAACTTCTGTAATACTTCTTTCTCCTTCTCTAATACTGGTAGCAGTGCCCACATAGATCACATAGATCACTTTCTGCTTTTAGGGAAGAATTCTCAGGATTTACCTGGATGTCAAAAACTCCAATTGCTAGATACTTGGTTTACAATGGAACAGGAAAGGAATGCATCTCTTTCAGATGTTTCTAAAAGGGTTTACTTCATAAATTAGCTGGTTGATTCACACTGGTCTTTGCATTTGCTGACTCTGAAGCTGAAGCATCTCTGGACTCCCTTGGGAGGTCCCTGCTTATATCTGGTATGATGTGCTCCAATTTTTGCAGGATATTCTACATTAATACTATGTAGTCTACTTTCTATATTCCAACTATCATATGAACATTTCTGAACCATTCCTTGCATTTGTTTATGTTTATTATCATTGTAATGATGTTATACTGTCTGTTTTCTTTCTTATTTATTTCTCTCTTTTTTTTTTTTTTCAGAGATAGGGTATCACTGTGTAACCCAGGCTCAAAGTGGTGCAATGATAGCACACTACAGCCTCAAACTTCTAGGTTCAAACAATCCTCCTGTCCCAGCCTCCTAAGTAGCTGAGACTAGAAGTGCATGCTACAATGCCTGGCTTGTTTTTGTGAAATTTCTGATGGGTCTAAAATAACTTTGAAAAGATGTGAGCTAGATTTTTGTGCTCAAGATGTCATCTGGAACATGAAAATTAAAAAACTGTTTTACAAGAAGGAATAAACAATATTGCTAAATACTGAAAAGACTTCAAGTCAGATGTGGGTGGAAAAGTGGCTCTAGATATAGAAACAAGGATGTCATTTGTTACCTTGGAGATAGAAGGTTAACTGGCATAGTGAGGGAAGAGGACAGAGAACAACAACTTAAGAAATGGCCGGGATTTGAAGAAAACATAACGTGAACACATGCAACATTTTAAAGTTTGACTTGAAGAAGAGTGATAGGCCTATATGTGGCTGGAGATAGGTAATTAAATTGTAGACTTCTGTTAACTTATTTATTGTTGTTGCTGTTCTTTTTTGGGAGAGAAGAGAATGTATCAAGTTTAAAAGTGGAAGAAGCCTTGAGACAGAAAGGAGATTTAAAAAGAGAGGAAATACTTTATTAAATGTATCCTTGAAAAAGCAGAAAAGAATAAAATCCTGGCACAGATAAAATAATTCACTTTAGGTAAGATGGCAGACAGGAGAAAAGGCAAAAATGAAGGATGTGGATGTAATCTAGAAATTGACGGCAGGACACTGCAAAGGTTTTCATTCTATTGCTTTTATTTTCTACATGAAGTACAAAGTGTATGTTAGGTATTAGCTAACCTAGAAAATTCACAAGGGGTTGGAATAGCTGCCACAGATAATGGAAGATAGAGAGAACTTGGATAATACTGAAGTATTGAGGAAATACTGAGGTTTCAACTGAGGGTAGGTATCATTCTTTTGTAGTGACACAAGCTTCAGTTTGTAATTTCTATAATAGGTTTACACAGCCTGAATAAGAGTATAAAAGAGGCCAGTAGTTAGGGTTTCGCCCATTAGGGGAGTGGGGAATTAGCAGGAGACTAACTGATATTTGGCCATGATGTCTAAAATGTACTGGGAAGGAAGCAGAGTTAAAGATGACTAATAGAGATAAAAGGACAGGATTTAGGGACTGAGTACCTCTGTGGTTAAAAAAAAAAAAAAGCAAGACAGGGCAAAAACATGGAGTGAGAGAGTTGCAGGAAAAGAAGCTGGGATTACAGCAAAATGCTTCAATATAAAATAATAGAGAAAGCACTTCTATGGCATGAGCCCTTCCTTGTGTAGTTGTGGAGATGAGTTGTCTAGTTAAATTCTCACATCAAGTTGAAGAATTATGAACTTCTTCTCAGAGACGAGAAAAATCTCAGAAAGGAAAGAAAAGAATCTGGAATTTGGAATGCCAAAAAGTAAAGAAGTTGGAAAGCCAAAAAGTAGAGTCTAGAATCTCAATACCAAAATTGCAAATTATAGGTGTTTCTCCAGAAAGCCTTATGATTTTCTAACTATTTCCATGTCTCAACGAGACTTCCAATGAGAAAGGAGCCATTAGAGAACTGAGGTTCTAGGCCGGGCACAGTGGCTCATGCCTATAATCCCAGCATGTTAGGAGGCTGAGGCAGGTAGATTACCTGAGGTCATGAGTTTGAGACCAGCCTGGCCAACATGGTGAAACCCCGTCTCTACTAAAAATACAAAAATTAGCTGAGTGTGGTGGTGCACACCTGTAATCCCAGTTACTTGGGAGGCTAAGGCAGGAGAATCACTTGAACCCAGGAGGCAGAGGTTGCGGTGAGCCAAAATGGCTCCATTGACCTCCAGCCTGCGTGATAGAACAAGCCTCCATCTCCAAAAAAAAAAAAAAAAAAAAAAAAAAAAAAAAAAAAAGAGAGAATTGATGTTCTAATACTACTTTCATAGGGCTTCAAATCCTGGAGCAAATCACTCCCATCCCTTCCTATACTATGTACCCTTTCAGACAATTTCAATAAAGAACATGACCCTTCATTAAAAATTTTGAGAACTCTCAGATCTGGAGGGACTTTTAAATTTGCAACTAAGTTATTTTAAGGGAACTTTAAAGAGAGCTATTTTGGAATTTTCTTCAATTAATATCTCATTTTTGATTCTAGTACTTCCTTAAGTTAAGAGAATACATGTTATGATTCAGATATATAGCTATACCTACTCACTGGGACTTTCTCCTGTAAATACTGTGAAATAAAGCATCATACATTTTGGTGATATAGAGAGAATCACTGAATAATAGACCTTGCCAAATAAAGCATTTTTATTTTAGAAGTATAAGTAAAACCAAAAAAGACTCTGATGGATTTATTTTCAGGAAAGGTTTCAAAATTGTATTGGGATGCACAACAGTAAAGCAGTAGTTGTGCTTTAATAAATGAAAACAATGCTAATGAACCTATAATAAATCCCTGTGCAGTAGTGACTGGAAGAATAGCAGAGAGTGAAATGAAAAAATCCACTGTTTATTCCTGATTTAAAAAAAAAAAAAAGCCAATTAATACCTCCTCTTTGCTAATGCACTTTAGTTTGTTTGTTTGTTTTTCTGTTTGAAGATATTTTAAGAAGGCAAGGAAAAGGATAACAAGATTTAAGTAGGAGCAGAAGCCTGATAGTGAAACTGGGCGGCATCAAAAATAGCATTCCCAGGTGTATTTGTAAATGCGTTTTCCATGCCGAGAATCTGTCCCTCGCAATGCTCACGGGCTAAGAGACATTAGTCACAGCAACTTTAATCAACCATCCTAGGTGAATACTTTCTACCTTGTTTAGCTTATCACTTTCCCGAATTCATTTCCTTCAAAGTATCTGTTTAAACACCTGTTTTGTTTTTAGTTACTCTTACTTCCTCATGTCTTACCCTATTTTAACAACATAAGCAATTAAATCAGGAACAATGCTGTTTTTGTACACTATTGTCCACCAAGAACCTTACAAACAGTATGCACTTGATATCATTTGTTGATTTAACTAATGAATTTGCCATGCTCCCCAACTTTACGGCAACAAATTTTCAAATTAAGACTTACTGTGTCACTTAATGATTGTATTTAGGCATAGGTAACAGATCTTACAGTGGCTAATCCAAAGGGGGCCACTGTTTTCTGTGTTTTACTTTACGTTTGATATATCATAATAACTGTACTTATTTTGGGGGTATAGTTGATACTTTGATACATGTATACAATGTATAATAATCCAATCAGGATAACTGGGATATCCACCACCTCACACCTTTATCTTTTGCGTTGGGAACATTACAATATCCTTCTAGCTGTTTTGAAATATGCAATAAATTGTTAAGTATAATTCCCATACTGTACTATTAAATACTAGAATTCATTCCCTTTCTCTAATTGTATTTTTGTACCCATTAACAAACTTCTCTTCATACACTCCTTCCTCCTTTCCTTTCCAGCCTCTGGTAGCTACCTTTCTATTCTCTACCTCCATGAGATAAACTTTTCTTAGCTCCTATATGAGTGAGAACATGTAATATTTGTCTTTCTCTGCCTAGCTTATCTCACTTAACATAACAACCTCCAGCTCCATCCATGTTGTTGAAGTGACAGGATTTTATGCTTTTTATGGCTGAATAATATTTCATTGTGCATATATATACAACATTTTCTTTGTCCATTTATCCACTGATGGACGCTTAGGTTGATTCTGTATCTTGACTATTGTAAATAATGCTGCAATAAACATGTCTCTTCAGCTTACTGATTTGTCTTTTTTGGGTTATATATCAAGCAGTGGGATTGCTAAATTATATGGTAGATTTACTTTTAGTCTTTTGAGAAACTTCCATATTGTTTTCCATAATGGCTATACCATTTTACATTCTTACCAACAGTATACAAGTGGTCCCTTTCTCCACATCCTTGCCAGCATTTAATTGCTGTCTTTTTAAAAATAGCCATTTTAACTGGGATAAGATGATACTGTATTGTAGTTTTGATTTGCATTCCTGTGGTAATTAATGACGTTGAACATTTTTTCATACGCTATTGGCCATTTGTATGTCTTCTTTTGAGAAATGTCTATTTAGGTCTTGCCCATTCTTTAATTGGATTATTCGGCTTATTGCTTTTGAGTTGTTTGAGTTGCTTAATATATTTCAGTAGTGAATCCTTTGTCAGATAGATATTTTACAAATATTTTCTCCCATTTTGAAGACTGTCTCTTCACTTTACGTTTTTCCTTTGCTGTGCATTTTAGCTTGATATAATACCATTTTCTGTTTTTGCTTTGGTTGCTTATGCTTTTGAGTTCTCACCCAAAAAATCTTTGCCCAGGCCAATGTCCTGTAGCATTTCCTCAATGTTTTCTTCTAGTACTTTCACAGTTTTATGTGTCACATTAATGTCTGTAACCTATTTTGAGTTAATTTTTGTATATATTGAAAGATGGAGATCTAGTTTTATTCTTCCGCGTATGGATATCCAGTTTTCTCAGCACTATTTTTTGAAAAGAATGTCCTTTCCCAATGTATGTTATTGGTGCCTTTGGCAAGATAAGTTGGCTACAGTGCATGGATTTATTTCTGGGTTCTCTATTCTGTTTCATTGATAAATGTGTCTGTTATTATGCCAGTACCATGCTATTTTGGTAAATATAACTTTGTAGTATAATTTAAAATTAGGTAGCTTGATACTTCCAGCTTTGTTCTATTTTGCTCAGAATTGCTTTAGGTTTTTGAGGTCTTTTGTGGTTGCATACAAATTTTAAGAAATTTTCTATTTCTATGAAGAAAGTCATTGGTATTTTGATAGGGATTGCACTGAATTTGTAGATCACTTTGGGTAGTATGAATATTTTATTTTCATGTAATAACTTGTGGCCAGGCACGCTGGCTCACACCTGTAATCCCAGCACTTTTGGAGGCCAAGACAGGTGGATCAGCTGAGGTCAGGAGTTCGAGAACAGCCTGGCCAACATGGTGGAACCCCATCTCTACTAAAAATACAAAAATTAGGTGTGTGTAATGGCTGGTGCCTATAATCCCAGCTACTCGGGAGGCAGAAGCAGGAGAATCCCTTGAACCTGGGAGGTGGAGGTTGCAGTGAGTCAAGATTGCACCATTGTACGCCAGCGTGGGTGACAAGAGTGAAACTGCATCTCAAAAAAAATAAATAAATAAATAAAAATAAAAATAAAAAAAATAGTGTCCAGGGAAAATAGTTCAGGAAATGTATGACAACTCCAAAACTCACCACTTGCCCTGGGATCTTTGGATCTTTTTTTTTTTTAATCCCATCCTTAGAATCCTTCATGAGAGCTGCTGGAAAAATGAAAAATTACTTTCAATGGCAAAAACCACAATTACTTTTGCACCAACCTGATAGTTTTCATGTATTTAAGATTGGAAGATTTCAAAAGTATCAAGAATCTGTTAATAAGAAATAAGTTTGGGCAAATAATAGTCTCATACTAGAATGTTTCCTGATTGATATACAAACCAAAAAAAAAAAAAAAAAACTCTAATAAAACATTATCATCGCCTGGTCTGTATCACTCCAACAAGCAATAAGAGCTATTACAGACTATTCTACATAGGAAACAAAATTTTTATAACAAGAAAGTCCAGAGAGTGCTGAGTTAAAAGCAAAGAGAGAGCTAAATGAGTTAAATATTTAATGGCAGGATAAGGCAGCCTAGTATGTACATACCAACTTTAGGGATGGCTTTTCCAATTAGATCTAAATATTCAGGTTGTTAAGAAAGACATCCCCTCCTCTAGATCATATTTGTATTGACACAGTAAAGCTATTAATTCTGAGATCCTCTCTTTTCCATACATCATTATACAACTAACTCTTTTTTTGATGGGTACATTCTTTCTTTTGATATTTCACTGTATTGAATTACATTAAGTTTAGTCTAAACACTTGCAGAAGCTAATCTTTCTCTTTCAGGGAAATTTGCACGTCTCTGATTTGATGCATTTACTTCAGAGTTTAACTGTCAGAAAGTAATTTTGTTTCCACTTTTCCCAAGTTCTCCTGGAATTTTCCAGCACAGTCATAAAACTTTGACAAATAATGTGAACATGGTTTTCAATCTTAAAGTTGACCAATAAATATTCACCATAAAATTTCCTTCAATGCTTGTTTAATTTTTCTCTCAATTGCCCCGGAGGTTGAGCAATTTTTCCTTGCAGTATTTTAGGAATAAAGATTCTTCTGCTCATGTTCTAATATCATTATTGGCTTCCCCTTGAAGACTTTTGATAAATGTGTTTTCTTAATATAAGACTTTTTTAAATGTCTGAACATCTGGTTGCTTAATGTTCACCAACATATTATCAAACTTCCCTTTTTAAGAGTAAAGAATTTGAAATTTGAATGTTCCAATTTCAGACTGGCTTTATATTACTAATTGTGATTTTAAGTAACTGTCTTGACATCCCTGAAGTTTATTTTCTTTATCAGTGATATAGCTGCCAACTCAATCGCACAGCACTGTTTTAAAGATCAGATCAGATTATATAAGCATGTGAACAAATAGGGTGGAAAGATAATCTTCGTTTAGGCAAGAATTTCTACGTGTTGCTTAACTCTAAAGTTCCATAGTTCTGTGTAAAAGAACTTTAAATGCAATTGTCTGTTTGAATGCACCCTATGTAAATATCTAGCCACAGCTATTTCTTTGGTGGTTTGGATGAAAGCTGGATGTGCAAATTGTGATACATGAGTTGTGTATGTAAGACCCTTTAAAATACAGGAGAAATTCAAAATAAAGGGAATGAAATAGACTGAAAGTTGGGGGCTAAGGACTACTGCTCCTAGAACTGCCATATTCTAGAACTCTGAGGCATCTGAAAATTCTAAATTTAAACTTAGCCCTCTAGGTTCTTGTGAACAAAATTGGTCAAAATGAAGACAGAGCCTATTTTATTTAACAATTTGTTTTTTTGATAAATGAGTTTAAATAGTCGGGCATATGAAATTTTAAAATAAAGCACATAACTGGATTGTTTGTAACTAAAAGGATACATGCTTGAGGGAATGTAAACCCCATAATCCATGACGTGCTTATTTCAAATTATGTGCCTGTATCAAAACATCTCACGAATCCCATAAATATATACACCTACTATGTACCTATACAAATTAAAGAATAATAAAAATAATAAAATAAAATAAATATTCCAGGCATATGATATACATCCTTGCCCCAGGCACAAAAATGTTACTGGCAGGCTTGCTTAGTCTTTCTCTATTTCTATACTTAGAAAATATTAACATTTAAATATAGCCCTGTAGAAGGAGGTGTATGCTTATCTCCTTAATTCATAGGAGATATAATCCAGCTAGTGTTATTAGGTATAAGTCACCACAAACAAGACAGGAAGAAATGTGTGCAGATATAAGATATGCTTTACTTCTGCTTCAAAAAGTGGTAAGTTAGGAAAAAATTTAAACTTAATGCAGAAGTTCTTGAGACAGATTCTCTGAATGTAAAAACAAGCCAAATGTGACCAAGGAAGTCACTGTGCAAATGTCCAGATCAGTGAAGTGCTCTAAAATGTTGTGTGGAACACATATCCCTTATAATACCATTGCTTCTTCAGTTAGGTTCACAACTTTGTGCTTTTTCATTTGTTTTAGTCATCGAATAGATCAATTAATCTATGTTAAAAGCATCTTCCATGTTCAAGGAGTCTTTTGTATATTTTTAACTTATATTACTTTATATTTTGGGCTATTTTTACCTTCATGAACAATAACATAGCACCAATGACACTATGATTACGCATGATTGGGTGCATGTGTATATGTCTATTTTGGTAGCTCTCTACATTCGCTTTTTGCATTAATTTTTACTTAAAAGTAGGATTCTATTTTGCACCTTGTACTTTTAATTCATCTATTTATATTATAAATTTATTTAATGAAAAGGAATAATTAAAGCCCACAGTATAATAAAATCTCAGATCTACTCCTGTATATTTTTACTTACCTGCAGGGTTAGAGTATGAATTACCAAGATAATCACCTCTACTATCCATTGCATTTGCCTAAACAATTTAAAGTTTAAGCATCATTTCACTTTCACATTTTTGCTCCTCTTTCCTTATATAAACAAATATATCTTTCTTCCTCTGCTTTACACTCTAGTTGTTTGTCTGGTTATCTCTTTTTCTCTTCTTGTTATGTACTACGTATGTCCATGACTTTAGTTGTTTGTCTACTTAGTTTTTTTCTCTTCTGGTTATTTACTATGTATATCCATGACTGATACTCCTGTCTTTCCAATATATAAACATTTGAAGGCAAGTCATTTACCAGAAAGATTTCCATGCATGAGTAACAGGTATTCTGAGAGTGAAATTAACTAGCTCGTATTCCTCACTCCTTTATTCTGCCAAGTGAGAAAACTAATCTGGTTATGTAAGATGTCATTACTTCATCTACTCATCAGCTGTTTTTGACATGCTCCAGTTGGAAATAAAATTGCACAAGGATGAAAACGAAGCCTGTTTCAGAACAGTTTCAAGGAAGATTTGTTCCTGTAATGGGCTCTTTGCCAAAAGATATGGTTTTTAATTTGTGAGAAAATAAAAATGCAGTTCAAACAAGTGAAACATAAAGTCAGAGGTCAAAAGACATTCTTATTTTTATAGCAAGGAGGTTGAAACTCTGTATTAAGTGAAATTGAAAACACATTTTTTGCTGTCTTCCATTTCTAGCAGTTTGGGCAATGTATCTGTGAAAACAACTTAAAATTAAGTCAGGTTTAGATCTGTCAGTTTTCTACACATATCAGTCTCAGAATCCACTTTTTTACCCCCAAGTAAGTACTGAATATGTTAACTTCAGTCTTACTATTTCTATTTCCTTGTAATTATAGTTCTCTCCTTTGCACATTCTGACAACTGAAAGATTTCTAACATGATGTATGGAATAATAAAGAATGTTTGTATAATGTTCCCCACAGTAGCTCTAGTTACAAGAGTTTTGATAAATATTGGAACTGAGAGAAATCCCAAAGGGTATATTGAAATAATCAAGGCTCAGGAAGAACACTGAAGTCTGAGATAAGGTTACTTATCAATATCATTATTACTATTATTTTATTTAAATATTTATAAAAGGTAGGAATTAAAAATATAAAGATTCTGGGGAGAAAAAAAAAAAAAAAAAAAAAAAAAAAAAAAACACAAACAAAAAAAAAAAACCTTTCCTGTATGCACATCCCAGATTTTCCACTATCTAGCTGTGTGATCTTGGGCACTCAACATCTCTGTGCCTCAACAGCCCACCTGTTGAATGGCGGCATAAAAATGAAGTAGTTCCTAACTCATACAGTTGCTGTGAAGGTTTAATGTATCATTACAAAGAGCCATCATTATATCAGACACTGTTCCAAGTAATTTAAATACAAACATTTGATAACTTTAAGAAAGTCTTAAAATACTAACTTCCAAAACATATTGAGGATTTACATACTCCTTGAGGGATATTTCTTTTATAGGAAAGTCAAGTAATGCTTCTCTCACATCAAATACTAATTTGTTAGTTTACTAATATTTACTAAGATTTAAATTTATTAGCTTACTAATATTTAAATATATCTTGGATATATAGTTCCAAGTACAAACACAAGATCCAAATAAAAACACATAATGATTAGGATTATTTCCTGTAGAAGGCATTTTGCAAAGAACACCAACATGAAAGTAAACCAACTCATAGAACTGTGTACTTAAATATATGTACTCTTCTTATATGCAAAACAGACGTTAATAAACTTGAATGAAAAACAAACAGAAAGTAAATCAAATCCTTGGTTAATCTGTTGATAGCGTGGGTAACCATGTTGTAATTGACTTACTATATTTTTTTTTTTTTTTTTTGAGACGGAGTCTCGCTGTGTCACCCAGCCTGGAGTGCAGTGGCGAGATCTCAGCTCACTGCAAGCTCCGCCTCCCGGGTTTACGCCATTCTCCTGCCTCAGCCTCCGAGTAGCTGGGACTACAGGCGCCCGCCACCACGCCCGGCTAGTTTTTTGTATTTTTAGTAGAGACGGGGTTTCACCATGTTAGCCAGGATGGTCTCCATCTCCTGACTTCGTGATCCACCCGCCTCGGCCTCCCAAAGTACTGGGATTACAGGCTTGAGCCACCGCGCCCGGCCTGACTTACTATATTTTTAAAGGATCTCTCCTAACAGCTACTAAACGTTTCTTCTCTGACTAAAACAAATAGATTTGCACTAGAAAGAGCTCATTGCCCAACTAAGTACTGGATGACCACATCATTGACATATACACTTCGCCAATCCCAATGGCTCTACCACGTGTATCTTCCTGGCTTAAAGCAATTTGCACTCTATACATGTAGGACATCCATAAAATGTACAGTTATCATTATACATAGTAAGTATTTCACATAAATAATTTTAGATGATTTTCCATTAGAAACACAAACTATTAACTATTCTGCAATAGGAAAAATCATGAGAATCAAGCTCCTAAATAATCAGTGCCATCCAAAGAGTTGCTTTTAAGCTTTGACAAATAATAGATGTGGCTGAACAGAGTGGGGAAAATAGTTCCAGCTTTTATTGAGTCTTAACTACCTACAAGTAATTTTGGAAAATCCATTAATCCATTAAAATTACAGAGCTCTGGACTTTACTTCATTATTGACTGTCAGTAGAGACTAAGTTTACCATCACTCCATGGCAGCTAAGGACAGGAGTATAAGGGGAAGGAAAACTGGGTTCCAGTCCCCATTCCGTAGACACTTAGGTGTCCAACCGTGCAAGTTACTTATTCTCCCAGACCTTTTGTATTCTCATCTACATAACTGACAGATTATAAATTATTTCTTATAGTCTTGCTAAGTTTGGGGATCATGGTTAGTCACCATAAGAAGCAGAGTGTTCTTTTTAGAATATTACATCAAAGAAGTAAATATTGCCTTAGGTCTTGAAAGAGTTAATGGGTTTCAACACTTCAGGAATACATTCTCCACTTTTTTTTTAAGATAAAAAACAACCTCACTGGGGTTTGTTTTTCTTGAAATCTGTTATATTTAAAACATGCGTAGATACCAAGAAATGACTAATCTAATTACTTTCATTTTTGGCAAAGATTTAGTTGTGGGGTCTTGAAGAAAAATATTGAGAAAAATATTGAGTGAATTTTTGAGGAAAAGAAAAATATTCTCTCCCATTGTACACATTTCCTAATAAGTTTGTATTACTTTATCTTCTAACTTTTTAAAGGGTCCCTCTGTAAGCATTAATTTTAGTGATATTCAGGTGAGATAAATTGTAAAAAAATAAAGTTTTATATATATAAGCCGTTTATAAACTGGAAAGCTCTATATAGATGTAACACACCCATTAGTCTCACACTCTTGATCTTAATCAGAAATAAAATTGGCCCTTATCTTTCTTTGTGCAACCAGATTATAAACATGAGTACCCAAGACAAACTTTTGTAGTATATCACATAAAAGTAAAACAAATTTATTGAATGATAAAACAAAGGTGAGTTGAGAATATGAGCCCCTGTGCTAGATGTAAAATTAACAATACTCTATCAGTATAATATTCTTGAGATACAAATAACTCTTGGAAGAGTCTTTTCCACATAAAATTTAAATATCTATTTTAAATTTGATCTTGCAGATTTTAGCTATAGTAGACAACAGTAAATGTAACTCTGACTTTTCATTTAAAACCACAGAAGTTTCCATCTACTGGAATTCAAAGGAATAACATATGATATCTAAAATACTTCACAATCTAGCCACTATATCCACTGTATGTTCTATATAGAAAAGCCCCATCAATTCAGAAAAAAAAAAAAAAATGCAATGATTTCTGAGGGCTCTGTTCTCTTCCATTGGTCTATATCTCTGTTTTGGTACCAGTACCATGCTGTTTTGGTTACTGTAGCCTTGTAGTATAGTTTGAAGTCAAGTAGTGTGATTCCTCCAGCTTTGTTCTTCTGGCTAAAGATTGTCTTGACAATGCGGGCTCTTTTTTGGTTCCATATGAACTTTAAAGTAGTTTTTTTTCCAGTTCTGTGAAGAAAGTCATTGCCAGCTTAATGGGGATGGCATTGAATCTACAAATTACCTTGGGTAGTATGCCATTTTCACAATATTGATTCTTCCTATCCATGAGCATGGTATGTTCTTCTATTTGTTTGTGTCCTCTTTTATTTCATTGAGCAGTGGTTTGTAGTTCTCCTTGAAGAGGTCCTTCACATCCCTTGTAAGTTGGATTTCTAGGTATTTTATTCTCTTTGAAGCAATTGTGAATGGGAGTTCATTCATGATTTGGCCCTCTGTCTGTTCTTATACTGGTGTATAAGAATGCTGGTGACTTTTGCACATTGATTTTGTATTCTGAGACATTCCTGAAGTTGCTTATCAGCTTAAGGAGATTTTGGACTGAGACGGTGGGGTTTTCTAAATATACAATCATGTCACTGCAAACAGGGACAATGTGACTTCCTCTTTTCCTAACTGAATACCCTTTATTTCTTTCTCCTGCCTGATTGCCCTGGACAAAACTTCCAACACTAAGTTAAATAGGAGTGGTGACAGAGGGCATCCCTGTCTTGTGCCAGTTTTCAAGGGGAATGCTTCTAGTTTTTGCCCATTCAGTATGATATTGGCTATGGGTTTGTCATAAATAGCTCTTATTATTTTGAGATACATTCCATCAATAACGAATTTATTGAGAGTTCTTTGCATGAAGGCTATTGAATTTTGTCAAAGGCCTTTTCGGCATCTATTGAGATAATCATGCGGTTTTTGTCTTTGGTTCTGTTTATATGCTGGATGACGTTTATTGATTTGCATATGTTGAACCAGCCTTGCATCCCAGGGATGCCGCTTGATTGTGGTGGACAAGCTTTTTGATGTGCTGCTGGATTCAGTTTGCCAGTATTTTATTGAGGATTTTTGCATCGATGTTCATCAGGGATATTTATCTAAAATTCTCTTTTTTTGTTGTGTCTCTGCCAGGCTTTGGTATATCTACAACCATCTGATTTTTGACAAACCTGACAAAAACAAGAAATGAGGAAAGGATTCCATATTTAATAAATGGTGCTGGGAAAACTGGCTAGCCATAAGCAGAAAGCTGAAACTGGATCCTTTCCTTACACCTTATACAAAAATTAATTCAAGATGGATTAGAGACTTAAACGTTAGACCTAAAACCATAAAAGCTCTAGAAGAAAACCGAGGCAATACGATTCAGGACATAGACATGGATAAGGACTTCATGTCTAAAACACCAAAAGCAATGGCAACAAAAGCCAAAATTGACAAATAGGATCTAAGTAAACTAAAGAGCTTCTGCACAGCAAAATAAACTACCATCAGAATGAACAGGCAACCTACAGAATGGGAGAAAAATTTTGCAATCTACTCATCTGACAAAGGGCTAACATCCAGAACCTACAAAGAACTCAAATAAATTTACAAGAAAAAGAAAACAAACAACCTCATCAAACAGTGGGCAAAGGATATGAACAGACACTTCTCAAAAGAAAACATTTATGCAGCCAACGTACACATGAAAAAATGCTCATCATCATTGGCCATCAGAGAAATGCAAATCAAAACCACAATGAAATACCGTCTCACACCAATTAGAATGGCGAGCATTAAAAAGTTAGGAAACAACAGGTGCTAGAAAGGATGTGGAGAAATAGGAACACTTTAACACTGTTAGTGGGACTGTAAACTAGTTCAACCATTGTGGAAGATAGTGTGGCGATTCCTCAAGGATCTAGAACTAGAAATACCATTTGACCCAGCCATCCCATTACTGGGTATATACCCAAAGGATTATAAATCATGCTGCTATAAAGACACTTGCACACGTATGTTTATTGCGGCACTGTTCACAATAGCAAAGACTTGGAATCAACCCAAATGTCCATCAGTGACAGAATGAATTAAGAAAATGTGGCACATATCCACCAGGGAATACTATGCAGCCATAAAAAAGGATGAGTTTGTGTCCTTTGTAGGGACATGGATGCAGCTGGAAGCCATCATTCTCAGCAAACTATTGCAAGAACAGAAAACCAAATACCACATGTTCTCACTCATAGGTGGAAATTGAACTATGAGAACACTTGGACACAGGAAGGGAAACATCACACACTGGGTCCTATTGTGGGGGAGTGGGGGAGGGATAGCATTAGGAGATATACCTAATGTAAATGACAAGTTAATGGGTGCAGCACACCAACATGGCACATGTATACATATGTAACAAACCTGCACATTGTGCACATGTACCCTAGAACATAAAGTATAATGAAAAAAAAAAAAGAAAATCCAACATTTTTAACAAAATAAAAGAAATGCTTCAGCAACAACAAAAAATGTATTAAAAATCTAAAATGAATGGTATAATTATCTGAATACTTAGTTTTACTGCATCAACACCTCCTAACAATGTAAATTGAAAATGTGAGAGCTCAGGTGTTCTGTGGATAGTCCGTTTTTCTCTTTCTCTCCTTGATAGGCAGGATTCTTGAAGACTACTAAATATTAGATATCATCTGCATTAAAATCAGGAGGAAAATAAAGACAAGTTTTGACCTAGAAGAATGTGATACTTTGTATTGTAAAAGAGAAATAAGTAACATCTTGTATAAGAAAAAAAAAATGCAATGAACATGTCAGCTTTTTCTATTATCATTCTTTTTTTCATTGTAACTAAAAACCTCACATTTCAGATTAGGTATGTTTGAATTACAGCAGTTAGGTGGATCTTTTTTGTTAGTCTTATCGTCATCAGTAATATGTTGTT
The DNA here is from genome assembly GCF_037993035.2 of Macaca fascicularis. Lineage (NCBI taxonomy): Eukaryota > Metazoa > Chordata > Mammalia > Primates > Cercopithecidae > Macaca > Macaca fascicularis. The sequence continues at coordinate 43,784,514 of NC_088379.1, forward strand.
AGAATTTCCTATAAAATCTACAAACATGGGTCCTACCTCAGGTGGATATCGCACTTAGTAAAAATCATACCCGCATTGAATATTAGCTTGAAACCTCAGAGCAATGCTGTCCTTACTTTTCCATTACACTGTCACTGGAGAGTCCTAATGTTTTATTTAGTTCTGCTGATCCCAAATTTCTCTTCTTAGTTTATGACTTTTTAGAAAGTTTATACATCTGGAATTAGTTTAATATTCCACGTTTCATCAGAGCTTTATTTTTCATGGATGTTATCAGCATCCTAGAATGTTAGCTATTTTGCATCTTTGTAGTGACTATTATAACAAAAAGTAAGTAGCTGAAATGTGGGAACCAGCTATGAAGAAAAACTAGCATCTAAAATCAGAGAGACCTGGTAATAAATGAGAATCTGACAATTACCAGAGGTGTGAACTTAAATAATTCAATTAATTAATTTTTCTGAGCCTCGGTGAATACGTCTATAAACTACCAAAAAGGTTGCTATAAAAATTAAATGAATTCCTATAAGTAAAGCTCAAAGCAGATAGTAAAAGTAGGTACTCAATTTCATGCTGTAGTTGCTCATGATGACAATGAGGGCAATGACAAAGACAGTGTGTCCATTAGGATGATTCAAAGCTTCAATCAGTTTTCTGTTTGAGCCAGAGAAGAGGGGGCATTAGTACAAATGCAGTTTCTCAGAGAAGACATGAGGCATACCACATCATGACACTTCCTCTTCCTTGATCCTAATCACTTGTTATTAAGGAATAATAAATTTTTTAAGAGGATACAGGAAAAAATTCACTTTTGTAGATTAAACACATTAAATATGCTTTCATCAATGGAAAAGTTTTTCATAATCCTAGGTATGTGGAGAAGGCATGATGGCTTCACATGATTTCTAAAGGAAGTTCATTAAAAAATAAAATATGAAAAAAATACATTTTTGAAGTTGTCTTCTCCTTCTCCGTTTGTCAATCGCTTTTTGATAAAAAGAATAGTTCTAATTATCATGCCCTAAATATGTATTCTGCATCATCCATCCTCGAATACTGTTAGGAAAAAGTAAGGACCAGAGTATTAATCACATGCAGGCACACCCAGTGTTGAGAGCATTTTAATTCAATGCTGATAAAAATAAAACTAGCTCCAACACACTTTAACAACCGTATTATTGTAAAATTATATTATTTTGGAAAATATGTCTGCCTTATATATAGCATTACTTATTATATTACAAAGAACTAAGAAAAAGATTTGGGCAGAGAAAATAGATCATAGATAGGTTGTTAACAACAAGATATCATTCTTGTTGTAATGAATGTGACATACATGAATTAACCAATGTGCAAACAAAACTCATTACCATTTTTCACTGGAAAACTCACTGCTTATCTTTCCTGTTTATTTTGAAGATGATAGTAATTTATAAAATTTGTATATTTTTATTGAAATTACATATATACATATATGGAAATATACATGGAGATGTGGAGCCATATATATAGCTATATATATATATACGTGTGTGTGTATATATATATGTAGCTTTATATAGAGAGTGAAACCCTACAATAATCCACATCTGTGTGTGTATATATATATGCACATACGCACTTCTATAAATTCATATATATGGAAAAAATATATATGGATATGTATGTGGAGCTATATATATACACAGAGAGAGAGAGAGAAAGCGAGATAGGGAGTGAAACCCTACAATAATCCATGTAAATAACTGTATCTTTCTTAAACCAATTCTTCAAAAACCCAAAATAAGGCACAAGTAATAAAAATTATAATACAGTCACTCTATGGAAACTAGTAGATGCTCTCAAATGAAACACAGTCCAAATTTCCCTCCTATTGTCATTCCTTTACCAGAAACAAAGTTCAAGGCAATATGCTAAAAGAAATGCTCTAAGTAGTCAGAGGTGTAAATTTCACTGATTGTTCAATTATTTTCTAGCTACACAGTCTCTAAATTTCAGTGTTCTTAACTATCAAATAAGTGAGAATAGATCATCTATCGTTTTTCCTGGTTTTCTTAGCAACTAACCTGTTTTTTCAAATACAGTCTATACAGAAGCTCAGTATGTTTCCAACAGATGACTGGATCTGCTCTGTTGGAATTAAGATGAGAGAAACATAGTCCAGGACCTTCAGCCTTCTCTGTTACACATGGCTGTTATATAATATGCCTTAACATTGTTTCAAATCAAGTACTTGCATTTATAAAATATATTAATCCTGCCTACAAATTTCAGTCTTTACACAAAAAGGAATGAAATATTATTCACCATTTTTATTCTCCATAGATTCATACAGGATAAGTTTTCAGTAACTAGTTGTTGATTTCATCTGCAACAGTACCTTACATTTATGTACTATTTTACTTCTTACAAAGCATTTTCTCACAGTTTCTCATTATCTCACTTGTTTTTTACCAGTAATACAATAGGCAAGAAAGTTTTAAATGAAAGAGAAATAGGTTCATTTTCACTGCATTATCTCTTTTTCTTTTTAAAAAAACTCAATAGTTAGGAAAAGACAAATCCATCATGCAAATTCTATCATAAATTTTTCCATTTTTATAGTACCATATATCACATATGTTCCAAATGCATATCACTGTTTCAAAAATGTTCTTGGTTTTACACGGCAGACCAGAGATTCTCAACCTTGACTCTGTTGTTGTCAGTTGTGACAACTAAAAATGTCTACAGGCATTGTCAAATGTCTCCTCAAAGGGCAGGCACCCTCAATTGAGTACTACTTGAAACACAAACACTAAGGCCAATTGCAGAGACCAATTCATTTCAATATACCTGCTATGTTCACAACTATTTGTATCAATTGCCCATAATGATTGTGGGGTACTGTAATTCTTTGTTTCTAATGGCCAAATAAACAACTGATCACACTAGTTCCTTCTCATTGTGATCATAGGGAGACAGTGCAATGAATATCTCATAGAATATACAGACACAGTTTTAGACTTTGGAAAAGACTGTGTCGCCGATTGTTATTAAAGATGAAGACAGACAATCCAATACAGGGACCAGGAAAGATGTCAGCCTATTATCAATCTGTCTCAAATTACACACAATAGCAGGTTGTATAGAGGATATCATGCACTTTAATAAGTCACAAGCAAACCAAAAGAAGGTTTTTATAGAAAACATTCTTAATAAAAACCTAAGCCACTCTCTTAAGTAAAGATGTAAGTCAATACTTAAAAATTGTGCTTTACTCACAACCCTCCTATGATGCACAGGCGTAGTATCAATCAACAAAGGCAAAGCTGAGCACAAGAGGGGTAGGTATAACTAAGGTCAAGTCTCTCATGATTCCTAGCAGCAGTATATAGCTAACAGTTGTTTCAGCAATGTGTTGATTGCTACCAGTCATTGACCTTATCACTCATCCATTTCCTCATACATTTATTAAGTGATCATTTTTATCTGGTAATAGGTAACAGATTAGAAAGTAAGAATAAGATGACCTAGGAGCTGAGTTAAGAATGTGATGTTGTATTGAGGTGAATGAGAAGCATGATACAAGAGTAATACATGAAGATGGACACTTCTTAGAAAGAAAAGTTTCTAAATGAAAGGCAAAAGCATAAGGCAAATCCAAAAGTAAAAAGGAGTGATTGCTATCTTATTAGGTGCCCAAAAAATTAAGAAAAAATGTCGACCACTTAATAATATTAGAAAGTATAATATTTATTTCCTTCATATGCTATAAAAGGTATAATCAAAATACATGGATCACGGACTGTTGGAAGTATGAGAAAAATGGAACAAAATACAATTGGAGAAATCACTACCAATTTATAGCTAATTTCAAAGATAGAAATTAGGAAACTTATAGAGAATTTGAAGAACAGAATTAATAAAGTTGAGTTAATCGCTATAGTAGATTGAACTTAGCACCCTACAGAGAGATAATTTTTTTTATTCCAGTGAACCACTGAATGTTTTTTAAAAGTCACTCAATGCATTGGTTGTCTGCTGTGTGCCAGGCTTTCTTCTAGTTACTATGATACAGCAAAGAAAAAAGGACAAAATTCTCTTCATAGTACAGTACATATTCTGGTTACAAAGTAATCAAGAAACCTTCAATAAATTTCAAAGCAGAAATTCTACAGGATACATTTTCTGAATACAACATAATGAAGGAAGAAATTAAATTATACATGGTCAAACAAAATCCTCACTAGTTTTTTTATGTTTATGTCTATTTCATCCAGTCAGACTAGTTCTGAGAATTTATTCTAAGAAATAACTGAAGGTGGGCATAAAGATTTACTAACAAGGGTATTCATCAAGGCATAAATGGCATTAATGCAAGTCTGATAGGGATTAAATAATAAATGTATGAAAACGTTTAAAAATCATATGCTGTCATAATGTGCAGCCATTTAAAACAGAAATTTTGGGAGAATATATAACAATGTAAAAAAAATCCTTGAACATAACAACAACAAAAAGAAAAACCAAGGATATAAACTAATGTACATAATCTGGTCACAAAGGAATACAACACCAATACTAGAACCACAAATATTAGGGAACAGGAAATGTCATGAATTACAAGCCCATTAAATAAACAAATACACTTCGGAAATTTTGAAAGTTTGCTCAATTGCTTAATAATCAAAATGAAACCCAAACATCCAATTGCAGATTATCTGGAATGCATCCAAAATGAAAGTAACCTATCAACATTTATTGAACACTCACATAGTGGGCAAATTCACAAAATGACTAAATTTCAATTACGCAACAGAAAAGAACATAAAAATATGGTTTCAGATGACAATGTAAAGGAGTCAAATGGACAATTAATCAAGATTTGATTCTGGCAAAACTTTTTAAATGGTGTAGGTAGAAAGCACAAAGTTAGGATTAAAAAGTTACATATAACAGATGTAAAGAATATAAATTATGATACTATGCACCAGTATATTCTAACAAAGTTGATCATCTCAGTGTAATGGAAAATAATTTTAAGTGAAATAATTAACAAAAAGAAAGAAACAAAAATCCTGAAAATACTGAAGACTATTAGCCACGGGAGACATTTGGTTGTTATTAATATTTTAATCTAAAAAAAAATTATTTCATCTACCAATTTTATATTAAAGGAAGAAAAATACCTTCTTTTACATATAATCTGAACACCAAACCCCGAGATACACAATTTACCCATATAACAAACGTGCACATGTACTTCTTGAACCTATAAAAAAAGTTGTACAGAAACTTTAAAAAGATGTTTTGTACAGGAGTTGTTGGGGTGTTGGTGGAGCACAGAACAATTTTCACTTAGATATTCATTAGAAGTAAATTTAAAAATTTTTAAATAATTCAGGAGATATTTTAAAGATAAATAATCTTCTACAAAATGACAGTTTTGAGAACTATTTGTGAATTTGTAATGCTTTTAGAAAAAGACATAAATAACTGCTTTTTAGGATACTTTCAGGAAATGCTTTTAGGAAAAGACCTAAATAACCTCTGTTATATTTATAATATAGATACAGATAGAAGAAAAATGATTTTCTAGAGAGTGCAAAAGAGAAAAACATCCTTTGTCTCAACAAAACGACTATGACCTTTTGGGAACCCCAACCCACAATAGAAAAAAATAGAAAATTTAAATTTCTGAATAAAATATTAGCAAGTATGATTCATTAGAATATTACAAACAATATTAACAAACCTAGCAAAGATTCATCTCAGAAATATAAAATGGCTCTAAAAAAATAAATATTTTATCAATTGGACAAATGAGAAAAAGAATACCTTCATAGAATTGAAAATTCATATCATAGGTTTCAATACCACCCAATTAGAAAATCAAGAATAAGTAATCTCTTTAAATAAATAATATTTAGGTCAAGGAAGCCTATCATACTCAATTAGACAAAATTTTATTTATGGTGAGTAACTGAAGGCACCTGCATCAAAATCAAAATCGAAAAATGTTATTTCAGGTTTACAAAACAACAAGACATTAAACAGATACGAGTTACAACTATGAGAGAAAGCATGACTATTTGCAAATCATAAATTGAAAAACAAAAAATAAGAAAATCTCATTTAAATGTTCGGTAAGATAATGAAACTGAAAATATCAGCAACTTTTCTCTGTACCAGTAACAGTCAGAAAATGTAAACAGTCATAATATAATGAATTACAATATCCTGAACAATAAACAATAAATGTATGATATCTACATGCCTTTATTAGGAGATACAGAAATAATTAATTAGTGCTTTGTTTTTTAAAAAAAGTATAAAATTATATCTTCACTGTATATCAAATAAAACAATAAAATGAAACTGCTATATAACAAATCTCTAAATGAGAGAAGTCTGTTTAGTTTAAGAAAGATTGAATAAATTATGGAAAACAAATTAAATAAAATTTAAATGATAAATTGGAAAATATTTAGAGTAAATATGTCGAAAAGGGGGTTAACCCAGGAGACGATCTGAACTAATATGTTATAAAATAAGAAATAAACACAGGTAATAAACACCTCTAAGATGTTCAATTTAACTAATAATCAATTATAAACTGTATGTTTTTTTTGTTGTGGCAAATTAGCAAATATGTTTAAACAATAACTAAAACAGATTGTTGGCCAGCGTGCAGTGAAGACAGGCTGGAGGGAGTATAAATTAGTTCAATTATGATTAAAAATCCATTTTAAATGGTCAAACCTATGAAAAAAGGACCTTGATCAAAATTATTTCAATTAAAATAATTACATTATTTTAAAAGGAAAAACTATAACCAAAAATAGTATATATGCTATATGTTTTTATAGAACATATACAGTCAGCTAGGTGCGGTGGTTCACGCCTGTAATCCCAGCACTTTGGGAGGCCAAGGCAGGTGGATCACAAGGTCAGTAGTTCGAGACCAGTCTGACCAATATGGTGAAATCCTGTCTCTACTAAAAATACAAAAATTAGCCAGTTGTGGTGACGCGCACCTGTAGTCCCAGCTACTCTGGAGGCTGAGGCAGAACAATCACTTGAACCCAGGAGATAGAGGTTGCAGTGAGCCGAGACACTGCACTCCAGCCTGGGTGACAGAGCGAGACTCTATCTCAAAAAAAAAAAGTGTGTGTGTGTGTGTGTGTGTGTGTATATATATATATATACAGTCATTAATTGTTGCTTCATGAAAAATTGCAATAATGTGGTACTTACACCACATTGTTGAGTGTGTAAAATGTTAAAAGTCCAAAGTTGTACAAATGACATGAACTGAACTATTTAAAACTATATATCCTGGTCACAGGAATAGTAGTAATATTTCATTCTGCTTAAAAATGCCCTATAACTTGACACATTTCTTTATTACAATATATGCAATATTTATGATAAAAATCGATATAAGTGCTTAAGTAAATAGAATACCACGCAGCAATTAAATTATATTGTGAAAGATTATTCAGTGATACAAAATTATCATCACAGTCTGTTTAACGAGAAAAACATACATTTGAATCAGCATTGCATCATCAACCTGTTATTATAAATAATATATAGGTACACGGGTAAACAGGTTGAAAATATACAGCAAAATATTAACAATAGTAATCTAGTAATGAAATTAGAGATGATGTGTATTTTCTTATTTATGCTTATCTCAATTTTCAGAATATTCCATAATGGAAATACATCATTTTTATATTAAAAGAATATAAAAGTTATTTTTCAAATTAGCATTAAAAATAATCTGACGTGGTTTACTGTTTTGTAAAATCTGTAATCCAGGATATAAAGATGTCAGAACAGCATTGAAATATACCTAAGAGAAAGGCAACTGAAGGTTTAACAGGTAAAGCGTATATCTCTAGGAAAATTATTCAGTAAAGACCACCTAGATGCATGACAATATGCAACTTACGCTTTGTCTCTATGAAAACTGTAGAATATCTTTTTTTTTTTTTTTTTTTTTTGAGACGTAGTCTTGCTCTGTTCCACAGGCTGGAGTGCAGTGGCGCATTCTCGGCTCATTGCAAGCTCCGCCTCCCGGGTTCACGCCATTCTCCCGCCTCAGCTTCCCAAGTAGGCGGTACTACAGGCGCCCGCCACCATGCCCGGCTAATTTTTTATATTTTTAGTAGAGACGGGGTATCACCGTGTTAGCCCAGATGGTCTCGATCTCCTGACCTCCTGATCCACCCGCCTTGCCCTCCCAAAGTGCTGGGATTACAGGCGTGAGCCACTGCACCCGGCCAGGAATATCTTAATAGGTAGCGCAACATGACTTTTTCTCTGATATATGCTCTCAGGATATTAAAACAGATATGTATGGATGTGTGCGTGAGTGATACCACATGTGTGGCTTCGATTTCTGACTTTAATGCAACATATAAAAACTTTTACAAAATATTATGGAGAAGGTTTCTGAAATTTGTGATAAAAAATTTTAACAAGTGCATGTTTCAAGAGATATAATTACTAAAGAGCTCTATAGTAGAGCAAATCAGATAAATTTTTCAAAAGTAGATGTATTTTAAATTGAACTTTTTAGAACAAGGAATTGGCAGGGAAGATGGTGAGAAAAATAATCTGCGATTTTAATAGAAAAAAGCTCTCTTCGTAAGTCCCTTATAGACGCACATGAAAACAAGTATATAAGAGAAAAAAAGATTAGGCCTTTTCTGAACAGGAAAGCACATTCCGAATATTAAGTAGGAAAAAAAAATCCCATTTTTCAACAACTTTGCATGCTAGGGGAATAGAGATTTTGGAGGCAAGAAAAAAAATGGTTTAAATCTATAGTTAAAATATTGATATTGAGCCTCACTGACTTTCTGTCCCAAATGGAAATGTTACCTGCCCAATATACTGACAAGAGCTGTCTGAAGGCCAAATGTAATATAGAAATTTAGGGTTAATAAAGTGATTACCAATTGTAATATGGTTGCCTTCTTTAAAAACTGCAAAAAGTACTTTAAAAAATTCTAAATATATAAACAGTAACTCATGTCTTATTTATTGAAGAAAGAGAAAATACAATCTTTGGAGTCAAAGACAACAAAGAATTTTGGGGACCTGTGTTAGATATACAGCAGAAGAATCCCTCAGATCACAAAATAAATTTTTAAAGGGGCACTATTATTCTAGAGTTTTTAGAATCCCTAGCAAAATTCCAAACATACTGAGAGCAGGATTTAAGAGCAGACATACAGCAAAAGACCCAACTTGATAAAATTAAACCTAGGAAAATTGTGGGGTTAATATCAAAGTAACTTCTGTTTAAGGAGTACTACACAAAATAAACAGGGTCGATTCAAATGATAAAAGGGTCAATCCATCAAGAAGGCATAACAATTCAATATATATATGCACCTCACAATGAAGCTTCAAAAAACAAACAAAATGACACTATGAAAATGAGTAGACATTTCTGCAATTATAGTTGAAGGTTTTAACACTCTTCTCTCAGTAATTAACAGAACAAGGAGACAAAAATATAGATTTTAACTTTCAACCAGCTTAAAATAATTGTAAATTCTAAAATGCTACAAAAAAATTTTGAGAAGGAACATACACCAAGGCAGACCAATATTTTGAAAGAATTTAAATCATACATAATATGCTCCCTGATCACAATATTAGAAGCCAATGGCAAAATTATATTTCAGATAATTGCCAAATACTTGAAAATTAAACAATTAGCAGTTTTATAATAACCATATGAAAGACTTGTACATAATAGAAAAACAACGTTCAAGTCAATATATTCAAGTCAACAGACAAAACTTAATAAAAAATGGAAATCAACTTGACCAGACAGATCAAAAAGAAAACACAAAAATGGTCAATAAACACATAAAAAGTGTTCAATGTCATTAGTCATCAGGAAAATACAAAAAAAGACTGTCAGCACCAAATATGTAAAAGGGTGTGGAGAAACAGAAACTCCTATATGTACAGCCACTTTGGAAATCTGTTTTGAACTCCCATAAAATGAAATAGACACATAATTTGATACAATTCTACTCCTGGACTTGCCCAAGGTAAATAAAAACATACGCTCACACAAAGAATTGTACAAGAATATATTTATAATACATAAAAGTTGGAGGCAGCCTATATATGTACTTTTTTTCTTTTTCTTTTCTTTTTTTTTTTTTTTTGAGATGGAGTCTTGCTCTGTTGCCCAGGCTGGAATGCAGTGGCGCGATCTTGGCTCACTGTAAGCTCCACCTCCCGGGTTCACGCCATTCTCCTGTCTCAGCCTCCCTAGTAGCTGGGACTACGGGTACACACTACCACGCCCGGCTAATTTTTTTTTTCTTTATTTTTAGCAGAGATGGGGTTTCACCGTGTTAGCCAGGATGGTCTTGATCTCCTGACCTCGTGATCCACCTGCCTCAGGCTCCTAAAGTGCTGGGATTACAGGCATGAGCCACCGCATCCGGCTGACATATGTACATTTTAAAGATCGATAGTTAAACAAATTGTGACATATTTGAAAATGGAATACTATTGAGCAATAATAATAACTGAACTACTGATAATGCAACAACATAAACCTGAGCAAAATAAGATGAACACTCCAGAGCATATACTACATTCTTCCAAAAGTCCAAGTTCAGGCAAAATTAATCTATGGTGATAACAATCAGAAGAGTGCTTGCCTTGGAGAAGGAGTTATGATGAAGATTAACAGGAAAAGACAGGGTGAAATTTTCTGATGTGATGATATGTTCTACATTGTGATAGGATCGTATATTATATGAATGTATTATATATATAACATATATAAAATATTTATAAATTTTGCTGACTATAAATAATACCTTAAAGAAAATTTAAAGTCCACAACATGAACTTATGTACAGCCATACCTTGGAGATATTGTGGGTTTGGTTTGAGACCATAGCAATAATGCAAATATCACAATAAAATTATTCACATGAATTATTTGGTTTCCCAGTAGCATATTAATGTTATTATTTAAACTGTACTGTAGTTATTAAATATGCAATAGCACTTTGTCTAAACAACATACATACCTTAATTAAAAATATTTTACTGCTAAAAAATGCTAACTCATCTGGACCTTCAGCAAGTCTGAATCCTTTTGCTGGGGGAGGATCCTTGCCTAGATACTGATGGGTGCAGACTGAGAAGGGTGGCGTTTGCAGAACACTGACGTGGCTGGAACAATTTCTTCAAATAATACAATGAAGTTTGCCTCATTGATGGATTATTCCTTCTACAAAGGCTTTCTCTGAAGCATGCAATGGCATTTGATGTCACTTGACCTACAGTGAAACTTATTTCAAAATTGGAGCAAATCCTCTCAAACCCTGCTGTTGCTTTGTCAACTAAGTTTAAGCAATAGTCTAAATGCTTTGTTGTCATGCAAACAATGTTCACTGCATGTTCACAGCATCTTCACCAGAAATAGATTCTGTCTCAAGAAACAACTTTTCTTCCTCATTCATAATAAGCAATTCCTCATTCATTCAAGTTTTATCATTAAATTGCAGCACTCCACTTTGAAATCTAGTTATCTTGCTATTTCTACCCCATCTGTGGTTACTTGCTCCACTAAATTTTGAGCCTTAAAAAGGGCTGGAATCAGCTTCTTCCAAACTCCTGTTAAGGTTGACCTTTTGACTTCTTCCCAAGACACAAATGTTCTTTATGGCATCTCTAATGGCAAATCCTTTCCAGAAGATTTTAAATTTACTTTACCCAGATCTATACGAGGAATCACTATAGACAGCAGCTATAGCCTTAGGAAATGTATCTCTTAAATAGTGAGGCTTAAAGGTCAAAATTACTTCTTGATGCATGGATCGGCTCTGCTGGTAGGCAGAAAACAACATTAATCTCCTTGTAAATCTCCATCAGAGCTCTTGGGTGACTAAGTCCTTTTTCAGTAAGCAGTAATATTTTGAAAGGAATAGGCCAGGAGCGGTGGCTCCCGCACTTTGGGAGGCCAAGGCTGGCTGCTCATGAGGTCAGGAGATCGAGACCATCCTGGCTAACACGGTGAGAAACCCCGTCTCTACTAAAAATACAAAAAATTAGCTGGGCGTGATGGCAGACGCCTGTAGTCCCAGCTACTCGGGAGACTGAGGCAGGAGAATGGCATGAACCCGGGAGGCGGAGCTTGCAGTGAGCCAAGATTGGGTCACTGTACTCCAGTCTGGGCGACAGAGCAAGATTCCGCCTCAAAAAAAAAGAAAATAAAGGAATATGTTTTTCTGAGCAGTAGGTCTCGACAGTGGGCTTACAATACTCAGCAAACCATGCTATGAACAGATGTGCTCTCATCCAGGCTTTGTTATTCCATTTATAGAGCACACGTTGAGTACATTTAGCGTAATTCTTAAGAGCTCTAGGATTTTCTGAATGGCAAGTATAGGCTTTAACTTAAAGTCATCAGTTGCATTAGATGCTAATAAGAGAGATAATCTGTCTTTTAAGCTTTGAAGCCAGGCATTTACTTCTTCCTAGCTGTGAAGTCCTAGGTGGTATCTCTTTCCAATAGAAGGCTGTTTTCTACATACCGAAAATCTGTTGTTCAGTGTTCCTCATCAATTACTTAGCTAGATCTTCTGGATAATTTGCTGCAGCTTCTGCATCAGCACTTGCTGCTTCACCTTGTACTTTTATGCTATGAAGATGGCTTCTGAAACCTCATGTACTAACCTCTGCTCACTTCTAACTTCTCTTCTGCAACCAGCTCATCTCTCTCAGCCTTCAGAGAACTGAACTGAATAAGGGCCTTGCTCTGGATTAGACTCTGGCTTAAGGGAATGTTTTGGTTGCTCTTCTATCCAGGCCATGAAAACATTTTCCATATCAGCAGTGTCTGTTTCACTTTCTTATCACTCATGTGTCCAGTGGAGTTGCACTTTTACTTTCCTTCAAGAATTTTGCTTTTCCACTCAAAAATTGGTTGTTTGGTGTAAAAGGCCTAGATTTTGATCTATCTTGATTTTTGACATGCCTACCTCACTATGCTTAATCATTTTTAGCTTCTGATTTAAAGTGAAAAATGTGAGACTCTTCTTTTCACTTGAACACTTAGAGACTGCTGCATGATTATTAATTGGCCTAATTACAATATTGTTGTGTCTCAGAGAAAAGGGAGACCCATAGAAAGGGAGAAAGATGGGGGAAAAGCCAGTCAGTAGAGCAGTCAGAATACACACAGTATTTACTGATTAAGCCCACTGTCTTCTATGGGCACAGCTCATGGTGCCCCTAAACAATTAAAATAGTAACATCAAAGATTACTGATCACAGATCACTTAAACAGATATAATAATATTGAAAAAGTCAGAAATATTGAGAAAATAACCAAAATGTGACTCAGAGACAGGAAGTGAGCACCTCCTGTTTGAAAAATGGCTTGCTCAACACAGGGTTACCAAAATCCTTCAATTTATAAAAAAATTACAATATCTATAAAGTACAATAAAGTGAAGTCCATTAAAATGAGTTAGTGAATAAAGACATTAATCTTTTAGGGTTTTGAAAACATTAAAATTAAAATTTAAAATACCCAAATATAGTTTATATTATATACTAACAAAATATGTTAATAATCACATTAATAATCTGTAATATAAAATGTTATGCTGAACAAAATCAGTGCCTACTACCTGAAAATTAACTGACCACATTACAGGTTTTTTTTGTTGTTGTTGTTGTTGTTTGTTTGTTTTGTTGTTGAGACACAGTCTCGCTCTGTCACCAGGCTGGAGTACAGCGGCCCAATCTCAGCTCACTGCAACCTCCGCCTCCCAGGTTCAAGTGATTCTCCTGCCTTAGGCTCCCAAGTAGCTGGGACTACGGGCACACACCACCACACCCAGCTAATTTTTGTATTTTTAGCAGAGACAGGGTTTCATGATGTTGGCCAGGATGGTCTTGATTTCTTGACCTCGTGATCCACCCACCTTGTCCTTCCAAAGTACTGGGATTACAGGCGTGAGCCACCGTGCCTGGCCCACATTACAGGTTAATTAATTAACTAATTAATTTTTTAGAGACGAGGTCTCATTCTGTCACCCCGGCTGGAGTGCGGTATTAAAATCGTAGCTCACTGCAGCATCAAACTTCTGAGCTCAAGTGATCCTCCCACCTCAGCCTCCCAGGTAGCTAGAACTACAGTTGTACACCACCACACTAGGCTAATGTTTTCATTTTTTTGTAGAAATGGGGTCTCCCTATGTTGCCCAGGCTGGACTCAAACTCCTGGCCTCAAGCAATCCTCTTGCCTTAGTTTCCCAAAATGCTGGAATGACAAGGTTAGTCATTGGTCCAGGTATGTACTTAATACTAAACTAATTGTATTTTTCTCCATTCAAACTACTATGGAACTATCAGTTGCATAGACTATCGTGACACTACAGGATTGGATTTCATTGCAAGGCATCCTTTGCACATTAAGCCTCCCTCTCTCCTTTGTTATTTGCTACAAAGTTACAGTAGTGCTACAATACAGGCCTAAAAACAAAAACCAATACAGGAATGAGATGTGGTATTCTGACATAATGGCCAAGGAGTTGATTCACAATATGCTTATATTATTTTTTCAATTATCACTGAATTGAAAACAGAGAATTTTAATATTAAGGAATTCCTATAAATATGTGAAAGGACTGTGTGTTATGGGCCACCATTTGAGAAACACTGCTCTAAACTTACCCTTTCTGTTAGCAATACACATTCTCTAAGCAACAGAGAGTAAAATATTCATATTTGTTCCCTCCTCACTGTTCTTCAGCTTAAACTTTAGCTCCCATTTTTCTCTTCTTCTTTGTTTCTTTGTTCTGTCATCAAGTCCCAAGAGATCACTTCACTGCCTTTCCTATGCCTTCTAGACATACTATAATTGAACTACTTTAGTATGTTTCTCAAGCCTGAATAGACAGTTTCTTCTTTCTTATGCTAGGTATTTCTAGGACTTATTTTGTTCATTTATAGTAGTCTAGTATTTAAGAATATTTTATTAAGTACTAAGAACAATGTTAGCCTTTAAGTTTTAATTTACCGTAGTAATTATTTTTAACTTATTCAAAAATCTCCATTTTAATATAAACTATTCTAATAAATAATAAATGTAAAAGAAGAATGAACATCATAGACATTCAAACAATAAAGAAAATTGAAAATGTTCTCAAACATGTTCTTGGTAGGTTGGAATAAATTGCCCCCAAACATGGTTTCAAAAGTACTCTCTGGTCAGATTTATACAAGGCAAAATGAAGAACTGGTAAAATAGCAATAAATTCTAGAGGTAAATTCAACCTACAGAGATAGTTAAAATAAAAATAAACCATCGATCCCAGCTATCTAAAAGACTATTTACATACACCTAATTTATCATATAGCATTCACAAAACATTAAGTGCTGCAGAGAGCTAGCAAAACCAGGATCAATTTCATTAACTATAAAAAATCAAAAAGTTTATACATTTAGCATACATACTGATCAAACTTATACCTTCTCTTTAGGCCTCAAATATAAATATACTCTCCTCTAGGCAAGAGATGTTCATGTTTGTTTGCTTGCTTGTTTGTTTGGAATCAAATTGCTTCTTACCTTCTCAACTAGACTACACATTTTGAGTATAAGATTTTCAACATAGCCTACAACTGGGGAGAATACACGTATGTGTTATATAATTTAAGACTGATTTATACATTATCTAAATGAGAAAACAAATAGACTTGTAAAAAATTAAATATAAAAGGTTGCATTCTGGGAAACAAAAAAACACACACAATGAAAGAAATATAAGAAAAAATCTAGATGCTTATATGCTACTAGAGATTTCAATCTAGTTAAAGAGTTCATAATTTATATGGCAATGATGTAATTTTAACAAGTTGCTACCTTCTTAAAGAAATGGTATGAATATTGTTAGGTCTGCATTTGAATAGCTGATCAGACTTAGAGACTTAGAGATCAATATGATCCCATTTTCAAATTCTATACCAGTTTTCAAGGTTTTATTCAAATGACTATATGTACACTTCTATATCTCGATCTAGCTTTTTCAAAATCACCTTAGGATCGTAAGATCATTCCGCCTGGTTTCTTAGTTGATTGCTGTAACTGGATGCCCTTAGTCCTCATTCAAAAGATATTTATTGGGGAGATATCATAGCAGACTGCAAAAGCTGTGATATTTTATATCCTCACATTCTTAGATTCTGAAGATATTTTAAATTCAACTCCCATGTAAAATTGTGGTGATATTCAAAGTGACAATTTCAACTGTCACAGATATTCTTTATATTTAAATTCTAGCCACTAATTTCAACTAATTTCAGCTTGATTATACAATTATATCACATGGTTAAAGTAATTAAAGTAATTAATAAAAAGAATGGCCAGAGGTTATTTTTAGTGGCAGACTTCAAGTTCAAAGAAAAGATGAAACTGACTCAAACTAAAAATATATGCACATACACATGTCACCCACCTCTTGGCTGCATGAAAGAGACTGGAACACAGATGACAGCACTAGTACAAAGAGAAATGTGTCATGCTGACTGACCCTTCTGACTTCTCCAAGTCATCACAAACTGGCACTCATTTATAGAGCTTGTGCTCTTCCTAATTACATACATACCCTTTAGTTAAAGGAAACACACATCTTCATGTTTAGTACGAGGGATTAGAATTGTAAACTTGGTTTTATAAACCATGAACACAAAAAGTAAAGCATATATTTGGAGAGAAAAAGACTACTGAGACCTGAATTGAATATCTCCTGGGCTCAGTGGAAAATGAAGAAATAAGTCCAGTGTACCAAAGAATTGTCTAGAGTTCTTCAGATTGAGGTACTCCAAGACACATTATCTTGAATGATATTATGGCCCACAACATCAAATACAGCCATGTTATGGTTGGGTGTGTAAGCAGAGACTGCTGCTCAGATGCTGTAAGAAAGGATATAATTCCAGACCTTCTTAAAGTGAACATCATGCTAACTTGTAGAAATAAGCAATTGCTCACATTATTTCAAAGCTACTATCATACCTTATTACACATGGTAACATCAGTGTTAAGTACACCTAATAAATAAAAGGTCATCTGAGCTTCTCTGGTTAAGGTCCAATGGAACATGGGCTCTGGGCCACAGGTGGAGCAGGTCAGTTCTTCAATATCACCAATGTGGAACAAAACAGACATGATGGCAAGTGACTCAGCTTTCATTGACAACTAAATCACTAGGATAAGAGTGCGCCCTTGAAGAAATCAAAAGCCAGTGGCTACTGGTCAGTGGGGACCTTCCAACCACCATCTTTAACATTTGATCCTGGAAGAGGAGTTCCATGAAGAAACCCCTCAGTTTGCTCCTATTAGTTCCACATTGTTTAGGGCAGTACTCCTGAGCTTTTTAAACTAAACATCTTTAGTTGACAAGGAAGCTCAGAAAACCATTAACAAGTAAGTAATGCATAATTTTTGTATATGGCCTCAATATAACTAATGAGAAAATTAGATGAAAATGTGAGCATTATCAACACTGATATTTATAATTAATAATATAATTTTATATATAACTTTTCAGCTATAAGGTTTTAAAATCAGCTGTGAATTTAGCAGTATTATATGCATAAAACAGAATCATGGTAATGGCAATGCAAGCAGCCATGTGTTTCTCCTGGTACCATTAAATAAATAATTAGATACATTTATAGGGGGAAAGTGCCATTATTATTCCTATAGGGCACAATACAGCCTTTCACTTGAAATAAGTCAGCAAGTTACCTTAACGATAAATAACGCTATATGAATATCACAGTGGGAGAACTGTTCTCTAAATACATACAGCAAGTACAAAAATTATAGCCCAATTTTGCTTAGAAATTCACCATTCCTTCCTAATGAGTGTATCTAGCTTCAAATTACATAGAAGGACAAGGTAAAGACCGTAAGTAAAATGACTGTACTACACAAAAAAGAACATGCAACTTTGCATGGTAAAGACATTGTAGGTCAGCTATGAAAATCACTAAATAAAATGGCACAGTTAATTGGGCTAAATATTAGACAAGTAAAGAATATTCAAAACCCAATTTTTCCACTTCCATTTTTGTAACTCAGTTTTAAACAAATGCAATAAAGGCACTGGCATATGTAACATTGATCTGAAAGTCCAACTTGAAAATACAGGTGTAAATCAGTTTCAGAGAATATTACGCTTAGTGCCACTTGTTTCAGTGAGGGTAGAAAATAAATGCAAACTACAGTGAAAAATGAATACAAACTAGCCAGAATCTCAAAGAAAGATGCAAGTTAAGTGTGTATGTATCTTCAGTTTTTTCCGATCAATGATATTCATTCTAATAGTGAATATATGTGTGTCTTAACTACTGTAAGTATTTATTTGTATATTAATTCCTCACTAAAAATACTTATTAGAAAAGCTATACACATTGCTTTAGAAAGGAAGTGATAATGATGTGTTGAACATCATTAAAGTCTACACATATGATTCTAGATTAGTGACTCTTCTCAGTCCTTGCTGCTTACAGCCATATATATTCACATTTAAGAACAAAAACACTTAAGACACACGCACAAAAACCAGTTATATGACCTTCTGGCTGTGTTCACCCTCCATGACAGGTTGGCAGTATTTCTGGTATTGATTCCCTCTTGCTTATTGAAACTTTCCCTTCTCAATTGGCACAGTTCTCCCTCTTACTACCCTTGAGTCTCATTTTTTTCTGATTTTTTTCTCTCTTTCTTCAAATACATCTTTTTAGATATAAGTTCTTGAAACTGCACATTTATAAGGTGTATTTCTAGCCAAGACTATAGAAAAACTTAAATGATGCTAATCTATCCTTAGTATCACCACCACCGCTGCCACTGCCACCACCACCACCATCACCACCACTACCACCACCAACACTATCATCATCATTTAGCAACAGCTCTAGCATCCATCTTCACGTTTTGATTTTCATGCTTTGCTGATCCTAGGATAAACATTTTGAGATGAAGTTAGGAGTGCATGTGGTCTGTTGGGGATAATGTCTATGAACAATAAAAAGAAGAAGAAATATTCATAGGGAAAGCCTTCAGAATATGATGCAGATCTGAAAAATGTTTAAGGAAAAGAGTATGGGTGAGGAAAACAGCACTGGGCAGGGGGCACCTCAGATCACAATAAAGGCAAAGTCTTGGCTAATCCAATGGGAAACTTGAGAGCAAGGAATGCCTATTGCAATTGTCCAACATAGGCAGGAATGACCAGGCTCTAGCACCCTTGACATATTCTGTCATAGATAGAGAGCTGTCCCAGAATAAAGCATAACTTTAGTTCAAAAGCTAACGTGGGATCCTGAAAGCACGAAAGACTAGAAGCTGTCCACTAACTGTACAGCTTACAACTCACCAGCAGGTTCTTTCCAGAAGGGAGAGCTGAGAGGTGCATTTCCATGACTGCCATTCCCTAGATACCTTCCAATTACACGACTAGATTTGACTTATGCTTCCTATCCTGAATCCTCCATTCCTAGTTCTAATTTTTTTCCAAGTAATTTTCCAAAGCACAACTCTGATTGTATCAAGGCCTATATTAAAATCCTTCAATATTATTTAATATTATTGTTTTATTAAATATTTATTATTCATTATTTTAAAGCAAGTTAAAAATTTTTTAAATTGGCATCCATTACCCACCAAAATCTGCGCCAAATAATTCTTTCTGGGTTGATTTATGAGACAGTAAAGACCAGAGGAGAACACTTCAGAGCTAGAGAGAGATACGCTTTAGAATATTGTTTCTATCTACCACTGACTAGGTATATAACTTCTTTCACTTTGATTTCCTCATTAGCAAAATAAGAATATCTGGTATAGATCTTGCAACTGTTTACTGGGATAACATTAGGGCACAAAAATACTTAATATATTTTGATTCCCCTTTACTATTCTTCCTCCTCTGCCTGTATCTGATAATTTTCCAACTATTAAATATGTCTCAGACTTTCCTGCCTATGTTTTAACACTGATTCCTTTCAAAATTCTTTCTATGCATTATGCCATTTTTCCCAACACCTTCTCAGTTATCAAAATCCTACCCATCATCTGAAGCCTTACAGTCTAATCCCTTCTGAAAACCAGATGTTTTTCCATAATTTAGCCAAAATTAAAACTAAAACTAAAACTAAAAACAAAACCAGTTTGGACAAACATCCATGAACTGCCATATGTTCTATTTATTTCTGTACTCTTGTGTTTTCACGCATTCCTATAATAAGTGGGTCATTAAGTCAAAGTCAGTATATATATTTGTCTATATGTAAATATAAATACTAGAGCTTCTAGCACAACACTTGAAATAGCCGCTCCTAAAAAGTATTTTAATTTAACCTGAGCTCGCAATATGCAAGCTAACAACTCCAAAGATTTTTTAGTGATGTTCTAAGGATATCTTTTTATGTATGACTGCTCTATAAAAGATATATTTTTAAAAATGAATAAAGTTTTCATTGTTTAGAAGAATATTTGATAACCACTACTTTATGAAATGCCACCAATGTAAAATGGCATTTAATGAATCAGAAAAAGTAGACTATCATTTCCATTACTTATTAACAAATATTGATTTTTGTGCCCTAATTCAGCCTAAGTCCTTGAAAGGGCTGTCAATACCTACTCTGTTCTTCATTTCTCCTCCTATGTTCCCATCCAGTCCAATCAGACTTTCGTCAAAATTACATGAATGCAACCACTATTGCATTCACCAATTAACTCAATATTGGCTACCTGGGATGTCTCAGGGTAGATTCCAATTCACTCAATATGTCAATTTTATTCAGATATATTTCCAAATTTAGACCCTCGGTTTCCCTGACCTCCATCTATAAACGAATTCCCTCCAATTTATTCATTCCTTTAAATGTGCTCTGTCTTCACATTCTTATAATTATCTGTCATTATTTACATACTGATTTTTAAATTGGTGAATTTTGTCTGTCTTCTTCCCTAGAATGCAAATTTAATGAAAACATGAACTATGTTTTACTCACCATTTTATTTTCAGCACCAGGAACAGCTCCTGGCTGTCTAAATAATTGTGAAATGCATTAATAAATGATGTTCTGGGGATAACATCATGGGTTAGTTGATCTGACATTTTCACCACAGGACTCAAATTAGTTCAATTTTAAGTCATTAAAAAGAATTTGTGTGCATTAAAAGTACCCAAACAAACCCATTTAGTTGGTATGAAACCAAGTTAGATTTTCATATCATTTTGGCCGTTTCTTCAGAAAACCAAATAACACAAATTGCTACAAAAGTATCTTGGTCATTGGTTTTTAAATTATATATTCATGAACCATAAGGTTTCAAGAATGTCTACAAATTTCAACAGGAACCTACATATCTGTGGAGACATCTGAAATGAGAGGAACACTGAGTTTTAAGGGCTTAAGGTTCACATTCTTTAACAATGTAACAATCTAGAAAATATCTTTAATGTAAAGTATCAATATGGTACAACAGAACATAGAGGTCATAAGATCCTTGAAATAATGAATGTGGCCTTTCACTAACTGAACACTTTGTCTCTGCCTAGAACGCTGGTGAGTACAGCAGAGAGGGTATAGTTATTGGGTAGTTATAGCCACCCAATTGAACTGAAAATGTTTATTTATTCTTTATTAAATATTTTATTTCCAACTTATTCAGTCAACATTCAAACTCCATTAACTGTCACAGCAGGCATAATCTAAAAAGAATAAAAGAAAATATGTATTTCTTTTATTTATTTATTTTCTTTATTGGTGATGAACATTTGGCAGGAAAAAAATGAGACTGGTGACAGAGAACTTCTTACCTGGTCACTGCTATGGACTCAGACATTCTCTTCTCATTCCATGTACCCTAAAGCTTTTGCTCATTTCTGTGGATGAGTCCCAGGATTCATTAAAATGATACCAATTGACCTAAATGAAAGTCTTATTAGCCATATGGGCCAGACTTTTGTCAGCTTACATTGAAATCATGCATGTTTTTCAATGGCCTGTTTGGGTTCCAGAATGCCTCTGAAGCACTGCAATGCTGACTTGTGGCTACGTATGTGATATATGTGATGATGGTTAGCCTGTAACACTAGGGTTTCTCAAGGATAATACCTAGCTTACTTGACTGATAAAGATGGGAAATTTAGTAAAAAGAGAATAGAAACACACAGTAAAAAGAATATAAACAGAAATATAGTAAAAAGAGAATAGAACATGAAAAGAGAATAGAATATATTATAAAAATTATTATTATATATAATATTTTATATATTTTATATTTATATTATTTTATATATTTTATATATTTTATATTAAAATTTATTATTATTTCTACTAAAAATAGAAATAATAAAGAGAATAGAATGACACTGGATTTTTAGAAATCATGGAAAATATAAAACAGATTGAAATATGAGAAAAGTATTTTATAATATCCATAATCTAAAGGTAGATATTCACTGTATCCATCTATATATATTCCTATCTATGCTCCAGGTGGAAAGCAGAATGCATAAAAAGGTATAGGTTACTTTTAGGCACCTTTATGTAACACCTCTCTATCTTCTTCCACTCCTGAAGTAGGTAGTCAATCTGACCATACTAGAATTTTTTTAATCATCCATCTCATTCTCTCCCACTACAATATCAACTGCTTTTACCAAAACTCAGGTTGTGCTTACTTAACTACAGACATTTTTTGTTGTCATCATTTTTAGTTAAGTATAAAGGTACATATGATAAAAATTCACTAAGTGTACAATACAATGAGTTTTGGCAAATACCTACATGTAAGTGATGATTATCACCAGAATAAAGATATAGAATGTTTCCAAAAACCAAAAGGTTATCTTACCACATTGCAGTCAATCTCTGCCTTTCTGGCCACAGACAACCACTAACCTGCTAGAACTAAGTTTTGTGTCTTCCAGAATTTCACATAAATGAAATCATAAAGTTAGAAATCTTTTGTGTCTGCTTCATTTGGTCAACATAAAAGTACTGAAGTTCATCACTGTGGTTGTGTGTCAGTTCATTTATCCTGCTGTTTTTATTATTGTATATATTTTTGCTTTTTTTCATTTATAATTATTACAAGTATAAAAGTAATATATATTTATGGGGTACATGTGATATTTTAATACAAGCATACAATGTGCAATGACTAAATCAGGGTAATTAGTGTATCCAGCATCTCAGGAATTTATCATTTCTTTAAGAACGGAGCAATTCTACTCCATTATTTTTAAATATACACTAAATTATCATTTACTATAGTTTCCCTTTTGTGCTTCCAAACACTAGGCTGCATTCCATCTAACTGTATTTTTGTACCAATTAATTATCACCTCTTTATCCCCCCTTCCCACTACCCTTCCCAGCCTCTGGTCACCATCATTCTACTGTCTCCATGAGTTCAATATTCTTACCTCCCACATATTAGTGAAAACATATATTTGTCTTTCTTTGCCTGGCTTATATCAGTTAACATTAGCATCTAGAATGGAAGCTTATGTTACTGACTTTAGACCTTTTCACCTTTCCAACGTAAACTTTTAATACTGTCTCTAATCACTGTTTACTTCTATTCCACAAATAGTTGTTACTAAGACAAATAGTTGTCCACTCTTATGAAAGACAGAGCTACTACAGTCCAGTTATGTTACTGGGGTTGGAAAATATGCTTTGGATTGCTCCAACCATTGGATTGGTAACCCTGCAATCAACATTTTTAAAAAAATCTAGTAGATACTCAATCCAAACAAAAGTTATTTTTCTAACATCCTTCTATAACTCCCCCTTTCATATTCTTATTACCATACTTCTAATGCTTAGATTTTTTTTTGCAATAACATATGTATCCTTTCTACCAATCTTTCTTCAAACTAAACATATTAATCTTCTATGATAAATTTTAATCATATCAGCTTCCAGCTTGAACATATTTAAGTTCATTTGTTGTGTGTGTGTTTATTTGTCTATATTTAACTCCTAATTAAAGTAAAAACCTCTTAGCTTGGCCTAGCAATCTTTCTACTCCCTGGCTTCAACATTACATTTCCAGCTAGTTTGATTCCATTCCTTTATGCTTACTTTTCATACCAGAGTACATTTCCAGCTAGTTTGATTCCATTCCTTTATGCTTACTTTTCATACCAGAGTACATTTCCAGCTAGTTTGATTCCATTCTTTATGCTTACTTTTCATACCAGAGAAACTGGATGACTCTTCCCTAAGTATAGCACAAAGTCTCACCTCTAAACCTTGGCTCAGGTCATTTTCTCCACCTAAAACAGCCTTCATTTTCAGAGCCTTACCTCCTCCACTTGTCCAGATCACATCCGTATGATCCATCTCAGATACTTATTTTTAATGAAGCCTAAAGGAGATGCAACCTCCTCTTCCTGGATCATTTAATACATTCTTATTTTATCAACTTATTGAGTACTTACTGTCTGTCACTTAATTTTCTAAGTGTTCAGTGCAAATTATTTCATTTGAGCCTTGTAAAGTCCTCATGGGTAACTAGTATTATCATCTCTATGTTACAAATGGAGAAACTAAGGCACAGGAATGTTAAATACTTGTAAGCACCATGCTGTGTTGCTTTACTTAACATACCCTTACAGTATCATAGATACAGTATAAATTCCCCAAGGGAGAGCCTGTAAAACATTTAGCAAATAACTTGCATACAATGGATATCATTCAGTTAGTATTTATTCCCACTCCTAAAAGCAAAAAGAGTGAAAAATAACTATGAAATGCTCTTCATTTTAAAAAGTTGATATGATTGTGAGAAAATGAATAAAAGCCCAAGAACTGGGAAGTAGGAAGTAAATAATAAGATAGCTTTAGCTGTCTCAACACATTGTCTTATATAATTGTTGTATTAGAACTAAATATTCAAGTAGAATACCTTATGAATATTTGAATTAATTGAGAAGAATTCAGTACTGATATTTATAATGAAAACTGTTTCCAGATAATTGAAGCTTACTCCTGTATTCAATAAAGCATTATTTAAAAATTACTAATTATTGTTGAAAGAGAATTATCAAAACATGATTTTTTCTGTCTTTCAAAACAGAGAACACCAATGTGTAATTTATCGTTCCCTGAATAACATAGTCACTAGAAATATTGATTACTAAACTATGCAGTGATAAGGTCATTTTTTCAGGAGTTAGTAAGATCAATTAAAACATCTGCTTTATAGTTGAGCATGTTGCTTTTTTTCTTTCGTCTTTTCCTCATTAAGAACTATGACAAAGTGTTTTAGGTTTTAGTAACTCCAACCCATGCTGTTAATATTTTGTGATCTCAAAACTAAATTAACTAATTAACCAATGTAGTTTTATGCATAATTTAAAAAATATTCTTTGCCATTATAGATGGTTCTAATTCCATTATAATACTACATGAATTTTGTAATATGTTTGCCATGAAGAAATTGTTCTCATTTATTTCTGAGTTAATTTCTGTTTTGACAGCTAGGGTTGAATTCTGTGTAGCGTATTTAGATAAACAGAATAAATTACTATTCATCCAATCTCTTCGTGAAAATTATTTAGTCTATATATTGAAGGCATGGGAATGATAAATTAGAAATCAAAATTAGCATAGTTCTTCATTTTATAATATCAATCTCAAAGTAAGAATGTGGATTATTTGTCTTCTATTAATATATGGGGCAGTGCACTTAATTAAAATGTTTAATAAATGAACAAAACTGCTGAAAGAGTTAAGTATAATCATTAAAGTATATAAAAAATACATTTTATAGCTAAAGTTAAATAAATTACAAATCTGAGTATTATCATCAATAATCACTAGCAAAATGATCACTAAATTTAGAATATGGTTGTACAAACAAGTGCACACACATATTCAACCCTAAATATACACACTCTACATATAACTTCTAGCCATACAGGCTTTGCCCCCATACTTGAGTACACTTCCTCCTAACTTACTCCCCAACTTATTCTAAATTTTTCATAATTTTCAGAATTTGACTATAGCTTAAAAGTATCCAACTTGCATCAAATGTCTTTTTTACTGCTTCTCGTTCAACTATAATATTTTACCTGCTTTATCAAAAATTTAGTAAGACCCCAAAGATCCCAAGCAGTTTGCTGTGAATTAAGAATGACTGATGTGGTTTCTCTTGTATTTCTTTGAATCATTTCTTCTTTTGTGGCAAAATAAAAATACAAAGAAAAGACTAAGCATTATAAGTTGACAGTTATTGAAAAAGAATTAATCCCACCAATAGATCGGTTAGGTTATTCTTAGATCAACACTTTTTCTACCTTCTATAAAGAATCTGGGAGGTGGTTTCTTTTCCTGAGACAGAGTCTTGCTCTGTTGCCCAGGCTGGAGTGCAGTGGCACGATCTCAACTCACTGCAACTTCCACCTCCTGGGTTCAAGCGATTCTCCTGCCTCAGCCTCCCAACTAGTTGGTAGCTGAGTAGCCACCACACCTGGCTTTTTTTTTGTATTTTTAGTAGAGACACGGTTCCACCATGTTGGCCAGGCTGGTCTCGAACTCCTGACCTCAGGTAATCCACCTGTCTCTGCTTCCCAAAGTGCTGTCATTACCGTGCTCAATAATCCTCAAGGTGTCAGCCACCGTGCTCGGCCTGGGATGTAGTTTCAAATGAAAAGAACAGTGCACTACAATTTATGTCATCCAAATTCCATTTCTGTCTCAGACACCTGCTGTCCATGGAACTTGGAGACTTGTCTGTGTGAGGATATTGATGACCATCATGCCTATGACATAAGATTGACATAAGACTAAAAATGCTTCCATATTTAGAATAATATTTTGAAAACTGTAACATTCTATGAAATTACAAGATATAACTTTTGTAGACTATCCTCCTTTGTAAGATGTCATGCCATTTCCCACAAAACTCAATTTTAAAGGCATTTATATCAAAGAAAGTCATTTGAGGCAA
The DNA here is from genome assembly GCF_037993035.2 of Macaca fascicularis. Classification (NCBI taxonomy): domain Eukaryota; kingdom Metazoa; phylum Chordata; class Mammalia; order Primates; family Cercopithecidae; genus Macaca; species Macaca fascicularis. Next base: position 43,811,557 of record NC_088379.1, read on the forward strand.
AAAAAAAAAAAAAAAAAAAAAAAAAAAAAAAAAAACCTTCAAAACAATTACATAAACAGTTAAAATTTACATCACATGAATTAAATCACATCTCTTCCTCTATCACATCATTCTACTCCCTTTTCAAAGATGAGAAAATTAAGAAAGAAAAAGGATAAATAACTTGACAACGGCAACAAAACTTGTAAAGTGGTGGTACTCAGGCGACCTGACACAAGAGTTAGCCTTTGTCTTTCTTTGCTAGGCTGCCTTTTTCTCCTTTCCTCCCTTCTCTTCCATCATTACCAAACCACGGGCACCAAAAGAAAAAGTAATAAATATTTGAATAAGTGTATGAAGCATTTGTCTTCCCTTAAGATTAATTCAAGAGTAGTTATAGATAATACCATAAAATTCCTACTACGACTCTAAAAACAAAAGACCAAAAAGCTAAAGTGTGCTATAAGAGTATTTCAGAGTGTGAAGGATCACTTAACACCACTATTAATGGCAGAGGACTCTCTGCCTGAAGCCAATTCTCTTAACAAAAGGGAACACAGAATACTAAGCTAAAGTTCATGAATAACTCTGCTTAAAGGAATCATTAGAACTAGACATATACTTCAGAGGATGTGACCGTGAATACCACGTATAATGATCATCATTCTGCATTAAAATTTAAGGAAAAAAGATAACTTCTGTATACATTTTTTAAGTAGAGATTTTATTTCATACATTGTACCTTCTTTTTAAATAAATGCGCTCCTCTGGTATCATCAAAATAAAAGGAAACGTGAACATTAAAGGGTTATTGTATCAGCACAGTAGTTATTCTCTCCAAACATAAATATTCTTTTATTATTATTATTATTATTATACTTTAAGTTTTAGGATACAAATGCAGAAAGTTCAGGTTTGTTACACAGGTATACACATGCCATGGTGGTGTGCTGCACCCATCAATCCACCATCTACATTAGGTATTTCTCCTAAAGTTATCCCTCCCCTAGACCCCACCCCCCAATAGGCCCTGGTGCACGATGTTTCCTTCCCTGTGTCCCTGTGTTCTCAATCTTCAACTCCCACTTATGAGTGAGAACATGCGGTGTTTCGTTTTCTCTTCCTGCGTTAGTTTGCTGAGAATGATGGTTTCCAGCTTCATCCATGTCCCAGCAAAGGACATGTACTCATCCAATTTTATGGCTGCATAGTGTTCCATGGTGTATATGTGCTACATTGTCTTTATCCAGTCTATCATTGATGGCCATTTGGGTTGGTTCCAAGTCTTTGCTATTGTGAACAGTGCTGCAATAAACATATGTGTGCATGTGTCTTCATAGTGGAATGATTTATAATCCCTTGGGTATATACCAGTAATGGGATTGTTGCTGGGTCAAATGGTATTTCTGGATCTAGATCCCTGAAGAATTGCCACACTGTGTTCCACAAGGGTTGAACTAATTTACACTCCCACCAACAGTTTAAAAGTGTTCCTGTTTCTCCACATCCTCTCTAGTAAAAGTGTTCCTGTTTCTCCACATCCTCTCTAGCATCTGTTGTTTCCTTTTTTTTTTTTTCTGAGACAGTCTCGCTCTGTTGCCCAGGCTGGAGTGCAGTGGAGCAATCTCGGCTCACTGCAAGCTCTGTCTCGCCAATTCACGCCATTCTCCTGCCTCAGTCTCCCAAGTAGCTGGGACTACAGGTGCCCACCATCACGCCCGGCTAATTTTTTGTATTTTTAGTAGAGATGGGGTTTCACCGTGTTAGCCAGGATGGTCTTGATCTCCTGACTTCATAATCCACCCGCCTCAGCTTCCCAAAGTGTGTTTCCTAACTTTTTAATGATCAGCATTCTAACTGGCGTGAGATGGTATCTCACTGTGGTTTTGATTTGCATTTCTCTAATGACCAGTGATGATGAGCTCTTTTTCGTATGTTTGTCGGCTGCATAAATGTCTTCTTTTAAGATATGTCTGTTCATATCCTTCACCCACTTTGATGGGGTTGTTTTTTTCTTTTAAATTTGTTAGTTATTTGTAGATTCTGGATATTAGCCCTTTATCAGATGGATAGATGGCAAAATTTTTCTCCAGTTCTGTAGGTTGCCTGTTCACTCTGATGATAGTTTCTTTTGCTATGTAGAACCTCTTTAGTTTAATTAGATTCCATTTGTCAATTTTGTCCTTTGTTGCCATTGCTTTTGGTGTGTTAGTTATGAAGGCTTTGCCCATGCCTATGTCCTGAATGGTATTGCCTAAGTTTTCTTCTATGGTTTTTAAACACTATTCCTTCTTCTATTAACTGACTTTCCCTGAAACATCAAATGCTTTTCTGATTGACATTGTATTAGAATGGCAGGATAAAGTTTATAATAAGAATAAAATGAAATAAATTTTGCATATGCCAACTTATTTATAAAACATATTAATCATCTAAATCATCAGTTATTTGTAGACTAGATAGTAAATATACCTTAGGAACAGAGAAGGAAACAACATATGTAGGAAATATCAGTAGACCTTGTCTTTACATGTACATTCTCTTGTACTGAAGTAAAATAAAATTCATAACACTCAATCTAAGTAACTTGTTTTATATAAATGTTATTTATTTCTTAATTATTTAACTCTCTTCTTTTGCTCTTGCTGCTTGTGAGAACTAACCTTTGCAGAGCGTGAATTAAATCTATATAGGGCAATAATTTTTATTTAGGCTTAGATAAAATTTCTAGCACCACAGAAATTTTGAATAAGTTCAAAATTCATCATGAGACCAGATAAGAGAGGTATTATTTAAAATTTGCATGTAGTTTTTTCCTAAATATTTTCAAGATGACAGATATTAACAAAATCATACATTTTTATTCTACCATCCTGTGATGCAGAGAAAATATACATATCTATGTGACTTTTTAAAAATAAGGGACATTATTTCAGTAGGGTTAAATACACAGTTATGTAGATTATTACATTAAGGATACACATACATAGTAACAATTAACCCCTTCTCAGGGGTAGACTACTTTCCCTTATGATACGGGGGACTAGGAATGATTCAGTGAATTTCTTCCATAGATAGAAGTTAGCAGTAATACAAAACTTAAATGTCCTTTATATTTTAATAAAATATTGTATTCATAAAGAGGAATATATGAAAAATATAAATTATAAATGTAATATAATGAAAAGTCAGATTATCCGGATTGTTTTATATACACCATCCAAATTCTCTAAGAAACTATAAAATTATTTGCTTTATATACTCCTGGCTTCAAATAAAACACAAAAGAAGTTAAGAAGAGCCTTGTTCCCTGTTGTGCTTTACACACTTAGTACATATGGTTTGCTTTCCATCAGTGCCATCCAGGGTAAATAATACAGTCATCTTTCATGGATGTTTTCATAAAATTGCTAAGGAAAACTTAGACACAGCCAAAAAAAAAAAAAAAATCAAAGCTGCCAGAAGGAAAACAACAATTATACTAATGGATGATTTTAATTATCACTACATCCAGTGGAAGTCTAGAGAAGTAAACTAAGGAACAAGTGTATTCTTATTAAACGAACAGAGAATTCTTTTTCAAATGACCAGGAGCATCGAGAAAGCAGAATGAAAAGGCAATCTTTATATTCAATTCATTAAAGTGAAAATAGAGAAATCCTGAAGAAATGCTTTCTAAAAGGGGATCATAAAAATTTAGTATCTGAAGGCTTTTAATTTTAAAAAATACACCAAATCAATGCACAGCCAACAATTCTTTAAATTTCAGATTAACAGGAATTAAATATCTCTTGAAAATGCAATCTACAAAGGCTCTTCTGTGCCTTATTTCATTTACTTATGTTTATATTTCTTTCTTCATGGCTTTTTTCCATTTGATTCCCAATATTTCTTCTCCAGTTTTCTCAAATGCTCTTTTCCTCTCCCCTTCCATCAAAGTTCATTATTATCTCTTATTTTCTATCTCAAAGTAGAATTTCCCTGAGAGCCATCATTAAAAGTCTTCATATATGTCATTATGTTCACCTAATCTCAAGCAAACTAAGATTTTTTTTTTCTCCCTTGATCGTACTCACTTCAAGTTTTTCATTGACATATTTCATCTGCCATTAAAATAGCTCTCAGGTTCATTTACCACATTCATTTTAAAGATCATTATTTTACAGGGGAGGCTATAAAATCAGTTTTCCTTGGAATAATTAAGACTGGAAGAGCTGTCTTCTTGTCAGAACTGGTTTAGGTAAAAATTGCCTTAAAGTATGGAAAATATACTAGACACGTTAAGAAGTCTTTCTAAGCCATACAGTATATAATAAGACAATATTCATTATTTGGGCCATTGTTTAACATGTTCTTCTCTACAAAAGAACACTCACTCAATAATACAACAGAGCCTTCGGTGTTGAGATGGAAGGGTCAGAAATGAACTAGACACTTTTAAAACATGAAATACTGGCGGAGCAAGATGGCCGAATAGGAACAGCTCCAGTCTCCAATTCCCAGCGCGAGCGACACAGAAGACCGGTGATTTCTGCATTTTCAACTGAGGTACTGGGTTCATCTCACTAGGGAGTGCCAGACAATCCCTGCTGGTCAGCTGCTGCAGCCCGACCAGCGAGAGCTGAAGCAGGGCCAGGCATCGCCTCACCTGGGAAGCGCAAGGGGAAAGGGAATCCCTTTTCCTAGCCAGGGGAACTGAGACACACAGCACCTGGAAAATCGGGTAACTCCCACCCCAATACTGTGCTTTAAGCAAACAGGCACACCAGGAGATTATATCCCACACCTGGCCGGGAGGGTCCCACACCCACGGAGCCTCCCTCATTGCTAGCACAGCAGTCTGCTATCTCGCGGCCAGGCAGCCGCGAGGCTGGGGGAGGGGTGCCCGCCATTGCTGAGGCTTAAGTAGGTAAACAAAGCTGCTGGGAAGCTCGAACTGGGTGGAGCTCACAGCAGCTCAAGGAAACCTGCCTGTCTCTGTAGACTCCACCTCTGGGGACAGGGCACAGTAAACAACAAAAGCAGCAGAAACCTCTGCAGACGCAAACGACTCTGTCTGACAGCTTTGAAGAGAGCAGTGGATCTCCCAACAAGGAGGTTGAGATCTGAGAAGGGACAGACTGCCTGCTCAAGTGGGTCCCTGACCCCTGAGTAGCCTAACTGGGAGACATCCCCCACTAGGGGCAGTCTGACACCCCACACCTCAAAGGGTGGAGTACACCTCTGAAAGGAAGCCTCCAAAGCAAGAATCAGACAGGTACACTCACTGTTCAGCAATATTCTATCTTCTGCAGCCTCTGCTGCTGATACCCAGGCAAACAGGGTCTGGAGTGGACCTCAAGCAATCTCCAACAAACCTACAGCTGAGGGTCCTGACTGTTAGAAGGAAAACTATCAAACAGGAAGGACACCTACACCAAAACCCCATCAGTACGTCACCATCATCATCAAAGACCAGAGGCAGATAAAACCACAAAGATGGGGAAAAAGCAGGGCAGAAAAGCTGGAAATTCAAAAAATAAGAGCGCATCTCCCCCGGCAAAGGAGCGCAGCTCATTGCCAGCAACGGATCAAAGCTTGACACAGAATGACTTTGACGAGATGAGAGAAGGCTTCAGTCCATCAAACTTCTCAGAGCTAAAGGAGGAATTACGTACCCAGTGCAAAGAAACTAAAAATCTTGAAAAAAAAGTGGGAGAATTGATGGCTAGAGTAATTAATACAGAGAAGGTCATAAACAAAATGAAAGAGATGAAAACCATGACACGAGAAATACATGACAAATGCACAAGCTTCAGTAACCGACTCGATCAACTAGAAGAACGAGTATCAGCGATTGAGGATCAAATGAACGAAATGAAGCGAGAAGAGAAACCAAAAGAAAAAAGAAGAAACAGAAATGAACAAAGCCTGCAAGAAGTATGGGATTATGTAAAAAGACCAAATCTACGTCTGATTGGGGTGCCTGAAAGTGAGGGGGAAAATGGAACCAAGTTGGAAAACACTCTTCAGGATATCATCCAGGAGAACTTCCCCAACCTAGTAGGGCAGGCCAACATTCAAATCCAGGAAATACAGAGAATGCCACAAAGATACTCCTCGAGAAGAGCAACTCCAAGACACATAATTGCCAGATTCACCAAAGTTGAAATGAAGGAAAAAATCTTAAGGGCAGCCAGAGAGAAAGGTCGGGTTACCCACAAAGGGAAGCCCATCAGACTAACAGCAGATCTCTCGGCAGAAACTCTACAAGCCAGAATAGAGTGGGGGCCAATATTCAACATTCTTAAAGAAAAGAATTTTCAACCCAGAATTTCATATCCAGCCAAACTAAGTTTCATAAGTGAAGGAGAAATAAAATCCTTTACAGATAAGCAAATGCTTAGAGATTTTGTCACCACTAGGCCTGCCCTACAAGAGATCCTGAAAGAAGCACTAAACATGGAAAGGAACAACCGGTACCAACCATTGCAAAAACATGCAAAATGTAAAGACCATTTAGGCTAGGAAGAAACTGCATCAACTAACAAGCAAAATAACCAGTTAATATCATAATGGCAGGATCAAGTTCACACATAACAATCTTAACCTTAAATGTAAATGGACTAAATGCTCCAATTAAGAGACACAGAATGGCAAACTGGATAAAGAGTCAAGACCCATCAGTCTGCTGTATTCAGGAGACCCATCTCACATACAGAGACATACATAGGCTCAAAATAAAGGGATGGAGGAAGATTTACCAAGCAAATGGAGAACAAAAAAAAGCAGGGTTTGCAATCCTAGTCTCTGATAAAACACACTTTAAACCATCAAAGATCAAAACAGACAAAGAAGGCCATTACATAATGGTAAAAGGATCAATTCAACAGGAAGAGCTAACTATCCTAAATATATATGTACTCAATACAGGAGCACCCAGATTCATAAAGCAAGTCCTTACAGACTTACAAAGAGACTTAGACTCCCATACAATAATAAATGGAGACTTCAACACTCCACTGTCAATATTAGACAGATCAACGAGACAGAAAGTTAACAAGGATATCCAGGAATTGAACTCATCTCTGCAGCAAGCAGACCTAATAGACATCTATAGAACTCTCCACCCCAAATCAACAGAATATACATTCTTCTCAGCACCACATCGCACTTACTCCAAAATTGACCACATAATTGGAAGTAAAGCACTCATCAGCAAACGTACAAGAACAGAAATTATAACAAACTGTCTCTCAGACCACAGTGCAATCAAACTAGAACTCAGGACAAAGAAACTCAATCACAACCGCTCAACTACATGGAAACTGAAAAACCTGCTCCTGAATGACTACTGGGTACATAACAAAATGAAGGCAGAAATAAAGATGTTCTTTGAAACCAATGAGAACAAAGATACAACATACCAGAATCTCTGGGACACATTTAAAGCAGTGTGTAGAGGGAAATTTATAGCACTAAATGCCCACAAGAGAAAGCAGGAAAGATCTAAAATTGACACTCTAACATCACAATTAAAAGAACTAGAGAAGCAAGAGCAAACGCATTCAAAAGCTAGCAGAAGGCAAGAAATAACTAAGATCAGAGCAGAACTGAAGGAGATAGAGACACAAAAAACCCTCCAAAAAATCAATGAATCCAGGAGTTGGTTTTTTGAAAAGATCAACAAAATTGACAGACCGCTAGCAAGACTAATAAAGAAGAAAAGAGAGAAGAATCAAATCGACGCAATTAAAAATGATAAAGGGGATATCACCACCGACCCCACAGAAATACAAACTACCATCAGAGAATACTATAAACACCTCTACGCAAATAAACTAGAAAATCTAGAAGAAATGGATAATTTCCTGGACACTTACACTCTTCCAAGACTAAACCAGGAAGAAGTTGAATCCCTGAATAGACCAATAGCAGGCTCTGAAATTGAGTCAATAATTAATAGCCTACCAACGAAAAAAAGTCCAGGGCCAGATGGATTCACAGCTGAATTCTACCAGAGGTACAAGGAGGAGCTGGTACCATTCCTTCTGAAACTATTCCAATCAATAGAAAAAGAGGGAATCCTCCCTAACTCATTTTATGAGGCCAACATCATCCTGATACCAAAGCCTGGCAGAGACACAACAAAAAAAGAGAATTTTAGACCAATATCCCTGATGAACATCAATGCAAAAATCCTCAATAAAATTTGATGTGTGGATTCAGCAGCACATCAAAAAGCTTATCCACCATGATCAAGTGGGCTTCATCCCTGGGATGCAAGGCTGGTTCAACATTCGCAAATCAATAAACATAATCCAGCATATAAACAGAACCAAAGACAAGAACCACATGATTATCTCAATAGATGCAGAAAAGGCTTTTGACAAAATTGAACAGCCCTTCATGCTAAAAACGCTCAATAAATTCGGTATTGATGGAACGTACCTCAAAATAATAAGAGCTATTTATGCAAACCCACAGCCAATATCATACTCAATGGGCAAAAACTGGAAAAATTCCCTTTGAAAACTGGCACAAGACAAGGATGCCCTCTCTCACCACTCCTATTCAACATAGTGTTGGAAGTTCTGGCTAGGGCAATCAGGAAAGAGAAAGAAATCAAGGGTATTCAATTAGGAAAAGAAGAAGTCAAATTGTCCCTCTTTGCAGATGACATGATTGTATATTTAGAAAACCCCATTGTCTCAGCCCAAAATCTCCTTAAGCTGATAAGCAACTTCAGCAAAGTCTCAGGATACAAACTTAATGTGCAAAAATCACAAGCATTCGTATACACCAGTAACAGACAAACAGAGAGCCAAATCATGAATGAACTTCCATTCACAATTGCTTCAAAGAGAATAAAATACCTAGGAATCCAACTTACAAGGGATGTAAAGGACCTCTTCAAGGAGAACTACAAACCACTGCTCAGTGAAATAAAAGAGGACACAAACAAATGGAAGAACATACCATGCTCAGGGATAGGAAGAATCAATATCGTGAAAATGGCCATACTGCCCAAGGTTATTTATGGATTCAATGCCATCCCGATCAACCTACCAATGAGTTTCTTCACAGAATTGGAAAAAATTGCTTTAAAGTTCATATGGAACCATAAAAGAGCCCGCATCTCCAAGACAATCCTAAGTCAAAAGAACAAAGCTGGAGGCATCACGCTACCTGACTTCAAACTATACTACAAGGCTACAGTAACCAAAACAGCATGGTACTGGTACCAAAACAGAGATATAGACCAATGGAACAGAACAGAGTCCTCAGAAATAATACCACACATCTACAGCCATCTGATCTTTGACAAACCTGAGAGAAACAAGAAATGGGGAAAGGATTCCCTGTTCAATAAATGGTGCTGGGAAAATTGGCTAGCCATAAGCAGAAAGCTGAAACTGGATCCTTTCCTTACTCCTTATATGAAAATTAATTCAAGATGGATTAGAGACTTAAATGTTAGACCTAATACCATAAAAATCCTAGAGGAAAACCTAGGTAGTACCATTCAGGACATAGGCATGGGCAAAGACTTCATGTCTAAAACACCAAAAGCAACGGCAGCAAAGCCAAAATTGACAAATGGGATCTAATTAAACTAAAGAGCTTCTGCACAGCAAAAGAAACTACCATCAGAATGAACAGGCAACCTACAGAATGGGAGAAAATTTTTGCAATCTACTCATCTGACAAAGGGCTAATATCCAGAACCTACAAAGAACTCAAACAAATTTACAAGAAAAAAACAAACAACCCCATCACAAAGTGGGCAAAGGATATGAACAGACATTTTTCAAAAGAAGACATTCATACAGCCAACAGACACATGAAAAAATGCTCATCATCACTGGTCATCAGAGAAATGCAAATCAAAACCACAATGAGATACCATCTCACACCAGTTAGAATGGCAATCATTAAAAAGTCAGGAAACAACAGGTGCTGGAGAGGATGTGGAGAAATAGGAACACTTTTACACTGTTGGTGGGACTGTAAACTAGTTCAACCATTATGGAAAACAGTATGGCGATTCCTCAAAGATCTAGAACTAGATGTACCATATAACCCAGCCATCCCATTACTGGGTATATACCCAAAGGATTATAAATCATGCTGCTATAAAGACACATGCACACATATGTTTTTTTGCGGTACTATTCACAATAGCAAAGACTTGGAATCAACCCAAATGTCCATCAGTGACAGACTGGATTAAGAAAATGTGGCACATATACACCATGGAATACTATGCAGCCATAAAAAAGGATGAGTTTGTGTCCTTTGTAGGGACATGGATGCAGCTGGAAACCATCATTCTTAGCAAACTATCACAAGAACAGGAAACCAAACACCGTATGTTCTCACTCATAGGTGGGAACTGAACAATGAGATCACTTGGACTCAGGAAGGGGAACATCACACACCGGGGCCTATCATGGGGAGGGGGGAGGGGTGAGGGATTGCATTGGGAGCTATACCTGATGTAAATGACGAGTTGATGGGTGCTGACGAGTTGATGGGTGGAGCACAGCAACATGGCACAAGTATACATATGTAACAAACCTGCACGTTATGCACATGTACCCTAGAACTTAAAGTATAATAATAATAAAAATAAATAAATAAAAATTAAAAATAAAAATAAAAACATGAAATACTTAGTAGTAATGCCTCAGTTTCTTCCTGAACAGGAGTAGATTTGTGAAACTCTTAAAAAGTAGGAAACATTTCTGCTGTTAGTCACTTTGAACTAGTTTTCTAAACAATAATAATTTTTAAATACTCAAGGTGATATGTAATCTGCATTGCTGAAATGGTATGGTAGGTCCCTTTGAGCCATTGTAGGAAAAACACAATTATACTAGATTTTGCCAATTTTTAATGATTTAATGAGAAAAAGATTGATCTCTATGAGAGATAATCTTGAAATAATAGGATATTAATGAATATTAAAAGCTAAATAATACATTAAATCACCAAGTGGTTGTAGAAAGCTTTCTTTGTGTCTGATGTAGTTCTAAGTGCCATAAACATGCATAAGTATAATACTGGCCTTGCTATTGCGTACCTTATAGTCAGAAAACCAGAAGTAACTATTATCCAAAGCAATAACTGTTAAGTGTCATAAGAAAGTGAAAATCTCAGAGCCCCACAAATCTCAGAAAGAAAAAGGGTCATTTTAGGCTGTTTACATTTAATCAGGAATCAGGGGATATGCTGTTAGTTGACTTTAATGGATTGGTAGCATTTCAACAAATGATGAAGGGAGAGGAGATAAAAAATTCCAGGCAGCAGAAATATAAATAGAGGTGAATGTACAGAAATAGAAAAGCCAAAGACAGGATAGAAAAGTTCTGAGCAGACTTTGGCTAAAATGCCAGCCACATGTAGGTGAATCAATGTAAGTGCTGACAGGTTGTCTGAGAACAAATTTTGGTTGATTTTAGGTGCAAAGTTAAGAATTTAGAACTTTATTTCTTAGGCAGATGAGAAGCATAAAGAGAATATGCATTATTTTATTTTAATCACAACCTCAACTTTTATGAGTTTTCTGGTAATACTTCAACTTGGGTATTTTAATGTCTTTACTATAAAATGAAGCATGTGTCTAAAAATCACAAAGATAGTAACCAGTATTTGTTCCAAATCCATAGTATTTATATAAAACAATAAAGAATGGCTCCTATAATAATATGAGCAGGGTAGCATTTGTGGAAGATCAAATAGTGTTGTAGAATGTAGGGCAAAACAGTGAAGGAAATGACTCAAGTGAGGACATCATGAAGTGATTATAAACATAGTCTAGGTGAGTTGAAATAGAAACCAGGGGTAATTGTGGTAAGAACATAATGGAAAACAAATATTTCAAATGATACTACAGAAAATCTACTTAGCTTCTTTATGAATTATAAAGAGGATACTAGTATAACTTCAAGTGGCTAGTTTCTTCTGTGTGAAAGGTAATTTTTTTTACAAAATCTCATTAAAAAGTTAACATATTTAAGACTAAAAAAATTTTATAGCAGATATTTAAATACTAAGAAATAGGTCAGTGATTCCAAATATAATTTTTAAATACTCAAAATGTTATAAAATATATTTATAATATTTAATCCATCTGCTTTATGTTTTTTCTTTTCATAATGTGGGTTAAAACAGGCTAGTAAAATTAGGGCCAAAATAAGCATGTTGTTATATGTTGTTATATGGCTTTAAATTATTTTTTAAATTGATATTTTCAATTCATTTATATTGGAAAGGAGGTTGTGTGCAAGATGGTAATTTAACCAAGGAGCTGGAGGAATTAAAAATAAATTTTGTTTTCAAATCAATGGAAAGCATCATTAATTATAAGTACGTTTTTGATCCCTGTCACTGTGGCATCAAATCACAGAATTATTAGAAGAAAATCAGTAAAAGCAACTGAAACTACTATGACTTTTTTATTCCATTGTAAGCCATATCAAAGCTTTAGAACTAAGAGAAATGCTTCCAACTTATTTATTCTAAGTTAAAGAAGGCATTTAAAAATGTATCTTTGATGTATTCCTACAAATTGTAATACTGGGACTAGAACTTCTCTCTCAGGGTAAGGATCAGGAGGAGCTCAGGCATCTAACTGAAAACTCTGCCTCCAGCATCAAACAGTGAATGCAGTTCACTGCAAGCCAACAAAGACAAGGATCAGACTTGAGTAAAATGAAATGATGTAAGAAGGACCAAGAAAGAGAGGGGAGATGTCAGAAAACAGAATTTCTCCTCTAAGCACATTTGTAATTTTGCACCAATTTATGAGTAATCCTTTATGTGTTCAAAACAACATACTGGTTCTATTCAAATTAAGCAACATGCAAGTGTTGCTGCCAGGGCTCTCTATCCTAAATAAAAGACTCCTAGTATACACACAGTAGTCACTTTTATTGCTTTCATGTAGACTAATCAGCTAGCTAAACATTCATATCTGCACTTAAATCAATAACCACATTTATGTCTTGGTATCAATAACATGGGGGTTGGTTGAAGGACAAATTTTGTCCAATTGTGGACAAAAAACCATTTGTGGTGCTTGAAAAATTAAATGTTCTTATGTAAAAGAAAAATTAAACATAGATCTTACACCTTTAACCAAAAAATCAACTAAAAACGGATCATGGATCTAAATATAAAACACAAAACTATAAAATTCCTATAAGATAATAAAGGAAAAAAATATATGATCTTGGATTTGGCAGTCACTTTTTAGATACAACATGAAAAACACTATCCATAAAAGAAAAACTTGATGTTAGTCATTAAAATTAAAAACTTCTGTTCATCAAAAGACAATGTTAAGACAATGAAAATGCAAGTCATATACTGGGGAATATGTTTGCAAAACACATATCTGATAAAGGACTTGTATCCAAAATACAAAGAACTCTTAAAATACAACAGTAGGAAAAGAATAAAAAAATCTAATTTTTAAAAAGTTACAATATTTGAATAGATGCCACACACACAAATATTACAGATGGCAAATAAGCAGATGAAAAGTGGCTCAATGTGATATGTCATTAGGGAACTGCAAATTAAAACAATGAGCTACTACTGCACACCTATCAGAATGGCTAAAATCCAAAACAGTGACAAAACCTGAGAGTAAGAAAATGGCGCAATGAGAACTCTCATTCTTGATGAAAATAGAAAATTGCACAGCCCTTTGGAAAACAGTCTGACAGTTTCTTGCAAAACTAAACATAGTCTTATCATATGATCCATAAATTGTACTTTATCCAAATGATTTGAAAACTTATACCCATACAAAAACCTGAACACAAATGTCTAGCAATCATAGTCATAATTTCCAAAACTTGAGAGGAATCAAGATGTTCTTTAATAGATAAACAGACCTATAAGCTGTGGCTTGGAATTATTCAGCAATAAAAAGAAATAAGCTATCAAGCCAAGAAATGACATGGAGGGAACTTAAATACATATTTCTAAGTGAAAGAAGCCAGTATAAAAAGGCTACATGCATGTGATTCAAAATATATAATATTCTGGGAAAAGCAAAACTGTAAAGCCAGTAAAAAAAAAAGTAAATGGCTCCCCGGGGTAAGGCAGGGAGTGAGGGAAGGAGGAGAGATTAACAAGAGGAGCACAGGATACTTTTAGAGCTATACAACTACTCTGTATGAAACTGTAATGGTAGATACATGACATTGTACACTTCCAAAAACTGTAGAATGTACAATACAAAGAGTAAACCCTAAAATAAACTATGGACTATATGTAATAATAGTGTTAATATTGGTTAATCAGTTATAACAAATGTACCACACTAATTCAAAATATAACAGGGAAAACTGTGCAGGGAGAGTGGTGGGCATATGGGAGCTCCCTGTTTCTGCAAAATGTTTCTGTAAACCTATATGTTTTCTAAAAAATAAAGTCTATTAATACTTTTTGACAAAAAAAATTTGTGAACTAAACAGTTCTTGAGAAAAACAGAACTATGCTTAAGAACATTAAGGAAAAAATGTCTTTATAATGTTAATCGTGTCTAGTTCCACAAAAATAATCAAACTGTACTTGAATTAAAAGGATGATTTCAATAAAAGGGTATGTTATATTAATCATTGAAATGTTTTAAGATTCTTTAGCTATTTTAGATGAATTCATAAAAATGAATGCACCAAATGGAACATGGAAATGTTGAGAACAATGACATTGAGTAAAAAAACAAGATAAATGAAAACAGTCAAAAGGTATCACCTGTAACCTTTTATAAAGGCAAAAAATAATAATCTTAACAAAATAAATCTACCCAGTCTTGGCAACAGTGTGGGATAGAGGACAGTATCACCCAAACTGATAAAGATTAAATTGTTCCAAACTTTTTGGAGGGCAGATAATTCTGTATTGAAATTTTAAATGTGTAAACCACATGACCCAGAAATCTCATCTAGAAATTTATCCTCAGGAGATAATCAGTCATGGGCAAAAAAGATTTATGTACAAGAAGATACATTCAAGTCTTGTATAATTGGAAAAATTGGAAGTAACACACATGTCCATCAAAGAGGAAACTATTAAATAAATCATGGCCACACATTACAGTGGATTACTATGCAATCATCAAAATGGAGCTGCTATACATTTCTTTGACAAAAAACACCTTGATTACAAATCCAGTTTGTAAAGGAGGTTGTAAAATTACAATATGACATGATTTATATAAAATTATATATAGGTTGTTGGCATATTTACATTTGTATGTGTTTCTCTGTTTTTGTTGGGTGCAAAGATAGTTTGCTTTTACTTTTATACTTTACTTTTTAAGAATGTAGACCTAGAAAAAAAAATCATTAAAACAAGCAGGCAAGCAAACAAACAAGACACGGAGGCTTATATGTGGGGACCTCCATGAAGGAGACTCAAATGGTTTGGCTCTGTGTCTTCACCCAAATCTCATGTTAACTTGAGATTCCCATTGTTGGGGAGGGACCTGATGGGAGGTGACTTGGTCATGGGGGTGTATTTCCTTATTGCTATTCTCGTGATAAGGACTGAGTTCTCACAAGATCTGATGCTTTAAAAGTGTGTGGCACTTCTCCCTTCACTCTATTTTCTGCTGCCATGTGAAGATGTGCTTGCTTCCTCTTCGTCTTCTGCTATGATTGTAAGTGTCCTGAGGCCTCCCAGCCATGCTTTCTACTAAGCCTGCAGAACCGTGAGTCAATTAAATCTCTTTTCTTCATAAGTTACTCAATCGCAGGGAGTTTTTCATTTATATCAGTGTGAGAATGAACTAATACAGAGACGTAGCCATGTGGATTACCCTACTTCATCAAATTATCATCATCAGCAGCAGTAGCATCAATGTTGTAGCCACAGTTCCTTGCAGTAGGATTTGGAATTACAAATATCATTACCCATTTCTGGAAACTTCATTAAGCAACACAGTCTTCCACTTACTACCCTTCTATTATTTGTATAGTCCTAGAAATCTCTAACCATATGGCAGGTATACACTCTCCTCCCTCCAATTATTTCTTTACCTACTTAGAAAACTTTAATGAGTCCCCATTGCTGTTATAGCAAAGATGAAATGTTTTAAGACCCTGCATGAGTGGCTGATAGACATCCTCTCCAACCTCACAGTAAGCCACATTCTTTGCTGCAATCCAGTCACAGTAGTCTTCCTTCAGTCCCTCATACTTGCTGGGCTCCCTCCTTCTACAAGCTCTTCACATAGTCTGTTCCTTCTTCCTTTTCCTCTTCCCCTTCCCCTAGTTAACTCTGCTTATCCTCTACATCTTACCTCAGGCATAGTGTCCTCAGGAGAACCCTTTTTGACCTCCCTCACTAGTAGAAATCCCCCATTATGGAATCACATAACATCATGTATTACTCCTTTTTTTTTGCTCTTATTATGGTTTCAATTTATGATAAATGTGATTAATATCTGTCTCCCATACTTCAGAATAAACCCCAATAGTACAAAGAGAATATCTAGTTTTGCTTACCATTGCACTACAAGGACACAGCCTGATACACAGAAGGAATTCAATAAATTATTCATTTAATGAATACATGAATCAATCAACCAACCAATCAATCAGTCAATCTCGAAGATAACAGAACTCTTAGATCCTCCATTATTGGACCCAGTTTAGCACAGGAGGCTGTGATGTTTACATTTTACATTACAACAAGAAATTATGTATATACAATCATGGACAGAAGTATTTTCAAATACCAGCAAAATTAGAGTAAAAGGTATTTCCTCTTAGTACTAAACATTATGTTGGCCCCAACACACTTGAAATTAGAATTAATGCCACTATTGATTCAATTAACTAAATGTGTCATTGTTGAATACCTCTAAGACAGCTATAGAAAAAAATGACGATGGTGTTTCTTTTGCTGACTTTCAGTCTGATGATCGAGGCAGATGCCTTTTCAAATCTTTCCAGCTATTGAATGTATAAAATATAGCAAGTGACACTATAGAAACCATCACTCATCAAAGATATTCATGATTTGATATAATATTTAAAGCTTTCATTGTAGGCTGCTATCTTAAATGATGATAGGACAAAAAAAAAAAAAGAATCCACAGAGTAAAAAAAAAAAAAAATTTTTTTCTTCAAAAAATCTTTTGGTTGCTTTATCAAGATGTCAAGAAGCTGAAGGCCTCTGACATGGACAGTCATGCCCTGCCAGTGAGATTAAGGATAAAATCAAGATTTTCACAGACAACATATAGAACTTCTTGAAGAGTTTCTTCAGTGTCTGGTTTATATTGGTCTTAAAAGCAAATTGGGATGGCCATGTTGGCTCACGCCCGTAATCTCAGCACTTTGAGAGGCTGAGGTGGGCGGATCACCTGAGGTGGGCGGATCACCTGAGGTCAGAAGTTTGAGACCAGCACAGCCAACATGGTGAAACCCTGTCTCTACTAAAAATACAAAATTAGCCAGGCATGGTGGCACATGCCTGTAGTCCCAGCTACTTGGGAGGCTGAGGCAGGAGAAATGCTTAAACTCAAAGGGTGAAGGTTGCAGTGAGTCCAGACTGCACCACTGTACTCCAGCCCAGGCGACTGAGGAAGATTCCTTCTCAAAAAAAAAAGAAAAAAAAAAAAAAAGCAAATCGAATTCTGCATGAGCCATATACTGGAATTCAGCCAATTACCACTGAAACTCAATGACACTAATAGTTTGGGGTGAGATTACGTGGAGGACCACATTTGAGTGTATGAAGAACCCTTACAAATACGGATAAAATTAGCTATGCTTTAGATCCCCTGACTGTTGGAATTAGTCAGTAGCAGAAAGATAAATATGGATTTTGGCACCCAGAACTGGAACAGGTTTTTTGAGGAGAAAAGCTGTTATGTAAACTATAAGTAAAAAAGTAAGCCCAGAGACAACAAACAATAAGCCCTATTGATTCATCTTTGTCCAACAGTATTTTCAAAATCACTTGCCTCAGAGAAAGCAATCTCAATTCGGGTTATAGTTAAATATGAAGGGCAATGATGACATTTGAGAAAGGATTAAAATTCCTATAATCATTAAGAAAATACACTTCCTAGAAATCTTACCTTTTGGCACATTTCAGTATCTGCACTGAGCTGCTTCTGCCTTGATTTTATACTTGAATGGACTTCAGTGAGTCATCAGTATAGCCACTGCTCAGTTATTTCTGTCCTCTTTTGGCAGTTACATGTAAGCTGGTTGGCCACCAGCAACTCTACTCAAGTATTCATAGTAGCTGAATGCCCAGTGGTATAAGGAAGATGTGGAATGAGAAAGTTCCTTTCTGGTTAAGGGGAAAAAGTCAGAGTACTTACTAGGATGAAAGAGCTTTACACTGGAATAAGAATGGATTAAAGAAGGAGGGGAATTCACTTGGCACAGTCTTCTGTAATTGATTGGACAGAGATTATTTAAATTCCTTTGATATGGTTTGTACTTCTAATTAGGTCATGTTTAGGGTTCTAGAAAACAATTCCCAAAGAAAAAATGTCTGCCTTCTACATAGAAGAGTTAATTGCCACTTCAATATACACTCCATTGTTCAAAACCAGCTAAGAGTATGTTCAAAAGAAAAGACCCATTCCAACCTGTCAGCAGGATTCACACATTTTATATGAAGGATTTTGCAAATTACAGAGCACTTAACATGCCAGGTCTTCTGACTTTTGCTAAACTTACTTGATAACCACTTATAAAATAAAAGGGATTGGTGTAGCACGGTGGCTCATGCCTGTAATCACAGCACTTTGGGAGGCCAAGGTGGGTGGATCTCCTGAGCCCAGGAGTTCATGAACAGCCTGGGCTACGTGGCAAAACCCTGCCTTTACAAAAATTAGCCAGGCATGGTGGCACATACTTGTAGACCCAGTGACCAGAGAGGCTGAAGTGGGAGAGTCACCCTCAGCCAGGGCGGTTGTGGTTGCAGTAAGCCAAGGTTGCACCATTGCACCCACAAGCCTGGGCAACGGAGAGACAGTCTGTCTCAAAAAATAAAAATTTAAAAAAGTCATAAGAAGCTACCGTAATCGATGGATACAATTGCTTTCACTGGCATTTATTTTCTGAGCACTTACAGTTTTGCTTTTTTCTAACAAACAATATCATACTTATTGGCTAGAATTTTACTGTAATTTACATAAATTCTTGACACACTTTTTGAATTAAAAAATAGCTACCTATTTCAAATGCTGAAGAAAATAAAGATGGATGAGAACTAACATCTTCTGACATTGCAATTCTGTTTCTGTCATCTTAGATATCATGGTTGAGTTCTCTTTCACCTGCAAACTTCACATCAGTCTGGGTTTTTTTAAGCAAAAACTTCCCAGAAATCCAGTACTAGACTTCAACTTAAATTCCACAGGCCATAATTGAGTTACATTGCTTAGTCTAGTTAAAAGAAAAGTGCTAAAAGTATTTCTTTTCCAGACTCAATTCCTAGAAGTGGCAAGGGAGAAGGAGGTAGAAATGAATGGTGAATTAGCCTAACAGTACTGGCCCCTATATTAGTCAGGGTTCTCCAAAGAAACAGAACCAATAGAAGATACTGTAAACTGACATATAGAAAGACATTTATTGCAAAGAATTAGCTCATATGATATGGAAGCCATGAAGCCCCACAATTTGCTGTCTGCAAGCTGAAAGGTGAGGAAAGGCAGTGGTGAAATTCAGACTGATCGCCTGAGAACCAGGGAGGTCAATGGTGTAAATCCAGGTCAAGTCTGATGGCCCAAGAACCAGGAGTGCTATTGTTGGAGGACAGGAGATGGTGAATGTTCCAGTTCAAGCAGAGAAGGTGAATTTGCCCTTTCTCTTCCCCTTTGGTGGTAATCATGCAGTCAATTGATTGGATGATGCCTGCCTACTTTAGTGAGGGAAATCTGCTTTGCCTGCTCAACCTATTCAAATGCTCATCTCTTATATTCTAAGAGGTACTTCCAGGAATACTGTTTTATCAACTATCTGGGTATCACTTAGTCCAGTCAAGTTGACAAATAAAATTAGCCATTACAACCACAAAAATTGTATGTTTGAAACAAGTTATATAAGAACAGCGGCTTTATCTATTGGTTTTGTATCCCTGAGGTAGAGCACACTGTTTGGCAAAGAGTAATGTTCAATAAGTGGTTGATGGATGAATGGATTGGTAAATGAATGGAATATAGGTAGTTGTTAAAAGTATATTATCAAAGGATATTGAAAACATTGGAGGTTATTCCCAATTAAATATTAAATGAAAAAAGCAGAATGCAAACATATATATTATATGATCTCAATCCTAAAACATACACATACAAATAAGTTTGAAAATAAATTCCAGGTTGTTAAAAGTGGTTCTCTCTAGTTAGTATTTTTATGAGTTACAACCCTGCTGCACGTCAGCATCCACATTGTAAAATAGATGAATCCCCAATTCAGGTCACGATGATAATAAAATGAAATGAATATATCTCAATTGTTAGGTATCCGAAAGAATATATTTTCTTCCCTTTCTTATTTTTTATTAAGGTTCTGGCCAGTTTTTAAATTTTGTGATTCAGCCTTGTTTTCTTTCCATCCTGATTCCCTCAATCTCTCCTCTGCATAACTTATAAAGTTTATGGTTACATTTTTCTGATCCTCTACTATAAAACAATATTGTCTATAAAATGGTAAAAATAAATTGGTGACAATCTTTACATTTCTGAGGAGCAATGCATCTGCTTTTTCTAATTGAAATAGCACTATTCCCTACTAGAAAATATTTTCATGCTATAATTATTCAGTATTTTAATGAGCACAATGTGTCATTCACTCTATCAGACTAATATAATAAAGTCCTTACTATCCAGGGGGTGACATTCCAGAAAAAAAAACAAACAGATGTACCAAAAATTATTGGTAAATTAGGTAGATGCACCAGTGAACACTGTGTCACTCACTCTATCAGACTAGTGTAATACAGTCCTTACTCTCAACGGGCTCACATTCCAAAAAAAAATACAGATGTACCAAAAATTAGTGGTCAATTAGGCAGATGCACTGGTAATGCTAAAGCTACACTGAGGGTATAGGCACAAGCATGGAGAAAAGCTACAGGATCAACCTAAGGGCAGGAAGGATCAAGGCAGCTTTATAGAGGAGGTGACAGAAGAGCAGGTCTGTATTTCAGGAACAGTTAAACTGAGTGGAAGCAAAGAGGTAAAGAATTAAAGAAGAAAAAGAGGATGTCTTCTGAAGAATTCCTTATTTCTATGTAAAGAAACTTTTTTCCCCCTTCAGTCTGTTTACTTACAAACCAAAATCCAGAAAGTTTCTCATTTAAAAAATATTTCACTCTTTTAGAAAAGAAAGGTCTTAAAGCTGATAATAAGATGTCTTTCCAGGCAGAGATTTGTGTCTTAATTTATGCTTTTTCAAATCAGGCAATATTTCAGAGACATTACTTTAATTCTTTTAAAAACCTGGGACACGATTACAAGTTGCACGCTTGCTGCAAAGAAATAATTCCACATTATCTTTCATTGCAGCACAACTATAATTAACATCCCAGCTGTATCAATGGCTTTAGAAATTCATATGGTAGGTTTCAGCAGCTCACATAAAACATGGACACTTTTCTATTCAATAATATAGAATTATGCATCTGTGGCTAATAATTTTTCTTACAAATTTGCCATCTCTTTCACTACATTTACATTACATTTACAATGCTTATAGACTAAGACCCTCAAAAAAGGTCAACACAGGCTGGGCGCCGTGGCTTACGCCTGTATTCCCAGCACTTTGGGAGGCTGAGGCAGGTGGATCATGAGGTCAGGAGCTCGAGACCAGCCTGATCAGCATGGTGAAACTCTGTCTCTACTAAAAATACTAAAATTAGCCAGGCATGGTGGCACACGCCTGTAGTCCCAGCTACTCAGGAGGCTGAGGCAGGAGAATCGCTTGAACCTGGGAGGCAGAGGTTGCAGTGAGCCAAGATCACACCACTGCACTCCAGCCCGGTGTCAGAGTGAGACTCTGTCTCAAAAAAAGAGAAAAAAATGGTCAAGAGAGTATTGTGATGACTAAGGGCTCCAGAGTGGGGCTGCCTGGGATCAAATCCCAGCTCTGCCACTCACTGGCTCTATGATTCTTGGTACCTAACTTGTTTATCCCGCATTTCCTCTTTGTAAATGGAGACCGTAAGAGTACCTACCTCATAGTGTCATTATGCAGATAAAATGATTTAATATTTTAAAGCTTGTACTCTGTATCTTGACCCATAAGAAGTATTATACAAGTTTAGTTGTTTTTAATTATTTTTTAAATCATCAGTGTATTCCAGGACTAACATGATTCCTGGCACTCAACAGATAGTAAATATGTCTTCCACAAATAAATGAAAAATATCATTACCAGATTGTTTTTTCCCATCTTATTCTTGTATTTTTCTCAGACTCTCTTTCTTTTACTTTCCCATGCCACATTCCCTTCTAAAAAGATTAAGATAAGTATCTCTTATTCTTCCTCCCTCTTTCATTCTCATTTCAGATGTCCAGTCAATACTCCAACATAGTATGAAACCTTGGATTAGACATTGTGGTATAAGACATTGTCTTAGAGATCTGAGAATCTGAGACATTCTCAGATCTCACTCATCACATTAAAAGATCGGCTTAGTTCAAAACATGTAAATTTGTTTTTTTCCAAGTACTATTCTTTAGAACACAAAATACTTTAGGCGACTACATAAGCAAGGTAAGGGAAGATTACAACCTTCTTGGCACAATTTTGGCAATCTCCAAAATCAGTTTATTATGTAGGCAATGGCTAATATTCTTTAATCTAGGTTACTTATAATTTTTTTAGATGACTGCACAGGCTTTTACTATACTGTAATAGGTTGACCCAAATGTAAAGTGAAGATTAATGCAAAAATGCATATAAATGTGCTTGTTGAATAGAAAGGACAATCAAGATGCAGAGGAGAGAATAGCGGGCAGACCTAAAGACTGCTAGCTCCCACCTTTTCTTCTACAGTTTGCTTGCCTCTCTCTCGGCCTTTACAGAATCAGAGGTAGTGTCTTACTCTACAGTAAGGGAATGCTGGCTGAAGGGAATGTTGTGGCTGGTTCGATCTTTGATGCAGACCACTTAAGCTTTCTCTGTATCACTAATAAGGCTGTTACATGTTCTTATCAATGTGTGTTCACTGGTGTAGTACTTTGAATTTTCTTCAAGATCTTTACCTTTTCATTCACAACTTGGCTGTCTGGTGCAAGAGACATAGCTTTTGGTCTGCCTTGGGTTTTGACATGCCTTCCTCACAAATCTTAATCATTTCTAGTTCTTGTTGAAAGTGAGAGACATGTGACTCATTTCACTTGAACACTTAAAGGCCACTGTAGGGAGGCTTGAGGTGAGGGAGAGAGATGTGGGGGGAGGCTGATTGGTGGAGCAGTCAGAACACATACAACATTAATCAATTAAGGTTGCCATGTTTTATGGGTGTGGTTCGTGCCCTCCCAAAAAACAATTACAGGAGTAAAATCAAAGATAACTGATCACAGATCATCATAACAGATATAATAATAATGAAAAAGTTTTAAATATTGTGAGAATTGTCAAAATGTGACACAGAGACATGAAGTGAGAGCATGCTGTCGGAAAATGATGCTAATAGATTGTTTGATACAAGGTTGTCACAAAACTTCAATTTATTTTAAAAAATACCTGCAAAGTGAAATAAAAGTGCAGTAAAACAAGGTATGCCTATACTTTTAAAGTATTATGACATTCATTCACCTGAATTGTTTATGTTTTACATTAAGAGACTTCAATATTGGAAAGTTAAGCATTGCGTCAATTATTTCCATGAAGCAAAGGATGTAAGATAATAAAGAGTCAGACAATGTGGCCAGTAGAGAGGAGCAGGGGCAGCCTGCTCAGGAACACAAGGTGTATGCTGGGAGCAAGAGGTAAGAAACAAGGAAGACAGAACTCCAGGAAGTATCTGAGGCAAGGGATAAAGTGCTAGGAAATTCTACACGAAAGTGACCAAGATAGAAATCAAAGTAGCCTAGGAAAGTACATACAAATGAAGGAAGATAAATTAGAAAGATAAGTAAGAAAATAAGGGGGTGAAGGAATAGGAGTAAAACAACAGTCAATGAATCAGGAAACAAGTGCAATGTGAAGGGATCTAGAGATTGCTGTGAGATGTCTCTGTTCCTGGATCCTCACTCGGTGAGCCGAAGACCCCTGGGCTTCCTCAGTAGCCAAAGGCTAGTAATTATAGGATCTGTATCTTCAGATTCCAGGTTCTCTTGAGCTCCCCTGGATTACAGTTGTCTACGGAAAACCTTTTATTGCCAAATCCAACTGCAAGCCAGAAGTAAGGGAGTACTTTGAAATAATCTACAAAAATTAGCTTCCTGGTGCGTCTCATACAAGGTTTGTCAGTCATGACAACAATAGATTATTTAACAAAACCATATTGTTTACCTGTCTTTACTTTAGGGGATTATACCTAATTCCCTCGGAGATTATACTTAATCTCTTTCTCACACCCCAGAAAACATCCTTTGCCTTCACAACTCAGCAAGGGTTGGAGGAAGTATTTTGTGTCTCTCTACTCTTCACTCATTAATTTTCTTCTACATCCTTTCCCCCCTACCTGTAAGGGAAGTGATTATGTGGTTGGAGTGATTGAGACCGCAGAAATTGCTGCCACTGGTTGCAATTATTGTTTCTCTGAAACAAGACACAGATTTACCACTCATAACTCCCTCACACACTGCATGATGGATGTACCAGAAATAAAATCCAGGATTTTGTGGACCGTGCATGTTCTTTCCCTAACCCCCATAGGAAGCACACCAGAGTCAGGCCCCCAACCTTCATTCCTGAGGTTAAGACTGGAATTGTCTCTTCTCATGTTCTGTGGTGCTCTCTGGTTGGCTCATTTAGGATTGCATGGGGTGCACAATGTTCCATGCAGCCAAATGGTAAATGTACTTAGATTTGCGAAAAGAATGTAGGGCTGCCACCCCTACTTCAGCCTTAAGACAAAATCATGCTCTCAGCAGTTTCACCAGAGAGAAATGCACTTTGAACCTGTGGGGACTTCATTTATAAAGTTTATTTTCTTTAGCCTTAATGACCCATGTATCTACTGTTGATGTTTTCTACTGCGACGAAGACAAAGAAGAAACCTATGTGATTTTCACCTCACTCCAATAATACACGTGAGAAACACAAAGTACTAATGCTGGCTATGTGCCAGGCAATGGGAATACAGAAATGAATGAAAAGTGATGCTTTTCACCAAGGACCTCACATTCTAATCAGGGATATAAAAACTGTACTAGGACTAAAAGGAGTGAAAGGAGCACCAACAGAGAAGTACTTAATTCTGACTGGAGGAAGTCAAAGATCATTTTTGTTTTGGGTCTTGAAGAATGTGTGTCAGGTTCTTAAATTGAAAAGGAGAGAAGGGTCTTCCTGGCAAAGTAAGTAACATGCAGAAGCAGCAAGAGGCATGGAAAGATGTAGAATCTGTAAATCACTGGGTTGGTTGAGTACATGGAATGACTGAGAAAGACAGAGAAACAATCCTTGAGAAAAGACTCATCTCCAACATTTGCAGGACTCAGTAAAAACATAAATGAGGTCTACACACTACATGTTTAAGTATTTAAAAGGTATAAATCAAACGAAGCTACTGTTAAATAAAATATGCTCTAGCCTCCTCCATTTACAAATAAACAGTCTTAACAACGTGGAGGCAACACTGGAATTTAGAATTCTTACATTCCTTAAGGCTTCAAGGCAGTGCTCAGTAATGTGTGGAGAGACAGGTTCCATACTCCGGCCAGCCCCACTTCTCTTCTTCCCCTGGCTCCTTCTCTTAATGTGAGGGTTTTCTCTCACATATGATTGGACACTGCAGCCTGCAAAATTAAGCTCCATTCACACTTCCTGAGAAGTGCCGTTTCTGGGCCATCCCTTAGGTCTAAGGGAAAGCACACTGGCAAACAGTCTACTCATGGAAGGACAGAGCTATGGAGGAGGCCAGCACAGGCTCAGGAAGCAGGCTCAAGGCCATTTTTGGTGGATAGAATTATGGGGTCCTGACTGCCTCAAGCACAGCCTAAAAGAAGGCACAGCTGCAGGGTGGTCACCAGTCCTTGGTCCCAGATGTAACCTATGCTTGGGAAAAATCAGAACTAAAGAAGGGCCAGAATGGGTCCAGCTTACGGTGTCCAGGATACAAGTTCCTCTTGCTTGAGTCTAAGCACTATTCCACTACAAAAGAAAGGAGAAAAGTCATAGAGGGATTTGCTCTTTACGTCTTCTGTTTATTATCTTGTAGGTAACATGGCTTCACTGAAGAAAACCACATGATTAGACAGGCCTTGACGGAAGCAGTGTGGACTTGCTATCTTAAGGATCTGTAAGCTTGCTTGTACTATATTACGTCTTCTTCTTTCCCTTCCCTGCTCTTGTGAAGCTTTTCTTGAGCCCAAGCATTAGATAAAAAATCATTCCTTTCTCTATCTTCCTAGGGAACACTTTTCATAATTCTGTTTGCCACACATAGGCAATTTTGCTGCACAGATATTTGCTTTCCTCCATAGACTGTGAAATGATGAGATCACCTGTGTGTAAAGTTAACTCTTAGTAAACTGGGAATTCTCTTTGTTAAATGAATATATCACCTATGATGATACATTATGATAGAATGATTATATTATTGAAATATGGTACATGTTACTGACTAGAGCAATAATTAAAGATAAAAACCCAAGTTATGCCTATTTCTCCTTACAACTGAAAAAAGAATGAAACATTATTTCACATCTGAGTTATATTAGAGCACAGCTATTACATGAGTCCCAAGTCACATAAAGATTTGGGGGTTGTATTGGTTTCCTAAGGCTGCTGTTACCACAAATTTTCTGCAGTTATAAATTATAATAAACTTGGTGTCTTGAAACAACAAAAATATATTCTTGTATAGTTCTGGAGGTCAGAAGTCCAAAATTACTCTTAGTGGGCTAAAATCAAACTGCTGAAAAGACTAGTTTCTTCCAAAGCCTCTACAGGAGAATCTGCTTCCTCTTCTTTGCTAAGCTCCAGAGGCCACTTACATTCCTTAGCTCATGACCCCATCCTTCATCTTCAAAGCCAGCTGCAGAGCATCTTCTAATCTCTCTCTCTGACTCTGAACATCTTGTTTCTTACAAGGATCTGCTGTGATTACATTGGGCCCACACAGGTAATCCAGGATAATATCTCCATCTCAAGATCCTTAACTTGAACCATTTGCAAAGTTCCTTTTGCCATATAAAGTAACATACTATCAGGTTTCCTGGATTAGATCATGGACATCTTTTGGGGGTTATTATTAAATCTATCCGGGGGCAATTGTTTTTATTCACAAGTAAATCAATACTTTATATGAATGTAAAAGTTAGTTACACTTTGAGCATGCAATGTAAATGAAAAATGACTAAATAAAATGAAATTGTGCAGAACTGTCCCTAACCTTGTGAAGCAAACACACCTTGGAATTAGAGTGCACTAAGTGATAGACTACAGAGATCTATTATTAGGATTTTTGCACACAGAAGATTACCACTGTATATACTTGATCTTGGCCAAGGAAGCTCTTTTTATTTAATTTGGAAATTTTGTACAAATCGTGGGATTAGTCCATGGAAACTAAAACCATTGCAGGTGTGTGTGTGTGTGTGTGTGTGGTTAAGCACACATGCACATATGTATGAAAGGGAGACAAGATGGCACTTCACAAAGATTCCATGTTACCTACAGTTTACTGTAAAATAACTTCCATTAGATGGCACACTGCAAACGATATCAGCTTTATAATTTGATTGAAACACCATATTAAACTAAGTAATGGATTTAAGTATTGTTGCCAAGCAAAATTACATTAATTTTTACATTAAAATTTGTATCTGAATCTATCCTATTACGTGACCACCACATATACCATGGTAATCTAGCAATTGCACAGACCTGACTTATATTTTAAAATCACACTCAAAGCCTAAAACTTTTATTGGTTCACTTTGTAATTTCCCTAATATAGTGAGGTGTTCTTTTTTAAGTAAATAAAAAATATTATCATATTTTATATTTATCCTGTATATCAACACTGAATTTAGCATTGTCTTATAAGACACACATTATCTAGCTTATACAGATATACATACTGACATAGCCATAGATATAGATCTGTTTTTTCCCTAAAGTGTCACACTTAAATATACAACTTACCAATCATAGTGAGCCTCAAGATTAGCCCTAGGTAAACTGCAGAGAAATAAAATTTACCTCTTCTGTTACTGTTCTATGACATGACACTTCATATACACCATCCTTCCTTATAAGACCTTCATTTTTCTAATGGTCCCTAACAACATTATCAAATTAAGCTATTCCAGATTCTACTCTCAGACTTATACAGCCTATTCAAACACAACCAACCACAAAATACAGAAGTAAATCTATTGAATACCTTAACCAAATGGAGAATGAGTGCATGTTAAAATCAATATTGGCCAAGGTTAAGCCCAAAGTAGGTATTTTAATTATATATAATAAACTGCAAGGTCATAAGACTAAATCTGAGATTTTATCAAATAATTTTAATTATTAATTTCATATTAATATAATTTTATTATTTAAAATGTTGACAGTCACATTTTAAAAGTTTGACCTTATAGTACATAAATGATAATTTCTTACTACAGAGTTTCCATGATGCTTCTGTGGTCACCAAATTTCACATCTGCAACCATAAATACAGTTTCACTTTGCAGTGAATAAAGAAAATATTTAGGGTGTACATCAGTTTGCTCCATCATGTTATTTTCCTCATATGTTTTATGTCTACATTGAAGATGATTCATCATGTATCTTTTTAGAATTTGGGGGGTTTTCCTCTTATAAAATGGTGAAGTGCAAAGTTCACATTATTTTTCACTCTTGTCCACCAAATGTGAAGACTCTCAAAGTGAAACCTTCCTTTGTTTAATTTTTTTAAATTAGAATTATGAAGTCATGTAATCTATTATTCTACCATTTATTATAATTAAAATGTCATAAACACTTGTGGATTCAAAAAGAATATAATGTCTACCTCAGCTATCTAATTAATACACTCACTCTTAATAGCCCCATTAAATTTCAATATATTTTCAAATTTATTTATGTGGAAATTCTTAATATTTCTGTTAATAAAATTAGGAGCATTCACAATTATTGCTTGTGCTAGTATTTAACTCATATACTAATGTATACTTCAATATATAAATTCCATGGGAGATTTTCACTCTAAGTTACATCTAAAATATTTGCCTACTTTTAAAAATGAATGCTTATCTCCAATTTACAAAACCTCTAGAACTAATATATGAACTCAGCAAAACTGTAAAATTAACCCACAAAAGTCAGTAGTATCTCTACACACAAACAATAAATAATCAGAAAGGAAAGTGAGAAGACAATTTCATTTAAAATAGCATCGAAAATAATAAAATACTTAGCAAAAAAGATACGCATAGATTGAAAGTGAAAGGATGAAAAAAGATATTCCATGCAAACAGAAACCAAAATTAAGCAGGAGTAGCTATACTTAAATTAAATTAAGTAGACTTTAAGTCAAAAAGTATAAAAAGAGACAATTATATTGTTTGGTTGTTTGTCCCCTCCAAATGTCATGTCAAAATGGGATTGCCAATGCTGGAGGTGGGGCCTGGTGATTAGATCATAGAGGCAGACCCTTCATGAATGGCTTCATGTCATCCCCTTGGCAATGGCTGAGTTCTCACTCTGAGATCTGGTTGTTTAAAAGTGTGTGGTGCCTCCCCACTTCTCTCTTGCTCCTGTTCTCGCACGTGATGCACTGGCTTTCCCTTCACCTTCCACCATGATTGGGAACTTCCTGAGGCCCTCACCAGGAGCAAATGCTGGCACCATGCTTGTCCAGTCAACAGAACCACGAGCCAATTAAAACTATTTTCTTTAATTACCCTGATCCAGGTATTTCTCTATGGCAACTTAAGAACAGACTAATAGAGACAAAGAAGGTCATTATATAATGATAAAGGGATACATTCATCAAGAGAATATAATAAATTGCAAATATATCGGTACCCCAAACAGGAGCACTCAGATACATAAAGCAAATAATATTAGTTTTACATGAAGGAATAGACTCTAATATAATAATAATTAGGAACTACAACACCCCACTCTCCACTCTCCACATTGGACAGATTACCTGGACAGAAAATCAACAAGCATCAGATTTGAACTGCACTACAGACATGGCATCAACAGAATGAAGGACAACAACCATATGATCATCTCAATATATAGAGAAAATACATTTGAAAAAAAATAACCCCCTTTGTGAAAACAGCCCTCAACAAATTAGGTATAGAAGGAGCATACATCAATACAATAAAGGCCATATATGACAAACCCATAGTTAAGATCATACTGAATGGGGAAAAGCTGAGAGCTTTTCTGTAAGAACTCAAACAAGACGGCCAGGTGCGGTAGCTCACACCTGTAATCTCAGTACTTTGGGAGACCCAGGCAGGCGGATTACCCAAGGTCCAGAGTTCAAGACCATCTTGGCCAACGTGGTAAAAACATATCTCTACTAAAAATACAAAAAATTAGCCGGGCATGGTGGTGGGCGCCTGTAATTCCAGCTACCCAGAAGGCTGAGATAGAAGAATCATTTGAACTCAGGAGGCGGAGGTTGCAGTGAGTTGAGATTGTGCCATTGCATGCCAGCCTGGGCAACAAGAATGAAACTCCATCTCAAAAAAAAAAAAAAAAAAGAACTCAAACAAGACAAGAATGTCCACTGCCACCACTATTATTGAATATAATACTGAAACTTCTAGCCAGAGCAATTAAACCTAAGAAAGAAAGGAAATCCAAATTGGAAAAAAAGAAAGTCAAACTGTCCCTGTTTGCAGATGACATGATCTTATATGTAGAAAAATGTGATGACTCTACCAAAAAGCTCTTACAACTGATACATTTAATAATGTTCTAGAATACAAAGTCAACATACAAAAATCAGTAATGTTTCTATACGCTAACAACAAATGAACTGACCAAAAAAAACAAGAAAGCGATCCATTTTATAATAGCTATTAAAAACAAAATAAAATACCTAGAATACCTATGAATAAATTAAACCAAGGAGATAAAAGATTTTAGCTCTGCAAGAAAACCTATAAAACGCTGATTAAAAAAATTTTTTTAAAGACACCAAAAAATGAAAAGACATCCCATGCTCATAGATTGGAAGGATTAATATTGTTAAAATGATCATACTACTCAAAGCAATCTACAGATTCAATGCAATTCCTATCAAAATAGCGATGTTATTCTTCACAGAAATAGCAAAAACAATTTTAAAATTTGTATAAAATCACAAAAGACCCCAAATAGCCAAAACAATCTAGAACAAAAAGAACAAAGCTAGAGGCATCACACCTGACTTGAAAATATACTACAGACCTATAGTAACCAAAACAGCATGGTACTGGCATAGAAACTGACACATAGACCAATGGAACAGAATAGAGAATTCATAAAAAAATCACATATTTACAGCCAAGTGATTTTAAACAGTGGCAAGAATGTACAATGGGGAAAGGACAGTCTGTCTCTTTAATGAATAGTGCTGGGAAAACTGAACAACTATGAACACCATAATAAAACTGGACCCCTACCTCTCACCACATTAAAAAACTAATTCTAAGCAGATTAAAGACTTAAATGTAAGACCTGAACCATGAAACTACTGGAAAAACACACACACACACACACACAAAGAAAATGCTTCAGGACATTGGTCTGGGCAAAAATTGTATGAACAGTATCTCAAGAGCACAGGCAGCAAAATCAAAAATAGACAAATTATATCAAACTAAAAAGCTTTGCATAGCAAAGGAAACAACCAACAGAATGAAGATATTACTTGCAGAATGGAAGAAAATATTTGCAAACTTCTTTCAACAAGGAACTAATATCCAGAATATAAATGAAATTCAACTCAACAGCAAATAACAAATAAATATCTAAATAGAGGTTTCTCAAAAGAAGACATATAAATGGCCAAGCAAGTATGTTAAAAAATGCCCAAATGCTAATCATGAGGGAAATGCAAATCAAAACTACAATGAGATATCTTCTAAGCCCTGTTCAATGACTATTATAAAAAAGACAAAAAAAGAAAAAATGTTGAGGAGGATAAAGGGAAAAGAGAACTCGTATGCATTGTTGGTGGAAATGTAAAGTAGTACATTTGTATAGAAAACAGTAGTGAGGTCCTGCAAAAAACTACAAATACAACTACCATATGATCCAGCAATCCTACTGCTGGTTGTGTATTCATTATGCCTGAGACTTCCACATTCCCACGTTTATTGGAGCGCCATTCACAATAATCAAAATATGGAGTCAACTTAAGTGTCTACTGACAGATAAATGCTTTTTAAAAATGTGGCATATACTATTAAGCCATAAAAAAATGAAATCCTGCTATTTGCAGCACAATGGATAAGTCTGGAAAACATTATGTTAAGTGAAATCAGGCACAGAAAGATAAATACCACATGTCTTAATTCATATGTGGAAGCTAAAAAGATTGCTCTCATATAAGTAGAGAGTTGAACAGTGGTTCCTAAAAGTGGGGAAGGGTGTGTATGGGAGAAGGAACTGTGAGAGGCTGGTTAATGAATGCATAACTATAACTAGATAGGAGGAACACATTCTAGTTACAGTGTTCTACAGCATGGTAAGCTGACTATAGTTAACTACAATTTCTTGTATGTTTTCAAATAGCTAGAAGAGGGGATTAGGAAAGTTCTCACCACAAAAAAAAGGATAAATATTTGAGATAATGGATATGCTAATTACCCCAATTTTATCATTATACATTCTATACATGTGTCAAAATGTCACAGGGTACCCGCATAAATATGTATTATGTGTCAATTAAAAATAATAGCAATAAAATTTTAAATACATAACAGATGAGAAGATTATATACCAAAAAAAAGAAAATACATAGGAATAAACTTAACCAAGGAGGTAAAAGACTTATACACTAAAAACTACAAAATTGAAGAAAAACACACACAAAAATGGAAAAACATGTTCATGGATTGGAAGACATAATACTGTTAAAATGTCAGTACTATCAAAAGTGTTATGTAGACACTTTAAAGCAATGACTTTCCAAACCCCAATGACATTTTATTCAGAAAAATTTTAAAAGTTCAGCCTAAAATTCAGATGGAATCTCGTGGGACCTAAATAGACAAAATAAATTTTAGGTCTCACATTTCCCAACTTTAAAATCTATTACAGAACTACAGGAATTAAAACAGTGTGATACTGGCATAAATATAGACATATAGACCAAGGAAATAGAATGAAAAGCCTAGAAATAAACCCTCACTTACACAGTAAAATGATTTTTGACAAAAGTGCCAACACATTCATGGAGAATGAAAAGGGGTTTTAACAAATGATGCTTGGAAAACTGTATATCTATATGTAAAATAAAGAATTTGGACTTTTACCTTATGTCACATATAAAAATTATCTCAAAATGGATCAAAGAACTAAATTTAAAAGGTAAAACTTTAGAAGTCTTACAATAAAATTGGAAAAGTTTCATGGCACTGGATTTAATCATGATTTCACGGAGATGGCAACAAAAGCATATGCAACAACAGAAAAATAGATAAGCTGCATTATTAAATCAAAGTTAAATACTTCTTTCTGTGCATCACATGATAAAATAAACAGAATGAAAAGACAACCCACAGAATGAGGGAATTATCTTCAAATCATGTAGCTGAACAGGGGTTGCTATCCAAAATTTATATAAAGGACTCCTACAACTAAACAACTATAAATTTAAAAAAACTTGATTAAACAATATGCATAGTACTCGAACAGACATTTCTTCAAAGAAAATATATGAATGATTGATAAGCACATGAAAAGATGCTCAGCATCAGTAATCACTAGAAAAATGCAAATCAAAATGATGAGGTACCACTTCACACCTACTTAAGTAGTTACTACTTAAAAAAAAAACAGTTGATTTGTGAAGAATGTGGAGAAATTGGAACTCTTGTGCACTGTTGTTGGGAAAGTAAAATGGCTCGGTGGCTACGGAAAACACGATGTTGATTTTTCAAGACATTGAAAATAGAACCAAAATATTACTCAACTATTCCACTTCTGGGTATATACTCCCAAAATTGAAAGTAGGATCTCTAAGAGATATTTCTACACTCATGTTTAGAGATGCCATATTCACAATAACCAAGAGATAGAAGCAACTGAGCTCTACCATTCACAGACAAATGAATAAAATGTGGCATGTATACAAAAATGAATATTATTCAGCCTTAAAAAAGGAAAAAAAAATAAGGAGCTCAATCAACTTTATAGGAAAACATCTAATAATCTAATTTTAAAATGGGCAAAAGATCCGAAAAGACATTTCCCAAAAGACATACAAATGGAAAACAGGTATATGAAAAGGTAGTCAATATTAACAATCATCAGAGAAATTCAAATCAAAACTACAATGAGATATCATCTCATGCCCATTAAAATGGCAAATCCAAAAGACAGGCAATAACAAATGCTAGTGAGGATACAAAGAAAAGGGAACTCTCATACACTGTTGGTGGGAATGTAAGTCAGTATAACCACTAGAGAGAACAGTTTGGAAGTTCCTCAAAAAACTAAAAATTGAGCTAACATATGATCCAGCAATCCCGCTGCTAGGTACATACCCCCAAAAAAGAAATCAGTATATCAAAGAGATATCTGAACTCCTATGTTTAATGCAGCACTATTCATAATAGCCAAGATTTGGAAGCAACCTAAATGTCCATCAACAGATGAATGAAAACAGTAAATGTGAGGCAAAAGAAAGAAATAAAGGACATTCAAATAGAAAGAGAGGAAGCCAAATTATCTTTGTTTGCAGATGACATGATCCTATATCTAGAAAATCCCATCGTCTCAGCCCCAAATCTTCTTAAGCTGATAAGCAACCTCAGCAAGTCTCGGGATACAAAATAAGTGCACAAAAATCACTAGCATTCCTATACACCAACAAACTAAGAGTAAAATCATGAACAAACTCTCATTCACAATTGCCACAAAAATAATAAAATACCTAGAACTACAGCTAACTAGGGAGGTGAAAGATCTCTACAATGAGAACTACAAACCACTGCTCAAAGAAATCAGAGATGACACAAACAAATAAAAAAAAATTCAATGCTCATAGATACGAAGAACCACCTTTGTTAAAATATCCATACTGTCCAAAGTCATTTATACATTCAACACTATTCCTATTAAACTATCACTGACTTTCTTACAGAATTAGGAAAAATGTTAAAATTCATATTGAACCAAAAAAGAGCCTGAACAGCCAAGGAATCCTAAGCAAAAAGAACAAAGCTGGAGGCATCACACTACCTGAGTTCAAAGTATACTACAGTGCTACAGTAACCAGAACAACATGGCACTGGTACAAGAACAGACACATAGAAGAATGAAACAGAATAAAGAACCCAGAAATAAGACCACATACCTATAACTATTTGATCTTTGACAAACCTGACAAAAACAAGCAGTGTGGAAAGGATTCCCTACTCAATAAATGGTGCTGAGATTACTGGCTAGTCATATACGGAAGATTGAAACTGGACTCCTTCCTTACACCATATACAAAAATTAACTCCAAATGGATCAAATACTTAAATGTAAAACCCAAAACTATAAAAATCCTGGAAGACAACCTAAGCAATGTCATTCAGGACACAGACACAGGCAAAGATTTTATGATGAAGATGCCAAAAGCAATTGCAACAAAAGCAAAAATTGACAAATGGAATTGAATTAAACTTAAGAGGTGCATGGCAAAAGAAACTTATCACCTGAGTAAAGAGCCTACAGATTGGGAGAAAATTTTTGCAAACTATGCATTTAACAAAGGTCTAATATTCATCATCTATAAAGAACTTAAGCAAATTTACAAAACAAAACAAAACAATCAAACAAAAAAAAAAACACCATAAAAAAGTGGGCAAAGAACATGAACAGACACTGCAAAAGAAGACATACAAGACAACAATCATATTTTTTAAAGTTCAACATCACTGATCATTAGAGAAATGCAAATCAAAACCACAATGGAATTGTCCCAGCAATCCCATTTCTGGGTATATGCCCAAAGGAATATAAATCATTCTGTTATAAAGACAGATGCACACGTATGTTCACTGCAGTACTATTTACAACAGCAAAGAGATGGAATCAACCTAAATGTCCATCAATGATAGACTGGATAAAGAAAATGTGGTACATATATACCATGGAATATTATGCAGCTATAAAAAAGAATGAGATCATGTCCTTTGCAGGGACATGGATGGAGCTGGAGGTCATCATGCTTAGCAAACTCTACAGGAACAGAAAACCGAATACCAGATGTCCTCACCTATAAGTGGAAGCTAAATGATGAAAACACATGCACACATAGAGGAAAACAACACACAGGGGCCTTCTAGAGGGTGGAGGGTTGGAGGAGGAAGAGGATCATGAAAAACTACTAATGAGTGCTAGGTTTAATACCTGGGTGATGAAATAATCTGCACAACAAACCCCCATGACACTAGTTTACCTATGTAACAAAACTGCACTTGTACACCTGAACTTAAAATAAGAGCAAAAATAAATAAATAGAACTTAAACTCCCCGCCAAAAAAAAAAAGAAAATGTGGTACATATATACAATAGAGTACTATTCAGCCACAAAAATGAATGAAATCCTGTCATTTGCAACCAAAGGACGGAAATGGAGGACATTATGACAAGTGAAATAAGCCAGGCACAGAAAGACAAACTTCACAAGTTCTCACTTATTTGTGGAGGCTAAAAATTAAAACAATTGAACTCACAGTGATAGAGAACAGAATGATAGTTACTAGAGGCTGGGAAAGGTGGTGAGGATGTTGTGAAGAGGTAAGGATGGTTAATGGCTACAAAAATGTGGTTAGTATGAATAAGATCTAGTATTTGACAGCATAACAGAGTGATTGCAGTCAATAATTTATGTGTACATTTTAAAATAAACAGTACAATTGGGTTGTTTGTAACATAAAGACAGGATAAATGCTTGAGGTGATGGAAATCCCATTTAACCTGGTGTGATTATTACACATTGCACACCTGTATCAAAATATCTCATGTACATCATAAATACACACATCTGAAAACAGGAACAAAATTCTGATACATACTAAGACATAGTTGTAGGACTATGCTATGGGAAATAATTTTGTCACAGAAAGATAAATACTGTATGATTCCAGTATGATTCCATTCATCTACAAAGAGTAGTTAAATTCATAGAGACACTAAGCAGAATGGTGGTTGCCAGGAGCTGGGGGTGGGGATGTGGAATGGGGAACAGTTGTTTAATGAGTATGGAGTTTAAGTTTTGCAAGATGTAAAGAGTTCTGGAGATTGGCTCACAACAATATAAATGCACGTAATATTACTGAACTGTATGCTTAAAAATAGTTCAGATGGTAAATTGTATGTGTATTTTACCAAAATTAAATTATTTCAAAAATACAGTTGGCACTTGAACAACACAGGTTTGAACTATGCAAGTCCACTTATATGTGGATTTTTTTTCAATAAAAGTTATACCAATCGGTTTTGATTTGCATTTCCCTGATCATTAGTGATGTTGAGCATTTTTTCATGTTTGTTGGCCATGTGTGTATCTCTTTTTGAGAATTGTCTGTTCATGTCCTTAGCCGACTTTTTGATGGGATTGTTTGTTTTTAATCCTGCTGATTTGTTTGAATTCCTTGTAGATTCTAGATATCAGTTCTTTGTCATATGTATAGATTGCAAAGATTGTCTCCAAATCTGTGGGTTGTCTGTTATTCTGCTAATTGTTTTTTTTTTTTTTTTTTTTTTTTTTTTTTTGCAGTGCAGAAGTATTTTAGTTTAATTAAGTCCCATCTATTTATTACTGTTTTTGTTGCATATGCTTTTGGGTTACTGGTCATGAAGTCTTTGTCTAAGCCAATGTCTAGAAGTCTAGAAGGGTTTTTCTGATGTTATCGTCTAGAACTTTATGGTTTCAGTTCTTAGATTTAAGACCTTGATCCATCTTGAGTTGATTTTTTTATAAGGTGAGAGATGAAGATCCAGTTTCATTCTCCTACATGTGGCTTGTCAATTATCAAAGCACCATTTGTTGAATAGGGTGTTCTTCCCCGACCACCTTTATGTTTTTGTCTGCTTTGTCGAAGATCAGTTGGCTGTAAGTATTTCACCTTATTTCTAGGTTCTCTATTTTGTTTCATTGGTCTATGTGTCTATTTTTATATTAATACCAGTACTAGGCTATTTTGGTGACTGTGGCCTTATAGGATAGTTTAAAGTCAGGTAATGTGATGCCTCCAGATTTGTTCTTTTTGCTTAGTCTTGCTTTGGGTATGCGGCTCTTTTTTTTTGGTTCCATGTGAATTTTAGGATTGTTTTTTCCTAGTTCTGTGAAGCATAATGTGATACCACCTTACTCCTGCAATAATGGCTATAATCAAAAATTCAAAAAATAACAGATGTTGGCATGGTGAACAGGAGTTAATGTGGTAAAATTGGCATTGATAATAAAACAATAGGTGTTGATGTGGTGAAAAGGGTACACTTTTACACTGCTGGTGGGAATGTAAACTAGTACAACCACTATGGAAAACAGCATGGATTCTTCAAAGAACTAAAAGTAGAAATTCCATTTGATCCAGAAATCCCATGACTAGGTATCGACCCAGAGGAAAAGAAGTCATTATGCAAAAAAGATACTTGCACACGACTCAGCCATAAAAAGGAATGAAATAATGGCATTTGCAGTAACTTGGATGGAACTAGAGACCATTATTCTAAGTGAAGTAACTCAGGAATGGAAAACCAAACATTGTATGTTCTCATTCATAAGTGGGAGCTAAGCTATGAAGATATAAGGCATAAGAATGATACAATGGACTTTGAGATTCAGGGGAAAGAGTGGGAGTAGATGAGGGATAAAAGACTACACATTGGGTACACTGTACAATGCCTGGGTGATGGGTGCACCAAAATCTCAGAAATCACCACTAAAGAACTTATTAATGTAATCAAATACCACCTGTTCCCCAAAAAACTATTGAAATTTCAAAGAAAAGTTATATCAATTGTGCCCACCTCTTCTGTCTCCCATTCTACTTCCTCCACCTCTTCCAACTCTGTCACCCAAGATAACAAGACTAACCCCTTCTCTTTCTCCTCCTCTGCAGCCTACTCAATGTGAAAATGATAAGGGTGAAGATCTTTATGATAATCGACTTTCACTTAATAAATAGTCAATATTTTCTCTTTCTTATGATTTTCTTAGAGACATTTTCTCTTCTCTAGGCTAATTTATTATAAGGACATAACATATATAATATATATAAAATACATATAACATAAAAATTATGTGTTACTCAACTGCTCATATTATCAGTAAGACTTCCAGTCAACAGTGGGCTATTTGTAGTTAAGTTTTGGGGGAGTCAAAAAGTTGAGTTGAAGTTTTTGACTGCATGGGGATTGGCACCCCCTACCCTTATATTTTTAAAAGGTCAACTGTAATCAATGAATACTCAAATTAATACCAATGTCATTGTTAGTATCTCTGTTATAATGAGTAGACATAAAGTTAATCCACGTGATTCCATACGAGTTCAGATTTGCCAGAAATGACACTGAGTAGCCATTCAGCAAATCAATCTTCTTAAATTTGAGCCTAAGCTAAAGCCAAACATAAGATTTGGTACAAATTTCAACTCCTATACGATATCTCAGAACAGGCCTAAAAGAAGAATCTTACAGAGTCTTGCCAATTATCAGAATTTCAGAAACAGTAGCAGACAGGTGGAGGACAAACTTTTGGTCAAAGTGGCCTTCTTTGCATTTCTTCAAACCTCACAGATCTTATTATTTAGACTTATGCTCTGCTCATTAACTCATAAAACTAGGTCTATAAGTTTTTACTTTACCATAAACACTGAATAAGCCTCTCCTTTCCTTTAAGTTGATACGTAAGAAAGGACATTAAGAATGTCGACGGAGATAGAGTTAGTCCTCTAAGTCAGCATATCATGACACTCTCTCATGTCTTACAAGTTTTACACAGTGATGTACATGGTCTTCTGTAAAACAAGGCATTAAATAAATATTAAATAACATATTATTGACCATATTTTTCCATATTAATAAAACATAAATTCAGCTTGTGGGTTAAGATTTAAACTGTCATTACATAGTTTCACCTACCATTGAGTCAGATTATCCATAATTTAAAGTCAAAACTTAGTTAAAAAGTGTACGTGTGCTTGAAGAAGACTTTGAATTTATCCAAATCACCTTGATTTCCCTGCCAATATTCATGAGCATCTAAAGGTTAGAGGCCTTATTAGTCTGATTCACTCATAAAAGTACCATAAAAAAGATGCTTAATAAGTGCTTTTTGATCATGCCAATGATGATCTGGAGCTAAAAATAGCAAGGTGAGAGAGTCCCAAATGGTAGGTAGAACTTCCCCTCTAGGTTGAATAAGGAGAAGAGTAAAAATGATGAAATTGACTTACATGCAGAGAACAGTCTAGCTGCATCATAATTTCTGTCTTCAACACTGCAATATAATTTATTATAAACTACAGTTCTGTACAGCTGAAAAACCATCTATTTTTACTAAACGTCAAAAATATCACCAAATGATATTCATGAGATAAACCTAAGTATATCAAATTGTCAGAGAAGACATGGACAAAGAAGTACTTTCTTCCCAGCCTACAAAGCAAGAATAATCATCACCACTATGTCATATGAGAAGTGCTGACACTAAATCTCAAATCCTGCAGGAAATGGTAATACCACAAAATGTGAGAAAGTTGCAATAGTGTGACAATAGCAGAGCTGTACTCCTTGCACATGTCAGCATTGATTGTAGAGAGTACAGTTCTGTGGCCATATAGGAGTGTGGTATTTTTAGAAGCATTATAACAGCAAACTGTAGTTCTGCTGGCTCTTCAAAAGTAGGATCAGGTTTCAGTAATAAATACATATTGCACAGACATTGACTCTCTTTTGAAATATGCACTTGTAAAAAGACCAAAGGGTATTATTCTTTCTTTCTTTCTGAGTTTAAGCTTTCTTTGAGACGTACTATGGTTTTATGTTGGGATTTGGAAGCTCAAAGAAGACATGTACTCAAATCCCACTTCTATGAATTGTGAAGTTAGGCTAGTTACTTGATTTTTAGAACCTGTATTTCTTTGCCTGTATAGAATGACATAGTAGCAACTCCCCTTAACTGAGATGATGGATGTGAAAGTTTCTAGTGCTTGCAAACTAGAGCATGCAACCTAGATCCCTCGTAGGTATGGTTCACAATAGGGTTTGCACACCTATAAGAATCTAATGCAGCCACTGATCTGACAGGAGGTAGAGCTCAGGCAGTAATGCAAGTGATAGGGGGAGCAGCTGTAAATACAGACAAAATGAAGCTTCACCTCCTGCTGTGCAGCCTGCTTTCTAAATGGCCATGGACAGGTACAGGTCTGGGGCCTGGGGTCTGGGGACTACTGCACTATAGAGTACACTATAGAGTGTTTGCTCCAAGAACTATTCAAGGAAAGTGTGTTTATTTTTTTATTATTTTAATTCTATCACATTAAACAGATACTTGCAATTTTGTTTCTTCTTAAAATCAGGTCAGAAAACCTTAAAACAACTTTAACTTTTTCATGTTTTTTTCTCATTAACATAAAAATTCTGGACAAACACACAGGTACACAAAGCACAAAAAAATGAGTTGATTAACATCTAAGAAAAAAAAAATCAGGTCAAATCTTGGTTATCCTAACCTATTAGGGAAATATCTGCACTAGAATTCATTAGTTGCATACTTAGTATCTTCACCACTTTACTAACAAAACCACCTTCTTAGTGTGCAGGAATGGCCTCATCACACATTTCTGGCCCATGCAATGGAAATATAAATTGTTAGGAGGTTTGAGAAAGCTTCTCAAAAGAAAAGAAAAAAATTAATGAACTCAACTGATATGACCCTATTTTGTCCTTTGCCGTCCTCTCACAGCTTAAAATTCAAGCCTGGTAGTTGAACTTCAGCAGTCAATTTGCCAAAATAAGTATCACACTCTAAGAATGGCTAACAAAGCTAAAAGGAGCTTGGCTTCTAGGGACACTATGACCTCAATAACTTCCCTATGCTGCCTCCATCTGGACCCTTTCACATGAACAAAAAATAACCCCTTAATTTGTTTAAGCCACAGTTTCTCAGGTTCTTAGCTAGATTGCCAGATTATGAATTGTGATTGATCGTGCATAACATAAAGATACCATGCCAAAACCTAAATGAATCAGTTTATATAAAAATGAAAGATACAGAAACATGGAATTAATAGCCCCTTTTGTAGATCACAAGTGAAATCAGTGAAATGAGTGTTATTGATTTATAAGTACCTTGACCATAAGTAGCAAATATTGAGCCCATTACTCTAATATTCATATATGTACACATTATAATATGTATATATGTATGCACATTCATATATATGTAGGCACATCCATATGTATGTAGATATAGGTAGACAGAAAGTGTGTGTGTGTGCATGCATGTGTGTGTGTATGAGGGTTTTGTATATACTCACTGGCACATACACATATAAACATATATACATATACACAAAAGACAATAATCAGATTGGTAAATAAGAGTTCATACTTAAAGTACAAAATTTTAAGCAGAGGAACCAAGTCTTAAAGAGATTACTGGAGACGGGGCACGCCCAAGATGGCTGAATAGGAACAGCTCCAGCCTCCAGCTCACAGTGTGAGCAACACAGAAGACGGGTGATTTCTCCATTTTCAACTGAGGTACCGGGTTCATCTCACTGGGGTGTGTCGGACAGTTGGCGCTGGTCCGCGGATGCAGCCCGACCAGCGAGAGCTGAAACAGGGCGAGGCATCGCTTCACCTAGGAAGCTCAAGGTGGAAGGGAATTCCTTTTCCTACAAAAAGGAAATTGAGACACACACCACCTGGAAAATTGGGTAACTCCCACCCTAATATTGTGCTTTACCAAGGGTCTTAGCAAATGGCACACCAAGAGATTATATCCCACACCTGGCCAAGAGGGTCCCACGCCCACGTAGCCTCCCTCATTGCTAGTACAGCAGTATGAGATCTAACTGCAAGGCAGCAGCAAAGCTGGAGGAGGGGCACCCACCATTGCTGAGGCTTAAGTAGGTAAACAAAGTCACCTGGAAGCTCAAATTGGGTGGAGCCCACCACAGCTCAAGGAGGCCGGCCTGCCTCTGTAGACTCCTCCTCTGGGGACAGAGCATGGCTAAACAAAAAGCAGCAGAAACCTCGGCAGAGGTAAAAGCCCCTGTCTGACAGCTTTGAAGAGAGCAGTGGATCTACCAGCACGGAGGTTGAGATCTGAGAACGGACAGACGGCCTGCTCAAGTGGGTCCTTGACCCCTGAATAGCCTAACTGGGAGACATCCCCGACTAGGTGCAGACCGACACGTCACACCTCACACGGCGGGGTACACCCCTGAGACGAAGCTTCCAGAGCAAGTATCAGACAGCAACACTCGCTGTTCAGCAATATTCTATCTTCTGCAGCCTCTGCTGCTGATACCCAGGCAAACAGGGTCTGGAGTGGACCTCAAGCAAACTCCAACAGACCTACAGCTGAGGGTCCTGACTGTTAGAAGGAAAACTAACAAACAGAAAGGACGCCCACACCAAAACTCCATCAGTACGTCACCATCATCAAAGACCAAAGGCAGATAAAAGCACGAAGATGGGGAAAAAGCAGTGCAGAAAAGCTGGAAATTCAAAAAATCAGAGCGCATCTCCCCCTCCAAAGGAACACAGCTCACCGCCAGCAACTGAACAAAGCTGGATGGAGAATGACTTTGACGAGTTGAGAGAAAAGGGCTCCAGTCAATCAAACTTCTCACAGCTAAAGGAGGAACTACGTAAGCAGTACAAAGAAACTAAAAACCTTGAAAAAAGAATGGATGAATGGATAGCTAGAATAATCAATGCAGAGAAGACCTTAAAAGAACTAATAGAGATGAAAACCATAACACAAGAACTACGTGACAAATGCACAAGCTTCAGTAACCGACTTGATCAACTGGAAGAAAGAGTATCAGCGATTGAGGATCAAATGAATGAAATGAAGCAAGAAGAGAAGTGTAGAGAAAAAAGAGGAAAAAGAAATGAACAAAGACTCCAAGAAATATGGGATTATGTGAAAGGAACAAATCTACATCTGATTGGTGTGCCTGAAAGTGACGGGGAAAATGGAACAAAGTTGGAAAACACTCTGCAGGATATCATCCAGGAGAACTTCCCCAACCTAGTAGGGCAGGCCAACATTCAAATTCAGGAAATACAGAGAATGCCACAAAGATACTCCGCGAGAAGAGAAACTCCAAGACACATAATTGTCAGATTCACCAAAGTCGAAATGAAGGAAAAAATGTTAAGGGCAGCCAGAGAGAATGGTCGGGTTACACACAAAGGGAAGCACAGCAGG
Source organism: Macaca fascicularis (assembly GCF_037993035.2). Lineage (NCBI taxonomy): Eukaryota > Metazoa > Chordata > Mammalia > Primates > Cercopithecidae > Macaca > Macaca fascicularis. Next base: position 43,856,302 of record NC_088379.1, read on the forward strand.
CTAACAGCAGATCTCTCGGCAGAAACTCTACAAGCCAGAAGAGAGTGGGGGCCGATATTCAACATTCTTAAAGAAAAGAATTTTCAACCCAGAATTTCATATCCAACCAAACTAAGTTTCATAAGTGAAGGAGAAATAAAATTATTTACAGACAAGCAAATGCTTAGAGATTTTGTCACCACTAGGCCTGCACTACAAGAGATCCTGAAGGAAGCACTAAACATGGAAAGGAACAACAGGTACCAGCCACTGCAAAAACATGTCAAAATGTAAAGTCCATCAATGCTAGGAAGAAACTGCATCAAGTAGCGAGCAAAATAACCCGCTAATATCATGACAGGATCAAGTTCACACATAACAATATTAACCTTAAATGTAAATGGACTAAATGGTCCAATTAAAAGACACAGACCAGCAAATTGGATAAAGAGTCAAGACCCATCAGTCTGCTGTATACAGGAGACCAATCTCACATGCAGAGACACACATAGGCTCAAAATAAAAGGATAGAGGAAGATCTACCAAGCAAATGGAAAACAAAAAAAAAGCAGGGGTTGCAATCCTAGCCTCTGATGAAACAGACTTTAAACTATCAAAGATCAAAAGAGACAAAGAGGTCATTACATAATGGTAAAGGGATCAATTCATCAGGAAGGGCCAACTATCCTAAATATATATGCCTCCAATACGGGAGCACCCAGAATCATAAAGCAAGACCTCAGAGAATTACAAAGAGACTTAGACTCCGATACAATAATAATGGGAGAATTTAACACCCCACTGTCAACACTAGATCAACGAGACAGAAAGTTAACAAGGATATCCAGGAACTGAACTCAACTTTGCACCAAGCGGACCTAATAGACATCTACAGAACTCTCCACCTGAAATCAACAGAATATACATTCTTCTCAGCACCACATCGCACTTATTCCAAAATTGACCACATAGTTGGAAGTAAAGCACCCCTCAGCTAATGTAAAAGAACAGAAATTATAACAAAGTGTCTCTCAGACCACAGTGCAATCAAACTAGAACTCAGGACAAAGAAACTCAATCAAAACCGCTCAACTATATAGAAACTCAACAACCTGCTCCTGAATGACAACTGGGTACATAACGAAATGAAGGCAGAAATAAAGATGTTCTTTGAAACCAGTGAGAACAAAGAAACAACATACCAGAATCTTTAAACACATTTAAAGCTGTATGTAGAGGTAAATTTATAGCACTAAATGCCCACAAGAGAAAGCAGGAAAGATCTAAAATTGACATCCTAACATCAAAATTAAAAGAACTAGACAAGCAAGAGCAAACACATTCAAAAGCTAGCAGAAGGCAAGAAATAACTAAGATCAGAGCAGAACTGAAGGAGATAGACACACAAAAAACTCTCCAAAAAAAATCAGTGAATCCAGGAGTTGGTTTTTTGAAATGATCAACAAAATTGATAGACCACTAGCAAGACTAAAAAAGAAGAAAAGAGAGAAGAATCAAATAGATGCAAAAAAAATGATAAAGGGGATATCACCACCAACCCCACAGAAACACAAACTACCATCAGAGAATACTATAAACACCTTCATGCAAATAAACTAGAAAACCTAGAAGAAATGGATAATTTCCTGGACACTTACACTCTCCCAAGACTAAACCAGGAAGAAGTTGAATCCCTGAATGGACCAATAGCAGGCTCTGAAATTGAGGCAATAATTAATAGCTTACCTACCAAAAAAAGTCCAGGACCAGATGGATTCACAGCAGAATTCTACCAGAGGTACAAGGAGGAGTTGGTACCATTCCTTCTGAAACTATTCCAATCAATAGAACAAGAGGGAATCCTCCCTAACTCATTTTATGAGGCCAACATCATCCTGATACCAAAGCCTGGCAGAGACACAACAAAAAAAGAGAATTCTAGACCAATATCCCTCATGAACTTTGATGCAAAAATCTTCAATAAAATACTGGCAAAAGAAATCCAGCAGCACATCAAAAAGCTTATCCACCACGATCAAGTGGGCTTCATCCCGGGGATGCAAGGCTGGTTCAACATATGCAAATCAATAAACATAATCCAGCATATAAACAGAACCAAAGACAAAAACCACATGATTATCTCAATAGATGCAGAAAAAGGCCTCTGACAAAAAAAAACTCTCAGAATCCACTTTTTTACCCCCAAGTAAGTACTGAATATGTTAACTTCAGTCTTACTATTTCTATTTCCTTGTAATTATAGTTCTCTCCTTTGCACATTCTGACAACTGAAAGATTTCTAACATGATGTATGGAATAATAAAGAATGTTTGTATAATGTTCCCCACAGTAGCTCTAGTTGCAAGAGTTTTTATAAATATTGGAACTGAGAGCAATCCCAAAGGGTATATTGAAATAATCAAGGCTCAGGAAGAACACTGAAGTCTCCTTAAGCTGATAAACAACTTCAGCAAAGTCTCAGGCTACAAAATCAATGTGCAAAAATCACAAGCATTCTTATACATCAATAACAGACAAACAGCCAAATCATGAGTGAACCCCCATTCACAATTGCTTCAAATAGAATAAAATACTTAGGAATCCAACTTAAAAGGGATGTAAAGGACCTCTTCAAGGAGAACTACAAACCACTGCTCAGTGAAATAAAAGAAGACACAAACAAATGGAAGAACATACCATGCTCATGGATAGGAAGAATCAATATTCTGAAAATGGCCATACTGCCCAAGGTAATTTATAGATTCAATGCTATCCCCATTCAGCTACCAATGACTTTCTTCACAGAATTGGAAAAAACTGCTTTAAAGTTCATATGGAACCAAAAAAGAGCCCGCATTGCCAAGACAACCCTAAGCTAAAAGAACAAAGCTGGAGGCATCACGCTACCTGACTTCAAACTATACTACAAGGCTACAGTAACCAAAACAGCATGGTACTGGTACCAAAACAGAGATATAGACCAATGGAACAGAACAGAGCCCTCAGAAATAATACCACACATCTATAGCCATCTGACCTTTGACAAACCTGAGAAAAACAAGAAATGGGGAAATTCCCTATTGAATAAATGGTGCTGGGAAAATTGACTAGCCATAAGTAGAAAGCTGAAACTGGATCCTTTCCTTACTCCTTATAGGAAAATTAATTCAAGATGGATTAGAGACTTAAATGTTATACCTAAAACCATAAAAACCCTAGAAGAAAGCCTAGGCAATACCATTCAGCACATAGGCATGGGCAAGGACTTCATGTCTAAAATACCAAAAGCAATGGCAACAAAAGCCAAAATTGGCAAATGGGATCTAATTAAACTAAAGTGCTTCTGCACAGCCGAAGAAACTACCATCAGAGTGAACAGACAAGCTACAGAATGAGAGAAAATTTTTGCAATCTACTCATCTGACAAAGGTCTAATATCCAGAACCTATAAAGAACTCAATTAAATTTACAAAAAAAAAAAACCAAACAACCTCATCAAAAAGTGGGCAAAGGATATGAACAGACACTTCTCAAAAGAAGACATTCATACAGCCAACAGACACATGAAAAAATGCTCCTCATCACTCGCCATCAGAGAAATGCAAATCAAAACCACAATGAGATACCATCACACACCAGTTACAATGGCAATCACTAAAAAATCAGGAAACAACAGGTGTTGGAGAGGATGTGGAGAAATAAGAACACTTTTTCACTGTTGGTGGGACTGTAAACTAGTTCAAAAGTTGTGGAAAACAGTGTGGCGATTCCTCAAGTATCTAGAACTAGAAGTACCATTTGAACCAGCCATCCCACTACTGGGGATATACCCAAAGGATTATAAGTCATGCTGCTGTAAAGACACATGCACATGTATGTTTATTGTGACACTATTCACAATAGCAAAGACTTGGAATCAACCCAAATGTGCATCAGTGACAGACTGGATTAAGAAAATGTGGGACATATACACCATGGAATACTATGCAGCCATAAAAAAGGATGAGTTCGTGTCCTTTATAGGGACATGGATGCAGCTGGAAACCATCATTCTCAGCAAACTATCACAAGAACAGACAATCAAATACTGCATGTTCTCACTCATAGGTGGGAATTGAACAGTGAGATCACTTGGACACAGGAAGGGGATCATCACACACTGGGTCCTATTGTGAGGTGGAGGGGAGGGCAGGGATAGCATTAGGAGATATACCTAATGTAAATGACGATTTAATGGGTGCAGCACACCAAGATGGCACATGTATACATATGTAACAAACCTGCACGTTGTGCACATGTACCCTAGAATTTAAAGTATAATTTAAAAAAAAAAAAGAGATTACTGGAATGTCACCTGCAGTTGGCAATAGTATTTCATTTGAATAATTTGAATAATTTTTCTGTTATTTTTCTTTCAGCATTCCTGAATTACTTATCTTTTGTAAAAATGAGATTATGTCTTCATCTTACAAAAAGTGAAGTAATTCTTTAGAAAGAAGAAGTTAGCATTTCTCATTGCTAATGTGTTGAAATTAAAATATACTGGCCAATGTTCTTAATATGTGAGAAAACATGACAAGAATTTTGAACTGTTGTTTCAAGTAAAATTTATTACAATTATAATACCAAAAAAATTGAATTTTTTGTGGTTACAAAGCAGTTGTACCATAATGAATTACAGATGAATTTCCTTTAAAAAAATAACAAATTAAATATACTATCCTTTTGGTCACATCCTTTATTGTTTAATGCAATAGACTCACTGCACAGTCATGTTCCTGTAGGAAAATCTTTGATAGAGAATTGAAATACATATCCTTAGATTCAGAGAATAAAAGTCAGAAATTATTCTGTAAAGGAGTCATGAGAAAATCTTTAAAAAGCTGTATGTCAAGTAAATAGCTGGAATGTATATAGCTCAAGGCCTTTAAAGAGTTCAAACCTTTTTATCTGTTTTCCTTATTACCTAAAAGTTAGTTCTTCGAAGTAACTTTAATTAGTCAACTATTGCAGTCCACTAAATCAGGGATGCAAGGAATGATGCCCAGTTGTCTGAAAGAGTTCATGTGTCCTCTTTAACCCTTGCTACATTTGGTCCTGAAATGATTAGATTCTGTATGCCACTTCTCACCAGAAATAAAACAAACAAGCAAAACTGAAGCATAAACACCAACGATGATGTATAAGGAAAAGTGACTTATTCTGAGCCACACAATGACAACTAATTTATTCATGAAGCATCCACTGTGGATCAACTATATTCTAGCTGTTGAGGACACAGAGCTGATGAAGGGGATACTAGAAGAGTTTTCACTTGATGGCCATTATAGCAGCCTTTCAACTCTATCATTTTAGGTCACTTAGGTCTATCACAGAATTAAAGATCCAGAACGAACTCTCAAAGACATCTAGTACAAACTCATTTCACAGCTGATTTCACTGGGGAGCAAAAGAGCAAGGCTGTTGTGTGGAGGGTAATCATTTAAACTGACTCCTGCAGAATGAGCCAAGTATGTGAAGAGCTGGGTATAGCATACTCCATGTGGAAGAAACAGCATTTACTAAGCACTCCATTTGTGGAGGAAAGAGCACATGTGGTTCCAGGATGATTGATGCATATTGATTCCAAAGAAGACAAGGGTGAGTTGAAGTCACACAACAGGCCCAGCCAGATCATCCAGACCCCTGGAGTACATCGTTTAAAAGGCTGGATTTAGTTTTCAATCAGTAAAACAAAAGAGTAAAGAGATTTGATGATAAAACCTTCAAGAATGCCTTCGTATGTCTGGTGGATAGGAGAAGGAAAAGTAACCCACAAACCAAGTTTGGGGACTATGAAGATAAACATGACAGAGCTACATCACAGAAGCCAGGGGAGGAGAGTTTCAGGAGGGGCTGGGGGGCTGATCGACACTGCTGTACATTACAGGCATATGTGGAGGTCATTCCTTTTATCCATTAGGCGAGAACAGTTTCAATCAAGAAAGCAGTGAAAGGCAGAAGTCTGACTGTGGGGGAGTGAAAAGTAACTGATTAATGAAAGAATTCAGGCAACTAGATTTTGGAAGTGAAGGGAATAAGTGAAATAGCAGAGGAGAGAGATCATTCAGATGGAACTAATGCTGAAAAAAAAAATTGTTGGGATGTGGAAAGTTTAGTTTAAATGTAGGTAAAGGCAAACTAACCAGTGGAATAACTGGAGACAAAGGATGTAAGCAAGATTCCAGAGGCAGAAAGGGGTGAGATCTAACTCAGAGGTGGAAGAGTTATCCTGGGTAAAGATTCAAGGAAAAAAGAGATCAATGGCCCTTTATAAAGGATTAAAAAAAGCTAGGACAGTTCCCAAATCCTGCTGGTCCCCCAGCAAAATTCAGGGTATCCAATAAAGCAAGAGTGATCATAGGGCATGGGGACTTGAGAAAGTAAAAATGAGAGAACATATTCTTTTAAATATCACAGTCTCCCTCATAAGATGAAAAAGAACAATCAAGTCATAATAAGGGTACAACTAAGGTTAAAGAGCATTAATCACACAACAGAAGAAAAGGGCCCAAACTTAAGTGGAGTATGTTTCCCTCCCTCCAATTCCAATGGGGATAAATATTATACCAAACATCTACAATAAAGAGTATTGAAGTAAAAGATATTCTTTTCTAGATAAGCCAAATCTATCACATTTTCAAGTGGTTTCTCAAACAACTTTAGATTTCCCTCCACTATTCTTTAATTCATTTTTTTCTGTGATAAAAAGAGACCTTAGTACTAGTAAGAAACTAGATTGTCTACTATTAACATCAGCTCTGCTATTTGTAGTACATTTTCAAACTCTGTGACTGACATTGCAATTGCTTGGTTCTGTTCACACAAATTTGCATTATTTCATTACAAGAAGAAAATGGGCTAAAATGTTCTCAGAGCACAGTTACTTTCTGATAAGTTTCTAGAAAGTTTCATCAAATTCTAAAACAATGGTTTGTATTGCCTACCCAACAAAAACTGTTGAGTGCTTGAATCAGAGACAAGATACTTAAAAACCTTTCTAAGTATAAAATTTCGTCTACTTTCTCAATGCTGCAACAAGACCATACTTTTAGGTCAAAAGTATGATATTCCTGTCTCCTAGTTACTACCTATTTTAGCATGCAGTTACCATGCTCAGACTGGAGAGAAAACAAAATAAAGAAAAATAGACACAAAAAGCAGATGTTAGCCAGGCACGATGGCTCATGCCTGTAATCCCAATACTTTGGGAGGTTGAGGTGGTTGGATCACCTGAGGTCAGGAGTTCGAGGCCAGCCTGGTCAACATGGTGAAACCCTGTCTAACTAAAAATACAAAAATTAGCCGGGCGTGGTGATGCGCACCTGTAGACCCAGCTACTCAGAAGGCTGAGGCAGGAGAATCACTTGAACCTGGAAGGTGGAGGTTGCAGTAAGCTGAGATCACACCATTGCACTCTAGCCTGGGGGACAGAATAAGACTCTGTTTCAAAAAAAAAAAAAAAAGAAAAAAATTTTTTAGCACTTTCAATTGCAAGCTCAATCAATCTCATGGGAATTCACTAAACTAAATGGTATTTAAGTTCGATGAATAAATTTCATAATTTAAAGTAATTTTTTTTTTTTAGTTTGAGAGTCTGTCATCTAGGCTGGAGTATAGTGGTGTAATCATGGCTCACTGCAGCCTTGAACTCCTGGGCTCAAGCAATGCCTCTGCCTCAGTCTTCCAAGTAGCTAGGACCATAGATGCACACTACCATGATGGCTAATTTTTTTTTTTTTTTTTTTTTTTTTTTTGGTAGAGTTGGGGTCTCACTATGTTGTCTAGGCTGGACTCAAACTCCTGACCTCAAGTGATCCTCCCAACTCAGCTTCCCAAAGTGTCGGGATTACAGGCATGAATCACCATGCCTAGCCAATTTTTTTAAATATTGAGTTTCTTAAGATGTAGTTGGGTATGATAAGCAAATGCTGTAGGCATATGGGTGCAGAGGGGTTTTGAGCAAGACTTCCGAATTGCTACTTTCAGTACTTTTCCTCTGCTCACCATATCAGAAGACCTGAATCCTTTAGAACTCTCTGGAGTTTTCATCATTGTTTTTAAGTATATTTCCCTGATGTGCATCTTCTTACAGCTGTCACTGACTCACTGTCAAAGACAAAGGAGTGTACAGGCCAAAAGTCTGTGAACATATGGCTTGGGGAATTGAGCAAGTACAATTGAGAGGACATATCACAGACTCCCTCACAAGATGAAAAAGAACAATGAAGTCATAGTAAGGGTACAACTAAGGTTAAAGAGCATTATCACACAACATAGCCCCTGAAGTTAGATTTAGGTTTAAGTCACCTTTGTACAAGTCACTTTACCTCTCTGAGCCTTGGTCTCCTCATCTATAAATGAAGATGAAAATACTACTTATATTATAGTTGTACCAAAGATTAAATGAGTTAACACAGATAGAATGTTCAACACAGGACATAGGACATACTAAGTCTTAAACAAATGGCAGCAGCTACTATTCTATTTAGGTTGCTTCTCTTATTCTCATTCCTTAATACTTTCTCTAAGCCTCAAAATACAATTCCTCCAGAAACTACCACATTATTATGGCATCGAATAAATGGATTCTATTTTTCATAGTGCCAAGAGCCATATAGCCCTCCCAAAATGATTTTACACAGAGCCATAAAGTTTGACAACTGAAATATATGATGAAGCATAAGTCAATCCAATAATAATCTCCTTAATTAATTCAAGCTTTTATATTATTTTTAAAATCCTAAACTTTAGACTGAAAGTCAATATTCAGAAGCAAAAACTGAATTCACAAAGGTAAAGTGGACGTGGCATTTGAATGATTACAGAGCAAAAATATATAGCTAGAGAACAACAACCGAATAAAGGACAATTCAGGGATTTACATATTAGACTTCTTAGATTTTAGTCATGCTGTTCATTTGACTATTCATTTTATTATCTTTGAATTTAAGGCTTTCAACTTCAAATGTTTACTTTCTCTTTTCAGCACAGACATTTGCTAAACAGAGTAATATAAACAATAATCTATTCATGCAAATGTTCCAAGAAGCTACTTCTTCTTGGCATTAGAGTTCTTAATATAATATCAATATTTAACTACTCTTTAATTGAAATTGTCATTAGACATTTAAATATATTAGAAGAAATAAAAGTACATAATCCAATACTTTAAGAATGAAAACAACATAGAGAAAGAAGTCTAGGATAGTGCCCCCATAAACTGCTACGTGAATTTAGGCACACCTGTTAAGTCTCAGAAGCCAACTTACCCTGAAGCTAATAAAACTTGAGCTTCAAGTCTCCGTCCTAGGTCCTGGGGGGGGCCCTAGAAATGGATTTACATTTAGATTTTTAGAAAATTTGCAAATGTATTTAACTAAAAGGGATTATCATTGCTATCACTTTCCACATTGACTGTCCCACCTCCCCTCATATCAGCTGGCATTGAAGTGTTTCTGAGGACTTCAGGAATCTGGCTAAGGAGAAGCTGAATTAGGAATACCTTTTTGGAATATCTGGAAATGATTTTAAGTAATTCCATTAGGTGAGCCATCCAGAGTACAAATGACTTCCAAGAACACTCATACTGCTCACTGACGCAACTTAAGCCTTATAACAAAGGAATGAACCAAAGATTATATCATGATATAAATATGCCCCCTTGGCACCCAGCACTAGGAGCATGTGATCAGTGGAAGAGAAACAAGGTTGGAAATGAATGGAACCAGAGGTTAGTCTGCGGGAAACTTATTTATCGAACATTTCAGTATAAAACTGAAAATGAAAAATTCATCAATACATGATCAAAACTGAAGATATATTTTGTCAAGCATATAATCAACAACACATCATATCCCAATTATAAATGCATTTTTGCAGGCAGTGGAAGTTGAGCAAAATAGAATTTGTCAAAATTACTCTGCTGGTCACAAACCTCTAACATTACTGTAAAAAGTGTATATATCTATGTATAAAGTCACATGTTTTATGCATCTCAATAATTAAAAAAGATATTTTAATCAATCATACTAGAGGAATGGCTAGATTACTTTTTCTCTAGAAAATATTAATAAATCATTTCAAATATAGGAGGTTGGGACTTTATGCTAGTTTACTAGGGCTACCATTAAAAAAAAAATAAAAAACAGATTAAGTGGCTTAAACACCAAAAAATTATTTTCTCACAGTTTTGGAAGCTAGAAGTCCAAAACCAAGGTGTCAGGAGGTTTGGCTGCTCCTGAGGCCCTTCCCTTTGGCTTTGCAATTGGCCACCTTCTCACTCTATCTTCAAATGGCCTTTCTTCTGTAAACATTTTTGGTGTCTTTTTGTATGTCTTAATTTCCTCTTATAATGACCCACTCAGATGGGATCAGGCCCACTCTAAAGGACTCATTTCAACTTGATTATCTCTGAAAGGTCCCATCTCCAAACATTTATCTTCTGAAGTGTGGGGATTAGGACTTCAACATATGAATTTTGAGAGAACACGATTCAGCCCATGACAGGTACTAAGAGTATGTAGCCAAAAAAGGTAATGTAAAGGGTAAAAAAGACATGTTAGGTGATTAATATTTTTAAAAAAATATGTTTTTACAGTGTTTGTAATATTTCTGGCATTTTTCATTATTTTAAATTTGCAATTTATTTTCTCATGTGAAATATATAATCACCTTTGTACTTAATTTGGTATTGATGATCTGTTGCATTCTTTAAAGGGAGCTCTCTGATATTATGTTGGATTTAGTGCCTACAAAACCGGGACCCAACCCATTTCTTAGATTCAATGGCTTTATAGAGTGTCAGAGTTCAACTGCTTAATCTCTAAAACCAAAATCATTTTATTTTATATTTTATTGACATTGAAAAACATGTAGACTCCATTTCAATACAAAATATCTGTATTTTGAAAAGAAATAGTCATATCTAATTGTCATCTATCGCAACCAGCTTTTTAAGGTCAAGAAGGGTGTTTTGTTGTTGTTGTTGTTGTTGTTGTTGTTGTTGTTGTTTCTAACATTCAACTGTCTTTAAAGTCCAGACATTAAATTCCTTGCTGTGTTCTTATTATACTATTTTCATGTCTTATTTCTATCTATGTACATACGGGTCATATGTAAGAAGTTCTGAAAACACCAACAGGGAAAATGTTGCCTAGTAGTATCAACAATATCTCTGTGAACCTGACCTGCCAAGAGAACAACTAAATAAGACATTTTATATTTCTATATTAAAGTCTATTCATCATTTCCTAATGGGACAATTACTACATAAACCCTGTACAGAGCTTTCCCCAAACATCAGCATGCTCTTGGGTATGATCCGAGTTTTGCCTCAGGGCTAAAGAGAGAGAATTCAGAAAGGCAAGTAAGGTGAATGACCTGTAGAAACGGCCTGCTTGACAAATAATCAGGAAAATAATGAGATAGAAAAATTAGGTGTTTAATTTCTGAAATCCTCAGGTTTTGAATGTCAAGAAATCCCCTAACTTATTCATTCAGGATTCTATCATTTTACATTTAATCTTATGTTTAAAGTCACAGAAAAGTAATGAAGCTTGTCAAGTAATCTCACTTTGAACATTCCTTGAAATACTGACAAGAATTTAGGTCAGACTTTCAGGAGCTAAATGCCTCTCTTGTTTCATATAATAATCACAGTTCACCTTCATTAGAAATATTTGAAGTAAAATACTCTGGGTTTCTTAGGACAAAGCTACTTTAAAAGCTTAAAGAAATTACAGATCAAAATAGATAACTGCAATTTAATGTTTTAAAATTTAAAATTCATGAAGTTTCTTAATTTAGATCTGAATTTCTACTTTCAGTGATCTAATATTCATGGCCAAACATAACGGCTTTTGTTCCAACCAATGACTCACAACACCCTCACATGCTTACATGGTCTTAGGTTAAAAAAAAAAGGTCACTTGCAAAATGTGCTCTTATTAAGGGACAAAGCTTTGATCGGCCAGGTTTTTTTGTTGTTTGTTTGTTTTTGTGAGACAGAGTCTCGCTTAGTCGCCAAGCTGGAGTGTAGTGGCACAATCTCAACTCACTGCAATCTTGGTCTCCTGGGTTCAAGGGATTCTCCTGTCTCAGCCTCCCAAGTAGCTGGGACTACAGGCATGAGCTGCCACACCCAGCTAATTTTTGTATTTTTAGTAGAGACGGGGTTTCCCCATGTTGGCCAGAATGGTCTCAATCTCTTGAGCTCGTGATGAGCTCATGATCTGCCCGCCTTGGCCTCCCAAAGCGCTGGGATTACAGGCGTAAGTCACTGCACCTGGTCCAGCCAGGTCTTTAGAATCACAGAAGAATAGAGAAAGGCATAGCCAGATTTAATGTCACTCTTCTAATTCTCTACTATTTTCTTCTCTGGAACTCTACTCGAATAGTTCCAAATACCAAGAAAATTGTGTTATCCACTTTTATCTTAATCCAAGATAACGACTACAAAGTATCTTAATGGTGGTCAATGTTGATTTTTGAATCAATCATCCGCTAGCTATGAGTATTTTGAGGGCCTTCCCCTGTTTCTCAAAAAACAAGCAATAATACAGTTTTATCTATCCTGAAGCAAGTTCATGAGCCACAGTTCTAAATAGTTTTAGTTTCAGGGAACTAACAAGAGGAGAAGAAAAGGGTGCCCATGCTAGAAGACTGACATCATATTTTGGCAGCTCTATTTCTTTTGAGATCAACACATTTTTCATTTCTTTGTAAAGTCAAAATTAATAGAAAAATGTAAAATGTCCCATTCAGATTGGGACACTTCTTTCATCATAATATCCCGGACACAGGATATTTTTTCCTCTTCCCACAGTGGGGCAGCATCCAAAAACAAGGAGGTGAATATATGGTGAATATCAGTTCTGAGTTTATGGTGGAAGAGGGACCAGTCTTTGGTAGTTCATGTGGCATCCAGGGTATATAAAGAATATCTTTCAAGGGTTAAATACAACTCAGACCATCATCCCCCAAAGCATAATATCATGCATTGAAAAACATGACTCTTCTCTTTTGATATGCTTTGGCTTTGTGTCCCCACCCAAATCTTATCTTGAATTGTACTCCCGTAATTCCCACCTGTTGTGGGAGTTCTAGGTGGGAGATAATTTGAATTATGGGGGCGGTTTCCTCCATACTGTTCTCATGGTAGTGAATAAGTCTCATGAGATCTGATGGTTTAATCAGGGGTTTCCACTTTTGCATCTTCATTGTTTTTCTTGCCACCACCATGTAAGAAGTGCCTTTGCCTCCCACCATGATTCTGAGACCTCCTCAGCCATGTGGAACTATAAGTCCAATTAAACCTCTTTTTCTTCCCAGTCTCAGGTATGTCTTTATTAACAGCATGGAAAACAGACTAATACACCTTGCCTTAAACTCAAATAAGATCTATAAAATACAAAATCAAAAAAAATGAATCCAAGAGCATAAATTTCTATAGGAATGACTATCTTGACCAAAAAAAATTAGATAGATAAACTTGAAATGACATTTTGGGGAAAAAAACAAACTTATAATTCCCAGTGAAAAATATCCCATCTGTGCTGCTTGACATATTATTTTTGTCCTCAAATTTACATGTTCCATTTACAAATGTTTCTGTTCTCAGGTTAATTTTAAAACTTCAAATCAGATATTTATATGTTTGAATTAAGCATAACTAAATAAATATGAGAATATAAATCTTGAATGCTAAATGCATGTAGATGACTAATTTTTCTTTCTCATCAACAGCCAACACTTGAGTTCAAGTCTATAAAATATCCTAGTAGTCATGTCTCATTCATTGCTTAACCATCACTCCACAATTCTCTAAATGCACTACTTTTTCTTCTGCAAGAAAACTACTGTTTTACATTGTCCTTATTTCAATTCAATATTATCATGATTCTTCCAATTATTTAAAACACAGATTGCAGCAGCATCCTCTCATTCATCTCTTTCATGCCCAACCAAGTTCTGAAGATAATACCTTCAAAAATCGCCTATTTTATTAATATCTAGTTCTCATCATTCTCCTCTCAATTACTACACTAAACTCCTAAGTCATTTCTATACCTCGAAGTCTACTTCATTCTGCTTACTCTAATATAGTCATGACATTAATTTTTTCTTTTCTTTTTTTTTTTTTGAGACAGAGTTTCACTCTTGTTGCCCAGACTGAGTGCAATAGTGCAATATCAGATCACCGCAACCTCTGCCTCCCAGGTTCAAGCGATTCTTCTGCCTCAGCCTCCCGAGTAGCTGGGATTACAGGCATGAGCCACCACGCCCAGCTAATTTTGTATTTTTAGTAGAGACAAGGTTTCTCCATGTTGGTCAGGCTGGTCTCAAACTCCCGATCTCAGGTGATCCACCTGTCTCAGCCTCCCAAAGTGCTGGGATTACAGGTGTGAGCCACCGCACCTAGCAGACTTTAATTTTTCTATTTCACCACTTTCATCATGATATTCCATCACCCTGGTTCAAATCCTTAAATAATCTGTCATCACCCACAGAAACAATTTTCAGCTCTCCAGTGTGTTACTGGGGATAACACTACCTACCTATATTTATTACATATTAAACTGCATCATTATAATCTGAATGGTTTCCTCATGTTCTACAAATACCCTACATCTCTTATTTGCTCATTTTTATTCCTCACCCCATACCCTACACAAGGAGTACCCTCCCACATTCTTACTGCCTATTGCATTCTCATACTTCCAGAGCTTACTAAGATCTTCCTGACACTTTTCGTTACTGTCATCAAAAACAATATAGTAGATTGGGAAAATATACATCCTAAGGCTTTAGGCAACTTTGAGATAAAATCCCACTGCTGTCATCTATCTACTGTGTCATCTATCTACGGTGAAAGACAAGCTAAATCCTTGAACCTTGGCTTCATTATCTGCAATACAGGAGAAAATACAGCCTAATTCTGTACTCAGTGAAAGATTAAATGAAATAGTGTATGAAAAGTATTAGCATGGATAAGTGATTTTACTTGGCCATCTATTAAATATTAAATCCATACTTCTAAATATAATCATGAAATAGTTGTTAGAATTATGACTTTGACTCATTAAATGATCCCTATTTATTAAACAAAAATTATGTAGCATACTTTTATAGCTACTTAAACATTTTATGGGTTTTGAAAATTGATAATCTATACCTGAGATATCTGCTACATTTAACTTGAATGCTAGTTAACAAAATCAAAAAACAAAAATAAAAAAAATCCACCTAGATGACATATCAACAAATAACCAGAGTTTAATATATTTAACAGTCAAGAAATTAATGTGAAGATTTTTCAATTCAAAAGGTCCTGAATAGATAATTTCTAATCACTCTTTTAGTATTAGGGTTTTTTGTTTGTTTGGTTTTAGATGGAGTCTTGCTCTGTCGCCAGCCTGGAGTGGAGTGGCACTATCTCAGCTCACTGCAACCTCCGCCTCCCAGGTTCCAGTGATTCCCCTGCCTCAGCCTCCCAAGTAGCTGGGATTACAGGCACATGCCACCACGCCCAGCTAATTTTTTACTAAAATTTTTACATTTTTACTAAAATGTAAAAAATGGAGTTTCACCATGTTGTCCAAGATGGTTTCGGTCTCCTGACCTTGTGATCTGCCCACCTCGGCCTCCCAAAGTGCTGGGATTACAGGTGTGAGCCACTGCATCTGGCCTAGTATTAGGGTTCTTTTAAGTAAAATGATTAATAAAGAAAAGAATAAGGTCGGATGCTGTGGCTCACATCTGTAACCCTAGAACTTTGGGAGACCGAGGTGGGAGGATTGCTTGTGTCCAGGAGTTTGGGACCAGCCTGCTCAACAGAGTGAGACCCCATCTCTACAAAAAAATCCAAAATTAGCAGGGAGTGGTAGGGCGTGCCTGTAATCCCAACAATTCAGGAGGCCGAGGCAGGAGGATCAAGGATGTGGTGAGCTGTGATTGTGCCACTGTACTCAGCTGGGCAACAGAGTGAGATCCTGTCAAAAGTCAAAAAAAGAGGAAAGAAAGGGACGAAAGGAGGAAGGAAGGAAAGAAGAAGGAAGGAAGGGAGGGAGGGAGGGAGGGAGGAAGGGAGGGAGGGAGGGGATTTTTTATATATCCAGGGAATGGCATTTTTTATATATCCAGAGAAAGATCCTAGGAAAAATCTGTGGCTTTTTCAAGACAGACATTTTATACTGTATAAATCTGTGCTAGTAGGGTGGTTTGCCTCCTCTAATAGGCAGAAGGACCAGCCCCAGACTCAAGTGTTTGAGCTGGAAGAAGCATGGTGATGGCCAGGATGGCCCTCATTTGGAGAAATTATGAGAAACTGATGGGGAAAGAAAGGCAATCAGAAACTGAGAAATAACGGTGAAGTGGGAGCTTGGGAGGTATCTGTGTCTTACACAAAAATAATCATTTTAAGGAACATACTACAGAAACATTTTACCAAATTGACAAAGGTCACTGAACTAGTAATTTCAACCAGGGAGAAAAATATGCTTAAGAATCTGCAGGAAAAAAGCATTAAAAAAAGCTTTTGCAGGTTTATTATTTTAAAAACAATTGAATAGCCCTCATCATCAGGTTTCCAGTGTAGAGTATATTTAAAAAAAATAATGAGAGGTAAGATTAGTGATTAAAGCACCAGGAAAACAGAAAAAAAAAAAAAAAAAGTAGGCATAATGCCTGACATAACAGACAACAGGAGAAAACACACGCAAAAAAGATCCAAAGTATAGCATTCTGGGGCTTTTATCTCAAGTTTCCTCAGCCTTACATATTTCAATTGCTTCAGGGGTATCACTTTATCAGTAACAAAATAAAATGACTAGTATCGTTAATGAGGAACCTTCTTAATTTAACTGTTTTCCACAAAAGTATTTCTAAAATGTATTACACGATTCCCTTGTTATACCTATTACAATAATATAACCTTTTTTCCTTTATGTTTCCTGAGATAAGGCTATAAAACAGCAAAAATACTTAGATACTTTGAGAATAATCTGTATGATCTCTTTATAAATTATGTAGAAATTGCCTTCAAGATAAGTATGGCCCACTTGTTTGAGGGATCTCAACATCACTATGGATTAATGCCTGGTGATAAATATTAATTAAGAATATAATACTAATCACAATAATAATAAACATATATTGAACTCTTTCTATTATAAAAAGTGAATTATATTCTTCACCTGTATCACTTCATGCAATAGTCTCAATCACTTTGATAAGGTAACTACAGTTATTATTCTCATTTTATACTTGGGAAGATTGAAGCAGACAAAGGTTAAGTAATTTCCCCAAATTCTTAATGAAAAGGGACAAGGTTATGGGTATTAGTTTGTTTTAATGCTGCTGATAAAGACATACCTGAGACTGGGCAATTTACAAAAGAAAGAGGCTTAACTGGACTTACAGTTCCACATGGCTGCAGAGGCCTCACAACTACAGAAGAAGGCAAAGAGAAGCAAGTCATGTCTTACGTGGATGGTGGCAGGCAAAAAAGAGCTTGAGCAGGAAAACTCTCCCTTATAATAACCATCAGCTCTTTTGAGACTTACTATCACGAGAACAGCATAGAAAGACCTGTCCCCATGATTCAATGACCTCTCACCATGTCACTCCCAAAACACACGGGAATTAAAGATTAGATTTGGGTGGGCACACAGCCAAACCATATCAGCATGTATATTATAATCTCCTAAGGTGGCCTTTCCCAAGATAGTTCTGTAAAATAACAAGTATTACATAATAAAATGTCTCCAATATCAAACGTGTTTGGGGAACTTTGGGTTACATTTAATAGATTTTACACAGGACTTCTCAGCGACTTTAACAATCCTAATGAATACCAGGTCCCAAGAATAGTGCATAAAAACGTAGAAAAACTCCATATGTCTCACAATTATTTGATGACACTCCATTTTTCTTACAATATCTTATATTCTTGAAACAAACTTAGAGAAACACTTGGAAAAGTTACAAAAGTGGGCCAGGTATAGTGGCTTATACCCATCTCTACAAAAAATATTTAACCAGGTATGGTGGTGGGCTCTTGTAGTTCCAGCTACTCCAGAAACTGAAGTGGGAGAATCGATTGATCCCAAGAGTTTGAGGTTACAGTGAGCCATGAATGTGCTACTGCACTCCAACCTGACCAATGGAGTGAGAACCTGTCTTTAAAAAAAAAAAAAAGGAGGGAGGGAGGGAAAATGTACAAAAGTTATACTCATATAATCATTATTTGTGATCTCCTTTGAGATAAAGTCGAGAACATGATGCCAAAAAACACAATTTATAAAAATGAATGTACGTTTTTCAAATGTGATACACATGGTGTTATGGGTTGAAAAATTTTGTCTCCCCAAAATAATATGCTAAAATCCCAATCCTCAGAACCTTAGAATGATAACTTACTTGGAAATAGGGTTGTACAATGGAATTAGGATGAAAACATACTGGAATAGGGTAGACCCTTATTCCAATGTGGCTGGTCTCCTTATAAAACAAGCAGAGAGAGATATGGAAGAAGAATGCCCCAAGACAACAGAGGCAGGGATTGGAGTGCTGCTGCTGCAAGCCAAGGAATGCCAAGGATTGATAGCCACCGGCAGCTAGGAAGAGGCATGGAAGGATTCTACTCAGGGTCTCAGAAGAAACAAGACCCTGCTTGACTAC